>NC_045767.1:97200252-98450252 GCF_008692025.1 Phocoena sinus
AGCCTTCTGATCTAGGTGCAGGTGTTGGCTGCTGAAAATGAAAGTACACCAAGGAAGATGGCAAAGGAGTACAAGGACATATGGATGGAGCGCTGAAGATATGTTACAAATAATATACCATTGTATAAATACACCAGGATTTATGTATCCATTATATGGTTGACAGACATTTGGGTTGGTTTCCAACCCTTGGCTATTATGAATAATGCTGCTTTGAACATTCTTAGACTTGTCCTTTGGTGGACTTCTCTATACATCTATACTTCTATACTTCTCTATACATTCTATACATCAATATAGGAAATAGACCTAGCAGTGGAATTCCTTTGTCGTTAGCTCCTCGTGTAGTACAAAATATTAGCAGTTCATCATAGTAGTTTTAACACATCCCCATCAGGAATGTGTGAGACTTCCAGTTGCTCAAGAGCCTCAGCAGAATTTGAGATCTGTCAGTCTCTTTCTTAGCCATTCTAGTGAGTTGCATTTCCCTGCAAACTCTAATATACAGTTGACTTTTTTTTGGTTATCTTTATTGGCCATTTAGATATCTTCTTTTGTGAAGTTGTGTGCTTCATATTTTATTGTCTTGGCCTTTCTCTTGTTGATTTGTAAGCATTCTTTATATTGTTTAGATTTGAGCCCTCTGTTGGTACATGGTGCAGTAGGCTGAATAACAGCCCTCTAGATATATCAGGTCCAAATCTCTGAAACCTATAAATGTTAGTTTATGTGATAGAAATTTCACAGAAGTGATTAATTAAGGATATTGAGATGGAGAGATGACACTTTATTATCTGGATAGACTGTAAATGCAATCATAAACATCATTTTAAGAGGGAGGCAGAGAGGGCTTCCCTGGTGGCGCAGTGGTTGAGAGTCTGCCTGCCGATGCAGGGGACACGGGTTCGTACCCCGGTCCAGGAAGATCCCACATGCCGCGGAGTGGCTTGGCCTGTGAGCCATGGCCATTAAGCCTGCGCGTCCGCGTCCGGAGCCTGTGCTCCGCAGCGGGAGGGGCCGTAGCAGTGAGAGGCCCGCGTACCGCCAAAAAAAAAAAAGAAAAGAAAAGAGGGAGGCAGAGGGAGATTTGGCGAAGACATAGAAGATAAGGCGACAAGGACTTAAGAGCTTTGTCGTCGCAGCCTCAGAAGCCTGAAGAGGCAAGGAAGAAATTCTCCCTCTAGGGCCTGCTGACAATTTGATTTTGACCCAGTGATGTTGATTTCAGACCTCAGTCACCCAGAAGTGTGAGAGAGTACCTTTCTGTTGTATTGGTTTTTGGTAATCAGTTAGAGAAGCTTTAGAAACTAATACACATGGGTTGCACATATCATCTCTGCCGTATAGCTTGCATTTTCATTCTTCGAATGGTGTCTTTGATGAAGAGAAGCTCCCAAAATGAATGTACTCCAATTTATCAATCTCTTTCTTATGGTTAGTGCCTTTTTCTTGCCATGTTTAAGAAATATTTCCCTGTCCTAATGACATGAAGATACTCTCCCATGTTATCCCATTTTATCTTGCGTATTTATGTTTACCAAACACTTAGAATGGGTTTTTGTACATAAAATGAGGTAGGGAAGTCAGGTTTTATTTTTTTCCCCTGTATGGATATCCCTTGGATTTGGGACCATTTATTGAAACAACTTTCCTTTCCCCTCTACCCTTCAGAGGCACCTTTCTTGTAAATGAGATGATTGATTCCATAAAACTGTCTCTACTTTTGTCTCTGTTCCATTGATCTATTTGTCTGTACTTGCACAAACACACCTTGATGTTAAGCAGAATAAGTTCTCCCATCTTCTTATTCTTCAAGGTTGTCTTGGCTATTTGACCTTTGCACGTCCATAACTGTTTTACAGTCATTTTGTCAATTTTCACAAAAATATTGGATGGAATTTTGAATTTTATTGACTCATAAACCATTTTGAGAAAATCGGGAGTCTGTAAAAAATGGCCTTTTCAATTCATGAATATGATATTTCCTTCTATTCATTATTCAAGATAATGTTTTAAAATTTTTACTAGATTTATAAGTGTTTGATGTTATTATCATAAATAACTTGAAAATATCATGTTCTTAACTCTTTGTGGCTCTTAAATACAAATATGATTGATTTTTTAAAATATTAACTTTCTATCAAGCCAAATGGTTAAATTCATTTACTCTAAAAAAATCTTTTGCATTTTCTATATACACAATCATATTATACACAAATAAACTATTATTTTTTTCTTTTAAAACTCATAGATGTTGCTTTTTTTACTTTTCTCCTTTTTTAAAATTTCATTGATGAGGCTTTCCACTACAATTTGAATAGAATTGCTAATAGCAGGCAACCATTTTTTTCCCCTGGTGTCAGAGGGAAAGATTTACCACTAATTATGAGATTTGCTTAAATTTTTTGTTGATTTTTTTATAAAATTAAGAATATTCCCTTCTAATGTTAATTTTGCTGAGATATTTTAAATCACAAATTTACACATGCTTCGTTCTGGATGTTATTTGAGGGAATAATTTTATTCCCCCCCCCCCCTTTATTCTGCTTAATGTGTTGAATAACCTCAACTGATTTTCTAATATTAATAAACCTAACCTGGCAATGATGGATTTTTTTTTTATATATGACTAAAATTCGTTTGTCAATTTTTTTTTAATATAGAATTTTATTTAGTTATTTATTTTTGGCCACGTTGGGTCTTTGTTGCTGCATGCGGGCTTTCTCTAGTTGCCGCGAGCGGGGGCTACTCTTCGTTGCAGTGCACGGGCCTCTCATTGCAGTGGCTTCTCTTGTTGTGGAGCACGGGCTCTAGGCGTGCGGGCTTCAGTAGTTGTGGTTCGTGGGCTCTAGAGTGCAGCCTCAGTAGTTGTGGTGCATGGGCTTAGTTGCCTTGCGGCATGTGGGATCTTCCCGGACCAGGGCTGGAACTCGTGTCCCCTGCACTGGAAGGCGGATTCCCTCGTTTGTTAATATTTTGAACATAAATATTCGTAGCTATATTCATCAATTAGATCGTCCTGTAATTTTCTCTTCCTGTAATGTTTTCAGATTTTGGCATCAAGATTATCTTAGCCCCATAAAACAAATTTGGATGTATTTTCTCTTTTTCAGTATTCTGGAAGAGTTTTTACAAGATTAACATTGTTTCTTCCTTAAGTGATTAGTAAAACTTACTGATGAAACTATCTGAGATAGAGTGAGATAGAGTTTTTTTTGTTTGTTTTTTTGTTTTTGTTTTTGTTTTGCGGTACGCGGGCGTCTCACTGTTGTGGCCTCTCCCGTTGTGGAGCCCAGGCTCCGGATGCGCAGGTTCAGCGGCCATGGCTCACGGGCCCAGCCGCTCCGTGGCATGTGGGATCTTCCCAGACCGGGACACGAACCCATGTCCCCTGCATCGGAAGGCGGACTCTCAACCACTGTGCCACCAGGGAAGCCCTGAGATAGAGTTTTGTTGTAAGAAAGATTTTTATTTATGTATTCAATGAAATTATTTCTTCTTATGTCGATGTAGTGGGATGTGCTTTTCTAGGAATTCTATATCTTCACAGACTTTCCAATTTGTTTGCATAAACTTTGTAAAACTCTTTTCTGACCTTTTTAAAGTCTGTATGACCTGAAATAATGTTCCTTTTTTCATTCTTGGAATTGATTATGCTTTCTCGCTCTCTCTCTCTCTTTCTTTGAACAGTCAGTATCACCAGGTGACATATTTATTATTATTATCAAAGATCTAAATTTGTCTATGAGATTCCACTCTATTGCTTTTATCTTTTATATTCCCCTCATTGTATTTTTCTTCATTTATTTTTTATTGTTTTTCTGTCTCTCTGAGATGAATACCTAGGGACTATTGATTTTCTTCTTCTTTATTTTTTCTGTTCTAATATACTTATTTTAGGCTGCTCCACCCTGAACTTTAGGTCTTCCTTTTGCATAGTGCCTTAGACTGTCTTCCTACCACCTCTTGTCCCTCTCTCAAGAGTAAGAAGACTGCTGTTACTCAGTGCTTGCCATCCTGCTGGGATGGGGGACAGGAGCATTTTTTTCTTGATTAAGAACTAGGTGTAGGTAAGCACCTTGTCAATGGGTATTGAAATAGGGCATTCTCAGTGACTCTGTCCCAATCCCGGATTCAGGTCTGGGTCATACATGTATCCCCCTCCCCTCTCCTCCTCCAGGGGCAAAGTGGACTTTTTCTTAGTTCCATTCTTCTAGTTGCAGTGAGTTTTCAGGAGGTCCCTAAGGGTGACAGTTTTTTTGGCATTCCCCCACCATTTTAAGGCCTTTATTCCCCCTAGGGAAATAAGAGGAAGATCTGGTCAGGTGTTGAGCCTTTTCTAAAAGTGGTCACTCTTCAACTCCCCTAGGCATGTGCCTTACATATACTTTCTCATGACTCTCATTGGTCTTTTTTTTGCAGGAAGAACCTGAGTGCTTGTGTGAATTTCCCTTGTGTTTGTGGTTCTCACATGTTCTATATTCTCTTGCTGTCCACAGTCAGCCTTCAGCAGTTTGTTAAAATTTTTAGCTGAATTCTTCCAGTTTTTCACTGGAATCCACTCTAGGTAAGCAAGAAAACTTGTATTCTGTCTGTGGAGATGCCTGCCTTTCTGTAGACTTCATGTTAGTTAGTTTGTGACTTCAACTCTGATGAGTTCAAGAAAAGTTGTGTTTGCAGGTTGTTGAAGGTATTGTAGGTATTGTCTACCTCCTGTGTGGAAACAGGTGTTCATTTCTAAGTCATTAATTGTCAATCGGCAGCAAGGATCTTAGTCTTAGAGGTCCAGGCAGTCTGAGGTTTTCTAGGTTGATAGTAACCAAATGAGATAGAGCCGATCTATGGATGGGGTGAAGAGGGAAGAGGTAGATACATGGGCAGTGGTTTTATTTCTCTACTATTGTTGCCTGATAGTTTTATAAAAAGAGTCACAATGTACCATCGTTTGGTCTGCTCTTTGAGAGAGGTGAGTAGAACCAATAGGCATTAGGCTAAATACAAAATTGCCTGCTCTGGAGTCAGATCTAACAAAAGAAAAAGAACCAAACACAAATCATGGGTGAAAAATGCTAAACTCTTTGTAAGACATTAAAATCTAATACTTCTTTCCATTTCATTTGATTGATTTTGAAACCATTCTTCAATGTTTTATCAATTATATATTATGACAAAATACTTTGAGAATGAAATTAAAGGACCATAAATCATGAACAAATACTTAAAAGATTGTGTAGAAAATGATTTCATTCAATTATTAAGTTCACCCTTTACTCTTCAGGGTGATAATGAAAGTAGAAGTTGAGCTAAATGGGAAGTGGAAATCCAACATAATCCAAGATAGGTCCTAGATAGGTCTTTGTGAATCCTTGAGAAACTCAAGGACTCCCTTTCTAATTCTTGGGCAGTGAGCAGTAAAGTTTTCATTAGAACTCTGTGGCCAGCAGAAACATCCGCTTAGTTCATTTTACTAGCAAGTATTTTTGTACTTCTACATAAATAAATAAAAAAGACTGGTTCAAGCAGGCCTGTTTCTTTCCTTTGGTGCTTTTGGTAACAAAGGGTTAGTGTCAGTTTTAGGGCAACCCTCCCATCCTGCCCATGGTCTCTCTCACTAGAGTTATCTGAGAGCTATATTGTGTGGGCTCTGCTCTCTCACCTTCAAGAAAACGTGTTACCCAAGGTCATGAAATGAAGGGAAAAACACATGTCCTCCGTTAGACCCCTTGTTGTCCCTCAAAATTTCATCTTCTTGTCACTGACCAGGGTTCTTAGATTCCTTAATCAATAGAAATTGATAAGAAGCCAGACAAGAAATTCAGGCAAGGCTTTCTTGGGACTCATGCTGCAACACGAGGGAGTGAAAACAGGTAACAGGTTACCTTGCTCACTCCCTGAGTGGGGGGCGAGCTGGTTCCTTAAGTAGGGTGAGGGTAAGGGTAGATCTTGGGGTCAGGCAGGAAGGGTGGCCTGGGTGTTCTGCTCACCCACTTGGTGGTGCTTTGTGCAGGGATCCTATGCAGGACCCTGCTTTTGCCCCCAACACCTCAGAAGTGGCACTTGGTCTTTTTGTATCATGTTGTTCATAATTTGCTCCGAGTATGTTATTTTTAGTCCCTTATCTTTTCTTTGTATTCTGTTGCTTGAAGAGACGTTTGTCTAGATGCAAGCACTGCAGCAAAGGGTCCCAGGTCCCAGGTCCCAGCCTGTCTCATTTTCAGAGGAAGCCCATGTACCTCTGCTTTGCAATTTAGGTAGTTTTAATGTAGAAAATACTATGCCTACTTTGAATCAATTGTAATAGTTCTCCAGCTAGACAATCAAATAGCATGTTAGATTAATGTGTGGCTTCATTAGTTTTGTTTTCTGTGCCCCAAGTTTTTCATTTGTTTCTTTCTTTGAAGAAAGTATGGTTTAGATATTTGGCTGGTTGCCTTTGCACAGTGTCACTGCATCTATTTGTCTTTATACAAACATATTACAGTTTACTTTTTAAGTATGAAAACCTGTGATTAGTTTCCTGTTTGACCACCATCAGTGGGCTTAAGATTATTATCCCACAACTGAATTCAGTTGACAGGCTCCTCAGTACTCTGTGTCAGGAGTTGGCAAACTATGGCCCACAGGCCAAATCCGGCCCATCACTTGTTTTGTACACTCAGGAGCTAAGGATGGTTTTCATATTTTTTAAATTATTTTTAAAATAACATCATAAGAAGGGTAATATTTTACGACACATGAAAATTATGCCACTCGAATTTCAATGTCCATAAATCAAGTTTTATTAGAACTTTATTTGCCTAGTATTTTTCAATAATTTATTGGAACGGCCACACCCATGTATCTTTGAAATATTTATGGCTGCTTTCTGCTATGAGAGCAGAGTTGAGTAGTTGCCACAGAACTACATGGCCCACAAAGCCTAAAATACTGATCTGCCAATTAACAGGAAATGTTTGTTGGCCTCTCCTGTCTATAAAGTATCTAGACTGATCACGATCAAGAATATTTCAAGGAGAAAGAAGTGTGCCAAACAGTAGATGATGCAAAGGAGTTATCATTGTTATCATTACCTAGAATTCATGATATCCTAAAATGTACTGGATTTTTACAAAATAATGTAGTTGATATTTGTGGTTACATGCAGCTAATACTGATTCCTCCCCAAGAATGTCCACACCATGGTTAGGGTTTTAATACATTTTAAAATAATGAAAATAATCACTCAAACCACACCTAGAAATCAGTACTATTTTTCTATTCCCATAACACATCAATGTTTGGTTTTTCTAATGTTCTGGTAAGTCAGTTTTTATAATCTCTCTTCATTAGTTTATATGAGACATTGGACAGAATTTTTTAAAAAGAGAAAGAAAAATTATAATTAGAAGTAAAATATCAGATATTTGATAACTACTGAAAGTTCAATTTTAAAAATATATTAATAATCAAAAGATTGGGGCTTCCCTAGTGGCGCAGTGGTTGAGAGTCCACCTGCAGGGGACACGGGTTCGTGCCCCGGTCTGGGAAGATCCCACATGCCATGGAGCAGCTGGGCCCGTGAGCCATGGCCGCTGAGCCTGCGCGTCCGGAGCCTGTGCTCCCCAATGGGAGAGGCCACAACAGTGAGAGGCCCACGTACCACAAAATAAAAGAAAAAAAGATTGTTTAAGATTCAAAATTCAGTAAAAAATAATTTTAAAATTGTATTTCTCATGACTACAAACAATTGAGTTTGTTACCTTTATTCTGAAAGCTTCTATAGTTTCTTACCAGAGGTAAGATTCCATTATTCATATTGCTACCTTAGTATTAGACATTAGCAAGTTAATGTAGACATTTTTTCATTGTTAAACATTAGTTCTAACTTTTCCACAAATCACTTTTTTAATTTTCCCAATCTAAATTGAATCAAACTGGTATTTCCTCCTGGACCTATGTTTTATAACATATGCATTATATAAACAATAAAGGGTAATAAAGAATTTCTAAAGGGCATAACTTTGTGGACCTAAATGATATTAATACAGATATAACAATATTACCCTTTTCAAAGTTTTTATTAAATTGATTGCAAAAAAATGTATGTCAGGCATGTAAAGATGGTATATTTTCTAAGGCTAGCAAAACAGAGAGAATTATATGTCAAAGATGTCCAGAAAGCAGAAGTAAACTTCCTCAAATATGGATAAAATCAGGGTAAATTGTATTGGCCAAAAAGAATTCCTACCATCTTCTAAATATTAAAATAGCAGGAAAGCATTATTAATGTTTTTTGTACTGTCCTGGATTCTTATTCTTAAAATTAACTCTGGAAAAGAAGTGGTGAAGCTCACTCAAATTACTTTGAAAAATATATTTATATTTTTATAAAAAATAAGTCATGACCACAAAAAGACATAAAACTTGATTTGTGTAATATTCGTGCTTAAAACTTCCTATTTCTTTTTTTAGTGTGGTTTTAGTGAATCACTTTATTTCAATAAATCTTTTTGAATTCCTCTATTTGCCAGGCACTGTGTTAGGCTCTGAAGGGGGATATAAACTTGGTCAGTATGTAGACTGATTCTCCAGGTACTCACAGTCCAACAGTTGATGTAGAATTTGTACAATTCTTACATGGCCAAATGTGTATCAGATAAGGTTATGAGAAAAAAGATTTAAAGTGGTAGTCTGAGATCCTATTAAAGCGAAAAACTTGAATGCCATGGTTATACTTTGAACTTCATTTGTACTCATTAAAAACTTTTGAGTGGAGGGTAGTTATGATTATAGCTGTGCTTAAAAACCATAGAAGAAAAATGTGAGCAAAGTTGTCTTTTGTTTTATATGTTTGGTTTTGTTGTTTTATGTTGCTCCTTTCAACAACTATTCTGACCTATGTTAAGAAATGGGAAAAAATATAAAATTAATAATATTGACCATTGTATATCCATGGCAATTCTGATACCACCGTTATTTCACTTGCTTGTGGAATTATTATAGTTTTTTTTTTTGGAATTATGTTATTGTTGTTCTTGTTGTTAGAGTATAGGACAGACTTGCCATAAACATAGAAAACTGGAAGTATTTGATATCAGTGTTACAGGGATTTAACAAAAATAGAAATAATGATGATTTGCATAACTTTTACACTGAATTTATTTACTAACTTAATTAATTCCATAACTTTATCCCATATTTTATTCCTGATTTTCCATAGCTTTATTTACCTCAATATGGACTTAATCTCCTTAAGATTTTTTTTCTTATATATTAAAGAACCCTCTAGATCTTATCACAGCAGTTTTTTATTTGGGATTGTGTTATGGGTAAGTTTGCCCATAGCTGCAGACAAACTTTTTACAAGTCTAAGAAATATGTCCAAGGATGGAGAAAAATCTTTATTTAGCTTACCCTGATTTAGTCAACTTTATGGCTTTCATAAACTCTTCACAAAGATAGACTGTCTTTTTAAATTTTCATATTGGCTCAATTTATTTCTGCAATGAACATCTACTAAGAAATCATTAACCTGAATTTTGATCTTTAGCATGTTTAACAAAGTATGAAATAGCCTGAAAGAGAGAGAAATAGTGGTTATTATTTTTTGTATCAATCAGGGTTTTATCACAAAGCAGAACTACTACTATGAGCATTATGGAATAATGGACCCATTGTAGGAATTGCATCTTACATATCTGTGGAAGAAGTTGGGGAATAATTTAGGTGTCTGGAAGGAAGAAGAGCTGGACATAGAGCAAGGGAGAGATAGAACAAACTAAGACCCACTACCCCCTCTGCATCTATTTCCACCATATCTAACCACAATGACATTCAAAGCGCAATGGCCACTGGGTAATTTCCAATTTCCAAACCCTGTGCAAATTTCTCTTTTGCCTAACTTTAGCCAGGAATTATCCAGGGAAGCGGATTCTGAGAAACAGTTTCAGCTTAGCTAAGTTGACACTGTACAAAACTACCACACTGCTCTTTTTAAAAAATCATTTATATATACTTTCACTTATTTTACAGTTATTTAATAAGCACTTACAAGTTTCCAAGCCCCTTGTTAGTTGTTGAAGATACAGTTCTAAACAAGAATGCCACTTCTCCTCAAAATCCAACTTTTTTCAGGGACAAAAATGTAAGAAACAAAATAAAAGTGTAACAAGAAGTACCCGTAAAAATGGGAACAGCAGAGGCCTTTCCAAAAGAGTTCACCAGAGAAGACTTCCTGGGCAATGAGACGTCTAAACTAACACCTGATGGGTGAACAGATGTGATGGATGATGGGGGAGAGAAGTAGAGGAAGGAACGTAACATGTGAAATGCCCCAGAACCAATAGATATCATGGTGTCTTGGGAGAACTGAAAAAAGTTCAAGATAACTATCAATAGAATGCTGAGTCCCCAGGAGGACTGCGTAACCTGTAGTGAACAAATTACTGTTTCTTTGGTAAACTGTTATAAATATATTTAATTTCTTCCTGTCCCCATACTCATTTTGATAGTAATTCAGTTATCTGAGGATTGTCATTTAAAAGTTCTTCTGGTCCTAGATAAAAGTATGCTTTAATTGGTATTATTGTCTCACAGCAGATGTTTTAGAAATAATTATATCAGATAGAAACTGCATTTAAAAAAAAAATCTCAATTTAAATTTGTCTAAAAGTATAATATAAACAAGAACATGTGTTTAAGAAAATGTTTTTTTCTCTCTCCATATCCTCTTAGCAACAAGTCCTTTACTTCTGGGTGGTCACTATGGTGGTCTTTGTTTTTCCAAAGGAAAATATAAGAGGACTCTCTTGTAAACTAAACCACAGTGGAACTTTGCTTAGAATTAGACTACTAAAGAAACCACAATCATGGGTGCATTACTTCCTGTTGTTATCAGCATGGTCAATCTCTAGTTACAATGATGTGCGGCACTATTCAAAACTGAAAAATTTATATATTTGTATCAATATAGGAGGAAAAGAGAGAATGCTTCACCTTAGATTCAAATACCCAGGCTATAAAAACTAAAGTATAGGGACTTCCCTGGTGGCACAGTGATTAAGAATCCGCCTGCCAATGCAGGGGACACAGGTTCGAGCCCTGGTCCAGGAAGATCCCACATGCCGTGAAACAACTAAGCCCGTGTGCCACAACTACTGAGCCTATGCTAGAGCCCACAAGACACAACTACAGAAGCCCACGTGCCTAGAGCCCATGCTCCGCAACAACAGAAGCCACCACAATGAGAAGCACGCGCACCGCAATAAAGAGTTCCGCAACTGGAGAAAGCCTGCGTGCAGCAATGAAGTTCACCGCAACTGGAGAAAGTTCACCGCAACTGGAGAAAGTTCACCACAACTGGAGAAGTTCACCGCAACTGGAGAAAGCCTGCGTGCAGCAATGAAGACCCAACACAGCCAAAAATAAATAAATTTATTTTTAAAAAGCCTAAAATATATATTCAATAAAGTAGATGCCTACACAATGTATACAGGAAAAAAAGCAAAAGATTTCCTCTATATCTACAATAGCCAACTCTGTAAAGGACAAAAATTAATAATAAATATATAATAATTAGACAATAATTAGAGAAATAGCTTAACAAAAAAATTCAGGCTTTAAATAATGTTAATAAGCTCTGATCAAATTTCCAATGCAAGTTTATGCAGTTTTAAAGGCAATTTTAATATTTCTTTTAAGTAATAGTCAACCTACGTTAGGAGAGCATAAGAGAATCCTGTATAGTAAAAAAAAAATATGAATCTACAAATATCTAATAATGTGATATTGGTACAGAAGTAGATAAACAGATTAATGGAGAGGAATAGAAAACACAGGAACAGAAATGTGGTTGAATATCTTTGTGCATGTTTATGTGTGTTTGGGGTTCAAATATAATAAAGTATCATTTTAAATCAATAGATAAATGATTAATTATTCCATAAATGGTGCTGGATTTTAACTTGGTAAAAAGTATAACAGTATATGCATATATTAATTTGATGCAATTCTGATAAATTTAGGTTAAGGTTTAAAAATTGAAAACCTACGTTTCTTTTCTTGCAAGTTGATGGACTAAGATAACATTAAAATCTTCCCACACATACATAGAAATGCTGGGGATGAAATATAAGAATGTTGATCTCGTGGATAAAAATCACAAGAAAGAAAGATACATGAAATAAATGATATGCTTTTCCTTTTGCCTGGGACAGTCCTGCCGTCCAAGTGTAAGTGGACTTCCAAAAATATATTGGTTTGGATGACTCCACTAATTATAAACAGGAACTAGAAGCTCATGAGCTATTAATGCACCTGGTCCTGGTGTGGGGGATGGAATATGGTGAGAATTGAGTTTGTAGTTTTGATGTCAGTAAGTTAGAGCGTAAGTTTAATGCTCGTGTAGGAATAGGAGATGTGGTCTTGAGCCCACCAGAGGAGGGGAGTTGGGGTCCTTAAAGTCTGTACTGTAGTGAATGACATACTTGTAGATCCCCTTTCAATAAAATACTTATTATTCCAGCTGTTAGGAGTGCCTGGCAGACAGTCCTTTGCTACCAGCCCCCTTTGGAAATTGCCTCAGCTAAAGAGAGCTATTTCACCAGAGCCATGTCCCTTTCCCAGGGCGGCCAGCGTCCAACAACTGATCAACAAGGGTATAAAGACCTGGCCCTGTTTCCTCAGTGAGAAAAACTATAAAGGGCCATCCCAACTCCAAAGCCACACATAAGGTCAGCAGAGGCATTTAATGTAATTGCATACAGCTTAACTTCTTCCATTGTCCAATCTTATTTCCTTTCTTTTCCTTCTAGAGGTGTTAATCCCAAAAGCATTCCTAACGGCTTGAGCACTAAACTATTTTTCAGTCTGTATTTCAGAGAACCCAATCCGTGACACGTACACTTGGTGAAAGAGTGGACTACAGGTAACCTGCCTAATGGCACAAGAGGGCTATCTGTTTTTCCAAGATACTGCATAGGAAGGAAAAAAAAAAAGAGAAGTCTAACTGCTGGATGTGGGCCTAGCCCATGCTGAGGTCCAAATTTACTCTACCCACGTGGTTCAGGAAGCCTTATGCTTTATAAAACATATCAAGAAAATTCACTTTATATTAATTGGTAGACATAAATATACTAAAGAACTAGAGTTTCAAGAATTTAAGATAATTAGATTGAAAATTTTAAATTAGTGTTTTTAAATGAATAGATTTAAAAAATAAAATAAATAGGTCATCAGAAAGAACAAGACACTATGAAAGTGTTAAATTTTCAAAGAACTAATGTGAACTTCTAAAATGTAATAAAAACATTGTACTATAATTAAAGGAGGGGAAAACCTCAATGGACAGATTAAATAACATTAAAAAAATGGAAGAGAAAATTAGTAATTCAGAATATAGAATTAAATAAATTACCCAGAATGCAGTATAGAGATATAATATTTTGTAATTAATAAAGAGGTTATGACACACAAATGATAAAATCAGATGTTGGACCACACATCTACTATAAGTTTCAGAAGGACAGAACAGAGAAAATGGCAGTGAAGCAGTACTTGAAAAAACAGTAGCCAGGAAGGACAAGAGAGCAGTAAGGGATTAAGAGGTACAAACTACTATGTATAAGATAAATAAGCTACAAGAATATATTGTACAGCACAGGGGATATAGCCAATATTTTATAATAACTATAAAAGGAGTATAATCTATAAAAATTTTGAATCACTATGTTGTACACCTGAAACTAATATATTGTAAATCAAAGTATACTTCAATTTTTTAAAAGTAAAAAAAATTTTAAATAAATTTAAACAAACAATAGTCCCCAGTTTTTTTGAGTAGATGAAAGTCATGAATCTTAAGACTTGAGAAGCATAATGAATTAACGTCAGGATAAATAAAAATAAACCATCACCTAGACAGAACATAGTGAAATGTGTAACAACAAGAACGAAGAGAAAATACTCAAAATAACTATAGAAAAAATCCAGGTCATCTACCAAAGAAAAACAGATTGACAAGTTAAAATGTACACAATAGTATGAAGTGTCAACGACAATAGAGATCAAAAGACAATGAGAAAATAGCTTCAACTTTCACAAGGACAATAAATGTTACACTAGAATTCTAAACTGTTGTTAAGGTAAAAGATTTTACTTATACATATGTGTAATATGTACAGGAAATAATTTGTTCATTTTTAAGCGCTTAAGATAATTGAATTTTATCCTCTCTACACAGTTGCAATATGAAATCATTAGCCATGGCCAAAGACTAGTTTTATATCATTTATGGGGTCTTTTCAGCTAATACAACACTTTGACAACATTTCTACATAGCCCTCAGACATACATACACACACACACACACACACACACACACACACACACACACAGAGTTAAATCAGACAGGAGTACCATTTCTCTTTTACAGAGAGTGAGATTGAGGTTCTAAAATACTTTGAGACTTCTTCAGACGTTTTTGACTCGTTCCTTCACTCGCTTTATTATGCCACACAAATTAAAACCAAGCAAGCAACCAAAAAACAACAAAAAAAGAACTATCATGAATGTTGGGATTTTGTGAGTGCCAGATAACATTCTAGAAATGACATTTTGTATTTGAGGTCTAAGTAACTGAAATTTTGCTGGATCTCATCAAATTTTGCTTTGCAAATTGCTATAAAGCCATTTCCTCATTCCTATTTAACTCCTTGATTTAAGAATCTTAAGTGGAGAGTCAACTTGTTAAAAAGTGTGTGTGATTGTGTGTATGTTTTAAAGGAGCAGATTTTAGTTTTAAGTAGATATGAGTCTTGTTGCATTTCTGTTAAGCCCTGAATGATGCAATAAGGACAATAACAGACTTAGTATTATTTTCAGTATTCAATTGTCTCCTTCTTATGACTTTTATCACCTGACTTATTGCTCTATTATTGGATGACTTTCATTCTTTTGAAGAACAAGTTGATTTTTCCATTTATTATTTATCAAATACAACTCTCTTTCATCAAAGTAGAATCTCTATTTTTTGTTCCACTAGTTAATTATCATTTCCTTTTAATTACCTATGTACATCTTTGTCAAATAAATTAATATTAGCATTGATGTTTTAAAACTAGTGCTGTAATTTCTAGTAAAATGTATTATTTCTAGTTATACACAATATGTTTGCTTTGGACTTGAAAATATATTTAGTGTTTCAGTTTTGCAAGTGAGAGCATTTTAATAAGCGAGGTCCAGAGTGCCATCAATATTATTAGCACCCATTTATTCCCTTTCAGGAAGGCTGAATCATCAGTAACCAAACTTTAAAAATGCTACCTAAGATTCTAAAACACAGCTTTTAAAAAGTGTAGAGGTTTCCACAGATGTTATCAAGAAGTCATATGATGCATACACCTGAGAAGTAAAAAGGCATCACCTAATAGTAACTTGTATCTGTTTACTATTTTAAGTATAATGGCTTACCCTAAAGTCAAGGAGACAGAGATTGTTCAACAATCTCTAATGAGAAAAAAATTCAGTGGAAATATAAAAAATCCAATCTATCCAGATGATATTTTATTCATATCTACTGAACAAAACATTTGATTTTAACTGAACTTTATAAATTTTCTGGCTGTTCCATACTATATAAAGACTAGCATGTAATTACTAGCAATGTTAAAGATAGATTCATATTTGCAACATGAAAATAAATTTATTATTTAGCAGGCCTATTCTATTGCTTTGCCTAAGTAGGTCCAATATTTAACCATCACAAGTATACAGAAAATCACCAGTTCTTTTTTGTTATGGGAAATTCAAAGTGTTTTATTAACTGAATACATCATGTAGAATTTCCTTCTGATGATTCATTTTAATTCAGTACATATTGATTACGCTTCTACTGTGTACCAGATGCTTTGTTAGATTCTGGGGTCAAGGGTCGAAGACAGAGATACCAGGAAGAATAAAACATTTCAAACAGTCTGCCATTTAAGGGGAATATAGACATGCAAACATCCAGATAGAGGGTAGGATAAAGTATGCCTTAAATAGAACTACAAATAACAAATACTGTGGTTGCTCCAAGGATGGACTGATTAATGCTGTCTGAGAGGATTCAAGTAAAGCTTTAGGCAGCAAGAGATATCAATTTGATCTGTGATGTATAGCAATACTTTCTAAAGATGGAGATTAAGTAGGTAAGCAGAGCAGATTAGATAACCTTAGGTTAAGCCTTTGATAGAAGTCAATATAGTCAGTTGAAAGAAAAATTTAAGGTTTTTATAATTGTCTTGGAAATAATGATATATATATATATATATATATATATATATATATATATATATATATATATATATATTAATTGCTTGCTAGGTGCCTGACATTTTGCTTTGGCTTAATGAGAATTATTTCATTCAATACATGGTAGTATGACAGAGGTATTACTATCCTATTTTACTGATTCTCTAACTCAGGAATAGTGAGTCTGTTATAGAATTTTACTGAGTGACATAGCTTATTCATAGCTATATTAGATTTATATTGCTGTGCAACAAATTACCGTAAACTTAGTGGCTACATTTATTATCTCATAGTCCTATAGGTCAGAAGTACAGGTCCAGGTTAGCTCAGTCCCCTGTTCAGGGTCTCAGCAAGCCTGTGATTCTTATCTGAAGCTCAAGAACCTCCTCCAAGCTTATCTGTTGTTGGCATGATTCATTTCCTTGTGGCTGTGACTAAGGTCCTTGTCTTCTTGCTGGCTGTTGACAGGGGACTGCTCTTAGCAGCTAGAAGCTGCCCACAGTTCCTTACCAGCTGACACCCATAAGAAGCTCACAATGTGAGTGTTTGCTTTCTTCCAGGCCAGGAGAAGCTGATCCCTCTGACTTCTAGATACCTTTATAGATTGTTATGATGGAGTTTTATATAATGTAAAGTAATCAATGAGTGACAATCCTATCACCATTTGGCGTAAAACTTAACCTGAAAATGAGTGGCTATTCCATCATATTCACAGGTTCCACCCACATTTGAAAGGAGGTGACTATACAAGGTGTATACACCAGGGGACCAAAACCTTGGAGGCCCTCTCAGAACTGTCTGTCCTTACAAATGCAAAATACATTTACTCCCCTTCTGAAGTCCCCCAAAGACTTATCCTATCACACCATCAGCTGTAGTCCAAAATCTCATCATCTAAACAAAAATTTCATAATCCATTCAGGTCAAGTCCAAAATTGAATCTAAATCTCCTTAGCTTAAAGTAAAAACATTTCATCATCAAATCATCTTAATGGGGTATAGATGAGGCTCCTACCATAATCCATAAATACAACTCTTGGGGCACACTTCCCCTCCATCTGTAGATCTATAAAATTAAACAGAAAAGTAGTCTGTTCACAGCATTACCAACATACAAGGTGAGACAGGCATATCAGATTATAAACATTCTGGTTCAAAAGCAGAGAAATGGAAGGTCAAAAGGAGTCACTGGTCCAAAACAGTTCTGTAATCCAGAGTTTCTTGATTACTTTGTAAAGGCTGTGAATAATTCTCTGTGGCTCTTCATTCCACCCTCTGGGCTCTAGGTTTAACCCTCTGAGTCATCCTTTCTCTTTATGAAAAGTAGTTTGCAGTTGAGTAGTTTATCTGCCTGCTTCTTGGCAGCAGAATTTCGGGGTGGGGGTGGGGGAGGAGCAGTCTAACAGCCTCCTTTCATTTTGTACTTCCTCTGTCCTTTTCAGTCAAGTTTGAGAAGTTTGTACTAATAGAATTTTTTCAAGGACTTTTTGGGCCTTCCATGAATTTCCATGACATTCACTCCATTAGGCAAAGCCATACTCACAAATCTTTGTGAGATAACTGCTTTCTCCTTGGCTCCTCTTCTTAGAGGTCCTCTAGTTTGGTTGAAGTGTGTGAGACAACTCTTAATCTCTTGAAATAGGCATAATCTAAATCCAGACCTCTTTTACTCTAAAGCTCCTTCTTTTAATGTTAGGTTATACTGCCATCTTCTAGAGTTATTCTGAAGCATATTTCATAATTTAATATGTTAAAGCCAGGATAGATGTACATGCTTTTTCAAAGTATCAGGCACAGACCAAATTTATTTACCTCCCACCCATAAAGAGATAAATCCATATTTGCCAGAAATATAGGTGTTTGATACAGAAACATCTTACATATATAAACATTAATTACAATACTGGTTAGTACAGTTAATATAACTAAATTTGTTCTTGTACCCAGTCAATTCAATTGAATAAAATCTATTACATGATCTCAACCAAAAAAAACTACTCTGGCACTTTTGTGTGCAACTTTTCAGCTTATATTATTAGTTAGAAGTCTATTCAAGTACTAATAAACAGTAAAGTATAAGATAGGTTTTTTTAATCTCACGTAAGTATTAGGCTAACTATAAGCAATTAGGTCTGATATGGTAGAGACCCATGCCCCTTCCATGTTGTTGCTCAGCCATCCTAAAAACATGTCTTCCATTATGTCCATTATGTACTGTAAGGTGGCTCCTCTGACCCCTGCTGTAACTCTAGCTAACAAGGACAAGGGGAGGAACAGAGAGGGCATGTCCATGGACATTTCTATTTAAGAGAATGACTAACAGTTGCTTTCTCTCACATCCCATTTTTTATAGAGACTAGTCAAATGGCCATTCCTAGCTGCAAAGGTCTCTAAGAAATTTAGTCTTTGATGAACAATGGCAGATTCAGCCAAAATTTTTTATTATCATAGAAAAAAGAAAAATGAAGATCAGAGGACCATTAGCAGTGACTGACATATTTTGTAATTGCTGCCCTGAGTGTTGTTGGCCAGTACTTCAGGTTGTTATGACTGATTTTGACCTATCATTTCTGGCTAACCAACGGTAGGCAAATCACATAGGGTATGAAAATCTAAGGTTTTACTGACTCTGGGCAGAGAAGCACATTTAAGATAGCAACCAAATAAATGGTAAAGATCAGTGGTCAATAAGAAATTAGTAGAAATTTTTTCCTTTACAAAGGACATTATAAACATCAATGGAGCCTGAAGAGATGTGACAAAAATGTCAAGAGTTGCCAGAAAAAAGTGTGGTGCAGGCGTCTGATTGCTTCAGAGGTTGTGAGGAAAAGAGGATATGACTGACGTATAAAGACATGGAACACAATAGTGTGGGGGAATAAGTGCTATTAATTTCATTCAGCTCTATTCAGATGATGCTCCCATTTCAGGGAACTCATCTCTAGGCTGGATAAAATAGTGACTCTATATAAATCATTAAACTAAAATCTCACATATAATTAGGTTAATATTTGTCTATAACCACTTGAGAAAGCACATTTTCCTATTATGCACTCAGAACCAGCATAGCTCAGATATAAGGAATATAATCAGATATCATTTAAATATCCTTTAAGAATTGTGGCCTGGCATACTGTAAGAATATGAAACAAATTCAGAATAGCATGAAGCAGGGGATAGATTCATGGAATCCTAGTAAGTATTAAAGTGAGTAGGGTATGACTCAAACCAGACAGAAGATATTCTTTAGTAGTTTCCTGAGTTGAGAGCCCTGAGTTGATGTTAGCCAGCACCATGTGAAAGGTATGGACTTGAATCCATGGTTGTTATAGTGACTAGTGGCCCAATGTGTCCCTTATTGGCAAGGGAAAAATCCATCTGGATGTCTGCAGGCCATTTTTTCTTTCATTCTGCACAAAAATGGTTATCCCAATTTTCTTTTTTCCTTGGTGGATAATTTTCTTTAAAACTCCAGAAGTATTAGAATTGCAAATATAAGTGATAGAGTAAATTGTAAGCATGGCCTTATTATGTTTTTGTTAAATCTAGAAATGCAGATTTTTGTAATAATTTTATCAGTCATTTATTTGATATTTTAAATATTTTAATAAGGAAATTGGAAGTGATATTTAGCAGGTGAGGCTTAGATTTCAATTAAATGTGTACCTGAGTAATTTTTTGAGACTTGCAATTTGTAGGTCTAAAGTTATAAAAGAATTTTTCATGTTATTAGTGAGTCTTAGGTGTCATACTTCAGAGTTTAATATATTTGGGTTACTAAAGTTATTTAAGTACTCCAGCAAACTTCTAACTTGGAATAACTGAATTACTTGAAAAGAAAGTTAAAAACAAATTTATACATGAGCTGTAGTTGAAAGTGTTTCAAGAAATTTAATTAACTAAGTTTGTAAATGGTAGAGATTGTTAAGAAATTTCAGTTTGTTTATATTAGACTGGTTAAACATTAATCAAAGGCTCTCTTGAAAGATATTGTTAAAATTTACTCAATTTATGAAAATAATAATGAAGAAAAATATAAGATAATTTAAAATTTGAAGTTAAAGTCTTAGGTAAAATAGATCTGTGATTTTGTGAATTTATTAAATTTAGTATTTAAAGAATCCAAATAGCTATAATTAATTTTTCCAGGCACAAGAGTTAACCTCACAGTCACCAAAATTTGACACAAATACTTTCTTAGGGGGAAGGATAGTAATACTTATATTTTGAAAAATAAGAGTAATACCAATTTAAACAAAAGTGCATATAAAAGCTAAGTATCTTTTACATGTACCACAATGTTCATTGCAGCACTATTTACAATAGCCAGGACATGGAAGCAACCTAAATGTCCATCAACAGATGATTGGATAAAGAAGATGTGGCACATATATACAATGGAATATTACCCATAAAAAGGAATGAAATTGAGTTACTTGTAGTGAGGTAGATGGACCTAGAATCTGTCATACAGAGTGAAGTAAGTCAGAAAGAGAAAAACAAATACCATATGCTAACACATATATATGGAATTTTAAAAAGCCATACTGATGAACCTAGTGGCAGGGCAGGAATACAGATGCAGACATAGAGAATGGACAATTGGGTTGCCTGCATGTCTTGGCTATTGTAAATAATGCTACATTGAGGTTCATGTATCTTTTCAAATTAGTGTTTTCATTTTCCTCATATATATGACCAGAAGTGGAATTGCTGGATCATATGGTAGGTCTATTTTTAGTGTTTTGAGGAACGTCCATACTGTTTCCATAGTGGCTGCACCAATGTCATTCCCAGCAACAGTGTACTAGGGTCTCTGTTCTCCGTATCCTTGCCAACATTTGTTATTTGTGGTCTTTTTTATGATAGCTATTCTGATAGGTATGACATAATATCTCATTGTAGTTTTGATTTGCATTTTTCTGATGATTAGTGATTTTGAACATCTTTTCATGTGCCTGTTGGCCATCTGTATGTCTTCTTTGGAAAAATGTTTATTCATATCATCTTTAATTAGATTTCTTTTTGGCATTGATTTGTGTTAGCTGTTTATATATTTTGGATATTAACCCCTCATTGGTCATATCATTTGCAAATATTTTCTCCCATACAGTAGATTGTTTTTTTTTTTTTCGATTGGGCAATGGTTTCCTTTGCTGTGCAGAAGCTTTTAAGTTTAATTAGGTCCCATTTGTCTATTTTTACTTTTGTTTTCTTTGCCTTAGGAGACAGATCCAAAAAAATATTGCTACGATTTATGTCAAAGAGTATTCTGCCTATGTTTTCTCCTAAGAGTTTTATGGTTTCCAGACTTACATTTAGGTATTTAATCAATTTTGAGTTTACTTTTATATTTGGTGTGAGAAAAGATTAATGACTATAAGTGTGTGAGTTTGTGTGGGTTTATTTCTGGGCTGTCTGTTCTCTTCAGTTGATCAATGTTTTGTGCCAGTACCATGTTATTGTGCCAGTACTATGCTGTTTTGATTACTGTAGCTTTGTAGTATAGTCTGCAGTCATGGAACGTGATACCTCCAGCTTTGTTCTTTTTTACTCAAGATTGTTTTGGCTACTTGAGGTCTTTTGTGTTCCATATAAATTTTAGGATATTTGTTCTAGTTCTGTGAAAAATGTCATGGATATTTTGATAAGATTGTATTAAATCTGTAGATTGCTTTAGGTAATATGTATATTTTAACAACGTTAATTCTTCAATCTGTGAACGTGAGATATCTTTCCATTTCTTTGTATCATCTTCAATTTCCTTCATGAGTGTTCTATAGTTTTCAGAATATAGGTCTTCCACCTCCTTAGTTAAGTTTATTCCTAGACATTTTTTATGTTTTTTTTTTTTTTTTTTTTTTTTTTTTTTTTTTTTGATACACAGGCTTCTCACTGTTGTGGCCTCTCCCATTGCGGAGCACAGGCTCCGGACGTGCAGGCTCAGCAACCATGGCTCACGGGCCTAGCCGCTTCATGGCATGTGGGATCCTTCTGGACCAGGGCACGAACCCATGTCCCCTGCATCGGCAGGTGGACTCTCAACCACTGTGTCATCAGGGAAGCCCTTTGATGTGATTTTTAAACAGATTATTTTCTTGCTTTCTCTTTCTGATAGTTCATTATTAGTATATATTTAGAAAAGTAACAGATTTCTGTATATTAAGCTTGTATTTTGCTATGTTATTAAATTCATTATTAGTTCTAATAGTTTTTTGGTGGAAACTTTAGGGTTTCTATATATAGCATCATGTCATCTGTAAATAGTAACAGTTTTACTTCTTCCCTTCCAATTCTGATGCCTTTTATTTCTTTTTCTTGTCTGATTGCTGTGATTAGGACTTCCAATAATACTATGTTAGATAAAAGTGGCAAGAGTGGGCATCCTTGTCTTGTTCCTTATTTAAAGGAAAAGCTTTCAGCTTTTCACTATTGAATATAATGTTAGCTGTGGGTTTGTCATAAATGACCTTTATTATGTTGAGATATGTTCCCTCTATACCAGCTTTGAAGAGTTTTTATCACGAATGGATGTTGAATTTTATCAAGTGCTTTTTCTGTGTCTGTTGAGGTGATCATGTGATTTTTATTCTTTCTTTTCTTAATGTAGCATGTCACATTGATTGATTGATTGCAGATACTGAACCATCCTTGCATTTCTAGAATAAATCTCACTTGATCATGTTATATGATACTTTTTATATATTGCTGGATTTAATTTACTAATACGTTGTTGAGGATTTTTACATCTCTATTCATCAAAGATATTGGCCTGTAATTTTCTTTTTTTGTAGTGTCTTTGTCTGATTTTGGTATCAGGGTAATGATGTCCTGGTAAAATGAATCTAGAAAACAGGCAGACTCTCTGGCAGATACCTTGGTGAAATATGTCAAAAAGCTTAGAACATCCACATTCTTTGATCTATTGGTTCTGTTTCAAAATATTTACAGGCAAGGATATTCATCACAGTCATACTTTTTAAAAAATTGGATAAAGCTAAACATCCAAAGAAAAGACTCATTAAAAAGTTGTCTTCATTTGGTGAACTATGATGTAGCTATTAAAAACTTAGTTTCAGAACAATTTCATGAGGATATTGCGTAGTGGAGAACTAAGCTATAAACCTATGTATAAATATGCTTCTAATCAAAATGAATATGTAGTATAGAGAGATATTTGTAAGGTATAAAAGAAGACAAGAAAGTATTACAACATAATTTCAATATCTCAGGTTGCTAGGGTTACAGATTTTAAAATATATTTTCCTTATGCATCTCTGTATATCCAGGTTTTCTTCAATGGCTATGCATTACTTTAATAATTATACATAATACATTATTTATTTAAAGTGTAATAACAAAAATAAGGGATATTCAATTTTATATATTCATTCATTCATTCTATTCACTAATTCATGACTAGGCCTCTTCCATCTGTAACACACCATATTTATTTTCTTGCTATTTGGCTCTATTTAGTTGGTGTAATTTTAGATCATCTAGTTCATCAGTTTAGGGAATGAAATTAGAGCACAGTTTTCCAAATTCCAACCAAGCATTCTTTGACTGAGACTACACTGCAAAACAAGAAATAATTTGAAAATTAACTAAAAGAAGCACCAGAACACTAAAAGTGAAAAAAAATTCAGTGCAAATATGTTTGTACAAAAGTTTAAAATCTTGGGCTTGGGAGCATTTTGGAGAATATTTCTGAAACACTGGCCATCCAAATAAAACAAGTTTGTCTGGGATGTAAATTCATAAACAAAATGGTTGTATGAAGTGAGAAACGCATGAGTCTTTGTTTGCTTCGATATTATTTTTAACACATTGGAATATTCCAGTAAGTGATTTGAATTGCAATTTAGGAACCAACTGAGTCAACAAAATAAATATGACAATTTGATGCCATTTGAGGATATTGGCATTTTATAAAAGAAATTGTCTTGTAGAGTAGATGGTGGTTCTGGCTCAGGTTGCATCTCTTACTTTTTTTGTCCCCCTGGATTGAGATCGTTGCCACCAGGTTCAAAGTATTCTCTTGCCAATTCTAACACCACGGAAATAATTTAAAAGGTGCAATGGATGAAATGCTTCAAGGTAATGAGGCTTTTATGAGTGTTTAGGATACAAGGATACCCTTGTACAGGTGATCAAGAGAGGGAACATACAGATATATCATGCTAATTTGGCAATTTTCACACTTATTTTAGGACCGTAGCCAGAAGTTCAACAAAGCATGCTTCTCTACAATGTCAGGCCACAGTGGTTGCTCAGCCTCTACTTAAATGTTTCTAGAACAGAGAACTCTCAATCTCTCCCAGGTTCTTAACTTGGGGTCATAAATGCCATAGGAGTACCTAAACAAGTTTTAGGGATCATATAACACCTTGAAGTTACATGCAAATTTTTGGATTCATGTGTTAGTTTTCATATCTTAAGTTCCCAAAAATGTGAGCATCCTCAAAAGAATTAAGAACCATTGCAGAGGTAGCTGATTACATTTTCAAATAGATCAAGTACTTAAAAAATACACACACACACACACCACACACACACACATTCATTCTGGGACAAAACAGAATAAGTCTAGTCATTTGAGCTGATTATAACATTTTAATAGAACAAATAATTCACCATTTACTCCTAAAATCTCCTCCACTCTAAACACTATTTCTTAAACATTTCCTTTCTGGAGACTGGTTGCCCCATCACCACGTCCACTCTCTTTTATACATATTCCACTTTGATCATTTATTGCTTCTTCAAGTGTGGTTCCCAGCTTGCAAATTTCAGGTGTGATCTAAACCACACACACCAAAGAGGATTAATCCTCCTCCTATTCTGTACCCTCATCTTATATTAATAGAGAAATGCTTACCTTTGGGAGGGAGCCATAACAAATGTTTCTCATCTTTGGAAATCAAATAATTTTTCATGTATTCAGCTGTAATATTTGCTACAATTCCATAAAGTATAATGAAATTGCATATCTCCCATTTCTACTCCAGCCCCCACACCTACTTGATCTACTCTTTTCTATCACTAGGACATTTGATTGTTTGGCCTCACCTACTGTTAAGTCACTCATGTGCTTGCTTGGACTTTTCATTCAGACTAGGCAAGGTTCTCTTTAATTACATCAGTGCTGATCTTAACTAACGCTTCTACATTTTCCAGCATGGCATATGGAGAAATACAAGTCATACAGATGTAAAACACTGAAGTTTGATTCTTAGTTCTATCTCTTATTAGTTGTGTGATCTTGGACCTTTTATATAACATTTCAAAACATCAAGTTCTTCATCTGTAAAATGGAAATATTAATATACAATTCATAGTGTTATAAGAATTAGAAAAGATTATCTCTACATATTTTTCTAGAACAGCTTTCTTCTTTCCATCTTTTCTACATTCAATTTTTAACAGCATTTATATTTTTATTATATTATATACATGTAGAAAACTGAAGAATGCTCAGTAAATGCTTAGCAAATTTTAGGCCTTATACCATATGGATCCCTCTACCCTTTAACGTATTCTACTATTGTCCACACCCCCGCCACTTATTCTTCAGTTTTATCCATGCTGACTTTCTTACTGTTCCTAAAACATTCCACACAAACTTCCATTTCAGGGCTTTTGATTTGCTGTTCACTTAAGCTGGATTGCTCCCTGCTTCCCTCCCCCATCCCCCCAGTTAAAAACGTATTTCTTATTCCTACTTCATGTCTTTATTTTTCAAGTGAAGCCAGCCTGTCAAGATTGCAATGCTTGCCCTCCTCCAAACATAGGACATAAACCTAGAATATCCTGACATGCTAGAAATCAAGGAAGCTCTCAAAGAATACTGGGGTTGTATGGAAGACAGTTTCATAATCAAAAAAGAAGAATGATAGGTAAATGAAACTTCTATTTCTGGCTACTATGGAGTAATCTCTATCATCAGACCATCTCTTCTACTTAGTATAATTATAAAGGCAGGATAAAAAATTAATAGATAAATAAATACAATGTTTTAAAGTTAATCAGTGGACAACAACCAAAGTAGCCAGCATTTGAGGGCTCCACATTCCAGAAAGAAATTTAGGTGACTCAACTTCCTTTGCCATTTTCCCCATGGAATATTAGGCAAATTTTAGTCACAGCACTGAGGTGCAACAGAAAACAATAACCTAAAGCAGGGGTCAGCAAACTGCTACCCGAGGGCCAGATCTGGCCTGTTGTATACGCCATGCTCATTGGATTACATAATGTCTGTGGCTGCTCTGCAGGACAAGGGCAGAGTTGAGTGGTTTTCTCAGAGACTGTCTAGCCTGTAAAGCAGACATGACTTTATGTCTCTCTCACAGAAATGGAGGGAGAAATATTGGATTTTAGGGCTGCCAGTGCCATAATAGAAAGAAAACCTAAAAGTATCAAAGAGCCTTGGAAAATACATGTTTTTCAGTTGAGACCTCAGAAAGGCTATGGTCTATGACTAAGAGCAAACTCAAAACTAGAAAGACTTCACAAAACCTAACTCCCATCTTTGATCCCTCTCAGCCCTTGATTGGATCAAAGTCCTTGATTTTTACTAACCCTTCTTGACAACTTGAAGAGTAGTAAATCCTCTCTGGAAGAACATAACTTTATCCAGAACTTCTATAATTTTTCATACTCAATGCCTGATATTTAATCAGTAACTACCAGAAATGTCAGGAGACAAGGACAAGTGAAAAGCAAGAGGGGAAAACAAATTATAAAAAGGGAGCCTGGAAGTGTCAAGATAATGAAGTTACCAGGTATAGACTTTAAAACAACTGATTAATATATTTAAGAAAATAAATGACAGTATTGATAACTCACCATAGAGTCATAATGTATGCAAAAATTGAAAATTCTAAAAGTGAAAAATACAATTAATGAAATTAAGAGCACAACAGATATGTTTAGTAGCAGATAAAAACTATACTAAAGCAGTGAAAGAAAGAAGGATGGAAGATACATTAAAAAAATGTAAGACACATGGGACCCAGTGAAAAAGCCTAATATACCTGTCACAGGGGTTCTAATGTACAGGAGAGAGATAATGATGTGGAAGCACAATTTGAAGAGATACTAGTTTTAAAAAAATAATAAACTAAAGATATCATAAATTAATAAAACCTTATTAATCCTAAAGAGTATGAATGAAAAGAATCCACACCTATGTATCCCATAAAAAAAATCTTCTGAAAATTTAAAACAGGAAAAAATTGTAAAAACAGCCAGAGAGAGAAAGAAAAAAAAAAAAACACACATTTCCCTCAGTGAAGCTGTAGCAAGACTGACACCTAACTATGAACCAGAAACTATGGAAACCAGATGAATCTGATCAAAGCTATAAATATGACTATAAAAGCCATAAGGATATAGAAGATCATGTTAAATGTCATCAGGTATAAAGTCAGCCAAATCCAGAATGTCAAAAATTCTAATGGCATATGGTTTCTGCATCAGATAGAAGAACAAAGAGGAGAATGAGAAGAGGAGAAGTGGAGAGGAGAAAAGTAGGAGGAGGAGAAGGAAGAAGAAGAAGAGAAGAGGAAGAGGAAGGGGAAGGGGAGGGGGAGGGAGAGGAGAAATTATCTTGAATGCATATTAATCTAATGCAGTGCTGGAATTTTGCATGTGTCCCGATTTTAATAAACTGAAAAAAGACATTTGCAAAACAATTGGGGAATTGTAGGTATGATAATCCTATTTTGGATATGTTTTTTTAAAGCCCTTAACTCTTAGAGGCATGTACCAAACTACAAACACAATAATATGATATTCATGACTTACTTTAATAGAATTCAGTGGAGATTTAAGATTTACCAGGTTAATGATTTTTTAAAATTAATTAATTTTATTGGGTTTTGGCTGTGTTGGGTCTTCATTGCTGCACACAGGCTTTCTCTAGTTGTGGCAAGCGGGGGCTACTCTTCGTTGCAGTGCATGGGCTTCTCATTGCGGTGTCTTCTCTTGTTGTGGAACACGGGCTCTAGACGCGTGGCCTTCAGTAGGTGTGGCACGTGGGCTCTAGAGCGCAGGCTCAGTAGTTGTGGCACATGGAATTAGTTGTTCCGCGGCATGTGGGATCTTCCTGGACCAGGGCTGGAACCTGTGTCCCCTGCTTTGGCAGGAGGATTCTTAACCACTGCACCACCAGGGAAGTCCCACCATGTTGATAATTTTTGAAGCTTGTTGATGAATATAGGAAATCTACCATATTACTATACCTATATTTGTGTTTTAGAACATTTCTATAATAAAAAAGCCAAAACTTTAAAAAGAGAAAGAAATTACTTCTAGCTATTTGAGTTGAACAAAATGAGATTACAATTGATATTTTAGAAAGGCATATCTGTGGAATTATTTTATTATACCGAAATCCCACGTATTTCTTCAGAAACACAAAAAGTCAAAGCAACAATTCTAGATTCCAAAGTTTCAGTCCTTTTATAGAGGCTTAGAATCATTTTTAAATTTTTTTCTTCTTTCTTTCAAATTTGTGATGTAGACACTACTTCAAGACTTCCTAGCTAAACTGCAACAGATATTTACAAACCACCTGTACAGAATGTGCTTTATACTCCAATTTGGAGAGGAGCAAGTCTTACTGTGTACCTGTACTGGTTCTTAGAGCTCCTTTGTGTGAATTAGAAAAAAGGTCCTAGCGGAGGCCACTTGTTTGGAATCTGGGTTTCATCAGCCTTTGCTGATCCCTCAGCTGGGCATTATTGTTTAATGAACAAATTGAACAAGTTCTTGAGAAAGTCTTGGGATTATGGAATATTTTCTCCATCATCCAGGCTCTGCTATTCAAACTGATTTTTATTTTTCGTAGAAAATTACTGATTAACTACCCCCTCCTCCTCTCACTGGTTTTCTACCACCTTCTTTCACACTGCTGGTGCAAACTGCTTTTAAGCCCTTAAAAGATGACTGTTCTCTCTGTATTACATGAAATCCTCCCCTTCACATAAACCAGTGCACTGCAACACAGCCATTTCTTCCACAGATTTATAAAGGGATAGAGAACAACCCACACCTTCTTTACGTTATACTCTGAGTAATTGTAGATTCACATGCAGTTGTAGGAAATAATATCTTCTTGCATAGTTTTCCCCTTTGCTGACATCCTACAAACTATAGTACACTATCACAACCAGTATATTGATATTGATACAACCCATCAATCTTATCCGGACTTCCTCAATTTTATTTGTACTTATTTGTGTATATGTACTTGGTTTTTGCAGTTTTGCTGAATGTATAGGTTAACCCACACATTTTCACTTGTACGCTTTTGTACAGTTACCATGTGTTAACTGAACCATCATAAAAACAACTAACACATATAGTATTTAATATATGCCCAACAGTGTTCTCAGCATCCTACATATATTAATTCACTTAGTACTCAGAACAGACTTAGAAAGTAGGCACTATTTATTCTCTCCATTTTAAAAATGAAAAAACTGAGGCACAGAGTGTTTAAGTACTTCACTCCTGTGTCACATAGCAAACCAGGGGGAAAGTGCAAACTTGAGCTAGGCATTCTGATCCAGTGTCTGTGCTCTTAATCTTTACACTGTATGCCCTGACAAATTAGTTCATTTTCCAGCTCTTCCATACTTTCTAAATGAGCTTAATAATTGAGAATTTTTTGAGCCAACATCTCTATTTCAATATGTCATCTAGTTCTGCGACAGAAAAGTTATTTTTTGTGACTCTAAGTTCAGGTCACAGCCGGCCCAGCACCTAGCTATCTATCTATCCTACTTTACTGGAGTGGCCTGAGGATTAAGTGAGACTCAGCAAGTCAACTGTCTAGCACAGTGTTGCAGAGATAATAACAAGAATTTTTGCCTTCTTTCCCTTTGAATCTGTTATTCCTTCTTCATTTCACCACAGCTGGGTCCAGACCCTGTCACTACACACCTCAGTTCCTCAAGATAATAAATTAAGATATTCAGACACTGTTCATATATATACTGTAACAGACTGTAGCCCTTTTATTTCCTCCGGCCTCTTTCAGCCCTGCCTCCACTCTTCACCCACCACAATGACACTTATTCTTCTTCTCATCCAGCTGGCACATCATTTCCTAAATCTTCACCTTGTCACTCCCCTACTCAGCATTGTAGTGTCTTCTTCTCAATCTTTGGCTGTCAGTTTCTATTTATTTATTTATGTGTGGGAAGAGTAGTACTCTTCTTTGAAGAAAGCATATGTGAAATTCCAGTATGTAATAGGTATTGGAAAAAAAAAAAAAGGTCTCCAGAATCAGAATCCCATTGAATAAAAGCTCCCGGCTCCGTGGAACACAGCTTAAAAACACCTCTGCTTTTATTTATTCCACTTTTACATTATTTCATACAACTCATTCCACCCCTCTGGACCTTCCTCTCCTCTTCTCCACATTTCCATTTTTGTTGCCATGATTATTCATTGTTTGCTTTGATTCATACTTTTTTGTCCTTACCTGAACTGTTCTCCTTCCTCCCCTCCACATTTGCAATTCTTATTCATTCTCCAAACAAACTCTATCTAAGACACTGCCTTCTTTTCTCACTCCACTCCCATTCCTTGTTTTGCTCCCCAGCATCTCTTTGGCTGCTATTGCCTGTACCAATGCATCCTTTTGGCATTTAATAATATGTTGGCTTATGTTGGGATTTATGACTTCTGATGGTCTCTTTGTGCCATTACAAGCTCTTGAATGGCAGTGCAACTTTCTCAGGATCCCATCTTTGCCACTACATAATCAGGCAAAGTACTTCTTGACATTCCCATAGCAATTAGCAGAGCATACTACATATAAGGCCTACACAGACATTTTATGTTAAATGAATAACTGAAATGTTTACAACATCATAGCTTGGGGTATAGAAATTATATGAGGTACACAGTGTTCAAGGAAAATATTTAAATTCTGGGTAACCTTAGAAACAAGCAAATGATTCTTATTGGCCTCATAGTTCACTTAAAACCAATAATTCCATTCAAATCTGTTGCTACAGACTTTTAGTTAGAAAAATGTTTGTCTCTGATCATATGCATAGAGTTATTCCTAATGACTTATACAAATGAAAATTCAAATAGTTTTGCTTATATGCCTATACAACTGAATCTGGGAAAGAAACATATGTAAAAATAATATCTAAGCCTGTCAGTGATTGCACAGTGACTAAATACACACAGTCTACGTTTACAGTAGAAATACAGTTGGTATGTATAAATAAAAATCTATGTTTATGGTAGAAATGCAGTTGGTATAAATAAAAAAGGGTTAAGTTGATTTTTTTTCCCTAAGTATGTTATGCCTATGAATTGGACCCCAAACCCATGTATTTTCATGCTTATGCTGATCTTTGTGACAAACTTCAGCCATAAGAAATTTATATAAAATGTGTATTACATAATTATCACATTCATAATTGTATACTTTTCATATTTAGACATTATCATACCATATTGTTTTCTTTAAAGGAGATTTATAATTAGTCAAGTTAAAGAAGTCATAGTATGAGATATTAAGAAGATATTAAGATATTAATATCTCATAGTATGAGATATTAAGGAAGGGAAGAAGAAAATTCTAATGCCTTCAAGTATCTGATATTGTTGAGTAATTTAAAGAATCCCATTTTGGGGGAAAAGTAATACTACTTTCTTTGTTTCAGGGAAAGTGACAAAGAGGGCAATTATTTTATCATCATCAGAACTGTTTGATTAATATCATTGATCTTGAAAAACTTAAGAATGGTTTTAATAATCAGTAGCAATATTAAAGTGGTACTTCAAAAGAGTCTGGGGGATTCCCTGGTGGCGCAGTGGTTGAGAGTCCGCCTGCCGATGCAGCGGACACGGGCTCGTGCCCCGGTCCAGGAAGATCCCACATGCCGCAGAGCGGCTGGGCCCATGAGCCATGGCCGCTGAGCCTACGCGTCCGGAGCCTGTGCTCCGCAGCAGAAGAGGCCACAATAGTGAGAGGCCCGCGTACCGCAAAAAAAAAAAAAAAAAAAAAAAGAGCCTGGGATAAGAGTGGATGTCAAATAAAACCGATATATGCAATACTGATATGTTAAATGAAGAGGAATAGGTAAGCACCTATATCTTTGTATAGTATTCTAGAACGGTAGATTGTTTTTGAGATTTAATCTTCAAGGGTTAGACTACATAAAGAGCAGAAAGGATAGCCAATAAAAACTTGACTGTCACAGTCCTTGATCTTGGTTTGCTGGAAACTAGAGTAAGACCATTTGCAAGGCCTGAGGGGAAATTATTAAGACTTGTTCATCCAGTAACCACGAGGGAGGGCTTAATTAACAAGATTGTACACTGATTTTCTATAGCCCAGACCATGACTCAAAAATTTAGGTTTCATAGCTGAGTATATAGGATAATTGAAGAAACTGACCAGATTATACAGGGTAGGAGTATAATTTAGAAGAGAGGGAGTGGAACAGGTGTAGTGTCTGAATAACTCAAATCACCAAGCCACAGTAAAATAATAATTCATAGGATCACTTAGAGAGGTAATAAAATAATGTGGTGTAGCACATGGAATCAGGAATCTGACTGGCCTTTCCAGGTGTGGCTGTGCAAGTCCAGGCAAGCCACTCAAGCTCTGTACTTCAATGTCCCCTGTGGAATGTAATAATCATATCAACTACTTCATATAATTGTTGTGAGGTATGAGAGATATTTATTATTTTTGCCCAGTATCCATTTACCCTTCTAATCATGAGACCCTAGTACCCTAGTTTTCCTCTGGCAGCCACCCCTCCCCTACTTTTAACCTATGTTCATCAGAGGAAGCATGTGATTTAACCTGACCAATTATGGTGCCCTTCCCCTGGCTCTGTGATTGGGTCAGAGACATTTACGTTGTCCAGTCAGAGCAACAGTGATACAATGAGAATTTTTCTGGGATTGTTGGGAGAGAGAGGCATTTTTTTTCCCACTGGACTGGAACTGAGAAGAATCTAGGGCCGAAGCTGCCGGGAGCCTTTGCTGGGGAGAACTTGAGAACTAAAATAACATGGGAAGAAGGCAAAGCGCAAGGATGGAGAGAGACAAGGTGGTATTGTGTAAGCCCCTGAATCTAGCAGTTTGTGAAAGAAGCTCTTGCCTTGTCTTTTTAGTTACTTCAACCAAAAAATTCTTTATTTTATGAGGGGACGGGTGTTCAGTTAAGCCAGTTTGAGTTGAGTCTTCGGACACCTGAAACATAAAGAATGCTAACCATATGAGGTTTAAGTGAGACAATACATATGTATACGTATATGAACTAGAATAGAGGATAGGAGATATATATATATACATATATGTATATATATATATATATATATATATATATATATATATATATATATATATATCCCAGTTTCTAAAACACACTGGTACTCAGGAATATTACAAACACTTCTGTGTATTCATTATATTCTAGATACTATTCTGTTGGCTTCACATACTTATCTCATTTAATCTTACAACCTATCAGGCAGGGTATATTAGTTACCTATTGCAGCATAATAAATTACACCAAAGTTTAACATTCATTGTTTCATAGTTTCTGTAAGTCAGGAGTTTGGACTCAGCTTATTTGATGCTGGTCTGACTCATAGTCTCTCGTGAGGTTTGAGTTAAAATGCCATTTGGGATTACAGACACCTGAAGACTTGACTGGGGCTGGAGGATCCACTTTCAAGAGAGAAAGTAAATGATCCAGTAGAGACAGAAGCTTCACTGTCTTTCATGATTGAGTATTGGAAGTGATACTCTGCCACTTGCATATCATCCTATTGCTTACACAAGTTATCCCTATTCAGTGTAGGAGTCAACTACACAAGGACGTGAATACCAGGAGGCAGGGACCATCAGGGGCCACCTTGGAGACTGGCTAACCATACAAGAGTATGTTATTATCTCCATTTTAAATATGAAGAAATTAAGACAGAGTATTTAAGTAATTTTTCCAAGGTCACATAGCTATTACGTGATAAAACATGATTTGGGGACTTCACTGTTTGCACAGTGGTTAAGAATCCACCTGCCAACGCGGGGGACACAGGTTCGAGCCCTGGTCCGGGAAGATCCCACATGCCGCGGAGCAACTTACGCCCATGCACCACAACTACTGAGCCTGCGCTCTAGAGCCCGCAAGCCACAACTACTGAGCCCGTGTGTCACAACTACTGAAGCCCGCACACCTAGAGCCCGTGCTCTGCAACAAGGGAAGCCACCGCAATGAGAAGCCTGCACACCACAAGGAAGAGTAGTCGCCACTCGCTGCAACTAGAGGAAGCCCTCACGCAGCAACGAAGACCCAACACAGCCAAAAATTAATTAATTATAAAAAAACTTTTAAAAACACCCCAAGATTTAGGACTTATACAGTCTTTTTCCAGAATCTGCTCTCTTAATCACAATGCAATGCTTTTTAGTTAACTGTCTCAGTAAAAGTTGTTTATTACTTAATTATAATGTGTTCAGCAACTCATTTTCCTTCATATATGGATGTAAAACTATAGAATGTAAAACAATGGCTCTCTCACTTTAATGTTGAAACATGTCTTTGTTTTAAAACTGTAGTAAATATTAGTGAGGCTTAAAATAATATATCTTTGCAAAAGGCTGTTTCAAAGAGATTTCATGTATATTAAGGCATTTGGAGCAACTTTCCTGGCATCTCCATTGGCCAAACCCAAACAGAAGCCAGCCAGTTTGGGAGCCTTGAGTGCACTTCTCAGGATCAGTCTTCAGGGAATGGAGCCAGGCAGAAACGGGCAAAGAAGTTCCATGGAGGCAAACAGAGAATTACAAGCCCAACATCCCTACACCTTTAATTAGTAAATAACTTACTTGGAAAGAAGCAAATTGTAAGTAAAGTGAAAAATTAACCCTATGTAGAGCACAGTTTTAGGGGATTTTCCTAAGAATTTTAGCTCACCAAAATTTTCTGAATGGTTAATATTTCATCCATATTCCTTCTTTCTTCTTGCTTTAAATAGCCTGTTTTTCTTCATCCTTTCATATTGAATTTTTTTTGGGCAAACTGTATATTTAGAAGGCTTTACCCAGTTGATAAAGTCAAGAGTTTAATGACTGTACAAATACCCTTTTGCTCTGCTGTTCATATGGCATGTTCCCTATTACAGAACAGGTAAATGCTTTCTGATTGATAAAGAAGACAAGTTATATCCAATAATTTTATTTAAAACATTATTTTAACAGAATCAAGTTGGCTGATACATTTTGCCAAATTTTAGTATCATTTTTATTTGAGAAAATATTTGTGAATACCCTAACGACAAAAAGAAACCTCTTTTTCCATGTCACTGTGGCTTTAGCACTTCATCTTTAGCTTGTCATCATTTATTTATTTAAAGCTAAGATTCTTATTTATATGTGTTAAAAGTTCCCTGATGAAAACAAAAGGTTATACTTTCAGGGATATCTATATATGGCGCCCTACTTTCCCACCTCTACCAATGGTATCCCACGTACTTCTATCCTGTTTTCTTCTCCATCATGTTTAGAATTTTTCTTGCAGAGCATCCCTAGGATCACCATTTCCTTTTCATTTCCATGGTCAAAATTTCAATCCATATTCTAATCACCCCAGTAACACTCTGCTGGGCTCATGCGTTAAATGCACCAAACATTCATTTACTAAAGTGAAAATATGAAATTATGGAGTCTTATGTAAACACACTTGTTTTGGATAATGATGACACAACAACGTCTGTAGATAGTAAGAGTCATTAGACCACATGTAGCATAAAAAGTCAGGATAGAAGTTTTGATCGTGAGGCATATAGAGCTGCCTGTTGAAGCCATATGAATAGATATTTTTCGCAGTGATTGCTAGAGTTAATATTCTTCACAGTGTAACTTTTTTTTTTAACTGAAAGAGTCTGCAATTGGTTTCATCAATATAGGAAAGTGCCTTGCTTCAAAACACAGTTAAAGTAACTCAGAGCACTAAAATAATATTTTTGAGTTACACTTCTTGAGTCTGGCAATAAAGCTCAATGCTCAGGGCCAAGCAGAATGGAATAATGAAAAAAAAAAACCTCATAAGTTTTAATTTTTTTTCCTTTCAATGTCAGAAAGGACCTCCACATATTTTCTAGAAATCTTGCAATTTGGAATTGCTATTGTCTTTGGCTCTGATTTAACCAGTAAACTAGTTACCCTAAACTCTAAGACCTCGTGATAGACATGTGGCTGGTGAAATAGACCCTCTGTTTAGTGGACTATGGTTTCTGCAGAAAGAACTATAGTACTCCAGGCTATTTTAATGTCAGGGCTTTAAAAGGATAACCCTAGTGCAATTAAGTCATAGTTTGGAGTGGAAAGGGGGTGGGGAAGGAGATATTAAAACCAATGAAAACACTGCTGACCAAATTACTTTGGCTCTTTGATGGAGCAGATACATCAGATTAAAAAGTGGTGATTTGCAATACTATGTACATACTACAGTCCAAGAGGGTTTGACTTCCAGATTAATGAAGCTGTAAAGAAAAATTGCCACCTCTATGCTTGCTTACTTTTCAAATATAAAATACTTAAAAACTGAAGTCTAATTATGGACTATAGTCCTCCAGTGAACATTAATAAAAGTTTGACCAAACCTAAATTACGCTTTGACCAACCTTTTTAAAGTCAAAAAAAAAGCCAAACCCTCAACCAATTATAGTAACAGTGCTGTGTAGGAAGTTTGCAAATATATGATACATTTTGACAGCTGTTTTTTACTGGAATCCTATCAAGACAATCACTAAAATATTTTGGAATGTTTAAAATGAGGGAATGCTAAATTTGTAGCTGTGCCTCAGCCACTGGAGGCTCCAGAGTTCGAAAGTGCTTTTGGGTTGCTGCAGTGCTACCAATTCTCAAGTCAGCCACATTCTGTAACTCAGATTCCCCAGTGATTGATACAAAATATTCACTTTACATGTAATCCCTCACTGCTCAAAATGTTTATACCATTTGTGCTAAGAAGTTTTTCCCTCTGACACACTGGATCAATAAAATGGACAGGTAAGATATTCAGAGATTGTCCCTATAAAATGGGCTTGATGATTATAAAATAACACTCCCAAACTTGTAAATAACAGATTGCTGGGAAACTAACAGAAGGAATAAATGAAAGTGTGCAGAACTGATGCTTGACCCTGTCATTGTCAATAGTATCTTAGATGACGATGAAGTACAGATAATGTTCTATCTCCTGGTCTGTGAACTATCTATAGTAACTATATAATAGCCGTACATATCTATGTGATTAATTTAATTCCCCCTATGTTGTTTTTGTTGTGTGTGTCTGTTTTATTTAGAATAAAGGGAACTTTAGTTAAAAGCACTTTTTGCTATCCTTCCACCCCTTTTCTTCCCTCTCTTTACTCCAGCTCAGTCACCTTTGCTTACATCTGTCACAGCCCAGCTGCGTCCCTGAGCTTCTGCACCTATATAGAAGCACCTGAGTCTGACGCTCCCTCCCTTCTTCTGATTCTTTCCTTCTCTCCCAGCACTAGACAGCAAAGTGTCTCCCTCACACTACCTAAGAGCATCCTGAGGAAGCTCTGGAAAGCCATGGTCTGTAGCAGATGGCAAACAGGAAACCCAAATCTTACATCAATTCCAGGTCCTTTTCACAGTGGGTCCCTGAAGTTATTTGCTCCAGCCCTTATACCAATCACTGTATGAGACAAGACCTGCAATATTTAAGGCATACACATACACTCCAATTCCAGTGTATCTATTACCATCCCTTGCCTCTTACTTTCAGTTTCTAGGAACGTCAAACAAATGGCATTCTTTCCTCTCTGCTTTTGTTAATGTCCATTCTGCCTGGAAAAAATTTATAAATCCTCCCCACAGCTCAAGTATCAGTTAACCTCCATGTTTCCTTTTTTTAAAATTTATTTTATTGAACTATAGTTGATTTACAATATTAATTTCTGCTGTACAGAAAAGTGATCCAGTTATACATATATATACATTCTTTTTCATATTCTTTTCCATTATGGTTTATCTCAGGATATTGAATATAGTTCCCTGTGCTATAGAGTAGGACCTTGTTTATCCATTCTATATATAATAGTTTGCATCTGCTGATCCCAAACTCCCAGTCCATCCCTCTGCCACCTGCCCTCCCCCTTGGCAACCACAAGTCTGTTCTTTACGTCTGTGAGTCTGTTTCTGTTTGGTAGGTAAGTTCATTTGTGTCATATTTTCAATTCCACATATAAGTGATATCATATGGTATTTGTCTTTCTCTTTCTGACTTAACTTCACTTAGTATGATAATTTCTAGGTCCATCCATGTTACTGCAAATGGCATTATTTCATTCTTTTTTATGGCTGAGTAGTATTCCATTGTATATACGTACCACATCTTCTTTATCCATTCATTTCAATGGACATTTAGGTTGTTTCCGTGTCTTAGCTATTGTAAATAGTGCTTCTATGAACATTGGAGTGCATGTATCTTTTTGAACTATAATTTTGTCCAGATATATGCCCAGGAATGGGACTGCTGGATCATATGGATACTCTATTTTTAGTTTTTTTTTTTTTTTGCGGTACGCGGGCTTCTCACTGTTGTGGCCTCTCCCGTTGTGGAGCACAGGCTCTGGATGCGCAGGCTCAGCAGCCATGGCTCACGGGCCCAGCCGCTCTGCGGCATGTGGGATCTTCCCGGACCGGGGAATGAACCCGTGTCCCCTGCATCGTCAGGTGGACTCTCAACCACTGTGCCACCAGGGAAGCCCTATTTTTAGTTTTTGAGGAACTCCATACTGTTTTTCATAGTGGCTGCACCAATTTACATTACCACCACATTACATTACCAACAGTGTAGGAGGGTTCCCTTTTCTCCCATGTGTTTCTTTCTAATCCCTGTGTATTTAGGCCCTCAAACTTCAGTGTGCAGCAAAACCTGCAGGGCTTGTTGCAGTTCAGATTCCTGAGTTTCTGTTTCAGTAGATCTGAAGTGGCCTGAAATTTTGAATTTCTAACAAGTCTCTAGGAGAAGTTGATACTGGTAATGTAGGGATACACTTTGAGACTCACTGTTCCAGGTTCTAATCAAACATAGAAAATGACAAGACAATGTAGGGTTTCCCCAACTCAACTGTGAACTCTTTGAAGGCAAAGGACTTGGTTTAGAACCCGTGGATGCAGAACTCATGGATAAGGAGAACCTAATGTACTAAGCCATTTTATATAAGGGACTTGAGCATCCAGGAATTTTTGTATCCAAGGGGACCCCAGAACCAATCCCCCTGCAGATACCAAGGGGCAACTCTATGTACTTTCAGTACCTGAGCACAGTGCCTGACACTCAGTAAGCAATCAGTACTGAGAAATAAAATCTTATAGACTTGGGGCAGAGGCAGAAATGCATCTTATTGTACCAACAACTAGCTGAACTAGCTGTTTGGTAACTTGGGTATCTAATTTTAGCTGTCAAGCATTCGGTTTCCTCATCTATATTTATGGATTAAAAACTAGGATAACCCATATCTGGTTATTTTATTAAATGAAATGTATTGACATATGTTACATATATAAATATATGTTTGATATAATCCTCTCTATTGGTTTTGAAGTGTGTGTGTGTGTGTGTGTGTGTTGTGTGTGTGTGTATAGTGATGAGCTCATTGCTAGTGCATCTTAAGTACTTAGTAAGTAGTATCTTATTAGAATTATGAATAAATTTGTTTGAAAATCTCTCTCTTCTGGCTACGAACCATATTAACTGCACAGTTTGTACTGGTCAGCTTCTATGGAGGGGTGGGGGTGAGCAGTGGAAGCAAGAGGACGAAGAAAGCTATTACATAGAGGACAAGAGGACACATGATAGGTCTCTGAAACATGATTTTCTGTGGTAACTGGAAAGTCCTTGTTTATTAAAAAGTGGTTTAGGGTTAGACAATATGTTCTTGAATTTTCAAAGCTCTGGTTTTCATTGGAATGGATAAGCCTTTAAATTAAATGTGGTTAACTTAACATAAACATCTAATACTTTCTTCATCTCCTATATCTGCTCTCTTTGGCACATTGCCAAGTCACTTGAGGGTTGCTGAAATACAGTTCTTGAATAATGATTAACATATAGTGTGAGGTTAGTTTTCCATCTGGAGATTTTGCATGTGCGTACACTAAAACACAGAGGGATTTTGACTAAGAGAAAGTCTCAAATTCTAGGAAGTATAGGTGAACAGCTAACATCTGATTGAAATATACAACTGGCCTGTTCTGACCAGGGTTGGGCAGGAAGGTAGGTGCTTCAGTCTGTCAGGTCTTTAGAATGTCATTGAAGCTATTCTTACCACCAAAATCCTGAAAACTATCTTACTCCTATGTTGGAGTGACTTAAGTGCCAAACTGATTTCTTCATATACTTAGGCGGGGGTTTACGAGGAAAGCAGAATGAACTTTTGGAATTGATTTCAGTTAGAACCTAATCTCCTCTACTTACTTTAAATAACTTCATTAACTTGGATAAAAGTTAATACTAACAGAAAATTACCTGATATAGGATTATTATGAGTTTGTTAAAACGCTGATAAATCATTCTATCCTAAACATCCTTACAAATCACTGCTCAGTTACTTTCACCATCTGTGAATGAAAAACCAAACATTATTAAGCATATACTATGTTTAGGCTCTTTGACATGCGTTTATTCTTCACATGGCTGATGTTTATCAGTGCCCTGGAGATGAACAAACAGAACCTCTGAATAAGAGAGATTTGCCCGAGAAAATAACTCTTAGTAAGCAGATGTGGGACCAGTTCCTGACTGCAAATCTAGAATTTACTACATTTCAGCTAAATTCTCCTCAAGGATGAAAATCTATTCACCTGTTCACACATTTTAAAACTGCTTTAACTTTCTCTCTATGTTAGCCATCCAATTATTTTGCTGATATAGACCCCTCACCTAAGAGTTAATTTGCTTTCGAAAAAAATGAAAATGTGCTTTCTACCCTCACATATTCTACTCATAATGGCTAGGTAAGGTAGGTACTAATATACCAGTATTTTATTTCCTTAGTAGGAATCAGTAGGAGACTTGCTCAAGATCATCCATCAAATAAGTCAGAGTCTACATCACTATATTCTCTCCCCACAAATCCATTTTTTTTTGCATTTCCATGCAAAGTCCTGTTATAGTTCTTTTGTGCGTAAAGTAGGATCAAGTGTTATCATTTTTATTGAAGCATTATTCTCATTTACTATTTACGAGTTTGAAAACCACCAGGTTCCATTTTAAATGCGTAGGTTTCCTTGAAATATGAATTTACCTATGGCCAAAGGATGTTCTCCATTGTTTTCTAGTTCACACTACCACTTTGCAGTACAACACAGACAGATTTCACAAACTCCAAAAGGTTTGGAAGTCCCTGTCTTAATTGTCACAGTATGATTTTCTTTTTCATAGACACTGGGATTCATCTTGAACCACAATCAGCATACAGATGATAAACTAGGAGATTTACCTGCTAAAGACATGTGAGCAAAGAACATTTAATTAAGGATGAGATTAGTAATATTCCATCCAAAATCCTAAATAGCAGAAACGGTTCCCATGTTAAAATTCTAATGGGACACTTATTTTTGAATATATCTCAAACCATGAACTATATAAGTGAGGTTTTGCAATTTCAAATGATATAAGGCCAAACATGCATGCCTTCTCCCTCAGGGGAAAAACAAAAAATCTCTTAAATTTTCAATGACTAGACCTTAACTAGATCTTAACATTAACAAAGTTTGAAGTTGAATTTTCTGACTGGTTGTAATTTTCATTATTATTCTAGAGAAAGGAAATACATTACTTAGCAAGTCTCTTTTTGTTTCATGAACATAAAAGGTAAAATTTCCCTGTTATGGATGAGAGTTTCAGGGGAAAAAACTATTTAAGTCTCTGGGCTTTAAAGTCAGACAGACTGGATTTGATTCCTAGCTCTGTTGTCTTCTAACTGTGTGAACTTGGACAAATATTTAACCTCATTGACTCTTAGATGAGGGGATAACCATGGGAATAATGATACCTACTTTCAAGAACAGTAGAGAGGATTAAGTGAGATAATCCACAGAAAGTATTTAGTACCACTCTTGCACATGGGAGGTCTTCAATATATATTAGCAGTTACAGCAATTACTGAGACGTGGTACATAGTTTGATAAGTTAGGAGTAAACCCTTCATGCACATTAGAATCTAATACTGAAATCACCAATAATCACATTATTGGTGAAGGAGAAGTAAAATAACACGTGCTTTACTGCATTTTTTTATCACATCTTTTTTTTTTTTTTTTTTTTTTTTTTTTTGTGGGCTTAGTTGCTCCGTGGCATGTGGGATCTTCCCGGATCAGGGCTTGAACCTGTGTCCCCTGCCTTGACAGGCGGATTCTTAACCACTGGGCCACCAGGGCAGTCCCCAGAAAATGTGCTTTCAAGAAAGAAAGTCTCAGAGCTTTGTGGAAAAGTACTCCATCAGACACTTCAAACTATTGACACTAAAGCATAGACTCGCAGGTAGAGCCTCTGAGCAGACATCACTCAGATAACTTTCAGACCATACAAGTGAACTGACTCGGAATTTCCAAGGCTCATTTTAATCCACAAAACGTCAGCCACCTGCAAGCGTATGGGTAACCTAGGCTCCAGTAGAAAAACAAACAACAAATTTTTAAAAACCCAACTAATTACATAGGATTGAGTGAACCAAAGAGAGAAATTACATTGTGTCTATTTATTTTCAATATTGTTGGTGTTGTTTGAATGTGCCATTTTCCAGATATGTATGGAAGTCCGTTTTCTTCTTTCTTAAGCTATTTGCAACTCGAAACAGTAACTTTGCATTTATAATTGAAATAATACATTTAAAATGATATCTGATTCTCACTGACCTTGCAGAATTCTTAAAATCTGAGTCTCTTTACTTTTTTTTTTTCTTAAAACATCTTTATTGGAGTATAATTGCTTTACAATGGTGTGTTAGTTTCTGGTTCACAACAAAATGAATCAGTTATATATATACATATGTTCCCATATCTCTTCCCGCTTGCGTCTCCCTGCCTCCCACCCTCCTTATCCCACACCTCCAGGCGGTCACAAAGCACCGAGCTGATCTCCCTGTGCTATGCGGCTGCTTCCCACTAGCTATCTACCTTACGTTTGATAGTGTATATATGTCCATGCCTCTCTCTCGCTTTGTCACAGTTTACCCTTCCCCCTCCCCATATCCTCAAGTCCATTCTCTAGTAAGTGTGTGTCTTTATTCCTGTTTTACCCCTAGGTTCTTCATGACATTTTTTTTCCCTTAAATTCCATATATATGTGTTAGCATACGGTATTCGTCTCTCTCTTTCTGACTTACTTCACTCTGTATGACAGACTCTAGGTCTATCCACCTCATTACAAATAGCTTAATTTCGTTTCTTTTTATGGCTGAGTAATATTCCATTGTATATATGTGCCACATCTTCTTTATCCATTCATCTGATGATGGACACTTAGGCTGTTTCCATCTCCAGACTATTGTAAATAGAGCTGCAATGAAGAGTTTGGTACATGACTATTTTTGAATTATGATTTTCCCAGTAGTGGGATTGCTGGGTCATATGGTAGTTCTATTTGTAGTTTTTAAAGGAACCTCCATACTGTTCTCCACAGTGGCTGTATCAATTTACATACCCACCAATAGTGTAAGAGGGTTCCCTTTTCTCCACACCCTCTCCAGCGTTTATTATTTCTAGATTTTTTGATGATGGCCATTCTGATTGGTGTGAGATGATATCTCATTGTAGTTTTAATTTACGTTTCTCTAATGATTAGTGATGTTGAGCATTCTTTCATGTGTTTGTTGGCAGTCTGTATGTCATCTTTGGAGAAATGTCTATTTAGGTCTCCTGCCCATTTTTGGATTGGGTTGTTTGTTTTTTTGTTATTAAGCTGCATGAGCTGCTTATAAATTTTGCAGATTAATCCTTTGTCAGTTGCTTCATTTGCAAATATTTTCTCCCATTCTGAGGGTTGTCTTTTTGTCTTGTTTATGGTTTCCTTTGCCTTGCAAAAGCTTTGAAGTTTCATTAGGTCCCATTTGTTTATTTTTGTTTTTATTTCCACTTCTCTAGGAGGTGGGTCAAAAAGGACCTTGCTGTGATTTATGTAATGGAGTGTCCTGCCCATGTTTTCCTCTAAGAGTTTGATAGTTTCTGGCCTTACATTTAGGACTTTAATCCATTTTGAGCTTATTTTTGTGTATGGTGTTAGGGAGTGATCTAATCTCATACTTTTAAATGTAGCTGTCCAGTTTCCCCAGCACCACTTATTGAAGAGGCTGTCCTTTCTCCACTGTACATTCCTGCCTCCTTTATCAAAGATAAGGTGACCATATGTGCATGGGTATATCTCTGGGTTTTATATCCTGTTCCACTGATCTATATTTCTGTTTTTGTGCCAGTACCATACTGTCTTGATTACTGTAGCTTTGTAGTATAGTCTGAAGTCAGGAAGCCTGATTCCTCAAGCTCCGTTTTTTGTTCTCAAGATTGCTTTGGCTATTCGGGGTCTTTTGTGTTTCCATACAAATTGTGAAATTTTTTGTTCTAGTTCTGTGAAAAATGCCAGTGGTAGTTTGATAGGGATTGCATTGAATCTGTAGATTGCTTTGGCTAGTAGATTCATTTTCACAATGTTGATTATTCCAATCCAAGAACATGGTATATCTCTCCATCTATTTGTATCCTCTTTAATTTCTTTCATCAGTGTCTTATAATTTTCTGCACACAGGTATTTTGCCTCCTTAGGTCGGTTTATTCCTAGATATTTTATTCTTTTTGTTGCAATGGTAAATGGGAGTGTTTTCTTGATTTCACTTTCAGATTTTTCATCATTATTGTATAGGAATGCCAGAGATTTCTGTGCATTAATTTTGTATCCTGCTACTTTACCAAATTCATTGATTAGCTCTTGTAGTTTTCTGATAACATCTTTAGGATTCTCTATGTATAGTATCATGTCATCTGCAAAGAGTGACAGCTTTACTTCTTCTTTTCCAATTTGGATTCCTTTTATTTCCATTTCTTCTCTGATTGCTGTGGCTAAAACTTCCAAAACTGTGTTGAATAAGAGTGGTGAGAGTGGGCAACCTTGTCTTGTTCCTGACCTTAGTGGAAATGCTTTCAGTTTTTCACCATTCAGGACAATGTTGGCTGTGGGTTTGTCATATATGGCCTTTATTATGTTGAGGAATGTTCCCTCTGTGCCTACTCTCTTCAGGGTTTTTATCATAAATTGGTGTTGAATTTTGTCAAAAGCTTCCTCTGCATCTATTGAGATGATCATATGGTTTTTCTCCTTCAATTTGTTAATATGGTGTATCACGTTGATTGATTTGCGTATATTGAAGAATCCTTGCATTCCTGGAATAAACCCCACTTGATCATGGTGTATGATCCGTTTAAAGTGCTGTTGGATTCTGTTTGCTAGTATTTTGTTGCTAGTATTTTGTTGAGGATTTTTGCATCTATGTTCATCAGTGATATTGGCCTGTAGTTTTCTTTCTTTGTGACATCCTTGTCCGGTTTTGGTATCAGGGTGATGGTGGCCTCATAGAATGAGTTGGGGAGTGTTCCTCCCTCTGCTATATTTTGGAAAAGTTTGAGAAGGATAGGTGTTGGCTCTTCTCTAAATGTTTGATAGAATTCGCCTGTGAAGTCATCTGGTCCTGGGCTTTTGTTTGTTGGAAGATTTTTAATCACAGTTTCAATTTCAGTGCTTGTTATTGGTCTGTTCATATTTTCTATTTCTTCCTGATTCAGTCTTGGCAGGTTGTGCCTTTCTAAGAATTTGTCCATTTCTTCCAGGTTGTCCATTTTATTGGCATAGAGTTGCTTGTAGTAATCTCTCATGACCTTTTGTATTTCTGCAGGATCAGTTGTTACTTCTCCTTTTTCATTTCTAATTCTATTGACTTCAGTCTTCTTCCTTCTTTTCTTGATGAGACTGGCTAATGGTTTATCAATTTTGTTTATCTTCTCAAAGAACCAGCGTTTAGTTTTATTGATCTTTGCTATTGTTTCCTTCATTTCTTTTTATTTCTGATCTGATTTTTATGATTTCTTTCCTTCTGCTAACTTTGGGGTTTTTTTTGTTCTTCTTTCTCTAATTCCTTTAGGTGCAAGCTTAGGTTGTTTATTCGAGATGTCTCCTGTTTCGTAAGGTAGGATTGTATTGCTATAAACTTCCCTCGTAGAACTGCTTTTGCTGCATCCCATAGATTTTGGGTTGTCGTGTCTCCATTGTCATTTGTTTCTAGGTATTTTTAAATGTCCTCTTTGATTTCTTCAGTGATCACTTCGTTATTAAGTAGTGTATTGTTTAGCCTCCATGTGTTTGTATTTTTTACAGATCTTTTCCTGTAATTGATATATAGTCTCATAGCATTGTGGTCGGAAAAGATACTTGATATGATTTCAGTTTTCTTAAATTTACCAAGGCTTGATTTGTGACCCAAGATATGATGTATCCTGGAGAATGTTCCATGAGCACTTGCGAAAAGTGTGTATTCTGTTGTTTTTGGATGGAATGTCCTATAAATATCAATTAAGTCCATCTTGTTTAATGTATCATTTAAAGCTTGGGTTTCCTTATTTATTTTCATTTTGGATGATCTGTCCATTGGTGCAAGTGGGGTGTTAAAGTCCCCTACTATGAATGTGTTACTGTCAATTTCCCCTTTTATGGCTGTTAGTATTTGCCTTATGTATTGAGGTGCTCCTATGTTGGGTGCATAAATATTTACAATTGTTATATCTTCTTCTTGGATCGATCCCTTGATCATTATGTAGTGTCCTTCTTTGTCTCTTCTAATAGTCTTTATTTTAAAGTCTATTTTGTCTGATATGAGAATTGCTACTCCAGCTTTCTTTCGGTTTCCATTTGCATGAAATATCTTTTTCCATCCCCTTACTTTCAGTCTGTATGTGTCTCTAGGTCTGAACTGGATCTCTTGTAGACAGCAAATATATGTGTCTTGTTTTTGTATCCATTCAGCCAATCTGTGACTTTTGGTGGGAGCATTTAGTCCACTTACATTTAAAGTAATTATTGATATGTATGTTCCTATTCCCATTTTCTTAATTGTTTTGGGTTCATTATTGTAGGTCTTTTCCTTCTCTTGTGTTTCTTGCCTAGAGAAGTTCCTTTAGCAGTTGTTGTAGAGCTGGTTTGGTGGTGTTGAACTCTCTCAGCTTTTGCTTGTCTTTAAAGGTTTTAATTTCTCCATCAAATCTGAATGAGATCCTTGCTGGGTAGAGTAGTCTTGGTTGCAGGTTTTTCTCCTTCATCACTTTCAATATGTCCTGCCACTCCCTTCTGGCTTGCAGAGTTTCTGCTGAAAGATAAGCTGTTAACCTTATGGGGATTCCCTTGTTTGTTATTTGTTGTTTTTCCCTTGCTGTTTTTAATATGTTTTCTTTGTATTTAATTTTTGACAGTTTGATTAATATGTGTCTTGGCATATTTCTCCTTGGATTTATCCTGTATGGGACTCTCTGTGCTTCCTGGACTTGATTAACTATTTCCTTTCCCATATTAGGGAAGTTTTCAACTATAATCTCTTCAAATATTTTCTCAGTCCCTTTCTTTTTCTCTTCTTCTTCTGGAACCCCTGTAATTCGAATGTTGGTGCGTTTAATGTTGTCCCAGTGGTCTCTGAGACAGTCCTCAGTTCTTTTCATTCTTTTTTCTTTATTCTGCTCTGCATTAGTTATTTCCACTATTTTATCTTCCAGGTCACTTATCCGTTCTTCTGCCTCAGTTATTCTGCTATTGATCCCATCTAGAGTATTTTTCATTTCATTTATTGTGTCGTTCATCATTGTTTGTTTCATCTTTAGTTCTTCTAGGTCCTTGTTAAATATTTCTTGCATTTTGTCTGTTCTATTTCCAGGATTTTGGCTCATCTTTACTATCATTATTCTGAATTCTTTTTCAGGTAGACTGCCTATTTCCTCTTCAATTGTTAGGTCTGGTGGGTTTTTATCTTGCTCCTTCATCTGCTGTGTGTTTTTCTGTCTTCTCATTTTGCTTATCTTACTGTGTTTGGGGTCTTCTTTTTGCAGGCTGCAGGTTCGTAGTTCCTGTTGGTTTTGGTGTCTGTCCCCAGTGGCTAAGGTTGCTTCAGTGGGTTGTGTAGGCTTCCTGGTGGAGGGGACTAGTGTCTGTGTTCTGGTGGATGAGGCTGGATCTTTTCTTTCTGGTGGGCAGGTCCATGTCTGGTGGTGTGTTTTGGGGTGTCTGTCGACTTATTATGATTTTGGGCAGCCTCTCTGCTAATGGGTGGGGTTGTGTTCCTGTCTTGCTAGTTGTTTGGCATAGGATGTCCAGCACTGTAGCTTGCTGGTCGTTGAGTGAAGCTGGGTGCTGGTGTTGAGATGGAGATCTCTGGGAGATTTTCGCTGTTTGATATTATGTGCAGCTTGGAGGTCTCTTGTGAACCAGTGTCCTTAAGTTGGCTCTCCCACCTCAGAGGCACAGCACTAACTCCTGGCTGCAGCACCAAGAGCCTTTCATCCACACAGCTCAGAAGAAAAGGGAGAAAAAGTAGAAAGAAATAATTAGTAGAAGTAGTAAGAAAGAAAGAAAGGAGGGAGGGTGGGAATGAGGGAGGGAGGAAGGAAGGAAGTAGGGAAGGAAGGAAAAAAGAAAGAAAGCTGATAAAATAAAATAAAATAAAGTAAGATAAAATATAATAAAGTTATTAAAATAAAAAAATTATTAAGAGATTAAAAAAAAAACGGATGGATAGAACCCTGGAACAAATGGTGGAAGCAAAGCTATAGAGACAAAATCTCACACAGAAGCATACACATACACACTCACAAAAAGAGGAAAAGGGGAAAAAATCATAAATCTTGCTCTAAAAGTCCATTTCCTCAATTTGGGATGATTTGTTGTGTAAAGGAGGGAAGGAAGGAAAGAAAGAATGAAGGTAAAGTAAAATAAAATACAATAAAAATAAAAATAATTATTAAGAGAAAAATTTTTTTAAAAATGGATGGATAGAACCCTCCGATAAATGGTGGAAGAAAAGCTCTACAGACAAAATCTCACACAGTAGCATACACATACACACTCACAAAAAGAGGAAAAGGGGAAAAAATCATAAATCTTGCTCTCAGAGTCCACCTCTTTAATTTGCTGGGGTCCTTGCTTTTAGCCGCGGCTTGCGCCCGTCTCTGGAGCTCTTTTAAGCATAGTTCTTAATCCCCTGTCCTCGCGCACCAGGAAATAAAGAGGGAAGAAAAAGTCTCTTGCCTCTTTGGCAGGTCCAGACTTTTACCTGGACTCCCTCCTGGCCAGCCGTGGTGCACTAACCCCCTTCAGGCTGTGTTCACGCTGCCAACCCCAGTCCTCTCCCGGTGCTCCGACCGAAGCCCGAGCCTCAGCTCCCAGCCCTGGCCACTGCAGTGGGTGAGCAGACAAGCCTCTCAGGCTGGTGAGTGCCAATTGGCACTGATCCTCTGTGCGGGAATCTCTCCACTTTGCCCTCCGCACCCCTGTTGCTGTGCTCTCCTTCGCGGCTCCGAAGCTTTCCCCCTCCGCCACCTGCAGTCTCTGCCCACGTAGGGGCTTCCTAGTGTGTGGAAACCTTTCCTCCTTCACAGCTCCCTCCCATTGGTGCAGGTCCCATCCCTATCCTTTTGTCTCTGTTTATTCTTTTTTCTTTTGCCCTACTCAGGTACGTGGGGGGTTTCTTGCCTTTTGGGAGGTCTGAGGTCTTTTGCCAGTGTTCAGTAGGTGTTCTATAGGAATTGTTCCACGTATAGATGTATTTCTGGTGTATCTGTGGGGAGGAAGGTGATCTCCGTGTCTTACTCTTCCACCATCTTCCCCTTTTCACATCTTTATTGGAGTACAAATGCTTTTCAATGTTGTGTTAGTTTCTGCTGTACAAGAAAGTTAATCAGCTATATATATACATATATGCCCATATCCTCTCCCTCTTGAGCTACCCTCCTACCCTCCCTATGCCAACCCTCTATGTCGTCACGAAGCATCAGGTTGATCTCCTTGAGCTATGAGGCAGCTTCCCACTAGCTATCCATTTTACATTTGGTAGTGTATATATGTCAATGATTCTCTCTCACTTCATCCCAGCTTCCCCTTCCCCCTCCATATGTCCTGAAGTCTGTTCTCTACACGTGCATCTTTATTCCTGCCCTGCCACTACGTTCATCAGTACCGCTTTTTAAAATTCCATATATATGCATTAGCATACAGTATTTGTTTTTCTCTTTCTGACTCACTTCACTCTGTATGACAGTCTCTAGCTCCATCCACCTCACTACAATAACTTCATTTCATTGCTCTAAAGGCTGATTAATATTCCATTGTATATATGTGCCACATCTTCTTTATCCATTCATCTGTTGATGTACACTTAGGTTGCTTCCATGTCCTGGCTATTGTAAATAGTGCTTCAATGAACATTGTAGTACATGTATCTTTTTGAATTATGGTTTTCTCAGGGTATATGCCCAGTAGTGGGATTGCTGGGTCACATGGTAGTTCTGTTTTTGCTTTCTAAGAAAGCTCCATTCTGTTCTCATAGTGGCTATATCGATTTACATTCCCACCAACAGTGCAGGAGGGTTCCCTTTTCTCCATGCTCTCTCCAGCATTTATTGTTTCTAGATTTTTTGATGATGGCCATTCTGACTGGTGTGAGATGATATCTCATTGTAGTTTTGATTTGCATTTCTCTAATGATTAGCAATCTTGAGCATCTTTTCATGTATTTGTTGGCAATCTGTATGTCTTCTTTGGAGAAATGTCTATTTAAGTCTTCCACCCATTTTTGGATTGGGCTGTTTGTTTTTGTGATATTGAGGTGCATGAGCTGCTTGTATATTTTGGAGATTAATCCTCTGTCAGTTGCGTTGTTTGGAAATATTTTCTCCCATTCTGAGGGTTGTCTTTTCATCTTGCTTATGGTTTCCTTTGCTGTGCAGAAGCTTTTAAGTTTCAGTAGGTCCTATTTGTTTATTTTTGTTTTTATTTCCATTACTCTAGGATGTGGGTCAACAGGATCTTGCTGTGATTTTATGTCATAGACTGTTCTGCCAATGTTTTCTTCTAAGAGTTTTATAGTGTCTGGTCTTACATTTAGGTCTTTAACACATTTTGAGTTTATTTTTGTTAGGTGTTAGGGTGTGTTCTAATTTCATTCTTTTACATGTATTGTATATTTTTGCCTCATTTGTCAAAGATAAGGTGACCGTATGTGAGGGGGTTTATCTCTGGGCTTTCTATCCTGTTCCATTGATCTATATTTCTGTTTTTGTGTCAGTACATACTGTTTTGATTACTGTAATTTTGTAATATAGTCTGAAGTCAGGAGCCTGATACCTCCAGCTCCGTTTTCCTTTCTTAAGATTGTTTTGGCTATTTGGGGTCTTTTGTGTTTCCATACAAATTGTAAAATTTCTTCTTCTACTTCTGTGAAAAAATGCCATTGGTGGGCTTCCTGGGTGGTGCAGTGATTGAGAGTCCACCTGCCGATGCAGAGGACGTGAGTTCATGCTCTGGTCCAGGAAGATCCCACATGCTGCGGAGTGGCTGGGCCCGTGAGCCATGGCTGTTGAGCTTGCCCATGCGGAGCCTGTGCTCTCCAATGGGAGAGGCCACAACAGTGAAAGGCCCACGTACCGAAAAAAAAAAAAAATGCCATTGGTAATTTGATAGGGATTGCATTGAACCTGTAGATTGCTTTGGGTGGTAGAGTCATTTTCACAATATTGTTCCAATCCAAGAACATGGTATATCTCTCCATCTGTTTGTGTCATCTTTGATTTCTTTCATAAGTGTTTTATAGTTTTTTCAGTACAGGTCTTTTGCCTCCTTAGGTAGGTTTATTCCTAGGTATTTTATTCTTTTTGTTGCGATGGTAAATGGGATTGTTTCCTTAATTTCTCTTTCTGATCTTTCTTTGTTAGTGTATAGGAATGCCAGAGATATCTGTGCATTAATTTTGTATCCTGTAACCTTACCAAAGTAATTGATTAGTTCTAGTAATTTTCTGGTGGCATCTTTAGGATTTTCTATGTATAGTATCATGTCTTGGCAAACAGTGAAAGTTTTACTTCCTCTCTTTCAATGTGTATTCCTTTTCTTTTTCTTCTCTGATTGCTGTGGCTAGGACTTCCAGTACTATGTTTAATAATAGTGGCTAGAGTGGACATCCTTGTCTTGCTCCTGATCTTAGAGGAAATGGTTTCAGTTTTTAACCATTGAGAGTGATGTTTGCTGTGCGTTTGTCATATATGGCTTTTATTATGTTGAGGTAGCTTCCCTCTATGCCCACCTTCTGGATACTCTTTATCATACACAGTGTTGAATTTTGTCAAAAGCTTTTTCTGCATCTATTGAGATGATCATATGGTTTTTATCCTTCAATTTATTAACATGGTGTATCACACTGATTGATTTGCATATATTGAAGAATCGTTTCATCCCTGGGAAAAATTCCACTTGATTATGGTGTGTGATCCTTTCAATGTGTTGTTGGATTCTGTTTGCTAGTATTCTCTTGAGGATTTTTGCATCTATGTTCACCCGTGATATTGGTCTATAATTTTCTTTTTTTGTGATATCTTTGTCTGGTTTTGGTGTCAGAGTGATGGTGGCCTCATAGAACGAGTTTGGGAGTGTTCCTCCCTCTACAATTTTTTGGAAGAGTTTGAGAAGGATAGGTGTTAATGCTTCTCTAAATGTTTGCCAGAATTTTCTTGTGAAGCCATCTGGTCCTGGACTTCTGTTTGTTGGAAGATTTTTAATGACAGTTTCAGTTTCATTACCTGTGATTGGTCTGTTCATATTTTCTAATTCTTCCTGGTTCAGTCTTGGAAGGTTGTACTTTTCCAATAATTTGTCTGTTTCTTCATGGTTGTCCATTTTATTGGCATATAGTTGCTTGTAGTAGTCTCTTATGGTCTTTTGTATTTCTGCGGTGTCATCTGTAATCTCTCCTTTTTCATTTCTAATTTTATGGATTTGAGTCCTCTCTTTTTTTCTTGATGAGTCTGGCTAAAGGCTTATCAATTTTGTTTATCTTCTCAAATAACCAATTTTTAGTTTTATTGATCTTTGCTATGGTTTTCTTCATTTCTATTTCATCCATCTCGCTCTGATCTTAATGATTTCTTTCCTTCTACTAACTTTGGGGGTTTTTTGTTCTTTTTCTAGTTGCTTTAGATGTAAGGTTAGATTGTTTATTTGAGATTTTTCTTGTTTCTTGCGGTGAGCTTGAATTGCTATGAACTTCCCTTTTAGAACTGCTTTGCTGCATCCCATAGGTTTTGGATTGTCATGTTTTCATTGTCATTTGTTTATAGGTATTTTTAAATTTCTTCTTTGATTACTTCAGTGATCTCTTGGTTATTTAGCAGTGCACTGTTTGCCTCCATTGTTTGTATTGTTTACAGTTTTTTCTGTAATTTATATCTAGTCTCATAGCGTTGTGGTTGGAAAAGATGCTTGATATGATTTCAGTTTTCTTAAGTTTACCGAGGCTTGATTTGTGACCCAAGATGTGATCTATTCTGGAGAACATTCTGTGTGCACTTGAAAAGAAAGTGTATTCTGCCACTTTCAGGTGGAATGTCCTAAAAATATCAGTTATGTCTATCTGGTCTATTGTGTCATTTAATGCTTGTGTTTCCTTATTTATTTTCTTTCTGAGTGATCTGTTTCCTTATTTATTTTCTTTCTGAGTGATCTGCACTGTTAAAGTCCCCCACTATTATTGTGTTACTGTCGATTTCTCCTTTTATGGGTGTTTATATTTGCCTTATGTATTGCTCCTATGTTGTGTGCATAAATATTTATAATTGTTATGTTTTCTTCTTGGAATGATCCCTTGATCATTATGCAGTGTCCTTCCTTATCTCTTGTAACTCTTTCTTTTAAAGTCATCTGATATGAGTATTGCTACTCCAGCTTTCTTGTGATTTCTATTTGCATGGAATATCTTTTTTCCATCCCCTCACTTTCAGTCTGTACGTGTCCCTAGGTCTGAAGAGGGTTTCTTGTAGACAGCGTATATAAGGGTCTTTTTTTTTATCCATTCAGCCAGTCTGTGTCTTTTGGTGGGAACATTTAATCCATTTACATTCAAGGTGATTATTGATATGTATGTTCCTATTACCATTTTCTTAATGATTTGGGCTGGTTTTTGTTGGTCTTTTTCTTCTCTTGTGTTTCCCGTTAGCATTCGTTGTAAATCTGGTTTGGTGGTGCTGAATTCTCGTAGCTTTTGCTTGTCTGTAAAGCTTTTGATTTCTCTGTCAAATTTGAATGAGATCCTTGCCAGGCAGAGTAATCTGGGTTGTAGGATTTTCCCTTTCATCTCTTTAAATATGTCTTGCCACTCCCTTCTGGCTTACATAGTTTCTGTGGAAAGATCAGCTGTTAAGCTTATGGGGATTCCCTTAACATTCCATCAAGTATGTTATTTGATGTTTTTCCCTTGCTGCTTTTAACATTTTTTATTTGTATTTAATTTTTGATAATTTGATTAATATGTGTCTCAGCATGCTTCTCTTTGGGTTTATCCTGTATGAGATTCTTTGTGCTTCCTAGATTTGATTGACTATTTCCTTTCCCATGTTAGGGAATTTTTTGACCATAATCTCTTCAAATATTTTCTCAGACCCTTTCTTTTTCTCTTCTTCTTCTGGGACCCCTATAATTCGAATGTTGGTACATTTAATGGTGTACCAGAGGTCTCTGAGACTGTCCTCAATTCTTTTCATTCTTTTTTCTTTATTCTGCTCCCCAGCAGTTATTTCCTCCATTTTATCTTCCAGCTCACTTATCCATGCTTCTGCCTCAGTTATTCTGCTATTGATTCCTTCTAGAATATTTTTAATTTCAGTTACTGTGTTGTTCATCACTGTCTGTTTGCTCTTTCTTTCTTCTAGATCCTTGTTAAACATTTCTTGTATTTTCTCCATTCTGTTTCTGAGATTTTAGATCATCTTTACTATCATTACTCTGAATTCTTTTTCAGGTAGGTTGCCTATCCCATCTTCATTCATTTGATCTTATGGGGTTCTACCTTGCTCCTTCATCTGTAACATATTTTTTTGTCGTTTCATTTTATTTTTTGATGGATGGGGCTGTGTTCCTGTCTTACTGGTTGTTTGGCCTGAGGTGTGCCGCACTGGTGTTTGCAGGAAGTTGGGTAAAGCCAGGTCTTGGTGCTGAGATGAGGACCTCTGGGAGGCCTCACTCTGATTAATATTCCCTGGGGTCTGAGGTTCCCTGTTAGTCAAGTGGTTTGGACTCTGTGCTCTCACCACAGGAGCTCTGGCCGACCTCTGGCCTGGGAACCAAGACCCCACAAGCTGCGTGGCATGGCAAAAAAAAAAAAAGAATAAAAGGAGCAGTACAATAACAAAGAATAAAAATAAAACAAAATTAGAAAGATAAAAAATATATTAGGAAAAATAAAAAATATATTTTTTTATTTTAAAAATAAAAATATAATTGCGACAAGGTAAAACAAAACCACAACAGATAAAAGAAAAAAAAGTGGGGGTGGGCAGAAGGCAAAAGAAGCGGAACAATAACAAAGTATAAAGAATAAAATAAAATTAGAATAATAAAAGATTTATTAGAAAAAATAAAAATATAAATGAATCAGTGACAACAAGGAGAAAGAACCCCAACCTAAAAGAAGAAAAGAAAAGAAAAAAAGCCTTGGGTATGGGGGCAGAGTTTAGGCGGGAGTGGAACTTAGGCAGGGGAGGGGTTTAGGGTAGGGCAGGACCTAGGTGGCTGTGGGGGGCCTTGGCTCAGGACCCATGAAGCTGGAAAAACCCTTGGGGGCAGGGCCTAGGCGGAGCTACATTCAAGCACAGAGCGGGGCCTCTGCTTAGGATGTGCATGGAAGGGGAGAGGCAGCATGTCTAAAGGGGGGCCTCTGGAATTTGGAATTCTGGAGTTTATAGGTAAGTCCCTGGGTGAGGGTGTGTGGGTGGGGGTTAGGCCCAGCACGGTTGGAGGGGGTCTCAGAGGGGGTCTCCAAGTGTAGAGATAGGGCCCTGGGTGGGGGTGTAGGGGTGGGGCTTGGACTCTGAATGGTAGGAGGGTGGCTCCAAGGGCAGAGGATTAGGCCTGGGAGCCCAACAGGCTCCCCAGTGAGTAAGTGGACAGGGAAATCACTGGTCACATTCCGTTCCTCTGTGCTCCCCCCCGCAGGGTCTCCCCCAACCCTGCTGGACCCCTAACCATGGGTGGGTCCCACTGGGTGTAGGAACTCCTCCCCTCCCCCAGCCACCCCTCACAGGTGCTGGTCCCATAGGTCTGGCCTTTACTTTTGCTCTGCCTTCCCTCCCTCCCACTCCCTCAGGTTGCTGGCATCTGGAGGGGGTTTCTGTGTACAGAGGATCAGGCCTGGGATCTCAGCAGGTTACTGGGGGGCCCAAGTGGGCAGGGGAAACCTGGCCACACTCCCTTTTTGATCCTCTGCCCTCGCAATGGTCCCCCAATTTCCCCTTTCAGGCATGGGATCCCTTCCCCTCCCCAAGCCACCCCTCAGGGGCGCCAGTCCCCTCCTGCCTCCACTTCTCCTCCCCCCTCACTCCCCCCAAGCCCCACATCCTACACGGTCACTGCGGGCACCTTCCATCCCCTTAGCTGTCCGTGTTCCCCCACCAGTACCTGGTAGGTGCCCTAGTTGTGCAGAGATGTGAATTCCACGTCCTTCTAGTCCACCATCTTGACTCTGCCTCTCCCCCCAGTCTTCACTTTACTGCACTTTTGCAAACCCTTAAATAGGTGCGAGCTGACTTTAGAAAGAAAATGAGCCTGGGAATAATGACCAATGAGTAAAGATTTCAAGGAGTTAAGGTGTATTGTTGCCTACATAAATGATCAATATAAACTATAGAAGCTCACTGAAAAAGGAAATTGAAACCATATTCCCTCTCAAGGAAATACCGACAAATATATATTTAAAATGCATAAAATCTTAATTATCCACATGTTCTTAGAATCTTGGCAGACAACATCGAGGAGCAGGGTTATCAAATATTAACAGATTTGACCAAGAGCTACTAAACAGAAAACACACCAAATCAGTTGAAATTAACAACTGGATGTTACAATAAATTTGATCAGAAAATTTATATAGTGTTATCAGATTATTACCGATAATTTTATGTATGTAGCTTGAAATTTTTATCAGGTAATAATTTTCCAATATGGTCATCTACTACATGTGAATATTAAAATTAATATTTATTTAAAGTTAAATGAAAATCTAATCTCAGTGGCACCGAGTTGGATCTTCAATAACAAAAAAACAGAATATAATCTCTGTTTCACACTATTGACTTAGTAAAGCTTTTGTAGCCATCTGGTAGGACTGTACAGCAAAGTTGTATCTGGGTTGATTTGGTCTCGTAAGAAAGTTGAATTTTCTGACTGAGTTGCAGTAGGATTTAGTATTCTTTTGGATTAAATTCATAAACCATGAGTGATAGACCAGACAAGTAAGTAGGAAAATGCCTCCTAGCGATAGTGAAAGAATTAAACAACCTTTATAAAAGGTAGAAATGCACTGCAACTCTAGAAATTCTGGGTGAATCACAGTGTTAATATATGATGCTGTCATCATAGTGATTATGAATTTTAAGTATAATGTTATTTAATCATGAAAATGTTACTTTTTCAGTGGCTGTGGGTTTGAGACAGTATTGTTAGGCAAATAGTTGAAGGTTGTTAAGTAAACCACACTTGGAATTTCTTTTCTTTATATCCCTACATAAACATAATCTGTATTTTGAAATGTTTGTTCAGATAGATTTTCTGCATTTATCCCTTCCACAACCCAATTTGTGTAAGCAGTTTGAATTTTGCAAGATCAACATATATCCATGTACAACTCTTAGGTCTAACTAAAAACTTGGTCATCTTATGTTTGGGCATATTTAGCTATGGATCAAAGGGAGATTCTGGGCTTGGTCCTCCCATAATATTTATCTGAAAGTAGGGATCTAATGATATCCAATTTTCTTATTTCCTGAAGACGTAATTGAGGGACACCTACTTCTTGTTCAACAACAAAAACAATGAATTTTGAGCTTCAAAAATTATTTTCTGATGCTAAATGATTAATTTTTGAAACAATGCTTTTGAGAATTTTCTACCTGCAATAGTTATTCCTCCCCCCAAAAAAGCATTATGGAATAAAATTCATGAATAACAAATGTAAGTAATGTATTGATTTTTATCCCTTTACTCTAAAATTTTTAGTGAAATTTTCTGTGAAGTGAAATCCAAATAAAGAGAAAAATGTATTTTTAGTCATTACTTAAAAAAATGGTTGACAAGAAGTTGATAGGCTGTTCATTAAATTTACATATATAAGAGAGAATAAAGGCTGCATTTTAAAGCATTTGTTCCAAATCAGTTTTATGAATTAAGTCAGAATCTTGCTTTTTATTACTCATGGTTAGCAGAAGAAATCATGAAAGGGTGTCAGTCATGTTCCACTCATCACTGGTGGATTGTTTTCAGATTCTTCTCAAGCTCTGTAGAGTTATAGCATCAACTGGGAAGGACAAAAGAGAGCAAAGTAGATTGTCCATCAAATTGGAAGAGGCAAACCTTTGTGCAGAAAAAGATGTCTCTGACTTTCACAAGAATGGATTAAGTAAAGTCTCAAAGCCATTCTGCCCAAAGCAGTCTTTGCTTTCTCACATTCAAGCTCCTGTGACGTTCAGTAGAAATGCAATCCTTATGTTTCTGATTCATTTTCAACTAATTCAGCACAACAATGTTTTGCAAGCACTTTTTGATGTCAGAGAAACATACTGTGTGTTTCTATAAAGCCATTTTTGCTGAAGCAGGAAGTTACAAATTAGCACAAAGAGCAGAGCACTGTACTTTTCAAAACATGATTTAAATGTTCAAAATGAATTAGCCTAAAACTTTCAAAATAGGATTGTTTCATTAATCATTTTAATTAAAGGATTTGGAAACATTCTTATCTCCAACACCTGTCTTCTTTTACAACAGAAAGACTAGATGCAGGGAATGTAGGAATGGAAATAGGGATTAAATAACTAATTTTAAACGTATTTTGACTGCAATGGGACAGAGGTTTTAGAACACTTAAGCATATCCGTTTTGAGGCCTGGATTTACTCAAGATATATGTTTTTAGAAGTGGTTGAGTTCTTTGAGTTGTGGTATATATGATTGTGGTATTGTTTATTTTTCATTTCTTATTCTCATTCTATCATATTTCATTTTAAAAGAATAATAGAATTATGGGTTCCCTAATACATGCCTTCAACTCGGTTTTATTATTAGCTGCTATGATGTCGGTTCATTAGTGGTCATCTATGAGCACTTCAGATTTTCCCTCCACCATCTTAGAAGCTCTCAGATGCACTCCACTTTTTCTGCCATCAAAAACAGTCTTTGATATTTGAAACCTCCAGTGTTTAGAAAAAATTCTGGGAAAAAGGTCAATATTTGAAATGAGCCCCACCATGCCTTCTTTCATTTCTTTCCATCTCCCTCACTTGGTATAATTTGAAAAGATTATACTGTCTTTCACTTGGCCTTTCTTCTATACAAGCAATTTTTGTTCATTTAACTATAGTGAATTTCCTAAGGTTAAAAAAATACAATATGTAACAAACTGCCATTCTAAATTATGCATTATTGCATTATTAATCTGTATGATTTCAGTAACTCTTTTATACTGAAATCTCTCATTAACCTTAAACCAAAACCTGGAAACATCTTTATTTATAAAACCTGGAAATATCCTTTATTGACAAAAAGTTAATGGCAAGGAAGTTGATATAAAGGATATATTTTTTAAAGGAGTGTCAAATGGCATACAATAGAATAATTAACAGATTCAGCTCAATCTCTTACATTATCTGCATATTAGAATTTAAATAAAAGTTTAAAATTCCCCTATGTAATCAGTGTTGAGGACATAATTCAAAATAATTTTTTAGGGCTTCCCTGGTGGCGTAGTGGTTGAGAGTCCGCCTGCCGATGCAGGGGACACGGGTTCGTGCCCCAGTCCAGGAAGATCCCACATGCCACGGAGCGGCTAGGCACGTGAGCCGTGGCCACTGAGCCTGCACGTCCGGAGCCTGTGCTCTGCAATGGGAAAGGCCACAACAGTGAGAGGCCCGTGTACTGCAAAATAATAATAATAATTTTTTACTCCAAATTTCATTTATGTTCTTTTATCCTATGAACACTTATTAAGTGCATCTAGAGTTTGTGGGAGAACTCTCAGCCTGTTACAGGAGATAGGTGTATACCAATGATCACAATATAGTGCAATAAGGGAAATTATTAACATACACATAGATATGGGAGCATCATCAATGAAGAAGTGGTCAATGTTAGCTGGGTAGATCAGATAAGATCTCGTAAAGAAAAGCATTGAAATAAGTTTTGCAATGTTACTAGGATTTCACCAAGGGAATAAAAAATTTGAAAGGCTTTCCATCAAAAAGATTAGGATATTTAGAAGTCTGAATGAATGTAAAAGTATCACAGGCTGGGTCACAGAGTGTATACCAAACTGGATCACAGCCTGGACCATGGGCTGATTCATTGATCAGCTAAGGATTGGAGAGGAAGGTGGAAACTGGAGCAAGGGGAGGCTTACATTTATCCTATCCTATGGGTCAGTTCTGTCCAGTAGAAAACACCACCAGTTACATATGTAATTTTAAATTTTCTAGTAGCCATATTAAGAAAGAAAAAAGCTGGTAAATTAATTTTAGTGATACTTAACATACAGAATATAATACATTGTATTTTATACATAATATATAAAATATATTTTAGTTAACTCAATATGGCTAATTATTACCATTTCGATATCATCAAAATAAAAACTACTAATGAGATATTTTACATTTTTTTATACTAAGTTGTCAAATTCCCATGTGTATTTTACTCTCATGGTGCATCTTAATTAGGACTAACCACATTTCAAATGCTTTAATAGCCACACAGCCACCACAGTGACTGATCCAGCCATAGACAATAAGAAATATTTTAAGCAGGGGATTAATATGACCAACTTGTGTCACTCTGTTGGCAATTTGAAAGATGGATTAAGGTGGACAGATTGGAAGCAAACAGACTAACTGAGAAGTTATTGCAGTAGTCCCTATAAGGACGAGGAGGTTTTGAACTAAAGTGGTGATCATGGGGGTGCCATGGGAAGGGGGATTGATAGTAGAGCTGAATGGACATTATCAACTTGATAGTGGGTATGAGGGAGCAGGGTTCCAAGAATGACGCATAGTTTCTGATCTAGAAAAGTCTTAGTTGATTGTCTTCTTAACCTAAGTGTTTTATACCTGACTCTGTGCAACATAATGTAAGGGTTATGAGCCACGACTCTGTAGTCAGTCTTCTCGGGTGTGAATCCTGTCTCTAACACTTACTAGTAGTGAGTCTTTGGACAAGTTACTTAAACTGTAATTGAGGGTTGTTGTGAGGATTAGCTGAGTTAATAAATGTAAAACATTTAGAGCAGTGGTTAATGAACTATTAAATTGTGTCAGCTATAACTTTAATCTCTTGAAAATTGATCATTTATGTGTAAATTATGAGGTAACAACACTCTTATAACCAAAATATTCAATTAACTGGAGCACCCACAACCCATCTAGATAAATGAGAATTTGCTGATTTGTTTTTTACCTTTACATCTAACAGTGGAATTATTAGAAATATTAGGAAAAATACCTCTAAAATGGTTTTGTAAATCAACTTGTGAGTATAATGGAGGCATACATATTGTCAGTATATTAGCAAACGTGACTGAACTTAAGAAAATTTACTTTATTCTTATCCATATAGTTACACAGACTTCTGTCGTGTTTTGTGAAATTTTCATGCAGATAATACATAAATTTAAGCATTTAACCATTGCCTCTTTCATTCTTCTCTACTCTCTAGATACTATTTCTACTGATTTGCTATTATTATACATGCTCCTTGTCGTCTTTATTCATATACTTGATCTCTAAATAATTTCAAGGAACAATACTATGTCAGAGTACTATTAAATTCCAGATGACCTTGACAAATTGAAAATAGTCAAACTTACAGAAAATATGATGTAAAGAAATGAGTGTTGCCATGTTTGAGAATTTACTATATTATCACTTAATTTTTGCAGTCATCCCATTATTATCATTTCCATTTTATAGATAAAAGAAACTAAGGTACAGAGAAGCAAAACTTTACATTTTCATTATTAAAATTTTCATTTTGGGAGCACAAACAGAAACTTCAGGGTGCAGTGTTTAAGTTAAAGAAATTTTGAGAATGTCATATGTTATAGATGATATTAAAAAATATAAAAATAACACTTGCAAGTTTTCACTATACTCTGTATCTCTAATGCTTATCAGAGTGCAGTTTTTGTCACCACACATTTAAAAATAAAAAAAGAACCACAAACCTTCAGAGGAAATTGATGTAAGTAAGGTCTTCCCACTGAATTATAATGCTTCACAAAATCAGGGACTATATCTCTTTAATTCATAAAATAAGTGATTTTAAATTAAAGCAAAAATACTTCTAGCAAATAATCTTTGAATACCTATTCAGAGCATGGTAATGTGCTAAAAGCTCTGAGAATACAAACAAATGTAATAATCTCTGCACTCAAGAATCCTATAACATACTTGGGGAGAACTATAATAATTAATAACATGTAAAATAATAATAAATCAGATATAAGAAGGAGGTCTTAAATGCCAGAACAGTAAACTACTAAATAGCAACTAAGGGAGGTTGTGGACTCACTTCTCTTTGCACATTCTTAAAAATGAGGTAAGTCAAATCATGCTGATTGATCTAATGATTGAAAATGCCCAATTTCTTGAATATATTCTATGTGCCAGTCATTGATGAGCACACTGCCAATGTTATCATTTAACATCAAGTCTTGTTAAAGAGGTTAATTCATAATTCCGCATCTTCTACCTCTGTTTATGTTTTCAGAAAAAGACCCTTTGCTTGCTTTCTAAAACCGTGTTACTAAACTTTAGTCCATTAGGTATTTATTGAACATCTACTATGTAGCAGGCCCTGTGCTAGGGTCTGGAGTTGTAAAGATGTCCTTGAAAAACTTTCCTATGGCAGTCAGATACAGAACCAAAATATAATGTGAAAATACTAAGGAATTTACAAAGAGAGGTTCATTCAACAAATTTTATTGAACTCCTATCATGAACCTGGCAGTGTTCTAGAGGTGTACCACTGGAAATACATTACAAGCAAAACCAGCAAAAATCCCTGCCCTGTGGAGTTCATTTTCCAGTGCAATTGGACCTGCAATGAAGAGATAATTAATTCCAGTGATCGAGAAGAGTCAGTAGAAACTACAGAAGGCCTGGACATTTAGGGTAGGCTTTGAAGGATGAACTGGAATTTGCTGGGTTAACAAGGAGGTGTCAGACATCATTAAGGAAGTTGAAGGCTTTCAAAGGTCCTGAGGGAGACAGGGCTTCCAAGGTATCTGTTCACACACAACACTCATTTCCTCTTAGATGATAATATATTAAGAAAATCTAAAACCTATTAGATGGTAGAAAATGCCAGAATATCTCTAGGGTGTATCTTGTTGATTTTTAATCATCTGAAGACATCATTTTCTCTGTTAATAATTGTAAAAGTATAGGCTGAATCATATTAAGTATGCTTTGAAGATAAGAAAGAATTACCCTGGGACTTACTCATGAGGTGTCAAACTTGTCAACTGAAGGAAGGCTGGCGGTTTATAGAAGTAAAGTTGTGCTTCTTCTCTTAGAAGTAAATTATCCCCCTTAAACAGTGTTCTCTATTTTAAAGACTGAATTTTTTGTTTAAATATATAAACTGGGACTTCCCTGGTGGTGCAGTGGTTAAGAATCCACCTGCCAACGCAGGGGACACGGATTTGATCCCCGGTTCAGGAAGATCCCACATGCCGCGGAGCAACTAAGCCCCCGGGCCACAACTACTGAGCCTGCGCTCTAGAGCCCGCAAGCCACAACCACTGAGCCCACGTGCTACAACTACTGAAGTCCGCGCACTGCGACTGCAACTACTGAAGCCCACACTCCTAAAGCCCATGCTCCGCAAAAAGAGAAGCCACCGCAATGAGAAGCCCACACACCGCAGCGAAGAGTAGCCCCCACTCGCTGCAACTAGAGAAAGCCCGCGTGCAACAAAGACCCATCGCAGCCAAAAAAAAAAAAATTAAAATTAAAATATATATATAAACTTTTTTATAATGCGGGTGATGAATAAATATAAAACACTTTGGTCCTCCATTTTGCCTACAGATAAAGCCAAATATTTTAAAGAAAAGTTATCTTTACAGTGAAATGTATGTATGCTGTAAATGCATAACCATCTCACGAATCAAAACATAGAATTACATTGCAGTTTTTGGAGTTAATTTGGTTTAAATTCAAAATTAATAAATATGTCTGCCAGTTGTGAAGTAACTAATAGATATTGAACTACGCAATAACATGCACATTTTAGGTTGTGCTCGTCACAAAGAAGCACCAGAGAAAAATCAGAAAGCATTTGAGATATTTATTTCATCCTTCAAAAAATTCAGTGACTCAGGCACAATACATAAAATGATTTAATTTTTAATGAAAAGACTTTAGTAGGAAAATACACTCTTAAAATCTGATCTTTCATAAAGGTCCCTGGGTATCAATCCTAGGTTATGGCACAATGAACTGAAAAGATGCTGTTCTTTTGCTCTAAGTGGTTTAAAGAAGGGCTTTCACATTGAATAAACATGACAAAGATCATGCATTAAAAAAAAAAATTCTGATAGTAATTTATTATATTCTCCTGACAAATAACAGTTTTCAGACATTTCAAAGCTTACGTGCTAGGGAGCCTCAGTTCAGTAATGGTGGATCTTGGAGTTAAAATGAAAACATAACCCATTTCATTGTGTCATAATTAAAAGTCACGGTTGAGGGGAGGAGGTGGGTGGGGCGACCTCATTGGTTGAATCGCCCTATTTCAAAAATTTGCGTGCAGACGTCACAAACAGGAAAAAACCAGGAAGAGAACCTGCCTATGGACTGTGAGCAATTTAAACCCTGTTAGTCAAGAGCAAAGAAAACGAAGGGGGACATAAGCATTTAATTTTTTAATATGGGACTTTTAAAAATATTATGCATAAATTAAAGGATTCCGTATATAAATATTCAAAAGTTCACAAGATTATATTTCAGTATTTCCATTTTGATACTGAAATTCTGAGTCAAACCAATTAATTTGGCTGTTAAAATTTTCTAAGATCCATATGTTTATCATTATGACAAAACCAGATTCGCCGGTTACTAATCACAATTCTGTTTGAAGAAGGAATTTGGCATTCATAGATCATAATATGCTGCTACCTTGGATGACCTTTGTGAAGGCATTTGATGCACAACGGTGGAAGCATTAGTTTAACGTGAAATACCAAACATAGTGATGTGTTGTCAGTCTGTATCTTAAGTTATTTTCCTGCAGAACAGCACTGTGATTTCATGAAAAAAAATTGTTAAACTTAATTCTGAATTCAAAGGTATACTCCACATTACTCTAAAATACATTGTTAATTCTGACTTGCAGGGAAGTTATTGAGTTTTGTGAAGTAACGATCTTTGATTTCAGTATATGTTATGTGGTCAACCCTACTGCCTTTGCACTGAGTATGTAGTGATCCTTTTCTCTCTTTCCATAAAATAAGCATTACAAAAGCTGCTAACCTGTCACTTCATGTGCTGCACATGTTAGACATTAACTAATATGATTTTTCAAGCATCTTTTACATGTGACACATTTAGAACTAAACGCTTGCAAGAGTCTTGATTCTAAGAGCCACAATTATAGGTTAGAGCCCACTCTCCCTTTTTATTTGTGGTTAAGTTTTAATGTGGTCACGGTACATAGTCACAGGATTTACAATCAGATGGATTAGCCACTAACTTATGCCTCACATAAGCATTATAAATCCATATGCATACCTTCCAGATGCAGGGAAAATGCAAAGACATTTTCATAATGGATTATTCAGACCATTTTGAGTGGGGGGAGAAAAACAATTCAAAGCAAAAACAGCTTTTACATATGGCATCCATAGCTGTAACACTCACTATTTTGCAGAAAATGCTCAGATGAAGCAAAAATGTCCTGACAAAGACCAAAAAAAAAAAAAAAAAATTTAACCCAACAAACTATTTATAGCTATAGCTCAAGCTGTCAAATTTAGAGTAAACCTTTTGCCTCTAACCACATTTGCTGCAGAATTCTGACTAATTGCAGGCTACTCCAGCTTTGCATGGATACATCTGTACCGTGGCACACCCTGTAATTATATGGGAAGGGATCACTCATGATTTTGTTGATAGTGTATTATAGCTAAATCCTTTGGGTGGAAACAGGAGGATTGCATTGTTTCGATCTAGGTGCAACTTTTAAGGAAGTAAAATTGTCCACAGAATAAACCATGCAAGTGTTCTACGATCATGTTTCATACTTTTTCTTAACTGCATAGAGAGAATCTTTAAATTCTATGAAAGAGAAAGAGAGAAGGGGAATGAGAGATCTCTACACAGCCAGGATTATTCCCTCCAAGTGTGTATTTGAAATGAGTCAATTACCACCGCCCTAGTTCAGACCCTTATTTGTTCTTGACTGTTGATTGCAAGGATTCTTAGTGCAAATGTCTCCTAACGATTGCATCAAGATCCTCATTCTTCAGTCTCTCCCGGACACTAACCATTGGCACAATCTTCCCATTTCCTTGTTTCTATCATGTTATGCATCCTGCCAAAAACTTCAGTGACTCTGTTCCTTGCAGAACTTCCCATACCTGGCTTTCACAAACTTCCAAAGCTGTTCCCAAACTCCTCTTCTTGGTGTATCCCTTCCTATAGGGCTACATCAATATTGTGTTTGGAAATGTCCATGGCCTACTGAATTCAGATTGTCCAGATCTGAGGTCTAGTCACATTACTGACCAGCTGCATGACTGGGGGCCAGTGATATAACAACTCGGGGGCTCAATATCTTCATCTAAGTGGCTCTAATAATCTCATCCGCATTTTAGGGTCTTGGTGAAAATTCCAAATACTAATCAACATGTCAAACACTTATAACAGTGCTTGGCATATAGTAAGCACTCTCAAATTGAGAGCTATTTTTATTGCTGTTGTTGTTTATTGGAGAATACACACCAGGTATCCTCTGGCTAAATCTTTCCTCCAGAAGTATATTATCTGGCAAGCCATGTTTTAATTATTTTTTGAATTTGCAATTTTTTAGACTGATCTCGATGTCTAGTAACTTACTTGTTACTTCCGAGTCCTTGAAGAAATATAATCAGAGTCCTCTACCTCTGTGAGCACTACCTAGCCATCTGCAGTGGGTTGAATAGTGTCCCTCCAAAATTCATGTTCATCCAGAACCTCAGAATATGACCTTATTTGGAAATAGCAGCTTTGAAGATGTAATTATTTAAGAATCTTGAGGCTAAATCATCCTGGATTTAGAGTGAGCCCTAAATCTCTTGTCTGGTGTCCTTCTAAGAAGAGAGGACACAGAAAGACACTGAAAAGAAAATCATGTGAAGGCAGAGGTAATGATTAGAGGGATGCATCTGCAAGCCAAGGAACACCAAGGATTGTTGCAACACCAGAGCCTAGGGGGAAGCGTGGGATGGAACTTAGAGCTGCCAGAAGGAACTAACCCTGCCTACACCTTGATTTTAGACTTCTGGGCTCCAGAACTGTGATCAATTTCTGTTATTTTAAGCCATCAGTTTGTGGTAATTTGTTATGATAGCCTCAGGAAGCCAATATGTAGGCATCATTTTATCTATCTTTCAAGTCTCTGTTCAATTCCTCCCTATGTGGTAAAACCTTCTCTAATTAAATCACTCCAGCCTGACACAAACGCTTTCTGTTCTGAACCTTCACTGAAAGGCCATCAGCCCTACTCATTTGGTTCCTATCTTGTCTTCTCTTTTTGCCTTTGCACATGAAGGACTATAAACCTTATAAGGTTGAAATCTTATCCCCACACATTTTTATACTCCTTAGAGCAATTTTAATGCCATAGGCTGTGATAAATGTTAATTGATTGATCCAAATCACCTCTGAACGTTATGAATAATATGATTCTGTAAATTTATTGAAAAATCTGCCATTCAAAACAATTCCTTTAAATTGCAATCATCTTTTATCAAGATATTGTTAGTATACAAATTATATATTTAAAATATGCAAAATGTATATTTAAATACCTTTTCAGTGATACATGTCACATTGATAGCCAGAAGCATATGTATCCATCATCAATTGCAAAAAATATGATATATTCCCAAAACTAATACAAATATTATATATAATATATGGCCATCGCGGTGTAGCTATTCTTTAACATATGACTTAATTGTATACATTGTGATCAGCTATGATAATAATTTGTTTTTCATGTAAATTCTTTAGATGAAAATGTTTGCATGCTTGAAAACATGTAATCCAAATTTGCCATCTAAGTTAATATGACAGATGTATTAGTGACTGTTTCATTGAGTTGTACATAGTTAGTGCTTCAAAGACCGTAACTAAGGCCATGGGTTTTATCTCCTTATGGCCTACTTAGTTTTGCAGCTACAGACTATCCCCTTTACCACAGCTGGCTGACTCAAAAATTTGTGACACTGGGTCAGGTGTGTCCACTTTGTGTTCAAAGGGCAGTGAGTTGAGAAGCTGCACTACTGGAAAGCTGGTTGTAAAGGGCATCAAAGACTGAAGATAAGGCATCTGGCACTTCAGACTTGAGAGGTTAATCTTGGTGTAAACTGAAGGCCCAGAGCCAAAACTGGATGAAAAGGAGAGCAGGTGTAAAAGCAGAACAAAACACAAAGGCAGAAATTTGGAAAGAATCAGGGAATCAGAAAAAGCTAGAATAAGGCAGGATTATGGGAGGTCATAAATACATAAAAATGCAATGTATGAAGTAGCTGAAGAACAACTAAGTTATGTGAAAGGGGATTGCAATAGCAGCCACATCGTTTCAACAGTGGGAGATAAGGGGTGGGAGGGGGAGAGTGGGAGGGAGGGAGACGCAAGAGGGAAGACACATGGGAGCATATGTATATGTATAGCTGATTCACTTTGTTATAAAGCAGAAACTAACACACCATTGTAAAGCAATTATACCCCAATAAAGATGTTAAAAAAAAAAAAACAGTGGGAGATAAAGTCTCTTTTTAATGAGTCAGTAATGTATTTATACATTCCAAAATTCCAAAAGTTAAGCTTGTAAAAATGGTGACTAGGTTGTGTCTATCATCTATACCCAGTAAGCTGAGTTGACCAATGAGTCATAGCTGGAAGGAACGGTTTTCTGATTGCCTTGATTTTTTTTTTTTTTTTTTGCTTCAGCATTTATTGATCACCTGTTAGGTGCCATAAGCTTCTCTGCACACATAGTTCCTACCTCCCACGAGATTGCAGAGGTGGTTGGATGTACTGACACTATTAAAGTACAGGTGAAAAATGTTTTGGTAGAAATTTGTATGTAGTGGGATTACATATTACATAAAAGAGTCCCCTCCTTTGTTTTGGAATTCAGCAAGGAAAGCTTCCAAGATGAAATGGCACTTAAACTGAAGAAAGAGGCTCTAAAAAGTGGTGGAAGCACTAAAATTTATCATGAAAAGTAGCTTGCATTTATTCCATTTACTTAGTTAGTAAGTACTTATTGAACCACCTACTGTTTTCAAGGCACTGCAGAGGGCTTGATAAATCTTTAGAGCTTTACAATCTAATCTGGACCTTGCAGTCCAGTGCAGATAACCAATATGGTCAAATTAGCAGGAATAGTTTCTACATTGCTTTCAAACCAATAAAACATTCACCTAGGAAAAATAGAGCATTTGTGTTAAAAATGGAATGGCTACAGAGGAAACACTTTAGTTAATCATAATTTGCATGAACAATTTTCAGATCACTTTATACTAAAGACTGGCTACAATATGGTTGAGACTTCTATATTAATCATTACAATGTATGTTGGTTCCATATTTCACATTGAGTCTAACAATATCACTAATATATTTATTTACAAGTATACCCATTAAAGTCTGCAGACATTTCTTTAAGAGATTATTGACTTTTCACATGAAGTGTTATTTTCTATTTTAGTGTTCTATTAACTTTCACAAAATGTTAAATTAGAGGAGAAAACTGTGTTGCTTTAAAACTTTAAAATATTTTAACTTAACACTTCATAATATATAAGATTAATATGAAAACCTCTCATCACATATTAAATTATAGGATCCATATAAATGCTTATTCTACCTGTATTCACAGATGTTGATATGCAAGTAAAAATCCACATTCTTAAAGTACACTTATTAACACAGAAGAAAACGTTTGTCATTAAATAGATGAGGAAAATTATTATACTGGACCTTTGACATAAACTGAGAAGCAGTTTTCTATCATTCAGCAACTAGATTTATGAAAGGCAGGTTTCCATGAACAAAGGAATATTTCTGGAGTTTAAAGGTTTATTCTTAAAACTATATTAAATTCTTCAAATGATTTTTTTGTGAAAATCAAGGAGCATTGCATATAGGATAGCAGGCAATGAGGCAAAGTGGCTCTCTATATGTATTTACAGGAAGGACATCTTCTTCTTTTTATCCTAGTATATTTATTGGCAGTAGGTATCTGTTCCAAATAATAAGTCTTCTGGGCTTGTCAATAAAACCTATGGCTCATCAACCAAATCTGTACCAAATGAGGCAGAACTTACATGAATCAAGACTTTGATTTAATTCACACAGAATTAAGAAGTTTAGGAAACCGGAGTTTATTTAAACATCTATTGGGTGGGGAGGGAATATGTGGAGTAGCCATAATGGGTTTATGAAACTAACAAATAAATGAAAATAACATCATCACTCTGACAAAAATCATTGTCAGAAATATAAGTATAGATATGAAGCCAAATCCAATGCAGCCAAAAATTTGGTATAATTTCTTACCCAGAAAAAAAAAAAATCAAATTTGAAGGAGTATTGGAAAAGTCCTTAGCTTATTGTAAAATCGGTTTGGTCACTTTGTCTGAATTTATTTTCATTGCTAAGTAAAGATAGGTTGCATTTGATCATGTTTATTTTCTCTTTTCTAATTATGTTTTTAAAAGTTGGTGTACATTATTCTACATATTACAATCTGATGTGACTGCTTATATGTTAGCTATCTCTCAAAAGTACTGGCAAGTTTTATTTAGCACAACTATTTTTCTTTCTCTGTCTTTCATCATTGCACTATCCCAGAACTTTAAGAAGCAGAATTCTACTGCTCAAAGATTTGTAAAGTGTGTTTGAATAAGTTGATTTCAATTACACTTCATCACTTCCCTTAAACAAGTGAGCTAATGATGTTCTTTCCTTTTAAAATGTTGTTGAGACATCCACACGTGTTCCTCAGGAACCCCCAAACTTGTTAAAAGCATGTCCCTGTTTCATGCTCTGGAAGTGTACTTGATGTTGGCATTTGGTATCAAACCCAGATGGACATGAGTGTCATCATGTCATTAGTAAACCCATAGAGAGGCATTTTTTTCATGTTTATAGTGGAGTTTGAAGGCCTTTAGATAGTTTCAACGAAAGGGGAATACTTGAGCCAGAACACACATTCCACAGAAAAATATGCAAGAAATCAACTCCCCAGTGAGTTTTGTGTTCATATGATTTTTTCCTAAGATTCTTTGTAATTTGGGAGTCATTTTAACGTCTCCAACTAGTTTAAGCTCTACATACGTGAGTTAAAATACTTCCTTGGAGTATTTAGCAAATAGAATTCTTTTTACTTGCTTTCAGCTATTAATTTAAAATGAAGGTTAAAAAAAATCTTCATTTTCTTTCTTAACAAATTAAACAGCTTGGCTGAGAGGAAGTCCCTAGTGAATATTGACGCTAGAAAAATAAGCCGGGCAAAGTCTGAGGTAACCTCTTATCTGCATAAGGACAGTAAAGGAGAAAAAAATAAAATAAAGGATAAAATTTGCTCCTAGGTTAAAGTTTGCATTGAAAATTCTGACCCAGGTATCAGGATAGTGCCCTGAGATACATAAAATCTAGAAGACATGCCACCCAAGACATATAAAATCTAGAAGACATGCCACCCATACATCTCAGATGGATACATGTTCTGGGCACACATGTATACATACACACATACAAACGTACACACACACACACCAGTCAGAAGAAGTTGGCCAACACAGTCAGCACCTACATTGCCCAAAGGCAAACTGGAATTATTGAGTACAAATATGAACAAATAAACAAACTTGCCAAATATTTGATGAAAACCAATAGCCAAAGAGAAGTGCCAAACTCAACAGAAGAATTAGCAACCAAACAGAGAAAAACTTTAAAATTGGCATTTAATGTACTTAGAGTTGAGAAGATATTGCATCTATAAAATAAAGTTAAGCTACTAAGAAAGAGAAATAAACCTTTGTAAAATTAAAACTATGATGTGGCAAATGCAGCAGATTTCCTTTCTCAACTCTGTTCCAACTCCTTTGTAACATACCCTATTGCGTGCTAGAGACTGGGAAGTCTGTATTTCTCAAACTCCTTTCCCTCTAGGTATCTGCGTGGGACCTAGATGGATTCTTAAAAGGAGAATGCAATGTGTGAAGTTTGGAAGGCAGACGTGAACATGCTGAGGTGGAGGCCACACTTGAGCTGCTTTTGTTGTGTCTGCTGGCAAGTACAGTCAGGAAGGCATTTGGCTTTTCTGAGGCAGCTCTAGCAGAGTTCCAAATGTCTGTCCTCTGGCTTCAGGGGCATTCAGAAGCAGCATGTGACATCTGTTTACTGGTACATGTCATGGCTGAGGCTGCAGGTTCTGTAGCCAGCAGAGATGTAACGTAATGACACCTTATCCCTGAGCTGGGACTGAGGCACTTAGACATGGAGCCAGCAGTTGTGGTGGCAGATTCTTCGCAGCAGCACAAGTAGCAGCCCTCAGCCTGGCCAGTTCTGTCATGCTCTGTGAGTTGTTTCAGGACTTCCCAATTACGGACTGCTCCTCCTGACCTTCAGATGATTTTGTAAACATCTAATTTAATCTATTAAATTTTTTCTACCTAATCTAGCCAGAGGGCAGCTGGAACCCTGATTGATATATGTGATAATCTAAATAATACAGCTTCATATATATATATATATATATATATATATATATATATATATATATGGGTTGAAGCACAAAATAGATGCATTTTGAAGATTGAATTGATGAGCTGGAAGATCAAAATAATCTCTAAAATGTAACACAAAAGGAACTGGAGATGGAAAATGTGAAAGAAAAGCCAAAGCACAAAAGATAAATTTACGATTTCCACTATTTGTCTAATAGGAGTTCTAGAAGGATAGGACTGAGAAAATGCAAGGAAAGAAATAAACAAAGAAATAAAAGAAACTCCCAATATTGAAAATAATTTTCAGAGTCAGGTCTCAGAAAGTCACTAACTACAGACCCTTTCTTTTCTTGTTATATTTAATATATAAGAAGGTTGAAATAATAAACATGAAAAAACTCAAGAAAGAGGAAGACATCAAACTAAATATATAATGGTATTAAGTGATGAGACATTTGTTTAAAAATTAATAAGATGGCAGGAAAAATAAGATAGCAAACATTGCTTATCACAATAAACATTAATAACATTTATCTATTAAAATAGGTACTATAGCCATCAATTTGTTGTAAGCATACTGTGGAGCCCTAAAACATTCTCCAAGTCAATCATAAAAATAAAATATAGCAAGTAGCAGAACAATGTGTAAACTGTGACCACAATTATGTTTGAATGTTGTGTATAGTACATATGATTAAATGTGAGTGCATAGGTAAAGGGTTGGAAAGGTATATGTCAAATTTTTAACATTGTTTCCCTCTGAGTAGGAACTGAGCTAGGGTTGGGAGTGGTGATGGAAAACTGCAGTGAATATTTTTTACCAATAAAATATTTTTACAATACTTGTAACATTAAAAATAAGAAATATTTTGCTACTTTCCAAAGATAATTGTATCAACAAAAACATTTTGAAATCAGAAAAAAATTATTACAACATAATCATAAAACTCCTATCTGACAAACCATTTCTACAAAGACACTCGTAAAGTCAATGAATTAGTAGAGTACATCAGAATTAGAGAATAAGGTTTTTAAAAAAGATACCCTCTTTAGGATAATAATTCATATAAAATATATGCAGAATTTCCCCAGGAGCAACTCACCCTGCAAATGATTTGTGAATGGTTGTGGATAAGATTCTTCCAAATTTAGAACCAATAATTAAACTATAAGAAAGATAAAATAAAATGTAGAATCTACATTAAGTCTGGAAAAAAAATTATCAGTGTACCTTCAGCAGTAAAGGAAAATGCATCCTTCTAATATAGAAAATGGTATAATGGGACTATTTCGATTTGAAAGCAGGTATCTTTTAGTACCATCTTTTTTTTTTCCCTGATACAATACAAATCAAGAAACCTTCTGGTATCAGTTTGTTTTCACAAGGAGATTTTTTTCAACTGTCAGCCAAGACAAATATTTTGGTCCTCATGTCAATTATATACTCTGTGAAAATTAATAGATTGGAGTTTTGATATGCATTTCATTCTTATGAATTGTGCTAATGTGAATCCATTCCCTTCCTTCTCATCAAGTGATGAGAATACATGGGATATAATATATAGTATATTAATATACAGACTGATATATAAATGATAATATAATTTACATGTATATATTCACAGTTTATATATTTTGTAAGTATTGATATATGAATAAATTAAAATTAATTGGCTTTAAAGTATTAATATGAATATACTAAAATTACATTACAAATCCAGCTACCTTAATGTGGTCTTCTTGACCCCAAAATACAAATTAGATTGCCTTGGTATTATTTTTTTATACCATCATGCAATTTTTCCTCACAGATCTTATCATAGATTCTAACTCTATATTCACCCATGTGGATATTTGTTTAATATAATAAAATATGTTTAATTCCACTAGACTAGAAACTTTATCAGTGATTCACATATAGGACAAATCTGACACGTAGTATGTAATTAGAATTACTTCTTGTTCAAAAACATTTTTATAGGTAGGTTCAAATATTTTTTCCCAAACATTTTTTGCCTCTTAATTTTATCTGTGTCTTAAAATCAAGGTTTTAAAAACACTTTTTATTATGGAATTTTTTTTTTTAATCTATGGCTTTGGTGGCATGTTCATCATCATCCCAACTTTCTTCTAGTGCTATTATTTTTCTTCTAGTGCTTACATAATTTTCCTTTTATGTTTTAATCAGCTTTAATCAATATGTAATCTATTTTGATTTTAGAAAATAATTTTTAAAAATTTTCTTTTGCTTGGGTCCAAATAGTTTGCCAGTTTTTTTTCCAATAGCTTTTTATTGAATAAACTGTTCTTTTACCACTGTTTCAAAGCACTACTTTTTCATATACTAAATTATTTTATATGTAACTTATGTCTACTATATTATGTTTGGTTCCATTGCTCTATCTGACATCTTAGCTGGTAATAGAATATTAAAGTTCAACTGTAAATGCATCATTACTCTTCTCTTTAACATATCATTAGATTCTTTTACATTCTCTCAAGGAAATATAAGGAACTTGTATCAAGTCAACTTCACCCACCAAAAAAATAATCTAGATGTACAATAATTTGCTGAAATTGGAAAAAGCAGATCAAAGAGAACTATTAGAATAGAGATTTGGAGAGCCTTGGTAACACTTTGACATAAGGAACTAAAAACAACGAGTTTCACATTAAAATGTGATGTAGATGTCATCATTTCACTGTGTATATCAAATCATGTTGTATACCTTAAGTACATATGATTTTTATTGAAACAAAAACAACAATAATGGGCTTCCCTGGTGGCACAGTGGTAGAGAGTCCGCCTGCTGATGCAGAGGACACGGGTTCGTGCCCTGGTCCGGGAAGATCCCACATGCCGCGGAGCGGCTAGGCCTGTGAGCCATGGCTGCTGAGCCTGCGCGTCCGGAGCCTGTGCTCTGCAACGAGAGAGGCCACAACAGTGAGAGGCCCGTGTCCCGAAAAAAAAAAAAAAAAAACACAATAACAACAACCTAGTAGTCCCTGATTTTGGACTGGGAAATATTACCTGTAAAAACCTGTTCCATCAAACCAAACAGGATAATATACTGTCCTGGCAAAATGGTGGTTGGTGAACCATCCCTTTTCTCTGCTTCTCCCCCTCCCTCAGGCTTCATATTGCCTATTTAAAATGCTGTCCTTTTACCCACTCTTTAAGATTTTTGCTTCTTAAGTCATTATGGTATGATTCAATTGAATTAAATAAAACTCACTAAAAGTCTTAGAAAAAAAAAAAAGAAAGGAAAGTAACACCTAAATTACTGGAGCACATTGAAGGGGAGGTAAGCTGAGAGGTTCTCTCTCAACAGAAAATAACCCAGGAGGGGAACGAAAATACTTTCACTTCATACTGTTATAAACCAGGTTTGGAAAGTGTATACATGTAACTCAGAGTGAGAAAAATGACTGCTTATATGAATTGGAGGACACGTGCAATACAAGGAGAACTGGAGGAATGTGATTTTTGTTGACTTAGGTATATTAGGAAGTCATTGTATATGAAACTGATTTCATGTGTGGCAAGAGAAAGCTGAAAATAATAACATTTGAGCAGTCAGTCCTCAGCTAGGAGAAGAAGCTGTGTAGGATTTATGAGGGCTTCAAGTATGTGAGAAAAATTTCAGAGAGTAAAAACTGTCTGCGGGCTTCAGAAAAGTCACAGGAGGTCTTTAGAAGAGCCTTGGTGTAAAAATACTGACGAAAGGTAAGCCACATCAGGGAGTGCAGGCAGCCTAAGACTTACAGTTAGGAGTGTTAAGAGTGTGTTAGTTGAAAAAAGAGATCAAACCACCTGGTAGATTTTGGAGACTGTTGAGAATGGCTTCACACAAAAGTTGTACTAATGAACCAACCAAGTCCACAAGAAATAAGTTTCCAGGTCAAGTAATCCAGGGAAGTGGTCAGAATTAACTTGATGTCTGAAAGAAAGCAGCTAACTGGTATAGAGGAGGAAATTGCTGTAACTTACAATCTCAATAAGGATAAGTAAGAGAACAATAGAATTATTCATTTCCAGGATACAGGAACTATGTCTGTGAACACTGACCTTAATCATTTCTTTTCTATTTACCTAAGCTAAAAAAAGTCTATTGGGAAACATCCCAACTCATAAAATCTAAAAAAGCTTTTAGCTTGAGTAAGTACTGTGAGAGTCTTAATATAAAATTGACAAAAACAAATACAAGTGTTGTCAACACCAGGCTCCTACTATTTTAGAGTCCTTTTAAAAGGCTTCATTCTCATGGACAAAGTGTGATGAGTTTTCCTAAGACTAACTCGAAAGTCTAACTAGCCAAAGTTCTTGAGAACCAGCTGAAAATTTTCAGAAAGTAGCTTTTCTTTCTTCCTTCCTTCCTCTCTCCCTTCCTCCCTCTCTCCTTTTTTTCTTTCCTTCCTTCTTTCTTTTCTTTTTTTGGCCTCCAGACAATTTGAGAAGTGATAAGAGAATTACAGATAAAAGTGTCTGTATCACAGTAGCCGAAAGAAATGTTAGTAATATAATAAAGTTTGAAACAAATGATGCTTTCCCTGACTTCTAAACACTTCTTTAGTAGCATGTGGATTTACACTTTAGTAAATTTCCATTTTAAGAAATATAGACAGGTATATGATCACTATAACATCTTATACGATAACACTAAAGATTTATGGTGATATATTAGGGTTCTTTTTTCACATATCTCTGAGTAGCCTAAAGACCACATATGAATGCATTCATTCAGTTATTGAACAAATATTTATTGAAATTGTACTGTATGAAGGACTGTTCCAGACCCAGGGGAAACAAGAGGGAAACAACAAAAAACTCTAACCTCGTGAAACTTGAATAAGAGATCAGACCAAAGCTAGACATTAATGAGAACGGGATCAGATCAGGAGATAAATACCATAGCGTTAATAAAGAAATATGCAGCTACAATTTTTAGAACAAGCAGTTGGGGGCAGTGTGTTTGAGGAACAGCAAGAAGGCCATTGCTGCTGGAGCAGACTAAGGGCAAGAGTCGGGCAGGACATGAGGTGGGAGGGAGTGAGGTGCCAGCCTTAGAGGTGTAGCTCAGTTTTAGGCAGAGGGGCGATGTGATCTAACTCATGTTTTTAAAGGGTACCTGTGGACACAATGGATCAGTGTGGTGGGAGGGCAGAGAAGGGGCTGGAAAGACACCGTCATTCTCTTTGTTTCACTTTGCCTTGCCGGGCACATTGCCTGGCACACATTGATGGTTCAGTCAGTGTTCACTGAGTGAGTGAATGAATGAAGATATTTATGACTGATGATAGATTTTATGAATATAATAAATAGCAACTTCTCAAGCAATATAAGCTGCCATTTGGAATACTAGAGGTCATTAGACAGAGAGGAATATTTTAAGCACTGAGAACCAGTTAAAAGATTCCCAGCCTAATAATCCTGAGCCACTTTTAACTTTACCACATCCCTTTAAATGTAGTGAATAGGGTCCACAATATTAGAGTAGTTATGGGGAAAGATGGCAAAGAGGATCACAGAACTGAATTATCATAAAACAATTATGCTAAGTAATTTCTACAAATTAGCAATTCCTTCAGCAGAAATTATTTTTGAATATTGTAATTAAGATTGTAAATCTCATACACTTTACTTTGAGTGAGCCTAGTAAATAAACCAGTAACCTTCCCATGTATGAAGGGGCCTTTGGAAATTCATCACAGAACAATCATGGTAAGAAGCTCCATTCTTAGTTTTGGGTCTCTGAAAATGTAACTTGAGGAGGAAAACGTTTCCCATTTGAAAAGATGTTTATTTCTTTTTATTCAACTGTGCATAATAGATTTGAAAAATAAAATAGTTCAAAATCATATGAATGATTCTTAGCTCCTTTAATAGTAAACCCCCTCCCTCACTTTTGGAAAACAAATTATACAAACAAACTTCTGAAGAAGAGAACTGCCTCAGGACCAAGCAGAGGATGTGTTCTGGTGAAAGCTAAAATGGAAAAGTAGCACACCTGCTCGCAGCTGGTCCCCCCTCTTCACATATCTCACACGGCCTCGCCATGTGAAGTCTCGTCCAAGTCAAACAAGTAGCAATTTTAAAGTAGCACCTAAAGAGGAACTCAGGCAGAGCTTGCCAGCAAAACCCCAGACGTTAGAAGTTCCTGCTGCACAGGCTTTATTTTCATTTCCTTGACCCATTTGCCAAGAGTTGTTACTGATGGCCCACTAGGCCTCCCTGTACACAGCACACCAATAATAAACAGAGGCCGGCTGACACCAGAGACACCTGCAGAACACTCACAGTGCAGGATTGTTCATCCAAGGGGGAACGTTTGGACTGAGGGTGGATGGGTAACCATCCTCTGGCTCAGTGTACACACACACACACGCACGCACACACACACACACACACCTGAAAGAAGTTTACCAAGGACCCTCCCGAGGGCTTGCTGGACTGCCAAGAGGGCTAATAGAAAAGAACCGCTGACTGTGAAAAGGCCTCTGTATGCAGTCATCCCCTTGTATCCCAAGCACTTGGACTTGCTGAAATTAATTTTGCAGAAGTTGGGTAGAAACTTCATGCAAGAGTTTACACAAAGACTTGAAGGCATGGAGCTTATTATTCCACTTTCTCAGGATCCAACTTCTTATTTATTCATAAATTACACATTTGCCAATGAAAATACTTAGTTGAAGGTCTGATCAAGCAGGTGCATTCACGTAACCTGAAAAGCCTTCACTAACATTTGAAAACTTTTCAGAACAGGATTTCTTGGAATTGACAACAAAGGTCTTTTTTTCTTCTATGAATTCGAGTTTGAAATATTTTTCTAAATAATTCAGAAAATATGATTTAAGTTGGTAATGAATAAATAAGAATATATGTAGTAACATTCATCATGTTATGAAATAAATATTTCAAATATATTCAAATACAATAATTAATATCTTTAAGGAGCCTGCTTGGTATTTTAAATATTCAGTACACTCAATGCTTTTGATTAATGCTTATTCATGACAGGAGAAATAAAGGAAAGCTAACTTTTATTATTTTGTAGCTTCAAAAACCTAAGATTCAATTCACTTATAATTTTTAAACTAGATAAGATTTATGAGAGGGCATAAAAATAGAAAATTATTGCACCCAAAGATGTATCATAACATAACCAAGGGCCACATAAGAAGGGGCACAGAGTTAGCACGGAAACTACATTTCAAGCTTCTAATACAATATACTCTTTCTAGAATATTGTACAGTCTATCTTGTGCATGGCTTCCTTTGGTATTTGTCAATGGTACAGTAATTTTCTGTAAGAAAAATGAGTAAAAAATTGGGTACTATCTCAAATTGTTTAGGGATTCTAGCAAATTTAAATCTTTTGGTTTTGTCTCATTTTTTTCTCATTAACAACCTCTCTGATGGTCTTTAAAATAACTTACATCAATATTAGGAATAGTCAAAACCATTCTTGGACCAGAGAGAACGCACCAGCTGTGGTTTAAGAGCAATGCAGCTGTAGAAAGTATGTGAGCAAAACCTGAAGCTGGAGAAAAGCCAGTTTGCCTTAAAAAATTCCACCTGGACCTACCTAGCACCTCTTCCCTTGCCCTAACCCTAAACACATGCCCTTGGACTCCTCAGGGACAGGAATGAAACCTGGAGAGAGCAAGAGGCTTGGTTTGTGTTGCCAAGATTGCTCCCAGGACCCTTCCATTTCCTGTTTCCCATACCTCTCCTCTTTGCTCCAGCAGATAATTGAAACTCAGGATAGCCAGTAGTCAATCACTGCTACATATTAATAAATCAGAAACTGTAGCAATTCCCTCATATTGTCTTTTTATTGTTTTTATGAAAGAAATCCAAGGGATATACTGGGGACTTTCTTTCACTGCATGTAACCAGAATTTAAATAATAAATAATTTGGCTGGTACAATGCTTATTTAGGTACATTGTTTCAGCTATTAAGAAACAATTTCCAAAAAACAAAAAAAGAAAAAATTTCCATATTCATATTCTTCAGAATGCTTATTCTTAAATAGATACACCACTTTTGTACATCCAGCAGCTTAAATATAGATATTAAAGTTCCTTTAGAAGATTCAGGAAATTTATTATGCCTTTGTTTATTCATTCATTCATTTATTCAACAAATACGACTATAGCTTTCACTGACTGCATATATCTATTTGTGCCTGATAGTGTGTTAAATATTCTGCACAGATCCTAACATTTAAACTTTGCAGCAATGCATAAAGGTAGTACTGTCATTATCCCCCTTTTCTAGATAAGGAAACTGAAGTTCAAAGAGGTTAACTTGCCCAAGGTTACCCAGCTAAGAAGTTATAGAATTAATATTTGAATAGAGTTGCTTTCAAAAATGTTAATTATAGGATCTAGGCACCAAGTATATGAGGATTCACTGTATAATTCTTTCACCTTTTCCACATGTTTGTAAATTTTCATAATAAAATGTCAAGAGTAAAATCACTTCTATTTTCATTTCTATGAAGCTTTCCTTGATATATCATATTGTGACTCATTTGATATTCGATATGTGGAGCTACATTATGAACACTAATGCAAAATTAAGACACTCGCAGATAAACAAAGCTGAGGAAGTTCATGACCACTGGACCTGCCCTGTAAGGAATGCTCAGGCATCCTGCAAGTTAAAATGAAAAGATACTAGACAGTAATTTGAAGCCATATGAGGAAATAAAGATCTCAGTAAGTGTAAACATACACACTGATGCTAAAATCTTCACAAAATACTATCAAACTGAATTCAACAGCATGCTAAAAGAATTATACACCATGACTAAGTGGGATTTATTACAGAATGCAAGGATGGTTCAACATATGAAAATAGATTAACAGAGTGAAGGAGAAAAAAAAAGTTACATGATTATTTCAATTGATGCAGAAAATGCATTTGGCAAAATTCAACATTCTTTCATTATAAAAAGACTCAACAAGCTGAGAATATATGGAAACAACCTCAACATAATAAAAGCCATATATGAAAAACCCACAGTGGACATCACACTCAATGGTGAAAAACTGAAAGCTTTACCTCTAATAGCAGGAAGAAAGTAAAAATGACCACTCTCACCACTCCTATTCTGCATAGTACTGGAAATCCTGCTGAGAACAATTAGGCAAGAAAAAGAAATAAAAGGCACCCATATTGGAAAAGAAGAAGTAAAATTATGTCTGTTCATGATACAATCCTATATGTAGAGAACCTTAAAAATTCCACAAAAAAACTCTTAGAGCTAATAAATTAATTTAGCAAAAAATCAGGATACAAAGTCAACACACAAAACTCAATCACATTTCTATATGCTAACAATGAACAATCTGAAAAGGAATTTAAGAAAATAGTTCCATTTACAGTAGCATCACAAAGAATAAAATACTCAGAAATTAACTTAATCAAGGAGGTAAAAAGTTTGTATGCTGAAAATTGTAAAACATTGCTGAAAGAAATTATAGAAGACATAAGTAAGTAGAAACACTTTCCATGTTCATGGATTAGAAAATTTAATATTGCTAAAGTGTGCTTACTACCAAGAGTGATCTACAGATTTTATGCAATCTCCATAAAAATCCCAATGAAGTTTTTAAAGAAATAGAGAAATCCATCCTAAAATTCATATGGAATATCAAAGGACTTCAAACAGCCAGAACAATCTTGAAAAATAGTGGAGTTGGAAAACTCTCCGATTTGAAAACCTATTACTACAAAGCTTTAGTAATCAAAACAGTGTGGTACAAAGACAGACATATAGATCAATGGAATAGAACAGAGAGCCCAGGAATAAACCCTCATATATAAGGAAAAATGATTTTCAACAAGGGTACCAAGGCCATTCAATGGGGGAAAGGACAGTCTTGTCAATAAATGGTACTGGTGAAACTATATATCCACATGCAAAAGAATGAAATTAGACCCTTACCTACCACCATATACAACAATTAACTCAAAATGGCTTAAAGTCATAAATGTAAGAGCTGAAACTATAAAACTCTCAGGAGAAAACAGGACAAAAGCTTCATGACATGACATTAGGTTTGGCAGTGATTTTTTGGATATGACACTAAAGTCAGAGGCAACAAAAGAAAAAATAGACAAATTGGATTTCATGAAAATTAAACCATATTTTTCATTAAAAGATTCTATGAACAGAATTAAAAAGGCAACCTACAGAATGAGAGAAAGTATTTGCAATTCACATATTTGATAAGGGATTAATATCCAGAATACATAGAGAACTCCTAAAACTCAACAACAAAAACCAAACAACCAGATTCAAAAACCAACAGAAGACCTGAATAGACATTTCTCCAAAGAAGATATACAAATGGCCAACAAGCACATGAAAACAAAAACAAAAACAAAACCTCAACATTACTAATCATTAGGGAGACACAAATCAAAACTGCAGTGAGATACCATCTCACACCATTAGATGGCTACTATCAAAAAAAAAAAAAAAACCCAGAAAATAAGAGATGCTGAGAAGGATGTAGAGAAATTGGACCCATGTGCACTGCTGATGGAAATTAAATGGTATAGGTTCTATAGAAAGCAATATGGCAGTTCCAAATTTTTTTTAAATAGCATTACCATACAATCTACCGATGCCACTTCTGAATATATACCCAAAAGAATTGAAAGTACAGTCTCAAAGAAATGTACTTGTACACCTATGATCATAGTAGCATTTTTCACAACAGTTAAAATGTTGAAGCAACCCAAGTGTCTATCAATGGATGAATGGATAAGCAAAATGTTGCATGTATATACAATGCAATATTATTATCCTTAAAAAGGAAGGAAATTCTGACATATGCTACAACGTGGATGAACCTTTAAGATGTGCTAAATGAAATGTCAATCACAAAAGGACAAATATTGGGCTTCCCTGGTGGCGCAGTGGTTGAGAGTCCGCCTGCCGATGCAGGGGACACGAGTTCTTGCCCCAGTCTGGGAAGATCCCACGTGCCACGGAGTGGCTGGACCCGTGAGCCATGGCCGCTGAGCCTGCGCGTCCGCAGCCTGTGCTCTGCAATGGAAGAGGCCACAACAAGTGAGAGGCCCGTGTGGCACACACAAAAAAAAGGACAAATATTATATGATTCCTCTTATATGAGGTACCTAGAGTATTGAAAAATCAGAGAGACAAAGTAGAATGGTGGTTACCACAGGCTGGAGGGAAGAGGGAATAATATAGAGTTTCTGTTTTGCAAGATGAAAAGAGTTCTGGAGATGGATGATGGTGACGGTTACATACCAGTATGAATATATGTAACACCACTGAACTGTACACTTAAAAGTGGCTAACATAACAAACTGTATGTTATATGTATTTTACAATTTAAAAAAATTGAAAATAAATATGGACACTAAAATGCATAGTCATCCAGCTATTCCAGAACATACTTACTTTTTTATAGATTGCCATCAAATTTTTTAGTTTGTTATAGGATTCACAGTTGTCAAATAATGCATGTGAAGACCACGCAGATTCCCATATCCCAGCATGAAAAGCACTCAAATGAACAAATAATCACAATAAAATACCATGTGTATTATGAAGGGGGCAAATCCATAGAAAAGTGATCAAGCCTAGTTGAAGGGAAAGATAACCTTCCAGAGGAATGAGGAGAAGATGAGGAGAGATGGATATGTGCTTTGGGCAGAGGAAATATATGTACATAGACCCAGAAGCAAAAGGGAATCTAGCACATACCAGGAATGAAAATGTTCATTATGGCCCCAAATTATGGTAGCAATCCAGGTAAAAGGTCATATAGGCTGGACTAGGGTAATTGCAACAAGAGTGGATACAAGTGGACGATATTCAACCTGATTAACAAGTGAAAGAGTCAGAAAATGGCGACTACCTATGAGAAGAACAGGAATTAAGAATGATAATAACAGCTGACTTTTTTTTTTTTTTTTTTTGGCTGCACCGCACGGCTTGTGGGATAATTTTAATTCCTCAACCAGGGATCGAACCCTGGCCCACGGCAGTGAAAGCGCAGACTCAATCACTGGACCGCCAGGGAATTCCCAACAACTGAGTTTTAAAAAAGCTCATCATGGCCCAGGCATTGTATTAAGCACTTTACATAAATCATCTCACTTAATTCTCACAATACTCTATGAGGTATTTACTAATTTAGAAATGCTGGGTAACGTGTGCAGTGTAGCACAGATTGGAAATAGCAGAATTAGGGCTGCAGTCAAGGACGGTTCACTCCCAAACCCATGCTCATAACCACTATCTAGACAGTCTCTCATCAACTGGGTAGAAGGTATGGCCATTTACTGAAGAATAATGGGAGAGGGTGTATTGGGGAAGGGGGTCAAGATAATGAAAATATTTTTTAAACACTTTAATGGAAATGGATGTTATATATAATTTATTAGTTTCATGATCTAAATATCAAAAGAAGTTTTACTATTTCTAAGTTAAATAGGTCAAATATTAAAAGCATTTAATAATGAACAGCCAATAGAAGTTAATTCTATTTACCCCATTGTTTCTCAGCCTAGCTGCGAGTCAGTATCACATTTAGCATTTTTATTTTTTTTATTCTTTTTTAACATCTTTAATGGAGTATAATTGCTTTACAATGGTGTGTTAGTTTCTGCTTTATAACAAAGTGAATCAGCTATACATATACATATATCCCCATATCTCTTCCCTCTTTCATCTCCCTCCCTCCCACCCTCCCACCTTTAGCATTTTTAAAATCAAGGCATGTCTGGAGTTCACCCCATGGAATAAATATATGGAGAGGTATCTGTATCTTTCTAAAACTTCTCAGAGATGCTAGGGCTGAGAGCTGCCATTATATACAATTTATGGCAGTGTTTTTCAAAATGGGAGAGCAAGACTGATGGCATTAGGAATTCAGGAGTACTTATTAAAAATGCAAATCCTAGGTCCCCTCCCATGCTTCTATATAGGATCTCTGGGAGTGTGGCTCAGAAACTACATTTTAACTGGCTTCTCAAGAGACAGTTATGTACAATAAATTTTGACAACTAATAGTATGTGGTATTTATCTGCATTCATATTATAGAGGTATTTTAATAATAAAAGCTATACCATTAATCTTCCAAATGTGTAACAGTGATAATATATATTGAGGACACACCATTTTAGCATCTAATAATTCTCTGTTCCTTTTTGTTTACTTTTTAAAAGTATAATACTCCATTTCCAGTCATTCCCAAATCAGTCACTATTGTGTGAAAGAGAGAACACAAATCCTTGAATCAGTAGGAACTGCTACTCTGTAATGGTGTTCCAAATAATTTTGCATGTCAGAACTATGCCCGTTCATAATAAATCTAGGCCACGGCAAGGTTACAGGAGCTGTTTCCAAATAACACTTCCACAGAAAACATGTGTCAGATTTGTTTTTCTGTGTCAGAACAAAGAGCACAATAGGAATGGATTTTTACTCCTCTGATGATTCAAAATATTTGTTGTTTAATGCTAATGGGCTTTGAGTCTCCCCAGAAATTGGTTTCCCATGTGTCTATTAGTTAGGGCTGTCATGTACAGTGATGCAGGATGTGCACTGCACAACTCCAGGGGACACCATGCATACTATGGGCTATGATGTGCAACATGGTGACAACTCTCAGAGGCAGTAATTAAATCCCAAAGAAATTTTTAAATTCTAAATTAAGTCTTATTTTACTATTTTCTATGGCATCACATTGGGAAATATGTCCTTTACTTGAAATGGTACATGTACATTGTTGACTAAATAGCTCGAAAGTACATTGGTAAATAAAAGTAAGACATGTGCTCACCAAAGACAAGATCATTGATAATTTGGTTCAAAAAATTATAAAAAACTGTTGCAGCTAGTCAAAAAAAGTTCATACAACTTTTTAAAAATATTAAATTTCATAGTAAAGTTTTAATTTTTCCTTAATTTGGCTTTAATTTAAAATGTAAAGATTTAAGATTGTTTATTTTAATCTTGACTGCCTATGTAAACAATAAACTGCCTTTTTAATTCGTTTGCAAAGCAATAGTGTTTGTTATCACAAAACCTGAGGTGCCACTTAGAGAATGTGTTTTTCTATTATAGACATATAATGATTAAGTAAATGTTTTTATCAGAGATTTGAATATAAACATTTTCACTTTACATGTACATTAGAAGCAAGAAGATAGTATATCTCAAGATTTCAAGAAATTTGACATAATTATTACCATTTAGAGATACCTAGTTTTAAAAAATTCTTATTCTTAAAAAAAAATTAGGCATATCTCTTTCACTCTTGACGTTTGCTTTCTTAATCTTCTAAATCCAAGTATTATAAGAGTCTAAACCTGATATATTCATACCTGGAAGAGAGTATTATACTTGAACTTTTGTGAGTTTATAGTAATTATGTTTTCTTAACCATATATATATATATATATATATATGGTTAAGAAAGCATATTTTTTTTTTTTTTTTTTCGGTACGTGGGCCACTCACTGTTGTGGCCTCTCCTGTTGCAGAGCACAAGCTCCAGACGCGCAGGCTCAGCAGCCATGGCTCACGGGCCCAGCCTCTCCACGGCGTGTGGGATCTTCCCAGACCGGGGCACGAACCCATGTCCCCTGCATCAGCAGGTGGACTCTCAACCACTGCGCCACCAGGGAAGCCCTTAACCATACATTTTAATGATATTTTACTTTACTCAATTAGCATGTGATTATGCAAAACAGACTTTGCAGTATTTACTGAACATAGTAACCAAAAGTAGGTCAAATATTTCAGATAATAAAAGGCATAATTTACAAGCCCATAAACCTATTTTATGAAGTACTGTCAGTTTAATTTCAGAGTGCTGTAGTGAAGACAAATATATTCATGTTCTTAAACCTGAAAATATATTGAATATTGATAGTTAAAATTAACATTTGCTTATTTGGGAACTGAGAACCCATGAGACCTCCCTAACACTAATCTTGCCCTCCCCAGCTACCTGCTTCATCGTTAATTTATAGCATTATCAACAGTTCTGCAAGGAGGGAGAGAAACACCATGTAGTGGACCTACTGTGTGCCACACAGTGTGTGCAGCAAGTACTTTTAGGAAATCAGGAGGGAAGGAAAAGAGGCAAAACATAAATGAGACAATTTTATTACCACTTGGCAGTTCTAATAAACTTAATAAGAAAATACATGATATTATTGATTAAAAGTGTGTTTAAGGATTTTTCTCTATATTTCATACATCCATTCATTCTCCCTCAATAGTATGACTGCTTGATTATTGGAGATATTTTAATGAATAAATAATTTCAAATGCAAGCAAACAGTGGAACCTACCCTGCATGGAAAACTGTCTACCAGACTGTGCCTATTCTAATGAAGGGAAAAGCTTCCTTGGTAGATGTGAAATAACATATGGTCTCTCTAGCGTTAACATTACTGATACAGTGATACACAGACAACCCCATATCAACCTTCTCAGTGAATTCCAGGGATTAATTTTTGGCCCAGAGTAGAGTAAGAAATGGAGGCCAGCTGAGAACATCCCAAATCAGTGGTATATTGGATGAAATATACCAATATATATTGGATGAAATTGCAAGTGATAAGTTTGCAATTTCAGAGAGGAGTAAAAAGGTAAAGCTCTTTCAGTTATCTCGTACAGAAAATAGTCGCTGTTCCCTAACTGTATGTGCATCTAAAGAAGCTCAGTTTTTTGGTTTTCTGGTTTTTGTTTTGTTTTGTTTTGCCCTCAGAGTGCACATATACCCCAGCTCCTTCACATTACCTCGCGCTCAATAAATATTTTCTGAATGAATGAACTAGTGAGTATTTCTAATACTCACTTGTGATTGAAGACACTATGCCAGTGAGATAGAGGCATCCTGAAGCAACCGGGGGCCAGATGTGCAAGAAAGGCCATAGTCTCCTCATCTGTGAAGTGCCTCCCTTACTTCATGGGTTGCTGTAAACATTATCTGAGACCATAAAGCTCTTTCAGAGAGAGTGCCAGGCATCAAATAAGCCCTTGATGGTTGCAAGTATCAATTATGTTGTTACCAGTACTAGAATGGCTGATGCTTCATGTGAGGCCAAAGTGTTTTGGAAGCTCTGAATTTTACGACTAAAAGAATTTTCACTAGTTCTGTGAAAAATGCCATTGGTATTTTGATAGGAAGTTCATTGAATCTGTAGGTAGCCTTGGGAAGTATGGTCATTTTAACAATATTAATTCTTCCAATCCAAGAACGCGGTATATCATTCCTTCTGTTTGTGTCATCTTCAACTTCTTTCATCAGTGTCTTGTAGTTTTCTGAGTACAGGTCTTTTACCTCCTTAGGTAGGTTTATTCTTAGGTGTTTTATTCTTTTTGATGCGATCGTAAATGAGATTGTTTCCTTAATTTCTCTGTCTGATATTTTGTAGTTAGCATATAGAAATGCAACAGATTTCTGTATATTAATTTTGTATCCTGCAACTTTACTGAATTCATTGATGCGCTCTAGTAGTTTTCTGATGGCCTCTTACAGTTTTACTTCTTCCTTTCCAATTAGGATTCCTTTTATTTCTTTTTCTCCTCTGATTGCTATGGCTGTAACTTCCAAAACTATGTTGAATAAAAGTGGTGAGAGTGGGCATCCTTGTCTTATTCCTGATCTCAGAGGAAATGCTTTCAGCTTTTTGTCACTGAGTATGATGTTAGCTGTGGAACATTTTGGATGAGCCTGGAGGCTGTCATCAGTACTTACAGGAGAGACTTGCACCTCTGGACAATGGGCATCCACCTACAGAGAATAATTTCAGAGACTTCAGTGACAGACTGACTCAAATATCTCTGCCATTCTTCTCTCATTTTGGAAATGTGTTCATTAGACCCAAAAATCATTGTTCCTTTAGCCTAAAACTTTATTCCTTTAAAATATAAAAGTTTGGCTAAAGTCTTACATACTGCCTTCTTACTTACTCCTTACCTCTCTTCACTGTCAGGCAGTCACTTTTCAAGTTCTGACAATGTCACCTTCAACTATTTATTGAATAGTGCTTCTCAAATTTTAATGTGCATAGAAATCAACTGAGGATTTTGTTAAAATGCAGGTTTTGGTAAGACTTAGGGTCAGACATATTTCTTAAACTAAATGCAGCTTAGCATAGCGTCAGGATTAAAAAACAAAAAACAAAAAAACATTATTACCAGCACTCCAGAAATCAGCTATAGTGGGCTGAATGGTGATCCCAAAGCTATCAAGTCCTAGTCCTGGAAACCTGTGAATGTTAACATATACCGTAAAGTTTCTGTAGATATAATTATAGTAGATCCTTGAAATAAAAAAAAAATTGTCCTGAATTAAGCAAGCAGCCTCTAAATGCCATCACGAGTGTTATAAGAGAGAGACGGAGGGATTAGACACACACAAAGAAGGCCATGTGAAGACAGAGGCAGAGATTGGAGTGATGTAGCCACAAGCCAAGGAATTTAGTCACAAGAAGTTTAAAGAGGCAAGGAACAGATTCTCCCCCTAGAGCCTCCAGAGGAAGTGAAGACCTGCCGACACCTTTATTTGGGACTTAACAGCCTCCAGAACTGAGATTGAATTAAATATCTGTTGCTTTCAGCCACCAAGTCTATGGTAATTTTCATAGCAGCAAGAGGGAAATAAATATACTATCTTTAATTTTTTTTTTTTTAATGAAATATCTCTCATCCTTTGGTGCCATTAAGACTCATATACTTTTCTGAGAACACTTTTTAGGGAACCTGAACGAAATGAGTGAAAAGTCCCTGTCTGATATCTTCATATTACTGAATGACATAACTTGCTCAATTTTTTTCCATTTTACTTTTCAATTTTAGATACAGTTACATATTTAGCATTGAGAAATTTCTGTATCTCAATTACTGGCCCTATTTACTTAATTCTTAGTTACTGTAATTCTTAAATTGATTTAGCACTTTTATCGTCAGCCTGTGTATAATTAATGATATGATTTGATTTTTCTAAATAATTTGTGGTTGTAACTAATAATTGAATAACCCCTTCTAATGTAGAAGCCAAGTAAGTAGTCTAAATTTCTTGCTGCATTGTTTTCTATGCAACTTATAACAAATTACCACGAAGTTAGAAGCTTAAAACAACACAATTTAGTATCTTACAGTTTATAGTTCGAAAGTCTGACATGAGTTTTATCAGGCTAAAATTAAAGTGGCAGCAGGGCTGAGTTCCTTTCTGCAGATTTATAGAGAGAATTAGTTTTCTTATCTAGCTTCTAGAGGTTGCCCACATTCCTTGGCCCATGGCCCCCTTCCTTTATACTCAATGTAGCAGTGTTGCATCTATCTGATGACCCTTCTTCAAGAGTCACAGCTCCTCCCTGATCACAGTGGGAAACGTTTTCCTCTTTTCAGAACCCTTGCGAATACATTGGGTTGACCCAGATGATCCAGGCTAACCTCTCTATTTCTAGGTTCTCAACCTTAATTACATATTCAAAGGCCCTTTGCCATGTAAAGCAACATATTTACAGGTTCCAGAGATTAAGACATGGATATCCTTGGGGTCCATGATCTAGCCTTTCTAGTTCCACCACCTAATTTTGATGATGTAGGAGATTTTAATATTTCGAGTTACTTTTAGAAAATAAAAGAGCCTTTTTGATTTTTTAATCTTAATTATTTTCTAAAGTCACTCACTTTAAGTAAAATACTTATTTAAAACATCACTCATCCAAATAGTTTATCTTTGTATAGTGCTGCTAAATAGAATTCCAGGCTTTCAGCCATTTTCAGAATCATTATTGTTAGAGTAATTTTTATACTGGAATTATTATTTTTCCTACATTAAAGTTATATAATAATTTTAGTAATACTATTTAAAATATATTGTTTAATTACTTGTTAGGTGATCTTTCTTGAAGTGAAAGACAAGAATTATCCTATTTTTATAAATTAACAAGCTGAGATGGAGATATTGATTTTACCAGTGCCTATCAAAAGGGAAAAAAAGAGCTAAAGTAAGAGGCCACAAATATTTGACCTATAATCCTTTTTGTGGTTCTTTAAATTCCATTGTAACCAAGTTATTGATTCATTGTGTTTTTCTAACACGTTAACTGAATGTGTTGCCTAAACATTAGAGAAAACTAGTAGACTCTCATCTGCCGATTTTTTTTAGGTATGTGGACATTTCTGCCTGTCTCAAATCCACAAATTCATCAAAATGTATTCATATCCCTCTCTTCCAATGCACCTATCCTGATTATGCCAGTCCACAGTGATATGGTTCTTCCAAAGATTTAAACTGTTTCTTTGGTAGATTGTTCATTTGGTAGGTACATGTGAGCTGCCTTGAATTATGCATTACTTTTTCTATGGATTAACATTTTCTTCCAAATGAATTGTGAACTACGTGGTGGCAAATGATATTCATTATGTCTCTTCATATTCCTCTTGTGCTTATCATACTGTTCTGCCCATTGTGGGTAATTATAGCACATTTGTTGGTTGCTCAGCAGTATCACACCCCCATCCTCCTCATCATTATCAGCATCATCCGTAAGCATTTACTGAGAAAATGACAAGTCATTGTCTAGAACAGCAAAGAATGTCCTCAGAAATGCTTAACACATGTTTTTCTTGCATCATACACAGGAAAGGAAATACTGTCTTGTACTGGTGAATTCATGGGCCAGTTATGAGCACAAAAAGGCAGTGTGATCTAATGAACATTTTAAGGGATTAAAAAAAAAATCAGGAGATCTGCCTCCTACTCCTTCAGGCCTTCACTAGCAGACTTAACTCTAGGCAAGCTAAGTTATCTTGGCCATTGTGCTGTTTCCTCACCCTGAAAAATTGCCCCTGTAGCAATTTCTTTCCTACATATGCCACTAGGCTATACTGTGTGTATATTTAAAAAATAGAAGATAATTTATTTTTAAAAAGGTATATTTCTCATAAAAACCAAATTCTCTTTCATTGTCATCTTAAAATCACATTCTCACATGAGAATTCCCAAGGGGATAAGTGGTTTTTAAAAGACATTCTCTGTGGAATCCCCATTTTAAAAATCCCCTGAATGTGTTTCAAGGTAGTAAAAGCCCCTCCTCTGCTCTGTGGCTCCACACTAGAGCAATTTACTTGCCTTCCTTGCTTCTGAGACCTTGAAGTTTCTGGAAACATCCAAGAAACGATCAAGGTCCCAGCAAGGAAAACCCCAGCCCATGCTGAAGCCTAATTTATCTGAAGTGTTATTGTTGTACCCACTCTACAGATTGTACTCATTCTACAGATGACGAAACTGCCTTACAGGATTGTTGTGAGTTGCAAATGAGTAAATTTTTGTGCAAACCCTTATGCAAAGACATTGTTTTTAGGTGCTTAACTCAGGAAAATTGAAAAAGTTCATCTATTAATCTATCTGCTTTGCTGATGTTAATAGCTTCATGTTTATTAAAAATTCACAAATCTGACATTTCAGATTTGAGTGATCCACATTCAAATTCATGTTTTTCATAATCAAAATATGTGATCTGAACTAGATGCTGTATGTTATGCTTTAATCTTCATTAATTAATCTTCATTAATAAATAGCATCAACTATTTCTATGGCTATGACTATCAAAAATGTTTACATGTTTGATAGCCTTAAAGTGCCTAAACAAATCATACAGACAGAAAGGACTTGGATGACTTGATATTTTAAAATGACGTAAATATAAGTAGACAAGTTGGTATTTTGTTTTAAAAGTAGATGCTATTGGGTTGTTTGGCATAATTATCATGGTTAAAAATAAAAGTATTTTAAATGGGCAGATAAAGATAAACACACATTTATTATTTTTTTAATCTTGAGATCGCAATGTTGTATTTGCACATTACCCTTAAACCACATCCGCATGTTTTGAATTTCAGAGAGTTTAGGATTAAGTCTTTTTATCTTATGCTTATTCTCAGAGTTTGTTTTGATTTTTTTTCCCTAGCACGATACATAAGAGTTTTAAGTTCTTTAAAGATCCTCTGGACTTATGAGCAAAGGAAGAAGAGGATCAAGATGATCTTATTTTTATTTAATATTTATTAAGCACACAAGTTATTCCAGAATTTTTGGAAAACACCAAACTAAAATAGCCTCAGAAAAAATGTTTACCTCTTAGATTTTTAGATTGAGATGTCTAAACATTCCTGCCACTTTCCTTTTACATATGAGGAAAATAAGTCACAAAATGTTTAAGTTGCTTATCTCTGGTCATATAGCTGGTTAAAGGCAGAGATTAGAAGAGCCCCTGATGCTTTCCCTCCTACCCAGTCTAGACTCATTCCACTATCCCAAACTGCCACTCATGACAACTAAATGTTTCCAAGAAGGATAAATATGTCATTATACATTAGAATGGAGGAAGATTGACAGCAAAGATGGTGTCCTGTTCATCCATGTGCCTAGCACGCAATAACAATAAACACTTTATAAACATACACTGAATAGTGGAGCTGCTGACCAGTGCTCATTTTGCTCTATCACATAGCAGTGGAATCAGTGCATCATCTTTGGCTGAGGTAGGCATCTTAATTGAAGCCTAGCTGTTCAATTAGCCTCGATTTTGTGGTCTCATGGGCAATAAAGGTCACAAACTCTTCCTATCTAGAAGGAAGTAACCTCTAGAGCACTGGTCTTGAAGATCTTAACGCTCAAAGTGACCATACAAACGTCCCTGTGCAAATAACATTTTACAACGCCCTCAAGTTGATGTTCCAACACAGTCCCTGACTGTATTATTCTGCTGCCCAGATGAGCAGACAAATCCACACAGGCCCATAAATTCCTATTATAACGTACTCCTTAAGCAAGATTTTTAGAAACCAAGAAAGTAATTAAAATATTACAAAATTATGCTTGGTAATGTAAGGTACATCTAAGGTAGTATTACAGTTATATTTCAATCTAAATCCAAAAAATTATATTTGATCCCCAGACAGCTAAAACTTGTGTGACAACAAACTTTCCCAATAGAATGCTAAGGTAATAATCCAGGCAAATGGGTACCCTCATTTAAAATGAGATTTTTGTCCGAAATCCCATGATGAGCGAAACTAAACCACACAAAGGATGCCTTTTTGTCTGTACTAGATTTGGTCTGAAGTGACCCAAGACACTTGAAATGACTAAGAGGAACTTCTTGTCTCCTTTTCACCCAAGCCGTCTTATATAATTCTTTGTTTACCAGGCTAATGAGAAAATCTTGGCAAGAAAACGAGCCAGAGGCTTGTTTCTAATTCTAATTCTAGCTCTGTCCCATGTAGCTATAACTTGGGGAAATTACTTCTCTCAAGCCACAGTTTTCTACTCAGTAAAGTGGAGGTGATAAGTGTGCTTGTTTGTTAGTTCATTGTGAGTACTAGATGAAATAATGCATGTGAAGTGTTTAGCACAGTGCATGACCCAGTTTGATCGTTTAATAAATATTAGATTTTAATAACAATAGCCGAAGCTTGGATGTGAGCTTAAATGGGATGTGGGAAGAGGATGCCTTTCAGCCACCTATAATCTTAGATGCAGGGTCACCTCGGGCACCTTAATAACAGTTGCCCTTTCACGTGATTCAGCCTAAGTCCTTAGGCCATGACACCACGTGTTGCCAACAGAACCTCCGAGTAATCAGGAATGTTCACTAGCGTTAAGTTTTCATTTCCTTCAGACACTTTGCAGGAGTGGGTAGTGGATAGGATTTGAGGATCTGGGGTATTCGTGCTAAATCCAATCTTACTATCATTTCTTCAACAATAATGTAAGTTAAATGCCAATTTACTGTCTAAAACATGACTAAATAGAATTTATGGCTCATATTGGTTCATATTGGTTGCAGCAGCCTTCTAGTCCTGAAGGTTGGGACAAAGTTTTATACATCTCAGTTGTCTTTTCTGTTCCATCCTCCATTCTTATCACAGCACCATCTGCTCCAGCCCCATACTTTCTTCTCCAGAAGACCTTTTAAATTCTCCAGCGATGTCTTTAAATTAAAACTCATGGTACTCTGTTACATGAAACTACTCAGTGACTTCCTATTGCAATTTTTTCCCATCTTTATTGGAGTATAATTGCTTTACAGTGTTGTGTTAGTTTCTGCTGTATAACAAAGTGAATCAGCTATATGTATGCATATATCCCCATATCCCCTCCCTCTTGCGTCTCCCTCCCACCCTCCCTATCCCACCACTCTAGGTGGTCACAAAGTACCGAGCTCATCTCCCTGTGCTATACAGCATCTTGCCACTAGCTATCTATTTTACATTTAGTATTGTCTATATGTCAGTGCTACTCTCTCACTTCGTCCCAGCCTCCCCAGTGAGGTGGATGGACCTAGAGTCTGTCATACAGAGTGAAGTAAGTCAGAATGAGAAAAAGAAATACTGTATGCTAACACACATATGTGGAATCTAGAAAAATGGTACTGATGAACCTAGTGGCAGGGCAGGAATAAAGACGCAGACCTATCTCATTTAAATCAAATTGAAAGCCATTCTTAGAGCCCACTTAGCCTACAAAATTTAGGTCCTACTTAATCCTAAAATTTGTCTCATGTCATCCCTTCCCCATCCACTTCTCTGTTCTCACAGTAATCCAGACACAATGACCTTCTTTCTATATTTTTGAACAAGCCAGGCGATTTCCTGTAAGAGGACCATTGCATTTGCTATTCCTTCTGCCTGGTATGTTATTACCTAGCATCTTCCCATGGCTTTTGTATTATTCAAGTTTCACTTAAAACATTTCCTTCTCAGAGAGGCCTGATTCAACCTCACTATCTAAAGTAGCTAGGTCCTTTCCAATTAATATCAACTTCATTGTTCTCAGAGCACAGTATCTATACCTACAATTATTTGTTTACATATTTATGATTCTTCTTTCTCTACTGAAAAGCATTGTAGTGAGAGCAGGGACCTTATCTTATTCACCATTTATTATCAGTGTTTAGAACAGCGATCTGCTTATGGATTCTCAATAAATATTCATTAAACATGAGAATGAATGAATGACCTGAAATCTTTCTTTAGTAGTAGCCTCGTCTCCACTGACTCCCCATCCCATACCTCTGAAATGTATTCAGCATTGAATATTGTTTAGGACTTTGCTACTTTTATATCAGTTAGCTTTTACCTAATCCCTTTAACTCTCCACATCAGGGGTCCCCAAACCCTGGCCTGTTAGGAACCGGGCCACACAGCAGGAGGTGAGCAGTGGGCAAGTGAGCAAAACTTCATCTGCCACTCCCCGTCGCTCACTTGCATGACCGCCTGGACCATCCCCACCATCGCTCACATTACTGCCTGAACCATCTCTCGTGTTACCGCCTGAACCACCCTGCCCCCCACCATGCGTGGAAAAATTTTCTTCCACAAAACCGGTCCCTGGTGCCAAAAAGGTTGGGGACCACTTGTCCACATGGTCACCCTACATTTCACATTCCAGGTAAGGCTGCACAGGCTTCCTTTGTTCATTTGCTTATGATTGCTGGGTGGGACAGCATCACCTCTCTTTGGGGGCTGAGGACAGAGAGGTGGACACTTACTAAACCCTTGGATAAGTTCTTGTTTCCTCCAGAAGGTACTCACTTCCAGGCAATGTTGATTGGCAATATCCTTTAGACCATGCGCAATCTTGTATAGAAGGCAAAGTACGGCAGTGTGAGTTTTTACAATCCCACCATGTTCCTAATTTATACATAGGGTCGAGGACATCTTACTAGAGAATGTGCTCATTGTCATAGCAACAATTTACAACTAATTTTGAGACATTCTTCCATGCTTGCTGGGAGGTGGTCTGGTGTTGGAGAGAGCAAAGACTTGAGTTTGGAAACTTTCATTCGGAGTTCCAACTCGGCCATTTACTAGCTGTGAGTCTTTGGGCAAAATATAATATTTTTCTTATGTGATTAAAAAAATGAAAATAGAAATGCCTAACTTAATTAGTAGAAATGCAAGCAAAGCCCCTGTCACATAGAGGATTATCAATAAATTGTGACTCTTATACTTCTCGCCATCAAGTGTGCATATGACTCATGCCCATTTTGAGGTTAACGTTTGGAAAGTGGGTAGAAGAAAGATATTTTTCTTCTCTCTTTTGTTCAGTTATGCATTTAATCAATAAACATTATCGTATGTCTTCTCTGTGCTGGACATGAGGCTTGAGTGTGGAGGAACAAAGGTACATGATGGTAACATCCCTGATCACAAGCAGCTTACAGTCTAACAGGGGGACAGTCAAGAGACCAATAAGATACAGTATGATAGTTGAGAGGAGAGTTAAGAAATGGGTTCTGTGGAGATACTGCATAGGGGCAGGGGGGTGGTTCCACAAAATCCTCCAAGAAAATGAGTTCTAAGAATAAGAGAAAATGCCCAGATGGTAAAGGAGAAGAAGTTCCTTCCAGGTTTCCATATGGAGAAGTTGCCTGTCTTCTTCATTAGACTGTGAACTCCATGAGGTCAGGTTCTTATTTCGTTCAGTATTGTATCTCCAGCACCTAGGACAGCGCCCGGTGCACACTGGTCTTTCAATAAGTATATTTGAATGAGCCCCTCCAAAGCAAAGTATGATTAACTCTGTTCAGAAGCCTATATTAAAAGATATAGATGAGGTTTTTTGTTTTGTTTTTTTTTTTTTTTTTTTTTTTGCGGTACGTGGGCCTCTCACTGTTGTGGCCTCTCCCGTTGCAGAGCACAGGCTCCGGACGCGCAGGCTCAGCGGGCACATGGGCCAGCCGCTCCGCGGCATGTGGGATCCTCCCGGACCAGGGCACGAACCCGCCTCCCCTGCATCGGCAGGCGGACTCCCAACCACTGCGCCACCAGGGAAGCCCTAGATGAGTTTTTTAACTTCGAATTGTATGGAGACAATGAAAAAATTTTTTGAGGTTGACAGAATCCAGTCTATAATGAGAATGATAAATAATTTACTACACATTCATAGTCAATGAATTATAGAACCTCACTATATAATGAGTTCAGGTATCAATTTATAGTTTCTCCTCACTAAGGAAGTGGTTTTAACCCACAATTAGTCTTGTTAATTGAAGAGACTATGTTCTGGCTTTGTCATATCTTCATTGTCAAGATGCAGTTATCCCACTGGGATGGGATGACCACGTTCTGTCAGCCTCTCTTATTTCTGATTTCTTAGTCTTCGATCATGTCTGAAGCCCTTTGATCCAAACCAATAACACCATGCAAAATTCGAAGTGCCTATCAGCTTGCTAAAAGGAATCTATATGTGATGTCATAGTCATTTTTCTCTTACTCCCAGATTGTCTCTTATTCTCCTAAGCAATTGTATTGTCCTTGCAAAATGAATGTTCCATCAATGTTAATGGTGGAAAGGAAGTAAAAGTCCCTTTGTTCATAAGAATCACTTTGTTTTTGGAATCTGAATTGTAAAGGAAACCTCCCTTCCTGCCTGCCACCCCACGAGCATAGCAGAGGCTTCGTAGTCAAATGCTTGGGTACAAATCCCAGCATTATCACTAACTATTCCACTTACATTGGTTTTGTTTCTTCATAGCCTCTTCCATTCTTCTCTCCACCCTACTCTCTACCTAGGGAGGCTGCTTCTATGGGGTACATGCATGGTATCAGGGATCTGGACCCAGTTAGATTTGGCCAATATGAGGCTCCAGCAGGAAGGTATTTATTCCCTTGATCCTCCTTCTGTGAGATTACCTATAGCTATCTATGTCCTTTGACATCAGTTATCTGCTCTGCTCCAGCACGCTCTCACCCTGTGCATCTCTCCTTCCCTCTTGGGTTCTGATAAACTCTCCCACTTGGGGGTGAGAGAGAGGCCTGTGGTAGGGATAGTGTCAGTTTCAGTACTAGTAGCCCTGGCTTCATGCAGGATCCCTTGTGATGACCCTATATGCCATCCATTAATACCTGTGTACATACACAAATGTTGCCGTTGTTTTCTGTTGTACTTCTGACTGATACACTAACCATATAAGCCTGGGCCCTAGCTCCTCCTCTTGCTTTAGTTTTCTTATCTGTAAAACAGGATTAATAATGTTACCCGCATTGTGGGACTTGTGTTAGGATTAAATGAGAGAAATTTTGGCACTTAGTAAACACTCTTTAAAAGTTAGCTCTTAGCACTAGTATTATTTTGTTACGTGGTGACACTTTCTGTGAAGCATGATTAAATAAATAGCACGCTCGCAGTTTATCTTGTTGGACTTTGTTTAATCACCTCAGATCCAAAACCATGTTGGTTATACACGTTCTTTGAACCAAGGCCCAGGGGAGATATTAAGCATACAAAGTTAAATAAAGATATAGTCTCCAGTCTCCAAGGACCTTGAACACTACAATATAAAATAGTAAGTGCAAAAAGAAAAATATTTTTAAAACTGTTATGGGAGCTCAGGTAACGAGCAGAGGAAATTCTCAAGATGCTTCTATTTTCAGAGGGAAACATCATTGAATGTGAGGGAAAAAAAAGATATTGTTGAAAGTTTGAGGAGAGAAGATATAAAAAAATGGGAGTGTGGGAGAGGGGAAGAGCTTATCATAGACAATTATTATGCAAGCGCTATAGGTCCAAAGGAGTTTATGGTCATTAATATTTGTGAGAAGAGTCATTATAGTTTTCTTTTTTTCTTGCCAAACTCAGTCATAGCTATGCAAAAACAGTAAAAGGAAAGTTGGGTCGAAACAGTGCTGGAATTTTTTCAATGAGTGTAACAGGATATGTGCAAGGAATTTGAAGAGGTATGCAAGTGAACAATTGTGATGCTCCACCATGGACTCTTAGCTGTATAAAGTGGAAAACAAGTATATAAAGAGGGTAGTAAACATTGAAACATGGTAGTTTAATGGATCAGCAGTTCCAAAGATCTGAAAGGGCTTCCAGATTATGTGAGCTAGAAAAATAGGAGGTGGAGGTTCAGAGAGTGGTATGCTCGGAGAAAAGATTTTGGAGTCGTGTAGTTAAAGAAGCGTATACATTCATTATAGAAAATTTAGAAAATATCATGCTACAGAAAAACATATACACTATACGCATACACATTTGTGTGTAAGGGTGTGTTTCTGAAGTATTACTTTCCATTATCCATCTTTCACTGTACCAATGATATAAGATTTAATTTTTGTAACTTCATATCTAATAATGCAAGTTCTGCTGTTTATTCTTCCTTTTCAAAATTATCTTAGATAATGTTAGCCACGATCTTCAAGGTAAAATTCTAAGGAATCAAAAGTACCCCATTGGTATTTTGCTTAAAATTTTAATACATTTATTTTATAATAATATATTTCCTTCAGCAATGTAGCCTCTTTGTTTAGTTTTTATGTTATTTTAGAAAAGTTTTTCATAAAAGATGTTTGGAAGAATGTTATAAATTTTAAAAAGCATACTGCAAATAAAGATTGTATGCACAATAGCTAATAGGTTATTTCTAGTGTGAAACCAAGCTATTATTTTTGTGTGTAGATATTTTGTACTGGTTTCAGTTAGCTGTCTCTGATTTTCTAAGTAAATTATCATTCTATATACAAATATAATTTTTCTCCTTTCCAGTATTTAGAGCTTATATATACTTTTAATATTATTTTCATTCATTAAAATTTCCAGAACATTTTGTATACTAACAGTGAGATCAGACGTTCCTAAGTTCTTAACCTCACTGGTAATGCAAAGAAGAACCTTTTTAAATATGGACATTTTTGTAAGCTGGGAGAGAAAAAAAGTTAATAAAGTCAATGATCTCCTTCAGAAATCAAATCTCCACCTGTCGAAATATGAGCAAAACTCTTGGGTTCTTTATGGTAAATACTTATAGATTGCAAAAAATAGCCACCATTCTTCACTTTGTCTTTTATCTGTGCCCCTTTGCATTGACACTTGGCAAGTGCTCCCATCAAGAAGAGAAGTCACTCTGCCTGCCTCTTGAATCTCAGCTGGCCTGTGACCTGCTTTGTGCAACAGGATGTGGAAGGACAAGTCTGCTGGTTCTGAGAATAAGCCTCCAACAGGGAGGACAAAAGCTGTCTTTCACATAACCCTGAGAAGTGTGTGAATAGTGAAAAGATATGTCTAATTGCAAATGAATAAGAAGATACAGAATTTTGAAATAATTATCAGCATAAAAAATTCGGAAAATAACTTGTATCAGAGAAATTTATAATGACAGACCTTTTGAAATGTTAGAAAACAATTGTTTGTCCAAACTTAGACTCCATTTGCAAAATCATTTCTCTTCCAAAACAAAACAATTCCCTAAAACTAATGATTCATAAAGGCATTCCAGAGCCTTAAAATGCTAGGAGATAAAATTCTTTCTTCATTTGTCTTTATCAGGGGCCATGCTGACAGTCTCAGTGGGGGAGTCACCAGTACTTAGCTTGTCTGACAACTTTCATACTCTGAAATGGATGTTTCAGTTTTTGTGCAGCAACATACTGCTTAGTGCGCTTTTTGTTTAACTGACTTTGGCTTCACTCTTGAAAAAGTCCCGTTTCGATGTATCAGGTTTATGCCTCCTCATTAGTGTTTGGCAAGAAAAATCAGGCAACACATGTACTCAACTCATAACAAGTTTATGAATTTGTATTTTAATCCACTTCTGGGAAAACACAAGCAGCCAGAGATCCAAATGATATATTAATGGTCTAAATTGTACATTAATTCATCTTTTCCCAACACATGAGAAGTAATGAGGACCTAACTAAGCATTCCATAAGTCTTTTGATTCACATGTGAGGTCACAGATCATCTCAGTAAAATCTCAGGTTCCACATGCTCCTTGGTGTCTGACCCCCCACTTCAATTTCAGGAATGCTTGTATCTTGATATTGATCAATAGCTTGTTCTTGTGCTTTTCGTTGTTGTTTTTGTTACTTAAAAAAAAAATCTGTGTCTTTTGCTTAGGTTGCACATAAATGTAGACCATTATTCATGGTTTTAAATGAGTATCATTTGATTTACTGAAATACTTGTGTTGGTTGTAACTTGAATTATTCTAGAAAAGATTAAAGGGTCTTATCTAAGGACTATGAGCATTTTGGAAGTTTTCCTCTTATAAACATAGCATCATCATTTAAAAGAGCCCTTCGATATATAAAGTATAGAGTTTTCATGTGTCTTTTAGGAAATTAACTCTGATTAAAAAGTTATTAGAATGAATAAGACCATATATTGTATGATTCCATTTATATGAAAAAAAAATTCAGAAAAGGAAAGTCTATAGAGATACAAAGTAGATAAGTGATTGCCTGGGACTGGGGGTGGAAACAGGGTTAACTGCAAATGGGAACAAGGGATCTCTTTGGGGTGATGAAAATATTCTAAAGCTACATTGTGTTTCACAGCTCTAGAAATTTACTAGAAGTCATTGAATTATACACTTAAAACTTTAGAATGAATTTTATGTTATGTAAACTATACCTCAATAAAGCTATTATATTTTTTTAAAGAAAAAGAAAGGTTAGTAGAGAAGTTTAAAACAATTATTTATAACATTTTCTAATTCCTATTGAAACAACAGAGGTATCCAAATAAGAAAGCTTTCAATCACTAAAATATGTCACACTCAAGCTGAAATAAACCTGGTTCTTCAAAGGGGCTCTGTTAACCTATTATATCCATTCTGGATGCCAGAATCATGATTTTACTGTCAATTAGGCCCATTCTGTATAATACCTGGAAAGATTGTTTAAATTTTAACTTCAAAATACATCCAAAGTTTTAACTGAGGATGACTAAATTTAACGAATGAATTGAACCATGTACTGCAACCTAAACATAATTATACAAACTTAGGTAATGGAATTCTGATATGATCATTCCATTTCCTTATCCCAAAGGAATTGACAAAACTCTTAACACAGTATAACTACAATAGTGACAATATAGTAAATTTTTTTTAAACAATAGGTAATATTTACTGAGGTTTTATCATGTACTAGGCATTGTTATATGCTTAGCAAAAATAGTCTTATTTAATTCACACAGCAACCCTAAGAGGCAGGTGTTATGACTATTTTGTAATAGAGGAAACTGAATCTTAAAAAGGATAACTAACTTACCAATGTCACAAAGTAAGTAGGTGGCAGGGTCAGCATTTGGATCCAGGTCTGTGTGTCCACTGCATGGTGGTTAGGAGCATGGGCTTCATGGGAAGTAGGTGTGTGAGTGTATGTGCCCTACTCTCTAGCCGCATGTCCTTTGGGAGGTTCCTCAAACTCTCAATGCTTTGAGGTCCTACATTCATAAAATGAGGATAATAATGCTATCTAGCCATTATATATATATTTTAGATAATTAAATAAGATGATAAATATAAAGCTAATATTTTGCTCAAAACATAGTAGGTTCTTAATAGATGATAGATAGTAGTATTAATGGTAGGAGTAATTAGTATTCACGTTGGAGGAAAATACACATTTTATAAATGAACACATTAAATTAATTAATCAAGAGCATTAGTTAACTTCATTCTAATTCTCTAACTTCCTCTCACCTCTTCTGTCTCATTGTTTTTCTACTACCCTACACTGTGCCTTTTTTTTTAATTAATTAATTTATTTATTTTTGGCTGTGTTGGGTCTTCGTTGCTGTGTGCGGTCTTTCTCTAGTTGAAGTGAGCAGGGAGCTACTCTTCGCTGTGGTGCGCGGGCTTCTCATTGCGGTGGCTCAACTTTGCTGCAGAGCACGGGCTCTAGGCACACAGGCTTCAGTAGTCGTAGCACGTGAGCTCAGTAGTTATGACTCGCAGGCTCTAGAGTGCAGGCTCAGAAGTTGTGGCATACGGGCTTAGTTGCTCTGCAGCATGTGGGATCTTCCCGGACCAGGGCTTGAGCCCATATCCCCTGCACTGGCAGGTAGATTCTTAACCACTGTGCCACCAGGGAAGTCCCTACACTGTGCTTTTTTAATGATGCATTTCTAAAGTTAAATTTGTAATTTCCTGACTATCACCAATTACTATACATCAACAGTTCTAATCAGATTTTTAAAATAATTTCATAAAGCGTGTTGTTCATTAGGAAGATTTTTCATTTTAGCAATTTTTTTAAAATTTTACTAAAAAGATTTTTTAAAAATATACTTTTACACATATGTAACCACACTTGGAAAGATATGAATAAAGTAATTTTCATTTGGTCTGTACAGATTTTTGTGAAAACAGCTCCTTCTGAATATTTTCCTAGGTCTAAAATTATAGAAATTTTAGTTGAACATTTTTTTTCATTGAAAATAAAAGGAATCATAGATACAATGATCACCAGAATTCCTGTTGGGAAAGAAACAGTATTTGCATGTTGTTTACAAATTGGGTGAATAGGGCAGAAGGTAAGGCTTTGGCAGCACCTAAATGTGAATTCAGCATTTTCATGCAAGACAAAAGAAAGAGATTATTCTGTTACTCGGTAGAGTGGAAAGACAAACAGGTAGAAGGGAGAGGTTGCAAGAAGGCTTAACCACAATGTTATAACAGCTTCAGGTGTACCACATAGTAATTCCATATTTTTATAGATTATACTCCATACAAAGTCATAATAAAACATTGACTATGTTCCCTGTGTTGTATATTACATCCTTGTAATTTATTTATTTTATACCTAGTGGTTTATACCTCTTAATCCCCTTCATCTATTTTGCCCCTCGCCCCCCACTCCCCTCTGGTAACCACTAGTTTATTCTCTGTATCTGTGAGTCTGTTTCTGGTTTTTGTTATATTTGTTTTATTTTTTAGATTTCACATGTAAGTGAAAATATACAGAATCAGTCAGCTATACTTCAATAAAAAAGAAAAAGGAAAAAGAAAGAGGAGGCTTAACTAACTAAATGCTTAGGTCCAAGCAGGATTTTGGCCTCTTGTTTATTTTGGTGTGTTTTGTTTTGCTTTGTTTTGGGGGGTGTTCAGTTTGGTTTGGTGTAGAGACTTGCTGGATTTTGCAGGAACCTACTTAAGGGCATAGGACTTATGAATATAGAGAGGTATTAAGAGTTTGAACAACCCACCCAGAGACACACAGTGAACATGGAGGGAATCACACTTATACCCAGTTTGGCCTTACTTGAAGTTATCTAGCTTCAGAAAACCCCAAAATCTCAGGGTTCACAAAAATCACAGAGCAGGCACTTAACTCTCACAAGACTAGAGAAGTGAGATTTGAAATTTATTCAGATTTCCATGGACAGAGGGCTTTAACACACATGGCAAGGATATATATAATAATGTAAAATAGTGAAACTATGGTCAAATATATATCATTTTAGACAATCAGTCATTTTATCCACAAGAACATTAAAGACTAAAGATGTTTAGGTACTTGACTAAGTTAAAAACTGAACAGTCAAGCTTGTATATTTTAATTCTTTACAATCTATATTTATTCTATAATATTTAAATATTTATTCTCTTGGATCTAGAACTTAATGAGAGAGATAAATTTACCACAGTGATGATGACTTATTCTACAGTTCTATCAATTTTTGCTTTAGCTATTTTAAGGCTATGTTTTCAAAGGTTCATTCAAGTTTAGAATTATTATATCTTTCTGTAAATGGAATCTTTCATCATTATCTAGTGACTCTCCATCTCCAGTAATGCGTTTTGCCTTAAAGTCCATTTTGCCTAATATTAATATGCCAATACCAGCTCTCTTTTGGATAGGAACTTCCTTTTGTGTATTCTTTGATTATTTAATTTTCAACCTTATATTTTACTTCATATTTTTGTATTCACTCTAATAATCATCGTCTTTTAACTTAAACATTTGGCCATTTACATTTATTGTAATTACTTAATTATTTAAATTTATTATTATTGTATTAATTTGCTAGAGCTGCCATAACAAAATACCATAGACTGGGTAGCTTAAATAACATAAATTTATTTTCTCATAGTTCTCAAGGCTAGAAGTCCAAACCAGATCAAGGTGTTGGCAGATTTGGTTTCTTCTGAGGCCTTTCTCCTTGCTTGCAGATGGTTCCTCTCACTGTGTCTTCACATGGTCTTTTCTCCATGCACACAACCCCGCAATGTCTCTCTGTGTGTCCAAATTTCCTCTTCTTATAAAGTCAGATTGCATTAGGGCCTACCCTAATGGGCTCATTTTTACTTAATTAACTCTTTAAAGGTCCTTTGTCTAAAACATTCTCTGAGGTACTCAGGGTTAGGTTTCAACATATGGATTCTGAGGGAACACAATACAGCCCATAATACTATCATTACATTTGTGTATTTTACTTGTCCTGTCTCTTCCAAATTTTTCCTCTCCCTTCTTGCCTTCTGTTTCACTGATTGATTGCTTTTTCCTCACTTTGTTTTATCCTCTAATAATTTAAAGATGATATACACTATCTCCTGTTGTGACCCAAATTTATACATACATATTTAGCAAATTCTAAAGTTAATCTGTATAGCTGCCCTCATTCTAAAAAATTTAGACACTCCAACTTTAACTCTGACAACTTTCTCCAAGCATACATTTATATAAAAAATTTTAGGCATACTGTTATTTTTATTACAGAAGATACTGTTAACATTTGTTTATATTGACCTATATATTTATAATATTTGATTCTATTCCTTATCTATTCTATTTTTTCTTATTATTCTACTCTTTGTCTCTAACTTGCCAGCTGGAGTCATGTTCTTTTGCCTGAAGTACATGCTGCAGAATTTCTTTGAGCAAGAGGCTGTTGTTAGCCAAGTCTCTTATTTATTTATTTATTTGGTCTAAAAAATCTATATGTTGTTCACCATAAAAGTGTTTTTTCTGGATGTAACTCTGGAATGATTCTTCTTTTCTCTGAACACAGTGGAGATATTTTTTCATCCTTTATTTGTTTCTCAGCTTTATGTTGCTGCAATAGGTCCTGTTAGTCTCTCTATCTGAAAGACTGGATTTTGTTTCCTGTCACCCCCACCTGACATAATCATGAAATCTTTGCTGATATTCTCTAAGGTTGGGCAAGTTCCTGCAAGACAAGGATGACTTTAGGGTTCTGCTTTCCTCTCTGGGCTCCTGCTTTCATTTATTTTTTGGACTCTGGGTATTCATCATTTTCTTGCCAGTGTATCAATGCATGTTACAAGTTATTTTTTAGATTTTATCCAGATTTCTTATTTGTTTTCAGCAGGAAGGTCAGTTACAATATCTGGTATGCTATTCTGCTAGAAGAATAAGGCTGGTCCATCTCTCATTTAAAGAGAGAAAGACAGAGAAACAGAGACAAAAACAGAGACAGAGAGAGACAGAGGAGCTTTCTTTTCTGTTAATAGAGTTCCATTTTGAAAGGAAAGGACTTATTTTGGATCTTTTTCCCCCTCTCAGTCCCTGCATGATTTGCCTTACATCAGGAGCAGCCTTGATTGAATAAAGATTACAAGCACCTTTTGTATTACATATGAAATATGTATAGCTCATGGCCTTGTTTAAGTAGGGACAGCAAAGTTAGTTATTGGTTTAGCTGTGTGAGAATCTCAAGAAGTCTAAGTTACTATCCATTTAAATTTTGTGCTGTATAAACTAAAAACTAGGTGACGAAAAGCATGGAGAAATCCATATAAATTTAACTGGGAGTTACATGGGGGAAATGAGGACTATGGATTGAGTTTATACACAATTGGGCACAGAAATAACAATGAATATTAGTTCATCCAGGCATATCTATGGGAAACATCACTAATCCAGTAAAACCCTCCCTCCCCTTGGGCTAAGAAAGTGCCTCAGGATTCTTCTCAGCACCCAATGCTATTCCATAGTAAACTGGAAGATGAAGCATCAGCAGAATAACAAATAATTCTAAGCTGTGTCTCTGTTCCTCCATTTTTCTGTTGGCATATTATTAGCAACCTGTTTTCATAGGTGTTGCAGGGGAAAGAATTATTTCAATTTTCTAACTTCACCCTTTTGGAAACTCTGCTATCTGAGGTGACCTGTGTTAGTGCTCCCTATAATTGACTACACAAAGACCCAACAAGTAACAATCCAGTAATTGCTCAAGAGGAACAGGAAGGCTTGTTTACAGGTCCTTCCAAATATAGAACTTCTCCATGAAATTCTACATTTTGATCTAGATTTGGAAATGAATACATTATGAACTTTTCCAATTACACTTAGTGTTTTTTTCTTTTTCTTTTTTTCCTCCTAGAACTTGAGATCAATGTCTATTGGCTTGAGCAGGAAAAGACTACAATTCTTCTATTTGCATTACCTTGTTTCCACTTTAGGGCCTTTCTACCAGCTGTTCCCTTTTCCTGATAGGCTCCTATTCTAGATCTTTACAAGGCTTACCTCTTCTTAGCCTTCAAGTCTTGGCTTAAATACCTCCTCAAGGTCTTTTCTGATTACTCTACCTAAAGTAGCCTTCACCACTACCAAATCCTCTAGCCAACCATCTTCTTTATTTGCTTTATAACACTTATCCCTCACTGTAAGTATTGTTTCCTTTTCATGTCTATTGTCTCTCTCTGCTTACCTACACATAAGTTCCAAGAGATCAGGACCTTTACTGTCTTGCTTATCACTGTATCCTTGGCACATTCAACAGTGTCTCACATGTAGTAGCTGCTCAAAGATATTTGTGAAGGAATTGATACAAAGGAGAAATATGTACTTTCTGTATAGGTTTGATCTATAGAATTAATTTTCTAAAGAGATTTTAATTTGTAAAGAGGTTTTTTTTAAGTGGTTCATTTTTTTTTAACTATTTATTTATTGGTCATGCTGTACAGCATGCGGATCTTAGTTCCCTGAACAGGGATCAAACCTGCACCCACTGCAACAGAAGCACAGAGTCTTAACCACTGGACCACCAGGGAAGTCCCAAAAGATTTTAATTTACAAAGAGATTTTAATTTTGTAGAGATTTTTTCTGACTCTTATGATAATAAAAAGAAGGGACCCCATTTCTCTATATATAACATAAAATATATAGCTGTTTAAGTGGAAAAAGAATGTAATGATTAGAAGGACAAACACATGAGCCTGGGTTTTAATCTGAGCTTCTCAATTTACTAGCTGTGTGAGGTACTCAACCTCTCTGTTTTTCAGTTTTTTAACTTGCAAAATGATGACAAAGAGAAGACAATGGGACTGGGAAAAAAGTAAATAATGTTTTATTTTCAAATACTGAAAATAATGTCTGTCCTTAGGAAGACTTCTATGAATTATTTATTGATATTGTTATATACAATTGCTATATATAAACATTATATGCATGTTCAGTTAACTTTTCATAAATTTCTTCACTGCCAGGAGAAAATAATAATACCTACTCCATAGGATCATGGTAAGTATGAAGCATAAAGCACTTAGAATAGGATATAACACAGGTATCACTCAATAACTGTAGATTTTATTATCATGTAAAATTTACTGAAATGAATTTTGTTCATTTACTCTCTCCATTCTCTATTTTTCTATGTACTAGTCCGTGATCTTTATTCGTGACAGAAATTCTCATGGGCAGGAGGTGTCAGGATACATTGACTATGCCCACAGGCTAAAGACTGAAGATTTTGAAGTCTACTTTAGTGGAAAAAAAAGACTTCTTCCAAGACCCACAGATATGAGGTAAATTGTGCACATTTTTCACAACTTCAATAAGAGAACAAGCTTCTCAGAGGTAAAGATAAGGATTTTTATTTTATTTTCTGGAATACTAATGTATATATAGCAGGAATGTGGTAAGAGTGGTTTGAATAAAAAGTAAATACCTTTTAAAACAGGGAATGAACATAGATGCATATTTTCCATTAACAGCCTGAGGAAGGGAACTCTTCAGAGATGAGATAAGTAAATTCTCAGTGACATTCCTTTTAAATGATAAGTAGAGACTAAAATTTGCTACTCTCACATGGCTCTTGCACTACTTGGGACTTCATCTGTCGAAAAGCCTCAAGAGCAGTCCATGGAACACATTCTCCTCCCACTTTTTTTTTTTTTTTTTTTTTTTTTTTTTTTTTTTTTTTTGGTCACCAACCAAAATCCAGACCTCTGAGTAGCTCACCCTCATTTACTCTCACTACTGGCCTATTTGGGGATTTCTTCTACTCATGATTCTTTTTACTATTGACCCCTATCCTTTCCTCTGTAACCCTTATCCCACCACATAGGATCTACTCTACAAAGTCAACCTATTTATAGATCCCGCTCCTTCTACCACCTCCTGAATAGCTCTCAAGCCAAACTTTTTATTCTATACCTCTCACTTATCACAGAACACAAAAATAGTAGCAGCATTCTGCTTTAACTCTCCACTGCCGTATCCAGATTATTTAATACTTTTTTAAATTGGGGTATTAATGAGAACCTGCTGTATAGCACAGGGAACTCCACTTCACTGTACAGCAAATTATTTGACACTTTTAACACTATTCCTCTGACATTCCTGCCCTCTTGTGTCCATCCTTCTTGCTATTATCTAAAGACTTCATAACCCATCACCATTTCATGGACATACCCCTTTTCCTATCCAACCTAGATGCATAGCAAAATCATTTAACTTGCCTCTTGCAATAATCCCAGCTGCCCATGTCTTTTTGTGCTTTGGTTGTATCTGTCCTGATAACCCTCAAAAGCAGATTGACCTAATTATCCTCTTGCTTGCACCGTTAGCTTGACCCCTGGGTAACGCAGAAGGAAATTTTAAGAAATTTCACAAAGGTGTGGATGGCTGCTACCAATAATTTATGGTCTCCAAACTCAGCCAGCCCCTTTTTGGCCCTCAGCCACCCATTTATTTGCTGTTTCTCAATTCGTAGTTTTACCACTCTCCCCCCCAAAATATTCTGAAGCTGCACCACTCTCTCAAAATCATTGTTCTCAACTGCTGACCCTGACTCCTGTCCATATTTGCCTAACATTTCACAGAGAACGGTAAGTCTAAACATAGAAACCAACACCTGATCTGTCTCTCTGTCAACCAAAATCAGCTTCCTCACTAGCTGGTGCCCCCCTCAGAGTGCCCTTCTGATTATTCCCAATCACAATTCCATTCTGGCTGCTACTGGCCCCTGGGCCCACCATCTATGTTCAGAACACATCTGCCCCTAACTCTTAGAACACCACATGCCCTCCTTCCCTCAGCCTACCTCTCAGAGGCCCAATTTGCTACACACTTGTCCACATTCTCCCAACACAGCAAGGCTTAGGCTTCCCCAAAGACCACGAGGGAGTATATGCCCTCAGAGTGACTCAGGCTTTTCTGGTGACATTTCTGAAATAAAATAAGTGGCTGCGCTCTCTACTTTTTGAAACAGTTTTTTTTCTGGAAAAAAAATTAGTAGTTCATTTTTATTAAGTGAAATATTCCTTTATACATGCATCTACTCTCACCACACTTTTCCAGATTCAGAGAGAAAAGGACTCCTTGACTTGGTTAGAGCTAATTTATTCAACTTGTTTTTTATCCTTTTCACCCTTCTTTTCACTGAAGCCATACTTTATCTATCGTTCTCTTTTTTTATATATATACATTCTCAAACTGACTCTCCCAACTGGCTCTTTTATCTTGCCTCTAAACATGCTGGAACCATTTCTATATTAAAGAAAAGAAATCCTCTACCTCTCTTACAATTTCCTGCTAAGTTCCTCAAAAGAACAAGTGTCTCCAACTCTCACTTCTCATGCAGGTGCTAACCCATTGTAATTAGCCCTCTGCCACCGTTATTTTTTTTATTATTATTATTATTATTTTTGCGGTACGTGGGCCTCTCACTGCTGTGGCCTCTCCCGTTGCGGAGCACAGGCTCCGGACGCGCAGGCTCAGCGGCCATGGCTCACGGGCCTAGCCGCTCCGTGGCATGTGGGATCTTCCCGGACCGGGACACGAACCCGTGTCCCCTGCATCGGCAGGCGAACTCTCAACCACTGTGCCACCAGGGAAGCCCCTGTCACCGTTATTCAAATGAAACAACTCCTGCTAAAGTCACCAGTGACTGCCAATTTCAAAATCTTATGCACTATTTTTATTTCTCATCTTATTTAACTTCTCGTCATTATTTAATTACTGTTGATTAATCCTTATGTTGATTAATTCTTTCTTCTCAAAACTATTCAAATATTCTAACATTTTATGTCAGAATTTCTCATTGAACTCTCCCCTCGTTTATTTCATGCATGTTGGTAATCACCAGGGTTCATCCTTGGACTTCTTTTCTTACCATATGCATTCTCTTGAGTGATTTGATCACTTTTCTGGTAAACTATAACCCTAGCACAGATCTCTTCTTTATTTAAGACTCAATTATCCTATTGCTCACTTGAGAACCTTCTGGGTATCCCATTAGCATCTAAAACTTATTTTCAAAATTAAAATCATTTTTATCTGTGAAACCTACTGTTGCTTCTGTGTCCCCTTTCTTGGCAAATAGTACCACCCTGGTAACCCAAGGCAAAATTCAAATGTTATCCTAGACCTCTTCCTTGCCATCACCACCACCTCTATAACTAATGATTTACTAAAAATACTAGATTCTGTTATACTAAAAGCTTTGTTTATATTAAAGCAAATATAAAATGTCATTTCACTTGTAAACACTTCAGTATGAATCTTCATGTGATAACATTTTAAATAAAACCATCATGACATTATACCTAACAAAATAATTCCTTAATATCATCTAACACCTAGTTAGTCCTTATTCATACTTCATTGACTATCTTAAAGTTATCTTTCCATAGCTGGTTTGACCAAATCAAAATCCAAATAATATTGTGTTATTCTTTTACTTTATAACAGCCCCCTTCCTTCTTTTTATCTTTTATGCTGTGATTTGTTGGAGAAACTAGGTCACTTGTCCTAAGAAATGTCATATGCTAAATGTGACTGATCGTGCTCTCATGCTGTTGTTTGTTACACACTCCCTCTATCCTCCTATTTCCTGTCAACTGGTTTGATGAAATTCAGTTTCAATTTTTTTTAGGTAAGTTTTTTTTTTTTTTTAATGTGAAACTCTGTGAGTTTGATCAGTGGGTTCAGGTGGTGTCAGTCTGATGACTCTATTATAAAGTTCCCATCAAATTTCACCCAGTGGTTTTAGCATACAATAATGAAGTCTACCTAAATGTTTTTACTAAGGTTTGTGTAATGGTGATTTTCTAATTCTATCATTCATCCTGCATTTTTTAACTAGAATTCTTCCACAGAGAATAACTTTTCCTCATTGTTTATTTGATTGCCCTGAAATGGAATTCAATTCATGCAGAAAGACAAAATAAATGTTTTATTATTTTCCTTAGTTTATGAAAAAAATGCAAAGCCGAAAGCACAAGAGTATACAGATAGTGCCAAATTGTTTTCAAAGTGGTTATGCTATTTTATATCCACCAAAAATACTATATAAGTGTTCTCATTAGCCCTCATCCTTACCAACACATGACATCTACAAACTTTTTTTCCACTGTGCTAAGTTATAAATGATCTCTCATGGTGGTCTTAATTTTTATTTTTGTGATTACTAGTCAGATTGGGGATCTTTTATTGGTTGTTCAGATTTCCTTTCTTTGAAGTATCTATTAAGACTTTTCCTCATTTTTTCTATTGGTTATTTATTCTTCCTTTTCTTATAAGTTGTAGGAGTTCCTTTTGTTTTTTTGAATATTGATTAATCCTTTGCCTCTTATATATATTGAAAAATATAATCTTCCAGTATGTAATTCTCCTTTCACTTCCTTTACATGGACTTTTGATGGTCAGAAGTCAGAAGTTTTGATAGATTAGTTCATTTTATTAATCTTTTCCTCAGAGGTTTGCATTTTTTGTGTTTTGTTTAACAAATTCCTACCTTTCTGGAAGTCATAAAGATATTGTCCTATAAAGTACTGTAGTTTTGCTTTTTATTTTATATCTTTAAACTACCTGAATTTAAAACTGTATATGGTGGTTAGATAAGGGTGCACTTTTTGTTTTTGTCTTCCATATGACTAATAATGTGTCCTAGCAACATTTATTGAAAAGTCCACTATCCCTTCTCCCACCTCTGCAACACCATTTGTGTCAAAAGTTGAGTTCTGTATGTGCTGGGTTTTTTCTGGGCTCACTCTTTTGTTTTACTGGTCTCTCCTTAAAATCTTACTCATTTGTTATATGTTCATAATAATTCTTGATATAAAGAAAGGCAATTTCTCCATCTGGTTTTTCTTTTTCAAGCGTATCTAGTCTATGCTTGTCCTTTACTCTCTCATATAAATTTTAGTCAACTTCAAATATTCACACACACAAAATGGTGTAATTTTGATTGGAATTGTTTTCAAGTTATGACCAATGTAGCACTGATTGACATCTTTATGGTATTAAGTCTTCCATTTATTTATTTACATTTATTTATGCCCCTTTAGTGTCTTTTAATAATATTTTATAATTTTCTCAATTAGAGAGTTTTGTCATTTTGGGTTTTTTTTCCTCCTCGTTGCCAGATTTCTGAGCTTTCAAACAAAATGAGCTCTATTACGAAGATCCCACTGTAAAACTTTACCATGTTGAGTTTAATTTACGCCATCCATCAGAATCATACTTCAGATTTTTCACTCAAGAGATTTCATGCCATTAAATGACTTAAACAGTTGTTACTAGAGGAAAAAAATATCTTTGGTATCCATAATTCCACACTTAGTTTGATTCAGAACTAAAACAAAGACTTTATAAAGCTTTCAAAAGGTCCCTTTCTATTTACTTATCTTTTGACATGCTGTTTTATTCTGTGTAGGAAGAGACAGTAGTTCTGTGATTAGAATCCTGCCTTACATTTTTACTGTGGAAAACATAAATATGAGCAGACAGCTGCAACTGTTATGAAACGCAGCAGTAGAAAGGGCCGAGAACTTGATCACCTTGTCAATTCAGACTTCATCTTGACCATGTGTTTACAATTCAGTACCTTCCTTTGGGCATGATTGTGAATAAACTATAAGCAAATAGCATGTTATCATTTACCAAGTTCCTTTACACTTCCCTGGAACAACTTTGTGAAATACGTTCAACAAGCATTATTCTTAACATCTGAGGGAGGATAAAAGAGGATAAATCACTTGCTAAAATTCACAAGTGAAACAGTGATAAGTGAGAACAAGTTCTTAGGAATTCACTGCTTACTTCCAAAACACTCTTCTAGGTTTAAAAGCGTTTGTATCCTGAGGACATTTGCACTATGTAGAATCCTTGAGTTACATTCTGCCCCACATTTAGCTGCTTAAATTTCTGTATTTATGTATTGTTGAACAAAGATCTAAGGTCTGCCTGTCGAGCTCTACTGATCCCTCAAATAGAATGGTCAGGAGGAAATGAAAAAGTTCTCTTTGTGCTTCTCTTTGGAGAGTCCATGAAATATTCATACCCTTGACCGAGGAATGCCCCTAAATACTAAAGCTTAGAGAGGTATTATTGTCAAATTTCCCTTGCCGTCCCATTGTCTGTTTTATTAAAACGTTGAACGTGCCAAATCTCTGAAGTTAGAACTATAAAGTTGCACTTATCCTGTGCTTAAACACATTCTCATGAAAGCATCTGGTAACATACTGGCAGGTTCTGAAGTTTAAAAAAAAAAGGAGTAAATGACTCAGTGCTTCTACAAGGGGTATATAAAATATTGCCTATTTTAAAGTTATTAGTATTATTCCACATCTAAATATGGTGACCAAACGTTAGAATATCAATTTAGTCTCTTCAACAGATATTTGCTAAATTTGAAAGAGAAGGGAGTGCTTTGGGGAGCGAAAGTGCTGATTGAAGAAGACTTGCCATAACCATCTAGCTCCTAGATATTCAAAGCATGGTCCATGGACCAGGACCACTGACACCACCTGAGAGCCTGTAAGAAGTGAAGGATCTCAGGCTCTATCCCAACCAGTGAAGCAGAAATGACATTTTAACATGATCCCCCAAATTTCAATATGCATATTAAAGTTTGAGAAGCATACTGTAGACCTATGCTGTCCAGTAGGGTCGCCACTAGCCATATATGGCTATTGAGTATTTTCAGTGTAACTAACCCTGAATTAAGATGTGCTATAAGTGTAAAATACACACCTGATTTTGAAGACATCATAAAAATATAAAATATGTTATTAATAAATTTACATTCACTATGTGTTAAAATAATAATATGCTAGATATATTGAGTTAAATTAGATATATTATTAAAATTATTTTCACCTATTTCTTCTTACTTGTTTTTAGTGTGGCTACTAGGAAATTCAAAATGACATATATGGCTCATGTTTATGGCTCACCTTATACACACACACACACACACACACACACACACACACACACACACACAGCACTGTTCTGGTCTGCTGGTCCCCAACCCAGAGGTTCACTCCCATCCTGATCTTTAGGACCAATACTGATCTTAGGTAGGTGTGATACAAGAAGTCATAAACTAGAGATCACCATTTAATAGGGTCTGGCTGCAGATATGTTTTATTTGGCCTGCACAATATATTTAAAAGTTGTGTCAATGTCAATGTTCTAGAAACAGGAAATGTCACATAAAGTATCTTTGAGTTGCAGATTCTCCTAAAAACTGATAAGGTCTTTCCACACTGAGCCTACATTCTCTCATTCCAGCCATGATCTTGAATTAAATAGAAGCTGCTCCATGAGATGGGGTATGTTCTCACCAGATTAACAGAGACTTGCCCACTCATACTAACTGCACTGTCATCCTTGAGTCACTCATTCAGATAACACCTATCAGATTCTTCTAGGCATTTGAGTTTGTGACTTCCCATCTAAATTCCCACCTTAGGTTTTTAAAGTCATATTTGCCATTAGCCCAGTCATGATCTCCTTTGCTAGACCCCTCTGGGTGGGTTTACCTTCAGCCCTTGGGCTCTCTCAGGTTGTTCCATACCACTGTGACTGGTCTGAGTCAAAGCCTGAGATGCTTATGATGCTGATAAAAATTAACTGAGAGCTTACCGTGCACAAGGCACTGTGCTAAATAATTTATATACATCATTTCACTTACTCTTTACAACAACCTTATGGGTTAGGAATATTTTTCACATTTTAACATCAAAGAACGTGCATCATAGTGGTATTAATTGGCTTAACCAAAGTTACACATAGACAGTTGCACTCACAATCCAGGACCAAATAGAGATCTGTGGAACCCCAGATGCCATGATTTTTTTTTTTTTTTTTTTTTTTTGCGGTACGCGGGCCTCTCACTGTTGTGGCCTCTCCTGTTGTGAAGCACAGGCTCCGGACGCGCAGGCCATGGCTCACGGGCCCAGCCGCTCCGTAGCACGTGGGACCTTCCTGGACCGGGGCACGAACCCATGTCCCCTGCATCGGCAGGCAGACTCTCAACCACTGCGCCACCAGGGGAGCCCCATGATGTTTTTTTAATCGATGTTACATGATTCTACTTTAGGACTTTGTCATGAAAAGATATTTTCCCCTTTGGTCTCATATCCATATCCTAGTCATTGTCATATATTTCTTTTGCAGATGTGTATTTGACTTGACAAGATCTAATTTGGGGTTGTTTTTCAGAACTTTAAGCAATCCTGCTATCCATGGTTAAGACAGGAGAATTTCAGCCATCCTGTACCCACCCTTGCCACTTCCTCCTTTCATTGAGCTTGGCAGAGAACAACTCTTTGTACTTAACCAGGCTTTTATTTTCAGTCACTATGAGTAAGAATTATAGTGTCCCACAGCTTTGTGTGTGGAAGAGCTCAGGACAGAATTAAAAGTGGCCTTTAATTGTGGCTTCAACCTAAAAATCTTTAGGGAAAAAATTGGCTCTGACTTGTTGAACCTCAGTTACGTTCCAGGATACATTTAGAATCTATTCATATCCTCTGAACTGTGGTTCACATAATTTTTGTAATATCTACATGGAATTCTTTTACAAATAAATTTAATTTTCCAATACTTAACTCATTTTAGTTTTTCCTTATCCAAAGGTAAACACTAACTACTATCTCTCATGGAAGACTCAAGGATGGAGAAGAGAGATTTGAAAGATGGACTTCCTTCTGTTGGTCTATAAAACCCAAATATACTAGAATAGTTCCTACCAAATTCCTACTGAAATATCTGTCTACATTATTCTATGGTAGAATTCTATCTAGGCTGTTTGGCTCATTGCCTTAAAAAAAGTCAGAATCCCAGAGCAATTATCTGGTAGTATCTTTAATTGTCTAGAATGTGTTTCCCTGAAGATTGTGTCTCTGGGTAAACCTTAAGTGAATAATTAGAGATCTGAGACAACCTCTAGTTCACTGACAACATTTACTGTGGTTGTGACAGTATTATTCTTTACACAAGATCTTTTCCAGCATTTAAAAAAATTTGGTAAAATATACTTAACATAAAATTTACCATTTTAACCATTTTTAAGTGTACTGTCCAGTGGCATTAAGTACATTCAAACTGTGCAACTCTTCCAACTTTTATTACAAAATTTTAAAAATTTTTGAAAAGTTTGAATAACAGTACAATAAATGCCAATATACTCACAACCTACACTGAACAACTGTTAACAATTTTCCAAATGTGCTTTATCTCTCTTTAGTATGTTGGTGTGTGTGTGTATGTGTGTGTGTACCATTTTATTTTATTATTTTTTTTTAAACATCTTTATTGGGATATAATTGCTTTACAATGGTGTGTTAGTTTCTGCTTTATAACAAAGTGAATCAGCTATACATATACATATGTTCCCATATGTCTTCCCTCTTGCGTCTCCCTCCCTCCCACTCTCCCCATCCCACCCTTCCAGGCTGTCACAAAGCACCGAGCTAATATCCCTGTGCCTTGCGGCTGCTTCCCCCCAGCTATCTACCTTACTACGTTTGTTAGTGTGTATATGTCCATGACTCTCTCTCGCCCTGTCAAAACTCACCCTTCCCTCTCCCCATATCCTCAAGTACGTTCTCCAGTAGGTCTGCGTCTTTATACTTGTCTTACCCCTAGGTTCTTCATGACATTTTTTTCCCTTAAATTCCATATATATGTGTTAGCATACGGTATTTGTCTTTTTCTTTCTGACTTACTTCACTCTGTATGACAGACTCTAGGTCTATCCATCTCATTACAAATAGCTCAATTTCATTTCTTTTTAAGGCTGAGTAATATTCCATTGTGTATATGTGCCACATCTTCTTTATCCATTCATCCGATGATGGGCACTTAGGTTGTTTCCATCTCCGGGCTATTGTAAATAGAGCTGCAATGAACATTTTGGTACATGACTCTTTTTGAATTTTGGTTTTCTCAGGGTATATGCCCAGTAGTGGGATTGCTGGGTCATATGGTAATTCTATTTGTAGTTTTTTAAGGAACCTCCATACTGTTCTCCATAGTGGCTGAACCATTTCACATTCCCACCAGCAGTGCAAGAGTGTCCCCTTTTCTCCACACCCTCTCCAGCATTTATTGTTTCTAGATTTTTTGATGATGGCCATTCTGACTGGTGTGAGATGATATCTCATTGTAGTTTTGATTTGCATTTCTCTAATGATTAATGATGTTGAGCATTCTTTCATGTGTTTGTTGGCATTCTGTATATCTTCTTTGGAGAAATGTCTATTTAGGTCTTCTGCCCATTTTTGGATGGGGTTGTTTGTTTTTTTGTTATTGAGCTGCATGAGCTGCTTGTAAATTTTGGAGATTAATCCTTTGTCAGTTGCTTCATTTGCAAAAGTTTTCTCCCATTCTGAGGGTTGTCTTTTGGTCTTGGTTATGGTTTCCTTTGCTGTGCAAAAGCTTTGAAGTTTCATTAGGTCCCATTTGTTTATTTTTGTTTTTATTTCCATTACTCTAGGAGGTGGGTCAGAAAGGATCTTGCTGTGATTTATGTCATAGAGTGTTCTTCCTATGTTTTCTTCTAAGAGTTTGATAGTTTCTAGCCTTACATTTAGGTCTTTAATCCATTTTGAGCTTATTTTTGTGTATGGTGTTAGGGAGTGATCTAATCTCATACTTTTACATGTACCTGTCCAGTTTTCCCAGCACCATTTATTGAAGTGGCTGTCCTTTCTCCACTGTACATTCCTGCCTCCTTTATCAAAGATAAGGTGTCCATATGTGCATGGGTTTATCTCTGGGCTTTCTATCCTGTTCCACTGCTCTATCTTTCTGTTTTTGTGCCAGTACCATACTGTCTTGATTACTGTTGCTTTGTAATATAGTCTGAAGTCAGGGAGCCTGATTCCTCCAGCTCCTTTTTTCGTTCTCAAGATTGCTTTGGCTATTCGGGGTCTTTTGTGTTTCCATACAAATTGTGAAATTTTTTGTTCTAGTTCTGTGAAAAATGCCAGTGGTAGTTTGATAGGGATTGCATTGAATCTGTAGATTGCTTTGGGTAGTAGAGTCATTTTCACAATGTTGATTATTCCCATCCAAGAACATGGTATATCTCTCCATCTATTTGTATCATCTTTAATTTCTTTCATCAGTGTCTTATAATTTTCTGCATACAGGTCTTTCGTCTCCTTAGGTAGGTTTATTCCTAGATATTTTATTCTTTTTGTTGCAATGGTAAATGGGAGTGTTTTCTTGATTTCACTTTCAGATTTTTCATCATTAGTATATAGGAATGCCAGAGATTTCTGTGCATTAATTTTGTATCCTGCTACTTTACCAAATTCATTGATTAGCTCTAGTAGTTTTCTGGTAGCGTCTTTAGGATTCTCTATGTATAGTATCATGTCATCTGCAAACAGTGACAGCTTTACTTCTTCTTTTCCGATTTGGATTCCTTTTATTTCCTTTTCTTCTCTGATTGCTGTGGCTAAAACTTCCAAAACTATGTTGAATAAGAGTGGTGAGAGTGGGCAACCTTGTCTTGTTCCTGATCTTAGTGGAAATGCTTTCAGTTTTTCACCATTGAGGATGATGTTTGCTGTGGGCTTGTCATATATGGCCTTTATTATGTTGAGGAAAGTTCCCTCTATGCCCACTTTCTGGAGGGTTTTTATCATAAATGGGTGTTGAATTTTGTCGAAAGCTTTCTCTGCATCTATTGAGATGATCATATGGTTTTTCTCCTTCAATTTGTTAATATGGTTTATCACATTGATAGATTTGCGTATATTGAAGAATCCTTGCATTCCTGGAATAAACCCCACTTAATCATGGTGTATGATCCTTTTAATGTGCTGTTGGATTCTGTTTGCTAGTATTTTGTTGAGGATTTTTGCATCTATGTTCATCAGTGATATTGGCCTGTAGTTTTCTTTCTTTGTGACATCCTTGTCTGGTTTTGGTATCAAGGTGATGGTGGCCTCGTAGAAGGAATTTGGGAGTGTTCCTCCCTCTGCTATATGTTGGAAGAGTTCGAGAAGGATAGGTGTTAGCTCTTCTCTAAACGTTTGATAGAATTCACCTGTGAAGCCATCTGGTCCTGGGCTTTTGTTTGTTGGAAGGTTTTTAATCACAGTTTCAATTTCAGTGCTTGTGATTGGTCTGTTCATATTTTCTATTTCTTCCTGATTCAGTCTTGGCAGGTTGTGCCTTTCTAAGAATTTGTCCATTTCTTCCAGATTGTCCATTTTATTGGCATAGAGTTGCTTGTAGTAATCTCTCATGATTTTTTTTATTTCTGCAGTGTCAGTTGTTACTTCTCCTTTTTCATTTCTAATTCTATTGATTTGAGTCTTCTCCCTTTTTTTCTTGATGAGTCTGGCTAGCGGTTTATCTATTTTGTTTATCTTCTCAAAGAACCAGCTTTTAGTTTTATTGATCTTTGCTATCATCTCCTTCATTTCTTTTTCATTTATTTCTGATCTGATTTTTATGATTTCTTTCCTTCTGCTAGCTTTGGGGTTTTTTTGTTCTTCTTTCTCTAATTGCTTGAGGTGCAAGGTTAGGTTGTTTATTCGAGATGTTTCCGGCTTCTTAAGGTGGGCTTGTATTGCTATAAACTTCCCCCTTAGAACTGCTTTTGCTGCATCCCATAGGTTTTGGGTCGTTGTGTCTCCATTGTCATTTGTTTCTAGGTATTTTTTTATTTCCTCTTTGATTTCTTCAGTGATCACTTCATTATTAAGTAGTGTATTGTTTAGCCTCCATGTGTTTGTATTTTTTACAGATCTTTTCCTGTAACTGATATCTAGTCTCATGGCGTTGTGGTCAGAAAAGATACTTGATACAATTTCAGTTTTCTTAAATTTACCAAGGCTTGATTTGTGACCCAAGATATGATCTATCCTGGAGAATGTTCCATGAGCACTTGAGAAAAATGTGTATTCTGTTGTTTTTGGAGGGAGTGTCCTATAAATATCAATTAAGTCCATCTTGTTTAATGTATCATTTAAAGCTCATGTTTCCTTATTTATTTTCATTTTGGATGATCTGTCCATGGGTGAAAGTGGGGTGTTAAAGTCCCCTACTATGAATGTGTTACTGTTGATCTCCCCTTTTATGGTTGTTAGTATTTGCCTTATGTATTGAGGTGCTCCTATGTTGGGTGCATAAATATTTACAATTGTTATATCTTCTTCTTGGAGCGATCCCTTGATCATTATGTAGTGTCCTTCTTTGTCCCTTTTAATAGTCCTTATTTTAAAGTCTATTTTGTCTGATATGAGAATTGCTACTCCAGCTTTCTTTTGGTTTCCATTTGCATGGAATATCTTTTTCCATCCCCTTACTTTCAGTCTGTATGTGTCTCTAGGTCTGAAGTGGGTCTCTTGTAGACAGCATATATAAGGGTCTTGTTTTTGTATCTATTCAGCCAATCTGTGTCTTTTGGTGGGAGTATTTAGTCCATTTACATTTAAGGTAATTATCGATATGTATGTTCCTATTCCCATTTTCTATATTGTTTTGGGTTCGCTACTATAGGTCGTTTCCTTATCTTGTGTTTCGTGTCTAGAGAAGTTCCTTTAGCATTTGTTGTAAAGCTGGTTTGGTGGTGCTGAACTCTCTCAGCTTTTGCTTGTCTGTAAAGGTTTTAATTTCTCCATCAAATGTGAATGAGATCCTTGCTGGGTAGAGTAGTCTTGGTTGCAGGCTTTTCTCCTTCATCACTTTCAGTATGTCCTGCCACTCCCTTCTGGCTTGTAGGGTTTCTGCTGAGAGATCAGCTGTTAACCTTATGGGGATTCCCTTGTGTGTTATTTGTTGTTTTTCCCTTGCTGCTTTTAATATGCTTTCTTTGTATTTAATTTTTGACAGTTTGATTAATATGTGTCTTGGCGTGTTTCTCCTTGTATTTATCCTGTATGGGACTCTCTGTGCTTCCTGGACTTGATTAACTATTTCCTTTCCCATATTAGGGAAGTTTTCAACTATAATCTCTTCAAATATTTTCTCAGTCCCTTTCTTTCTTTCTTCTTCTTCTGGAACCCCTATAATTCGAATGTTGGTGCGTTTCATGTTGTCCCAGAGGTCTCTGAGACTGTCCTCAGTTCTTTTCATTCTTTTTTCTTTATTCTGCTCTGCAGTAGTTATTTCCACTACTTTATCTTCCAGGTCACTTATCCGTTCTTCTGCCTCAGTTATTCTGCTATTGATCCTATCTAGAGTGGTTTTAATTTCATTTATTGCATTGTTCATCGTTGCTTGTTTCATCTTTAGTTCTTGTAGGTCCTTGTTAACTGTTTCTTGCATTTTGTCCATTCTACTTCCAAGATTTCGGATCATCCTTACTATCATTATTCTGAATTCTTTTTCAGGTAGATTGCCTATTTCCTCTTCATTTGTTAGGTCTGGTGGGTTTTTATCTTGCTCCTTCATCTGCTGTGTGTTTTTCTATCTTCTCATTTTGCTTATCTTACTGTGTTTGGGGTCTCCTTTTTGCAGGCTGCACTTTCGTAGTTCCCGTTGTTTTTGATGTCTGTCTCCAGTGGCTAAGGTTGTTTCAGTGGGTTGTGTAGGCTTCCTGGTGGAGGGGACTAGTGCCTGTGTTGTGCTGGATGAGGCTGGATCTTGTCTCTCTAGTGGGCAGGTTCACGTCTGGTGGTGTGTTTTGGGGTGTCTGTGGCCTTATTATGATTTTAGGCAGCCTCTCTGCTAATGGGTGGGGTTGTGTTCCTGTTTTGCTAGTTGTTTGGCATAGGTTGTCCAGCACTGTGGCTTGCTGGTCGTTGAGTGAAGCTGGGTGCTGGTGGTAAGATGGAGGTCTCTGGGAGATTTCCACCATTTAATATTATGTGGAGCTGGGAGGTCTCTTGTTGACCAGTGTCCTGAAGTTGGCTCTCCTACCTCAGAGGCAGAGCCCTGACTCCTGGCTGGAGCACCAAGAGCCTTTCATCCACACAACTCAGAATAAAAGGGAGAAAAAGTAGAGAGAATTAGTAGAAGTATGAGTAAAGAAAGAAGGAAAGGAGGAAAGGAAGGAAGGAAGAAAGAAGCAAAGAAGGAAAGAAAGGAGGGAGGGAGGGAGGGAGGGAGGAAGGAAGGAAGGAGGGAAAGAAGGAAAAAAGACAGAAAGAAAGATGATACAGTAAAAATAAAATAAAGTATAATATAGTTATTGAATTAAAAAATATTTAGAAAAAAAAAAAAAGGGACGGATAGAACCTTAGGACAAATGTTGGAAGCAAAGCTATACAGAGAAAATCTTACACAGAAGCATACACATACACCTTCACAAAAAGAGGTAAAGGGGGAAAAATCATAAATCCTGCTCCCAGAGACCACCTCCTCAATTTGGGGTGATTCGTTGTCTAAAGGAGGGAAGGAAGGAAAGAAAGAAAGAAAGAATGAAGGTAAAGTATAATAAAGTTATTACAATTAAACTTAATTATTAAGAAAAAGAATTTTTAAAAAAAAGTCATGGACGGATAGAGCCCTAGGACAAATGGTGGAAGCAAGAGTATACAGACAAGATCTCACACAGAAGCATACACGTACACATTCACAAAAAGAGGAAAAGGGAAAAAAAATCATAGATCTCGCTCCTAAATTCCACCTCTTCAATTTGGGATCATTCCTTGTCTATTCAGGTATTCCACAGATGCAGGGTATATCAAGTTGATTGTGGAGCTTTAATCCGCTACTTCTGTGGCTGCTGGGAGAGATTTCCCTTTCTCTTCTTTGTTCTCACAGCTCACAGGAGCTCAGCTTTGGATATGGCCCTGCCTCTGTGTGTAGGTCGCTGGAGGGCGTCTGTTTTTTCGCTCAGACAGGACGGGGTTAAAGGAGCCGCTGATTCGGGGCCTCTGGCTCACTCAGGCCGGGGGTTGGGGGATGGGGGAAGGAGGGGCACTGCGTGCAGGGCGGGCCTGCGGCGGCAGAGGCAGCATGACGTTGCGGCAGAGGCCGGCGTGACGTTGCACCAGCCTGAGGCCCGCCGTGCGTTGTCCCGGGGAAGTTGTCCCTGGATCCCAGGAACCTGGCAGTGGCGGGCTGCACAGGCTCCGCGGAAGAGGGGTGTGGAGAGTGACTTGTGCTCGCACACAGGCCCCTTGGTGGCGGCAGCAGCAGCCTTAGCGTCTCCCGCCCGTCTCTGGGGTCCGCGGTTTTAGCCGCGGCTCGCGCCGGTCTCTGGGGTTCGCGCTTTTAGCCGCGACTCGCGCCCGTCTCTGGGGTTCGCGCTTTTAGCCGCAGCTCGCGCCCGTCTCTGGAGATCCTTTAAGCAGCGCTCTTAAACCCCTCTCCTCCCGCACCAGGAAACAAAGAGGGAAGAAAAAGTCTCTTGCCTCTTCGGCAGGTGCAGGCTTTTCCCCGAACTCCCTCCCGGCTAGTCGTGGTGCACTAACCCCTTCAGGCTATGTTCAAGCTGCCAACCCCAGTCCTCTCCCTGAGCTCCGTCCAAAACCAAAACCCGAGCCTCAGCTCGCAGCCCCGCCCGCCCCGGCGGGTGAGCAGACAAGCCTCTCGGGTTGGTGAGTGCCGGTCGGCACCGATCGTCTGTGCAGGAATCTCCCCGCTTTGCCCTCCGCACCCGTCGCTGTGCACTACTCCGCGGTCCCAAAACTCCCCCTCCGCCTCCCGCAGTCTCCGCCCGCGGAGGGACTTCCTAGTGTGTGGAACCTTTTCCTCCTTCACAGCTCCCTCCCACTGGTGCAGGTGCCGTCCTTATTCTTTTGTCTCTGTTTTTTCTTTTTTTCTTTTGCCCTACCCAGGTACGTGGGGAGTTTCTTGCCTTTTGGGAGGTCTGAGGTCTTCTGCCAGCCTTCAGTAGGAGTTCTGTAGGAGTTGTTCCACGTGTGGATGTATTTCTGGTGTATCCGTGGGGAGGAAGGCGATCTCCGCGTCTTACTCTTCCGCCATCTTCAAGGTCCCCCCGTGTGTACCATTTTAAAGTAGCTTGCAGACTTACCCCTAAATGTTTCACCATTCATGTCCTAAGAATAACAACATTCTCCTATATAACATTACCATTATCATGTACAAGAAAATTAATAATTATTTCCTATTATTATCTACTATCCAGCTCATATTCAAATTTTCCTAATTGTTTCAAAAAGTGTTTTGTAGCTGGTTTTGTGAACCATCATCCAAACAATGTATAAAAATTGCATTACTTATGTATTTTGACTCTTTTATTCTAAGATAGCACCTTCTCCCTTACTTTCCAAAAAGGTATTTTTTTCTTGGTCGTGATATTGTTTTTTTAAAGAGATAAGGCCAGTTGCCTTTTACATTGTCCTGTATTCTGGATTTGTCTGATTGTTTCTTTGGGGTATTATTTGATTTGCTTCTCTCATATCTGTATTTTCTTTAAACTGGGAGATAAGTCTAAAAGCTTGGTTGTATTAAGTGTAAATATTTTTTCAGTAAGAATTCTCTATTGGTGACAACTATGTATTGCATCATATCAGAAGGTGCTTAATGTCAAATTGTCTTATAGTTAGTGATGCTCAATTTGACCCCTTAGTTAAAGAAGAATTGTTAAATATTTCTTCTGAAAAGCTATATTTTATTTTCCTTGGGAAAATTTTATAGTAGCTAAACTAGTATGAACTAACATTTATGTATTTGTTTATTTCCTATTTAAAATCTATGTTTTTTAAAAGAAAGACTATTAGTAGCAAATTAACCTTGATATCCAGAGTTTTTTCATTTAATTTTCTAAATCAGAATAAAAGACAGTATTTGTTATATCAGAATTCAAATAAAGTTATACTGTAGAGCTGTCAGAAATCATAAACAATTTCTAATATGTGGATAAACTGTGCACCAAAACTGCACTTGTTTATGGAACTCAGAACCATTTTCCTAGAGAAACTATCAGTCCATTTCCTAGGTCAACTCACAAAATGCCAAACCCATTATTTCTTTTGAAAAATTAATTTTGTTTTATGTAGCAAGAAGAAACTCTGTGACAGCAAATAATGTCTCCACCCTCTTGCAAGTTCCCTGCCTCACGTATATGGTGGCCATCCCATTTGGGTTAATTAAATAAGTAGGGACACACCATGATAATTTTCCTTCAGATAACATATCTGTGACCATCATGGAATCAAAAACGGAAGGTAACATGCTTCAGGGAACACATCTTGCTCTCTGGAGTAGTAGGCAAGATCAGTTCCTATTCTTTGAATACATGCAAATCAATACATTCCGGGTAGATTCTGTTCAAAAGTCCAACATTCATAACTTGGGGAACACTATCAATCTGGTGATGATTGAAAATCTAAATATCTAAGGATGCTTACGTGTAAATCTCACAAGTGAGAAGAGGATTAATGGCTTGCTTAAGCACAAAAGGGTAAATGTAATAGAAGTGATGTGAATTAAATTTTTACATGATCATGCTGTCTCTAGAATTAAGAGGAAACTATGGAGAGAGTAAAGATAGAAGCAGAGAAAAACAGAGGCTACTGGATCTAAAATGTCAACTTTCTCAATGGTAGTCCAGTAATTCCATACACTGGGTTTTCTGTTAAAGTTGGTCTAATCATGGGTCCTTAAACTTCAGCATACACATGAATCACATAGAAGACTTGTTAAAACCAGATTTCTGGACCCTACTCCCAGAGCTTTTAACTTAGTAAAATTAAAGTAGGACCTGAGAAATTGTATTACTAATAAATACTCAAGTGATACTGATGCTGCTAGTCCAGGCACCACACTTTAAGAACCACTGGTCTAGAGGATGCCTCTACTTCCCCCTGTCAATGCCAGGCATCAGGGCTGCCTGAGGAAAAGCTGGATCTGCATAGCAAACAGTGACAGTTTTATTTCTTCTTTTCCAATTTGGATTCCTTTTATTTCTTTTTCTGTGTTGAATAAAAGTGGCAAGAATGGTTGCATAGAGTGAGAAATTAGAAGTTTTTAACAAGGAATTAGAAAATATAAAGAACAACCAAACAGAATTAAAGAATACAGTAACTGAAATGAAAAATACACTAGAAGGAAGCAATAGTAGACTAAATGAGGCAGAAGAATGGATAAGTGAGGTGGAAGACAGAATAATGGAAATCACTGCTGTCAAACAGAAAAAAATCAAAAAGAATGAAAAGAAATTAGGACAGTTTAAGAAACCTGTAGGACAATATCAAGCATGCTAATATTCACATTACAGGAGTCCCAGAAGGAGAAGAGAGAAATAGCTTGAGAAAATATTTGAAGAGACAATAGCTGAAAACTTCCCTAATCTGGGGAAGGAAACAGTCACCCAAGTTCAAGAAGCACAAAGATTCTCCTACAGGATTAACCCACAGAGGGATACACCATGACACATTGTAATCAAAATGACAAAACTTAAAGAGAGAATCCTAAAAACAACAAGTGAGAAGCAACAAATAACATATAAGGGAACTCCCATAAGGCTATCAGCTGATTTTCAGTAGAAATTCTGCAGGCCAGAAGGGAGTTGCATGATATACTTATTATATATACTTAGAGTGATGAAAAAGAAAAATCTACAACCAAGAATACTCTACCCAGCAAGGCTCTCATTCAGATTTGATGGAGAAATCAAAAGCTTTACAAGCAAGCAAAAGCTAAAAAAATTCAGCACCACCAAACTAGCTTTCCAACAAATGCTAAAGGATCTTCTCTAGGCAGAAAAGAAAAAGCCACAACTAGACACAAGAAAGTTACAAAATGGAAAAGCTTGCTGGTAAATGCAAACGTACAATAAATGTAGGAAATCATCCACACACAAAGCTAATAGGGAGGTTAAAAGACAAGAGTGGTAAAAATCATTTCTATCCACAATAAACAGTTAAGGAATACTCAAAACAATTAGATGTATAATATAAAGTCAAAAATGGTAATCATGGAGGGAGGAGAGTACAAATGCAGGTTATCTAAAATGCATTTGAAATTAAGAGATCAGCAACTTAAAACAAGCATTTATAAATACAGACTCCTATACAAAATTCTCATGGTAACCACAAAACAAAAATCTGTAATAGATATACAACAAAAAAGAAAAAGGAACCCAAACATAACACTAAAGATAGTCATCATATCACAAGAGAAGAGAACAAAAGAAGAAAGTGGAAAAAAGAGCTACAGAAGCAAATCCAAAACAGTTAACAAAAAGGCCATAGAATGTACATATCGGTAATTACCTTAAATGTAAATGGACTAAATTTCCAACCAAAAGACAGAGACTGGCTGAATGGATACAAAAACAAGACCTGTATATTTGCTGCCTACAAGAAACTCACTTCAGGGCTTCCCTGGTGGCACAGTGATTGAGAGTCTGCCTGCCAATGCAGGGGACATGGGTTTGTGCCCTGGTTCTGGAAGATCCCACATGCCGTGGAGTGGCTAGGTCCGTGAACCATGGCCACTGAGCCTGCGCGTCCAGAGCCTGTTCTCCACAAAGGGAGAGGCCACAACAGTGAGAGGCCCATGTACCGCAAAAAAAAGAAAAAAAGAAAAAAGAAACTCACTTCAGATCTAGAGACATATACAGACTGAAAGTGAGGGGTTGGAAAAAGGTATTCCATGCAAATGAAAATCAAAAGAAAGCTGGAGTGGCAATTCTCATATCAGACAAAATAGACTTTAAAATAAAGACTGTTACAAGAGACAAAGAAGGACACTACATACTGATCAAAAGATCAATCTAAGAAGAAGATATAACAATTATAAATATATATGCAGCCAATATAGGAGCACCTCAATATATAAGGCAAATGTTAACAGATATAAAAGGAGAACTTGACAGTAAAACATTAATAGTGGGGGACTTCAACACCCCACTTACATCAATGCACAGATCATCCAGACAGAAAATTGATAAGGAAACACATGCTTTAAAATGACACATTAGACCAGATGGACTTAATATTTATAGAGCATTCCATCCAAAAGCAGCAGAATGCACATTCTTTTCATGTGCACATGGAACATCCTCCAGGATAGATCACATGCTGGACCACAAAGCAGCCCTCAGTAAATTTAAGAAAACTTAAATCATATCAATCATCTTTTCCAAGCACAAGACTGTGATGCTAGAAATCAACTACAAGAGTAAAAAACACTGCAAAAAACACAAACATGTGGAGGCTAAACAATATGCTATTAAACAACCAATGGATCACTGAAGAAATCAAAGAGGAAATAAAATATTACCTAGAGCCAAATGAAAATGAAAACACAATGATCCAAAACCTATGGGATGTAGCAGAAGCAGTTCTAAGAGGGAAGTTTATAGTGATACAATCTTACCTCAGGAAACAAGAAAAATCTCAAATAAACAACCTAATGTTATGCCTAAAGCAGCTAGAGAAAGAAGAACAAAAAAACCCCAAAGTTTTGTTTATTAGTAGAAGTTAGTAGAAGAAAGTTAGTAGAAGAAAAGAAATCATAAAGATCAGAGCAGAAATCAATGAAGTAGAAACTAAAAAACAGTAGAAAAGATCAATGAAACTAAAAGCTAGTTCTTTGAAAAGATAAACAAAATTGATAAAACTTTAGCCAGACTCATCAAGAAAATAAGGAAGAGGGCTCAAATCAATACAATCAGAAATGAAAAAGGAGAAGTTACAACCAACACTATAGAAATAAAAAGGATCATAAGAATCTACTACAAGCAACTATACACCAATAAAAGGGACAACTTAGAAAGGTACAATCTCCCAAGACTGAACCAGGAAGAAATAGAAAATATGAACAGACCAATTACCAGTACTGAAATTAATTCAGTAATTTAAAAACTCCCAACAAGCAAAATTCAAGGGCCAGATGGCTTCAGAGGTGAATTCTACCATTTAGAGAAGAGTTGACTCCTATCCTTCTGAAACTATTCCAAAAATGAAAGAGGAAGGAACACTTCAGAACCATTCTATGAGGACACTGTCACCCTGATACCAAAACCAGACAAAGATAACACACAAAAAAAGAAAATTACAGGCCAATATCACTGATGAACGTAGATACAAAACTCCTCAACAAAGACCAGAAAACCGACTCCAATAATACATTAAAAGTATCATATACCATGAGCAAGTGGGATGTACCCCAGTGATGCAAGGACTTTTCAATATCCACAAATCAATCAATGTGATACACCACATTAACAAATTGAAGAATAAACACCATATGAACATCTCAATAGATGCAGAAAAATCTTTTGACAAAATTCAACATTGATTTATGATAAAAACTCTTCAGAAAGCGAGCATAGATGGAACATAATAAAGACCATATATGACAAATCCGCAGCTAGCATCATTCTCAATGGTGAAAAACTGAAAGCATTTCCTCTAAGATCAGGAACAAGGCAAGGATGCCCACTCTTGCCTCTTTTATTCAAAAACTAATTAAAATTTTAGTATAATCTTTCACTGTTTTCATAAATGTCCAAGAATATAGAGTGTGATATGTACAAAGTGTCTGAATTTCCTTCTGGTTTTTGTATAGAAATGATTTCCTTTATATTATCAAATTTCCATTTGGTTCTACTTTGTTACATAAAAGGAGTATGTAGGGCAGTAAGTTGGGATAAAAGAGCTTATAAAATTTAGAACTTGAACTGCCAAATTACTTGTAAAATTAAATTCATTCCAGTTCTACTAATTTATGAAATTGAATGAAGCAACGTGAGACCAGTTTCTTTAAACAATATATGATTTCATTTTCAAATGTTACAAAATTTTTCACATAAATTTCAAAACCAGAACAACAATTTGAAAAATCAAGCTGATCTTAAAGATTTTGTTGTAAAGAGAACACTCTGTGTGTTATTTTTTATTTTCCCTACCCCTACTTTTAGGAGTAAGGCTGCTCATTTTAAAAGAATTAAATAATTCAGTTCAATTTGATGATTTCTCAATTTTGTTTTCATGAGCAAATGAGAATAATGAAATCAAAATCCTGATTCAATTATGTCTTACCTTTGTCTATTTCGGAGGATCCAGGAAGATACAAAGATTTCACACCTAGCCCTAGGCACACTCAGCTGAAGAAGGCAAACCTAACTGCATTTTGCCTGAGCATTTGAATTCAGAAACAATATAATTCTTTGATTTCCTGACTTTCCCACATTAGCACAATTAGATGTTATTTAGCTATGGAAACAGCAATACAGTGTATATATTCAAACTCTCACACACACAAATATTGTAAAGTCTTGTTAACACATTCATATTCTGAGTCATTTATGTTCCATCACACATAAATTTGTAAAGGCACAACAGAAGGGAAGTTAACTTGATGACATGCATCTAAAAATTCCATACCAACATTTTTATTCTTTAACTCTCAGGATCTTTACTTTATATCAACATTTATATTTGATTTTTACTTATTTTTACATAATCATTTTTCGAGAAAGAATGTGAACCAGATAAGCCCTCAAGCTGTGTAATTCTGATTCATGAACACACCTTACAATCTGGTAACATGTGCATGCACTTCTGTGCCAAAATTTAATGAAATGGAATAATGGCACTTTAAATGGTTTAGCATCTTTAGCCATAACCCAGAATTCAACCTCTCATTTCCCTCCCTTACCTTCAAATAAGGAAAGCAATAAACAAGTCCAACATGAAAAGGCAAGTCATTGGGAATGCCAACAATCCTTCTTATTAGTTCCCATAAGCTCTGTCCATTATCATCCATCTGAATGGAAGCCTGCATGTCCGATCCTTGGGATTTTACTGTTTAAGTTGGAGAGTATGCTGGTGCTTAAGTACTTTGTCTGTAATGAACTGTCAAGAAAGTGCAGTAAAAAAAGGAAAGGAAATTATTGCTTTAGTTCATCAGCTCACGTTGATTGAAGCCACTTTAAAGGCATTTGGGTGAAATACTCTGTAGAAATTAATCAACTTTTAGTAGAAAAGAACAAAATTAGAAACTCTCTCAATTTGCTGGAAAGGTCCATTTTCTTTATTTCCAAATGCATACTTTATGTTCTTCGCAATTTGAGACCTTGTCTCCACTAGTTTTCAAAGAATACGTAAGATTTGAAGGATGCAGAACCAGATAATGATGTTTGGTGCTTTTCTATAGTCAAGTTTACTTGAATACCTGCAGAAAATAAAAACATACATGTATATATGAGAACTGTCACAAGGAGATTTCAGTCACTGTGTCTGTGAAAACCATGTAGTATTAAATCATAGTTTAGACTTGTGTAAAGATGAAAATGAGCTATTTAGCTCATCTGGGAAGCAGCTGTACAGAACTGTGGAAGGCAGTGGTAAGGAAAAATCACTATTATGTAAACAAAACAACAGAAAGATGGTGAAAAGGGTAAAGGAATAAGAAATTAGAATCCATTCAAACAAAACTTAACTTGGATGAATGAGGAAGAAAGTCTTTTTCTGCCAACTCAGTAAATGTTTAATCTGGAAAAGCATGCTTCCACATCTGGCTTATGTTTAATATTGTAAATATTATCTCTTTGATTATTTACTCTATTTTTGATGTAAATATTTGTTTATTAACAAAAATAAAATAAAAATCAGTGGAGATATGTATTAATATTACAAATGCTAGATATTTCAAATAAAATATTCAAAATACAAAATAATACCTGTTTTCAAACATGTGCTAACAAAAGCCACTAAAGAAGAAAATTGAAAATATTGGAAATAATAAACCTTTTTATTGTTTGAATATGAGTCACCTAATATATTAAATGCTATGAAAGAAAATTCTCTAAATGACCAGAGAAGTAGTCATTTTGGTATACTTGCAATACAGCATGATTTTGAAAATGAGTATAAATCATTTAAAAGGAACAAAGAAAGTAAAAATCATTCACTTGTGTTTATCTGTTTGAGGACAGTATTATAATGTTTTGTATGCAGGAATGAACTAGCTCCAAACTGAATTGTTTCTTAATTTTCTGAGTAATTACTCTGAGGGAGACTTCAAGTCAGCCATACAGATTAGCATGTGTATGCCAAAGGCTTCCTGGCCCTTCTTTCTTGGGCTTCCAAAAGTCAGGTCATGTGTAAGTCAGTCCACAAAAAGAAGATAAATGGAATAAATTGGAGGTCTACCTACCTGGAAAGAGAAATAAGTGAAATTGAGCAATAACTTTCCTCTGCTTCTGCATGTAAAAATAAAGATAATAACTTACATTGTGAAAGAGACATGTACCACAATGTTCATTGCAGCACTATTTACAATAGCCAGGACATGGAAGCAACCTAAGGGTCTATCAACAGATGAATGGATAAAGAAGTTGTGGCACATATATACAATGGAATATTACTCAGCCATAAAAAGAAATGAAATTGAGTTATTTGTAGTGAGGTGGATGGACCTAGAGTCTGTCATACAGAGTGAAGTAAGTCAGAAAGAGAAAAACAAATACCATATGCTAACACATATATATGGAATCTAAAAAAAAATTGGTTCTGATGAACCTAGGGGCAGGACAGGAATAAAGATGCAGATGTAGGGAATAGACTTGAGGACAAGGGGAGGGGGAAAGGTAAGCTGGGACGAAGTGAGAGAGTAGCATTAACATAGATACACTACCAAATGTAAAATAGATAGCTAGTGGGAAGCAGCTGCATAGCACAGGGAGATTAGCTCAGCGCTTTGTGACCACCTAGAGGGGTGGGATAGGGAGGGTGGGAGGGAAGCACCAGAGGGATGGGATATGGGGATATATGTATACATATAGCTGATTCATTTTGTTACACAGCAGAAACTAACACAACATTGTAAAGCAATTATACTCCAATAAAAATGTTAAAAAAGAAAAAGAAACTAGGGAGTGAAAGTTGGACAGGGGACAGGATATTTACTAGTGTCAAAGTATCTTCCCACAAAAATACTTATTAATTATAAAGGGAAAAAGGGAAACTTTATAGTGGAGACATCTGGGCAATGCCACCTTACTCTAGTGAGCAAACTACCAGGCATGGGGCAAATCAACTTCAATGCAGCATCACACATCGTTCTATCAATATGTAGTTCCTGCCCAATACACATAATCTTCATGTTATTGTGAAGACACATCAGACAAACACAAACTTGTGGAGTCTACAAAATAACTGATCTGTAACCTTTTGAAATATTAAGGTCATGAGAGTCAAGGGAGGGCTGGGGACCTGTTCCCAGAGACTAGACAAAGTTAGTTGCAACACATGATCCAAAAATAAAAAGAAAAATAAACAGATGGGACCTAATGAAACTTAGAAGCTTTCGCACAGCAAAGGAAACCATAAACATGATGAAAAGACAACCCTCAGAATGGGAGTAAATATTTGCAAATGAATCAATGGACAAAGGATTAATCTCCAAAATATATAAACAGCACATGCAGCTCAATATTAGAAAAAAAAAAAAAAAGCCAATCAAAAATGGGCAGCAGACCTAAATAGACATTTCTCCAAAGAAGACATACAGATGGCCAACAGGCTCATGAAAAGATGCTCAACATCACTAATTATTAGAGAAATGCAAATCAAAACTACAATGAGGTATCACCTCACACCAGTTAGAATGGGCATCATCAGAAAATCTACAAACAACAAATGCTGGAGAGGATGTGGAGAAAAGGGAACCCTCTTGCACTGTTGGTGGGAATGTAAACTGATACAGCCACTATGGAGAACAGTATGGAGGTTCCTTAAAAGAGTAAAAATAGTATTACCATATGATCTAGCAATCCCACTACTGAGCATATACCCAGAGTAAACCACAATTTAAAAAGACACATGCACTCCAAAGTTAATTGCAGCACTATTTACAATAGCCAGGTCATGGAAGCAAACTAAATGCCCATAAACAGATGAATGGATAAAGAAGAATTTGGAACATATATACAATGGAATTTACTCAGCCATAAAAAGGAATGAAATTGGGTTATTTGTTGAGACGTGGATCTAGAGACTGTCATACAGAGTGAAGTAAGTCAGAAAGAGAAAAACAAATATCGTATATTAACCCATATATGTGGAACCTAGAAAAATGGTACAGATGAACTGGTTTGCAGGGAAGAAATAGAGACACAGATGTAGAGAACAAACGTATGGACACCAAGGTGGGAAAGCTGCGGGGGGGTTGGGAGTGGTGGTGTGATGAATTGGGTGATTGGGATTGACATGTATACACTGTTGTGTATAAAATTGATGACTAATAAGAACCTGCTGTATAAAAAAAATAGGAAAAACCTATTTATTAAAAAATAATAAGAAATAAGCAAACAAAAAAAACTTTTAAAAGTTTTAAATTTTTTTTCTAAAAAGCACCAGCTTTTAGTTTTATTTATCTTTGCTACTGTTTTCTTTGTTTCTATTTCATTTATTTCTGCTCTGATCTTTATGATTTCTTTCCTTCTACTAACTTTTGGTTTTGTTTGTTCTTCTTTCTTTAGTTCCTTTAGGTGTAAGGTTAGATTATTTATTTGAGATATTTCTTGTTTCTTGAGGTAGGATTTTATTGCTATAAACTTCCCTCTTAGAACCACTTTTGCTGCATCCCATAGGTTTTTGGTTGTCATGTTTTCATTTGTTTCTAGGTATTTTTTTGGTTTCCTCTTTGATTTCTTCAGTGATCTCTTGGTTATTTAGTAATGTATTGTTTCGCCTCCATGTGTTTGTGTTTTTCACGTTTTTTTCCCTGTAATTGATTTCTAATCTCATAGTGTTGTGGTTGGAAAAGATGCTTGATATGATTTCAGTTTTCTTAAATTTACTGAGGCTTGATTTTTGACCCAAGATGTGATCTATTGTGGAGACAGTTCTGTGTGAACTTAAGAAGTAAGTGTAATCTGCTGTTTTCAGATGGATGTTTTATAGATGTTAGCATTTCCCTTATGTACTGAGGTGCTCTCATGTTGGGTGCATATATATTTATAATTGTTATATCATCTTCTTGGGCTGATTCCTTGATCATTATGTACTCTCCTTCCTTATTTCTTGTAACATTCTTTATATTAAAAGTATTAAAGTCTAATTTATCTGATAGGAGTATTCTACTCCAGCTTTCTTTTGATTTCCATTTGCATGGAATATCTTTTTCCATCCCCTCACTTTCAGTCTGTATGTGTCCCTAGGTCTGAAGTAGGTCTCTTGTGGACAGCATATGTATGGGTCTTGTTTTTGTATCCATTCAGTGAGCCTGTGTCTTTTGGTTGGAGTGTTTAATCCATTCACATTTAAGGTAATAATCAATATGTGTGTTCTATTACCATTTTCTTAGTTGTTTTGGATTTGTTTTTGTAGGTCCTTTTCTTCTCTTGCTTTTCCCACTTAGAGAAGTTCCTTTAGCATTTGTTATAGAGCTGGTTTGGTGATGCTGAATTATCTCAGCTTTTGCTTGTCTGTCAAGCTTTTGATTTCTCCATCGAATCTGAATGAGGTCCTTGCTGGGTAGAGCAATCTTGGTTGTAAGTTCTTCCCTTTCATCACTTTAAATATATCATGCCACTCCCTTCTGGCTTGTAGAGTTTCTGCTGAGAAATCAGCTGTTAACCTTATGGGAGTTCCCTTGTATGTTATTTGTCATTTTTCCCTCGTTGCTTTTAATAATTTTTCTTTGTCTTTAATTTTTGTCAACCTGATTCCTATGTGTCTCAGTGTGTTTATCCTTGGGTTTACCCTGCCTGGGACTCTCTGCCCTTCCTGGACGTCAGTGGCTACTTCCTTTCCCATGTTAGGGAAGTTTTTGACTGTAATCTCTTCAAATATTTTCTTGGGTCCTTTCTCTTTCCCTTCCCCTTCTGGGACCCCTATAATGTGAACATTCACGCATTTAATGTTGTCTCAGAGGTCTCTTAGACTGTCTTCATTTCTCTTCATTCTTTTTCTTTATTCTTTTCCACAGCAGTGAATTCCACCATTCTGTCTTCCAGGTCACTTATCCGTTCTTCTGCCTCAGCTATTCTGCTGCTGATTCCTTCTAGTGTATTTTTAATTTCAGTTATTGTATTATTCATGTCTGTTTGTTTGTTCTTGAACTCTTCTAGGTGTTTGTTCTTTAGTTCTTCCAGGTCTTTGTTAAATATTTCTTGCATCTTCTCCATCTTTGCTTCCATTCTTTTTCCAAGGTCCTGAATCATATTCACTATAATTATTCTGAATTCTTTTTCTGGAAGATTGCTTATCTCCACTTCATTTAGTTGTTTTTCTGGGGTTTTATCTTGTTCCTTCATCTGATACATAGCCCTCTGCCTTTTCATCTTGTCTATCTTTCTGTGAATGTGGTTTTCATTCCACAGGCTGCAGGATTGTAGTTCTTCTTGTTTCTGCGTCTGCCCTCTTGTGGATGAGGCTATCTAAGGGGTCTGTGCAAGCTCACTGATGGGAGGGACTAGTGTTGGGTAGAGCTGGGTGTTGCTCTCATGGGCAGAGCTCAGTAAAATTTTAATCCCCTTTTCTGCTGATAGGTGGGGCTGAGTTCCCTCCCTCTTTGGCCTGAGGTGATCTAGCCTTGGAGAATAGAGGTTCCTCAGTGGGGCCAATGGCAGACTCCAAGAAGGCTTATGCCATGGAGCACCTCCCAGAATCTCCACTGCCAGTGTCCCTGTCCTTGCGGTGAGCCACTGCCACCCCTGGCCTCTGCAAGAGACCCTCCAACACTAGCAGGTAGGTCTTGTTCAGTCTCCCCTGTGGTCACTGCTCCTTCCCCTGGGTCCCGATGTACACACTACTTTGTGTGTGCCTCCAAGAGTGTAGTCTCTGTTTCCCCCAGTCCTATTGAAGTCCTGCAATCAAATTTTGCTAGACTTCAAAGTCTGATTCTCTTGGAATTCCTCCTCCCATTGCCAGACCCCCAGTTTGGGAAGCCTGAGGTGGGGCTCAGAACCTTCACTCCAGTGAGTGGATTTCTGTCGTGTAATTATTCTCCAGTTTGTTAGTCACCCACCCAGTGGTTATGGGATTTGATTTTACTGTGATTGCACCCCTCCTACTGTCTCTTTGCAGCTTCTCCTTTGTCTTTTGATTTGGAGTATCTGTTTTGGTGAGTTCCTGTGTCTTCCTGTCAATGATTTTTCAGCAGTTAGTTGTGATTCTAGTGCTCTCGCAAGAGGAAGTGAGCACACGTCCTTCTACTCTGCCATCTTGAACCAATCTCCATACCTCATTTTGTTGTGCTTTGCAGCTATTGTATTTTTTACAAATATAAGTTTTATGGCAACACTGCACCCACCATGTCAATTAACACCATTTTCCCAACAGCATATGCTCACTTCATGTCTCTGTGTCACAGTTTCTTAATTCTCCCAATATATCAAACTTTTTCATTATTTTTATATTTGTTATGGTGATCTGTGATCAGTGGTCTTTGATGTTACTGTTGCAAAAAGATTATGACTTGTCGAAGGCTTAGATGCATGATAGCATTTTTTTCTTTTTTTTTGGCGGTATGCGGGCCTCTCACTGTTGTGGCCTCTCCATTGTGGAGCACAGGCTCCAGATGCGCAGGCTCAGTGGCCATGGCTCACAGGCCCAGCCACTCTGTGACATGTGGGATCTTCCCGGACCGGAGCACCAACCCGTGTCCCCTGCATCGGCAGGCGGACTCTCAACAACTGTGCCACCAGGGAATTCCCATGATAGCATTTTTAGGCAAAAAAACATTTTTTAAAAATCCTACTACTTTATTTATTTATCTTTTATTGAAGTATAGTTGATTTACAATGTTGTGTTAGTTTCAGGTATACAACAAACTGTTTCAAGTTGTTTTTTCTGATTATATTCCATTATAGTTCATTACAAGATATTGAATATAGTTTGCTGTACTATACAATAAATCCTTGTTCCTCATCTATTTTATGTATAGTAGTTGTATGTGTTAGTGCCATACTCCTAATTTGCCCCTCTCCTTTCCCTCTCCCCTTTGGTAACCATAAGTTTGTTTTCTATGTCTCTGAGTCTGTTTGTTTTGTATGTCGATTCATTTTTATTCTTTTTCTAGATTCCACATATAAATGATTTCATATAGTATTTGTATTCTCTGATTTATTTCACTAAGTATAATATTCTCTGAGACCATCCATGTTGCTGCAAATGGCAATATTTCATTCTCTTTTATGGCTGAGTAATATTCCATTGTATATATATATATGTACCACATCTTAAACCAGTCATCTGTTGATGCACACTTGGGTTGTTTCCCTGTCTTGGCTATTGTAAATAGTGCTGCTATGAACATTAGCAAAAAGTATTTTTAAATTAAGGTATGTACATTATTTTATGCACACTTTGAAGACACACTTTTTGAAGACATGCTATTGCACAGTTAATAGAATACAGTATAGTATAAACATAACTTTTATATGCATTGGGAAATCAGAAAATTTATATAACTTGCTTTATTGTGATATTTGCTTTATTTTGATGGTCTGGAACCAAACTTGAAATATCTCTGAGCTATACCTGTATATAGGACATTATGGTAGTGGATTATTGAATTATATTTACACATAAATATGCCATTTATGTATACATATTATAAATAATCAGTGAATATCATTATGCTTCAAATAAATTGAGATTATTTCAATATTTTGGTATAATTTCATATAAAGCATTACACTATAACCAGGTCATCATGATTTACTAGACTCTTAGGAATCCTCAGTCAAAGATAAGTCTTTTAAATGAATTTATTGGCAAAGACAAAGTGAGAAAATCTAAATCTTTGGTGAGATGATATTGAAAGTTCCTACCTTTTTGGATAGAGGAGACTATGGAATGTTACAAAGCATCTTTCATTTTGACAGCTGTTGCCTCACTGGGACACCCTGACCTCAGAATTCAAATCACATGTCTGTCTGCAGATGTGTCAGGGATAAGAAATCTTCAGTGTTGGTGTTGTCCATGACAGTATATCATTGGTCTGCATAGCCGAAGGAGAGATTTTTCCTAGTGGTCCAACAAAGAACCTAAAATTCCAGAGAAATTGGAGAATGGAAAAGGGAGAAGTTTACCTCTGTTTATTATCCAGAAGGCAGATTTCTAGTTCTATCACAGTTACATAGAAAAAAAATTAAAATCAAATACAAAGAACTTTTCCTAGGTGTTCTTATCATAACACTTATTTTCATAAGTGTTCTTATCATCACCCTTATTTTGGTTGTAATTATAAAGCTAATTTACCTTTAGTGAAGACAAATAGTATACAAAAGCATAAAGAAAATTAAAATCATCCATAATTTTATCACTCCAAGATATTACTGTTATTATTTTGATATTTCCTTCTGGTATCCCTTTAGTTGTGAAGATATATAATTAGCAATAGCAAAATTGATATCAATATAGGTACACATAAATATGTAGATCCTAATACAGGTTTTCTCAAAATTTGAATCATGCTGTCATACAAGATTATTTCAACTGCTCTAGTAAATTCTTTTTTAGAGCACAGATCTTCCTCAACTTATAATGTGGCTATATCCCCATAAACCAATTGTAAATTAAAAATATTGTAATTGAAAATGCATCAATACACCTAACCTACCAAACATTATGGCTTAGCCTAGCCTACCTTAAACTGCTCAAACATTTAACACAGGGGCCCCCAACCCCTGAGCCACACAGCAGGAGGTGAGCGGCAGGCAAGGAAGCAAAGCTTCACCAGTATTTACAGCCACTCCCCATTGTTTGCATTACTGCCTGAGCTCCACCTCCTGTCAGATCAGTGGCAGCATTAGATTCTCATAGGAGTGCAAACCCTACTGTGAACTTCACCTATGAGGGATCTAGGTGGTGTGCTCCTTATGAGAATCTAATGCCTGATGTTAGCTGGAACTGAACTGAGGCAGTGATGCTAGCACTGGGGAGCGGCTGCAAATACAGATTAACATTAGCAGAGAGGTTTGACTGCACAGAGACCATAATAAATCAATTGCTTGCAGACTCATATCAAAACCCTATCAGTGAGTGGCAAGTGAAAACAAGCTCAGGGCTCCCACTGATTCTGCATTATGCTGAGTTGTATAATTATTTCATTATATGTTACAATGTAATAATAATAATAGAAATAAAGTGCACAATACATGTAATGCACTTGAATCATCCTGAAACCATCACCCCACCCTGGTCTGTGGAAAGATTGTCTTCCACAAAACCGGCCCCTGGTGCCAAAAAGGTTGGGGACTGCTGATTTAACAGTAGCCTACAGTTGGGCAAAATCGTCTATCAGAGAGCCTATTTTATGATAAAGTGTCAAGTATCTCACATAATTTATTGAATACTATACTGAAAATGAAAAATAATGGTTGTATGGGTACAGAATGATTGTAAGCATATGGGTGGTTTATCCATATGTACTTGTGACCACATGGCTGACTGGGAGCTGTGGCTGCTGCTACTGCCAATGCCCAGCATTATGAGACAGTATCATACTGCATATCACCAGCCCAAGAAAAGATCCAAATTCAGAATTCAAAGTACAGTTTCTGCAGAACGCGTATCACTTTCACACCATTATAAAGTCAAAAAATTGTAAGTTAAAGCATCGTTAAGCTGGGGACTGTTTGTAATTATTTTATTTGTTGTAAGAAAGTTCCTCAAACATATATCTGAGAGGCATCTATCAGTCAATTCAGTGAAACCCATTAAATAATTTTGATTATCTATAACATACACAGCAGTGTAACACATAGTCATTAGTCTCAAGAAATTTTTATTACTCCCTGCACTTATACAGGGAGTCATAGAAAAATAAAGTTAAACAATTTATACTTAATCAGGAGCATAGAGAAACATTTCTGAATTGCCCAAAAACACATACACTTAGTAGAAACTATCACTTTTTATTTGGCAATACACTTCATAGAGGTAATATTATTTCAAAATGATTCGTATGATATACTTGTGTGCTTTAGATTCTACTTTAAGCAATACATGTGCAGTGCAATTAGCTAATTATCTATGGATTTAAAGTAAAATTGGAGGTTTCCCAGTTTCAAGTGTATAGTTTTTGGAAATGTTGCCTTCATTGCTCTCTACCAAGCATGATGCTAAGTGTTATCTGGCTTAATCCTGAAATTCAATTGGAGGAATGACATGTTTGGTGTTGAGGAACCCTGAATCCAAGCAATGCATCTCAGAACATGGTTCAAAGTCAGGTGGGAACAGCTTCAACTATTTTTAGAGTCGTGGAGTGCATATTGGCAAGTCAATGAGTGAGGCCTGCTGCAGTAATGACATAAAGACACCTGCCTCTCTCCACCCCATCCCAGCCCAAGGTCCTGGTCAGATTGGCAGGTAGGGTCCTTTTGCTTGGATGCTATGGGGAACGGTTTAAGAAGCTCTACATTGGATAATTTCATCTTTTTGTTTCATACCCTAGTTAAGGGGATGCTCTTTTCCCCTCATTTTCCTTGAAGGACTTTTCCTTGGGCTTTGCCTTTCCTCACAATTGGTGTGGTAATATCTGGAGAAACCTATATTGGTGACCAGGCCAAGATAAAAGGAACAAGGAGGCTGTTCAGCATGTTTTTATAGGCCTTAAGTCAACCTGGTCTAGGAAAGCCATCCATGGTTCAGCCTAGCTCTCAAGGTAATGCACTGGAATTTGGGACAAAAGCCTAATAATAAAAATCATCCACGTATACATCTTAGCGAGAAGAAGTGAATCTTTTGATATGCAGTAAAACCGATATTGATCCTCAGGGAAGCCGGTGAGGTGATATGTGTCATAAGAAGCAAGCATGAGTATCTTAAGCTTTTGTCACAGGCGATAAAAACCATCTACTGAATATGAGGAAGAAAGCATTGTATGGTGGGAGATGAATACAAAATGGTTTTGCAATGTGATAGGCTGTTGTTAGAATATCCAGCTTTACGATATTTTAAAAGTATGTGTGAGATAATGAAATTCTACATGAGTTTGTAATAAAGACATGATCAAAATTTTATAAGTTAAAACAATTTTTAAAAGACACAGTACTCCCACTCCCTATACTTTATAAATTAAAGTTCCCCATTTCTTGAAATTAGGAAAAACTGGAAATGCTTAATTACACTAAAAGAGCGCTCCTTGGTTACAATGCAAACCTATGTACTACTTGCCAACCAACTTTCATCATTTCAATTATTTGATCATTTCAGTCCATCAACTTAATGGTAACTATATTTGAACCTAGTCCATTCAGTGAAAAAAGCCAGGAATAAAGGAAAACAGCTATTAAACCAAACTTACTGATGAGTTTGCCCATAGATAAGGACTGCTATCTAATTCCTGCTCTTCAACAGAGACTGCTGGGCTGCTTTCCATTGTTTCTTCTAATCACTAAAATAGTTTTTAACCAGAAAATATATCTTTTTTAAAAGACTAGAATTCTAAAGACTTGGATGTACACGGCAGTAATGTTCTTAGTACTCAAAGAAAATCTCCTGACAGTGTTTTTACTCTGAATCTCTCTCACTCAGAAAGGTTCCCAAAAATACATCAAGTTCACCAGGAGAAACCTGCCAGGAAGCTTAAGGGAGCTCATGCCCCATCACCCTGTTGCTGCAGTGGGGAAACGGTTCTTTTAGTTACTGTTAGCTTTCAATGCAGTTTCCCTGTGGCAAAGGGCTCGTCCTTGCAACTTTTCATCATGCTTTTTCATCTTGAGATTAACAGGCAAATGCAAAATGGTTTCAAACTTTGCTTCAGGGAGCCTGAAGTGTCTTGTTCATTGGTGTTGGAACTTCTCAGTTCTCACAAACGCTTCTACTACTTTTTCAGTGGTCCCCAATAATCACTGTTAGCGAGTGCGTAATGAACTCTGGTGTTTCAGTTGAGACACTTTACATCTGTATATGACGACGACTTGACTGCAGATAGTGGACAAATCCTGCGGGTTACATTTATCAACGCTGTGAAAACAGCCGCAAAACACAGTCAAGTACGCTTAATTTATTTTGCTGATAGGATGTCCCATAGAGTTTAAACTTTAAGAATATTTTTTTGAGTTCAAGTTTTGTTCTCCACCGCTTCTTTGTTTAATATTCTGAGAATATGGGTTTAGCGTGACATTCCTACCTGCTTAAGTAACAAGGTTTCGGAAAAATTAGTGAAGAAGTGACCCAAGATAGAGTTGCTCCCATGCCAGGATTTTATTTTTCCATACTTTGCTTTGGTGATGCACCTGCCCCTACACATTAGAGTCAGGAGAGGGAAAGCATTTCTTTAAGAGCTGATTCTCATTACATCTCCAGATTAAAATGACCTTTGGAAGTAAGTGTGCAAGCCAAATTGCCTTGTTGGTCTTGGTGTACTATACCTTGTATAATATCGCTAAGGTTGTTCAAATTGTCAATTGACATATTTGCTGAAGCAGTTTGCAAGTTTATTGAAGTTATCTTTAGGTGTTAATGCTCACCTCTTTCATCACCACTTTACTCTTGTGCATGATCTATACCAAAAATATAACTCTGGATCTAATGCAAATGTTTGAAAATGCATTTTAAACTTACACACATTAACATGCATGTGTGCACACAAACACACATCTGAACTCACATTCTGCCCTAGTCCCACCTGATTTGAGCCCTCAGGTAATGAGAGTCATGCCCTGATGCTGACATTATGACCCAAACTTCTGGAAAGTCTCATAGCATGGTAAAGGCTTTTTACTCTACCAAATATATACACAACTTCATTAATTCTCACAATTCTCCCCAATTTTCCAAATGCAAAACCTGTAAACACATACTTAAAACATACGTCTAGAGTGGTGGCTGTGAATTTAAATCCAAATCTATTTTACCAATTGACATTATATTTTTTCCTACTTGAATACTAACAATTAACTATATTTTGTTCAATAGTCACCAAACTTTAGCAAGTGCTTGGGCTAGTTCATGGTTGCAGTAAAAAAGGGTTCAGTATTTTCTAGAATTTATCTCGATATTTGTTACAAGATTTAGTTTCCTTCCAGCTATGGCACCAGATTAAAATTTGTAATTTAATTGTGACAATCTTAATGATAAATTCATAATTAGTTGTTCTAAACAGATATGAAAAATGAATCTATTATGTAATGGTCTAATGATTCCAAAGGAATACATACCAGTAATATGTATTTTAGAGTCCCAGGAAACATTTAAATTTGATGTACAATGTATGCCTTGCTGTTGTAAATTTTTCATTCTGAGAAAGTTTTTATTATGCCTTGCCTTTCTTAAACTTCAAGTGGAAAGAGAAATTACTGTAATTTTTAAATTCTTATTCATTTTTACAAGTTATTTTGTTTCAAAATTCCAAAACGATAAATAAAATCTCTGTGATTTTAAAAGGAAAAAATGGCCTATGTAAAATTTAGAAAACAGCGTGCTTTAAACTCTCTATTCAATTTCTGAAGCAGGCTTGCAACGAAAACAGGTTTTTTAAATGGTTCAATTTAGTCAAATAATTGAATTTTTGAAAACCATAAATGGAATTCAAACAACCTGCTATTAATTATGTTTTTAATAACAATTGCTTGAATTAATTCATACTTTAAAAAGTCCACAAATTGATATTTTATCTAAATTCAATATGCAAGGAAAAGGTTCAGAATAACTAAATGTATGTTTGATCATAAAAAGTCCTCTCAGCCCAGCAGATTAGCACACCAAAGTTTACATCTGAACTTTATCTCCAAATAGACAGTTTATTTTACATAAGTTATTGACTTCATTAAAATGGTCAGTGTTATCATTTTCTACTCTAAAAGTAAAATAGTCTGGGAAATAGAAAGTCAAAGTTCTCTGCAAGATTTGTACCACCTTCTCTAGTTCTCAAGATAGATTACTAGAAGTGCTTCCAAATTAAAAAAAAAAAAAAAGCAATTTGGATAATGTAATAAATGTTCAGTAACACTTTATCTTACAAACTTTTCCTAATCTTTGGCTTTCAGTTTCTTGACTCATCCCAAACTTAACATTTTATTCTTAAAATAAGTACTTATATTTAAAGTATTTATACATTTACAATTGAGCACTTCAAGAGTATCTAAATAAAATGAAACATAAGTGGTTTGTTCCTTTTTTGTTTCTCTGCCTCTGGTCAGATGCATTATTTAAAGTTTTTGCTTGATTTTGGTTTTTTTTAAGCCATCTTATGTATAAAATATCTCCTTTTCTATTGCAATCACTCTTTTTTCTAACCTTTCCCATCTTTTTCACTCATACACTCCTCCCATTCTATTCTGCCAAAGTCACTTCTGAAGACATTATTCTGACATAAATACAAATTGGTTTTACAAGAATTTTCATATCAAATATACTAGTGAATGTGTTGATTAAAGAAGAAAGAGAATCAAAACATTTTTTGGTTTAATTTTATGACCAACACAGGTGTTGGATAGATTAGGAACCAGGTATCTATTCCAAATGGCAGATTTTTTTCTTTTTTTTTTTTTACCATTTATTTGTCTGTATGCTAAAAAGAAATTTAAGTTGAGTACATTCATCATCCAAATTGATGTCAGGCTTAGGTTGTTAGGAAAAAATTTGGCTGCAATAAGATGCTGGTCAATTCCATAAATCTCATGATGACTTTCATGTCATACCAAAGCACATCACACCAACCTTTAAAACCATACCACATACCAGAGGAAGGAAATCAGAATTGCTTCTGTCAGGATCAACATAATGCCATAAGAAGTACTTCTTGAAAGGGAAAATGGTTTACAAAAAAGGAAGAGGCACTTGTTTTACATTCAAGAAACCTGTGTCTATTTACTTGGACTTTTTGTATACCACGCAAAATGGTTTAGTCTGTGACATAACTGACAAAGAACTCTCTTTCACAAGCAGAATTTGGCTGGAATTATCTAAAGAAAAAAATGTGTATTTTCCTTTTTTTAATTTAAGGAATGCTGACCTCAAGGCAATAGGCCAACATTATTTAATAGCTTCTTTTTTCAGAAAAAATATTAAGCATTTGATCCCCTGAATGAAATGTTTGATTTATTGAGAAGATTAAGTATTCTGTGGGCCTTCCAATCTGTCAGAGAAAAAACAAACAAACATACAACAGTAATGGCATGCTAGTGCCTAATAGAGCTAGATGCACTGGAAATGCAAAAGAAATGTAAGATACAGTGCTCCTTCTCCAAGAACTTATTCTACCTCCACCAGCATAATTAACATTTAGGCTGCAGTTAGAGAGTACCTGGGCATCAGATTATCACCACACACCTGTCTTTACCAGGAGACAGGCAAGGGACTCATCGTCAATGGGAATGAAGAAGGTACAACCCTAGATCCATATGACCTAAGACAGACCTAGGCAAACAATATGTCATCTTATTAGTCAGAGTCAAGAGAGAACATTAATCGGAAGAGCTAATTGGCACAGTTGAGCAATAGTGCTGAAAGCCCTTGGAGAGGATAGACATGACCAGTCCTGGAACACTGCCTTCTTCATTGTGTGGGACCTGTGGAGGCCATAGAGTGCTGTAGACCTGAGCAGGGCTGCAATCCTAACAGACAAAGTTGACACATCCATCAGGGGTAACCTGGTGTCCTGAATACTTCCTGTGTCAGACATAAGTGAGGCTCACTCAAAATCAACTTCATCCCCATTCTTAGCAGCACAATCTCTTGTGATCTCATGCTAGAGGATCCAGCTACTGGGTGTAGGAAGACTCTGAAAGTATGAAGCCTAGAGCTCCTCGAGTCTTCTGGTGGATCCCACAAGCATGAGTTAGGGATAAAGGAGGGTCAGAGAGGACCTTCAAGGGGAAAAACGGGGACCAGGGAAAACACAGGTCTTGGTGGTCTGATTCTCCACCCATACAGCACTGCCTACCACAGTTGATCTCCACCACTAAGTACCACTGTAAGGGTATTTTGACATTTTTTAGAAGGGCACTCTAAAGAATAGGGGCCCCTGATATGTAAGCCCTGCTTCCCTGGGTCTAGGAGCAGTGTTGCCAGAAAGAAAGGCTGGATGGAGCTAGGCTTGGAAAGATAGTAAGGATCCAGATAAGAATAAAGAAGGACTTGACAGTAAGTGAGAGAGAAAGGTTGGAAGGTAACAAGAGAGAGATCCCAAATGAGAAAGAAGAAAATAAATTACATGAAGAGAAGCAGGGAAGAGACTAGCCAGTCACTACTTTAAGGTGAGCTGAAGAATTGTGGTGAACACTTTGGACTGGCTCATTTGTTTTTGGTTCCAACTTCCATTTAATATGCCTTAATGTGCTATGGAATCTGGAGCTAAAAATCATATTGCTCAGACTCCAGTACAGCTAGACTCTGAAAAATAGGTTTCCCTACTTCAGTTTGGATGTGTGTTTATGGAGAGGGAGGCGGGTGGTGAGCATCCAGTTTGAGAGTGTGAACTATGGCTCTGAAGGGGGTAGAGGGAACTGGAATTGTGGAGGCAGCTTCCTATTTGGGCAGGGGGCTTCCCAATTTTGACAGAGGCTGAGTGGTTCTGAAACCCAGAGTTATAGAAGGAGTTTCCCTCATTTGGAATGCAGTTTCTTTCTTTATTTCTGCCTTTAATCGGTTTATTCTGTAATCTACATACAATAAAACTTCCTGATTTTAAAATGTACAATTTGTGAGTTTCGGCAAATGTATGCAGACATGCAAATACCACCAAATACCACCACAGTCAAGAATCAATGTAGAACATTTTCATCACCCCCTAAAATACAACTTTCACCCCTTTGTAGTCAATCCCCAACCCCAATCTGGCCCTAGTGGTCTGCTTTTTGGTACCATAATATGTCTTTTTCCTGAATTTCATAAAAATGGAATTAAACAGCATGTAGTCTTTGAAGTATGGCTTCTTTCACTTAGATTAATGCTTTCAGGATTCATCCATGCTGTTGCATGCATCAATGGTGTATTTCTTTCTATTGCTGAGTAGTGTTTCATTATATAGATATGCCACAATCTGTTTATTCATTAACAAGTTGATGGATATTTGAGTTCTTCCCAGTTTGTTGCTAAAATGAATAAAATGGCTATGACAATAAACAAGTCTTTCTGTGGCCATACTTTTTTGTTTTTCTTAGGTAAATACCTAGCAGGAGTATTGTTGGATACAATAAGCTCATGTTTAACATTTTAAGAAACTGCCAAACTTTTTCCCAAAGATGCTGTAACATTTTTTGCTTCCACCGGCATTTTATGAGATCCTCTTGCTCCATAACTTTACCAACATTGGTATTGTGAGACTTTTTAATTTTGGCTACTCTACTGTGTATATAGTGTCAGTTTCTTAAGCTCAGCACCATTGGCATTTGACGTCAGATAATTTTTTCTTCTGTTTATTGTAGGAGGTTTAGAAACATGCCTGTCCAATAACAATCCTCTAGTTATAACAACAAAAGCTGTCTCCAAACATTGTCAAATGTCCCCTGGGGGCAAATGACCACCTCCTTATTGAGAACCTCTAATGTAGTGGTGTATCATTGTGGATTTAATTTCCATTTCTCTAATAATGAAAACAGTGAGCATCTCTGAATGAGCATATATATAGGATTCTTCAGGTTACCTGTCTCCTTAATTGAGCTTTGATAGTTTGTGTCTTTTAAGGAACTTGTCAGTCTCATCTAATTTGTTAACTTTATTTAACAGAAAGTTATTCATAATAGTCCTTCATTATCCTCTTTACCATCTGTAGGATATGTCTACTTTCTTTTTTCTTGATCAAGCCGACTGGAGTCTTATCAATTTTATTGATCTTTTCATGGAGCAAGGTTTTAATTTCATAGATTTTTCTCTCTGTCATTCTTCTGTCCTCAATCTTACTGATAAAAGTACACTTTTATCTTTATTATTTCCTTTTTTACTTAGATCATTGATTTGAGATCTTTTTTCTTTTCCAGTATAAGTACTTATTGCTGTTTCTCTAAGCACTGCTTTAGCTTCATCCTACAAATTTTTATATATTTTTTTCACTTTTATTCATTTAGAGTATTTTTTAAGTGCTCTTGTGATTTTGTTCTTTGATCCGTGGGTTGTTTTAAAATGTTTGGAAATTTCTCTCAATTATCTTTGTAAGCATCTTTATTTCATCTTCATTTTTGAAAGATATTTTTACTGTGTATAGAATTCTAGGTTGACAGATTTTTTTTTCCTTAGGTACTTTAAAGATGTCACTTCATTTTCTTTAGCAGACAGTTTCTGATGAGATATTGTCTATCATTTTGATCCCTTTTTTTAATCTGCACATAATGTATCTTTTTCTCTGGTTTTTAAAATTTTTCTTTTCATCACTGATTTTCTACAATTTGGTATATTTTCCACAATTTTTGGTGTATTGCTGCCTTGGTGTATTTTTTTTAATGTGTCTTCTACTTGAAGTTCATTGAGCCTCTTACAGCTGCAGGCTTGTAGTGTTCACTAAGTTTAGAAAATTTTAGGCCTCTATTTTTTCAAGTATTTTTTTCTGAATTCCCTCTTTACTATCCCCTCTGGATCCTCCCTCTCTTTCCTAACCTCCTTTGAGGACTCCAATTACACCTTTGTTAGCTCACTGAGCTGTTAAGTTTTTGGATAGCTTCTATTGCCGTGTCTCCAAGTTCACTGGTATTGTTTTTCCTTCTGCAGTGTCTAATCTGCTATTAATTCCATCAAATTTATTTTTTATTTCCAATACTATATTTTTTCTCTTTACAATTTCATTTGGGTTATTTTCATATTTTCCATGTTCTCTCTTTACCAGGTACATTGTTAAGCATATTTAAAACATATATACTGGCTCTTTTATAAATTAGACCCATCATCTTTGTCACTTTTGAGTATATTACCATTAATTGATATTTTCTTCTGGCTGTGGATCACATGTTCCTACTTCTTTGTATATCTAGTATATTGATTAGAACTGGGTATTGTGGATTTTACATTTTTGGGTGCTGGATATTTTTGTATTCCTTTAAAGAGTGTAGCACTTTGTCCTGAAATGTAATTAAGTTATATGGAATCAGTAAGATCCTTCTGACATTTGTTTTCAAGCTGTGTTTGGGCAGATTCAGAGCAATGACTCTGCCCAGTAACCCAGATATTATGATACCTACAGCTCAGCTGAAGGGAACCTGAACTACTTTAATCCCTTGGGTGAGTTCTGGGAACTCTTCCTCCGATACTTTAATAAATTCCTTATTTTTCAATTCAGCCAGGGCAGGTTCCAGAAAATTCTAACAGAAAGGGAATAATGGTTGCTGGGATTATATAATTAGGAGAAAATAAGTTATAAAAGACTTTGAAAGTCTAGCTGAGCAGCCAAGTTACAACTCAATTCAAGTGTAAGGATGGAACTATAATTGGTTTTTGAAAAGGTAACTGATAAAATACAAGGGAATAAAATCTGGGGTGAAGTAATTTGTGTTGTGTATTCAAGGAAAGAAAGTGTGGAAATAGGGAGACCAGTTAGGAAGTTAAGTAATCCAGCATTTCCCAACAGTGATAAGTGTGGAGCAGTAGAGAGAAGGTGGTTACTATGAGCAACATTTGGAAGGAAGAAATTATTGAAAGGAAAGGCCTGGTGACACACTGGGTATAAGATATTAGGAATGGAAAAGTCAAAGCTGACTCCAAGATTTCTAGCCAGAGTGATACTAAAAGAAATGGGCAAGGAAAAATAGCTTTCAAGAGGAGAAGACGAGCAAGTTTTGGACTTGCGTTTCCTGATGAAGGTGGCACGTCCAAGTAACCATGTCCTGGAGGTTGTCGAAAGACAACTGTGTTACAGATAATTGATCTGGGCAGGAGACCTAAGTCTAGACAAAAAATGACATGGTCAGTATGGATGAATTTAGTCACTTCTCAAATGTATTACCCTTCAAAATTCTATCCTCATATCAGTCTTAATTTGGTAAAAGAAAAACTAATAATAATATTTTCTCTGTTTTAGATTTTGAATGTCTTTTGGTTTCTAGATTTGAAAAGGAATTAGAAATATCATAATAATTCAAGGGAAGCTATTCTTCTGTGTAATTACTTACATAAGTATTGGAAGCCTCACATAAAATGTTGTGTTTGAGGGAACTCCAGCTCATATTCTTTACCAGAATTTTGGCTAACCTTCAGATAAACAAGCCTCCAAATTGTTCAATAGTCACTGCCAGCAGTTGCCAGGCTAATGCTTTCATTTCCTTTCCATGGCACATTTCCCAAAGAATCTGAGCCTTTTGTGCTTTGAGGAAGGATTTCATACAGCATAAATAGGCTCTAAAAACACAATAGATGATTCTTTTGCTCATTTCATAACACAGACAACTTCCAGAATACATCACACAATTTTCTGTTCTGTATAATTTCCTAGGGTAGCAATCCATTCACCACTGTTACTCTAAATTAATCATTAGACAAAAACATAAATTATAGCATTCCAGGGGACTTTAGAAATCACCAACTCCAGATGCTTTCCTATATAGATATAGAAATTGTCGGTAGGAAATGGTATACTTTCCTGTCCAGATTAATGACACAGTTAGAACTAGAATTAAATGTGATGTCTGTTCAGTGCTACATGCTGTACCATTAGCTCTGCTCCTTGTAAATATTTTTAAAGCCTCTCTTAAGATAGGAAGATGCCAATCAAGCATAAGTTTTTGATTTCTTCACCTTAAATGTTGGTATCTTACATTGCCCTGGTTTTCTATTGCACTCATAAAGCAGCTGGGTAACACTGGGTAATCTCCAATTGACCTACGATGATTCAGTTGAATTCACAACACATCTGAAACAAGCATTTTGCCTATATCTCTTTTGTTACTGCATGCCTTGACTCTAATTACAAGATGAATTTCTAGTTTCCATGGCTATGAATAACAAAGTAAAATTTCCCCCCACTTTAAAATGGTGGGGAAAACTAACAAATGATATAATCTAATTTATGACTAATCATATCTAGCTTATCTTTGTAGACCCCAATTTACAAATGATTTATATTCCAGAAGTTTGCAAACTGGCTATTAGAAACATTTACTGTATTTTTCCAACAATATTACATATCAAAGTCAGATCTGTTCCATGATACTATTACTTCTGTAGTGTGTTGTGTGTGGGGGGGGTGTCTGTAAACTTTAATGGCAAACTGATAACTGTCTTTTATCTATAGTAGTGGTTTTATGTAAAAAACATTTTATAAGTTCTAATGTTTATGCCTAATATCTAATATAATAATATATCTAATATAATTTAATAATATATAATATCCAATAACATAATTTTCCCACCCTAAAGGTAAAAAATTTCCTACCCTACTCAGGCACAAGTGTCACAATCCAGCTCCAGTAGACGAAGAGAGGGGGATAGGTAAGGAAGAGAAGCTGAATGGAATCTTACAGGCAGTGTCTGGGCTGCCTCAATAGCAGCTTCCCCTAAATCAAGGGAAACTCTGGGTTCAGGGAGGTGGTTTCTGAGGATGTAAGTTCTACTTACAGTGTCCATCTGTAAGGAAGCTAAGTAGAAGTAAAAGATCTGTAGACTGTGATATGGCTGAGGTCTCCAGCAGCAGCACAGGCCCTTCTGTCAATCAGGAGGGTAAAGGAAGAGCCCACACACAATAGCACGTGTAACTGTTGGTTGTAAATTGTATGAGCAAAAGCCAGAGACTGTCTGTAGTTTCCACAATCTGGCACTGAACCCAAAACCCTGAGGACTTAGATTTATTTTCTTCTTATTATTTCAGTAAACGCACGTTTAGTTCTAAATGTTAATTCCTAAAGCATACTACAAGCAGCAAATTACAAAACAGAATATTCCTAGTTAGAATGGTTTCCAGATTCCACAATTCAGGTTATAATCCAATGTATTATATCAGTATTTAGCCTCCATATGTTTTAATAACCATGTTGAATTACCATGCAACCCTCTAATTCAACTTACTGGACAAACGTGGTATATGAAGTTCAAGAATTTAGCCTCGGGTCACAATCATGTCTAAGACAGAAATGCAGTCATCTGCGGTTTTCAGCACATTATAATTCAAATGGGTAGAATTTTCTGTTATAATTTCAGGCTATTGCAGTGTTTTCCATCTTCAGCTCTTACTATGAGATCCTCAGGTGAAACTGAATTATCCGTTACTTCAAGTTAAGCAGTCCTCTCATTTTACAAGCTACATGAGAAGCTATTTTCTCTCTGAGTCAAATCCATGACTCACAAGTTCGATATCTGGATCATTTCATTTCTAGGTGGGCATCATTTTCTATTGTTTTGGTCCAGGTTTATCTGGTTCACATAGAATCAGGACATCAGGTTCATTAAAGGAAAATTTATTGGGTCTATAATTCCAGGCCAATGTTAGATACTACTATTGGGTCTATAATTCCAGGCCAATGTTAGATACTACTATTGCAAAGATCACCATCCAGATAATATCAAAGGGAGCTGTAATTTTCTTACATGAACCTAACTCCCTCAGGTGTCAAAAGTAGGATGCCTACCCCAGATCATTTGCATAGGCAGGGTTTGACGTGCCCCAGTGTACATGGGCCTTCTAGGATACCCCATCCAGCTCCACAATATAGGCCACAGACATAACTTCTCTCTTAAAGAATTATCTAACCTGTTTTTTTTTTTTAATTCTTAGTAAAAATTTGGACTTGTAAAACCTCCTCTATGCAAAATACTACTCTTGTGTGATGCACTTCTCCATCTCCAACTCCACCCCAGGATCTTGCACTGAAGTTACTTCTACAATTATACATACCTTTTCAAACTTATAGAGCAAGACCAATAATCCTGGTCAAAATTCCTTCCTGACAAGTAAGGTTATAAGCAGATTTGTCAATATCCATCAAATGAATATGGAGCTGGACTCCTAGCTTCTCACTCTGAATGTGACTCATCTATCCTTTCTCCATTGAATACACACTAGATCTCACTGGAGATGAAAGCATTTCCTAACTAAACCAAATTGAATCAATGCTAAGCAAATCAAACGGGGGTGGGTCATATAGAATATGAGCCAGATTGTAGTGTCGGTGTACCTAACCTGCTTCCTGGACTGCAGAAGAGGCCAAGATTCGTGACCTAGGTCTTCACATGATGTCTTTAGGCCTTGAGAGGGTATGCCACTTGGATGTCCTCTTACCCTCTAGTTCTAGCCCCTTCTCCTACCTTCTCTTCCCATAATGCATCTTCCTTTTAGCTCCTTTCTGTGTGATGTCTCTGAGCCAGCCTGCCCTAAGATATGTGACTTTTACTACAAAATAGTGACGCCTCAGCCTTCAGTCTCTTTACATTACTTTTTAGTAATGTCCAGAAGTCCCCTAAATATCCATGACTTCTTTCTGCCACAGGAAGCGAGAAGCTCTGGCCTCAGTTTCTAATACTTTTAGGAGTATACATGGGGATTTGGGAAAGGAAAGGTTGAGATGTGGTTAAGGTAGGGATGAGGACTTCTATTCTTGGCTGTGGCTAACTTTCTAAAAGTAACTGAAAGTAAACCCAACTTACCAATAGAATATTATTTCCTTATCAAGTGTTACTCAACCTAATCCTTCTAAAACCCACAGAGTACTTCTATTAACCTGACTTTTATTCTATTTCTCATGAATTAAATAACCATTTTCTTATTTATTAATACGCACATTTGTCTCCTTCCAGTCTACATTTTCATGACACCGTTTTCCCCATATTAATTGACAAATGCAAGCACCAAGCCCAGTTCTCATATCCTTAATCTTTAAATAGTTCAGTTTATCCTCCCACATGTCTTTATTTTATTTTCTAAATTTCTATTTATGAACCTACTATGCATTGGGCATAGCATTAAGTGACTTTATAAAAGATAAGATACAGTTCCTTCCCTCAAGGCACACATTGTCCAATAAAAAGTTAGAGACATAGAGAAACAATTATAAAACAGTTTAGAAATAGAAAGAGATAGATATGCCCAGGGCATATCCAATTATAGAGGAAAATATAGAAAGAATTCATGTGGGTAAAAGACAGGGTATTCTAGAGGAGGTGCTGACAGAACTCATTCTTAAGGAATGCATAGGCGTTTCCAGGCATGGAAGATGGGGAAATGGCATTTCAGCAGAGAGAACAGCATGAACAAGGGCATAAAACTAAAAAACAACAAATGCCATAGGAAAGGAACTATTCACAGTTCAAGGTTGCTACAGCATAAACCTCAAACTGGGAGCTATAAGACATGAAGGCCCATGCAAACCAAATTAAGAAGCTTGGAATTTATGCTACAGGTGATGGTGAGTCATTGAAAGGGATTTGCATCGGGAAGCAACGTGGTTAAATCTGAGTATGAGAAACACCCTGGAGGCTGTGTTGAAGATGGACTGAATAGATATAAGACAGGAAGAAAGGAGACAGACAAGCTAAGGGACTGGATTAGGGCAGTAGCGAGGGAGGCAGGATGACCAGGGACCTGATATGAGAAATATTAATGAAGGGAAACTGGCAGAACTGAGTGGAAGCGGGCTATGTGGAGAGGAGAGAGGAGAGTCAAGCCCAATTCCTGATCTAAAACATGAATATCTCTATAAACAGAGGTACCAACAAATATAAGAAAGAAAATTCAGGGCAACAGTAGTTCAGGGGGAAGATCAAGGACTCAGTTCTGGATATGTTGCATTTAAAGTGCCAGTGGAATATCTAAAATACAGTAGATAGATATATAATTCTGAATCTCTGAGATGTCCAGGCAGAGAAATGGATGTGGAATTTTAAAAATATAAGTAGTAACTAACACAATGAGAGAAAATGAAGTGATCCAAGGAGGTCGTTCTTTATACCATTAGCAGTGCTAATGCTCCTTTTATAGGAGTACCAGTTTTGTTTACTGTTTTTGAAGAATGACTATTATTATTTTGTGTATATGTGAATAGCACATATGTTTTGAGATAGACAGTTGACAAATATCATTAACTTTTACTTTCAAATTAAAATATATAAAGGTGAGGAAACAGGTACAACTCTTTTTCATGATTTTTTTTTTTTATAATTTTACCCCTTTGATCATTTTTTATTATTATTTATTTATTTTTGGCTGAGTTGGGTCTTCGTTGCTGTGCGCGGGCTTTCTCTAGTTGCAGAGAGCAGGGGCTACTCTTCGTTGCGGTGGGCGGGCCTCTCATTGCAGTGGCTTCTCCTGTTGTGGAGCACGGGCTCTAGGCACACGGGCTCTAAGCACACGGGCTCTAGGCACACGGGCTCAGTAGTTGTGGCACACAGGCTTAGGTGCTCCATGGCATGTGGGATCTTCCAGGACCAGGGCTCGAACCCGTGTCCCCTGCATTGACAGGCGGATTCTTAACCACTGCGCCACCAGGGAAGTCCCCTTTTTCATGATTTTATGACGAAAAGCTTGAGAGGTAATTTTAAATATATTTCTCAAAAATAAAACAATAACTTACTGTTTATAGATGGATTTCATGTCAATTTTTAGTGTCCCAGATAAAAACTCAAGAGTACTCTTTTTTCTCAAAATCAGCCCCCCAGTTTATACTTCAAGATTTTTCATATAATCTTGCAAAGCATATCACGTCCAGACATACTTGGAAACAAAAGAAAACCATGTATTTTATTTATTTAATATATGTATTATAATAAAGAGTTTTCTTTTTACTCTATTTAAAAAGAAACATTTTGCTCTTTTTGGACTTAAAACTATTGTATGCTCATTGTGGAAAACATGTAAACTATAAAGGCATATGAAGTATAAAAGAGAAAATCAAAACCTCTCCTAACTCAAAATCCTGAAGGGTTATAAATGTTAAAATGTCATAAACAGAAAATTTTACAATTATTTTAAATGTTATAAATATAAACAGTATACAAAGATATATAACATATAAAATATATGTATGTATAACATACATAGACACACACATATATATTAGGAAGAGATAGAAGATTGGCTATTGGGCAAAATTCTGTTCAGTTCAGTGACTGTAGGTCAAATGTGTGCCATATAATCAGTTACATGCCTGCTACTTGCTAAACAAAGGCAAGAGCAGCAAAACATTTACATTTTTCTTAAATAACCTATTCCAAAGGGGAAAACATCACTAGCTCAAGGAGGGTTTCCTTCCTGGTTGTTACGGGCTTTGCCTTCAAAGGATTGCTGCTAATACAAGTTTGCCCCTAGCCAATCAGGGAGGGGGTTACAGACATTCTCAGGCACACCTGTTTGTGGAGTTGGAATTGAATCTAACTGGGTCCCAAACTGTGTGCCTCTCACCACATCTACCACTATCTCTTCCACTACAACCTTTCACTTTTGCCTTTCATTATAGTCTCTCAGGATATATATAAAACAGCATGTATAGTATATGTGTCACTCTAAGGGCCAGTAAGAATTCAAGAACATATTTGCCCTTTTTTACTGTGATGTTACTATAAAGAGGGAAAAGTTCTATCAAAGGTGGCGGCAACTGTCAAGTAGTCAATCGTATGTGTAGGTGTGTTCATGGATGTGTTTTTTTGCTGTCTTAGTGTATATATGCAACTCTGAATCTTATATAGTAAGCACTTTATCTTCTCTCTGAAAATTCTTCATGGATATCAGTTACAACAGCTGCCAGTACCTCACTTTATGGTGCTGTCTTTAGTTAACCAATTTTCAATTATTAAGCATTATTTCAAAATAATTTCAGTGCCCTCTAAGGCTCTTTGTCCTCCATTGGTTGAAGTCTCAGGACTCCTACAAAATATGGACCTTGTTTGGATTCTGACTTGAGCAAACTCTATGTAAAAAAGAAACTAATAAGACAATTGGTGAAATTTGAATGGTAACTGGGTGCTTGGTGGTATTGAATAATTATTGTCATATTAAGGTATGATAAAAACTGGTAGTTATATTTTTAAAAAGGGTTATCTTTTAGAGATTAAAGGAAAGCTGTTTCTCTACTTATAACACTTCTGACACCTGATATGGGGTGCGGGGTTTCCCCTCACGAATTTTCCAACTCTCAGGACACCAACTGGGTCTCCTCCAATTTAATACAAGTCTGACACTAACTACCCAGAGTTAGAGTCAGACTATACAGGTTTAAGGTCTCAGTCCCACAAGACTGCCCTCATTTCAGATGCTAGTTGAAAGCAGTGGGTCCCCAAGTACCCACGGTTCTGTCCAAGATGGCTGCAAAGTCAGGGGTTCCCACCACCCACTTCCCCCACCTGGTTTGATAAGTTGCTAGAACAGCTCATGAAAGTCAGGGAAATATTTACTTATGTTTACCAGTTTATCATAAATGATATTATAAAAGACCCTGACAAGGAGGCTCATAGGGTGAGGTCTGGAAGGGTCCAAGAGTGCAGGAGTTTCTGTCCCGTAGAGTTTGGGGTGCACCATCTTCCTGGCACAGGGATGCGTTCCCCCAACCCAAAAGCTCTCCAAAATCATTGGCCACTGGTGAATCTCTAGCTCCTCCAGCCAGCCCCTCTCCCCTTCCTAGAAGTTCAAGGGTGGGACTGAAATTTCTAACCCTCTAATCACAAGGTCAATTCCTCTGGCAACCAACCCCCATCCTGAAGCTCTCTAGGACCCCACCTAGAGTCTGCTCATTAGCATACTCTCAGGGATGGTTGAAAAGGGCTTATTTTGAATAACAAAACATTCTCCTCGCACTCCTACTGCTCAAGAAATTACAAGGGTTTATGGGAAGAAGACCAAGTATATATTTCCTATTATATCACAATATCACAGAAATCCATACTGAAGTTTTTTCAGATGAAATGATATAAAGTCCAGAGCTTGCTAATTTGGTTGGTGGGAGTGAGTTTGCGGGAGGGGAGAGATGAAACTGAGGGACGCTTTGTGGATAATTATTGATGCTAGATAATGGGTACATGGGGATTTGTTACTCCAGTCTCTACTTTTAAGTGTGTTTGAAATGTTTCAAAAAACATTTTTTTAAAGGGGAAGAGGAGATGCCCTGAGTCTCTAAATAAATACTCTAGATAAACATTTTATAAAAATTACCCAGTAAAGTGCCCTCCAATATTTTCTACTCCATTCTACACCATTCTGGATTTTCATTCTGACTGTGGCCCAGCAAATTGATTTTGCAATTCAAAAAAGACTCACAATAGCTGCTGTTTAAAAACCACTGTTCTCTACATGTTCTACCTCCCAGTTTGCATTTTTCCCACTACTAACTCCTCATCGCTACTACTAGTTGCAGACCCAGTTTAAGTAAGAATTTGGCCTCCTGACTGCCTAGAATAAGAGTTTGGACCACATAAGTTGATTTCATACCATCACTTTTATAAATAATACTGTGAAGAGTCTTTATGTGCATACATCTTTGTCTATAGTACCTAGAAGTGGAATTGCTGGGTCAAGTGATATACTTACAAGACTTATTATGCACATTGCCAAGTTGCTTTCCAAAAATGTAGTAACTTGCACTCTCACAAGCTATCAATGCATGGTCTCATGGCACCCTTGCTAGTAGGAAGTATTGCACGCTTCTTAATTATTCCCCATTTTAAAAGTCAAAAACATTCTTTTTATTATTAGCAAAGTTTATGCTCATTTCAATTATTTCTTGGTTATTATTTTATTTTCATGATCTATCTATCCTTGGTCTCTCCCAACGTTAAAAGTTAGGATCATTGAAATTTTAAAAATTACTCTATAAGAGAGTTTTATAATTTATACCACATATTTTCCTTATTTTTTGTTTGCCTTTATTTTTATTTATGATTTCTCATGACATAAAAATATTTTAAATTGTTATGAAGTTAAACTGATCTATCTTTTCCTTTAGGATTTCTTCCATTACTTTTAAGCTTGAGAAATCCCTTGGTATGTGTCAATCAAATAAACAGTAACCTACATGTCTTCCCTTTCATTTCCTCTTGCAGGCTTTGTAACATTCAATGTGTAGTCTCTTTTGGTCTTCTTACTCTATCTTTACTGAACAAAATATTGCTAATTTACCTTTTTACATTTTGTCATTATTATCAAGTTCAAATACTTGTCAAAGGCATATCTTACCAGCTTTCTTAAGGGTGAAACAATGGATTTTTAAATGCAGTGTGTTTTACCCAACTCTAATGATCTCTGCCACTCAGTTTCCAATGGGGTGCCTGATGCTCCGATCATACTGACAAGAGAGTTATGCTTTGTATAAACAAAGGAGGTTGCTGAGTATGTGATGTGGTTGAAGGACAGTCAGGAAACTGCCTCACCTCCCACACAAAACTGTGTCCTCTTAAAAGTGACAGAGCATACAGCCCGACAATTAGAGATCCATGACATTGGCAAATGAAAGAAGTCACATATTTTGTGCTAATATATTAGTAGTTCATAATGTCCTGAATCAAAGCTCTTAGCAGAGCAGTGAAGACAAAAGGACAAAGAAGGTGACAGTAGACCCAAGAGCAAAAGAGAAGCTAATGCTGAAGATGAAAGTCAAGTCATATCCCTCATGGCAGTCTCATGGTAGTGGAGGGAAAGGTTAAACATTTGTTGGAAATAACCAAGTGCCAGGTACCACAAGAAGCTCTAGGAGTAGTCAGATAAAGCTGATTCCTACCCTAATGAGGCTCACAGGCTAATTGAGAAGACAGAATAGTAAATCAATTGTTACAGGACAGAACTTTTGTTTCTGTTAGTAGGTAACTATTCATCCCAGAGACTGGAATATAAATTAGACTAGGTGAGGGTTGCAGGTTCCCTTGGGAGGTATTGCATGATATCGGATTTGGAGAATGAGTAGTACTTAACTAGGTGAGAAAAAGAAATGTGTAGAGGACAGTCCAGGCAAAGAAAACAGCCTGTCCAACGGTAGAGAGGCACTGGCAGGGCCTGGAATGACATGTTTAAAGAAATGCAGATAGTGGGAAAAGCTTAAGAGAAATCTGGGGTTGGGAGTGTGTGGGGCGGCCAGAGAGGCAGCTTCCAGGTTTTGGAGAGTTAGTGTGCTAAGCTACAGAGTGTGTTTAGAAAGCCATAGGTGTCAGGAAAATATTTTAAGCAGGGATGTAATAGCTGATGCAATAGTTTTAAAGATATCTGTGATTGCAAGAACGATAGATGATAGAGGATGCAGACAAAAGGGGGAGGGGGACTGATTGTGAAGGTATTGTATTAATTCAGGTAAGAATTGGCGTAAGATGCAGCATTTGGAGAGGAGTATGTGGACATGAGAGGTTATGGAGATAGCATCTATGAGACTTGATGGGAGACAGGATGCAGGGTGAGGAAGTGGGAAAAGCCTGAGGTGACCCACATTTCTAGACTAGGTGAGAGGGTGGATAGTGGTATCACTTACTGGTGACTCACATTCATCAGATCATGGCTCATAAATGTGATAAGACATTGTTTCTTCTGTTTCACTATTAAAAAATATCAAAGGAAGAAGGAAAATCATTTGCAGGAAAAAGACTGAGTAGCATTGTAGTGTAGTAGAAAGAGCTCTGGTATAAAAGAACAAGTATAAGGTAATGGTCTCACTTGTAAATATAAATCATTAAACACTTTATTATTTAAATAAAGAAGGCCTTCAAGGGAGATATGTCAGTTGAGGAAGGAGAGCTAAATGAGCAGCTCTGATTCTTTCCACTTAATGTTTTGCCCCCTCAATTCTTACTACCTTCACCACGATGGGCCCCAATGAATAGCTGCTCCCCTTTTCATTCTGTCCCAGAAGAGCCAGCACATCTTTTCTCTTTTTTTTTTTTTTTTTTTTTGTCTGCTTTGGGTCTTCATTCCTGCATGTGGTCTTTCTCTAGTTGCGGCAAGTGGGGGCTACTCTTCGTTGTGGGGCACGGGCCTCTCATTGCGGTGGCTTCTCTTGTTGCAGAGCATGGGCTATAGAGTGCAGGCTCAGTAACTGTGGTGCATGGGCTTAGTTGCTCTGCAGCATGTGCGATCTTCCCAGACCAAGGATCAAACCCATGTCCCCTGTATTGACAGGCGGATTCTTAACCATTGCACCACCAGGGAAGCCCCAGACATAAACATTTTTGAAGATAGTTTTCCATAGCATGTACAGAAATACAAAATTGTCCAATGAAAAGTCAAAGGCTATGAAGTGTTTGGCTTCTCTTTCTGCCTAAGGTTGTTTTTCTACTACATGGATTCTCATTGCTTCCATCTGTCTTGTTTCAGTGTTATTTTTGTTATTTCTCCCTGATCACATTCTATTTATAACTGATATTCTGCTTCACCAATCTCGAGTACAAAATGTACAAAAAGTACATTCCTTTTAATATTCAAAATAAATTTTGAGCTTCCGATCCATCCAGCCTCCCAACTGTGATAAAATGTTTATTTCATCCTCAACAGACTCCCTTAAGCTAACTCCAAAGCACTTACAATGTCTACTATCTTAGCGTTCTAATGCTAGGTAACAAATTACCACAAATTTAGCAGCTTAAAATAACACTCATGTCACCGTCCACAGGTCGGCACAGTGTGGCTGGATTCTCAGTTCAGGGTCTCACAAGACTGAGATTAAGGTGTGAGCAGAACTGCATGCCTTTCTGCATGCTCTGGGGAAGAATACACTCCAAGCCCATTTAGACTGTTGGCAGAATTCAGTTCTATCTAGTTATAGAACTGAGGTCCCCGTGGTCCCTCCATCTTAAAGCCAGCAACAGTGCATCCAATCCTTCTCATGCTTTGAATTTCTCTGACTTCTGGCTTCCTTTTCTGTTTTGAAGGGCTCTTATGGTTACATTGTGCCTATCTGGATAATCTAGGATTTTCTCCCAATTTTAAGGCCAAACAATTAGTGAAGTCCTTTTTCCCAAGTGACATACATATTGCGGATCCAACCCGAAAGAGCAGAGATCACAGAAGATATTTTGAATTCTACCTACCAAGCCTACCTGTTCCAAAGTGAGTAAGTCTTGGTTACTATCTTTGAAGGACACAAAGTCACAAAACCATCTTCAGTAGCCAAGGAGCCGCCTTTTAACACGTTGTCCCTGTTGAAACCCAGCCACCTAGAAGCTCAGATGCCTTTCCTTTCTAGAGAATTGTGATTTAAGCACAGAAAGTCTAATGTTCTCAAAATCATCTTACTTGTGCTGCCAAATGATCCCATTTCCTAGACAAACATACCATACCGGCCAGATAATGCCTAGCAAAACTCCTATCCACTTACGAAAAGTACTTTAATGACTTGGGGTTCTACTGCTAATCTGGGTGATGTCTCCAAGTATAACAGGAGAGAAGGAAGTCTCTCTCCTCCAGCATTAAGTTCCTCCATCATAGCTTCACTCTAAACCTTGTTTCATTAAACGCACTTATAATATAGTTCTAAATTGTACATCTCTTTTAGTTTACACAAATTCAAAGCCATTTTACCTGTAAGCACAATTACAGTGCCTGAGCCTGGGGGAGTGGCCAGTCTCCCTCACAACATACCTACACTCCAGTTTTCCCTTCTGGTTTCTTTCCCTGGTCCCTAGGACCCAAGACCCACCATGATTTCCTCTCCCTAATATACTGACATTTCTTTAATGAAAAGCCTTGCCTTGTCACATAGTCATGACTAGAAAATTCTAATTCTAGAAATATATCCACAGATATGAAGGAAAACTATGGTGATTACAGGGCAGAACTGGCATACTACTCATAGAAAGATCAGTAAACCTAAAGAACATTGCAGTATTCATAATGTAAAAGGTTGCTGAGTGGAGCAATAGTTCAAAATATTTTCATATTCGCAAAATTTGAGTTTGTCGAGACCTTCCAGATAGAAAGAGTATGTTAAGTCAAAGAATGTTTGTTATTTTTAAGTAACAGAACTCTAATCTTGTAATTCCAGTAGAAGCAGCAGAGATTACTTATCTATACAATCTCCTTAGCCTAAGATAAATGCTCGCTAACCCCAAAGAGAACAGTTACCAATGATAGCCATCACATTTTGGTTATTTTCTCATTCCTTCCTTGCATTTGACAAAGGGGATCTCCTCATTGTTTTTTCATGCCTTCTATTCCTTTTGGTTCTCACGGCACTGTCTTACTCCTCGTACATTCGTATGCAATTCTCTGTCTCCTTCTCGGGCTCGTCTCTTATGTATGCTCAGTGTAAACTGTGACATCAAAAACATAAAATGTGCCTACAAATAACAAACGTTGGTGAGAATGTGGAGAAAAGGGAACACTTGTACACTGTTGGTGGGAATATAAATCGATATAGCCACTGTGAAAAACAGTATGGACGTTCCACAAAAAAATGCCATAAGATCCAGCAATTCCACTCTTGGGTGTGTATATGGGAAAAAAAATGAAAACACTAATTCTAAAAGATACATACACCCCAGTGTTCATAGCAGCACTATTTACAGTAGCCAAGGTTTGGAAACAACCCAAGTGTCCATCAACAGATGAATGGATAAAGAGGAGTTGGTGTATACACACACACACACACACACACACACACACACACACACACTCTGAAATATTACTCATACATAAAAAAGAATGAAATTATGCCATTTTCAACAATGTGGTTGGACCTAGAGTGTATTATGCTTAGTGAAATAAGTTAGACCAAGAAAACCAAATACTCTATGTTATCACTTATGTGTGGAATCAAAAAAATAAAACAAACAAATGCATATAACAAAACAGAAACAGACTCACAGACATAGCAAACAAACTTATGGTTACCAAAGGGGAGAGGGAGGGGAGAAGGGACAAAATAGGAGTATGGGATTAACAGATACAAACTACTATACATAAAATAGATAAGCAACAAGGATTTACTGTATAGCACAGGAAATTATATTCAATATTTTGTAATAAACTATAAATAAATACCCTACCTAATACATCATTATTCTGGACATTAAACAAGAGAATAAACGTGACAGCTCTTTTTAGGTGACAAAGCACTACATCAATGTAAAATAACAAGTGTCAGTTGTTTCAATAATAATATCAGAAAGAGAATGAAATTAAGTAGGGCTCTCTGGGACACCCACCCCATCCCTGTACCATTCCTTCAGGTTTCTGCCTTGGGAAAGTGCTTTCTTTGCAATCTCTCCACCGGGAATGGCCACTATGGGACTAGCTACTGGCATTCTTGCTTGACCTTGAGGTTCTCACTCTATGATTTGCAACTGAGAAGTTGCAAATACTTCTCAGGATGTTTCTAATACTTGCTCTGATTGCAAAATCAGAAAGAGCTTTGTGTAACTCATAAATCTATCTCCATAGCCTTACTATGGGAAGATATGGTTATAAGTACATCTGTGATTATCACCTGCTTCTTTCCCATTGCATGGAGCTAGCAATGAAGCATTCCAGACATCCCACCAGAGGGCTAGGGTCTTCAGTGAGGAGGCCAGCATAGGAGTGTAGAAGCAGTTATGGAATACTTCCTCAGAATCTTTCCCTGATAAGTCCCCGTTGGGGGCTTATCACAAATAGTCAAGTATCCCAGGTATTATATTACATTCATCTCTCCCTTAGCACCTTCCATAACCAGTCCATATACTTGACATTGCACTTTGGGTTCAGAGCATATAATATGATGAACATGATAGACAGGTGCCCATCTGTTTTCTGACTCAAATGAAAATTAAGAGCAATAGCCTACTGGCAATGAACACTCCCTTCTATCCACTGCCTTAAAGGGATAGGAAATCCAGACTTACCAGCTCGCCTTGCTTCCTTTGCTCTGAGCCACTCTGTCCCCAAAGGGAATGCACACCCAAACTTTCTGCACTTTGGTAGAAGACAGTTAATAATCACATTTCACATTCAGTTCTCAATTCACAGCAATTTGCTTTCTGCCTCATTAGTAATAAACTACTGAATATCTCTCATAAATGTTAACACTGATCATGAACATTTTTCAGTTCTTATCTAATCTAACTTTTACTATCCTTTCTACCTGGAATGCTTGGCCCTGCTTCTTTCCATCAGGAAAATCTCATTAGAAATATATTTCAGCAAGATATGTATTGTTTTTGACCTCTACAGTCCAAAAATACCTCACACAAATTTCTATTGTATCATTTTTCATGCTGTATTATAATCCTTTGTTTGCATTTTTGACATGTTGAATTGAATTGAATGACCCTTCTGACTACCTGTCACTAGGGCTTTTAATGTTCTCAATTATTTTAATAATTACAGTAGGTTGTTCAACAGTTATTTATATTTTCCCAACTGGCATATGCATTTATTAAATAGCTGATTGAAGTTAGAGATACATTATATAGTCATGAATAGGAGCCAAGTTAACTAACTTATGGAAACACTAAACTTTAGATTTCATATTCTTACCAACCAAAATAACTGATCAAACCTATATTTTTACATGGAATATGATATTTCAGGAAATTAGTTTGTTATAGAATGTTTTACTGCTTTGATATTATTTGAAAAATAGAAAAAGAACAGGAGTGTTTATTATTCTAGATTAAATTTCATGTCTCTATACCACAATTGCAATTTTATATAATATAATTTTTCCACAGCAATAAAATAAAATAAAAAGTATCAACCATAAGAAAACATGTTTTAGCATTTTTTAAACAACTTTATCATATTTTTGGCAAATCCATGGCAAAACTTTGGAAACATTTTGCACAAACATTGGATAAATCAGCTCTAAAACAGCAGTGTTTAAATGGTTTGTAGGTGTATAGACCACACATCTCAGTTTTCCTGGCATCGTCTGGGCTTACTCTTATTGTGTTGGCACAATTAGTAGCAGCTTGCTTCTTTCACAGAAGGAGCCTAGTTTAGAAAGTAAAATTGTAAAGCCATCCTACTTACAGACTGTCTACACAGAGATTAAAAAGGAGACAATAATGTTTAATGCTTAAATGTCCCCATGACTCTCATAAAATCCCCTGAATTTTCATTTTTCAATAGAAATCTTTTTTTTTAAAGAAGTGAACTATTGGTGTAAACCACTGTCAGTTGTTTTTTTGTTTTTCTGTGTTTCTTTTTATTTATTTATTTGGCTGCATCAGGTCTTAGTTGCAGCATGTGGGATCTTCGTTGTGGTATGTGGGATATTTCGCTGCTGTGAGCAGGCTCTTTGTTGCAGCATGGGGGCTCCGGAGTGTGCGAGCTCAGTAGCTGCAGCACGCAGGCTCTCTAGTTGTGGCGCATGGGTCTAGTTGCCCTACGGCATATGGGATCTTAGTTCCCCAACCAGGTGTCGAACACACATCCCCTTCGATGGAAGGTGGATTCTTAACCACTGGACCACCAGGGAAGTCCCTCAATAAAAATCTTTTGATTTCACAAAAACCGTTTTTGTAGGTTTTTAATTTTATTTCTGTTTTTTACAAATTTCCTTTAAATATGAATATCTCTCTGTCCTAAAAATTATATCTTATAAATATTCTTTATTTTTCTCTCAAATGAAATTTTTTTTTAACTGTATAAGCATATTCAAGTATTAGGTACTGTAAATGCCTACTTGTCCAACAGTTTAAAACCCAAAAAAATCCATAATTAATAGAGATTGAAACATCTCCCTCCTAATCATTATGAACTATTGGTTATATTCATGGGGAAAATCTCTTAGATGGTAATAGCTTCTATTTCAGTGATGTGTTCTCTGTGATTTCAAATTCCCTGTTCTTGTGGTAGTGATCTTATTTTTTCCCTGTGCTTTATGTACTGGAGACTACAATTGTTATAGTCATTATTTTTGTTCTGTATTCACCCCTAAGGCCTTGGATTGCCTTTAAATGTATTTTTAAGTGCAAATTTTTCTAATCTTTGATAGCATTGTCCATTTTGTGCTCTCATGATCTCCCTAAATATGCCATTTCCACTCCATTTGAAGGAAGATATTGAGCAAAACTAGGGCAAACAAAGTATTCTGGAGACACGGCTTTGAAATTTACTCCCCCTGGTGGTCCAATGCTCTGTTGTCGTGTAATGTCATAAAAATATTTTCTCTGGTATCAGGAGTTATCATGTAAAATACATGACAAACAGGTAATTGTTTCCAAAAACATACATGAGGACTCCCTTATCACTGAGTGAACAGATTTTACACATATTTATCTCAATTCATTATCCCAACTTATTTGTGTAAGTTGTGTACAAGTACACTCTCATACAGCAAAATGCCCAAACCTTGGATGCTTTTCATGGGGAGCAAATGGAAAATTGTTCTTTTATTCCTAAACCTTAAATAATTTCACATAAGTTACCCCTTAAGTTCTTCTATCTATTTTAGATACAGTATGTTTGAACTTTTCTACAAGTATTTTCTAGATGTGACCACTTAGACATAAATTAAAATAACGTGTAAGAACCCATTGAATCAAAGGAGGCTTTCATAATAACAGTCTATTACCATTGTAAAGAGCCTTTGCAATATATAGTTCAACCTCTAAACTTTAGATAAGAGAAAATTGAAACCACTGCATGAGGGTTTAGATTTCCTAAGTCCCAGATCAATGTTCTAGATCAATTCTCTTAATTACATTTTAAAATAAATTTTCTTGCTACTTCTTTATTTTAATTCTGTAATAATTAAAAATACTGTAATCAGCTGTATCACAAATAATAATAAAGATGGACATATATCATTAATTTAGTTAATGAACATTTATTGAGTGCTACTTTTTTTTTTTTTTTTTGCTGTACGCGGGCCTCTCACTGTTGTGGCCTCTCCCATTGTGGAGCACAGGCTCTGGACGTGCAGGCTCAGCGGCCATGGTTCACGGGCCTAGCTGCTCCGCGGCATGTGGGATCTTCCCGGACCAGGGCACGAACCAGTGTCCCCTGCATCGTCAGGTGGACTCTTAACCACTGTGCCACCAGGGAAGCTCAAGCGCCACTTATTGATAGAGAGAGTACAGCAAGTTTAAACAGGTTTGGAAGATGGGAAAATTTTATTTTCTAATATGTTGAGATTGAGGAGTCTATGATTTATCCCAGTGAGTATTTACTTGAGCACGTCATGTGGATAAGCAGCTCAGGTGAGAGAACTGAGATGGAACAGCGGTCGAGGTAAGTTGGCATAGAGAAGATAGATTTAATTATAATATATTAGGAGAAAAGTGTGATGACCTGGAGAGAATCTAAGTTTGGGGAAGTTTTTAAATCTCTTTTTTCTTCTTTCCTTTCCCCTTTTTATTCCTTTCTTTCCTTTTTTACTTCTTTCTCTCTCCCTCTCTTTCTTTCTTTCTGTCTTTTCCTTGTTTAGCTGAAATTTATATGTTTGTTAGTTCTAGGCAAAGTTTTATAGTGAACAAATGGATACCAAGGGGGATAGGTGGGGTGGGATGAATTGTGAGATTGGGATTGACATAAATACACTATTGATACTATGTATAAAATAGATAAATAGTGATAACCTACTGTGTAGCTCAGGAAACTCTACTCAATGCTCTGTGGTGACCTAAATGGGAAGGAAATCCAAAAAGGAGGCGATATATGTATACGTATAGCTGATTCACTTTGCTGTACAGTAGAAACTAACACAACATTGTAAAGCAACTGTATTCCAATAAAAATTAACTAAAAATAAAAGAAATCAAGAAATAGCAGATTAAAAAGAGCATTTGGATTGGTGATATCAGCAAGATAGCAGAGTAGGAAGCCCTGGACTCTCCTCCCACAAATACACAGATTCAGCAAGAATTCCTAGACAAATTCCCTTTGTGATAAATCCAGAAACTAATTGAAAGGTCCCTGTATCCCCAGGAAAATGCAAAGCAAGCATCACCAAAGCCAGTAGAGAGGTTTGGGACACCCTCTTACTGGAATCCCTACTGCCAGCATAGCACCATACTATGAAAAAGAAACACCCTAACTCTCAGCTTCTCCCAAGGGAGGCAGGGGTTGGTCTGTGTATCCAGACTCCCAGCTCTTCTAAGGGGGGGGGGGGTCCCCAGAGGACTAACTTCAATTTTGCCAGTCTTGGAGTTCTGGTGGGCCAGGCACATTCCATGCACCTGGAGGAAAATGGCGACAGCAGCTTGGGCTGGTAGACATCATACATAGATCTTACTCCCTACTCATCACATAGCAAGTGACAAAACCCAAAGCTGCCTGCTTCTTCCTGGGGAGGGAAAAAGTTAGAAGAGGCCAGTGAATCTCTGTCCAGGTTGCTTGGTGGAGGTCTTCTCCTGTATAAGGCCAGTCCATGAAGACTGGGAGAGATGCCTACTTTGTCTAATATGCAGGCAGCAACACAGAAAGTCAAGGAAAATCAAGAATCAGGCAAGAATGTTCTCCCCAAAAGGAATAAGATAAATCTCCAGATACTGACACTACAGAAAGGTACTGATAGTATACCTAAAAGAGAATTCAAAATAACTGTCATAAAGGTGCTCACTGAGGTCAAGAAAACAATTCATGAACAAAGGGAGAAATTCAACAAGGAAAAAATATTAAAAAGTACAAAACAGAAATCATAGAGCTAAAGACAATAATTAAACTTAAAAAAAAAACCCACTAAAGTGTTTCAACATCAGACTAGATTAAGCAGAATAAAACATCAATGAACTCAAAGACCAGTCATTGGAAATAATTAAGTCAGAGAAGCAAAAAGAAAACAATGAAAAAGAGTGAAAAAACCTTAAGAGAGTTATGGGACACCATCAAGGAACCAATACACATATTATGGGATTCCAAGAATGAGGAGAGATAAAGGATGAGAAAAATTATTCCAAGAAATAATGACTGAAAACTTCCAAAATCTGGGGAAGGAAATGGACATCCAAATCCAAAAAGCTTAAGGGACACCAATCAGATAAATCAAAGAAATCTACTTCAAGACACACATTATAATTAAATTGTCAAAAATCAAAGACAAAGAGAATTTTGAAAGAAGCAAGAGAAAAGCAACTTGTCACATCCAATGGACCCTCCTCGCCTTCTTATAAGACAATTAACAGATTTTCAATAGAAACCTTGCCGGCCAGAAGGGAGTGGGATGATAGACTCACACTGCTGACAGAAAAGAGCTACTACCAAAGAGTAATATGCCCAGAATAACTGTCCTTCAAAAACGAAGAAGAGATAAAGACTTTCCCACACAGAAAAAATGCTCAGAAAGTTCACCACCACTAGATTTGCCCTACAAAAAATGCTAAAGGGAGTTCTTCAAATTAAAATGAAAGGATGCTAAAAAGAAACATGATAGCATAAGAAAGTATGAGACTCATTGATAAAGGTAAATATATTTTAAAAATTCAGAGTAGTGTATTACTGTAATGGCAGTGGGTAAATCTCTTTTAATTCTACTATAAAAATTATAAGACAAAAGTATTAAAAAATAATTATAACAAAAAAGTTAAAGATACACAGTATGAATAGATATAAATTTTGAAAATAGCATGAAGTACATGAATGGGAGAAGTTAAAATATAAAGTTTGTGTATGTGATTAAACTTGTTATTATCATCTTAAAATTAACATTTACAACTATAAGATATTTTATGTTTACCCCAAGGTAACTACAAAAAAATGCTTATAGAAGATACACAAAAGAAAAAGATCAAGTATTCAAAATATATCAATAAAAAAAATTAACAAAACAAAAAGGAAGACAGCAAGAGAGGAAAAGACAGACAAAAGAACTCCAAGACTAACAGACAACAATTAATAAAATGGCAAAAGTAAATCCTTCCCTATCAATAACTGCTTTAAGTATAAATGGATTAAACTCCCCAATCAAAAAACAGAGTGGCTAAATGGATTTTAAAAAACAACACTCAACTATATGTGGACTAAAAGAAACTATTCACAACAGTCAAGATGTGGAAACTACCTAAATGTCCATTGACAAATGAATGGAAAAAGAAAATGTGGTATATACATACAATGGGATATTATTTAACCTTAAAAAAGAAGGAAATTCTGCAATATGTGACAACACGAATGAAACTTGAGGGCATTATGAAAAGTGAAATAAGCCAGTCACAGGAAGACAAATACTGTATGATTTCGCTTATATGAGGTATCTAAAATAGTCAGATTCGTAGACTCAAAGAATGGAATGGTGGTTACCTGGGGTTGGGGAGGAGGGGGAATTGAGGAGTTAATAATCAACAGGCATAAAGTTTCACTTAAACAAGATGAATAAGCTATAAAGCTCTGCGGTACAGCATCGTACTTACGGTCAACATAATGTATTGTACACTTAAAAATTTGTTAAGAGGGCAAGTCTCCTGTTAAGTGTTCTTACCACAATAAGATAAAAATTTTTAGAAAAAGTACTTGTTTTAGATTCTATAGACTAGGTCTGAGACTGTATTCTAGTACTTACTAGTAATGTAAACTTCAAATTTTTTATTATCTTCTCTTAGCTCCAGTTCACTCATCTATATAATAGGAATAGTAATAAATAATATGCAGGGTTCTTACTAAAATCAAATTAACCTACATATATATAGGAATATCATAGTTCTGTTGTATATTAGATACATCTTCTCATATAGAATTTTTTATGGCAAAGCCTTTTTATAGCTCCTGCCTCTTTAGGATCCTGCTTTCTCTACTTTTCCCTCTTCACACCATGGAAACATGTTCAAAAATATTTCATCTTTTTAAAAAAAAAAAGCTGACCTTTAATTTTTTATATCCCCAGTGCTGCCCTAGTTTTCTTGTTTACTTTATAACTAAATTAATAAAGGAATTTTTTATTCAGTAATCTGTTCCCATCTTCCCCTTAAATTCTCTATAACTGAATTTTGCTCCCACCATTTTACTGCAACTGCTTTTCCTGTAATATCCTTCCAAGTGCAAATTTTGATGAACTCTCTTCATGCCTTATCTAATATATGAGGCATTTGACACTATTGTCTTTCAAGTACTATTTCTTGATATATTCTCCTCTCTTCAGTTTTTGCAACAAAGTAACTCTTTCCTGGTTCTTTCTGACGCTTCAGATCACTGTTTTTTACTCTCCTTTGCTGATTCCTCTTCCTACTCGATAAAATTGATGTTCCAGATTTCATTCTTATCTCCATCTTCTCCTTTGCCCATCTCAGTCACCTCTTTGAATTTAAACACTGCTGATATTTCTAGATACATTACTCCATCTAAGAAAAGTCTCTAAGTTCAGAAATTCATCCATTATCTATTTCTTCCATTAATATGCATTTAGCATCTACCATTGTGAGGCATGGTCTGAAAAAAGGAATTGGAAATAGGGCAGTAAACAACACAAACCAAGATCCTTGCTTTCATTTTCTTAGATATGTCATAAGGATTTCAAGTTCAAGACGTCTAAAATGAACTACACGTCCCCCACCCCACCTCCTACAATCTGTTCCTTATCTTGTATTTTAGTTCCTAGTAGATAATTCCATCCACTTATGTATTCAAACCAGAAATCTGAGAGTAATCCTAGACTCTTATCTCATTGATGTCTTTCTCATAACCATTAAATCCACTTTTCAATGTCTTCTCAAATCCAGTCCCTCATCTTCATCCACAAGTACACTTCAAGATCACCTGGGCTCTGCATGTATAAAAGGGGATAATGGTGTTGACAATAAGGTTGATGAGATAATAGATTCACAGTACCCAACACATGGTGTGGTGCTTATTAAATAAGTGTTAGTTATCTTTATTAAATACTAATAATTATTAGCTATTAGAATTGGCATGTGAGATGAAACCTGTTTCCCTTCCCTGCCTAGTAAAACAAAAGTATTGATTAACAATCCAAATCACTTCATCAAAAGTACCACATGCTACACAAATTAACTTTTTTTGATAAAGTGTATATATATAAAATCTGCCTGTATGACTCAAGCATTTTATTGGGATTATGTATATCCATATATCTCAGAAATATATGTATGTATGTATATATATATATATATATATATATATATATATATATATATATATATAGTTGAGGATCATACCCATGTCCCCTATTCCAATTTGTGAATCTCCTAACTGAACAGCCAGGAGAATAGAGGTCAATTTATCTTCTTTATTATGAATTAAACTGAATTGGGGGACCCAGTTTGGGTGCATAGTCAAATTGGCTTGTAATACTTTTACCATTGGATTGAATTTATCACCAGTACTATAGGCTGCTCTCCTATCATCACCCTATTGGGCATTGAGCCTGCCATGATAAACTTCGCTCATGAAAGCTGGCTAAAGTGAGGACCTAGAAAGCCATGAATGTTTAGCTCCTTTTCTCAGTTCACTAATCAGATAGTCATTCCTGCTCTCTTGCAGAGGCTTGATTAAACAGACAGAGATGGTTGGAAAACCACTTTTCCTAACTCTGTGCCTCAGAAAAGGCAGACACTCCAATGTCTTGGCCATAGAAGGAGTAAGAGGGGAAGAGACAGAATAGTCCTCACTAATATGCACCCCCAAAGATATAAATATATGATCTATATAATCAGTTTTTTCTGAGTATTAAAAAATTTGAGGGTAAACATATTACATTTTCAGGTAGTAGCAAAAAGGTGATGCCTCAGAAAACAATGTAATTCAGAGTGAGTTTAATCAATGAAATCTACTCTTTCAAAATGAAGAAGAGGAGTAATAGAGGGGAAAACAACCCAGAAATAGGATAAGGGGGAAATGATTAAAAATAAATATTACAAATATTTGAGAGGCATACTGGGCTGGGAGCTCTACATGACTTATCTCTGTGGCTGTCATTTTAAAAGCAAACATAATATTAGAAATGTGTTAATGGGAATAAGATATGTAAAAATAAGTGTACTGAGGATACTTCCAATGAACATGACAGCATTATATTTGTTTTTGACAAGTATAAAATGAGAGATGGAAAAAAATAGAAAGTTTCCATAGACGAACCTCCAAAGAAGGGATTGAACAGGCAATGTTGAACAGTAGAAAGAACATGCATATGCTTTGAAACACACAGATCTGGGTTGAAATATTAACCCTATGATGTATTAGTTGCAGGGTGTTAACTATGCTAGTTGAACTCCCGTAGTATCCTTGCCTTGTCTGTGAAATAAGAGCAAATTCATATGGGTGTTGTTTTAGAATACATCACATCATGCCTGGCCTCTGGTAACCTCTCAAACACAAGTAGTTTTCTTACTGCCTGGGAAAACATATTATTGAAAAATAGAACCTTAAAGAAATGAATTAATTTGTTTTGAATGAAAAGAGGTGACTTAGCCTGCCTTTCCTTCCAGTAAACAGTCTCTTAATACCCTGAATACTCAATATCCTGAAGAGTCTGAACTAGAAGAAATAGCCTTAAATTGCATCAATTTTCTTCTTGACTTCCTGGGAATATGATACTGGAATAGGTCCTAGGTCCTAGAGTGTCCAAACCAGGAAATCATGCAAAACAGTCATAAATATGTATCGAAATGATTTGAAAATAACCCAGTCTAATCTTTTCTGCAAGAATTTTAATCACACTTGTGGTCTACATGGTTGTATAGACTGTGATCCTATCAATTTATTTTGAAGCTGAACTGCCCCAAATATTTTCTGAAATATATTTGTCAATTTAATTCATTATGCATATTAATTCCTAATAAATATTTATTTCTATAGTTTTTACAACTGGGACAGTCATGTTGCTGTTTGGAATTCAACTCCCAACTACCAAGTGATTGCTGATAATCCAGAAGGCTTACTTTTCAAATACAAAAGAGACAGAAAAATTCTCAACGTGGACCCTAAGGTAAGTCTGCTTTTACACTTAGGTATCTCCTCAAATTTTATTGTATCTCTACCATCATTCAAAAATTATTAAATATTTGACCTTAAGCTTTTAAATTTAGAAGTGAAAAGATAGGTGGAAACTTAGAGCATCTACTCTCCTTAAAGAAAAAAACTTCAAAACAATAAATTATCAGAAATCAACAAAGAAGAATTTGGGAGGAATTTAAATGGAACTCACATGTGCGAACACTTCTCCATGCCTGACAGCAGAATTAGGTAAGGGAGCCAGTGACAGCAAATCTGTTTGCTCTGATTCTGGGGAGGCCAGTAACTTTCTGCTCTGAAAGGGGAGATGAGTCATTTAGGGAAGAGAGACTCTCACCTCACATACGTACCTTTTTTTATGTGACTAACACTGAAAACAGTGTTGTGTTTAGTGCATTTCTGAGCATTAACTTAGAAAATACATTTGATTTAAATATTTTAAAAACATGTGCCATGATATTTTGAATTTGTTCAAAGACAAATGTTTACATCTTACATATTTTCAAAGACTACATTTACATCATGACTTTTAATCATGATTTGTCATATAGCTGGGGGCGAAGGTTGAAACGTAAAAGTCGTATGTGCTTGGGTTGCTTTGGTGGTTTTTTTTTCTAACTTTTGGAAAACATGTTACTCACATGACAGTATCAGTCTAAAATCCAAAGTCAAGAGAAATAGTTCTTCATAGTGAAGGAATAAAATTGTGTGATATGCCTGGGGTAGGTAAAAGATGGACCGAAGGTAAAGGGGAGTCTTAATCTAAAACCTTTTCAAAAAATTTTTCAAAATAAAAAATATTTAGTTTCATATCCACTTAATGTAGTTCTTTGCTCATAAAAAGTACTTAGTAACTATGTGCTCAAAAAATGAATAAAGGAAATTTTGTAGCATGAAATAGATTTTTGTCTGAATCAGATACAGCTTCAAACACAAGAAACCCCAAGCTGGTGACTTAAAGAGAAAAGAGACTTCTTTCTCTCCCACTTGTAAGTCTATATAGAGGCTTTCCAAAGTTGGAGTGGCAGCTACACTGTCATCTGGGCCAAGGTGGCCCTCGTCCTCTTAGGCCAACATAGATCTCCAGCCAAAACAACCACCTTTTAAACAGAATGTATGGAAGAAGGTGAGTAGGTACAAAGAACATGCCCCCACTACCTTGTAAGGAAGTTTCCCCAAAGCTACCACACCCATGGTCACTTATGTTCCATGGCAAGAACTTAGTCACACGGCCATATCTTGCTACATGGAAGGCTGGGAAATGTAATCTTTATTTAGGTAGCCATATGTCCTGCTAGAAACAAGAGTTCTACAAAAGGGAGAAGAGAGGTTTGGGTAGACAACTAGCAGTTCTGTTACTAGATTGGCCTTATGGAACCCCCCACCCTTGTGCCCTAGCCTGGCTGAAGACCCCTGCCTTGACAGGGGAGCTTCTTTTCCTGTTCAGATTTGCACAGGCAATAACAAAACTGATGCTGGGATTGAAATAACACAAGCTTTATTCAATGACCAGAGAAAGGAGAAGCCGGAACTTAGTTCACAAATCAACTTCTAGTCAGGGGGTGATCAAGGCAAGATTTTTAAAGGTAGGGTTAATGACAGGGAGGCATATGCATTGGCTTTCTGGGAATAGGTGGGGTTCTTCCTGGAACTGGTTGCCACCTTCTTTTTTTCCTTCTATGGTGCGGTACTTCCTGTTATGGCCACCGGCAGGCGTGTCACTTAGCATGCTCGTGTATTACAATGAGTGTATGATGGGGCTCAAGGTCTACTGAAGACCAGGTCATCAGCCATTTTAGACTTGGCTGGTTCTAACCAGTTCTGGTGGTCTCTTGTTTTTCTCTTCTGGTGGTTTCCTGTGAGACAAAGATAACACTTCCCCACAGCTTACATTCCCTCCGGGGAGGGGGAGAGTTAGAGTTAACAACCATGGTGACAGTTTCTGACACAACGCTATCTCCTTCAAAAGAACACTACTCTTTTTTTTGTTGTTCTCAGGTTTCTCATTAGTAAGATGAGGGACTGGACCTGAACATCAGTAGGGCCATATTTATTATGAATCTATGAATAGCAGAGAAGTTTATGAGTGCATCTTCTCTCTGGTGATGCCTCTATACTCATCATAGATGGGTGTCAACATGTTATCATTTGAGGCAAATTACAGAAAACTTAATAAATAGCATTCACAGAGTCTTTTCCTTTTTGAAGGCTAAACTATGTACATAAGAAAAGATATAAATTGATTTATAGCATCATTAAGATGTATGAAACAAATTTTTGAATCAGTTTTGAATGATATCACACAGACTTTTAGGGCTCTATTTTAACTGATACCATATACATATATCAAGAATGTATGTCATGAATTAGAGTTTTTGTCTATGTCTTTGAAGAATCATTATTAAATCCAAACTGCTGCTTGACTGGTTCAAATAACTTTAACTAAAACACGCATTTACAAAGTAATCAATCATGATCTTTCAAAGACTTAGTCTACAATCCATGAAATATAACGTCTTCCTCTTTTTTCCTGGAAGATTTTACTTATAACTCAAAAGATTCCTGATGAGTCTGAAGGAAAGTTACTTCCAAAGTCTTGGAGAATGAACAAGGATTTGGTTAATTAATGATAAAAGTAAAGAACTATTGGGTGAGACATCCAATGATATTTGGGTACTTCTATTTCTTTAAATTTTATTTTAAGCTTATCTTTTTAAAGATAAAAACTTACTGGAAAAGAATGTCGGTCTCAGCATTAATAAACAAAATTCTAGGCCTTACTTTACTATTAACTGGCTGCATGGCCTTGAGAAATTCACTTTACCTCCCTAGGCTTTACTGTTCACAACTGGAAGATGAGAGTCTATTGTTGTTGTTGTTATCATTGTTTTCTGATCTCTGGAGTCCTTCTACAGGCTCAGACCTGATTCACAGAGATTCTGACTCAACTGGGCCCAGAAGTACATATTTTCATAAGTGGCCAGTGTGATTCTGCTGTAGATTGCCATGAACCATAATTTGAAAAAGTCTTATCTATAAAAACACAATAATCTCAAGAGATCTGGTACTCTGTTCCCAAACACAAGTGTTCTCAAACAAAATATAACACATATATTTTCATTTTTATGGACTAGATATAAAAGTAGCATGTACATCACCTACCTGATTTCTTAGCTTTTTCACTCTCGTCAAAGAGCCATGATCCTTTTATATTTCATGCATCCACATAGCAGCTCTTACAGGCCTGCAGGAGAGTCAAGAAATAAGCTAATATGTCAAGTTTTTTGAACTACAAACAACGATACGAGTTACATTTTTATAATCAGTATTCTTCTTAATAATTTTGCTGACAATTCTTCCTAAGATGAACACCTTCTAATAACTCCATAGTTAAAGTGCTATAAAATGTTGTAAGAACAGCACAACTCAACTCTCCTTCAAGTACTCTGAAAATTTTATGCTTAAAATTAAAGGGGTCAAGATAAATGAAAAATGGAAACACTGGTAAACAGGATATGTTTCCTTTGTACAACACAGATGTAGACTCATTAATTCTGAAGTATGGTTCCTATGAAACATTGTTGTTTGTGAATGGTAAGAGTGGAAAAAAGAAAACTGTGCAGGTCTTAGAACAAGTAATATGAGTTCATTGGTTAATAAATTCCCAATGCAATAAGAGTTTGGTTGCACTGAAAACAGGACCACTGGCTTTAACTTCCCTGCAGCTGTATAACATCTGGAACAAATAAGGTCAGTTTCTACTTTTGAGTGAAGAATGCTTGTCTAAGTGATTCACACCCACCAAAATGTTTCCACTGTATTACCTTTAGAAGGACTGAGGGGACGCAGTTTGTACTCACTCCTCTGCACTATCTGGACAAATGAGAAAAACTAGGCATTTTTCGTTTGCTTTTAGGAAACATTAACCTGGAAGAGTTTGCTTTGAGTCTTAGCCTAACATAGGTGGTCTAAAACCTTCATGATCTACTAATAAGATGAGAGATTGTATAAAATGGTTAAAATAGGAAACATCTTCCACAGTTACACCAGCGTTTTTCTTTTCCCCTCGCCTATTTTGTTAACTAATGTGAGAACCTATCACCTGGAAAAATGTCTGGTTAATAGGTACTTAATAAATATTCATGGAACAAATGATTAAATGAATGATTCCCTCCAAACACACAAATATAATGCTATAGTAATTCAAAGTTGAGGAGTGGATTATGTCACTGATGCTTGAGGTAACAGAGATAGCTAGAAAGGGTACAGTCACACCACTCTGTATTGATCCAAGTAAGTCAGAAAATAAATTACAGGAACTTATCGGTGGAAACAGCTAGTGTTGCCATAATTGTAGGCTTTGTTGAGGTTATGCAGAAACCTTTATTTGGTATGTGCTTTCAAGTGTTCTTGTGCAGTCCCAGGAATATGTAATTTAATCTGTCTCAAATTAAGACTGTTAAATTAGAATATGTTTTTGATTTATGAACAAATTGACACAAACAGGTTAAATGACTTGCTCAAGGTCACAGAGTTCATCATTAGTAGACTCTAGCGATGGAGCTTAAACATAAATTTGAGACACCATAGGGAATGTAAAGATGAGCAAGAGTTCAACCCTTGCCCTTTAAGTGCTTGAAAGATTTTTAAGGAAACAGGCATGTAAAAAATATAACTGCAACATAAGGAAGAAAGTGATATGTTGCAAAAAAGAGAAATGCTTTGGGGATTCAGTGGAAGAAGAGATGACTTTTGATCTTAGTCAGGAGCCAGTGGAAAGGAGACTGTGAGGGGACAGCATTGGGGATTATTAGGTGATTATTAATAGAGGAGGTAATCTTTTAACTGAAATTGAAGAATGATTAAGAATTGAACTCATAGAGATGGAGAAGAAGATAATGCCAGGAATGAAACCTATTAACAAAGATAAGGTTGATGAGTGTAAAACAAAGGCAAAGAAAACCTAAATAGTTCAATTTGGCTGCTGAATTCTTTTGGAGAAGGAGCAGAATGGGAATTGAGCATGGAAAGGTCATGAAAAGCCTTGAATGCAAGACTGATGAAGACCTTGGAGTAGACTTGACAGGAAATAGGGAAATATGCCCAGGCTCTTGTGCAGGGAAATAACAGGAAGAAAGTTGTGTTTTAAGGAGATTAGAGGGTGTTGATTACGACAGACTAGGGAGAAAGACTGGAGAAAATGAGAGTATAACAGTAATCCAGGTGAAGAGCAAAGAGAACCAGAATTAGGGGCCCTACCCCAGTTAGGATGTTTCTGAGTTACGTTTTTAGTATCACAACTACCTGGCCATCCAGGTAAAGACAAAACTTAGAGAATATATCAATGAAGAAAAAGTGGTTGAGGGATCTCACTTTACTCCAACACTTAGGAAAGAGAAAGAGAGTTAGTTCTAGTGCTGGATGAGTATAGAGAAAAAGGTGGATGGATGTTAGTCACCTCTTCATTCTTCCTTCCATCCTCCTGTTCCTCGTCTGATGTTTACTGAGTAACTACTGGGCGCTGTGAGGTATAAAAAGTGGACCCAAAAGGTGGGTTTCTTGCCCTAAAAAGCTTATAGGTTAATTGGTGGGCGGGTGAGAACATAAAATACGCACAGAAATGGCAAGCTGGAAAGTGACCTGAGAGGAAAGAAAATGCTCCAGGAATTCAAAGGAGACAGAAGTTACTTTGGACCTAAGGCATTCAAAAAAAAGTTAGTGAAAGAGATGGCATCTGAACTGGATCTTGAAGGATGAGTATGGTGAAAACATGAGGACTGGAGCAGAGGAGTATTCTGATAGGAAGGAACATCACATAAAAGGTGTGGAAGCACAGAGCATGCAGCTACATGGGAAGGGAGAGGAGCTCCTTTTGGCTCAAGAGTCATTCTCAGCATGGGCCAGACATCAGAATCACCCAGAAAGTTTTAGAAGATTTGATCTCCAAAGATTCATCCCCAAAGATTCTAGTTTAATTGGTCTGGGTGGAAGGCCTGGGCATCCATACTTTTTAAAAGCTCTCAGGTGATTCTTAACTGCAAGCAGGGTTGAGACCAAGGTACAGGAAGGGGAGAAATAGCAGAGAAGTTTTGAGAGAAAATTGAACTCCAAGAGTGGAAGCCAAATCTAATGAGTTTTTGCCATTCTGCACAGTTCAATGAAAATCTGTACCATTTGTGTTATGACTTAGAATCAAAATTTCTGAGTACAAAAATGATTAAGACATTTTGAAAGGAGGTTATTTTTCCGTTGGCTAAACTCCAATTGGTGTTCAAAAGAAAATCAATTGTATGAAAAATGTGAAATTCAGTAAGACAGAGGCTCCTTTTTGTTACTTTGTTTAGTGTCTAATAGAGTGCATTTGAATATAGTTCCCTGATAAATAGCTGATAACAAAACAAGCAAACAAACAAACAAAAATGTTAAAAGATCTTAGAGATGTGTGGTTTCTATTAGATGTAAGAAATTGAAACAAAAGACATTATTATAGCATAAACCTTTCTGGTTCACCCTGAGTGTCACAGAACTTGGACAATATGCAATGCAGACCGTGCATTGATTTAGCAGGATGTATTTCTTTTCTCTTTACATATCAATACTCCTGACTATACAGCAGGCACTCCCCAACCCAGTCTCCCCTTTTTGAAAATCACAACTGTTCAAACATAAAAATGTGCTACTTTGGAATGCAAACTGTTATCACAAGAGCTCTTCATCAACATCCAGCCCACCATGGCTTGATTAGTAGCAATTTCCTTCACTTCTATATAGCATTTCCCCTTCCTCTCTCCTCATGCCAGCCAATCAGGAGAACACTAAGCTCCACCCCCTAGAGGTTCAAACTGCATAGGTCTGTGGCAAGGCCCAGGAATTTGTATTTTTTTAATATTTTATTTTATTAGAGTATAGTTGATTTACAATGTTGTGTTAGTTTCAGGTGTATAGCAAAGTGATTCAGTTCTACATTTTTTTTTTTCTTTTTCAGATTCTTTTCCCATATAGGTCATTACAAAACATTGAGTATAGTTCCCTTTGTTAATACAGTAGGTCCTTGTTGTTTCTCTGTTTTGTTTGTAGTAGTGTGTATATGTTACTCCCAAACTCCTTATTTATGCCCCACCTTACCTGTCCCCTTTGGTAACCATAAGTTTGTTTTCTATGCCTGTGAGTCTATTTCTGTTTTTTAAATAAGTACATTTGTATCATTTTTTTAGATTCCAGATATAAATGATATCATATGATATTTGTCTTCTGTCTGACTTATTTCACTTAGTATGATAATCTCTAAGTTCATCTGTGTTGCAGCAAATGGCAATATTTCATTCTTTTTTATGGCTGAATAGTATTCCATTGTATATATATACCACATCTTCTTTATCCATTCATCAGCCAGTGAATATTTAGGTTGCTTCCATGTCTTGACTATTGTAAACGGTGCTGCGGTGAACATTGGGGTGCATATGTCTTTTTGAATTATGGTTTTCTCCAGATATATGCCCAAGAGTATTTTTAAATGTCTCCTCAGGTGAGCTTAAAGATTAGCTGGATTTGATATATACTGCTTTTCATAGTGATATATCATTAGCTATTGTTTCACCTTACCATATGTCCATAAGGTAATCAAATTTCATTCCTCTAAAACACCTTTTAAGTCAACAGTATTAATTTTAAGTAGTCTAAATTACACATTCCTGAGACTGCACACACTGACTACAAAGTACAAACCGTACAGCAAAGGCTTCTGGATAACCTCCACAGTAATATGAATGACCGCAGTAGATGCTTCCACTGATAAATCGCCGCTATTTTTCCTTACTTACTTGGATCATTATAGAATAAGGGTGATGGTACTCATTCTTGCTGTCATGGCCTCATCAAGAATCATTTTGTCAGGTAGGTTTGCCCAGAGGCTTATATGAAACATACATGACAGAGACTTATAAAGCATAAACTGAAACGTAGGGCAGAAACCCTTTCTGGTCTCTAGTGCTAGCATATGGCAGGTGCTTAGTAAACATCTGTGGAATGAATAAACTGAATATTAAATATTTGCTAAAGAAATGAATAGGAGGGCCAAAAATATCCTGGAAACATTTGAGGTTAACTTTAAACTATTTTAGGATCTTAGACATTTGAAACATATGTAGAGTTAATGCTATTTTTAAAGAGTTGAAAATTGCCAGAGTAATCGACTCTGGTGCTTTTCTGTCCTTGGTAGGTGAGTTAACCCTGGGGGTCCTTTGCTGAACTTTGGAGTGCTGATTCTAGGTGTCCAGGGCAATGGCGCTGTGTTAGGTTCTTGGTATTTTATTATTTTTTAAAATGAATGTATAGTCATTATTGCATATGATACAGATGCAAAAAGACACAAAAAATCAAAAAGCCACATTTTACTTTCTTTTTCTATGAGCAAAACAATATCTAGGTGAACAACGTTTAAAATTAAAAATAACTTCTACTAATGAAAACATATGTTTTTGTTTTGGGCGGTTTTGCTTGTTTGCTGAATTTAGAGGACGATTCCAGCAATACCTCCTCACAGCTCCTCTCTCGTCTGTTCTGCAACCCCCCACCCAAACACTTGCTACTATTAGTAGGAAAGGTGTTAATTGCCTCCTAATTCTGCCTCCCAGTTCATTGACTATGTTAAAATCATCTGGAGCCTGTCACAGGCTGAAATTTCTCTTCTCAAAATGGTGGCCCTGGGCTTCCCTGGTGGCGCAGTGGTTGAGAGTCCGCCTGCCGATGCAGGGGACATGGGTTCGTGCCCCGTTCCAGGAAGATCCCACATGCCGCGGAGCGGCTAGGACCGTGAGCCATGGCCGCTGGGCCTGCGCGCGTCCGGAGCCTGTGCTCCGCAACGGGAGAGGCCACAACAGTGAGAGGCCCGCATACTGCAAAAAAAAAAAAAAAAAAAAAAAAAAATGGTGGCCCATAACATTCCTACATCCTTTCCACAGATGGTTCGAATTTATTCTCTTGAAGCTCCACCCTCACTGAAGGTCCTCAGTTTTACAGTCTGTCTTTTTACAGGGCCAAGGTATATTTCCTATTGGATAGTTTTAAAAAGAACCCATATTGACTACAATAGGTTTAAGAGAAGCTATGATTTCTTCAAAGTCTCCAAAAGCGTTCCCTCAACTCCACGCAAACTTGAATTAATGGGGCAAGGGATACTTACTGAATCACCAGCACCACTTTTTTGGCTCCTGGATTTTCCTCAGAGAGCTCTTGTAAAAGTTGCTTTTTAACAGTGGCACAGTCACAGTTATTAAGTAAAGCGGAGGCCTTGCCAACTTTCTGGTTTTGCTGCCCAAATTATTGAATGTTTGGTTGATTATAGCCCTAAAACACCCACATACTAAGAAGCTTTTAAACATTTTCTCCCCTGGGCAATCACCTGGTATACCTGAACTGAAAGTCCACCACATATAAATTAAGTATTTACTCAACTAACTGCTAAAATCAATGGCCTTGAGGAATACATTAAAAATTACACAACAGAGCTTGGCTTTTATGAATTAAAACTCCTAAAGCTTAAATGTGATGACCTCTTCTCAACCTGGAAAACTGATTTTAATTTTTATGCAACAACCCCTAGAGATGAGCACATTGTTGTTAAGTGTCCAATATATGAACTCATATATAAGGTGTAGCACAGAAAAGGTGAGCTGGAGGAAAGAAAAAAATTAAATATATAATTTTAAATTTTATATATATATATATATATATATCAATGCTTAGTAATGAAAGTATGAATGATAACCCTTCACTGTCCAAGTTGAATATCTGCTGTGAAAAGAAAAGTACATATTTCAATAAAACATACATGACAAAGGAAAATTGTTGTTTTAAGCCTCCGACTAGGAAAGCCTAATCAAACATTATGCCAATGGTAAAACAGGCCAAAACAGAAATGAGAATGGAGAAATTTGAGGAAGAGAGCTTTAGCCCCAATTCATGCTCACTTTTTTGCAAAATTTGTCACAAATCAGGACAAGGAAGGAAAGAGTGGAAGGTTAGTTTCTTGGCTAAATGAAAGGTTTAAATAAGAACAAAATAATTGTTTCCTTCATGATTTCAAAGACTGATAACTAATGATAGAGAAGCAGGCACCAGAAACACAGAGTCAGGCGTGGAGTCATTGTTGGTGCAAGACCACAGTTAATGGATCATTTCTAATTCAAAGAGAGCATGATTTCTTCTGGGTCTCAACAGCTGAACACATAGTCAGCTCCCTAACGATTCACCACCCCAGCAAATGCTTACAGTTTCTGAGTCACTAAAATCCTAAAGCAGGTTGAGGGATATTGAAATATATTGGAACATGGAACACACTAGCATGAATAGTGATCAAGTCCATTGGCAAGAGAGAAAAATCTCATGTTGATAACTTCTAAATGGTTAATGCTGCTTGGGATGTCTTCAGCATAAATATTGGTGGCCTCAGTGATACACATAGCCTCAAATAACTGAAGCAAGAGTAAAAAACACAATGAAACAAACAAACAAATGGCAGCCCCAACTTGGTAACCCAGAACACTGCCTTAACAAGCACGTGAAGCTGCTCTCCAGAGAATAGGTTCTTAACCTTTTGGGAAACACAACTTATTTTAACAATCCGATACATTTTATGGATTTGCTCAGAAAAGAAAATGCACACATGGGGCCACACACAGAGTAATATAATAATATTTTAGGATATTCACAAGACCTGTCTAAGTCTCTTAATGAATTTCACTTGAGAACTGAAGACCTAAGGGCTCCCCAAAATGCCTGGGATCAATTGAAAGGGGCTAGAAGAATAACAGGACAAGTGGGAAAGTGTGGGGTATAACCACCAGGACTCAGGCAGGGAAAAGCTGTTTAAGAGGGGCAATAGGTAAAATGAGTTGGAGTTAAATAGAACTTATCCGCTTCGTGATTAAGGCAAATTACTTAACCCCTTCGGAGCACTTCTCTACCTCGGTTTTCTCATCTGTTAAATCTGTAAAAAACAACCATTTTACACAAGGCTCTTGTGCTGATTAAATGAGAGAACGTGTTTAATGTGCTATTGAATAGGTGCTCTGTGAATAGATATTGTTTCCTGGTGGTGTATCAACTTAGAAAAAAATGAAAGTTCTAAAAGAATTTCATTTTTTTATTGGAATAGTTAAAAACTGGATATAATCCATATGTCCATGACTGGGCAATGATTAAATAAATTATGATACATCATCACAGTGAAATAGTATGAAGCAGCTTTAAAAATGAGTTAAAGCTATACTTATTGAAGTTGATGTGCTAGTATGGATAGATGTTTATTTACACTATTAAATGGAAAAAGCAAGCTGTAAAACAATATTCTACCCTGTAAAGTACTCATCATTTATATAAGAATTTCCCACTGATGGACATTTAGGTTGGTTTCTGTTTTTCTCCCTAAGTTTAAATAACAACTCTCTATAACCAAGCTTCTGATTTTTTTCTTTAAGATGGACTCCTAAAAAGGAAATTGCTTAGTCAAAAGATACATACGGGGCTTCCCTGGTGGCGCAGTGGTTGAGTGTCTGCCTGCCGATGCAGGGAACACGGGTTCATGCCCCAGTCCCGGAAGATCCCACATGCCATGGAGCGGCTGGGCCTGCGAGCCATGGCCGCTGGCCTTGCACGTCCGGAGCCTGTGCTCCGCAACAGGAGAGGCCACAACGGTGAGAGGCCCGCATACCGCAAAAAAAAAAACAAACAAAAGATACATACGTTGTAAAGCTTTAGAGAGATATTGTCAAATCACTTGGCAGTTAACCCATATCAATTTACAATTACACCTGAACTGTTTAAGACTGCCCCCAAACCATGCTCTATTTGTTTTGCATACTTTTGAAGCTTTGTTAATTTTATAGTTCAGATTAATTGAGGGTCACTTTGATTTTCATTTTCAATTATTATCAGGGATGAACATTTCTTTCACGTGCATGTTAGTATATTGCCCTCTACACACTTTTCTATGGAGTTTTAGTAGGGTTTTTTTTTTTTTTCATTAAATTTAAAGTATGAAAGGTAGAAAATCTTTGGCTTTCGTATTTCTTCGTTACACATTCCAATTTAGATATCTATCTTTTCACATTTATAATATTTTTGGCATACAAATTTTAAATTTTATATAGTCCAAACTATTGATTCCCCTTTCTGATTTCTTCCCATGTTTCTATGTTTAAAAAGATTCCCATACTAAGAATGGGCAAGTACTTAATGATATTTTCTTGTAGATTGGTTTATGGTTTCCTTTATACATTTAAATCTATAACTTTTCTCAGATTTTGTAGAGTAAGGTTAGGGTCTTTTTACTTTGTTTGGTCAATTATTCTTTTTCAGCAATTTATAACCAATGATCTTATCCCAGTGTCTTGTTTTACCCATATTTTATATTTGGCTTGGAGTCCCCATCTCTCCTGGGACCTAGTAGTGACTTGAGGCAGAAGTCTTTTAGCAAGTCCTTACAGTGCTGTGAACTTGGAGTGAGAGCTTTCTAAGTGCAGAATTTTCTCAACCAACTGCATTGTTCATTGTTGTTGTTGTTGTATATGTGAGATTATTTCTAGCATTCTTGTTATCTATCATTAAGGATATAGATATAAAATGAGCATGTATCAAAGATTTTTAACTCATTAAGTAATGAGGAACTGGTAGATGTTACTATTGATTCCAAGAAGAATTCAGAGCAGAGACATATAAAGGGAAAAAGAAATTTTGAAATGAATTTACAACTAGATGCAAAACTGGTCTATCAAAATCAGTGCAAAACTTAGTTGCAGTCCATCAAACACAACTGCTTTGCATTTATACAGACAAGAAGTATTTGCATTATTATCAGATTTCTACAACTTACAGAGTTGTAATATCAATCAAAGATGAGAAAACCTAAATTAGTGAGTAGTCAAGATAGTCACCATTTGTTTTTTGCCCTTCCACAGTCTCTCACAATTTTTCCTGACAGTCTCCTCCCCTCTTTTTATCATAATAATTTCAAAGAAAGATTATTCTTATAAAATAAAGCTGGTCTCATTAGAGTTGGCTGATTTTTTACATAGGTGAAGTAAAACTTTTATTTACCATATTGGACACCTTAAGTTGCCCATGTAAACCCTAAATCCATACAATTTTGAACAAATACTAAATGAAACTGTGCTAGGAAATTTTCATAAGAACTCTCAAATTGAATTTTTAAAAACCTCTATTATTTGTTGACCTGAGGCTAGGAAACCAAGCCCAAGGAATGCTCAAGTTAGTTACACAGAATATATAATATTCTTGGACTTTTAAAGTCAAGAAATAGGCCAGAGCTTCGTAGACATTGCTTCCATAAGTAAAGTCAAACTTAATCCCTGAAAAGAGTGGCTGTTTCTACCTGATTAAATAAGCATTATTTTCAAGTATGACATTCTAGTCAAGGCCCTGATTTTATAATTTGTACAATTATATTATGTACAATTATAGATGACAGAGCATTGTTGAACCTATGCAAATAACTAAATGGCCGTGGAAAGTAAGGAGACTTAATATAAATTTCTGAATCTTGGAAGAGAAGTGGGAATCAGGTATCATTTAAAAATGTTTCACTTCAGTTTACAAAAGCAGACTTTACTAAATTGCAATGGGTTACATATTGCTTAACAAGAGAGAGATAGGGTAGTTCTTATATATCTGAAAATAGAAGCTTAAAAGAATATCAAGTATATTCCAGACAAATAGCCACAATATAATTTCTCTTATTAGTTCGTTCAGTCTTATTATAATTGATTCCTGCTCCACTGGATATTTGGTTAGCTGTTCTATGCAGTCCTCTCGTTTGGCCAAAACAGGACCTGGAAATCGGCGGTGCAGTTTGGAAGTTGTCTAATCTATGTCAGCTCAGCTTTGAAGTGTCAATAATTGAAGTACCTGGTATAGTTCTTTTTTACAATATTCTGACACTTTTCTTCTTAGTTGAAGACACAGATTCTCACCTGTAACTATAAGAGAGACTTCAAGGAAGCATCAGAGTAAAACAATACCATCTGTAGGTGATAGGGACTTAAAATGGCTGAGTGATTTATTACTAATAATTTTCAAATGTGAACAGTCTGATGAGGGTTCATAATAAGAATAATGCAGAAAACAAAATGGTTAGTGCTTTCTGTGGTGTGCAAAACAAAGATGATAAAGCCATTCCCTGCCCCCCACAAAAAAAATATGACAAACCATCTAAGGATAATGATTAACTTTATTTTAAAAGAAGTTTGTGAGTGCTGTACTTGATTCGGAAAAATAGATGAAAATAATTTTATAGAGGAAGAACTATTGAGATATGATGTAAAATAATCCTGAGATATAATTGTTTATAACAGGAACATCAAGTAAGAGGTTCAGTAAGTCTGCAGTAAGACCTAAACATTTGTATCTTTAAAAACAAGAGCTGAAATTATGACAGATAACATTATACTACTGTTGTCTAATATCATCAGGCTCAGTGCCACAAGAACTCTGCTAAATACAACAAAACCTGATGGAAATATTCCTAAGAGTTGCAATCAGTGTTTTCCCTGAGGGTAAAGCCATATTATAAGACAAGAAGGGCAATGACATAACTCCAGGGACTTCCCAAAAAGCACACAAAATATCTGAAATATTTATGTTAATAACATTATACCTATACAAATCTAACCTCTGCAAGGCTGAGCACCTCTTCTGATTTAACAACTCTTCCCACAGAAAAATCTAATTCTTTCTGGCACCTCTTTTCAAAGGTGAAAAAATAAATCTTTGTGATTTTTCCAGGGGCCCTCTGGGAAATCGCAAATATAGCTTCTGGTGTAAAATATATCTGGAAGGTTTTATTTAATTTTTCTATACTTAGGATCCAATTATGGAAAGTCAAAAATCAGGAAAAAAATTATCAGAAGATATTTGGACACTTGATTAAGATAGGATCAGGGTGCTACAAAAAATAATACTGAGTTAACTAATTAAACATTTAAGACAATAAAACATTTAAAAATAAACATTACATTAAGATGATTGTAAAGAACCTTTGCTCTTTATAAGTGAGAAATTTTTGTTCTTTGTTTTCTTTTATTTGTTTCTTAATTTTTTCTTTCTTAAACAATCAAGGATGTAATAAATTCATCATAAAGCACAGAAAATTATTCTTGTAAGACACAATTTGCTACCTAGACAGATTACACAGAAGGTATAAAAAAAAAAAAAGAAAAGAAAAGACTTTCATATAGTAGGCAAAGGAATTAGCCAGTAATCAAGTCCATCAAGACAGGGCAAACTTAACTAAAATTTTAGCACATTTCATCACTTCTATTCAGACTCAAGTACTATAAACCAAGGAAAGGAAAATTTACTTCCAAATTTTGTCCTTCATTTTGCTTTTTCATATCACAGCAATTCTCAGGAGATCCATGAACTCAAAATAATTTTTATATTAATAGTAAGATGTTATTTCTGTTAACATTTCAATTATATTCATCATAGCTATAATCAAATGAATCAGTATTTTAAATTTGCTCAATTTCCACTTCCAGTATGGTAAATATTGACAGTTATAATCCACATAAAATTTCTTTGTGGTCTTCAGTAAGTCTCAAGATTTTACAGAGGTTCTGAGATAGAACAAAAGAGAAAAAAAGAAAAGCCTGAAAAGCACTACTATATATACATTATATAGTTATATTTAATATATACTGTGTATAATTATAACGGTGATTTTTTTTTAAGATTTAATTTTATTTATTTTTGGCTACAGTGATTTTTTTTTAAGATTTAATTTTATTTATTTTTGGCTACGTTGGGTCTTCGTTGCTGCGTGCGGCCTTTCTCTAGTTGCGTCAAGCAGGGGATACTCTTCGTTGCCGTGCGCAGGCTTCTCCTTGTGGTGGCTTCTCTTGTTGCAGAGCACAGTTTTCAGTAGTTGTGGTACGTACGTGGGCTCAGTAGTTGTGGCTTGCGGGCTCTAGAGCACAGGCTCAGTAGTTGTAGTGTACGGGCTTAGCTGTTCTGCGGCATGTGGGATCTTCCCGGACCAAGGATCAAACCCGTGTCCCCTGCATTGGCAGGCAGATTCTTACCCACTGCGCCACCAGGGAAGTTCCTATAATAGTGACTTTATATATATAAACATATATAAATTATAAATATATAAAAATTATATAAATTATATTTATAAATATATAAATTATAAATATATAAATGTATGTTATATATAAATGTGTTATATGTGTATATAGATATGTATAATTACTACTATATACTGTTATAAAGCCTCCACTATAGGATATAACTACTTTCTCTTTGAAACACAAAAGCAAAGAGACAGTGGTATTAGTCTGTCCCTATTGCTTATGATGTAGTCTCAACCATTCATATTAATTGTGATTTTTAACCAAAGTAACTTCTATTTTATAAAGAAAACTAGAGATGGATAACTAAGTACTGTCTCTTTCCCAAAAGCATTTTAATAGACAAGCAAAGTTTATATTACATCTTTGTACAGCCGCACACAGATCTTTTTAAAGAGACAAAATGAACAGTTCATTAACATGACCCAAGATAGGAACTTTCCATTGGATATAAGCAAAGTATATAAACTTAAAATTATTCCTAATAATTAGGCATCAAATTTTCAGTATTCCATCATAATTAGAAACTATCTGGATATCATATGAATATTCATTATGTAATTCAACCTAACAGACGTCTAAGTTTTTATATTACTTAAAGATCTGGGGAATTATGTTCAAGCTGACATAGTAAAAAACAAAATTACTGTTGACATGAAGTTGTCAGAAAAATGATTTGATTTTGTTGAATACAGACTTACATTTCTCATTATCTTAAAGATTGTGTCGGAGTAACGTTAGCTTATTTGACCAGTATATCTCAATAAGTTAAAAAAAGGTAAACCCAAGTACAGTAGAATAAAATGTATATGCTTATGTTATACCTAACATTGATAAATCAGAGGACAAGCTGTTTGCATTAAACCAAAATTATTACAGTAGTCTGATTTACCAAATATTTATCTCAATTTTATGACCTTAAGTTGTTTAAACATTTCTGTGAGAATAACTTTTTAAGGATAGCACATTTAAAGTATCCAAACTTTAATATCCATATTTTCCTGGAAGTTTATAAATATTTGACTTACATAAGAACTTAGTTGTATAAGAACTCTATAGGCCAATCAGAATAGAGTTTCTTTAATTTAGGAGACTTTTAAATCTAATTTATGAATTCCTCCAGAGATAGGAAAATATTATATACTCACACATAAAGATGTAAAGGCCTTTCTGAATTCTAAGCATATATACACACAGACATGTAGGGAACGTACAGCTTCAAATCTAAACATTAGCCACAGTTCAAAAGTAAATGCAAAGATGTTACCAGTCCATATATCAAAGAGTTGTCCTCTTTTCTGATGCACATGGGATTCTTAATTTCTTCAAAGTAGACAAGTAAACAAATAAAGAAAAACTGCTAACAAATCAGATTCTCTGTTATCTCTCCCTCAAGAAAGAATAAATCTCGGTGGTCTATTAATCTATTTACAGAGATCACTAAGGTTAAGACGTAAAATCAAATTTCGAATCATTGTTGTCACCAATGGGGAATAATTTATTCATTGTAAAAGTTCCGAAAACACAAACAAAACGCAAAAATAGCAAAAAGGAAAATATGTAAAATTAATTTCCAAATTGGTACAAAGCAGGTCCCAATACAGGGCAATAATCAATTGCATGCCACTGGGCACAGTTAATTTGCATCTTTGTAGAATATATTGCATTATTATCAGTTTTCTCCAACTTAAAGATTTGTAAAATGGCACAAAAACGTGGACGGGTAAGCCACTTGAGACACCCACTCTTTTTGTTTTACCCATTTCAAAATCTTTACAATTTTACAAACTCTATTTAACCAAAAATGGGTCAAATATATTCTTTCTCACTAGTGTAAGAAAATGAATACTATGGGGAAAAGACAATATCAAAGCTTCTCTCTAGTCCCAGATCTAAATTTCTTATCATCTCTTCCTACAAGAGAAAGAGAGAGAGCGAGTAACATCATTCTTTTGTACTTCAAATATAGAAAAGGCCCAATGACTAATATTTTGCAATTGTAGATATTGTCTGACTCGTTTAGCATCTGTTTTCTCTTACCAGTACCACATTAGTGAACACTTGCCCCCATAGGCATTCCCTAGGAGCCTGTAAGCATGACAGACTATCGTGAATAAAGGCAAAAGGACCAAACCTTTTTTCACAGATTACAATACAAAGGGGAAAAAAAGTAGATCAAATAGTTTTTAAACTGATAAGAAATTTTTTATGAAAACCACCAGGGACAGGTAGTTAGTTCCACTAGTCTGAACCAGTTCCAAACTTGAGACATTTTTATTTGACAAACTTGAAATCAAGATAGCATTCTTTTTGACTTATTACCCTGCAATCACATGTGTTTACAAAACCCTCCCCTGGGAACTTTGCAGAGTTAGTGACCCATGGGGTTCAGCAGAGTCTAGACAAGCATGAACCTGGGGAACACTGCTTTGATCCTAGATATTTTCAGTAATGTCACAACCCAGGGCCTCAAAGCTCCTGATTGGAATTATTACCGCTCCTGAGAAAAAGAATCTGGGGGGAAACACAAACATATCTCCATGGCCACAGCCTTCTTAGTCCTGTTTGCTACAACATTGAAGCACGAAGAAAATTCATTTAATGCTAATTATTTACATGGACTGGACTGATTAACGATATGATTTATGTATTTTAGGCTCAACCAGGTGACAACTCTACTAGAACCCCTATCCAGACAGAGCTCTACATACAAGCTGTCATTTTTGACCACGTTTCCAGAAGAAAGACTTAACTACCAACATGTTAGATGGTTTCCTAATGGTTTGCTAAATTTAAATGACTCCTATAACCAGAAGCAAATTAGAATAATAAATGAGTCCTGTAGCTATAAGGCAAATCAGAATAATAAAAGTTGATAAAGAAATTAGGAAGAAAATCATGATCTTGACTATCTGTTTTGTGGTACAAATAACTTCTTAATCTGATTTGAGGTTTTTCTAAATTTTTTTCCCCCTAAACACTGAAGCTGATTGCAATAGTTCATGGGAGAAAATCTTGTTGCTATTTCAAAGATATAGTAATTAGTGACTTCTTTTATACCTCAGATTTTCCACATGTTTCCAAATGTTCCAAAAATGTTCTGGGTCCTACTATCGCCAAATACAGCAGGCCAAGCCTTATACCACATGGCAGTGCTAGCTCCCGAAATCACTGGAAGACAGGCATAAGGAAATATAAATACAAGGTTTTTAGTAGCACTACATGAGTAAATATAATCTGAAATATCCCATGAGATGATGTATAAAATGATTGAAGTGTTTGATATGTTTATGTGCCTGGACAATATGAACCCCATGACAATAAAGCTGAGAAAATGAAATCTAAAGGAAACCAGAAGATTTTAGGGGAATAAGGACCTCAGAAGAGTGAAGAACATGTTTTCCTAATATACCGCTGCAGGTGACTTTTGTGCAGAAAAGATGTTCAGAGGCCATTTGTGATTTAAGATTCATATTTGGCTCTTCCTCTTCTCCTTCCCATTGTCTTTCTTCCCTTTCTAAACAATCCAGTTCTAAAGCAATTAGGTGGAGCCAAGCAAGGTAGAAGTCTGCTCAGTGGGTATGGGGGTGGGAGATCCTGGAGCAGGAATTCCCCAGTTGCAATGGGGTGACAAGGCTGTATTCATGGTGGAGGTGATGGTCTGGCACGAGGTGTCAGATCTCAGTCTAGGTGAGTAGAGTGGTGCTAAATTAGAATTGGATATATTGGTGTGATCTCATCATTTTCAATATATACAACAGGTACAGAATATATGTTAATGTGTGTATGTCTGCATATTCCAATGCTCCATCCACTGAGAGGGCCTTGGAGCAGCAGCACCCAATATCAGTGAGCACAGCACACCTAGCACCCAGATCTTAGTTTCTTAACACCACTTTCTGCCAAAGGGAAGAAGGGATCCTTAGAAAAATGACTGATTCCGGGGCTGAGGCAGGGAAAATAAAAGAGTCTGGAATCTCTGTGCCAGAAAGCAAAGCAGTTCTGGAAAAATGAAGGGGACTTATCAAAAGGACGCAGAATCCACCTTGAAAGTGTTCCCACTGGCCAAATCTGGGACAGTTTGAGCATCAAAATAAATAGTGATAACAACAGGCATAAAATAGGAAACCATGAGTCTATACTGATCCATGTAAATGAGTAATTGATGAGGAATGGGATATTTACATAGTATCTCACATAAAATACTTATTAATTACAGAGGGAAAAATGGAAAAGCCTGAAAGACACCACTTTCATAAGTGATCAAAGAGAATATGATTAGTAATGAGGTGAACTGAATTTGTTCCCCACCGAAGAAGATGCAACAGAGGAACTCAGCATCCCTTTTGTAATAATCCTGCCAAAGTTGCATAATCTGAATCTAATCAAGAGAAAACACAAACCCAAATCCAAGGACATTAAACAAAATAACTGGCTTGACGTCTTCAAAAGTGTCAAGATCATCAAAGTAGAAGACTGAGAAATTGTCCCAGATTGAGTGAGACTAGAGAGACATGATAATCAAATGCAACACAAGACTCTGAGTTCCATTCGTACCGTATAAAGGGAATTTGGGGACAACTGGTGAAAATTGAATGATTTCTGAAGATTAGATGGTAGTAATATAAAAATGTTTATGTCCTGATTTTGATGATTATGTTGTGGTTATATTAGAAAATGTCCTTGATCGTAAGAAATTACACTAAAGCATTTGGAAGTCAAAGGGCATCATGTCAGCAAATATTTATAAAATTTTATGGGGAAAAATTATTTGTGCTGTACTTGCAGCTTTTCTGTAAATCTGAGATTGTTTTTGAAATAAAATAATTTGATTTATTATATTTATCAGTTCAAAACTCTACTTATACTTTAAGTATGTATACAAATTAGTTTGTTCTATCTATAGATTTGATGAAATTTTAGCAATCATTTTTATTTCTTCCGTAGTTCAGTTAACTAAATTCCTTTAAACATTTTAAATTTTATTTATGAACTTCATTACATTCAATTTTCTAATGAATTCAAATTTCCAAGTAACAAATAAGCTTTCATACACATTTAAATAGCTGTCATAAATTTAATAAATTAAAATTGTAATAATTCATGTTCTCTTAAAGTTTAAATATAGTTCACAAATTTATAAAATTTCAATTTAAAATAGTCTGAATTAACAATTCAAATATCACATTTTATTTTATTTTTAAATAAAAGTAACTTCTATCAAGATTTAAATTTCTCTTAATCCCTTTTTTCTAGGAGCTACCTCTCAGCTGATCTAATTTAGATATTTTCTCTTTTTTTTTTATTGAAGTATAGTTGATTTGCAATGTTACATTAGTTTCAGGTGTACAGCAAAGTGATTCAGTTATATATACTTTTCATATTATTTTCCATTATAGGTTATTACAATATATTGAATATAATTCCCTGTGCTATACAGTAAATCCTATTGCTGATCTATTTCATGTATAGTAGTTTGCATCTGTTAATCCCATACTCCTAATTTATCCCTCCCCTCCCCATTTCTTTCCCCTTTGTAACCATAAACAGTAAGTCCCCTACATACAAACCTTCAAGTTGCAAACTTTCAAAGATGTGGAAGTACGTTCACATCTCCAATCACGTAAGTTAGTTCACGTGTCTGGTGTACATTGTCATATGTGTGCATCCTCTACAAGTGGTTGCGCTTTTGTGTACTTTACTGTACAGTACTGTATAGAGTACAGTGGTACAGTATCTTTATTTCAAGCCCAGGATGTCCAGAAGCAAGCGTAAAAGCAGCGATGATGTAGCTGGTACTGCTAAGAAACGCCAAACGATAACAATGGAACTTGCTGTGCATAGCAAGGAAGAAGAGAGACAAGAGGAAGAAGTAACTGAAGAACTGAAGAGATTCACAACACAACAAATGGCTAGGGGATTTTCTTCATTTGAGGAGGCACTGTTAGTTTTTCAGGCACAGGACCTGAAAGTAGAATGGTACACAAAGGTTGAAGCAATGCAACCTTCTGCAAAGTTCAGAATGCAATCCAGTGCTACCATGTCATCTATGATGAGAAAAAAAGAGCCACTATCCAGACATCACTGGGTCGTTTTTTCAAGAGAGTAGCAAGAATAGAATCCAGCAAGGAACCAGAACCTGTGCCATCAACATCAGGCATGAGTGAAATTGCAGCTTGCCCTCCGTCTCCTGTTGCTGAAGATCCTTCAGCTCTACCATCTCCCACCTCCTCCCCCTCGTCCAGTCAGTAACTCTTCTTGCCTGTTCACTCTATGCCAGCCCCTGGATGCCAGCTGTTATACCGTACTACTGTACTTTTCAAGGTACTGTGCTGTGAGATTTAAAATGTTTTCTTTATTTTTTGTGTTTGTTTGCTTTTTATGTAATATTTGTATGAAAAGTATTGTAAACCTATTACAGTACAGTACTATATAGCCAGTTGTGTCGGTTGGGTACCTAGACTAACTTTGTTGGACTTAAAAACGCACTCTCGGAACAGAACTTGTTCTTGTGTAGGGGACTTAACTGAATTTGTTTTCTATGTCTGTGAGTCTGTTTCTGTTTTGTAAACATTATAAACTGGAAAAATAATGCTTACCTATTAAATACTCTATCCTCTAATATGCCAGTGTTTCTTAAATGTTTTAACTATTTTAAATATTTTTAAGTGTAGGTATTTCAAATATTTAAAATACTTTGTATATTTACAGATTATTCTTAAAGTTTAGTCCCATGGTTTAAGACACAAAAATTAATTATGTCATCACAAGTAATTTTTACTTTACCTTCTGAACTGAATTTAATGATAGTAAATACTGAACAGAGATTTGAGTTAGGTTATGGGATGTTTTTGTTTGCTAGGGCTGCCATAACAAAATACCACAGACTGGGTGGCTTAAACAACAGAAATTTATGTTCTGACACTTCTGGAGACTATAAGTCCAAGATCAAGTTATCAACAAGTTTGGTTTCTTCTGAGGCCTCTCTCCTTGGCTTGCAGACAGCATGCTTCTTGCTGTTCTTTGCATGGTCTTTCCTCTGTGCAGGTGTCCCTGGTGTCTCTCCATGTGTCAAAGTTTCTTATTCTTGTGAGAACAACAGTCAGATTGGATTAGAATCCACCATAATGACGTCATTTTAACTCAGTTACCTCTTTACACACCCTTTCTCAAAGTACAATCACATTCTGAGGTACCAGGGGTGGGGTGGGGGGGGCGGGGTGGAGCTTTAGCTATGAATTTGGGCACAATTTGGCCCATAACACAGGTTGTGGACTACAAATACCCAGGACATTCTCATGATTAGAATGTCTCGTTCAATGCTAAGCCAAGTCTAGACTTCTGAGGGTTCCTTCTGAGGTTCATGTCTTTTAAATGTGGATGGCCTTGGATTCAGACGTCATATTGCCTAGTTTTGTAGCCTGATTTAAGTTTGCAGCACCCACCCAGGTTGACTGATATTCAAGGTTTCATTCTATTTCTGATTTTTTTTCATATTCTTTCTGTCAACAGAGCCACAATTCCTATAAATGTTTAAATAACATCCCATTTTGTTGAGCTTATCTCTCACATCTTACCTTGCTCTGTGGTCGCAGTACTGAGGTCAAACTAATGCAACTATTAGTAAGTGGAAATTCCTTTTATGGAAGCTCATTAGGTTGACTTTTACCCAGTAAAGAAGAGAGAGCAATTAGAAAGCTGTTGTGCCTGAGTCCAGGGTACACGAAGAAAGTAATTTTAACTTGAATTTAATGGTTGAATGCAGGGCCAAGGAAATGGAATATGTGAAATGAATGTGAGAATCAGCAGAACAGCAGGCCAAAGACACAGGACCAAAGAATGAGCTAGCCAACAGAAAGGAAATGAAACCAGAAATCGAGAAATGCAATACAAAGTAAAGAGCATTAAGAACCAGACTGTTTGGCAAGCTGATGTTGGTAATTGGCCAAATCACTTTATCTCTCCAGACTTTGGCTCTTGAAGGTCCCTTCAAAATCCAAAGCATCTATGATTTCTCCTTGCTGTTTTTCTAATCTATTTATAGACTCCCTCAGATGAACAGAATAACCTTGCTAGGTAAGTGTAATTTTCTCCAAGTGATAGTTTAAGTGCATTGTCCAAGACTCTAGTTGCAAGTGATGGCTAACCAATTTGAAGCTTTATTATAAAAACACTGAGGGGTCTCCCAGAACTAAAGAAAGGAATATGTCTGCATCCCAGGAATAATCATAATCAAACACTTGAACACTATCAGACGTCCTGCTCTATCTCATTACTGTATTTTTCTCTGTGCATCCTTATTCTCTTCCAACAAAACAGCCTCTCTGTTTCTCCAGACACACTTTTCTCTCTCTTCCTCTCCCCCTTTCCCTCCCTCTCCCTCTTCCTCTTTCTCTTCCTCCCTCTTTCCTTCCCTCCCTTCCCCCTTCTCTTTTTTCCCCAAGTCCTTCCCTTTTTTGCCCAGAGAAGGGAAACTTGATTCAGCATCAGTCAGGAGCCAAGCCCCACTAAAATCTAGAACGGTCAGGCTGGGAAGATTTATGTTCTCCTTAATACAACTATAACAATTTTGTGAATGAATGAGAATCTTCAGAAAAGCAGGTAATTCTGTGACAAAACAATGAATGCATCCAGTTCAATGGAGTAGAGAGAGAGTGTAGGAGAGAGAAAAGGGAGAAGTCTGGGATGCTAAGGTACTCAGTCATTGGAGTAGCAATTCATTCTTCCTCTTTTCACTGGTGGTGACAAACGCAAGAAAAGCAGCAGTGGCAATGTGACTGGATGATTATTCTTTTTGTATGATTCCTGCTTTATAACACAGCTTTCTAAGATAAGAAAGTATACAATTAAACCTGCCTGATCTATGACCAACCTCCTCAAATGTTATTGTATTTTCCAAAATAATATAATTTAAACAATCGACAATAACCAGAAACTATATTAATCTCAAGGAAATTAAAAAGAAATATCTACTTATTTAATTATAGAGGACACACTACTTACTCATTTGTTTGTTTCTTGTGAGCCATATACTCTTCCAGGGGCACAATAGTGAATAAGTGCTTCCCTCAAGAAATTCACCAACTTGTATTAAAAAGAAATCTGAGGGATCTTATGCTTTTATTTTTGTTGCTGATGCTGCTGCTATTATGGATGGATTTCCTCCTCATTACGGCTACCAATAGATTGTTACAGGTGTTCCATGGATTGGCCAAGACTTTCCAGAACCATATGAAGTCATGAGGATGACCATGCTGGTTTATTGGGAATACCACTAGGGAAGTATTTCCCAAAGTATGTTCTGTAGTACACTAGTCTTTTTAAAGTATCTTCCAAAAAATAAAATTTTCTGTGGTCAAATAAGGCTGAGAAATTGCATACCACAGATTTCTCCTAGAGACTTACAATGTGACATTTTATTGACTCTGAGAAGTTCCAAAATAGACAGCTCTGTAAGTTTGTTTAAGTTCCCACACAAATTGTCCACTGATCAACACCTCTTCATTTTCACCATCAAACACCTATTAGTGTCTGAGTTACCAGAGGCTTTCTGTTGTTGTTTGCAAGCCACAAAAACAAATCTCACACATTTAAGCAGATATAGGAGTATACTAGAATCCAAGGAATGGTTGAAAGCTAAGACTCAGGAAAGAAAGAATAAAGAATTCTGGAAGCCTCTCTGTCAAACACTGTCAGTAAATAAAGCAGAGCTCCATCCACTTCCCAGTCTCTGTCAATCCCAAATTTCAGATTCTCAGGAGATGGAACCTGATCAGCCACAGGAGGGTCAGGTGTCCCCACTGCATCAGTCATCAATGGTCAAGGTCGGATGGTAGACATAACACTTGGAAGTTCATCCCTATGTCTCAAGGGCTGTTTCTAGAGAGGGGGAGATTATCAGAAGTTGGGAAGACACCCAAGAAATATCTACTATGAAATCTCTTGAAACTAACAACACACTTAGTTAAAAATCATTAGTGTGATGTTGACTCTTGATTTAATATTAATATTTTAATCTGGGGGGAAATATACTCCTATTCCTAATGCTGCTTTGAGACTTAACCAGTAATGGATGTCAGTATTTCCTTCCAAATGCAGTTTTGCCATCAGTTGAAATTATTATGAATAAAATTAAGTTATACAGTGTGCTATGTGTATAAATTTTGAGATGTCTTCCAGGTAAAAATGCTTCTTGAATTATTTCTTCAATAGACCATCCAAATTGTTTTGCTCATATATTATTTGAGATTTCTGCAATTCTATTTATGAGAGTGCTTTCTATGTATGTAGTTTTCCTCTTTGCCAATAACAGTTTATTTATGGACACTGGATATTGAATTTTATGTAACTTTTTTAATTAATAGAATTTAGTTTCTTGGATAAGTTTTAGGTTTACAGAAAAATTGAGCAGAAAATATAGTTTCCATATACCTCTTCTCCTCATACTTACATGGCTTCCCTTGTTATTAACATCTTGCATTAATGTGCTATGTTTGTTACAATTAATAAACCAAATTGAAAAATTATTAACTAAGTCCATAGTTTACATTAGGGATCATTCTTTGTGCTGTCATTCAGTTCTATGGATTTTGACAAATAAGTACTCTTTTGTATCCACCATAACAGTTATCAAAGCAGATATCCAAATATCGAGCCCTAAATATTCCCTGTGCCCAGGTACTCATCCCTCTCCCTCTATCTCCTTTAACCTCTGGGAACCACTTATCTTTTTACTGTCTCTATAGTTTTGCCTTTTCCAGAATGTCATATAGTTGGAATCATTTAGTACATAGCCATTTCAGAGTGGCTTCTTTCACTTAGTAATATGCATTTAAAGTTCCTCCATGTCTTTTCATGGCTTGAGAGCTCATTTCTTTTTAGTGCTGAATGATAGTCCATTGTCTGGATGTACCACAGTTTATTTATCCACTTACCTATTGAAGCATCTTGGTTGCTTCCAAGTATTGGCAGTTATGGTATAAATCTGCTATAAATAGCCATGTGCAGGTTTTTGTGTGGACAGGTTTTCAACTCATTTGGGTATATATCTAGGACTGTGATTGCTGGATCATACGGTAAGACTATGTTTAGCTTTGCAAGAAACTGTCAAACTGTTTACCAAAGTGGCTGTACCACCAACAGTGAATGACAGTGCCCATTGTTCTATATCCTTGTCAGCATTTCGTGTTGTCAGTGTTTTGGATTTTGGCCTTTCTAGTACGTATGTAATAGTATTTCAGTTGTTTTAATTTGTAATTTCTTAATAACATATGATATTGAGCATCTTTTCATATGCTTATTTTCCATCTGTATATCTTCTTTGGTCAGGTATCTGTTCAAATATTTTGTCCACTTTTTAATTGGACTGTTTCCTTATTGTTTTAAGTGTTCTTTGTATATTTTGGACACAAGTCCTTTACCAGATACACTTTGCAAATATTTTTTTCCCAATCTGTGGCTTTTCTTTTCATTCTCTTAAAGTATACAGTATAGTTTTTTCATACTATCTTTAAAAGACTCTTTAAAAATCAAGTTGGCTTTTTCCATATTTGAGAAAAGTTTTTATGTAGAATTTGGACTATCTTTTTTAAAAAGTTTGACATAATTCTCAACAGTAAAACCACATGGCTCATAGCTTTTCACAAAAAATTTTTGATTATTTCTGATAAGAGAAAATAATGCTTTTTATTTCTTGAGACAATTTGAATGTTAAATTTTTCTCAGATATCTACTGCATTGAAATTTTCTAATATATTTTCATAGATAGTATATAATATCTTCATAGTATATTTCCTCTATATTTTTCTGTGATATCTAATTCCTATTTTTAAAATTTGTGTTGACCTTTTCCCTTAATTATATTCATAAGATATTTGGTTTTAAAGAGCTTACCATTTTATTTTTTAATTGATTCTGATTAATTTTATTTTAATTTTTATTCTTCACCACATCCTTCTTTATGCCTTTTTAGGTATGTTTTGTTGTTTTTCCCAAACTCCTTGAGTTGTGATTAGTCATTTATTTTTTATTTCTGTTTTTTTAAAATAATGAAAGCTTTTAACACAAAATCTTTCCTTCTGAGAACAGCTTTGGCCACAATCAACAAATTTTGAGAATTAGTGTTCTCATTTTTCTTATTTATTAAGTACTCCACACTTGTAGATTTGCACTTGCCTTTAGCACAAAATATTTGTTGAATCTTTTTTTAATTTCAAAGTAACCCTAATTACTTTTATCTAAGGTTGTGAACATGATTTCTAATTTTACTGCATTGTTGTCAAAGAACCTTGCCTTTATAGTTCCTACTTTGGGGATTTTATTGCTTTCTTTTGTTACTTAGCTTAGAGTTAGTTTTATTTTTTTAGTTTAGTGTTCCACAGATGGTTGAAAAAGCTGAGTATTGTTTTAATATGCATTTAAACTTTATTAACATATTATCCAAGTACCTATATCTCTTGTTTTATGTGTATATCTGTGTATGTATGTACATATGTATGAATGTATATATTTTGGCCCATCTGAGGCTAACAGAGATATAGTCAAGTTTTCTACTAAAAAGTGTTTATTATTCCTTGTAAATCTAAAAATTTTTGTTTAATTAATTTTGAAACTCTTCTTTTGCTGTTCTTCATGGGCATTGTCAGCATTGGTTTTACCTTTACTAAAAGAAAAGAACCTTCAATTTCCTTTTTTTTTTTTAACCTGCATCCTATTTTTTTCTGAAATTTAAAATACCAACCCTACTTTATATCTGTTTTTATTTGTCTGATAAATAAGTGCCCTATTTATTACCACTCTCAACATTTTTCAGTACTTATTAATGTAATCTTAAGGTATAAGGCTATATTATTTTCATTTTTAATATATTCTCTCTTTCAATAATATTTACTGAAATTTAAAATCAGTTTTGTAGCAATATTTATGATAGTTGTTCTCAATTCTGTTTTTAAAGTGCTTGAATGTCACCTTCAGTACCTTTATAAGGGACTGAAGTTTTTATAGAATGAAATCTCTATTCTTAAATTCTAATTTTATCAAGTAATTTCCTTTTTTTTTAATTCCAAAATTACATTTACCTTCTCATGGCAAATAACTCAAACAGGATTGAAAAATAGAAAACTGGAAGTCAAGTCCCCTCCCTCATAGGTCGGGGGTGGGGAGTGAAGTGAGTTAGATGCCTGGGCACAAAATTTAAGGAGGTATTTAATCTCAGGGTGCTTCCTCTAACCTGTAGCCTAGGTGCCTAATTCACCTCACTGTAGGTCTGGCTCTGCTTTCTTGTACTCAGTCCACTCTAGAAAAGACTACTGCTAATGGTTTCTTCTCTCTCTTTCCAGGAAATTGTCTGTGGTTGCATGTATATGTATGTGTGGCTTTTTTTCCCCTAAATACTTGGGATCATTGCTACATGCCACTTCTTGTTGCTCCATACTTAGAATGAAGGTCACCCACTCACTTCAATAAATATTAAGATGCCTGCTGTTGTAGTCATTTACACAAGACAAAGACCAAGAGAACATGAACATATTTTAGTCTTCCTAAGTACTACATGCTGTTCCATTGTAGAAATGCGCCATAATGTTTTTAACCAGTCTGGTCTTTATGGTATTTAACTGTTTGTTGTCACAAACTATACTTTTGTTAACATCCTTTTTTCATGTATTTTTCTGCCATGGAGTGAATTTACATGTAAGAGAAATTCCTGAACATAGAACTGCTGGGTCAAAAGGTATGTCTAAATGTTTATGGGTATTATCAAATTGCCATCACAAAATGTTACACCAGTTCATAACCCTAAAGTGCATATGAAGGTGCATCTTTCTCCTCATTGATACTGCATCTTAGCGATCTTTTCATTACCTGCCTCACTAATAGGTAAATATTTGCTTTCCATTGTAGTTTCATTGTATTTATTTAATTATAAATGAGTTTAAACATATTTTTATGTATTTATTGAATACCTTTATGTATTTTTGCATTTTTGCCTACTTCTTATTTTGACGTTCTTTATTTTCTAATTGATTTGGGAAAGTTTGGGATATATAAACAATTCTTTTGTTCTGAAATATGTGATGCAAATATTTTTCTCAGTTTATTGTTATTTGATTTTCTATGGTAACATTTGTTTTGCAAAAGGATTTAATTTTTAAGTTCAATTGTGCTTAGATTTTGCATTTAATGGCAGAAAGATTTCCCCAGTCCAAGATGGTAATAACATTAAAATTTTTCTTCTGATACTTTTATCGTTGTTTAGATGTACATTTTTGTACATTTGTGATTTATTTTGATATAAGGGATGATGCAGGAAATTTAACATAATGTTTTTCTGAAATAGCTATTAATTTGTCCCAGTATTTTTCAAAATAATTCACTTTTTCTTCACTAATTTAAAATCCCAAATTTATCATAATAAATTCACCTGTTTTTTAGTTCATTTCTAGTATCTCTATCTCATGTATTGCTCCGTCATTGCATGCTTTAATTTCTTTTTTCTTATAATAGCTTTTAATGTCCTTTAGAGCACATTCATCTCATTACGTTTTTTATAGTTCACACAATAATTTTTTTACATTATCTTTAATATTTTCAAATTCCAAAAGGTCATATAAGGAATGTACGTATTTAGAATAATATCTGTCACATAGTAAATACTCAATAAATTTTAGCCACTTAAATTAATTGTCCAATGAAGTAAAATCTATCTAGACCTTGGAAGATGGTGACATTTCCACTGTCTCCACTCACTCTGCACTTGGATGTTGCTTGAGTTATCTACTCACATATGTTCCTCAACCACAGCAGAACGCATGCAGCTGTCCTTAGCAGTCATTTATATTGTGTATCTGTCCTAGGCTGAGTTAGGACTTTCTCCTATGCTCATCATGCCAAGCACCAAAAGATATTGTGAAAATTGTTATTCCCAGCATGCTTTTACCAAGATTCTTCTTATCTGCTCAAGGGTCTTGTACCTGGGGCATACATACACACTACTGCAAGGATTCCTTCTTCTTCTTGTGCAGTTATTTTAAGAGTGGTAAAATAATGGTACACATGTGAGAGAGCAGTGCTTTTTTTTTTTAATTTTTATTGAAGTATAGTTGATTTACAATGTTCTGTTAGTTTCCGGTGTACAGCAAAGTAGTTATACATATACATATATACACTCTTTTTTTTTTTTTTAAGATTCTTTTCCCATATAGGCCAGAGTACTGAGTAGAGTTCCCTGGGCTATACAGCAGGTTCTTATTACTTAACTATTTTATATATAGTAGTGTGTATATGTCAGTCCCAATCTCCCAGTTTATCCCCAGTAACCATAAGTTTGTTTTCTACATCTGTGACTCTACTTCTGTTTTGTAAATAAGCTCATTTGTACCCTTTTTAAAATTAGATTCCACATATAAGCAATATCATATGACATTTGTCTTTCTGTGTCTGACACTTCACTCAGTATGACAGTCTCTAGGTACATCCATGTTGCTGCAAATGGCATTATTTTGTTCTTCTTTATGGCTAATATTCCATTGTATATATGTACCACATCTTCTTTGTCCATTCCTCTGCTGATGGACATTTAGGTTGCTTCCATGACCTGGCTATTGTAAATAGTGCTGCAGTGAACATTGGGGTGCATGTATCTTTTCGAGTTATGGTTTTCTTAGGGTATATGTCAAGGAGTGGGATTGCTGGGTCATATGGTAGTTCTATTTTTAGTCTTTTAAGGAACCTCCATACTGTTCTCCATAGTGGCTGTTTTTAAATTGTATTCTTCAGAGCCCTGAAGTTACGGTTAAAAGCCTTAAGGACCATCTCAAAGTGCAATAGAAAGCAGAGCTAATGGATCTCCAAGACTCCTATGCATTTTCAGCTACAACAGCTTTTTATGTTTCAAGAAATACTTCATTGGGACAAATGATGAAATTATTTTTAAAATAAAGGTTGGGGAGGGGAGGACAAGACAGCAGAGGACTCCTATCCAACCCTCTAGGTAATATAGACCAGGGTTTCTCAGCATCAGCACTATTGATGTTTTGGGCTAATAGCTTCTTTATTGTAGAGGGGGATATTCTGTGAGCTGTAGGATGTACAGCAACAGCTTTGGCCTCTAGCTAGTAGCAGTCCTTACACACTTGTAACAGAAAAAATGTCTGCAGAGATTGCCAAAACTCGCATGGTTGGCAAAATCGTCAGCAGTTGAGAACCACAGGTATAGATCTTGCCTTTGCATCTTGAGGCCATAATAGTGGGTGTGTGAAGCACCACATATCTTTCTTCAGTTTGACAAGTTTGCTTTCGATAACATGTTTTTCAATCCATTTTATCAGACTTTAATTAATAGGGGTTCCCTCCAGGCTCTGTTAGATTTAATAATTTAGTGTTTATAAGGTTAGGAAAACTGCATCAAGTCCTCCTAGTGTGATAGCACTTAATACCAGCCTCCTTGAAGACTTTAAATTGTATGGTACTGTCATAGTAAACAGAAAATTATTAGTTAATGATGAACAGCAAATTAACATAAATCAAGAAATGTTTTCTAATTTGTGGGTTTCAGCCTCCAATAGCCCATGAAAACGTGCATAAGAATTGGATGCCTGGTAACTGATACCTTGAATCAGTCTTTATTTTACTTTCACTTCTTTCTCACCGGACCAGGTTGGATCTCAATTTCTCCAATATTTCATTTGCTCTGTTCTTACACTTTGGACAATACTTGAGTGAATACTACCAGCTTTCGAATCTTCCTTTTGGTTCTCCCAATCCTTGCCACTGATGATTCTTATTTTTAAAATATCTATTTTTAAAGATCAAAACTGTCAATTTGAAGAAAAGATATTTTATTTCATTTTCAAATGGCTCATAATGGAAAAAAAGAACATTATTTGAAAGATTTCCCCTTCTCAGGCATAATTTTCTTCCAAAAAATATGAACATTCAGCCAGTAATGTGTTGTGGTTATTTCTTTCAGGAATCAAATAAGTAGGTGTTTGCTAATCTCATTATGTAATAAGTAATATTTAAAATTGAAAAATAATTTCTGCTTTTTCTTGGCAGTTTATTAATTCCATAGCTGGCATGTGATAACGGGGAAAAATGTGCTTACTATGCAAGTCATAACCACATGTCAAAGTCAAAAGGTCAGTAAGCTTATAAACAAAATTTTTAGTTTTTAATTTGCCAATTTTGGTTTATTTTACATCTTTATTGGAGTATAATTGCTTCACAATGGTGTGTTAGTTCTGCTTTATAACAAAGTCAGTCAGCTATACATATACATACATCCCCATATCTCCTCCCTCTTGCGCCTCCCTCCCTCCCACCCTCCCTATCCCACCCTTCTAGGTGGTCACAAAGCACCGAGCTGATCTCCCTGTGCTATGTGGCTGCTTCCCACTAGCTATCTATTTTACATTTGGTAGTGTATATATGTCCATGCCACTCTCTCACATCATCCCAGCTTACCCTTCCCCCTCCCCGTGTCCTCAAGTCCATTCTCTATGTCTGCGTCTTTATTCCTGTCCTGCCCCTAGGTTCTTCAGAAACTTTTTTTTTTTTTTTAGATTCCATATATATGTGTTAGCATACAGTATTTGTTTTACTCTTTCTGACTTACTTCACTCTGTATGACAGATTCTAGGTCCATCCACCTCACTACAAATAACTCAGTTTCGTTTCTTTTTATGGCAGAGTAATATTCCATTGTATATATGTGCCACATCTTCGTTATACATTTATCTGTCAATGGACACTTAGGTTGCTTCCATGTCCTGGCTATTGTAAATAGTGCTGCAATGAGCATTGTGGTACATGACTCTTTTAGAATTATGGTTTTCTCAGGGTATATACTCAGTAGTGGGATTGCTGGGTCATATGGTAGTTCTATTTTTAGTTTTTAGGGACCCTCCACACTGTTCTCCATAGTGGCTGTATCAATTTACATTCCCACCAAAAGTGCAAGAGGGTTCCCTTTTCTCCACACTCTCTCCAGCATTTATTGTTTCTAGATTTTTTGATGATGGCCATTCTGACCGATGTGAGGTGATACCTCACTGTAGTTTTGATTTGCATTTCTCTAATCATTAGTGATGTCGGGCACCCTTTCATGTGTTTGTTGGCAATCTGTTTATCTTCTTTGGAGAAATGTCTATTTAGGTCTTCTGCCCATTCTTGGATTGGGTTGTTCATTTTTTTGATACTGAGCTGCATGAGCTCCTTGTAAATTCTGGAGATTAATCCCTTGTCAGTTGCTTCATTTGCAAATATTTTCTCCCATTCTGAGGGTTGCCTCTTGGTCTTGTTTATGGTTTCCTTTGCTGTGCAAAAGCTTTTAAGTTTCATTAGGTCCCATTTGTTTATTTTTATTTCCATTTCTCTAGGAGGTGGGTCAAAAAGGATCTTGCTGTGATTTGTGTCATAGTATGGTCTGCCTATGTTTTCCTCTAAGAGTTTTATAGTGTCTGGCATTACATTTAGGTCTATTAACCCGTTTGGAGCTTCTTTTTGTATATGGTGTTAGGGAGTGTTCTAATTTCATTCTTTTCCATGTAGCTGTCCAATTTTCCCAGCACCACTTATTGAAGAGGCTTTCTTTTCTCCATTGTATATTCTTGCCTCCTGTATCAAAAATAAGGTGACAATATTTGCGTGGGTTTATGTCTGGGCCTTCTACCCTGTTCCATTGATCTATATTTCTGTTTTTGTGCCAGTACCATACTGTCTTGATGACTGTAGCTTTGTAGTATAGTCTGAAGTTCGGGAGCCTGATTCTTTGGGCTCCATTTTTCTTTCTCAAAATTGCTTTGGCTATTCGAGACCTTTTGTGTTTCCATACAAATTGTGATATTTTTCATTCTAGTTCTGTGAAAAATGCCACTGGTAGTTTGATAGGGATTGCATTGAATCTGTAGATAGCTTTGGGCAGTATAGTCATTTTAACAATATTGATTCTTCCAATCCAAAAACATGGTATATTTCTCCATCCCTTTGTATCATCTTTAATTTCTTTCATCAGTGTCTTATAGTTTTCTGCATACAGGTCTTTTGTCTCCTTAGGTAGGCTTATTCCTAGGTATTTTATTCTTTTTGTTGCAATGGTAAAGGGGAGTATTTCTTTAATTTCTCTTTCAGATTTTTCACCATTAGGGTATAGGAATGCTAGAGGTTTCTGTGCATTAATTTTGTATCCTGCTACTTTACCAAATTCATTGATTAGCTCTAGTGGTTTTCTGTAAGTATCTTTAGGTTCTCTATGTATAGTATCATGTCTTCTGCAAACAGTGACAGATTTACTTCTTCTTTTCTGATTTGGATTCCTTTTATTTCTTTTTCTCCTCTGATTGCTGTGGCTAAAACTTCCAAAACTATGTTGAATAATAGTGGTGAGAGGGGACAACCTTATCTTGTTCCTGATCTTAGAGGAAATGGTTTCAGTTTTTCACCATTGAGAATGATGTTGGCTGTGAGTTTGTCATATATGGCCTTTATTATGTTGAGGTAAGTTTCCTCTAGGCCTACTTTCTGGAGGGTTTTTATCATACATCGGTGTTGAATTTTGTTGAAAGCTTTCTCTGCATCTATTGAGATGATCATATGGTTTTTCTGCTTCAATTTGTTAATATGGTTTATCACATTGATTGATTTGCGTATATTGAAGAATCCTTGCATCCCTGAGATAAAACCCACTTGATCATGGTGTATGATCCTTTTAATGTGCTGCTGGATTCTGTTTGCTAGTATTTTGTTGAGGATCTTTTCATCTATGTTCATCATACTGTGTTTGGGGTCTCCTTTTTGCAGACTGCAGGCTCGTAGTTCCCTTTGTTTGTGGTGTCTGCTCCCAGTGGCTAAGGTTGGTTCAGTGGGTTGTGTAGGCTTCCTGGTGGAGGGGACGGTGCCTGTGTTCTGGTGGGTGGGGCTGGATCTTGTCTTTCTGGTGGGCAGGACTTCATCCAGTGGTGTGTTTTGGGGTATCTGTGACCTTATTATGATTTTAGGCAGCCTCTCTGCTAATGAGTAGGGTTATGTTCCTGTCTTGCTAGTTGTTTGGCATGGCGTGTCCAGCACTGTAGCTTGCTGGTCATTCAGTGGAGCTGGGTCTTAGCATTGAGATGGTGATCTCTGGGAGAGCTTTCACCGTTTGATATTTCGTAGGGCCAGGAGGTCTCTGGTGGACCAATGTCCTGAACTCAACTCTCCCATCTCAGAGGCACAGGCCTGACACCCGGCCAGAGCACCAAGACCCTGTCAGCCACATGGCTTCAGTGTCTTTTTCATTCCCCCTCCTTTCTGCAAGATGAGATTTGAAGAGACAAATAAACAATGCGCTCACTCTCCAGTTGCCTCAGGACCAGGACTACAACTCCGAGGAGGCTGCATTGCATACAGAGCAGTTCCTTCCCAGAATTCCTGCCAATTAATTTTAAATTGGTCAGTGTTTCTTTCAATTTATCACTGTACAAAGGATTAACTATTATAATGATGAAAAATTCCAGTCTAAGTCCAAAAGTGTACTAAGGAAACTGAAAACTTAGAAAATCAGATATAAATGGCGGGGTTGGGTGGGGGTGTGGAATCAAATAAATAAAAACCTTCAAGAGACTCCTGGAAATGTAAGTGATGAAAACCTATGTTTTTGCATTGCTGTACCTAAAGACACATTTGCCAAATTCTACAACTGTTATTGTTGACTGTAACTCTGCCCAGCCATATCTGTAATGCAAAGTAAGAAGGTACCCTTACTTACTTCTTCCACGCCATACACACCAAAACATCCCAAAAACCTTCACCAGCCTTAGTCTTAGAAGATACAGGTTCATTTTCTGATGTTCTACCCCCTGCAGTTTACTTGAGTAAGTTCTTTAACTGCTCTGGGCCCATCTTCAGCCATGCAGCTCTCATGTGTCATAATTCCTTGACTGCAGTCAAACACAGTTTAGAATATTGTACAGGGCCTCTCTCCCCTTCATATGGGTTTAGGAAGAGCCTGTGGGCACTCATCCAATTGTCTCCTGATGAGAGTCTGCATGCACCACATAGCATCAACCTGAAGGCCTGCATCTGACACTGTCACATACTGTCAAGTGCCTAGAAATATGAATATTCACTACCTAAGCAATGACGTTGTTACAGTGTGTATTATTTATTTATTCATTCATACAGCAAATACTAAGCACCTACTATGTGCCAGGCAAGCTTCTAAGCCCCGGCACTGAAGCAGTAAACAATATAGTCAAAGCCCCTGATCCCAGGGATCTTACCTTCCAGTGAGGAACACAGACAATAGACAAAGAAAACAGCCAAGGATAGCATTATTCTATAACTTTCAACTGTGCTTCTAAGATTGAGGAACAATTGTAGCATAATATAAAGAGCTATGATTTTGGACTCAAGAGACCTTCGTTTGTGTGCCAGTTTATTCACATTTTAGCTGAATTATTTTAAGAAAATCACAATTTAATTTTCCAATCTTCAGATTCCTCACATGAAAAAATGCGATAATCATATACATTTTGTTAGAATTAACTGATATAAGACCTGAAACAACCCCTTGCAATAAAATATTGAAAAAGAGAAACATATTTATAAAGTTAAAGTCATCTTCAAAAAGTACATTCTTTTTCAATGCTATGTCTTCTTTTAATTGTCCTTTTTAAGGCTAGTGAACAATTCAAAAATACCCAAAAGTGCAGAATTCTTCCTGTTGCCCATTGTAAAACATATCCTGATGTTCTGCTAGCTTCAGCAGAGCATCAGTAGGCAATGGCAGAACAACACGGGCGCAGGGCCAGGAAAGAGGTGGCTAAACCCCAAATTAAATACAGATGATCCTATCTCAACTGTTAGCATTTTTGAGATGCAAACCAATACCCTGATATTAGACTGAGATTCCAATGCTTGATATTTTGATATGTTTCTTTGAAATAGACGCAACCCACTTAAAAAATGCCAAAGAAATTTACTAAACATAATGAAATTTAGGGTGGAAATATTAAATGCCAAGTCAAATGCTTGCATTTCATTCTGAAAGCTGACAACATAAAATGAGAAAATATTATAGATTAGAATTCAATTTGGGGACTACCAATTTTCCTCCATTAATTGTATTCATTTGACAAGATGCAGTCTGTTTTTTATTTTTACAATGAACATTATATAAGGATGTTTCATCTAAGTTGTTGTATCACATAGTCAGTAGGGGTATGCATAGCCCCCTGATACAGGAACATATATTTTTACTATAATATTTCTGTGCCTCAGCCAGTCTCCCAAAACTCAGATGCATTTTACCAACTGCCTGTTGAATTTTTCTGCCTGAATAAGTCATGGCACATTAAGCTCAACAAATTCAAAATGAAATTCGTAATATTTCTTTCTAAACTTTGTACTTCTCCTGATATTTCCATTCCCATTGATATCCTACAATATTCAAGAACTTCTACTTAGTTCAAAGTCTGTCTGGTAGATCTCCAATCCTGTGTCAATTCTTCTTTACATTCTCAGTGCTGCTGCCCTGGCCCAAGTCCATCCTGTTCCTTACCTAGGGAGGATCAAAAGCCACCTAATTAATTCCTAAGACAAGCCTCCTCCCAGTTTCAATCCACCTACATTGTGAAAGACAGAATAATGGCCCCAAAGATGGCCACATCCTAATTCCCAGAACCTGTGACTTTGTCACCTTACACAGCAAAAGGAGACTTTGCAGATGTGATTAAGTTTAAGGACCTAGACATGGGGAGGTTACTGCGGATTATTCAGGTGGGCCCAACCTAATCACAAATTCTTAAAATCAGAGAAGCTTTCCTCCTGTGATCCGAGGACAATGTGACTAAATGGAAAAGTTCAGAGGATGTAAGGTTGCTGACTTTGAAGATGAAGGGAGGGGGCCAGAGACAAGGAACACAAGCAGCCTCCGAAGCTGGAAAGAGCAAAAAAAAAAAAAAAAAAAAAGGGCAGGGAATCATTCTCCCCTACTGTCTCCATAAAGGAACACAGTCCTGCAGACACTTGGATTTTAGTCCAGCAAGACCTACATCATACTTCTGACCTTTATACAGGGCTAGAAGATAATAATTTTGTGTTGAGACACTAAATTCGTGTTAATTTGGTACAGCAGCAATTGAAAATGAATACTCACGTGCTGCTAGTTTAGTCAATTTAAGAACATCCCTATGCTCTTATACCAGCTCGAGACTGTAGCAACCATTCATCTGTCAAGTGTAACTCCAGTGAGTCAACATTATATATAAAAGAATTTATAATTTTATTGTAGACATCTTCCACTATTTCCCTTCACCGTTACATACCTAAGAAATGTCTATAAGCTACTCTCCAAATCGGTCCTTCACTTTCCCACCACTGTGCCTTTGCACATCTTTTGGCTGGAATTGCTTCCTCTTCATCGCCACTTGCTGAAATTCTAGTTGTCTTTCAAATTCAAAATCCATTGCCATCTCCTCCAAGTGGCCTTTTCTGATTTCTCTAGCAGGAGATGAATCATTTTCTCTTCTGTGCTTTCTTTACCCTGTTTATGTCTCTTAATTTTGTTTTAGTTCCTTCTAACTTCTTAATACAGAAATGTTGTTTTGTCCTTATTAAATCTATGAGCTTTTCAAGAACAAGAATCTTGACTTTTATCTTTGAACCCCCAATGCTCTAAGTTCAGGTCATTGTAAATAAATACTCAAGAATTTTTTTGTTGAACAAAAAGAATAAAAGAATGAATAAATAAATGTGTAGAAAATGCACACATTTATGTCATTTCCTCATGACTAGTTTAAAGAACTGGTATAACATATCTGATCTGCTTTAAAAGGAACACTTTAGATTTTTAAAACTAATTTTATTGAATTATCTTTATGGTACTAAAGAGTAAATATCATATTACAGTTTTAGAAGGCAGTCATAATAAAAATCTTCTGATACAACAGTATCATCTGGGTCTCTCTGTAACATACAATGCAATAAACATTGTAGATAATCTTCAGACCATGACCATTCTTGTAGTCTGAACAATTTCCCTATGGTTGATATGGTTCTTTAATGATGCTCCAATGTTTGTTTCTCCATTCTCTGATTTCCTTATTTTTCCATATTTTGAAAATGACAATGTTGTTGTCTCTAAGCAACATCAGCCCAGAACCCTAGGCAGACAGAGTGAGACAAATGTGCCAAACATATGGATGACAGGGCAATGATTTTCCCAGAAATGATAACCACATAAATGTTTTAAGAATGTCCTCCTTGGCTTTGGGACTTTTTCGCCAAAGAAAGTGCAAATTATATGGGCTGAAGTAGGAGTCATACAGAGGGATAAGGAAACTGGTTCAATATTTTCAGAAAAGAGAATCACCTTCTTGACATAGAAAATAACTTCATTATTCCTACATAATATTGACTCTACTTCTAAAAGGGCACTGTTGGAAAATGGTATTTCTATGAAACAAGCAAGTCAGTGTTGTTGGAACTAACAACATTTACGAGACATAAAGGGAGAAGTAATTCAATTATATTGGGGACATTGTGTATTGAATGCCTGCTCTGCTGGGCACTAGAGGAGGAACTGGGGACACCAAAGCTAATAATATAGGGCTTTGCCCACAGGAAGCTTAAATTCTCAGCCACTTCGTACTTGTTTAATTCACCTAAGGGTCTGATGGGCTTTCCATGATTTATTTTCAATGATTCAACTTTTGGTGAATTAACCTGCTTCTGAGAAATTCTAAGAATTTCTGAGAACATAGTAGTAGGAATAGATAAATAAATAATTTTAATTAAATGGGGTAAAGAGTATGACAGAAGTTTTCACAAGACTATTTGATAGTCTAAAGAAGATGCACCAAGACAGCTTTCTGGATGAGGCGATACCTAAGATAAGTCCTAAAGAAGGAGAGGAAAGACCCAGGCAAAGGTGAGACATCTACAGGAAAAGACTCAGAGAGAGAACAGGATGTGTTTGAGGAACTCTGCATAAACGAGGCTTGTTGGAACAAAGTGTCTGCTGCAGGATGTGCCTGGTGAGATGAGAAGAAGAGGTGAACAACAGCCAGATCATGAAAGGTCTCCTGCATGCTACCCATGCATTTGTATTTTGTATTGACAAACCTGGGAAAACTAGACAGAAAAAGCTGGAATATCAATAGGATTGAGGTAAGACAGAATGGAAGAAGGGGCATTTTAATTAGTAGATTAGATGACATGGGATCGAAGAGAGAAAAGGAGAGGCTTGGTTAGTTCTTGAGCTTCTTCAGAGATATGACTGGATCACTCAGTGTAATGGAAACATTGGAGCTGGAGAGATGAGAGACAAGAAGGTCACTTAGGAGGCACTTGCCATAATTCATGAACGAATCATCAGGGGGTGACAGAGGTCTAGAAAGAAGCAAACAGATGTGAGAAATATTGGGGAAGTAGTATTAACATGATTTAGTGACCTATTGGCTATGAGGGAGGAAGACATTGCAGATGACCTAGTGATCTCCAGCCTGGGAAACTGGGAAAGTGATGATGGCATTAAGCGATAGTAAACCTAGTGAAAGTGGCACAGAGTTCATGGCGGAGGTGGGAGAAAAGCTTGCTTCATTTATTACGTTGACTCGCACACATTAGCCCAGCATCTTCATGGAGCAGCTGAAAATTATCCAAGAGCTAAAAGTTTATAATTTAGTATGATTTTTCATTTAAAATGTTTTCTAAAATGTTGGCCAAGCATGTCATTAATACATAAAGAAGATGCACAGAAGTGGCTTTTGTACCACTCTTAGAGTCATTTCTATGTAATTTTACTTGGCCAAAGGAAAAGGCATTAATATTTGCCAAATACCTGTTTTATGCAGGCACTGTTTTAGAGTATTTTTGCATACTATGTCCTCTAATACTCACAAAACTTGAAGAAAATGATGTCCAGGAAAGTTCAGGAAACTTAGAGGTAGTCATCTCCGACTACAGCCTAAACCTTAACTTTGTAAGTTATGGGCTCTCTGTGCCCAGGGCCACAGACTAGCAAATGCTTTTCTTTTCTGAACACAAAGGTAGGCCATAGACAGAATAATACTTTATCTTTGAGGGCACTTAGCTTTGTACATCTTTGGTAAAGTGGTAATCCATTTGGTCTTGTGTGTGAAAGGTTAAAATTGTAATATATCATTTGGACATTGGATGGCAATATTCTAAACAGGCTAGTCTACTTCCCTATGTTGGGGACAGTCTTACACCAGGTTTGCATAATAAATCTTCATTTCTGAAATCCTATTCAGTCTCTGGCTTTCCGAGCCTTGTATGGTATTTTTGCCAATAGAAAAGCCAATTTGGCTAAACCTGCCAGTCAGTCCATCCAAATACTTGCAACAGGTCAATCATATTATCCTTAATGAAGGAAATGATATACACAGGATATTAACTCCAGGAGGCTAAGAGCTAAGTTTTCTCGTAGTGAAGTTAAGAAGCTGAACCCACTCAAATAATTTCTGCCCCAGTGCAAAATGTGAGCATCAATAATTCTGCAGCGTTCACATCCGATGAACATATTCTGAAATGGATGTGGTCTGGGTGTGAATATGTTTCACTGTCCCCAAAATTGGGGAATCCGTGATCATATGGATCTGTTTGGGGCAGCATAACACCAGATTAGAAACTTGAGGCGGGAGAAATGAGGAGAACAGTGTCAGTTGGCTGGAGTTTGGTATTAAGACAAAAGGAGAAGGATTGTGCGTGGAAATGAGGCAGAAGGGGCTCATTATCTGATTTATCTGTGCATGTATAAGACTTTCCCTGTCTAAAAGAAGGAATATAGAGCTGGGTGTTTTTTTTATGTTTTTTGTTTGTTTTGAGAGATTCAAGGATGTGACTTGCAGCTAGACTTGTACAATTTCAGAAAGTCATACGCCAGGTCCCTTGGTGGTTCATACTCCAGGAAAATTACCCAGTTTCTCCAAATTTTCAGAGCTAGATCTTAACAATAGATTAGAAATCAAAGCTAATGAATACATTCCTGAAGCCAGCCATGTGTCATAAAAGCACAGATCTTGGCCATTTCCCTGGCCAGTGTCTCAAAATGGTAATAACCAAAAGCACCTGGTGAAGCTCAGCTCTTGGGAACGGCTGTCAAAGCTGAACCTGCTTCAGGAGCAGGTGTGTACTCATCTATAACAGCTTGCTCTCCTAAACTCTCCTAAACTGCCATTCTCTTTATAGTGCAAGTGATATTATGAAACATGGGGGAAAATACTATACCTTAAAATAAACAAAAAGCACTAGCCGCAAAAAGTGTTCCCATGTGAAAAGCATATAATATGTGTACATCATTCAAGTGTTATCTTCTGCTGTAGAGTATGATTTCTATGTGAGTTTAACTGAGATAGATGCTGAAATATGAGATCAAAATCATCTTAAGGTTAAAAAGAAAATATCAGAAAGCTAATCTATTTTATTGGATTTTAATCCCGCCAATTTCTAAAATAGGGTGGAACTGAGGATAGTTATATCTTCTCTGAGTAGCGATTAGCAGTTTCTGGGTATACAGCCACATAACAGCAATATGCTAAAGAAAAAGATTCTGTTTAGAAGTAAAGAGTATGCGTTTGAGCAGTAAGGGAAGTAAAACATCATTTTTTAATTACACGTATGTTCGCATTTACATGTTATACATGCAGTTTTTTAAAAGTTTGAATGTATACTATTTCTAGATTGTTTATTATACTTGTGAGGAGGCAGTAATGAAGATAGTTAGACAGGTGGTTGTGGAGGGATGTTCACAGAGGTTATCATCTAAAAATCCAGTGGATCTTAAACTCGACTCAGTAATTGGGAAAGTCTTTTAAAAATAAAGCTACATCCTAGCTCTAAGGAATCAACATCTTCAGGCAGTGGCACATTCATATACTGTCATTAGAAGTCATGAGATATCCCCTTTCAGTTAGGTGCCATGGCCCAGCCCAGCAGGCAGCACCTTTCAAGACAGCTCAGACCTAGCCACCATCCGAAATGTCCCTGATCTTCAGGAAATAGCATGCTCTATTTCTCCACTAATGGGCAGCTTAACCAGCTGTGGCCTGCTTTCCTCACCCTGCTAGCTTCCCACTTTCATAATTCTCCAGGTGGGAAGCAACCACTAATCCCTATAACTACATATACTCCTGACCACTAGAGAACATGCACTGAGATCATACCTGATGCTTTGGTCCATGCCCATAGCTGTGCTTCAGCCTAGTCAATATCTGGTGCATGCCTGCCCAGTCTTCTTAAGTGTTCCTTGACTTAGAGACTCTCCTTTGGCTGAGAAAAGAAGTACCCTCTTCTCTTCTCTGGGAAGAGAAAAGTCAAAATATTTCCTACTGCGCTTTAACACCCTGTTCCACAGATATTTAAACTCAAGTCTGCTGAGTTCAATAATAAAAATATTGTGATGGTTAATTTTATGTATCAATTTGACTAGCCATGGAGTGCCCAGATATTTGGTTAAACGTTATTTCTGGTGTGACCCTGAGAGTGATTTTGGATGAGATTGACATTAGAATCAATAGACTCACCAAAGCAGATTACCTTCCCCAATGTGGGTGGGCATCGTCCAATCCATTGAAGGACTGAATAGAACAAAAAGGCTGAGTAAGAAAGAATTCTCTCTCTCTCTGCCTGACTGATTTTGAGCTGGGACATGGGTCTTCTCTTGTCTTCTGACTTGGACTTGCATTGAAACTTTTATCTTTGACTCTCCAGGTTTTCACCTGGACTCAGACTGGAAGTAAACCATCAGTTCTGCTGGGTCTCCATCTTGCAGACTGCAGATCTTGGGACTTCTCAGCCTCCGTAATTGTTTGAGACAATTCCTTTTAACAGATAGATAGATAGATTGATCGATCGATAGATAGATAGATAAAAAGATATCCTGCTGGTTCTGTTTCTCTGGAGAACCCTCATACAGATATGTTATTCTTTCTCAACACTCCCTGTTAAACTGATTCTGTTGGCCTGTTCTCTTACCCACACCAAGTCCCCACCCTAGACTCCATGAGGAAGAACTTATCCTATAACTTTTCCCTTCTCTGTTTACTGCAGAACAATCTCAACTAGTTTGCACCGACTCAGTTGAGGTTAAAATGTATGTTGGCAATCGTTTAGCATTCACAAAATTGGTGAATGCTAAAAATCAGGATTGGGGGTAGGGGATATAGTTTTACTAACACCAGTCAAAGAGAATAATATAAAATTTGTCTTAAAACTACCCCCTCCCTAAGGCTGTGCATTATACTCTAAGCATAAATGTTACATTAAACGGATGTTAATAAAAAGTTTTTTAAAAAGTAAAGTAGTAAAAAAGTTAAAATATAATAATACCCCATTCCACTAACCCCAAGACTATTGCTAGCTTTAGGCTTGGAAACCTATCTTGGAAACCATGACAAGCATCTTGTCTATTCTCCTTTCTTACTTTCGTAATTCTCCTCTGCCACTCAGTACCTGCTGTTTCTGATCTTTCTAAGGTGGGGCTTCAAATGAAAGGAGCTTGGGGAGAAAGAACACAGCTTTAGGTAGCTGGTGCAGTTGTAACCTGGCATTGGTTCCCCATGACTGCGGTGGCTGCACAGTCATTATAACTCTTCTCCTACGGGTTTCTTTTGAGGTCAGAGTTTTCAGGCTGGAGACCTCCAAATGGTCTCTGGCTACTTCTCTGGCTGATTGTTTAGGTCATTCTTTCAGCCTTTGAACTCAGACAGTCCAGCCTTTTATTGAGGTTACATGGCCCTTCCAGGCAGTCCTCTTAGATGAGATCCCTTTTAAGATGACTCCCAGTAGAATCCCTTCCGCTCACCTACATTTGCCTCTCCCTGCATCTTCTCCTTCAGAAAATAGGTACTTGCAGTCCTCAATCTGCTCTGTCCCTCAAGAGTCTCTTGTCCTTGACGTTGCAAACATGAGTCAAGGTCACTGTGTCCTCCAAACCCCACATAGCACAAGGCAAGATCTCTAAGCAATTCTCTTGAAGTGTCCTTTCCCAAGCGGGCTAATGTGAAGAGGAAGGATCACCCAAGTGCCCCTCATTGGGGAAAGGAACCCATACAGCAGAAAAATGACTTTCTAAAAATGTTGTTCTCCCAATTTTTTTTATTGCCTTGTGATGAGCCAATAGCAGCCACCCAGGCTTTATGGCGTCTCAATACATCCTGTATAGACAGTCTGGCATCTTGCTTTACTATGTAAGGAGAACTTGGTACCTCTATTATTGCTCTAGGAGCAATAGCTCTATTGCTTTGGAGCCTCAGCAGAAATTCTGAGATAAAAAAGTGATATTTAACATCTTATTATATATGTACCTATAAATATGTTTGAATTAATATATAAAATAACTTGAGCAATGCATATAATTATTACAACTTAACCTCTGAGGAAAAGCATTTGGGGGGTATATATGCTTTTTACTATATAGTTTTCTGTTGTATGTAGTTTATTTCTACAAGGTGGATGTATTAACATATTCTGTTTTAAAAGAACAAGATGGCTCTGGTGCCCATTCAGTTTTAAGAACCACTGACATCTCAGTATCTATTATTTTGTTTAAGTAACTTACTGCAATCTGTAATACTTCCACTATTTGTGTATATTTTTACTGTCTGCCTCTCTCTCTAGACTGTAATGTCCAAGGGCTGTTTGTATTTTTTACTAGCGTATCACTGGCACTAAGCAGTTAGTAGATGTTCTTTGCTGAAGCAAAAATGAGAGACAGAAAAACGGGAGCTAGTAGAAGTGGTTACCCATAGTTGGTGGGTATGAGATAGATGGGAATTGCAACAGTGCTCTTCAACGTATTTTTTTTTAATTGTTTGGTTTTTTAATGTATTACATTGTTCAAAATGAGAGGTTTTGAAAAAGAGAAAGCTGAAACAGATAAAGGGGAAAAATGAATATCTTCTTTGACTTAGTAGTAGTATATATGTGTGTGTTATTATTTCCTGAAGTTTTGGTATTGGTATGTATAAATATTTCATAATTTGTAATTTTTAAGGAAAAGATAAAAATTAAAACACCAGATGATGTAATAGTTTTAAAAACATGTGGCTTTGAAGTCAGAACAACAGCAAATCTGTTTTGTGCCACCCTCTGTCACCCAGGCTGAGCTACCAGAGACTTTAGGCAAGTGACCACTCCATTTGTAAAATGAAGAAGATGGCAAAATTACAATATATGGGTGTTGAAGTGCCTTATAAAATCTAATGTAGGATGCAAATATTAATATTTTTTCTTATTATTTCAAATTCTTTAAATTTGGGACTACACTTTCTTCTTCTTTATATACTCCCCAACCATTATCTCAGTACCCAATTACAGGACTGTTATCTTTATTTACTGAATATAAACTAAGATTTTTCAAGGTTGGCAATACAAAATAATCTCCACATGGGAAAAAGTCAGTAGGCATTGTAACCTTAGCTTTTGTCTCTTCGGAAATGCATCCTCCATATGAGAGAAAGGCCGTTAATTATGGCTGCCAAGAGCGCAGCATCATCCAGGGCCACTTCTCTCTTATCAGTGTGGCCTCAGTGTTCATCCATGACTTCCCTTGCCTGCTCTTGGCATGACTGGCAATAAGCCAACACATTAAATAGACTTTACTAAGAACTTGGAGATAGTGAAGGAGGAGAAGAAAGAAGAAAAAAGAAAGAGGAGGAGGAGGAAGGAACCAACACTAGACCAAATAAAGATTGTAAACTCTCGATAAAAGATATACTAGGGCTTCCCTGGTGGCACAGTGGTTGAGAGTCCGCCTGCCAATGCAGGGAACACGGGTTCGTACCCCGGTCGGGGAGGATCCCACATGCTGCAGAGCGGCTGGGCCCGTGAGCCATGGCCGCTGAGCCTGTGCGTCCGGAGCCTGTGCTCTGCAACGGGGGAGGCCACAACAGTGAGAGGCCCGAGTACCGCAAAAAAAAAAAAAAAAGATACACTAAACCAAGTAATCTTATTTATAAAATTTGCTTCCCTTTCAGAAATTCCAGACCCTATCCCCAGCCTAAGCAATTGTCTTGCCTCCATGTAGAAGATTCTGTATTAGCACCCATAGTCAGAATATGCCCATTGAAAGACATTTTTACAACTGAAAATGCATAGTCAAAGAACAGGACACATAAACACACTCACACATACACACAGCTGTCTTTGATCTTAAACTTAATAGAATTTCAAGACTTCTTAACCAATACATTTCTGAACTATTCACCAGATATATTAGGATTAGTGTCTCAGAAACTCAGAATTTTAAAGGGGTTCTAAGCTTCAAAGAACAAAATCTTTACTTGTTTAAGTTTGATGTTAATAACATGATCCATATTATACAATTTAATCAAAGTAATTAAAACATAGAGTAAGCTGAAGAGTTGCATTTTATGATTTTCTGTGGTCTAAAAACACATGCCTATTTTCCAGTTTAAGTAGGATTTAAATAGCAGGGAGAGAGAATTTTTCTAGGGTTCTATAAAGCTCAAATATTTGAGCTTTACCTAATATTTTAATAGAGATAGTCTTAAACTCAGGAAGTGAAACAACATAGAAAAGACGCATAAATCTCTTGAGGTATAAATTACCTCGGGCACAGATCAAAAACATTACAGCCATTATTATTATAAGAGAATGAAACAGGGGCTTCCTAATCAAATTAGTGAAGAAAAAGAAATAAACTTTCCACCGCCAAATTATGGTATTCGGTAGTATTGAATAAATTCACTTTCTAATATGAGTATAACATGAATCGTGTCCAATTATGTAATTTGAAAACTCTACCCAAAAGAAACAGAGTGTAATCAGCACTCATTCAGAAAATAATCCAAAATTCAAAAGAGGAGAACTTGTTCTCTCAATGTATTTAAAGTGTTGAATATCCATTACATTTTTTGAATAATACCAAATTAGTCCAAACGGCAACTCCTTAAGGATCCAACCATTTGCGATCCACTTTCAAACAAACATTGCAGCTTCTAGATCCCTTCCCTGTAGAATATATGTGGGCAAAATTTAGTGGCATCCAAGCAGCCCAAGGTATTAGACTATCCCCTACCTATTTATTAATGCATTCAAAGTACATCTAGTAAGTGCATATCACATACCAATTTCAAAGGTGTGAAAGATATCACCTGCCTCTATGGGGCTTACTAAATAACAAGGAAATGATTAAACAAGCAATATAATATAATGTGGTAATAATTGAGAGATACAGTATTCTGTAGAAGTAACTAAATGTGTCACGGGATCTGTGGGTGTGGAAGGGAGCAAACTCCAAAGAAGTGATCTGAAAACTCATGTGTGGCTTTCTTCCCCATGTCTCCATTCATTTTCTCCTCTATTTTTCTTTTTTTTTTCTTTTATCTTATTATAAATATTTTTCTTTTTCTTTTTTTTTTTTTCTTGTCCCAACCTGCCTAGTATTAGTTCTTTTACTCTTGCTACAGTTGGAGATGACCTAGGACTTGACCAGCAGTCCTCTTTGCAACTAAAACTCACTTAATTCAGATCCAAATTCAGTTTCCTAAAACCACACAGAAACCTATGGCCTTGCTAAGTGAGTGAGCACTGCACTTGTAGTCAGAAGATCTGGATTTGAATCCTGTTTTTACTGAGTAGTAATAGCTGTGTGGCTGAGGAGAAATAGCCTCTCAGAGTCTCAGAGTCTTCATCTTCATAATGAACGTAACTTACAGGGATGTTGAAAAGAGAAATGTAGTGAAAATAATGTATGAAATAAAGAGTCAAATGAAAGGGAATCTTATCATCCAAGAAACAAGTAAACCAAAAAATGTGTATAATTTTGACTCACTCGTGAGATGTTTTAGGAGACTTTATTTTGAAATACATGAAAACTTATACTGCAGTTATGCCATCTACAAAATGAATCACATGGCAGAATTGAGATAGCTGGGGCTGTACTGTGTGTGTTTATTTTGTTTTTAGTGGATTTTGTTAGTGTCTAAGTGTCTGAACATGTCTAAGTATCTTAACATGACAGAGTTTGGAGAATTATTTTTTTAAGACTGTACGTTCATCATATATCCTACTCTTTCCATTTGTATAGCTTTTTAAATGACAGAATGAAAGCTTCTTACAATGTAAATCCCAGAAGCTGTCTTAAGCTTAGAATGGACTTACTTAATTATTCAAAATACATAGACATGGATTTATATTATTGTCGACAATTTTTTTAAACATCTAAAAAATACTGAGTAGTTTACACTTTATTTTCCATCATCTGCAACTACAGAGTCCTCAAAGAAATAGCAGCTCAAAGGAAAAAGGATACACTATTAGTGAATTACCACAGTCCTTGCATTTGCAATAGACATTCATCCAGGGCCTAGAGTGATAACCCACTCTTCTCTCATAGTATTACCAGACAGTAGGTCACCTTTTAGCAGAAATTTTTGGAAGAGTGTATTTTAAACTATATATATATATATATATATTTGTATTTTATATTTATATGTATATATATTTGTATTTTATAAAAAGATTTTGTCTACTTTATTTTCTTGTAAGATAATTTTTAAGTTTCCTTTTCTTTGGACAAGGCCACGTTCAATTCAGGGCATTTCAGGAAAACTATCTACCTCTATTTTCTTGTTGACTAATTCAGTCACTCTTTGAACAGATATTTATGGAGGAACTAGTATGTGCCAGGTAACCTTTCAAGGGTTATTCCATCTCACTCTTGAGACAACACTGCAGGTTACACATTATCCCCCATTTTAAGGGTAAAGATCCTTGGACAGAGACAAACCAAATAAAATTCTGTCAAAAGCACATATAAGTGTTCTGTTATCCATATCTTTGTGGAATTAGTTTGCTCATCTAGGCACACTGGGCAGTAAATGCCAAAACCTGTTCTGAACTGTTTTTCAGTGGCACCCCATCACTGTAAAAAAGGCACTTTGGAATCACTGTGTCTTGGCTGAGGGCACTCCACCAGATTTCCACTTCACACAGCGAACGCAATTCGATAGAACCCGGGAAGAGGGAATAGGAATCCTACTCCTAATCTAGAGGATCTGCCACCTAGTGGTGAAGTCCTCTGAATTAGAAGTTGAGTGCTTCTGGATTTCTAAATTATCTGCCCTTTTGTTTCTCCGGCTTTCAAAAATGGTATTGGCAAGTATTTTTCTCCTTCGTTTCCTGCTTTTTTTAACTTATAACATACAAATTTCAGTATTCCTCACCAAATGACAAAAGTAAAGTGTTTGGGAATTTTCAGAGGAACAGTATTTTTGCAGACACTGCAGTTTGCCAAAAATTCTGAAGTCGAAGTCTGAAGAAGAATGAGACTTACATTAAATGGCAGGCAAGAAGTCTATCATTTCTAAGTCTTATGTAGGTATATAATTCTGTATTTTATGTTACATTCCTATTCTTCCACTGAAACATTCATAATATTGAGATTTGGAACCAGGATGAGATTTTGATTTGGAGTGAGAATGAACTGAGTCACTCATTCTCAGATAAAATGCACACAGTCAAGAGTTCCATGACTATCTGTGAGACAGATGGGAACTCCTGATGCATACCAGGCAACTGTTCTTCAGCAAAGAAAACAAAAACCCAGGTGCAGAATGTATTGGAAAAGTGCAGATGGGCCTTCAAGGGTGTTCACTGTTTACAAGAAAAAGGAACAGAGCTCTCATCACTGAGTGACCACTCTTCCTGGGGATCTATTTCCCCCAGCTGGTCTCAAGCAGCATATCCCCCCAAAGGCCCAAGCAGCATCTGTCAATGACCTCTGGCCCTTCAAAGGGAGAGGCTGGGTGGCCACTCTCCCCCTGTCAAGACGTGCTAATTACGTGAATGCTGAGAGTCAGAGACTACACACTAGAACGGTTTTTCCATAGCCTGTCTGCCTCTCACATATCTTTCTCTTGTCTTCAGTCTTTTTAAGGAAAACAATTTCCATCTGTTTCTATACAGATTCCTGGCATCTTTTCCATCCAGTTGTATGTTATCAGCTCCCAGTTCTGTCTGAAACATGCTGTTATTTCCCCAAATTGAAATTGGGGAATTGAAAGTCAACTATAAGGAGAAGAATTTGGAAAGAGAGAAGGGCCCTCTTGATACCTACCCTGTGCCAGGTGCATGTCCATCATTTACAGATGAAGCTTCATTTGATCATCATCATAACCCCTACAAGAGAATATTGCTGTTCACACTTGATGGGCAAAGAAACTGAAGCTAGGGGAGAGTGATACTCTCCACAACTCCCTAATCTCTCCTCTCCTCATTTCATCTTTCACACTACTTCATTTATCTTTATAAAATTCTGATTATTTCATACTCCACAGCCCTCCCCTTATCTAGTCAAGGAAGTACAAACTGCTCTGTCTGCCTTTTAAGATGTAGTCTCAGCCTGACCTGTATCAGCTGTATCCTGGGTTTCTGCCCTTCCTCACACAGCTAAGGCTTCTCTCACTTACCTATCTTACCCTTTATTCTCGCCCTTCTCCCAGGGACATTTTACCATATTTTGCAAATCAGCACAAATACCATCTCCCTAGTGAAATCTTTACTCCACCTTTAGTATGTGTTAAATCCATTATAACTCTTAGCATGTTAAACTTATGCCTCTTAGTCCATTAAAGGTGATGTTGAACTATCTATGCACACACTGAAAACCGTCACCAAAGTGCAATATTATAATGATCTCCATGGGACACTGTATTAGGCATAGGTAAGGAGAATTAGAGAAAAGAGGATGAATTTCTGATCTTGTCTAGCTGGGTTGAAAGAGAGAGAGAAACAGAGAGTAGAGAACTGAGTCACATAATATAATATGAAATTAAGCTTCCAAGTAAAAATCTATTATCATTCTGTTTTGTCTAGAGGTGTTGAAATCAAAGATTTTCAGACACATGTGCTCTATAGGGATGGCTCTGGTGACGGAAAATTCATATTGCCTCCCTACAATTGATGAGAACCTATTCATTATCTCATTTTATACATAAGCAGAGATGTACTGATAAATGTTTAACATAGGCTCTCTGAAATAAAAAGGGGGCCTTGATCTGTAGTCTTTGCCAATTTATTTAGTGTAAATATTTCTACTACTACGATTTCAATTTCAAACTACTGATGTGACATCTCTGATCACGGAGTTAGAAGAGTTATGCACACCGGGCTCTCAGGAGCTGGTACAAGCCCCTCCAGCACACCTCTCTAAAAGCCTATTATCCCCATTAAGCCGATGAGGAAACTGAGAGTCAGAGAGGTTTTATAACTTGTGCAAGACCACCTTGTAGATATATTGAAGACATGTGCTTGTAGTCTGACATGTAAGATTACAAATTCCGTTCTTTCCTGCTAGAGCAGACTGTCTGGACAGAGTCAATAAGTGATGGCATTAAGGACATTGAACACAGACACTTCTCAGTCCCTTGATGCTTCTACCAGAAGTAGGGAAGCAGAACACAAGGGAATAGTCACACAGTAGACAAGTGTTCGATAAAATATTTCAACAGGAGAGAAATATCTGGTAGCATATAGTGATGATTCTCAGAAAGAGAGAGGGATGAACAGGAATAGAGGTTTTGCCTTTGCACATAATCTTCCCTCTACTTTTAAAAGCCCTTCATTTTCATAGAAACATACTACTTTCCTTTAGGCCTTAACTTAGTCACACAGTGAATTTCTCCCTGTAGTTTGTATTTTTATCCCTCCCTCATTTCTTCCCTCCATCCCTCCCATCACTCCTTCCTTCCTTCTTTACTCCTTTCTTTCCTTCTTTCTTACTTCCTTCCCCTCTTCCTCATTTCTTTCTTTCCCTAACACTATTTTATTGTTGCTCTTTGGTTATCAAGTCTGAAATTACATATGACACTGTTTACCAATGATGTATACCACATATAATTCATCCTGCAAAAGTCATTTGGCCAAATAGGATACAAAAAGTAGTCACAGAGTCAGGATCTGTTAATGGGGGAACAAAAATGTATTGTGAGGGTCAAATAAATTTACCCAGAGGCATATAAAACACTCCCATTGAAAGTTTGGAGTGAAAAATTAATTTCTGGGATAAGCAGCTGAATTTTGACCCTTCTCAGTATGTACAAACCAAGGTTAAGGTCTAAATGTTCATGCATATAACTTTCAGATCTTAATATCTTACAGAGAAAAAAGATTATAGTACTATAAAGAACGCACAAAGTACACTTCCTTTTATTCCCATAATGAACCTGCCTGATATACTGTTTAACACCAAAATGAATTTCTAACTTAGCCTTCATAAGAAAGAGGACCAATTCTCTGATAGTTGACGTTGCATATCAAGTGAAATACAAAACTACTCATGACAAAAAGCCGTCCAGTTAAATCCAATGAGGCCACACACTCAGAAATCAGTTTGTAGCCCTTGGCTTTTGGTCTAAAGTATTCCCAAGGGAAGAATCAGCCCCTCTCCCACCCACCAGCACCCTCTTCACGTCTCCCATTTGTCAAGCCATTTGTCAGCACACGGCAGTCTCCAAAGTGCCTGGACTTTGTCAGATTCTCATCTGGGAAGCAAAGCAAAGCTGTTAAAGTCACTCACACAGCCACCTTCTTACAATGACCAGAGCCTATTCTCCAAGAAACCTGCCCCTCCTGAGCCACACTCATGGAACAGAGCTCTCTGAGTAGCTGTGACACATCTACCTAGAGAACCATTAAAAACTGGAGGAACCGAAGGTACAAGAAACAAGAATCGAGACCTGGCTCCCAGTGTCTCCAGACCTCAGTTTCTTCATCTTTACATTAGACAGGATCTGGACCAGATGATTTTAAGGTCGTTTTCAGCTTCAAATCTCTATAACACAAATAAGGGCATCACTAGGGTGTAGTTTACTTTTTTAACTTCATAGATAAGATTCAGGGATTCTACAAGTAAAATAAAGTATTTTAACTTTGGGGATATTTGTCCCAAACAGACTAAATGTGATGTACCAGTGTGTGCTTTGGAACTTTGCTTGGTCATCTTGGAAATTCTGAAACAAAGGATATATAAGTAAAAGATCTCAAGAAGGGATGCCTCCTGTCTATGCAGGAGGGAAGGAGTTTGATTTCCACTTAGCACCCACAGTGGGTTAGATGCTTGAAGTAAGTACACTAAGTTGGTAGCATCTTGGTGGGGTGACATTTTCTATGGTCTAGTCTCGAGCGTTCATGGTTTAGAGCATCTTAATAGGTGCTTCACTTCTCTTTGAGATGAATAGGCTCCTAGAGCCTGCCTCACACTGATGAAATAATAATAACTGCCACACAATGACCCTGTCAGGCACTTTCCCCACAATACGTATTTTAGTACTCACTAGAGCCTCATCAGTCCCATCTTATACAAGATGAGGAAGCTGAAGTTCAGAAATGTGGAGAAATGCCCCAAATCATACAAATTGTAGGAGGCAGAGCTTGGTTTCAAACCCTGGTCTCCCTAATTATGAAGCTAATTTTCCCTGGTATGCCAATACAAAGTGTAGTCCAAAGACTACCTGCATCAGAAGCACTTGGGGTGTCTGTTTAGGTTCCTGGACCCCAGGCTGGAGTGTGTGTGCGTGCATGCGTGTGTGTGTGTGTGTGTGTGTGTGTGTGTGTGTGTGTGTGTTGCTGGGGAAGGGGGGCAGACGTTTAATTTTTTTTAACAAATTTTAAGTGATTGTTTTACCCATTCAAATTTGAGAACTTCTGCACAATACTATATTACCTTTCGAAGTAAAACTTACAGAACCTGATATGATCCAAAATGTAATTACAGAAAGAATTATAAAAAGAAATATAGATGCCAAGAAAATGGTAATACTCAGGTTGATTGGGTCTATTCTGTCCCCAGCGCATGAGAAACTAAACTCCTCTCAGAAGGGCTCTGGTGAGCGAGCGTGGGGTAGGTGCAAAGGGGTTTGGATTAACTCAAGAATAACCTCATTATGTCTGGGTCTACGATGGGCCTAACCTGATAGGGGAACCTCTATTTTTGCCAGATCTAGTCTGCACTGATAAATTCTTGCTCCCTGTCTCCCCTGACCAATTCCAATCTTCCACTGATACACACCATCAGTTGGTGTGCAGTAACATTAACGAGGCTATGGTTCTTGTTTTTATCTCCTGAAGAAGCAGCTCAGGTACCTCAGTTAGAATGGGACGCTTTCCTGATTGCACTTTTGCAAACTATTTCTTCAGCAGGGAATGGATTTGCCGTTAATTTAAGTAGCTAGCACATATATACAGTGTTCTAAGGACTTGACTGTGTGATCTTAATTAATCTTAATTAAACAAGCAACCCTCTGAAGGAAGTACCGTTAATTGTCCTCATTTTACAGATGCAGAAACAGAGACACAAAGAGGTCACGTAAATTTCTGAGGGTCACACAGCTCTAAGCAGCAGAACTGGGGTTTGAACACATGGAGCTGAGCCCCCGTTCATTCTCTTATCCACCCTGACATATTGCTTCTAAGAATACTTCATATGCTTATTTTTACTATTTTTTATTCTTTGGTGATGGTAAAACCTCTACATTCAGGTGACATTTTAAAGAAAAGATTGTGAATGTAACAATTAAAGGTACAAGTGACTCAGCATTATATATATCACATACACGGGAGAATACCTGAAAAAAACTCAGTTGTCTTTATAATATCCATTTGTCATCTTTCCCATAAGCATAGCACCCATTCCCATTCAGGGATTATTTTGACTGAACAAATCAATTTAAAAAAACATAAAATTACATAATGTAAAGTCTACACACAAATTATCACTGGGAATATAGAACCAACTGGATGAAACAGTGTAATGTAAATAATACATCACTTCTCTCCTATGGTTATATCAGCTCTCCTATGTGTGTCTGGATGTTTTCACCAATACACTATTTCAGGATCACAAGAACTCGTTAATTACACCTTCTATTTCATAATACTACCATTACCACATCATTGCTGATGCTAAAGATGTCTTCCAAGTCAGTTGAACTAAGTCCTACCTTTTATATTTATTTTTGAAAGATTCTTTTGAAGCTCCATGGCATCAGGAGGTGAGGGTCTGCAGGAATGATAACAGGCCAGCTGTTTCTACTGTTTCTTCTCTTTCATGTAAAGACCTGACTTAACACAGTATCCTGAAATTTCCACTCTGTACTCATCAATATCGCTGCTGGGTCTCTGTCTCACAGAGAGACAGAGTTGTTGGAATTTTCCAAAGTGATTTAGGAAGCTGTAACCTCCTAAAGTTTGGAACTGGACAATGCTTCTTCTTGAAATGTTCGTTTTATTTTTATAAACAAGTTAAAGGAGAAAGAACTTCTCCTCTTTCTTTTTCCCTTCCCTTGCTTTGATTTTATGTTTGGTTGCTAAGCAGTAACCTGTGTACACTATTTCATTTTTAAGAAAAACCCCAGCATAGTTACCCCAGTTGAACAGGAAAAAATTCTATAATGCTGCATCAAACCTAGATTAAAGTTAATTATAAATAATACAAAGAAGATTTTAGACTTCGTGCTTTACCAGGTAAGTCAAGTATTCAATCAATACATGAATTACCATGGATTAAATATTACCAGTCAAAAAAAGATTAAATGATTCAATTCTAGGTGAATGAATAGATGGATACCAACAGACCTTGGAAAAGAATATCAACTAGTCTTTCATTCTAGAGGAGGAATATCACATATTCACCTTATGCATAAAGTCTACGGTTGGCCCCTTGAAGAGCATGTATACAACACCAAATCTCCCAAGGGTTTCCAAGACAACCTTGATTTCAAACATCTTGCCGTGTTCACCCCAGGCAATTACTGAGTGGCCCCTCTGTGCCATACAGAGTATATTACTGTTTGTCAAACTGTGTGTACTAATTTTTTGTTTGGAAAATATGGTCAGAATAGAATTTTACTTTCTCTATCATCAATGGGCTTTATGAGGGTGACCTTTCAAAATGTATCTGATAGAACTTGGACTTGAATGAGCTAATTTCAAGAGTTCATGTTTCTGAGACCAGATTGCCTGGGTTCATAGCACAGTCCCTATTTGTTACTGACTTGTTGTGTGAACTAGGGAATGTAACTTAACCCCATGAAGCTTTAGGTCCCTCATCTGCAAAGTGAATAATAATAGTATGCATTTCATTGGGTTAAGATAATTTAGTAAGGTAATCAACATAAAGTTCTTAGAGTAGTCCTTACCACATACTAAGTTCTCAATAAAAGTTAACTCAGTATTTTATCTAGGCTGATTATGAATCAATTTAATTGACCATTGGATGATGCCAACACAAGTATATTGCCATCTTACCTCAAAAATGGCTCTGTACAATAAGAAGGGTGTACAATTTGTACTATGGATTTGTTGATATAATTTAACCCATTCCTAGAAAATTGTCTCACTTTCTACCTTGCCCTTAATTTACAGTGTATGGCTACTGTATTGTTGTATAAGTAACTTTACAATGTGAGAAAATATTTTTGTCAACTTTTTAGTGCCAATAAGTTATTACTTTAATTGCTCACTAAAGGAAAAACACTTTAGGATGACAATAGCACATCTTCCTCATTACCTGCCTCCATACATTTTCAAATGAATGGAACTGCCTGTTACACCAGGACCAAGTTATTTCAAGTATTGCAACAAAGATATACCCATTTGCTATTTTCTTTTCTGATTAGTCTATTATTAAGCATTGATACATATGTTAAAAATCATATATCTTATTTTCAATGTCTAATAGAAGGTTGGCAAATGAAATATCTATATGGCACCTTTGTTAACTTGGGATAAGAAATATTTATACATGATATTTTTTTCCCCAAAAAAAACAATGTAAATTGAAGTAATAATCTGGAAAAGCACATGAGCAGGAGAATCTGAGTCCAACAAATAAGAATCCATTAATTCTTGAGAAGTGAATGTTACAATAAACAATTACAAAAGTTCTAACTGAAGCTTGCAGAAAACCAGTTCCCATGGGTCCACTGTGGGAAGGATAGATGGCGTAATATGTGAGAATCAACTGTGTAGTGCTAAAACAGTGTCAAAGCACCAAGCGGCGGAGGGGGGCGGGAGGGGGAAGAGGTTTATTAAGACATCTGTAGAACAACTTTAAGCCACATCATCTAACATAAGCACCTCCCAGTCTTGCAGTCGACACAGCCTCACTCATAGTAGGAATTCAAGAAATGTTAGCTGGATAAATGAATAAATGAATGGGTTTGGTCTTGGACTGTAAGAGGATAGGAAATGCAGACTAATATATGTTGTGGGTTTTGTTTTTGTTTTTTTATTTTCATTTGTTTGGTTTTTGACAGAATGGTGATCAAGTAACCTACTTCTCTAAACCTCAGTTTCTTCTTTAGGAAAATGTATATAGTAATAATGTTATAATTGAATAATCCTTCCTACCCCAAAGAGTCATTGTAATTTTCAAATGAGTGCACTCTGGAATTTACAAATGCTCTACACAGCTAAGTAATTTTTATTTCACTTCTTTGAAAAAAGTGAAAAGTCCCTGGTATGTTTCCACAGATTTTTGTTCCTTTCAATCTACCTTTACATTATCTGGGGTGTGGGGGTGGGATGAGGTTAAGGGTAGAGTGGGAAAGAGAGAAGTGAGCATTCGTACAAAAGAAGTTGAAGAGTCTTCAGTCATCTTTCTCCGTGATGGAGAAGGATTGTCTGCGGAAGGTGTGAATGAGAGAAGGGAGTCTCCATTTTTTCCCTCAGCAAGTTAAACAATGGATGGTTTATAGGAAACAAGGTGTGGTGAGTCCCCAAGGAAAAAGGTGAGAGCAGTTACAACCATACATGGACGAACAGTCATCACAAGTTCAAAGTGTGAAAAGCACGATTAGTCAAGCACGACTATTTTAAGCTTCGCTTGCGCTCAAAGCAAGCAGTGTGTGAGAAGCTTAGGCCAACCCCCTCTCCCTTCTGAAAGCAGAGAGGAGACAGACCAGAAAGGGGAATCAGGGTTTCTTGTGTTAAAATATTAATTATTTGTGGGTGGTACTTTTTAAACATAGCCAGGAGTTGCTATTGAAATGCAAATGTATGTTTATTGCCCTGAAGGAGATGTTGTAAAAAAGAAAAAAAGTAGACAATACCCAGAGCTGGAAATTGCCCTCTGGGCCAAGGGCTGATGTTGGGCAAGAGCAGTAACAGGCAGAGAGGACAGGAAGAAGGGAGGAGGGGCAGGGGAAAAAGTGCCAGGAAGGAGTAGAAAAGGCCAGTCTGGACATCCCATGAAAGCTGATAAAACAGTCACAGCCGAGCCCAGACTTTGTCACAATCCAAGAAAGGAGTCACAAGGTTTAGTGGGTAGAGTGGTCAACTACTAAGGATTGAAACACTGTCCCCCTGTATTTAGAAGTAAATGTGGTCAAGCTGATCTATACTGCCTTAATAATGTGAAATGATACACATCTGCTCCTGGTGAGTTGAGGACCAGATTTCCCCTCTCCTTAGTGTAAAAGTTGGCTTAGAAATAAAGCAGCCTTAGAGAACCCAAGTCTGGAGCAGAATAGCAATATCACTAGAGATGAAATAGAGAAGAGGCAGAAAAGGCTGAACTTCCGTAATATTTATTGGAGAGATTTCCCACTAATCTTTTTTACCCAGAAATGGTGATAGGAGAGAAAAATTGAAGACTATTAGGAATGGGCCTGGAAGAAATAGGGAAAAACTGAATAATCAAACTTCCATTGTTTCATCACTTTCCCACATTACTGGAATATGAATAAAAACAACAGCTAAATACAACAAAAACAATAACAAATAGTCTTAGACACAATCACTCATCCAAGAACTATTGCTATTTCTGGATAATTTAATACATAAAGGCAAAATGCTAAGGAAACTTGAATACATACAGGTGGGCTGGGAAGCAAGAACTAGAACTAAATTCATATCTTTATGTCTCCTGTAGACTCAAAGTGCCTTTGTATGTGAGTCCATGTACATTAATATGAAATGTCACAGAACTACCTATTTCATTTAGAGGTTAAACCCGAGTCAAATGGAATTTAAACACCGTTTTTTAAAATTGATTTGTTCACTCAAAAATTAGGCATGAGTGCTTCCTCTATGCCACATGCCCTGCTGAGTCCTGGGACAGAGCAATGAGCAAGGATGGACATAGCGCATAAACTTTATGTCCAGGTCACAGAAACGTAAGAGTGACGATGAAGCTCCCCTAAGTTACCCAGGCCTTTTATCCTTAGTCAGATGGACAAAAGGGACCATAGATGTGTTTTTATCAGAAAAAAAAAAAAGGCAGAATCAATTTGTACTGCAGAAAGATGATGCGTTACTTGTATGCAAAAATGGATGGATGGGAAGGAGAATCAAGAATTTGAAAGGTCAGAAAACTGTTTAATGAGGTTGCTGCATAAACAGTCCTCAGGACACAGAAATGTAAACTAGAGTGGTGTCAATGAGAATATTTTTTAAAGGATCAGATCTTTACCAGAAGAACTGGCAAAACTCGAGAACAATTAGAAACAGAGGGTAAAAGAGGAAGGAAAGAATGCAAAATTATGAGAAGCTTTTGGTTGAGAAATTCCACATGAAAAGGAATAATTTCCTAATATAAATGAGCTAAGTCATTCTAAAAACCATAGAAAACCAAGAAATCAGTAAGTTTTCCTCAAACTGGTGGTAAGTGATAAGATGTGTCAAAATGCTCACAGCTCTCCAGGCACCGGGGTCAAGAGTGGTTCTTAGATTTCTAGGTTTCTTATCTTAACTTCATCAGTAAGATCCTTAATGTTAACATATGCTGCATTAGAGCTAAGTTTGTTTTACAGTTGGTGGAGATATCATTCATTACACCAAAAAAGGTAAGTGCTAGAGGAAGAAAAACACATTTGAGAATGACCTCTTATTTATTCTTAAGGACATGGTTTTATCAACTCACCTCATTTCACAGACCAGAAGATCTCCTTGTCAGAATACACTAGGTCTCAAGGATCCCAAATTTAAAATTAGAGTGTAAAGATTAAGGATAAAGTGTAAAGAACACTGGATCAGGAAGAACTTTTTTTTCCCTAACCCTGCCCTGCTACTTACTAGCTATGTGCCTTGGATAAGAAAAGCAACAAACACGCTGTAGCTAAATACACACACATACACGGGCACATACACACACGTACACACAACACTGGGAAGTTAGTGGCATTGATTCATTCGTTTATTCATTCAACAAGCTTTTACTGAACATCCTCTTTGTACTAGGCACTGTTCACCACCCTGGGGGACGGCAGAGGGGGAATTATAAGGTACTAATAGTGAAACAAAAGACAACACAGTATGCTGGGAATGCTTCCAGAGAAGACTGGAAAGCTCCCCTTGGCTATGGAGAGACTTCACAAAGGAAGTAAAATCTGAACTCTCTCAAATGTCAAGCAAGCCTTTGCCACGTGTTTCCACTGTGGATGACTCTCCCATTAGAAAGAACTGACTAGTAATCAGAAAACTAAAACCCATTGTGTTGACATTTAAATGATTTTGAAACCAATCTTGTAAATTTTAAACTTAAAAGGTTTGCTTTCCAGAGAATAATACATATTCTTTTGAGACGAGGTTAATAGGATATAAAGAAATTATCCTGTTTGAGAGAAATTAAGAAATTTTATGAAAGTCTCAAAAACAGCTGAACAAGATTAACATTTCCGTATAATCTAACAGAGATAGATAAAAATGTTTTAAAATAGTGACCTATTCATTCAATATTTTTACAAAGTACATGAGTTCTTACAGGTTTTTTGATGTGTTTCATTCTTCGTTCTACTGAAAAGACCTTAGTAAAGAAAAAAAATCCCGCCAACTAAAGGATTCTGTTCAATTGTATGAGCATTTATAGAAGCTTCCTGATTTTTTTTAATCCATGTTTTATTCTTATGATTGGGAGAATCAAGGCAATAAGAGTTTGTCTTTTTTTTTTTTTTTTTAAACATCTTTATTGGGGTATAATTGCTTTACAATGGTGTGTTAGTTTCTGCTTTATAACAAAGTGAATCAGCTATACATATACATATGTTCCCATATGTCTTCCCTCTTGCGTCTCCCTCCCTCCCACTCTCCCCATCCCACACTTCCAGGCTGTCACAAAGCACCGAGCTAATATCCCTGTGCCTTGCGGCTGCTTCCCCCCAGCTATCTAACTTACTACATTTGTTAGTGTGTATATGTCCATGACTCTCTCTCGCCCTGTCAAAACTCACCCTTCCCCCTCCCCATATCCTCAAGTCCGTTCTCCAGTAGGTCTGTGTCTTTATTCCTATCTTACCCCTAGGTTCTTCATGACATTTTTTCCCCTTAAATTCCATATATATGTGTTAGCATACGGTATTTGTCTTTTTCTTTCTGACTTACTTCACTCTGTATGACAGACTCTAGGTCTATCCATCTCATTACAAATAGCTCAATTTCATTTCTTTTTAAGGCTGAGTAATATTCCATTGTGTATATGTGCCACATCTTCTTTATCCATTCATCCGATGATGGGCGCTTAGGTTGTTTCCATGTCCTGGCTATTGTAAATAGAGCTGCAATGAACATTTTGGTACATGACTCTTTTTGAATTTTGGTTTTCTCAGGGTATATGCCAAGTAGTGGGATTGCTGGGTCATATGGTAATTCTATTTGTAGTTTTTTAAGGAACCTCCATACTGTTCTCCACAGTGGCTGAACCAATTCACATTCCCACCAGCAGTGCAAGAGTGTCCCCTTTTCTCCACACCCTCTCCAGCATTTATTGTTTCTAGATTTTTTGATGATGGCCATTCTGACTGGTGTGAGATGATATCTCATTGTAGTTTTGATTTGCATTTCTCTAATGATTAATGATGCTGAGCATTCTTTCATGTGTTTGTTGGCATTCTGTATATCTTCTTTGGAGAAATGTCTATTTAGGTCTTCTGCCCATTTTTGGATGGGGTTGTTTGTTTTTTTGTTATTGAGCTGCATGAGCTGCTTGTAAATTTTGGAGATTAATCCTTTGTCAGTTGCTTCATTTGCAAATGTTTTCTCCCATTCTGAGGGTTGTCTTTTGGTCTTGGTTATGGTTTCCTTTGCTGTGCAAAAGCTTTGAAGTTTCATTAGGTCCCATTTGTTTATTTTTGTTTTTATTTCCATTACTCTAGGAGGTGGGTCAGAAAGGATCTTGCTGTGATTTATGTCATAGAGTGTTCTTCCTATGTTTTCTTCTAAGAGTTTGATAGTTTCTGGCCTTACATTTAGGTCTTTAATCCATTTTGAGCTTATTTTTGTGTATGGTGTTAGGGAGTGATCTAATCTCATACTTTTACATGTACCTGTCCAGTTTTCCCAGCACCATTTATTGAAGAGGCTGTCCTTTCTCCACTGTACATTCCTGCCTCCTTTATCAAAGATAAGGTGTCCATATGTGCGTGGGTTTATCTCTGGGCTTTCTATCCTGTTCCACTGATCTATCTTTCTGTTTTTGTGCCAGTACCATACTGTCTTGATTACTGTTGCTTTGTAATATAGTCTGAAGTCAGGGAGCCTGATTCCTCCAGCTCCTTTTTTCGTTCTCAAGATTGCTTTGGCTATTCGGGGTCTTTTGTGTTTCCATACAAATTGCGAAATTTTTTGTTCTAGTTCTGTGAAAAATGCCAGTGGTAGTTTGATAGGGATTGCATTGAATCTGTAGATTGCTTTGGGTAGTAGAGTCATTTTCACAATGTTGATTCTTCCCATCCAAGAACATGGTATATCTCTCCATCTATTTGTATCATCTTTAATTTCTTTCATCAGTGTCTTATAATTTTCTGCATACAGGTCTTTCGTCTCCTTAGGTAGGTTTATTCCTAGATATTTTATTCTTTTTGTTGCAATGGTAAATGGGAGTGTTTTCTTGATTTCACTTTCAGATTTTTCATCATTAGTATATAGGAATGCCAGAGATTTCTGTGCATTAATTTTGTATCCTGCTACTTTACCAAATTCATTGATTAGCTCTAGTAATTTTCTGGTAGCATCTTTAGGATTCTCTATGTATAGTATCATGTCATCTGCAAACAGTGACAGCTTTACTTCTTCTTTTCCGATTTGGATTCCTTTTATTTCCTTTTCTTCTCTGATTGCTGTGGCTAAAACTTCCAAAACTATGTTGAATAAGAGTGGTGAGAGTGGGCAACCTTGTCTTATTCCTGATCTTAGTGGAAATGCTTTCAGTTTTTCACCATTGAGGATGATGTTTGCTGTGGGCTTGTCATATATGGCTTTTATTATGTTTAGGAAAGTTCCCTCTATGCCTACTTTCTGGAGGGTTTTTATCATAAATGGGTGTTGAATTTTGTCAAAAGCTTTCTCTGCATCTATTGAGATGATCATATGGTTTTTCTCCTTCAGTTTGTTAATATGGTTTATCACATTGATAGATTTGCGTATATTGAAGAATCCTTGCATTCCTGGAATAAACCCCATTTGATCATGGTGTATGATCCTTTTAATGTGCTTTTGGATTCTGTTTGCTAGTATTTTGTTGAGGATTTTTGCATCTATGTTCATCAGTGATATTGGCCTGTAGTTTTCTTTCTTTGTGACATCCTTGTCTGATTTTGGTATCAAGGTGATGGTGGCTTCGTAGAAGGAATTTGGGAGTGTTCCTCCCTCTGCTATATTTTGGAAGAGTTCGAGAAGGATAGGTGTTAGCTCTTCTCTAAACGTTTGATAGAATTCACCTGTGAAGCCATCTGGTCCTAGGCTTTTGTTTGTTGGAAGGTTTTTAATCACAGTTTCAATTTCAGTGCTTGTGATTGGTCTGTTCATATTTTCTATTTCTTCCTGATTCAGTCTTGGCAGGTTGTGCATTTCTAAGAATTTGTCCATTTCTTCCAGATTGTCCATTTTATTGGCATAGAGTTGCTTGTAGTAATCTCTCATGATTTTTTTTATTTCTGCAGTGTCAGTTGTTACTTCTCCTTTTTCATTTCTAATTCTATTGATTTGAGTCTTCTCCCTTTTTTTCTTGATGAGTCTGGCTAGTGGTTTATCTATTTTGTTTATCTTCTCAAAGAACCAGCTTTTAGTTTTATTGATCTTTGCTATTGTTTCCTTCATTTCTTTTTCATTTATTTCTGATCTGATTTTTATGATTTCTTTCCTTCTGCTAGCTTTGGGGTTTTTTTGTTCTTCTTTCTCTAATTGCTTGAGGTGCAAGGTTAGGTTGTTTATTCGAGATGTTTCCTGCTTCTTAAGGTGGGCTTGTATTGCTATAAACTTCCCCCTTAGAACTGCTTTTGCTGCATCCCATAGGTTTTGGGTCGTCGTGTCTCCATTGTCATTTGTTTCTAGGTATTTTTTTATTTCCTCTTTGATTTCTTCAGTGATCACTTCATTATTAAGTAGTGTATTGTTTAGCCTCCATGTGTTTGTATTTTTTACAGATCTTTTCCTGTAATTGATATCTAGTCTCATGGCATTGTGGTTGGAAAAGATACTTGATACAATTTCAGTTTTCTTAAATTTACCAAGGCTTGATTTGTGACCCAAGATATGATCTATCCTGGAGAATGTTCCATGAGCACTTGAGAAAAATGTGTATTCTGTTGTTTTTGGATGGAGTGTCCTATAAATATCAATTAAGTCCATCTTGTTTAATGTATCATTTAAAGCTTGTGTTTCCTTATTTATTTTTATTTTGGATGATCTGTCCATGGGTGAAAGTGGGGTGTTAAAGTCCCCTACTATGAATGTGTTACTGTTGATCTCCCCTTTTATGGTTGTTAGTATTTGCCTTATGTATTGAGGTGCTCCTATGTTGGGTGCATAAATATTTACAATTGTTATATCTTCTTCTTGGATCGATCCCTTGATCATTATGTAGTGTCCTTCTTTGTCCCTTTTAATAGTCCTTATTTTAAAGTCTATTTTGTCTGATATGAGAATTGCTACTCCAGCTTTCTTTTGGTTTCCATTTGCATGGAATATCTTTTTCCATCCCCTTACTTTCAGTCTGTATGTGTCTCTAGTTCTGAAGTGGGTCTCTTGTAGACAGCATATATAAGGGTCTTGTTTTTGTATCCATTCAGCCAATCTGTGTCTTTTGGTGGGAGCATTTAGTCCATTTACATTTAAGGTAATTATTGATATGTATGTTCCTATTTCCATTTTATATATTGTTTTGGGTTCGCTACTATAGGTCATTTCCTTCTCTTGTGTTTCGTGTCTAGAGAAGTTCCTTTAGCATTTGTTGTAAAGCTGGTTTGGTGGTGCTGAACTCTCTCAGCTTTTGCTTGTCTGTAAAGGTTTTAATTTCTCCATCAAATGTGAATGAGATCCTTGCTGGGTAGAGTAGTCTTGGTTTCAGGCTATTCTCCTTCATCACTTTCAGTATGTCCTGCCACTCCCTTCTGGCTTGTAGGGTTTCTGCTGAGAGGTCCGCTGTTAACCTTATGGGGATTCCCTTGTGTGTTATTTGTTGTTTTTCCCTTGCTGCTTTTAATATGCTTTCTTTGTATTTAATTTTTGACAGTTTGATTAATATGTGTCTTGGCGTGTTTCTCCTTGTATTTATCCTGTATGGGACCCTCTGTGCTTCCTGGACTTGATTAACTATTTCCTTTCCCATATTAGGGAAGTTTTCAACTATAATCTCTTCAAATATTTTCTCAGTCCCTTTCTTTCTTTCTTCTTCTTCTGGAACCCCTATAATTCGAATGTTGGTGCGTTTCATGTTGTCCCAGAGGTCTCTGAGACTGTCCTCAGTTCTTTTCATTCTTTTTTCTTTATTCTGCTCTGCAGTAGTTATTTCCACTACTTTATCTTCCAGGTCACTTATCCGTTCTTCTGCCTCAGTTATTCTGCTATTGATCCTATCTAGAGTGGTTTTAATTTCATTTATTGCATTGTTCATCGTTGCTTGTTTCATCTTTAGTTCTTGTAGGTCCTTGTTAACTGTTTCTTGCATTTTGTCCATTCTACTTCCAAGATTTCGGATCATCCTTACTATCATTATTCTGAATTCTTTTTCAGGTAGATTGCCTATTTCCTCTTCATTTGTTAGGTCTGGTGGGTTTTTATCTTGCTCCTTCATCTGCTGTGTGTTTTTCTGTCTTCTCATTTTGCTTATCTTACTGTGTTTGGGGTCTCCTTTTTGCAGGCTGCACTTTCGTAGTTCCCGTTGTTTTTGATGTCTGTCTCCAGTGGCTAAGGTTGTTTCAGTGGGTTGTGTAGGCTTCCTGGTGGAGGGGACTAGTGCCTGTGTTGTGCTGGATGAGGCTGGATCTTGTCTCTCTAGTGGGCAGGTTCACGTCTGGTGGTGTGTTTTGGGGTGTCTGTGGCCTTATTATGATTTTAGGCAGCCTCTCTGCTAATGGGTGGGGTTGTGTTCCTGTTTTGCTAGTTGTTTGGCATAGGTTGTCCAGCACTGTGGCTTGCTGGTCGTTGAGTGAAGCTGGGTGCTGGTGTTAAGATGGAGGTCTCTGGGATATTTCCACCGTTTAATATTATGTGGAGCTGGGAGGTCTCTTGTTGACCAGTGTCCTGAAGTTGGCTCTCCTACCTCAGAGGCAGAGCCCTGACTCCTGGCTGGAGCACCAAGAGCCTTTCATCCACACAGCTCAGAATAAAAGGGAGAAAAAGTAGGGAGAATTAGTAGAAGTATGAGTAAAGAAAGAAGGAAAGGAGGAAAGGAAGGAAGGAAGAAAGAAGCAAAGAAGGAAAGAAAGGAGGGAGGGAGGGAGGGAGGGAGGAAGGAAGGAAGGAGGGAAAGAAGGAAAAAAGACAGAAAGAAAGATGATACAGTAAAAATAAAATAAAGTATAATATAGTTATTGAATTAAAAAATATTTAGAAAAAAAAAAAGGGACGGATAGAACCTTAGGACAAATGTCGGAAGCAAAGCTATACAGAGAAAATCTTACACAGAAGCATACACATACACCTTCACAAAAAGAGGTAAAGGGGGAAAAATCATAAATCCTGCTCCCTGAGACCACCTCCTCAATTTGGGGTGATTCGTTGTCTAAAGGAGGGAAGGAAGGAAGGAAAGAAAGAAAGAACGAAGGTAAAGTATAATAAAGTTATTACAATTAAACTTATTAAGAAAAAGAATTTTTAAAAAAAAGTCATGGACGGATAGAGCCCTAGGACAAATGGTGGAAGCAAGAGTATACAGACAAGATCTCACACAGAAGCATACACGTACACATTCACAAAAAGAGGAAAAGGGAAAAAAATCATAGATCTCGCTCCTAAATTCCACCTCTTCAATTTGGGATCATTCCTTGTCTATTCAGGTATTCCACAATGCAGGGCACATCAAGTTGATTGTGGAGCTTCAATCCGCCGCCTCCGCGGCTGCCGGGAGAGACCTCCCCCTCTCCTCCCTGCTCTCACAGCTCACAGGAGCTCAGCTTTGTACCCGGCCCTGCCCCTGCGCACAGGTCGCTGGAGGGCGTCTGTTTTTTGCTCAGACAGGACGGGGTTAAAGGAGCCGCTGATTCGGGGCCTCCGGCTCACTCAGGCCGGGGGTTGGGGGATGGGGGAAGGAGGGGCACTGCGTGCGGGGCGGGCCTGCGGCGGCAGAGGCAGCGTGACGTTGCGGCAGAGGCCGGCGTGATGTTGCACCAGCCTGAGGCCCGCCGTGCGTTGTCCCGGGGAAGTTGTCCCTGGATCCCGGGAACCTGGCAGTGGCGGGCTGCACAGGCTCCGCGGAAGAGGGGCGCGGAGAGTGACCTGTGCTCGCACACAGCCCCCCTGGTGGCGGCAGCAGCAGCCCCAGCGTCTCCCGCCCGTCTCTGGGGTTCGCGCTTTTAGCCGCGGCTCGCGCCCGTCTCTGGAGTTCCTTTAAGCAGCGCTCTTAAACCCCTCTCCTCGCGCACCAGGAAACAAAGAGGGAAGAAAAAGTCTCTTGCCTCTTCGGCCGGTGCAGGCTTTTCCCCGAACTCCCTCCCGGCTAGTCGTGGTGCACTAACCCCTTCAGGCTATGTTCAAGCCGCCAACCCCAGTCCTCTCCCTGAGCTCCGTCCAAAACCAAAACCCGAGCCTCAGCTCGCAGCCCCGCCCGCCCCGGCGGGTGAGCAGACAAGCCTCTCGGGTTGGTGAGTGCTGGTCGGCACCGATCGCCTGTGCAGGAATCTCCCCGCTTTGCCCTCCGCACCCGTCGCTGTGCACTACTCCGTGGTCCCGAAACTCCCCCCTCTGCCTCCCGCAGTCTCCGCCCGCGGAGGGGCTTCCTAGTGTGTGGAAACTTTTCCTCCTTCACAGCTCCCTCCCACTGGTGCAGGTGCCGTCCTTATTCTTTTGTCTCTGTTTTTTCTTTTGCCCTACCCAGTTACGTGGGGAGTTTCTTGCCTTTTGGGAGGTCTGAGGTCTTCTGCCAGCCTTCAGTAGGAGTTCTGTAGGAGTTGTTCCACGTGTGGATGTATTTCTGGTGTATCCGTGGGGAGGAAGGCGATCTCCGCGTCTTACTCTTCCGCCATCTTCAAGGTCAGAGTTTGTCTTTTGAAACATTAATTACTTGAATCTATTCCATAGTTCTGTGCATCCACGCATGAGGATTCACAGTAGGTCTAATAGGCAACAGTTTTTGCCTCCTACTGTAATATTCAAAAAATGTTTTCTGTTGTTTCTTTGAGATATAGGTTATAACGTGTATTTTTAAACGTAACTTCTAGAAATGGCATATTAGAACAGCATAGTAAAATTTGTACTAAATATTCTCTAAATTAGAATGAAGTGATACAGTATCTTGAAAGAGAAAAAAAAATCTAGTTATAATTTGCTGAGTTTCTACTTTGTACCAAGCACATTACATTATCTTATTAAATCCATTATATTATCTTATTTCCCATAAAGCACATCACAGCCTTGTGCTTAAGAACACTAGACACACTAGAGCACTTTGCTTGGGGCCATATTGGAGGCAAAATCACCAACAAAAAGCACAAAAATGTGAAAAACATGGCATCAGCTAGACTGTGAAAAGGACACCTGTTTATAGTATGAGAGCCGAAGTAAGACAGCAGAGGGTTGCCTTGTTCAACTTCAGCTGGAGATGTGCACGGTGGACAGCTCACATTTTTCACCACACTGCACACGTTCATGAATGACTGCAAAAGTGCCAAATATTGATTTTGAGGATACAAATAAATTTTAGCAAGTGGGTGAATTTGCAAATACAGAATCTGCACATAATAAGGATTGACCATAATTATTATCACTCCTATTTAATAGAGAAATAGAGAAAGCTTAAATAACTTGCCCAAGGACATCCATCTAGGAAATAACTGGCTCAACAATTATTCAAACTTAGCCTCATCTAGGGACTTTAACCTTAACTAATTTTTTCAAACAGTCAACGTGCAAGAAAGATTAGGCTAGGGCTTCCCTGGTGGTGCAGTGGTTGAGAATCTGCCTGCTAATGCAGGGCACACGGGTTCGAGCCCTGGTCTGGGAGGATCCCACATGCCACGGAGCAACTAGGCCCGTGAGCCACAACTACTGAGCCTGCGCATCTGGAGCCTGTGCTCTGCAACAAGAGAGGCCGTGATAGTGAGAGGCCCGCGCACCGCGATGAAGAGTGGCCCCCGCTTGCCACAGCTAGAGAAAGCCCTCGCACAGAAACGAAGACCAAACACAGCAAAAGTTAATTAATTAATTAATAAACTCCTACCCCCAACATCTTCTTTAAAAAAAAAAAAACCTTTCATTATTTCTAAGTCTCACTGTAACGCTGCAAGGCATTATTAACATTATAAAAAAAAAAAAGGATTAGGCTAGAAGGTTCTAGAATCTCAGCGGCTGGGTTCAAATCCTAGTTCTACCATTTACTATGTGTTTGACCTTGGAATATTGGTTAAGCCCTCCAAGCCTGATTATGTCACTGGTAAAATGAGGACCGATAACAATCACTACATAATTGGTGATTGTGAGGATTAAACAAATAATGCCTGTAAAATGACTAGTACAGCTCATAGCGTATGAAATGACTGTTAACCACTCAAACGCTCTCTTACCCTCTCTGTAGCTGCCATATAGTGAGTGTCAATGGAGTCAAACACTGCAGCGGGAAAAGGGTATTTGTGTACTCCTTCCAACAACCTTACAACAAATTTTGTAAATGAGTAAATTGAGGCTCATGGAGGTTTAATAACCTGTTCAGGTCCCCTAAGCCATTAGTCGAGAAACCAAGATTTATTTTGTTTTGTTTTGTTTTTAATTGAAGTATAGTTGATTACATTGTTGTGTTAGTTTCAGGTGTACAGCAAAATGATCCCGATATGTATGTGTATACATATATACATATATATACATATATATATATATATATATCCTTTTTCAGATTCTTTTCCCTCATAGGTTATTACAAAATACTGAGTATATTTCCCTGTGCTCTACAGTAGGTCCTTGTGCGTTATCTATTTTTTATATATAGTACTGTGTATAAACCAAGATTTGAATTCAACTCTTTGACTCCAGCCAGTGTGTTTTCAATGTGTCCTCCCACTGTCTCTGTGGTCCATCACTGCAGTATCTCTATTTGAAGAACAATAATCTCACTGGGTTGACGTGCACCATAGCATAACATGCTACCCTCTTCCACCTGCTCTGTGCTTCTAGATTCAATTTCAGATAAATTGGAAATTCTCTAACTGAAAATGCAACTATTTCATCACTCTGAAGTATTATTCACAATTCTATGTCAGTTTTATAAAAAAAAAATAATAGCTCACTTCACGTTTAGTGCCCTGCAAAGTATACTGTCAATATCCATATTTTTTTGAGATTTCTTTTTGAAATGTCTTATTTCCATTGTTTCCTCAAGATTGTATTACTGTAGACATCAAATTTTTCAAGAGGCATTTAAAGTGACATGACTGTGATGATTAATTTAATGTGTCCACTTGGCTAGGCTATGGTGCCTATTTCATCAAACACTAGTCTAGATGTGGCTGTGAAGATATTTGTGGATGTGACTAACTTTCACAATCAGTTGAACTTAAATAGAGCAGATTATTTTCCATAGTGGGGTGGGCTCCGTCCAATTAGTTGAAGGTCTTGAGAGCAGGAGAACCTTGACTAATCCAGTGACCAACCATCGTGGTTTGTCCAGGATGGAGAGATTAAGTGGGACATGGAGCTTTAAGTCCTAAAGCCAGGGTAGACTTGGGCAAACCAAGACAAGTTGATCATCCTACATTAAAGTGTCTCTTCCTGCAGTAAATTGCATGGCAAAAAGAAATATTAGTGTTACACAGATTTGCAGGATCTTTCCAATTATTGTTGGCACAAAGTTATCTAGCCAATCACAAGTCAGACTACGTTAATTTAGCACTGCACTAGCTTGCATGTGTGTATGGTAAAGTACACGTAACACAAAATTTACCGTTTAAACCATTATAAAGGTACACATACCAATGTGCAATCATCACCACTAGCTACTTGCAGAATCTTTGCATTACCCCAAAGAGAATCCCATATCCATTAAGTAGTCACTCTCCCCAGCTCCTGGCAACCATTAATCTGTTTTCTGCCTCTGTGAGTTTGCCTATTCTGGCAAATATACTACACTGAATTACAAGGCTGCCTGAAGGAATTGAGTTTTGAGACTGATGACTCAACAACACAGATTATGAGGAAAAGTGTTTCGGGGTTTAACTCATTTATCCCTGCATTCAGCAACTCTTTATTGAACAGCTACTGTGAACCAGATGCTTTGCACAGTACTGAGGCTCTAACTGTCCTCAGAGTCATGGAGTTGTGACAGAGGGTCAGCCATTAGTGGCAAAATGATTGGATGTACTGAGTTCATGGAAAAATGGAAATGGAAATGAAGCTGATGGAAGTTAGAAGCCCTTGAATTCTGGACCGAGGAGTTCAAGTGTTAACTCTGTTAGGCCCTGGACAGTCACTGGAGATTCCCGAAACATGAAGCAGCCAGGCAGTCGTCGGCTGTTCTTGTCCTGTTTCTGTGTGGACAGAGATAGGGGACATCAGCAAGCGATTCTTCTAAGCTGGCATGAAGACGAGTGTGGCTGCCATGGAAGAGGGGGAGAATAGAAACGACTGTGGACATGGAAAAGAAGGCCTTCCACTTTTTCACGGGATTAAAAAAAAAAATATCCAAACTGCTTTGAACGGGGCTTAGCTATGCATTCAGATATCACTCTCTGATAAGAAATACTATAAAACACCTGTGTTAGGTAATAAAAGTCAACAACATCTCCTTTCTATCAGGACTTCTATATTCATCAGTGGTTAGTAGGACTTCTACCATGGCCCGGCAAGGGGATACAAACAGGTCCACCTCTCTGCAGAACTAGAGATAAGTACTTCCACAAAATATTACCATTATGATACTACATAGATCAAGTTTACAGTCCTGTAATAAAACCACTAATAACACTTTGTACTTATGAATTGCCTCACACTGAAAAATCTCAAATGTTTTATAGACCATAAATTCTCCCAACACCCTTCATGAGATAAAGAATGATTACTCTCCCCTACTAACAGATAAAGCAGAAACTAGCTTAGCTGAATGACTTGCCCAAGGCCACTGAGGTAAGACAGAAGTCCACTTGTTCTGGAGATTAAAGCAGGGCCCATCCTGGAGGGATGGTAGATAATACTTTATCCCAGGGACTGTTTCTATTTTCCCTTTCTTTTTCTACCAATTTCTGGCAACTCTCCCAAGTTTCCCTCAAGGTGTTAACTGATACCTGTTGATAATGCTCAAAGTGTTAGCCCTCCCGGGGAAACCTACCTTTTATTAGGAAGCTCTTGAAGCCTGGATGAATTTCAGGAACCAAGGAAAAGAGCTCTTTGAACCGCTGATGGACAGTTTGTTCCCTTCTCATTGCTCACAATGTCTACTGCCCAGGGGACCATTCACCCCCTGCGCTGCCACCCCAGAGAACATCTCCAGAGAGAAACCTCTTCTCCTACTAAATCAACCAGTATACTTTGAGGTTTTGCTTTGTCTTAAGGACAGAAGTGGGAACAAAAGAATCATCTTTGTGCCCAGAAGTTTCTAACATCAGGACCCATCTGGTTCTGTCTGAGCCACCTCCTCATTAAGCAGCAAGATCCCTGAAAATATTTTGTCACTCCATTCTTTGTGCCCAAATATTGTTAGTAAGTGAATTGTGCCTTGACATTTGCTGGGAGTACAACCCAAACACTGCCACCAGCTGGGATTTCTTTCACCTAGCAGGACAGACATTTCCCACAGCACTTCCAAGATCAGCAACATTCAAGACCTTTTCCTACCTAAATGGGGAAAAATCAGAACAATTTGAAACCACTAGAAAAATACCTGGTTGTCTATTGCCCTTTGTTGGAACTTATATCTGATTTCCTAAATTAGTTTCAAATAGTCAGTCTATTACACATGATTCAAAAGGAAAGTGGGAAATAGGCACTCAGGGGCTGAGGTTTGCTGTATGATCACTTGCATATCTTTTATGACATGCATCATTTACAAATATTGGAGAAGGCAGTTACACTCACATTATGTACAACTGCTGAATGAACAGAGAAAAGTATGGAAAAAAATTTTTTCTCCCAATCTTTTTCATCACTGGAAGAGTAGTACTGCTTTTCTCTAAAAAGGAAACACATTTCTGCTATCCACATGAATTTCCTCTGTATAACAGCCCTGTTGGGATTTGGAGATATAATAGACTATCCCAAGTTTAAAGCTTCTCTTTTTCATCTTTATGTCATCTTAGGTGACAGAACTAGGATATCACTATTTGTGCCTCAGTGCTCTTATTTCAGTTACTTTTCTAAAGGGTAGCTACTGAATATCTACTGTAGGCAAAAAGCTCTCCCAGGCACTACACGTGATTCTTGTTCTTCGGAGGCTGCATTCTAAATAGAGACGCAAATGTATACAAATGCTCATTTTATATGGTCAGTTAACTTCTCATATGTTTATGTATCAGATAATAATGGCCTGAAGTCATCCAGGAAAGCTTTATGAAAAAAAATAAAATCTGAAGTGTGCTGATCTGGGGAAGATTCACATTTTGGTTTGGCTTGGGTGTCACATTAGGAGGAAATTTGCACCAGAGTGTTTTAAAGCAAGAACAGCTGCCCTAGGACAGCAGCATATTCCTTGAGGGTATTCCTTGTCAATTCCTTAGAATTCAAAAATATATGCTGAACTAGCTACAAAGATCATCACGAATCTCTTTTTAATTATTTACACTTCCTTCAAAATATGGATTTCAATAAAAATGTATACTTAGCATAGATGTAGGATGACAAAGATGGAAAAGAAGCAGCCTTTGGTCCTGCTGAGCTCAGGATCTGTCAGCTTCCATTCAATGCTAATTCCAGTCCAGCCAAATCCTACTTAGCTCGCCCAGCACTACCCAGACACTCCTGCTCTGTTTACAGCTCAGCAATGGTTACCAGGATTGATGACATGGAGACCTGAAGCATTTATATAGCATTTATGCAATCACTCTTCATTGCCTAGTAAAGATGGGTTTGCAGGGGCTGGCTCCTTGCCAGAGTTATTTAGATCTTAATTTTATAAGTCAAGAATTTACCCCAGAGTTCAAAAATTGAAAAACAGGGTGGAGGAGTTGTTGGTGCTGATCATTTGTGGTCAAAGATAGCTGTTTGCTTTTCTGTGGGCAGATATCCAGGAGCAGTTTGAAATGACTTCCCTCAAGGAAGAAATGACAGAAAAACACCTGGAAATCCTAAAGCGAAAGTAGAGAATAAAATTAGTTCCCAGTGGTGATATTTATCATTTCTACACCCCCCATCTGTCCATATTTTTAAAGGATTCATCACCATACCTAAGCAACTTTAATTGATCCTGTTAAGGTTTTTACATGGGTCATCTGAGCAGCTACGCCTGGAAATTTATTTGCAGGGTGAAAAGGCAGATGCTTGCAGCCATGCCAATGATTGGATCCCTGGGCTGCCAAGGTTACAACTGAGATCACCTCCCTCCAGATACTGGAGGGTCAGTAAACTTTTCAATCCATAGTCCTACTGCCAACCATCATATGGACTGCATTTAGAGGTAGGGCCAGTTGGGAGGGAAGAGGGACAAAAGGAGGTGGAATTAAGAGAGTGGGAAAAGGTAGAGAGAGAGGTGTGAGCCTGAGAGGGGAAGAGGAATGGGACAGCCACATGTATTTCTGCATTGCCAGGTAATCCTCACCTCTGGGGGCTTAGAGGCATGACTACCTGGGAGAGTATTATGGACATATGAATGGACATGTTCACTGAATTGTGCTAGGTCACAAAATAATTTAAGTGTTACACTTTTAGAAATCAGTTTAGGAAACAATCACCAAAAGGGTGAGGGAGAACAGAGAGATGAATTCTAAGAAGAGGAGATTTTTTTTTTTTTTTAAAGTAACGGCTTTTCCCAAAAGAATCAAACGCAGTAAACTGCCATGTATAGAAACAGCCAAGCCCAAGAGAGAGAAATCTTCTGGTAAAAAGATCTTTAGGAGGCCGTAAGAATTAAAACATGAATTCCAGAAGAAGGATGCCACCTGAACTGCCTGCAGGAAGAAGCTGATTAATATGGCAGGTAGAGTTCTACACGCAAATCCTATTGACAACACTCGGAAAACAATAGGACCAGCACTTGAGGAGACACTCCAGCTATCAAATCACAAGGACTAAATGAACAACCAGTGGAAGGAAAGCTTCAAGACAGGCTTGCAAAATTTCTCATGCTGTGATTCAAGCATGACACAAAACATTCTACCAAGGGGAAAAACATCGGTTGTTATAAGTAAGGTTCTTTCCTTTTTCTTGGGGGAGGGGGGAGGTGTAATGGCATATTCTCATAGCATCATTATCAGTTGAAATTTTCAGTATAGGTGGAATTGAATAATAAAAGGGAGAATATGACTGGGCATGTCAGTTATAAAACCTTAGTGTACATGTGGTTCTGATATGTTGATTATGAAGCAGAATCAACATCGTCAAGCATAAAAAAGGATCCAGTCCCCTCACAATATAATTTCTTTATTTTTTATTAAACAGTAAAAAGTCAAAATATTGTGTGATTCTAAAGATATAATTAACACGTGGAAATATTCTATGCCCTAGGCACAGAAGGGAGACTGAGAAGTTATATCCCAAGATGCTAATTTTGGTTTGGTTTCGGTCCTATGACGACAGGTAATGTGAAAGTGTATAAAATACTGTTTCTGCCCTTAAGGATCTAATTCTTTTTTCTTATCATATTTGTTTAGTTATCTTTAATTTTCACATCGTTCAAATTTTAAGGAATGTCTTAGTTGAAAAGCAGTTGAAATGAACTCAGAATAAAAGGGAATAAGCAACAGCTAAAATCAAGTTATTTTGTGTTATAGGAAGATAAACACGCTTTATTCTATGTATTTACACAGGAAAACAAATGTGTTTGGTGGGAGATGTCTGGTGCAACACCCTTTCATCTTGTCACTATTCAGTTGGATTCTGTTCCACAAATATTATGTTAAGCATGTAATGAAGTGTAAGGAAATTAGAGGAAGGTGGTAGGCGTAAAAGATGAATAACTCTCCCTGCCTTTGCATCTAATAAGAAGTCGGATCAATGTAAGGACACTTCCAGGTCTCAGTTCAAATGCTGGGTCTTCAGAGGATGTCTCTTGACCACCTCATCATCCTGGAATACCCTAGCATCCCCTTTCAGACACACATACCATTCTAGATCCTGTTACTTTGCTGTATTATCTTCATGATACTTTTGTGAAATTCTTAAATTTTCGGCTTGGTTTTATTGTCCATTTCTCTTGGAATATAAACTCCATGAGGGTAGGATTTCAATGGTCTTTTGTGTGGCTATATCCCCAACTTCTAGAATAGCGTATGGCTTATAACGTATGCTCAATGAATATTAATGAATAGATGAGGAAGCACTTGCCTCTGCCTCTCTGGGTCTTACTATCTTGACCCCAGATTAAAAAAAAAAAAAAAAAAGTCATGTTGTTCCCATTGTCTCTCCAGCACCGTAGAGGGATTTCTGATACAGATGGATGTTCAGTTAAATAATTGTTAGCAAAAATTATGGTAGGACAGGAGCCAGGAAGAAAAAGACCCAAAAAGCAGAAAATCAAAATGTGGTATAAATCAGATGATGGAGCTGTATGTTGATATCTGTGTGTTTATTTCCATGAACCTTTAGTCAATTATTGTTTGCAAGTTCCAGGCTTGCTTCAACTATGTGACAAAAATCCAAAATTAAATTAGTTGTGTGTTCAAGCTTAGCTAGAATGAGAGAGAAAGGTGTAGCAGAATCCTTTTGTGCAGTGCAGTAGTAAAAATAGGAAGCAGCCAGAGAAAGATGGGGCAGATGGAAAATCTCTGGGGACGGAGGGTCAGACAAGAGTTCCAACCACTTCTTCCGCAGGTGGATGTTCTCCCATTGCTGCCAACACTGAGGGAGCTGGGTTTTATTGGAGAAGCAGCTATTTCTTTATAAAAGGAAACAAAAGCAGTATATGACAGAATCTCTTAAGTGCTATAAGAGGTACTAAATGCTATGAAGATTTAAAGGATTAAGAGCTCACAAGCCATTGGACTGATTAGGAATCACTGCACAGAAAAGTAAGCATTTTCAGAGGGATCTTGAAGTTTACAAACCAGGCAAAGGAAGACTGCAAGTGACAAAAAGTGGAAAAGAACCATCTACTCTGGCTAGAGCATAGAGAATATGTGGGAAAGAATAGAGATATACCAGAAAACTGGGCTGAGGACATACTGTGGAAGGCTATGAGTATCGAACTGAGGATTTATTTTGTTTTGCTTAAGTTTAGTTGGTAATGAGCAACTACTTATTTGTTTTTGAGAAAGCTTATAATATTACTGAAGTTAAGTTTTAGGAGGATATATCTAGTAGCAGTATTTAGATGATTACCACGGTAGGCAGAATTCTAAACTGACTCCAGTCATTTGTACAATCTTCAGTGTAAGAGAAAGCTATAGATATGATGGGATATCCTTTTGGTGATTATACTCTATGGCAAAATTGAGTTTAAGAAAGGGAGCTTATCCTTGGTGGGTGGGCCTGACCTCAGGCAAGTCCTTTAAAAGGATGGGGATTCTTTCTGGAGAAAGAGATTAGAAACACTGTATAAAACATGCAAGAACTTCTCCATTGCTGGTTCGAAGATGGAGAGAACCACATGATAGAAATGGCAAGTGGCGTCTGGGAGCTGATAACAAGACCAACAAAAAGATGAGAACCCAGTCTTATAACAAGGCCAACAAAAAAGATGAGAACCCAGTCTTATAACTATAAGCAACTGGATTCTGTCAACACATGAATGAGCTTGGAAGAAGATTCTTACTCAGAGCTATCAGATAAGAACACCACCTACCCAACACCTTCAATCTGAGACCCTGAGCAGGAACCCAGATGAACCCACCTGGATCTGACCTACAGAACTGTGACATAATAAATGGGTGTTGTTTTATGTCTTTAAGTTTGTGGTGAGTTGTTATGCAGCAATAGAAATCAAAAACAGTTGGAGTGATGAGGAACCGGAAGCCATTTGGGAGACAGCTCATCCAGATTAGAATATAATAGCAACTAAATGAAATAAATTGCAATAAAAATAAAGGGGACAGATGGCAGAGATATCACAGAGATAACTTGCATGGGACTTAGCAATGATTAGATATGGTGGTCAGAGAGAGAGAAGGCAAATGTGACTCTAAGACTTGGAACCTAGATGGCTATAAGGATAATGGTGCCATTCACAGAAGAATGGAAACCAAGTATAAGATGATGGGGAGAGTGATGATCAGTTTCATTACAGATGCACAGAATTTATGATGACGACAGAACATCCACAAGTTTATAAAAAATGGAGTCTGAAATTTTGTAGGTTAGGAAAATCATTTGGGGAGTTTCTGAAAAGTAAATAAAAGTACATAGCTAAAGTGACTTAACTACCAAGGAAATAATTAGAGAGAGAGATTGGTATGAAGTTGGAAGAAGATCCCAGAAGAAAGGCCTCTCCTACTTCTGTGTTCTGGATACTTCCTCTGCCTGGAATATCGTATCTGAAACGGTCCTGGAAAACCACTTATTTAACTTTCAGATCTCAATTCAAGTATCATCTCCTCCATGTAGCACTTCCAGCTTTATTCAGCCGTTCAAAATTATCTTAAGGTTTCTTAAGTGATAATATCCCTATCTCCCCAGTAGACTAAGTTTCCAGAGGACAGGGACCATTTCATTCCACCTCTGTATTCTCAGTACCAAACTAAGCATCAAGAACACAGTAGAGGACTTCCCTGGTGGCACAGTGGTTAAGAATCCGCCTGCCAGTGCAGGGGACATAGGTTCGAGCCCTGGTCCGGGAAGATCCCAGATGCCACAGAGCAACTAAGCCCACAACTACTGAGCCTGTGCTCTGGAGCCCGCGAGCCACAACTACTGAGCCCACGTGCCTAGAGCCCATTCTCCGCAACAAGAGAATCCACCATAATGAGAAGTTTGTGCACCACAACAAAGAGGAACCCCCTGCTCGCTGCAACTAGAGAAAGCCCGTGTGCAGCAACGAAGATCCAACGCAGCCCAAAATAAATACAAAAATAAATAAAACACAGTAGACACTAAATATTTGTTGAATGAATTAAACAACAGTATGTGTAATCAAAAAGATAGGAAGAAACCAGAATAGGTAAGATAAAAAAGGAAGAGAGTTTCAAGGAGAGCGTGGTAGATAGTGTCAAACACTCAGATAAGGATGAAGCCTGGGGATGGGGGTGGGAGGAGGGTGGCAGTTGGATTGGTGATTAGAAGGTTAGTGCCTAATACAAGGACAGTTTCATTAGAGTACAAAGAACTTGTTACAGATGGTAAGAAATAAAATGAAGTGACGTGATTATAGGTAGTGGGAAAGTGAAATATTAGGTGTAGACTACTTTTGAAACAAGTTCAGAGATCAAAGAAAAGAAAGTGAGAGGATGACAGTTTGTGAAATAGATATGGAAAAGAGTTTTGATGTTTGTTTTTGTTTTTAGAATGGAGAAAAACTAAACAAGTTTACTGGCAGAACAGAAAATAACTAATAAATGGATTGAAGATTCATAGACTCTCAACATTGGGAGGGTCCTTATATCAAACCCTGTTAGTTACTTTACATTTTCCATTGTCCCTTCTTCTTTGACAACTGAACTCAGATTCTATTTGCAATGGCAATGTGCCCAGGTTGAGACAAGATACTCCAGTCCCCCTCATTCAGATAATTTTGAATGGCTGCAGGTAAAGATGGCCATGAGATAAGATTTAGACCAGTGAGATATAAGCAATAACAGTTCTGAGAGAGCGTTTGCTTTGCTTGGTGAAAAGGAAGAGATATAGCTGGTGCCTCCCCTTTCCTCCTCCTTTCTTCCTTGAGCAAGGGCTGGATGGCTGGAGCTGCAGGAGCCATCTGGTGACCCTGAGGCAGTAAGAGAGAAAAGATGAGTCACCTAAACATTACTAATGACACTGTCAAGCCACTGAATGAATATCAACAGCTCTTTATCTGCAGATTTCTTACAACAGGATGAAGAATAAATCCCTATATGTTTAAGCCGCTGTGAATCATATATATATATATCCTTGCAGTCAAGTAAATTTGCAACTAATAAGGCTTTTTTTTTTTTTTTTTTTTTTTTTTTTTTGTGGTACGCGGGCCTCTCACTGCTGTGGCCTCTCCCGTTGCGGAGCACAGGCTCCGGATGCGCAGGCTCAGCGGCCATGGCTCACGGGCCTAGCCGCTCTGCGGCATGTGGGATCTTCCCGGACCGGGGCACGAACCCGTGTCCCCTGCAGCGGCAGGCGGACTCTCAACCACTGCGCCACCAGGGAAGCCCACTAATAAGGCTTTAAATATCTTTAATTAACCTTCTGATATTTAAATCAGTTCTAAAATTTCTCCAAGTTGTCATCTACCTTATGTTTACATACTTCCAGAGGCAGGAAATTTATTAGTTATTAAAACTTTCCAGACCATTTTGGAGAGTTTGGACCATTAGAAATGCTTCTCTTCTCAAAAACATTCTATGGTTCCCTACTTTCCCCTTGAGCTAGCATTCAAGGTCCTCCATAAACTCATTCTAGCCGACAATCCATCTCTATTTCCTGTACTCTCCAGCATACATGCTCTATTCAAATCAGATCAACCTTAGTCCCAACAGGCACAGCCTTATTAACACGGCAAGCTCATTCTTACTCCTGTCACTCATCTCTTACTGCTATTCTCTCCTAAATTACAAGTCCTTTATGTTTGACTTGTCTAAAGTCCTACTCATTTTCCAAGGCTAAAAAGAGACTCACCTTTTCCAGGAAATCTTCTCTGGCTACTCCATCTCCCACTGATTTCCTCCTTTTGACTGACACAGCAAATTGTGATACAGTCTACAAAACATGGTTGAACGCTACTTCTCCCATTATTTGTTAGTTGGCCCATGTGGCTTTCTTTGATTCACCTACTAGAAGGTTAAACTCCTCCAAGCCTAAGACACAGTCTTCTTATATATTTTCCCCACAATTGCTACTGCAGCCTTATGTAAGTATTCAATAAAAATTGTCCATGGGATGTTTTTAGAAAATAAATGTATATAGTGCTCAAGAAGGCTAATAAGAGGACATGTATTTTATATATATATATATATATACACACACACACACATCTACATATATACATATACACATGTATACACATATACATATATACATGTATGCGCACATACGTATAGACATGTACATGCATGTCTATACACGTATACACATACATACATGTATATACATATACACACAGAGAGAGACATGATTTTGTGGTCAAAAGTAGAGCTCAACTCAATGGAATCCACTAAAATCTCTAATTTGCATCTGCTGTTAAATTACAGAAATGTCTTTCTTTAACTCTCCTTGTGTTTAGGAAAAGAGACTGGTATGTGTCCTCTGATTCAGTGGTTGGCAGTAACAGTAACAGCTACTCACTAAGATAAAAATAGGAAACTCCTATTACTAAAATATAAGACAGATTTTGATTAACCAGACTCAACAAGAAATCAGACCATGTACCACCATTGGATTCAATTCAGAAGTTCCTTGCTTTGCACAGCTACAAATCCTCCAAGTATCAGGTAAGCCAGATGCTGAGCCAGAATTATGAATCCCATCTTTTATCCCTTTTGGGGGAAGGCATCTAAAGATGCCAGCATTCTGAGACAACTTAAACCATCCAGATCTGTGATTCTGTGAACTTTGATAAAAGAAACATTGTGCTACGGTTGTGAAGTATCATAGATGGCATCTCTAGGTACTCTGATGAGGGAACTATTACTCCCAATTCAATTTGCTTTCAATTCAGTTTCTCAGAAGGTCACTCAGAGGATCTGACATGAGTGTCATTTCTTTGTCATTGAAGAACGTTATGCTTCTGGCTTGATCTGTTCATCCCTTGCTCCATCTACTTGGGTGTAGGTTAGCTGTAAATGAGGCACTTTTGGTCCAGGATCTGGCTGCTACAAGTGTTCTTCAGTTTGCCACAGCTTTTACCCACACTTTTTTTTATCTGGTTTTGCAATTACAGGTGAGAGTCCCAGGTAGGGGTTAGTCTACCCACTTAGTATCTCCTTGTCACTTTGTTTACTCTGAGTGTAATGGCTGGTCACTAAAATATAAAGCTGAGTATGGCTTGACCTCTGCTTTTTTTTTTTTTTTTTTGACCTCTGCTTTAGACAAAACCATACAAGCAATCTCTCTTAGCTCAGAGTTGATTCTTCTTAAGCATTTGCTATGTGCTAGACACTGTACTAATCTCTTGACATGGGCTGCCCCATGATTTTTTACAATGACCCTGTCAACAGGAACTATTACTTTATACTTATGACTCAAATAAGGAAATGACAGCACAAGGAAGGGAGAGTATATACATCTAGGAAGAAGTAAGGGTAGACGTTGAAGACATGTCGTCAACTCCAGCAGTCACAGCACAGCTTCTAAAAAGGAGAAATTACATCGAGTACAAAGTAGCAGAGGTAGCAATGGAGCTATGCACTGGAGCTAAAGGAAGGGAAGTCTTGGGGATGGTTTCAAAATGGAGGAAGGTGAAATTTAAGCAATGCAGACTGGGACTGAGAGAGTGCCAGGACTATATATTTGAAGGTCAGAGGTGACCACCAAAGCAGGAGATTTTTTTTCTCAATTTGGTATCCTCTCAGGGCAGGTTATAAACATGTGAGAAACACTGAAGGCAGGCCAAGAAAAAGGAGGCATCTCACAGAGCTGAGAGAGAGCAAGAAGCAGAGAGAATGAACCAAAGATTCCACAGAGAAAAATCAAAGGGGGAGAGAATTTCCAGGGCCTATTGAATTTTGCAATTGGGTCTTCATTATTAATCACAAAAGCTATTATGTTCTTTATGCCAGGCAAAGATCACACACACACACGATCTCACATAAGTCTCACAACCAGCCTTGAAGTTTGTGCTATTATCTGCAGAACAGTTCCAGGGGTGGCCAAGGGCAAAATCCAAACCACAGAGGGTTGAGAAGTGACTTAGTGGGGAGGATGTAGTCTGCATTTGGGATAAATTTGGGATACAAAGAGATTGAGCCCCTAGTGGAGGCTAGCCAGTGTGCCAGTCACCTTAGCACTGTCTTCTATTGTCATCCAAACAAAACTCTAAAAGGAATGTGTCCTTATTCACCTTCAAAGAAGAAAGGGAGATTTGGAAGCCCAATGTGATCCCACAGCCTATATTCTTTTCCATAAACCCCACTCTGCTCCCACCGAGGGAACAGGTAGATACGCTGCAACAGACATTTATTGGGGTCTTTACTGCAGGAGGCCAGGAACTGTGCTAAGAACATGTACCTGAATTGTCACTCTGAAACTTCAGTTTAAATGCTAGTTTCTTAGAGAATGGACTTGAGGATACGGGGAGGGGGAAGGGTAAGCTGGGACACAGTGATAGAGTGACATGGACATATATACACTACCAAACGTAAAATAGATAGCTGGTGGGAAGCAGCTGCATGGCACAGGGAGATCAGCTCGGTGGTTTGTGACCACCTAGAGGGGTGGCATAGGGAGGGTGGGAGGGAGGGAGACGCAAGAGGGAAGAGATATGGGGACATATGTATATGTATACCTGACTCACTTTGTTATACAGCAGAAATTGACACACCATTGTAAAGCAATTATACTCCAATAAAGATGTTTTAAAAATAAATTAAATAAATGCTAGTTTCATTATTAATAGTGTGATGATTAACTGCTTGAGCCCAGGAATCAGACTCCCTGAGTTTGGAGCTCAGGTCTGCCATCTAGGAGTGTCCTTTTGCCTCAGTTTCCTAATCGGTAAACTGGGCTTTCTCGTTAAAATCCTTTAAAGACAATACACTTGAAATCAAAAGAACAGCGAGTACCTAGGGCGTGATAAGTGTGGGGTAAAATGTTAGTTAGCTAGTAGTTTAATCGCCATTTTACAGCCAGGAAAGACAGGGTGAAGAAGGATCTAACTAAGAGGTGCTAACTCTGAGAGCCCACTCTGGATTCTGGCGTGTCCCAGAAGTCTTTCCGTTTCACCACCACTCACAATCCTGCAAAGAATCCTCTTGAGGGGGAATGTGTGTGGGAGGTGGGGTGGGGGGGTGGGGTGGGGTTGTAGTATGTTTGCTTGTTTATTGTTTTAAGACGGAATTGACTCCACTCGCACGTACTTTTCTCCTGGGGGCAGGGGAGAGGGCGTGGATTCAAAGTGAAGATGCAGAAGAGAAGGAGCGATGATGGGTAAGCTCTCAGAGAGACAGGGAGAGATGGCAACCCGGCACAGGTGCAGGGTCCGCAACCTGGGTCTCGAGAGGCCCACCAAAGGAAGCGAGAATGGTGTTCACATCTTGATGTTGTTTGGAATCAGAGGCGAAAGTGTCCAGGAAGAAGTTTATTTTTCCTCTGTTCTCTTGTTGGCCGGGACATAGCCAATGTTCTTGAAGGGATTTAAAAAGTAATACCCTGTCCCTCCTACCCTTTCCTTCTTCCTCGATCTTCTCCTTTCCCCCCTCCTCTCCCCTACCACCCCCAACTTTGCTTCCTCTTCTCTCCCTCCCCCTGCTGGTTTGCTGGTTACTTCCCCCTTCCCTTCTCTCCCGGCTATAGCGGGGTCCCAGCTGTCTGCGAGGGCGAGGTATACAGCAAGATTGGCTGCCGACTGTACAGATCAGCCAGAGAACGAAGGCAGTCTCTCCCTCTTTCTCTCTCTCTCTCTCTCTCTCTCGCACACAACACACACACACACACACACACACACACACACACGCATACACTCAAAACTCGGACTGGCCGCACCGCGGCTGCTCCAATCCTTGCAAAAGGCGAGCGAGCGCCCTCAGGACCGCGGCGCTCAACCCCGCTCAGTCTCTGCGCCCGACACGGCGCTAGTCCCCGTGCCCAGAGCGGCAACTTCGCCCGGGTGTTCCCGAAAATAAAGCGGGGAGGGAGGGTACAGACAGATCCGAAAACACCCCGGCCACACACGCCACGACTTCAGCTCTTTCTTGGGGTCTGAGTGGAGACTGCGCCGGCAGCGCCCTGAGCTGGTGAGGTCCGCGCCGCTGCCGGGGAAGAGCCCACCTGTCGGTCCGCGATCGACCGGCGCAAAAAGTGGGGCTGGTCGCTGTCCTGCTCAGGCAGCGTCCGGGCTCCGGGCGCCCTCGCCCAGCTCGTTGGGAGTTCAACCCTCCTCTCTGCCGCCGGCCCTGCGCGCCGCAGAGGGACCCCCCAGGACGCAGCAGCGGACGCGGACCTCGCTATGGCTGGGGTTCGCAGACTGATCCATCTATGGCTGGGCTGCTTGTGCGTGAGCCTGGCGCACGGACAGAGACTCAAGCAGCATTTGCCGGAGCTCCGCGAGCCCGTGCCGGGCGACCGCACGGCAGGTGGTGGCCCAGACCCCCTCCCGCAGCCGCTCGACAAGGTGTCAGAGCACATGCTGCGGCTGTACGACAGGTACAGAGGCGGCGGCAGAGCCGAGGCGGCGCGGACACCGGGGTCCTCGGAGCGGGGTTCGCCCCCTCTGCTCCCCCAGCCCCTGCGCGAGGGCAACACGGTTCGCAGCTTTCGAGCCGCAGGAGCAGGTGAGTGCCCGAGGCGCCCCCTTTCCGCGGTCCCGCCCCAGGTGTCTCCCGGGACCCCCACGGCTTCCTCGTCTGCCCTGTGTTACCTAGAGACCTTCCCTCGCCCTCCAGCTCCCCTCCGAGCCCCTCGGTCCTGTCACACCCCGCATCTCGCCTGTGAGTCAGCCCAATGGTAGAGTCCGAATTGAGAGGGAGAAGTGGAGAGAAGGGCGCTGAGCCCTGGAGGGAGTCGGCTGGAGGAAAGAAGGGAAGGGCCCCCCCCCCCCCCCCCCGCCCACAGGGTCCTCCTGCCCTGGGTGTCTGGAGCTTCTCTGGGGTACCTTGTGCTGATGTTTCTTAAGTCGGTCAGCGGAAATTCCCTTGGACTGGGCTTTAGCCATGTTTACCTAGAGGCAGATGTCATTTTATGCCAACCCCGGGGGCACCAGAGAGAAAAGTCACACCTGAACTAGATGCCTTCCCTTGGGCTTTTAGACAGTCGCTTCTCCAGACCTTGCACCTCCTCTTAACTCGCGTCCTCTGTGTTACTATATTTGACACTTTCTACTTGATAGTCCCTTGGTGGCAAACACACAAACTAAACCAGGTGCTTGGGTGTTTCGATTATTTAAAACCCATCTGGGCAAATAGGGGCTGTACCACCCACCCTGGGAGGAGCTGGAAGGGAGGGGAGCAGCTGTGGATGTAAACACCTCTTGGAATCCGCCGATGAAAATCTGCTCATCCCGTTTTTCAACACACAGATCACTGCGGACTGAAATTCATGGCTTAACAAGGTTTCTCCTGGCCCCTGCGGTGAAGTGAATAACTTATGCTAACAGCCTGCTTCCCTTGTGCTAACAGCTTGAGGGAAAGTTTCCTGGACACTAACTCGGTTTATGTGCTTTGAGGATGCACCAGGCTTTTTTGTTCACTACATTCATGATAAAGGGACCTGTCTTCAGTGAACCGTTGAAAAATAGCCAAGAACTTCAAGTAAGGAGGCCGTGCCTCATGCTCTATCAATTCTGTCAGAATCACTAGAAAGAAATCTCCCAAAGCTTTGATATGTAGGACTCCTGGAAAAGAGGAACACAAAAGCATCCATCAAGGAAAGCCCTAGGTTGACACTGTAAATATACTCTAGAGCTCATAGGCATGATGACATTTACAATAAACGTGAATTATGCTTTCTAATGCAGAAGTCTTCAGCTATAGTCTGAGCTGAACCAGATTTCACTTTCTTCTTAAAACCACGAGCACGATCTATAAGGAGTTGGCCTTTGCTACGGAAACAGAAACCTGCTCTGGTTCATCCACACTGTGTCAGCCACTTGAGAAGGCTGTCCTGACAGCTGACCACACCAGTGAATGCCCTGTTTACTTTAGTGCAACTCCAAGGGCAGAGCTCAATGAAGAAGTAGTGTTGGGTGGGCAAGGCAGTTGGCAATAATGAAGATACTGGAATCCTTCTTATCTCGATATTCATTTTCTTGGTACTATTCCTAGGGAGTAGCTGAGGTACCCAAAAGGTGAATAGCATTTTTGGTATCGGCAAATTTCATTTTAGTATGAATCACGAGGTTTGGAGGTAGCATGTGAGTTTGTTTCATTCACAACTATTGTATAGTGTTTTTGTATGTTTGTTTTAGACTGAGGGAACCATGAGTGGGAGATGGATAAGGATTTGAATAACTCAGCCCCCTTTACTTTTTGGGTCCCACTCACTCCATGCATTATAATTTCAGAGTGTCCCTTATCAGCCTCTCTGTAGTCTTATACCATCAAATGATAAACTCTGATACAGAGGCCAGAAGTTCCCTTGAAATGATGAATTGCAGCTTGAAGCATATATACAAGGCTGCGTGCCCTGATAAGAAAAGTAATTCCTTTAACATCCTAGAGACTGTCTTAATGACTTATTCATCAAATGTAGACACTGGTTTTTGTGGAAGCTGAAGTGTCCTGTTACTACATTGGAGACTTCTGGAGAGACTGTTCGCCTTGGACCCCTTCCAAGAGTGTTTAGTTACTAACACACTAGAAGGACCTTATTATGAGGCAGTTCTGGCTTTAATAAGGCAGGGCTCCAGGAAGGTGCTAAGGCTTTCGTGTGTGTCTCTCTCCTCTATCCATAACAGCATTTCTGTAACATCCTTCAGCTTGTGACATACATTCTGATGCAGGCGAAAGATGCTGTCTGCATTAATAAATTAGATATGTTTTCTAGTCCGTAGTGTTTAAGTTTCACAATGTATGGGCTTCTCCGTACCAAGGATGTTACAGATTTTAATGGAAGGTCAGGTGTGTGCTGTATCTATGGAGTGGCTGCTGTTCTGGCAGACTTTCCCAGTGCTTATTCAGGCTGAGTTATAGCCTTAGAGCCCTATTTGCTCCTTGGAACATACCTGATTAAAATTATTTATTGTTCTAAACCTAGAATATCTTTGGTTGAAATTTAGCTTCTGTGGTCTCCCTCTGATTACTTTCTACTTAAACCATTACTTGATGGTGGGTGGCATTCATCCTAAATACACTTTCTGCTAACCCTTTTCTCCTCCCTCAATGGTGTGCAGTTGGTGTGCCAAAACCGTAAGTTTGGAGAACTCATAAGTCTTTTTGTGATGTGCAAGGGTTTACATAAAGATACGTTTTATCTTTCCCTTTGTAAAAGGTAATTTACAAAATTATTGATGACAGAGAAGTTCGGCTTTAGAAAAACACACCATCTTAAAGGAAGACAAGAGGGATATGAAATCAGCTTTTATTTTAATCTTAGTTTAAATTGTCCTTGGCTTCTATGTAATAAAAAAAGAGTATTTTACATGAGGTTTTCTCCTGGCTTGGTCCTTTAAGATACATACTTTGTGTTCATTAGTTTCTCATCATTTCCATAGTCACTTAATCTTATTTTTCTTAATCATAAATTTAACCTCTTTAGAGAAAGCAATTAAAGCACAGATGTTCTTATTAGGAAACTATCATTATTTTAATTTATGACATGTAACTACAAAAATGGTTGCATTTCAGTGGATTTATGTCACCTTAAAAAAAAAAAATCACGCAGACTTCAGAGACAAAAAGAAAAGAAAATTGAGGAAAGTCAGACCCAAAAGCGAATATTTTCCTTCAGTGAGAAAGGGGAGAGTCTTTCCTACTGTAACCAAAGTCTTTAAAAATGAAGAATTATAAAGTGACCTGTTTCTGAAGTGCAAGTCTAAAATATAAGGCTTTAGGAAAGATATAATTAAGGGCTAAACAATCATTCCAATAGGAGCCAGTCCTGTAAAATGCATGGGCCAGTGGGAAAGCATCGTTTTTGATGGATTTGATGGCAAGGGGATGTAATAACTTTATTAAAACACAGTTACCTTGAAATTCCTGGCACCTAGAAACTAGGCTTGAAATTAAAGAGTACTTAAATTATCTGATGTTTTTATTCCAAGAACAATAGTACATCTGGAGAGGGGGAGCTGGCTGTGCAGCTGCTTTGAATTACACACTACTTTGAATACATGATAGCCCTTAATGAAGTTTTTACTGTAATAGGCAAGACAGCTTTACAATCTCTGACATTTAAAAATCCATAAAACCATGAATTCTTGATTATCTATGCTAATGGAAAAGAGAAAGAGAATGTATTATTACATAGAAAATAATTTAAATTTAGCTTTTTAGTATAGTTAGACATACTCAGAGAGAGAGACCAAGAGACCACGAGGGTCAATGAAAAACATCGCCTAAGCAGATAATTCACTAGGGGAATATTTGTACATTAAAAATACATACATAATTAAGAGTATATTAAAAGGGTTACAGACATTTTATCTAAGCAGTGGAAATTTATAAGCACTTGATTGACCCAGTTCAGATTTTTCTAAAAATTAAATAGAGATGTGGATGTCGAACCTGCTCTTAAGCATTTTGGGATTATGCAATTTTGTATTTGGAAGAGGCTTTAAAGAAAGCAAGTCCAACCCCTTACTTAAATGGAAGAAGAAATGGGCATCATGATGTATTTGCCAGACAGTTTTTCAAACATACTGAGCTCATCTCAAAACCTATGATTTTTAATCATCTTATTTTCTAGGAGAAAAATTTTTAAAAGAGGGTCTTTAAAAGATGTTAACAGGTGTTACATAAAATTGCATTCCCTGGTCAAATAAGTTTGGGGAAAATGATCAGTTTGCTTTGGGACCTTTCAGGTCCTTTAAATGCTAGTGGACCCTCTTAAGAGTGGATCACTTTCTCCCCAAGAGAGCATTTTAGAGAATTATGGTTCTAAGATATCTATTTGGGTAAACATTGGTTCAGAGCCTTCCTAATTTCTCAAGAAAGAAGATATGCAAAATTCAAAGTGAATATTATGACTGAAAACTGTCTCGTTTCTCATTTGTTTATTCAGGATGTTTACTTACATTGTTAGTTTTTGGACTTGAGTCCAGTTGGCATTGTACAGTTGGCCCTCCACATCCCTGGTTACCAAGGATCCAACTACAGATTGAAAATATTTGAGGGGAAAAATTTCAGAAATTTCCCAAAGGCAAAACTTGATTTTGTTGAATTATAAATACTCTAGAGATGGTTTAAAGTGTACAGGAGGATGTGGTAGGTTATATGCAGATAATATGTATGCCATCTTATATAAGGGACTTAAACATCTGCGGATTTTGGTATCTGCAGGGGTCCTGCAACCAGTTCCCTGCGAATACCAAGGGTCGACTCTACCATCTTCCTGATTAAATATCTTAAACTTCTATGAATGTAATTTTAGAGTTTCTGTCATTAAATTTGATTTTGCCTGTTTCCCTATGAATTCTCCTTCATTGTTTTCTTCTATAGGATTAATATTTATTATTTTACATCTAATCTGGTATTATTCTTTTAAAAGAAAAGCTACTTTATTTGTGGAAAAATTCACTAGAGGTCATGCACATCACTTCTTTAATGTTTTACCACAATTAATCCTTGGTTATAGACACCTATCAAATCTCTTATATAATCCCAATTTGTTTGCTGTATTTATTAGATATAATAAAGCTCATACCTATCAAAAAGTCTAGCGAAAATTATTGAGCAACTTTGCATATACTTTGTATTTGCTATTCAGGATTTTTGTGCTCCTACGTCAGAACTTTTCTCCTAAAATTTTAATGGTTTTCTCATATATCCAATGTGTATACCTTAGTAATCAGTATCTTAATAACTTTATTTCAGTGGTATGGTGGAAAGAAGTTTGGCATCACAAAGAGTCTCTATTTGAACTTTCCTACGCCAAGTTTCAATTCAGAGTGAATTTTTAGGATTATGTTACGAACACATGAAAATAGAATTTTGTAATGGAAACACTGGCATAGTATTAATCAAGTGACACAAGTATACCAGGATAATATCTACTTTGGACCATAGTAAACCAAGACAGGATGACCAAAGAGCCCTCATCTATGGAATATATTTAAAAATCCATAACATTGCTAGTCTATTCATATGTTAGTAGTGGCTGTGTCCTAGAATATTTTCAGGGATGATATTATTAAAGGCACGCATGTCTCTTTTTTCATCTGAAACATCGGCATGTAAGTCATAAAGCCAATTGACCATGGGGTTTTATTGACTCCTTCAATGATCTACCTTCCTTTACGACCCATCGTTTCTTGGCAATAGAACCACAGTAAATGCAGTGCCTTGATTTTATTTGAGCACACTGTAAATAAAAGTGTTTGGACAAACTGATCCTACTGTATTACCAACTTCAGTATGTTCTTCCTTTATTGAGTGAGTAAATATTAAATATTCCTATTAAATATTATAGTGTTAAATATTCCTTTTATAAAATAATTGCATCCAATAGCTTTAGAAATGAAAGCTTCTTTGCCCAGTCCTCTGATTTTACAATTAAAACTATTGAGTCCCAACATAATCTTCTTTGCTTTTCCTTCAAAGAAAATTTTAATTTAATTGCATGGTATTAATCTAAAGACTGTTTGAGTTGAGTATAGCTGCTGCACTTAGGCATGGGTTAAGATAAATGGTTTTCGAGAAGAGAATAAATTCCTAGAGTTTCAGTTTTTCTATTTCCTGAGGCTAAGCATTAAGAGATCTAAATGCTACTCTTGGCTGAATTGCTAATTAATAAAGTTATCTAATATTGCTAGGCCTAGTTTTGACATCTATCAAATGGCTTAAGTCACACCTACTGTGCTAGTCTCACAGAAAGATGGTGCAACTTAATTGAAAAAAATTGAGTGTGAAAATGCATTAAAAGTTTGGAAGCCCTATATAAATGAGGTATTCTTAATATTTGGAGATACTGTTTCTCTCTAGCTTCCCACAAAACCTTAAACCTACGTAAAACATTAATAATTGCAATTGTTTGTAGCACAAAGGATATATCTGGGTAGCAACGTAAATATGAAGCGGTAGTAGTCCTCTTGTAATACAATCTATGCTATGCCAAACCTACATTCGAGAAATTACCGTTTCTGTCCTAACCTTGGTGGCTGCATGCAGCAGAGTTGCACCTTTTTATAGTGATTTCTTGAAGTTAGTTTTTCTCAAAGTATGGTCCCTGCATTGGCAGCAGCAACATCACCCGGGAATTGTTAGAAATTCTCCAGCCCACCCAAACCATCTGAATCGTACTCTGAGCTCGGGGCACAGAAATCTCTGTTTTCACAGGCCATCAAGGTGATTCTGATGCATGTTTGAGACACTCTGTTCTAAGCTCACGTCTCTGGAGTTTTGAGTATCTTATAACCAGCGTCTGAAATCTAGGATTGATTGACGTTCTAGTTCTGGTCTCATCTGGCCCTTTTAGTGGGCCTTTCCCCCAGACAAATGGTTTATTAACTTATGTAAGGGTAACTTTCTTTCACTTTGGAAGGTATATTAATGTCTTTATGACAGTTTTACCCTGGGGAGGAGTTCAAAAGTAAGTTGATAAAGACATCTTACCCTTCTTTCACAGGTGCAGAGAGTTTGGGGCCTGATAGGATTGCTAGAAAGAGGATGATGGGGCAGGGGCCAAGTCTCTGGAGGGCAAAGGGCATATCTCATTTCATGCTTGTATTCTGAAGGCCTGGCATAGTTTGCCACACAGTAGGCACTCAGTAAATATTTCAGTTGACCTGAATTAGATGTTCAGAGGACTAGATAAGAAAAAATAGTAGAAAAACTATTTGCCAGGCAAAGGGTCCTTTAAAAATAAGATTGCCATGAAAGAATTTTCCATGAGGCACTTTACAAAATATACGTTGAATGGCAAAACTATTCTATTTTATATACCACTGTTCTTGTAATGCTTCTTTTCTGATGAACTGAAACTCCAACAGTACTTATCCCCAAGAAGGCCTTTTGTTGACTTGAAAGTTTTTTCACTTGAAAGCCTTTTCACTTTAGTGTGAAGTGGGAAACACTTTAGAATCTGGTAAGTTTATACCATTGCTCATTCAACAAATTTGACAGGTATTTTTCAGGATATCAATGCTCCAGACTGTGCAAAGAACTAGGAGTTCAAAACTCTATCCGGACATGGGTCTACCCTCCGAGAGCTCACAGTCTAGGAATGCCCTTGGGTGGAGGCTAAGAGCAGATAAACGGATTAGTGAATATTTTGCTGTTCTAGAAAAACATACATTATACCATCTTTGGCCATGTTTTACTTTGGACATAGAGAACGGCTGTTTTGAGATCCCATAAAAGTCAGTTATTTGACTGGAACACTGCAAGAAAAAACACATTCTGACTTGTGTTCTATTTAGAATCTCTCCATCTCACCTTTGCCCAGAAACCGAAGGTGGCATAGAGGAACTGCAGCCTTGACTCCATAATCTACAGCAAATATTCAGCCAGTGACCATGGGCGTATATGGCCCTGTCCTAGGCACCCCTGCATTTCTAGCAGCTGTGCTTTGTTTGGAGAAAGAGGTGGAAAAAAAAGAGTTGTTCTTAGTTACATATTTTCTGTATGACTAAAATGTTTTCCCTGCTTCCTGGGGATTTAACAAATCATCAAGATTTCATTTAGTCTATTTGTTTTAAAATCAGACTTTACATAGAAAGCTTTCCATTGTATATTCTATTTCCCTTTGAAAACGTTCTGTGTGGGCCAGCACGAAGGTGACCTTCCACTCACCACTCCCTGGGCACTGCCTCAGCTGCTCCCTGAGAGGAACTGAACTGTCGCAATAGTACAGCTGGTCCCAAGTCACAGTTTCCTTACTGAGCTCTTGGTTTCATGAGGTGCAGGTGCTTTCTTTTCAGATGAAAACAGAAATAGATCTTCTACCTTTATCTAATAACCAAGCTCCTAAAAAAGTCCATATAGGTAGTACAAGACCTGGGTTCCTCTCCAAGATCAATGCTCACCAGCTGGCTGCATTTATGGTCCTTCATTTTTACATTTCTACAATGAATAGGTTGGACTAAATCTGTTTATTCACAAAAGAAGCATTTATTGAGCACCGCTTAAGAGTTAAGCCCCACGCTTGGGACTGAAGAGTCTGATGTAATTACTACAGAGCCTTGTCTTTACAGAATTTATGGTCTTAGGAAGGAATAACAATATAATGAAAATAGTAATAGAGGAGGGGTCTGAACCGAAGGAGTGGGTTGTCGTGACAAGCTTGCCTCTGCTTTGCCTTAAAAATCGAATCTGGATAATAATCAAGGAGAACTACGTTGGGTAAAAGCATTTCAGGGAGAAGTGGCCGCAGCCGCAAAGTCCTAACAGATGTGCAAAGGAAAGTATGGCTTGTTCTGAAACTCACCTGACTTCTAAACCCCTTTCCAATTCACAGGTATTATGACTCTAGAAAATTCAGAATAAGATTATCATGCCAATGGCACATCCTAACGACCACAGTAGACGTATTCTCAGCAAGGAAAAATCCAAGCTTGTGCTAGTGCCAGCAAACAGTAAGAAAACAGCACCACCTATTGGTAGTTACATTTTGGCATCAAAAACATTTCCTTAGGAAGAGCTGGAAATATAGCCTATCGTAGTTCCTTGCAAGGGATCTGAGAGGTTATCTAGTTCACTTTTCACACCTTCCCTACCGTAAAGAGATCCTCCTGTAGTAGTCTTGAATTATGACCACCTCTCTTCTGTCTGCCTGGTCCCACAGGGGTCTCACCCTCAGGCTAGACACTTAGAAAGTCTTTACGTTGACCTTGATTCTGGTTCCATTCAGCTATCACCTTTAGACTTAATTCTCATCTTTGACACTGACAAGAGAAACCCTGATCTCTCTGCAGGCCCTCAAATATTTGCAAACAATTCTCACGTCACCGATTAACCTTTTGTTTTTTTCTTCTTCCAGAGCAGGTATTCTGTATTTAACTCAAATTTGTAAGAAATAACTTTAAGACAAACATCTTGGTTACTTTCCTAGTTGCTCTCTTTTATATCAATAAACTAGTTAAAATAAGAGCACCCAGAATTAAGCATGCAACTCTAGATAGAATCGGATTGGCATGGCACAGTTACGTTCTCTAATACCTGAAGACTACCAACAGCCTAAAAACACATAAACTATTGTTTTGTAACCTGATAACATCTGCCATTGCTTTTTAATATTATTATTATATGTTTGTTCTTATTAACCAGAAAGTATACCTCCGTTTCCGGATTCATCGATTCCAAATAGGTAAGTATCGGAATATTTCAGAAGAATAGAAAAAGTGAACACGAAAGTATTTTCCATTCACTGATATTTCAACATAGATATCTTCTTCACAGATAAGTCTGCTACTCATGGGGAAGAGAGAGAAGGCTACTGCAAAACTCCTGTTGTTAAGTATATGAGAAGATACTTTTTTGAAAAGATAAATTAATATAAAATCTAAAAAAGCATGAGAGTAATTGAATAGATATTATTACCACATATTTCAACTTGCAGGGAGGTATTTATCTTATATACTCTACTGCACTCATCTACTCGACTCCATGCAGCTCTCTCACTACTTTTTTTGTCCATTTATAAAGACTAAGTACTTGTTGACTTGTTTTAGGGAAAAGAGCATTGACTTGCATGGAAATGAAATGAAAAGTCAGGGAAGGCAAAAATAAAGTATGGGTTCAAGGAATGTTTTGTGGAACTGTTGAGACTTCTAGCTCATTGTTTTAAAAGACATAGGGAGGAGGGAGATCTAGGACAGGCAGAGGTAATGCATCTCCTCATCTGGGTGGAAGTAGCAAAGGCATCGAGTGCTACTTATCATACAACACCTTTAGTTAGGAGCTAAATGTGAATTGGCCATTTCTTTTCTGAATTTCGGCAGTTTAGGTGTCTGTAAGGACTTCGAATAACTACGTTAATATGGGATATTTTTATAAGTTCCCATTAAATATTGGAAATATTGCTTATGCAAAATCTTGCATATGTCCAACACTGCTTGTGACTAGAATGTGCTGCTTTTATCTCCTCCCCAACACTCGCTTTTCCTCTCATTTTTTTTTTTAACTGAAGTATAGTTGATTTATGCCATGTTAGTCTCAGGTATACAGCAAAGTGATTCAGTTGTACACATATATATATTCTTTTCCAGATACTTTTACCTTATAGGTTATTGCAAAATATTGAGTGTAGTTCCCTGTGCAGTAGGTCCTTGTTGGTTATCTATTTTATATATAGTAGTGTGTATCTGTTAATCCCAACCTCCTAATTTATCCCTCCCCACCTTTCCCTTTGGTAACCATAAGTTTGTTTTCTATGTCTGTGGGTCCATTGCTATTTTGTATATAAGCCCATTTATATCGGTTTATTTTTTTTTTTTAGATTCCAAATGTAAGCGATATCATATGATATTTGCCTTTCTCTCCTCATTCTTAAAAGTCTGGTTAAAGGTTGCATCTTCCCCATATGTCCCTCTTCCCCATACATGGGGAAAGTTCACTGCTCCCTCCTTTGTGCTCCAAAAGCATAGTTAACACCTTTGGCGGAAAGTAGCATCATCACGGCATAGCTACCTGCATATTGATCTTTTCCCCTTGTCCTGGTGTGGACAGCGGTGGCCATTGGGCAGCGGACCCAGCCAAGGGTCCAGCACCTAATAGGTGTTCAATTCATATTTGTTAAAGTAAAACATTTGTTTTGCTTTAGCTCCTGTTCTTTGTTGGTTGTACTGGTTGTATATGTGTAATACACAAATAACACAATTGAAGCTATGTGTATAATTGCCTTGCCATAAAGCACTGTTGCTCAACTGCCCATTTAACTCTATTTTAGAGCAGTTTGTTTGTCTTTGACTTTTGATTGCAGATTGAACTGATTAGCTACAGCTGGAGGGAAAATTTAAACGTATTCACCAAAATTATCTTAATATAATGTCCTTAATAAAGGAAGGTGTGTTGCATTCCAAGAAAATAATCTTTTGCTCAACTTACGTTTTGGTCTGCATGTTCATGTTTAGCAAATTCCTAATTCTTCACCGTCTTTGAAAAACAATGCCTTTTTTCTTTCCTTTTGGACTATATGACCACAAAAATGGTGGTCATTCCACTGTCCAAGAGAAATTTACTTTGAACCACAGATGTGAGCCACATATGTAATTTAAAACTTTTAGTAGCCGCATTAAAAAATATGAGAAGCGAAAGGAGAAATTAATTTCAATAATATATTACATTTTAAATGTTCTGCACCCACACCAACAAGCAATTCTTGAAAACCAGCAAGGGGTCTGATAATTCAACTGAATTCTGCCACCATCTACCTGAAGACAGCATCAAATTCCCTTGGTAAAGGGCTCAGTCCCGCAAGACTGTCCTCCACTTCAGATGCCAGTCCCAAACCCAGGTTGTTTCCTGTGCTTCTGACCAAACTAGCTACAGATTGGAGTTTCCCACAACCTCCTCCTTGGGTTTGGTTAATTTGCTAGAGTGGCTCACAGAACTCAGGAAACCCATTTACTCACTAGATTACCAGTTTAGTATAAAAAGATATAACTCAGGAACAGCCAGATAAAAGAGATGCAGAGGGCAAGGTAGGGGAAAGGGCTTGGTGATTCCATGCCCTCTCTAGGCACTCCACTCTCCCCAATCTCCATTTTGTTCACCAACCCAGAAGCTCTCCAAACCTTGTTTTTTAAAATTTTTTTTTTTTTTTTTTTTTTTTTTTTTTGTGTGTGTGGTTCGCGGGCCTCTCACTGTCGTGGCCTCTCCCATTGCGGAGCACAGGCTCCGGACGCGCAGGCTCAGCGGCCATGGCTCACGGGCCCAGCCGCTCCGCAGCATGTGGGATCCTCCCGAACCGGGGCGCGAACCCGTGTCCCCTGCATCGGCAGGCGGACTCCCAACCACTGCGCCACCAGGGAAGCCCTAAAATTTTTATGGAGGCTTTGTTACCAAGTCCAAGTTCGCTCTGCTCACCACAGGACAGGACAAAATAATTGGATTGGAAAGCCAAGAAAATGGCAGACTAGTGTCTCTGAAAAACTATCTTATCAGGGTTTGGATGCCCGTTTCTTTTATAGCACAGAGAGGGGGAGGAGATAAGGAAGTGAAGTAAAAAGGCCATAAGTTTTGGAAATATTCCCTGGAATGGCCAGCCTCGGGGAGGGGGTGTGTTAATTTCTTCTTTCTTGCAGCCATCCTCAGGTGGACAGGGTCCGGATGCTTCCCTGAACAAAGGCACTTTGGTTTAACATTCAGGCAGAGGGGCAGGGTTCCCCGAGGCAGGCCATTATGTATAGACAGTATCCTTTTGGTGAACAAAAGCAGCAGAAAGCAAAGGTTAAAGTAAAAGAAACAGATCCAGGATGTAGTCACTGTTGGCTCTTCCCTGTTACAGCTTCCTTATGTAGGCATGGCTGATTAAATCATTGGCCATTGGTGATTAATTCAACCCTCAGCCCCCCTCCCCACCCCAGAGGTGGGGATTAGAGCTGAAAATGCAAACCCCCAATCACAGGGTTGGTTCCCAGGCAGCCAGACCCCATTCTTAGGTGACTTCCAAAAGTCACCTCATTAACATAACAAAGGACACCTCACGGCTCTCATCACTTAGGAAATTCCTAGAGTTTTTGGAGTTCTAGACCAGAAACGGAGACTAAGACCAAATATGTATTTCCTATTATAAATCACAGTATCACAACATTTAACCCAGTGTATCCAAATATTATGATTTCAACACGTAATCAATATAAAATATATTAATGTGATATTTTATACTGAGGCTTCGAAATACAGTGTGTATTTTACACTTACGGCACATCTCAGTTCAAACTTAAGTGACTAGTTGCTATCATAGTGGACATTGCAGGTCTAGTTAACTAACACTCATTGAGTTTTTTTCCTAAGGGCTAAGTGCATTACCTGCATTCTTTCAATTAATTCTCACAACAACTCTGCCGTTGATGCTATTGGGTTCATTTTACAGGTGAGCAAACTGAGACTTGAAGAGTTTAGGTAATTTGCCTGAGTACAGCTATTGGGTGTGGTGGAGCTGAGGCAGGGCCATAAGGGCTTTGACTTCAAACGAAGGCACTGAATTAAAATTAAAGCCATCAGAAGAGGCCGTATGGCGAGTTCTGTGACATTTATGAGACGATACTGAAGATTAGACACAAGGTGAAGGCTGGTTAACAGCAGGGCACAAGGTGTCTGGAAACGTGTGAAAGAAGGAAATATTTTGAAGCAAAATGTAGGCAAAAGGAGTAGGATTGGTTTCCCCAATAAGACACCATCACCCACATCCCTCGGAGTTCATTTCTTCCCTGCCAGTGTGTTCCTTTGGCAACCATCTGATTGCCACATACCTAGAACAGAGTGACTTCTCTTTCCTTCCATTTAAAACTTCCATCTGGGTAAAAGTACATGCTCTTTGAATGTATGAATTAAAAGTATGAATTAAAGCTAGTGTCTGAACAAGTTTGATGCCATGGCTTTGTTATAAAGGTCTGTAAAATATTATCCTGGTGTCATGGATTATACAAACATTCACAAATGGCAGTTTACTCCTTTTCCCTCACACAATGTTACAAATGAGTAGAATATGTTTCCCACTGCACTTCCCTTATAAATGGGGACTCAATGAACTCATTTTAAGTTTCCAGATCTTTATAAAAATGTTTTGTTTTTACTAAAATATGTTTTTGATCAAGAGCATAATTTCACGATTGCGTGTATGTTTCTGAAACAAATATGTATATGAAACAAGTGTATGGAGGAGGGCCCAGGCTCTGGTGACCGATCCCAGGACAGAGGATTCTTGAGCCTAAGCTCAGCCTTACCATTAGCTCATTAGATGATCTCAAGGACAGGAACCAATTTCTGCCCTTACTAATCAATCGCCCATTCTGTTACTCTCTCTCATTTCTGCATCTGAAGACTTGGAAATACAAATTGCCCAGTTTCGATAATTCTGTCGCACTCTACAGAAGCAATTCAACTCTTATATTCATGTAATTACATAAACTTTAGACAAGCTCCACAACAGCACTAATTCTTCATGACACTTTTGACTGTGTGACTCATTTTTCAGATGTTATCTGAAGATGGAGCTATATGGTCTTGCATACCCACCCTCATCCTGCACCCTTAACTTTGTGAGGAAGATAGAAGAAGGGGTAATCCCTGTATTATGGTTAACACCAGTACGAACGACAATAATAATTTATACTTAAGAAACACTTACTGGACCCTTTATGAACTGACTTACACACATCTCATTTAATTCTGATGACAGGAGTATTATTCCATTTAATGAATGAGAACACTAGTTACGTAGTTAATAAGTGGCTGAGTTACATAGTTACACAGTTAATAAGTGGCTGAGCCAGGATTTGAATCAAAGTGAATTTACTTCCACCAATGCTTGTAACCAGTAAGCTAGACGCTGCTTCAGATAAGATGCTATCATGACACTGTGCCAAAATTATAGGAATAGTTCTTGGCAGTCTCATAATTAAAAGCCAGAACGCTCAGCTCTCATACCACTATGTTTACAAGTGTGTTTCAGTAAAGGAAAGAGAAAATTATTAAAAATGGCTGACCCTTGCCTTAATCTTCAACCAGTTTATAAAATTACTCCTTTTGTTTAATTGTGGTGAAAATTACATAATTTAAGTATAGCTATTTTTAAGTGAACAACTCAGGGGCATTTGGTACCTTCACAGTGTTATGCAACCACCAGGTTTATCTAGTTCCAAAATATTTCTATAATCCCAGAGTAAAACCCCCTACCCATTAAGCAGTTTCTCCACATTCAGCCCCTGGCAAACACTGGTCTGCATTCTGTCTCTATGGATTTACCTGTTCTGGATATTTCACGTAAATGGAATCATACAACATGGGACATTTTGTGACTGACTTCTTTCATTTAGCACAATGTTCTCAAGGTTCATCCACATTGTAGTATTATCAGTCCCTCGTTCCTTTTTATGGCTGAATAATGTTCCATTATATGACTATACAACATTTATTTATCCATTTACCCATTGATGGACATTGAATTGTTTCTACCTTTTGGCTATTGTGAAGAGTAGTGCTGCTATAAACGTGCATGTACGTGTACTTGTTTGAACACCTGTTTTCAATTCTTCTGGGTTTATACCTGGGGTAGAGTTGCAGGGTCATGTGACATTTCTATGTTTAACTTTGAGGAATTGTCAAACTGTTTTCCACAGCAGCTGAACTATTTTACATTATAGCCAGCAATGTAAAAGTGTTCCAATTTCTCCACATGCTCACTAACACTTGTTATCTTGTTTTTCTTATTATAGCCAGTCTAGTATATGTCAAATGGTACCTCATTTTGGTTTTGATTTACATTTTTCTGATGACTAATGATGTTGAGTATCTCTTCATGTGCTTGCTGGCTATTTGTATATCTTCTTTGGAGAAATGTCTATTTGGTTCCTTTGCTCATTTTTTATTGGTTTGTTTGTCTTTTTGTTTTGAGTTGTAAGGGCTATTTTTATATTCTGGGTCCTAGATTTTATCATATATATGATTTGAAAATATTTTCTCCATTCTGTAGGTTGTATAGACTTTCTTGATAATGTCTTTATTTTTTTCTTTTTTTTTGTGGTACGCGGGCCTCTCACTGCTGTGGCCTCTCCCGTTGTGGAGCACAGGCTCCAGACGCGCAGGCTCAGCGGCCATGGCTCACGGGCCCAGCCGCTCCGCGGCATGTGGGATCTTTCTGGACCAGGGCACGAACCCATGTCCCCTGCATTGGCAGGCGGACTCTCAACTGTGCCACCAGGGAAGCCCGATAATGTCTTTTGATGCACATAATTTTAAGTTTTGATGAAGTCCAGTTTATCTATTTTATGGATTTATCTACTTTTTTGATTTATATGTTATTTTCTTTTCTTACTTGCACTTTGGGTGTCATATATAAAGATCCACTGTCAAATCCAAAGCCATGAAAATTTTACCCTTATGTTTTCTTCTAAGAATTTTATGATTTTAGTGCTTATATTTAGGTCATTCGTTCATTTTGAGTTAATTTTTGTATATGATGTGAGGTAGGGGTCACGTTTGCTCCTGTTTACTTTCTTCTTTTTTTTTTTTCTTCCTAGGAACGCTTGAAAATGAGAAACTGCATATTTTTAACCTGACTTCTCTAACCAAGTCTGAAAACATTTTATCTGCCACACTGTATTTCTATACTGGAGAGCTAATAAATATCAGCCTGAGTTGTCCTGTGTCCCAAGGATGCTCACATCATTCCCAAAGGAAACACATTCACATTGAGCTCTCTACGTGGATCCTCAAATCCACCGGAAACCAAAGTCAACTCCTGGGTCATCTTTCAGTAGATGGAGCGAAACTTCATCGAGATTTTGTTTCCTGGCTGTCTAAAGACATCACTCAACTTTTGAGGAAAGCCAAGGAAAATGAGGAGCTCCTCATAGGATTTAACATTACTTCCAAAGGCCACCAGCTGCCAAAGAAGATAACGCCCTTTCCTGAGCCTTATATCTTGGTGTATGCCAATGATATTGCGATTTCTGAGCCCGAGAGTGTGATATCAAGCTTGCAAGGGCACCGGAATTTCCCCACTGGAGCTGTGCCCAAACTGGATAGCCACATCAGGACTGCCCTTTCTACTGAACGGAGGAGGAAGCGCTCTGCTGGGGTCCTGCTGCCTCTGCAGAACAATGAGCTTCCTGGGGCAGAATATCAGTATAAGGAGGATGGGGTATGGGAGGAGAGAAAACCTTACAAGACTCTTCAGACTCAGCCCCCTGAAAAGAGTAAGAACAAAAAGAAACAGAGAAAGGGACCTCACCAGAAGAGCCAGATGCTCCAGTTTGATGAACAGACCCTGAAGAAGGCAAGAAGAAAGCAATGGATTGAACCTCGCAATTGTGCCAGGCGGTACCTTAAAGTGGACTTTGCAGATATTGGCTGGAGTGAATGGATTATCTCCCCCAAGTCCTTCGATGCCTATTATTGCTCCGGAGCATGCCAGTTCCCCATGCCAAAGGTAGCCATTGTTCTTTGTCCTGTCCTTCCTATTTCCACAGAGTAGAAAGGCACAAGTTGAGTGTGTGTTTCCATTTACAAAATCCATCTGGACCTTTATTCTTGCATTCTAAAGTGTAATAGGTAACATGGTTATGCTTGGTTTTTCTTTAATGGCTGTTAAAGTAATATGAAGTCAATATTGGTATGAAGAAAGATATGAGAAAAAAATGTATGTGTAAAACATGTTTTTTGCATTGTTCCCAAACGCAGTGCATATTCAGCTACCTGGTCGCATGTGAATCTGTGCCGGTCCACAACAAGCAAGCCCCAAATGGTAGAAGGCTGAGCTTTGAGGGGGTATTCAGGGAATGAGTGAATGTCATGAAAGCAAAAGGAAGGACTAATTGGACTGATGCCCTGATTCAGAACATTTTTTGATAGTCTCTTGTGCGATGAATTGTCATCATGGGGCTTAGGACCAGGGTTGGGCTAGGAAAACTTACCTCATGAAATCCACCAGATGCTTATATCATTTGCTTCTCTGATAAATATCAGAACAGGAGTCAGAATAGGGAACAATGACTTTGTAGACTTCTAAGACCCATTTCAACCAGTCAGAGCTTACCTGTGCCTCTTCCAAAATCAGTGGACTGAACTTCATCTTATCAGTACTCAGAATCCTGACAGATGTATTCTCAGAAGCCTTCCCAACCCCACCTCCATCTTGCACAGCAAGTCCAAGCGACTGTTCTCTGAATTTAGAGTTAATAAAACATATTTGTACCCCTTTGCCTTCCATTAAGCTTATTGCTGCACTTTCATTCTTAGCTTGTAACAATTTGGATTATACAATGAAAAGTGTTCCTAGAAATAGAATTCAGAAGAAGAATAAGAGTGGTTTCTTTGTTTTGTTTTGTTTTTGTTTGTTTGTTTGTTTGTTGCAAAACTTGAAGTGAATCAACTTCTGCTATTGTATGTTGATGGAGGAAAAAAACCCTTTGCCTCAAAAAGTGACCAACTTCTGCTTACAGATCTTTAAAGCAGCTTGTTCATGTTACAGGCCTCTGATCATTGATGCTAAGGGCAACACACCCATAAAGCAAAGGGCCGACTGAACAAGACCAGGTCAGCCTCAGGGCCAGGACCTTGACTGAAATCCCATTTTCCTGTTACAATGTCTCAGGAGGATGCGTTTTCTACATTTTCTAGACCTTGTGAATTCCGTGTTTTGTCAACACAAACACAAAGTAAGCATTTTATACGTTTATAATGACATAAACTGCCTTATCTTGTCTAAATATTTATAAAGGACATTCTACTGATCAAACGAAACTTGGTCAAACTGGGATAGCGTTTAAAACACACAACAAAGATGCCGAATATAATAGACAGTGATGAATCTTTATTTTACAGTGTGGCTTGCTTTGTGGCATTGAGAGGCAGAAATGGATTCAAACTGTCTCTAAACCTGGGATGACTGATTTTAAGTGGGTCTCTGAGTCTTCCAAATAATCCCTCTCACTCTCATAAACTGTGGTTTTTCTAGGTAGCCTGGGGAAGGAGTTTCCCTCTTTCTTCTTGACTCCAGATTTTAAGACCCAGGGAGCCATGATAATGTGGAGATACTTAGTCAGTTGGCTTACCTGGCCTGGTCTCCACATTACCCCAGTTTGCCTCTCCCATTTCCTGTCGGCTCCTCTTGCTTTTCCTGTTCAAAAACCTTGCTTCTATAGATCTTCATCGCGGCTCTCAGTGATCTAAAGAATAATAATTTAAAAACTTATGAGGGTTAAGTTAAGAATAGAAGAGATAAGTTTAAGGAAAGAAGTGTGGTAGTGCAACAGAATGATTAAATGTGCATGCTCAACCATAGCTGGGTTTCTTAACCTTAAGATGCCTGCAATTTGCCTCAGGATCTTGTTAATCTGTAGGTTCTGATCCAGTGGTTCTGAGGGTCGAGCCTAACATTCTGCATATCTCACAAGCCCCTAGATGTTGCTGATACTACTGGTCCACACATCGTACTTTGAGTCGTCAAATCCTTTTGCCTTAAAACTTGGTTCCACCTCTTACCAGCTTTGTGTTTTTTTGTGGTTTTTTTTTTGGCTGGGGAGGAGTTACTCAAACTTTCTGTATGTTAAGTTTCTCATCTTTGAAAGAGGTACCACAGTAAATAAAAATATCGTAGTATCTACATAATGAAAACAGTGGGAAAATGAGATCATAGAGCACCTGGTGCTTAGTAGGCACTCAACAAATTTTTGCCATTGACATGATTATTCGCGGCCATTGTCTATTATTATTGTTGTATTAATGGCCAATGGACTGAGGAGAATAGAAAATCAAATGTAGGGGACTGAAGAAAAACCACTTAGGAAAAGGGATCAAAAGAATAAAAGATGTAAGACAAGAAAAAGTTTTGTACATGTTTCTTAGCCCTTTTTAAACATCACAAAGCTTCAAACTGGATTCTCCCTTCAGTCCAACAGTCCATAACCTCTTTGGAGGGTAATCGAATCAGGAGGGCATTGGTTGCAGCACTGAACTCATGATAACAGTTGTCAAAACGTGAGATGGCATCAGAACTGCAGGGAGAGTTGACAGGGGTAAGGGTGTTTTCTCTCTGAGTTGGAGATGTCCTTCTGCCAAGTTGAGAGTAGAAGTTTGGCTGTGATGTGGAGTTCTCAGTCTCTCATCACCTTGTGTGGATCTGCTTTTCAAGCTTTTTAGTGATTCCCTTTAAGTGTTCCAGGCTTTGTGTCTTTCAAATGGTACAGTCACCTAAAGGATGGGAAGCGTGAAGCAGTGTGAAGCTGTGACATCAGGGGTACCTAATCAGTGTTGCTGTTATCAGCAGTGTCCAGCATGGTAAGCAGAGTAAACTATTTAAATCAAAATATAGTCTGAGCAACAGAGGAAAACAAGGTCTCTGACCAGATCAGTACAAACACATGTGGAATAAGTGAGGTGCCAAGAACTTTCAGACTGTAGATATACATTTTGCCCCAGAGAAAATTTCTCCCAGGCCAGACTCCTCTGCTGGCCCTCCTTCCTTCTGGCCTCCTGAGTGAGAACCTGCTCTCTAGAGCGGGTTCTTTGTCTGCAAAAGTTGACAACCTGTCTGTAATTCAGAACAGCTGTGTTCTGCCTTTCCCAAATTCCAGGCTTTGCCCTTTCACTGATTCCAATTAGATAGTTTCTGGGCTATCACACCCATGTGGGCTGGAAGAGTGTGGAGCAAAACCCCATGGCCTGAGTCAGGAATGAAGGCTTGGAGCTGATGACATACTCTCCCCTGCTAACGCATTTGTAATCAAATTCAACTCGAGGACATCATCCACAGCTTGGCAGGTGCGGGCCTGACCACTGCAGATTTCATTCACAGACACGGCAGCTTGAATTTTTCTGATTTCTAGCCCCTACAGCCAATCTGTCCTCCCAGGGAGAGAGACCCCTGGCGTTCTGCCATGAGATGAGAAATACCCATGTAGCTTTAGCCAAGCCGTATGCTTTTGCCTCCCCTCACCACCATAAAAGAGATGGAAAACAGAGATTTCAGAGGGAAAATGATTGAGCCATTGTTGCTGACAGAGGTCCAAGGGAACCAGCAAGGATTGGAGGAGTGAAGGACTTTTTTCACGGAATGGTGCTAAGGCTGGGAATAGCAAAGACACAGAATTAGGGAGCAAGGAAGCTAAACACTTTGAACCAAGCATCCTATATAAAGAAGAAATTCACATGGCTGAGGTCAAAATGATGTGCCCTCAATTAATTTCCTGAGGTTTCTAGTTCCAATCTTTGATCATGAAGATGAACTCTAAAAATCCTAAATCTTGATGTACCGAGTTACCTAAGCAAAAAAAAAAAAAAAAAAAAAAAAAAAATGAACTAAAAAGAGGTCAATGTCATGTTTCACCTTCAATAAAAAGGGAGACTGGGGAGAAAAACAACACAGGTTTGCATTTGTCATCACTAGGCTTCTTAAGCTACGTAAAGAGGGTCCTGAGAAATGTAATCGGAGCTCAAAAACAAGCAAAAATGATAAACTGGCAAATGCTCCACACTAGCAAATGACCGCATGGATCTTTTGTGCATGATATAATTATTCCTGGTCATGGCAGCTTGATCAGAGAACTTCACAGTGAGAAAAAAGGGGACAACCCCCTCGAAAACTGAGAGGTTGCTGATAAGACACACCAGCAGGGAATCAAGGGCTTGCACCTGGATTCCAGTGAGCCCACCAGAGACAGCTCATAGTTCCTGAATCTATCATTTGTGAGTTAGAGCTTAAAAAAAAAAAAAAAAAATGACAGGAATTTTCCTGGGGAACACCCATGAATATTTTCCATATCTGCGCCAGGTCATTTGCTCAGAACCTTTCATTTTTGTTGATGGGAATTATTTCCACAGAAATAGGTACAGTGGAGGGTATGTTATTATTTATAAGTATTTCATCCATTTGGCAAGTATTAATTCAGTGCCTAGAGAGCCTGCTCTGCTTCAGGCACTGAGGACCAGCCATGCACAGCAGGATTTATGGATCAAGTCCTCGTCTACTTAAATAGATCTACTTTATATGAAAAATAAATAGTATAGGAGTCAGTAAAACATTAACAATAACAGAATATTGTCATAAAATCTATGGTTTTTAAAAAATCCTTTGGGGCATTATCATATGCTGTTTGGATGATTGAATCTTAAAAATAAATTAATAGAGAAAAGTGTAGCTGCAAAAATTTTCTTTAGAAATCACCAATACTAATGAAATAGCAAACAGTGGCCATTGAGCCCTGTTGTACAATATGGATTGCAGTTTGTCAGTTACACAGATAGTATTGTTGCCACAGGGCACATGATATGCAAAATAGAGCAACATAGACTTCTTATCCTTAAGGAGAGAGAATACCTTTCTTTGCAAGGCTACTTAATTGTAAGTTAACTACTCTTCTTAACATACACTTAAAATCTCTAGGAAGAAAGTAAATAAGGCAGCTGGCCATCATCAGACTAATTTTAAAATAATTTATGCCTGTTAGCAATAATGTTGAAGTCTAATGTATGGATAATTTTTTTCACTAAGATTGAAAGATGAGATGAGACAAATCAGATTTGCCCTTTTTCTGCCCCCCTCCCCCCAATCCTATTTTTTTTTACACTGTGCCAGCTTTCTATATTATTTGCTTCTTCCTTGGCTTGTATACACTCTTAACCTTTTAACTTGTTGCAGTTTCCCATACTGGGAGTTTTAGGTGTGTAAAATTAGAATACCAATTAATTCACTGGGGGCAGAGGTGCCTCTGAAACATGGCTCAAAATCTTGACATTAGAAAACCAGAGTTTTGGCCTAAATCCCACACCTGAATTGACACATGATCCCTGGCAAGTTACCAAATTCCTGTTTTTAAATTTGTTTGAAACAGAACTGGTTTCATCTGCTTAAAAGAGACATTGGGGAGAACTAATGTTGAAAACTGTGGCACCGCTCATGAAGAAGTTCTTACCACTCTGGCAATACCTAAGCATTCTGGGCTTGGAAGAGTGACCCGTCTTCATTGCTTAGCAGAGCTGGATGATACTCTCTAGATAAAACCACACGTCTCCCGTGGATGTTAATGATCCCATTTGGCATTTCTGGGGAACAGCTTTTACCCAGGTTTCTTTGGTCAAACTTCTGACAGCCATGGGATAACCTCAGACCCTCTAGATTATTCCCTGAGGATATGCCCCAGACTTAGAAGACGCTACAACCTTTAAGTCTGAACCCATTGAGCAACAGTGACCCCCAGTGGCCAATTGTGTAATCACCATCAATTCATCCTGGTGGTAATCATTAAATAAATCAATGCCTCTCGGCACGCTGGTGTTATTTTTAAAACAAAGTATAAATTTCACTATAGCAGTGGCAAAAATATCTATGTTAAATAGGTTCTTGCTAAGGGTTCTTTATGATTAGCATAGGATCAAGATCAAATTGTTTCCGTTGCAAACCTGTTATACAGAACAACCTAGGGTGTATTAATTCTCTGGGGAGTAAGTCATTTTTAATTAAACAATTCTTGCTTTAAAAACTGGATTAAAATCCTCACTCTACATGTCTACATGACTTTAGACATGTCGTTTAAGCTTTCTGAGTCTATGTCTCTACCTGTAAAATGTACGAGATGGCTGTTTTGTTGTAAGGATTAGAAATATTACACAGAACATGCCTGGCACTGAGCCAGCACTTAGTAAATGACAAATCACCGTTTTGGTGATGGTGATACTGGAGGTTGGGTTGAATGTGTAACGCTGCCAGGGCTTTAGTAAGCTGTTGAAACAGATTCATAATATATACATTTTAGCGATGAGGGCTGGAGAGCGGAAAAGCAGTTCCACCTAATTGGTGTTCTCCCTTTTCTTTTCCAGTCTTTGAAGCCATCAAATCATGCTACCATCCAGAGTATAGTGAGAGCTGTGGGCGTCGTTCCTGGGATTCCTGAGCCTTGCTGTGTGCCAGAAAAGATGTCCTCGCTCAGCATCTTATTCTTTGATGAAAATAAGAATGTGGTACTTAAGGTATATCCAAACATGACGGTAGAGTCTTGTGCTTGCAGATAACCCAGCAAAGAACTCATCTGAATGCTTAATTCAATCATTAGTTTATTTTTATGGACTTTTTTTTTTTTCTCTGCCAATGCCTTTCATTTCAAAAGATTTTTTAACGGTCAAAAGAGAGTGAGTAAATAGACTGATGATTTCCACCAGGGAGAACTGGACTGTATCTGTTTCTGAATGTAATTCAAAGCAAGATTTTAGAATATAGGGACATCTCTTTCTTTAAAAAAAGAAAAAAATCACGCAAGACAAGTGATCAAACTGTTTTGAGAACTATTAGAGAACAAACTGATTTATTTTTGTAATGGGTTTTGAAAATAGATTGGAAAAACGCAATAGCTTATCATTGATCTCTGCTCATAGAGAATAGAATCACTTCATATCTTAAAGTAGGCTTATTGCCTTAGATTCCTGAGCAATGAATCAAGTGCTAAATAATCCTATCCGCTCTGATGTTTGTCTTAAAATTTATGGAGACTAGTTTACCTGTGTTTGTCTCTACAGGTCATTGTGTGACTCGCTGAGTGCAGAGTGTGTGCTCTTTGTAGATGGATGTGAGCACATTGCCAGGGGCCTGTGCCCTCTTTAGGAAGGTTTGCTTAACATGGCTTTATAATTCAGTCTGCACAGGATTCTTGTTTTGTTTCATTTCATGTTCTGGCAAGTTCCATTCAGTTACGAGAACTTTACCAAAAAGAGTAGACTGATCCAAAAGCATATGCAGAGAGTTACCACTTGGCTCAGCCATTTATTTGGAAATACTGATGTTTTCATTTCATGGCCTCCAAGGAAAGGGAACCAGCAACCCAATTTTCAAAAACCCAGACGTAATTCTTCTTCCATATCTATTTTCCATGAGTGCTTTCATTTGTTCTTTTAAATGGAACTTAAAAATTCAGTTAAATGTTTAATTCTCTTGATATGCCTTTACTTCCTATGAAGTAATCAATAGATACCGAGACTCAGAAGTGAAGGGAATATTGGAGATTTCTTTAAGTGACCAATCTAATCACAATCACACGTTCAATATCGTTGTTCAGCCACATCCAGGTCCAGGCACTTTTTCACGTGGATCAAGGCCTTTGGCTCAGACGGGGAATCTACATTTTAGCAAAACTCACTGAAAATTATCCAAAAAGAATGGGAGTCAAATATAGACACTTCTTGGTGTTTTCCCATTTCTATTTGTCATAAATATCTCCTCTTACACTTTTGCCTTCAAGAAATTGTTTCAAAAATCTTTTCCTCGCTATATTTATGTGTGTGACAGAAATGTTGTCAGACCATGGATTGTTGCTGATATTCTATCTGTGGTTAATCCTTATTTCAGTTCAGTCTGACCTGAATAGAGTCAACTAAGCCATTTCAGAGGCTGTGAAGTATCAGAAGACACAGGGTTTTGTTCTGTCCCTGCCTATAGCTATCTATGGTGGTTCATAATTTAATTATACTAATTGAGCATCTACTTTCTGAAAGACATGTGTTAACTTCAGTGTCTTCACTGGTAAAATAAAAAGGCTGACTAGTTGAGCTGGAAGTTCCTTCTGCTACCGAAAGCTTGGGTTTACAATACAGTACTTGCTAGGTCACACACATCTTCCTTGAATGGATGGTAGCAATAGAGCTTAAAAACACTGCAAATATAGCTATTCATAAACCAAAGGAAAAAACATCCTACTCTTCGGTGTTTATGAGTGAGTATGGCATCCTCCATGGTTTAAGTAGTATTTCTATCTTACTGGAAACCCATTAAAAAAGTGCCATGAAAAGAAGTTTTTGACACTTCTGCAGTGTGTGTTGACGCCATGAATGAGACACACCTGTTCTAAATAATGAATTAAGTCTTGGTGCCTGAGTTACTATGGTTTCTTCCAGTCGTTTTTTGTTCTGGGAGCATAAAGTTAAAGATTCAAAATGAGACAAGGGATGAAATTATTTTTTACTAAATTTTGTCCAAAATTTGAAAGCAAAATTATGTAGTAGAAGTGAGGCACGGTGTGGCTGCCCTATCCTGGTCATAGTGTCTTTCAATAAAGAAAACTTTTCTTTCATTGGTAGATTGAAAGGAAATTCTTAATTTAGTTTTTTCTAGAAATGTATCAACCGAAACCTCTAGCAATGTCCAGTTGTACTTCTCAGCCTTTTTCTATCGTGATGTCTGTCTGTTACCTTTCTTCATTTAAATTGATGCCCACTTGTTACAGATTAAATCCTACAATGGCAAAAAAAAATTATCTAAATAATATTTTATCTTTAAGAACAACTGATATGACAAAATTACAACATAGTGAAAGAGTTTGAGCAGTAGTTATTTCTCGGTGACCTTGTAACCATCATTTTCTACCGTATTGAGCAAATATTACAGTTTAAATGGGAAAATGTTTAGTCCCCCAAAGTAAAGGAAGATTACTTTTCAAGGGGTTGAAGGGGTTGAAATAAATGAGTTAATATTTTAATTAATAAAAATTTACATGAAATAGTTGGAAAATTGATTATTTCACAATTTGTTAGGTACTAGTAACTATATAGTTACTATATAAACTTTTTATAAATGTCTTGATATTAAAGTGGCATTAATGAGAAGGGAAATTATATTTATAATGCCATTTCCTAAATCATGCCTCTTTCTCTTCCAACCACCCTCCACCCCCATTCCTACATATGAGACACACACACACAGTTAGTTAAAAATGATTTTTTTTTCAGTAACTGTCCTCTTGAATTCAAATTCAGGGACTGCTGATGTCAATATAGTATTTTCAAAGGTTTTTGTTGTAACTTGTGTAAATAACATGCAATTTACAGGATTTGGGGTTGTAGAATTTAAACTGGAAGATTGGACTCCCCAGATCTCAGGACTACAATATTCCAGATCAATTTTGACACTCACCTAGCTATATATTAACTGATGATCATTTATTCATTAAGCTAAGATTTTTTACTTTAACATTTCTGAAAAAAAACCCCTTTTAGCCCATTTATTATTTTCATAGGCAATCATATGTGTATAATACTATTATCAGTCTGGCTTATAAAATTTTTTTATATAATTACATTATTCAGTTTTAGTCTTTCACTTTTCTCTGTGCTAGCAAGTAAGAAATGCCTGAATATTGATTTGGTTGAATCAAGGCTGGGTTAAAAAATAGTTTTGCACACCTGATGTGTAAGATTAAATGTGAGATTAAATACGATACCTTGGTTAAGTCTGACTTCTCTGTATATCTTTTTTCCCTTGAGAACTGTATTTTAATGTAGTTTATAGGTGCTTAAATGATCCCCTTTTCCTAAAAACCAAGCTTTCCCTTCGGCTTTCTACAGTAGTTTCTGTAAATGTTTTAGTTGAGAACTGAATGCTTGTACAGTCGATGGCAATTTTGAAAATATATATTATATATGTATATGGAAAAACTTTAAAGATGCTTTTAATTTATTTAATGACTGTTGCCTTCCTATCTACAATGGTAATAATTTTCATACTTAGATGGTGAGAAAAAGTTCTTTTTACTACAATTATTATGTGCAAAATGACATTTGTTTCTTCAGTACATTTGCTAAAGGGGCGTATTGCAGTGAAACTGTGAAGGACGCTTCACTACTGATGTGTAACCTTTGCTGGTTTTGTATCACTTTCCTCCAGTGATGGAGAGCTTTTCACTATACAGTTTGGAAATAAAATTGCTTAACTGAACTCCTCCCCATTCTCTTCTACTTATCATTGGGAAAGACTACATTTTCAAAACTTGAAAAAGTTGAAAAACTGTGCTGCATTTGAAAAGAGATAATAAAGTTTGGGCACAGAGTTGAACATTTTCAAATGGTATCATGAATGGAGCATCGTAACCTACAAACAACATAACATGAAACATAATTAACACTGTGAGACAATATTGAAATATACCCATAAGGGGAAAACTCTTATGTCTTCCGAACTTGAGAAACTCAATTTGAATTGTTTCGTATTTTCCTTCTCTTTCTCTTTCTCTCTCTCCCTTTCTCTTTCTCTCTCTCTCTCTCTCTCGGCATTTCTTGTTTAACCACAAACTCCACTTAGAAAATTTTTTTCTGGATGCCTGCTATTTGACAATAACTTTATTTCATCTGTCATTGTTACCATGTCCTGTCCATTTTAGGATGATAAGCATCTAATTTAATTAATCTGATCATTGTGATGTATTTCACCATTTTTGTTTAGGCTATACCTTTCTCTTTAAGAAGAAAAATGACCTGAGGTTAAGAAACAAAATATACTTTCATATTATCTTCACTCATTTAATCTATCTCTGTTACATTTATTCAGACTGTGTTGTTTAATTAAAAACCATAGCATTTTGTAACTACCAGGCACTCTGAAGATCACGTTGAACAAGTTCCTTAACCTCTCCATGCCTCACTTATCTAAAATAAACTTCTTGCCTTATAGGGTTGTTACAAGGTTTAAAGAGATTATACACATAAATTATGTTAGGGTTGTTACAAGGTTTAAAGAGATTATACACATAAATTATGTTGCCAGGCGCCTGAAGCAGAATAAAGATTTAGTTACTATCAATTATTATTATTATCTAATCCAGTCTTCTCATTTTCCAAATAAGGAAATGTAGACATGCTGTGGTTTACACCTATTTGGTTGTCTACTCATCATGCCCTCTTCTGAAAACTGGCTTCCACCAACAGACATGGGTTCCTTGACACTAACGAAGATGGGCATCCGACAATTCAGAGAGAGAAGAATGAATCTGGTGCAGGTAGAACACTGAGCCTTACAGAGTAAGGAGAATAGCTGCCTTGTTCCTGATGATATTCCTGTTTCTGATCCTGTCTCTCAGAAACTGCCGTTTCTGTCCTTGGATGACATGAGCTATCCCTGCAAACTCAGTAACGGGCTAACTCTTACATAAGCAGGTTTGAGCCCATGTCTAAGTTGCAGACAAAAGAATCTTGACTGCACTGTATCGAGTTGTTGAGTATGCTCAGTGTCATCTGACAAACTACTAGGAAAACTGGTATTAGGACCCTTCGTAACATCATGAATGAGAGAGCATCATTAGAGAGCAATGTCTTTGAGGTCAAAAAAACTTTACGTTAGAATCCTGGCACTGCCAGTTACTATCGGGGTGACATGTGCCCTTGAGGAATAATAACCAGGTCATCATGCCATCAGGGTGGTCAGTTCTGTGACTCATGAAGACTTCCAAAAGAGTCACTGCTGTAATTCATTGACTCAGTTCTCATGCCAGAGGAATTGCCTTGAAATACCTCTTAGGATAAGACTTTGTAGCTATCAGCAGAAGATATGGTGGAGGTAAGGGTTGAGAATAAGAACTCTGAGTACAAATCCATATCATCCTATAAATCACTTAGTACAGGCACACCTCAGAGATGGGGTCAGTTCCAGAGCACCACGATAAAGCAAATACTGCAATAAAGTGAGTCATACAAATTTTTTGGCGTTCCAGTACATATAAAAGTTATGTTTACAGTCTACTGTAGTCTATTAAGTGGGCACTGGTATTATTTCTAAAAAAATGTACAGACCTTAATTAAAAAATACTTTATTGCTAAAAAATTCTAACTGTCATCTGAGCCTTCATCGAGTCGTGATCTTTTTGCAGTAGTAACATCAAAGTTGACTGAACACGGATCACCATAACAAACATAATAAGAATGAAAAACTGAAATATTGTTAGAATCACCAAAATGTGACACAGAGACACAGAGTAAACAGAAGCTTTTGGGAAAATGGTGCCGACAGACTTTCTTGATACGGTTGCCCAAAATTTCAATTTGTAAAAAACACAGTATCTTCGAAGCGTAAAGATATGGGATGTTTGTATTCCTAAAGACTGTTCAGCTTGTACAAAACCCTATCTTAAGCCGCATGAGCTGTTTTTAAATTTTGGAGACTAATCCCTTGGGTGGCAGCCTGGATGGGAAGGGAGTTTGAGGGAGAATGGATACGTGTACATGTAGGGCTGAGTTACTTTGTTGTGCAGCTGAAGCTATCACAACATTGGTAATCGGCTCTACCCCAATATAAAATAAAAAGTTTTTAAAAAGGGGGTCACGGAAGAGAAAGAATCAAGTCCACGTGTGGACAATTGCCACACCCAGGGAGGGGCCGTAACACCAGATTACACCTGTGCCTAACAAGAGAGACCTTTCCTTGGCCTTCTTATCTCTTTTTCCTTCCGTTTACCTGACTTTGGAGAGGCCAGAAACGGTCAGTGCCGAAGAAGGCAAAGCGAAACCAGAGCTGAATTGTCCATGCTCCTACAACTCCCCGATGTAGGTTTTTGAGCCTGGCACGAACGTCAATGTCTAAGTTGTCCACAGTCTCAGAACTGGAAATTAGGTATATGTAACTATTATCAAATGAATATCAACAAGTAATGCTAAAACATTATCACAGTGGGCAAAACCACAATGCCACAGGGTTATACATTTAGATCCATAGCACAAAATTTAAGGATCCACAGGTCTTCTCTTCACGCACTTATGTTCACAAAAAAAGGATCTTCTCATGGTATGAGTTTTCACACTTAAATTGGGTTATAATATTCATTTTTTTAAGCTGTATTTGGTGTAACCCTGGATTCTGGCCCTGGCATTGCTAAGCTCTGGGCTTGTGTGCTTTGTTATGTTCCTTCACCACCTGGTGGCCTTAATTTTCTTCTCTTCAGTGGTCTTTAAAATCCCCTCTTTCTCAAGTGTACCAGATTCTATGATCCAGACATTCTTACTAAATCACAACTTCCAAGAATTTTTGTCCTGATCATGTCTTAGGAAGAAACAGCCAAAGTACTGATGAAAGGGAGAGTGGAAAGCAGGTGAGAAAGGACTAGGAAAGGGGGTAAACCTGCCCTCAACTTAGGTGATCAGAGATTCTATTGCACTTCTATCGTATGATGGTGCTTTTGAGACGCCTCTACCTTTCATGCCTGTATTTAACTTACAGCACTCATTGTCTCATTTTAATAGGAAAATAATTTTTTTAAACTAGATTCATCTGTTATTAATTAGAGAGGATAGCATGGGAGTTAGGGGCTCAGGCTTGGAGCCAGACTATTCGCATTAGAATCCCAACTCTGTCTCTTATTAGCTGTGTGACCTGGGACAAGTTATTAACCCTCTCTGTGCTTCATGTCCTCATGTGTAAAACAAGAACAAAACACAGAACCTACCTCACAGACTTGTGAGGATTACTTGAGTTATTACACATGCAACACTTAGAAATGTTGACAGCACAAAGTAAATGTCCTAGAATATTAGCTTTCTGATTTATTACATGCATTTTATACATTTCCATGAATGAGTCTTCATTTGACTCTGAGATGTAGGATCGCAGGGATTATCCTCATTTTACTGATCAAGGGGAATCAGTGGTTTAACTGAAGTCAGAACCATGGTAGCTTCAGAGCTGAGATTCAAGCAGTGGTTGACTCACCCTGTCCTTTTCTTTTCCACTTTGCTTCAGATGCCTCTACTTTAAAAAAGCCATCAGAATATGTATTCCCTTGGAGTTCTGAAAAATCGGGGGGAAGAAAGGGGATTGGATAGGGAGCAAAAAATAAGTTTTGCTTGACTAGTGTTTGGATTTGAGGCCTTTCCCCTGGAACTGAACTTCTCTGCCCAGCTCCAAGTGGTGTAGAGACTGTCCCATGAGCTGAGATCCTGGAACATGGAAAAATGTGTATTTCAAACAGATAATTCTGAAAACGGGAAAGTCAGAGAGGGGCTGAACTTTGTACTTTCAGTCTCCATTTCTTCACAACATCAATCAGGTCAGTTGCTCCCTTTACAAAGAAAAGATGGAGATAGGAACTAAAAAGGGTGCTCCCACACTGTTCCCTCACAGAGAGGACAAAGGACCCGTCACTCCCTGTGTGGGACACAAGAGGGAGGTGGGGTGTTACTCAGAGCGTCCTTCTCCAATCCCCATAACACGGTCACGTGGGAAGTGAGGCACTTCCTTACATCCCATTCAGCTCAGAAAGCCCAAGAGAACAAGAGCACAAGTGACTGGAATCTTTAATCTTAACATGTCCCCACTGAAAAATAGGGACCAATTGGCGAATGGCCGGTTCTGACTCTGTCACCACTAGGATCGTTACTCCTCTTCCCCTGGGGAAGCCACTCCTCCCCAGGATGTGTCTTCTGCTATGTTCCCTCTTGCCAAGTGGGGTAGAAGTAAAGCCCCATTTATGGAAAGGTGAGGAATGGCGGGGTAAAGTGCCTCTTCTAACATACCTTGTGATCCAAACTGTCTTCTATCACTTTTTCAATTATAATGAACGTTTGTCATCAACCTAAAAGGAGCAAACACAATATACAGCAATCATTTCAGGTAGCTGTTAGGATTTGTTTTTTAAGAATCCCCCTGGGGACTTCCCTGGTGGTGCAGTAGTTAAGAATCCGCCTGCCAATGCAGGGGACACGGGTTCGAGCCCTGGTCCAGGAAGATCGCACATTCCGCGGAACAACTAAGTCCATGCACCACAACTACTGAGCCCGCGTGCTGCAACTACTGAAGCCCGCACACCTAGAGCCCATGATCTGCAGCAAGAGAAGCCACCGCGATGAAAAGCCCGCGCACCGCAATGAAGAGTAGACGCCGCAACTAGAGAAAGCCATGTGCAGCAACAAAGACCCAAGGCAGCCAAAAAATAAATAAAGAAAAAGAATTCCCCTACCCTGTTTATTATGCCGATTTTGCGGTACGCGGGCCTCTCACGGTTGTGGCTTCTCCCGTTGCGGAGCACAGGCTCCAGACGCGCAGGCTCAGCAGCCGTGGCTCACGGGCCCAGCTGCTCCGCGGCATGTGGGATCTTCCCGGACTGGGGCACGAACCCGTGTCCCCTGCATCGGCAGGCGGACTCTCAACCACTGCGCCACCAGGGAAGCCCCTATGCCGATTTTTTCCAGGCCCATCAGAGGATGTGAAAAGAAAACCCATCTTTGATTTGCCTCAAGGCCAAGGTTGTCTGGGTATTTGAGCTCTAGCCTTGTAGGGAGAGAGACGTCTATCCTGTGAGACAATTGGAGGCTGCTGATAATTCACAAGGTGAGAATATGAAGCATACTCCTCCCCTCACCCTTAAGGGTGTCGATTTTAGTTTGTGACAACTTGGTTTTCATTTTGTCCTCATTTCCATCTGGGGCATTGAAACACTGCTGTGAGGGCAATAAGAAATCCAGTCCCACAGAAAGTTGAATTGGAGAATAGCAGGTGTTTTTCCTCCCCCCTCATTCCCTTCATCCCAGCACTTGCCCAGTATCTTTTGCTCTCTCTCTCTTTCTCTCTCTCTCTCTCTCTCTCTCTCTCTCTCTCTCTCTCTCTCACACACACACACACACACACACACACACACACAGATGCTAGCTCCACTGCAGTCTCGCTGAAGCAGGGAGGGAGGTATGGTTATATTCCAACCCCTTTACTCAAAATGGTAGCCAACTGCATTTTCAGGCTCAAAACACAGGCAAACTGCCATCAGGTTCCAGTCAAAACCAAGCCCCACCTCATGGGGGCTCAGGCCAGATGTGAATGCAGCAGTTCAGAGGTGAGGCAGTTATGTGCAAGAACCATGTGACAGAGCTTTTTCCAAAATGGACTTACTTAAGAGAAACATTTTGGTGTTTATAGGACTTCAGCTCTGCTTTCTGGAGATTTTCCATCACTATAAACACTGACATACATACATATGAACGTGCATGGACTTTTAAAATTGGGTCCAGCCTATGTAATTTCATTAAGTCATCTTATTTGTTAGAAATGGGAGAAATTAATGACACAATATCAAAATTTTGGCAGTCGAAACAGTCACATAGACAAACGCTATATGGAAACTGGAGCCCACACTCTGGTGTCAGTAACATGAGTTGGGAAACTTGGAGCTGTTGGTAGTGTTTGGAGGAGTTTACAATGCAGAGGTGGCTAGCCTGCCTGGCAAGTGAACATGCATCAGGAGATAACTGAGCCCTTTGGAGCTGTGCTTTCTACTTCCTTTGATCTGAAGCTCACTTTGTAACACTTCCAAGGGACAACAACAAATATTACGAAGTTTAAGATTGGATAGATTGGGCTGAGAGCACTTTGAAGTTGCTAAGGTCATCAGTAGTTCCCATTCTGCTAGCAGAGTGGTATAGGAGTTGCTTTTTGTTTGTCGGTTTGGTTTTTTGTTTTTGTTTTTATTATAGTTGATTTACAATGTTGTGTCAATTTCTGCTGTACAGCAAAGTGATTCAGTTATACATACATATACATTCTTTTTTATATTCTTTTCCATTATGGCTTACCCCAGGATATTGAGTATAGTTCCTTGGGCTACGCAGTAGGACTTTGTTGTTTATCCATTCTATATTAGAAGTTTGGGATTAGCAGATGCAAACTATTATGTATAGGAGTTGTTTTAAATTCTATCCCACTCCAACTAGTTACAGAATTAAGGTCTAGAACTCATCATTGAGATGAGATATTTCCGTCTTGCAGAAGGCAGACTCCTCTACTACATTCTGCTTTGAGCTACCTATTAGACATGGAAGAAAATGACCCCATGGTTTGAGAAAAAGGGAGAAATCACCCAAACATGAGTATATTGATTTAAATTAAAATGCTGTATTTTATTTATATTTTTAAAAAGCTTAAAGAATATTGGACTGTGTTATCATTCTTTCTTAGGCCACTTGCAGCTTTCTGGAATAAAATCTGAATTTGTGAGAAGGCTCAGTAGCCCCAAGAATTGTTACCAGGCACATATAGATGATGGTCTACAAACCTGAATTAGGATACACAGAAACAAATAAGTGCAAAATGGAATGATTGAATCTACACATTCAACATTTACTGATTGAAAGGATTTTGTTTTACAGTTATTGTATTTCTGGGAAAATGACAGCATCAAGTCCTAGACATTTATGACTGATGAAAAATAATTATTTTGCTTATAAAGCCTCTTACTCAAAAAAAGAAAATAAAAATGTCTGTTTTGAACCACTGGGAATTTGAAGAGTGTTACATGACCAATGACAAACAGTCTTAAGTAGTAATGTATTCATTAAACCATATAAATAGTAGTGGCCGAAAGTGGAGGGACCCTAAATAAGAGGCTCTTCAGTAGTTTGAATGATAGGAAACTTAAATTTTAGTTTTGGCCCAGGTTTTACAGGTCTAGCATCTGATACTAAACCGTTCAGAAAAATTCCCTCAGTGGACCAAAGAGTTAGGAGAGCTTGAATCTAAGGCTGCACAAATACGGTGGTCACTAGCCATACCGGGCTGTTTAACTTCAAGTTAATTAAAACTGAATAAAATTAAAAATTCAGTTCCTCAATCCAACAAACCACATTTCAAGTGCCCAATAGTCACATGTGACTAGTGGCTACTTTATTGAACAGCACAGATATAGAACATTTTCATCATCACAGAAAGTTCTCTTGGATAGCACTAATCTAAGGGATAAACAGGAAATAGTTTCACTTTGACTCTTCAGAAAAATGTTATCTGTTTTATGTCTCTCTGGTAAAAGATGCAGGGCCCTCCTGGCTAACTAACATTAAAAAAAAAACAAAACTATTACAATGTGTAGTTTATAACCCGTACTTATTTAAGATTCTATGTTAATCACCCTCTAACCTAAAATCTGCCTCAGGTCATTTCTCCTGGCACTGGATCCAGTTTTCACTCACCTGCTATTTATGATACAGATGTTAATTACCAAACCCAGCTGTGCTACTCTTTCCGGCCTTACACTACTGCCCACAAAAAAATCACAGTATTGTTAAAATTATATATTTACATCTTATAAAAAGGTGAAATCGTTCTCCAAATTTCTTGTCTGTCCTCCTTCCTTTGAGACAGATTGATTGCTATTAAAATAAGTAATAAATATTTAAAAATAATTATGTCCTAAAGGTAGTCATTTTCCAGGCTAAAATAGAAAGTTGTGGGTATAAACCAGACAAAAGCAGTCAGTTTCAGACTTGCCAGTTTCTTTTCCGTGTGATGTTGGGTCTTTGCCCAGAGGGGAAATCTTCAGTCTCTATAACCCAGAGAGAATATACTTGCTTTCTGTTTTCTGAAGGACTTATGTCCCTCTAAAACCCTTTTTAAAAATTGTTTTTAACTTTCCAGGGTACACAAGGCTGTGTCAACTGACTGCAAGTGTTAATGTTTCTGGACTAAGAATGGGATCATGTGTGTAAAATATATCTTAGTTATGTTTTCAAAATGTGTGGGTAGCTCTAGGATTTTTTCCTCAGCATCCCATCTACAGAGATGAATGGATAAATGAAGATGAGCACTGAAGTTTTTCATTCTTGCTTACAAGTCAGTTTAGAGAAAAAGTTCATAACTGAAGTAAGATTTTTGAAGTGGAAGCTGAGCAATGATAGGTAATCAAGATGATAATATAATAACGTGGATAGATAAAGTGTTATGGTTGAGAAGTGTTCATAAATTCTGATTGAGAAATCCATAAATTAGTATACTTATTTACTTACAAAGCTGAGTAGATTTAAATGAGAGTTTTAGAAAGACTGGAGAGGCAAGAACTTGCTATGAAATTCTTCCATGGCTCAGAACAAATCTGTTATGCTTCTCTTTATCATAGTCTCTCTCATTTCATGCAGGAAGAGCTCTTCCCCTGCCATTATTCTTTCTCTTTTGTGGTGTGTAGACAGAGTGTGTTTATGCACACATACATACCCACACACATACAGTTACAAAAAGTGTTTTTCCAACTACTCTCCCCCACTCAACAAATCTACATTAAACTCTCTCCCGTCTCTCTGATGCACCTGCATTCTGATTTTCTGGCTAGGAAAGAGAGAGTGGAAACTTTCGGAAACTATCAGACGCCTCTTAAATCAGCCAGGTAAATGAGTTACACATGGCTTTTAGTGTTCATGGGAATTCCCAAATAATATGGAGAAGAATAAATGCAATCCACAGTAATTCATGGAAACCTATCAACAGCCCATAGTTTATTCCAGCGTTGTGAATCTTTTTATTGTGGAATACTTTGTGCATCATAAAATACAATATAACTTTTAGTTATTATTGGTTTCTATGCATTGTATCTATCAATTCATTCTCAATTCCCAATAACCTAAACCCAATAAATCTTCCTGACTTTCTAAGTGTGAATAAGAATGCTAAGAATACTCTTTTATTTTACAGGTGTTACGTAGATGATAGAAACAAAAGTCATAAAATTCTAAGATCCTCAGTATGAATAATAATATTCATAGTATCTTTCATTTTTTAAGCAATGGACAATACTAATTTCTTTTCGTAACATCTAGTTTAATCTTTACAACAGCAAAACCCAAGACTTGGAAAAGGTAAGTAAATGTTAAAGATCTTACAGTTAAGAAAAGGTAGATAGATTCCATTTGAACTCTGATTGAATCTGAATGCAAAGCTAACAGCATAGCCATTACGACTGACAGCCTTGCTCTATTAATAGTGTTTCCAACTTATGACAACTGACAAAGAGGATGCCATTCTATGAGATACGATTACTCCAATTCTATAAATAGTAAAAGTGAGACTCAAAGATAATATTTTCTAAATGTATATGGCAAGTTACGGTACTCTTTCCACCTTTTAGTTTTTGATTCTCTTACTTTGTAATTATTTCATTATTACCATATTTATTTATCTATTCCCCAGTTATTTAGTGAGCATTGTGCCAGGCACTCTGTCAAAGTTGGGAATACAAGCTTAGACAAGATTATCTTGGTGCTTGCTCTCAAAGTGCCCACAGTCCAGGGGGCAGGTGATTCAGCCGGCAAAGCAGAAGGACATGCCAGGATGCCAAGAAGACCAGGTGGTGTCCTACCCCCTCAAAAATTCCTAGCACATCATATGGAGAGCAGCAGTCAGCAACCTCTATTCTTGACCTGACAGGCAGTAGAGATGATTGTTGCTGCCTCAGGCTGGCCATCACAGTACAATTATCCAACTGCTAGAAAGCTGGGCTTACAGCCAAGAACCACCCAGAAAATGCAGAAGCCATTTCCTGGCATCTGAGACTAATTGTTCCAGGGCATCTGGTCATAAATTCAATAAACATTTATTGAGCATGTACAATATGCTAGGCACCAGGGATGAACAGTCACATAACACATCACGGGAACACTGACGTGCAAGCAAATGATAAAAATGCGGCATCCGTGCACCATAGACGTGGACTCAGGGCACCATCGGATCCTCCCAACCCACGTCCCATAAGGAAACCACGCAGTTTCGGTGCTGATAATAAAACACCAGCCATTGTGAATGCTGTACAGTTCGAGGGAATCAAATTAAGAACCTTATAACCAGAATGATCATCCACCATAATTTGCCCAGGTCAGTTCCCAAATTACATCTTGCGTTGGCTTAATTAAGCACCTCCTTTTACTCTCATAAATTATATGGTTGCCCACCTTATGTCTAATGGAGGTTAATATTTGTTTCGTTTTAATACACAGTGAATGGCTTAATTTTCATTTCTGGAACACTGACTATGTGCAATCATAGTTCTTGCAGCCATCGCCACCTAACCCATCACAAGAATTAGATGCAGTGGTATTACCCCTGCTCTCCAGATGAGAAAACTAAAATTTTGGAGAGTTCAGTTACTTGTCCAAGCATCACAGAGATATTAAATGGTAATGCCAGGATTTAAACACAAGTGCTGTTGGGCTCATTGTAGCAGCCGATGGAGTAAGTTTGACAGCAATATTAAGGACTAAAGAGGAAGACTGTCCTCAGAGAAGCTTAGGTGGGAGACAATCCGGACCTGGCCCATAAATATAGAGACAGGATGGTCACCACTGTGGTCACCAGTGAGCCCAGGAAAGGCCTGTATCCTCAGTCATCCCCACCAACCCCTTGTCTACGCTCATCTCTCACTGGCCATTTCTTCAGCTCTGACACCTGATTCTGACCACAGCACACACACCACCGCGTGGGGTGATGACTGCGGGCGGAAGAGATGTGTCCTGACCATGCAAGCTCTTTGTTACCCTGCCTCCTGCAGAGACCGTCTTTCTGTCTTTGCAAGTTTCCTTTTTACCTCCTTCCATATGGAGCCTTAATATCGTGCCTAAGGGATATGAGAAGAGAGAATTTTTTTACCAGTGAAATGGAACTTTTATGGTCTGTGAAAGATACATCTCTCTTGTTAGTTCCTTTATTTAGCTCTGTAGTGCAATAAACTGAAACAGGAAATTATACATTGAGATTAGGAAACACTGTGGAAGGCGTAGTTAGAGATTTTTGTGGAAATCTGCCCCAGTTGCTCAGGCTTTATTCCCATCTTCAATAAAAGTTGCTTAATCTATCTGATAATAGAAGTAATTTATCATACTTGTGAGAAATACAAACAACAGAGAAAGGTATAAAAAGCAAGTGAAAATTGTCTGTAATTTCACCACCAAACGACAACTACTAGTAGTGTTTTAATTTATATCTTGCTGGATATTTTTCCATGGTAATTCGTGTGCATAGACAATTCACTATTTTAATAAAATTGTGACATACATATATTCTTTTGTAAGCTAGATGTCCTTAATGTATTATAAATATTTTATGCTATAAATGTAGATCTATAAAAATTTTCATTATAGTATAACAGTTTAATATGTGGCTCTAACCCAATTATTTAACCATTCCTAAATAGCGAAATATTTAGGGTTGGTTGCTTGTTGCTGGTTCTTTTCTATTTCCTTTGCTATTATACAAAATGCTACAATGAAGGTTATTAGAAATACATTTCTGTGTAGCTGTCCATCCAGTTGTTTCTTTTAGATATACTAAAAGTGGAATCTTTTCCATCTTGATTGAAAGCACAAAGTCTTATAATAAAAGATAATAAAAGATTGTTATTAACAGTTAACTTTAGTTAACTGCATAATTAAATAGTAATTAAAACTAATTTCACTACTTAAAAGTTGATTTAATTTATCCATTTGCTTGGTAAGCTTAAATGCATTTTTAATGGATTTTTGACCGTAGTTCTCTTCTGAGAATGACCTGTTTATGTACTTTGCTCCTCTTTTCTCTAAGGAGGTTTTTTTTTTATTGCTATTCATTGGTAAAAATTCTTCACACATGAATGATATAAAATTTTTATGTTGTTCTTGTTCCAAATGTTTTCCCTGAGTGGTCATCTGTCTTTGGCTGATTGTGAATTTTTAAAATCGACTGTGAGGGCTTCCCTGGTGGCGCAGTGGTTGAGAGTCCGCCTGCCGATGCAGGGGACGCGGGTTCGTGCCCCGGTCCGGGAAGATCCCACACGCCGCGGAGCGGCTGGGCCCGTGAGGCATGGCCGCTGAGCCTGCGCGTCCGGAGCCTGTGCTCCGCAACGGGAGAGGCCACAACAGTGAGAGGCCCGTGTACCGCAAAAAAAAAAAAAAAAAAAAATCGACTGTGAGGTATGTGTGTATATATTTATATGTGTATATATTTACATATGTATACACACACAGAGAACAGGTATGGACAAGGATATAGCCAAGGACAGTCACAGACACAGATACAGTTTAATATTCTATGGCACCTCCTCATTCCTACACCTTCGAGTAATTATCTAACCCTCAGACATCTCCATGGAACTCTCTTGTGGCCTTCTGCTATGGAATTTAGTACCTTCTAGAATGTCTTTCAATATTTACTTTAAACACTTATTTCTTTCTTGAACTTTAAAATTTTTGAGTCCCACAGAGTACTCAGCAGAGGATCTGGCTGGTACTAAACAGACGAGTGGAGAAAAGCTGTACATCTCACGCTGTCACCCTAGACTTGCAGAATCTGTCCCACAGAGGTTTAGCCCCAGGATCTGCCTGAAGTCACATAGCAGAAATGATGCTCCTGATGCTTCACCCAGTACTGTGCCCACCAACCTCCCATGTTTCACATAATAATAAAATACGTCACACAAACCATCAGAGGGAGGAAAAGCGCTGCACGGCCAACAGGGCCTCAGTCACACGGTCTCCTACCTGCGAAAGGAGGGTAGCAGAATGTCTGACACAGAGGCCTAAGGCTTTGTGCTTCATGTGTTGCCGTTGTTTTATTCGGTCATGACAGCCCCCTCGGACAACAGCAGCAAGTCAAATCTCAAGATGAGGACTGATTTGCTTTGGTGTAAAGTCTCTTTCTGGAAGCAGCTAGATCCCGGTTTGTTATTATGACCACTAGATGGAGTCCAGTTATTAGTCTGAACGAGACAACACTGCATGTTGAAGGGCATCCCAGCTTCCATGGTCACCCAGAAGGTGACCTGCCACCGTGCAGAAGGCTCTGTGACAGCCCTTGCTTCCGAAGGGGACAATTCTAGATAAGTCCGGAGATCAAAGTGTTTTGTCTTTCTCTTTGTTGTGAATTAATTATCCTTTTGTGAGGCTCTTCAGCAGAATTTCGAGTTTGCATTTAAATGTTCCTAGACTCCCACTTCCTCTCCGTCTCCTCCTCCTTCTCTCTCCTTTCTTTTTTATTGTTTTTAAAGAGAAAGAGTATTTTGTGCATCCCTCAGGCAGATATCTGTCCTCGGTCAAATATTTCTGCTCCCAAAGCATTCTGAGTTATTAGATTTGCCTTGTGAGATAATATTGCTGCACTGAAATAAGAAAAAGAAAAATCAAGAAATAGTTTCACCTCCTCATTGAATCTAAAGGATTAAATGCCACATGATCTGCAATGGAATTCCTCTTGAGCACATGTTCAATTACAACTTTTTCAGAAAATGATACTTAGGAGTGCCTTTTGTCACATTATTGTTTGATCAGTTTTCAGAGAGGACATGGCAAATTTTGCAATTGCCATCCTTTTCTAAGCTTTGAATACTGCTTAAATTTGCAGAGTTTTTAAAAGCCACCTGCATTTCCCTGACCTATCAAATATAAACACAAATCAGACATGGCTGAAAGTAGGGCAAACAAAACCCCAAGTGGCAGTTCTAACCCTGAGCACTCGCGCTTTTTAAAATTCAAAATCATTCCACTTCATTTGTATGAAAACGAATTGCCCCAGCTTCACTAGGAGGCTTACCATCGGTTAACTTAATCCTCATTTAGAAATAGAGAAAATAACTCCTTACAGGTTTATACTAGTATGTCTAATATTGTTCCCCTCTAAACAGCTCAAGCTGGGTAACAAATGTGACAGAGCCGCCCCTTCATCAACATTCACATTACTTACCTTGAGAATGATTGAGACATTTAAAAGAGGCTTGGGAAAATAATCAACCTTTTAACCAGACAGTAATAGAGCACCATAAATATGACTTACAAGACAGAGGAAGATTTCGGGTTAAAACAAAACTCCCTGGTATATTTTTGATACTTTAAAATATATATATTATTTAAAATATATATATATATATAATATATTATTTCCTATCTCTGTAGGTTTTCTCTTTATGTACAATATACCGTTCAGGCAGAAAAGTAATCTCATGTCTATTTTCTCTCTTCCTAGTTCTCTGACAAACACTAACATTCTGAAGCAAAAATGTATGAGGATGGATTAGGTCTTGCAGCTTGATGTGAAGGTCAGAATGTTGGATAATGTCCACAAAAATTTAAAGATGACATCCCCTGAATTTACTATAAATGTTGGCATTTCTGGATAATGTATCAACATCTCATTGCATTCATAAAAATAGAATTTGGCATATTTGTACAACTCTGTCTAATATGCTCTTTTCTTTAACATACTAATCTGAACATTTTAGGATCTGTGTTAGGTTATAGCTTTGGGTTTTTTTTTAAAAAGCAGTTAAATTCTAAAAAGAAAATATTTGTGAAATCAACAGATTCAAGCCATGCTTTAAATTCTGAGATTTTTGTGAATGAAAACAAACCCTATTCATTGGGAAGTATTTAAAGGTAACAGACAACCAAACAAATTCAAATTTAATTCAGTATATGAATATCATAGTGGTAAAAGAGTATACTGGAAAAATATATTGGATTAGGGGATCAGAAGACTGAGGCACTAATAGTTTCGCTGACACCAGTGAAGTTACATAAATCTTCTGGGCTCAGTTACCTCACCCACAATTCATTCATTCATTCATTCATTCATCCAAGAAATGCCTACATATGCCAAGCACTATTCTAGACACCAGGTAGAGCACTCTGTCTTCATCAAGTTTATATTCTACTGGAGGAAAACAGAAAATCAGCAAAATACATAGGTAAATATATTAAATGTAGATTAGAGAATGGTAAGTGCTGTGGAATAAAGTAACAAGAGGAATAGGGATAAACAATAGCAAGACATTTGCAATGCTAAGTAGGGTCATCAAGAAAAAGCACACTGGAAGGTGAGATTTGAGTCAAAATCAAAGAAGGCAAATGTGGGGGGGAAAGACATTGCCGGCAGAGGGAGGAGCCAGTGCAAAGAGCGCGAGGTGGGAGTGGAACTGCCACGTTTGAGGAGGAGCAAGAAGGCTGGTGTGACTGGAGTGGAGTGAGTGGGAGAAAGAAGTGGGGCTGGAAGTCAGGGAGATGGCAGAGATGGAGGTGGAGTGAGTTAGACTATAGGAAATGAGTGATTTGGGTTCTTCCTCTGAATGTGATGAGAAGTCATCATGGGGTTTTGCAGAGAGAAGTGATATTGTCTGACTTATATTTGACTGCATCGCTTGGGCTGCCATATTGGGAATTAATAAAATGGGGGCAGAAGTAGAAGCTGTGAGACCAGCAATGTGACTATTTCAATAATCTATGTAAAAGATAATGGTGGCTTGACCAGGGAGGGCAGCAGTACCTGTGCTATCGGCATCTCAAATCAATCAAATTTAATAATTCAGATGACAATGATTGGGAAGTTGTAAATTTCTTCACAAATATATGATAGGTATCATGTTCTTGTTTTTAAAGTTTTTGACTATTCTTTTTCATATACTATTCCAGATCAACTTCAGAAACATTTTGTCAAGTTCATTAGAAATATATATAGCTTCTCTTACAAAGAGATTTTTCCAAATTGGATCTTAAATTTTATCTTTATAAAATGATTTATCAGTATGATTAAATATATTTTCCTTAATCTATTTATCTTATAAATTCCATTAATGCATTTCCAAATAGTTAAGAGTTAAACTTTACCTGGTTACAGTGAATGAATCTTGTGATATAGTTTTGGATTTGATTTGCTGATGTTTTTAAGACTTTGCAACTATTTTTATAAATAGGATTGGTGCACTTTTTTTGTTGTTGTTATATAGTATTGATAGAATTGGATATCATGGTTTTACTAGCTAAGAGAATGAATTTGGAAGTACTTTTTTTTCTTTGTGCAGAAAGAGTTTAAGTATCAAAAGAATGGTCTGAACGCTAGTAAAGGATCTGGGCTGATTTCTTTGTGGGTGTAGGGAGTTATTTCATTTCGTTCTATTCAGATGTTACAACTCTACATGAGTTGATTTTTAGTGATTTACATGCTCTTGGAAATTATCCTTTTATCTACATGTAATTTATTTATTTTTTTCTTTTCTTTTTTTTTTTGCGGTACACGGGCCTCTCGCTGTTGTGGCCTCTCCCGTTGCGGCCTCTCCCGTTGCAGAGCACAGGCTCCGGACGCGCAGGCCCAGCGGCCACGGCTCATGGGCCCAGCTGCTCCGTGGCATGTGGGATCCTCCCGGACCGGGGCACGAACCCGTGTCCCCTGCATTGGCAGGCGGACCCTCAACCACTGCGCCACCAGGGAAGCCCTGTAATTTATTTTATCATTTAAATTAATCCACATCTGTAGTTTTTCCTTTTCTTATTCCTACCATCATTTATTTATGTTTTCTCTCTTTCCCCCATGTTGATCTTACATATTTTTCCTATTATAATGATCTTTTAAAAAAAAAATCAGCCTTTTCCCCCTTTCATTAGGTAGTGCTTTAATCAACAAAATATTTTCTTCTAATTTCCTTGGATTTATTTATTTATTTTTCTACCCTCTTATGGGGAATATGGAGTTTGCTTATTTTCAGTTCTTACAGTGGTTTAGTAAGCTCACGTAAGAATAAATATTTTCCTCTGAGTACTATTTAACTATATCTCACAAGTTTTTGAAATGTATTGCTCATGTTCTTCTTAATTTCTACCTTGAAATTTTATATTTTAAAGTCACCTTTAAAACGTAGAGTCATTTGGAAAAAAAGTAATTTCCTACTCGATAGTTGTTTGGGAGCTATCCTATTATTGGTTCTAGTTTTATTGCCTTGCATGCTTGGTTGTTTTCTCTGATCTACTTTTTTTTTTTTTTTTTCCGGTACGCGGGCCTCTCACTGTTGTGGCCTCTCCCGTTGTGCGGCACAGGCTCCGGACGCACAGGCTCAGCGGCCATGGCTCACAGGTCCAGCCGCTCCGCGGCATGTGGGATCTTCCCAGACTGGGGCACGAACCCGTGTACCCTGCATCGGCAGGCGGACTCTCAACCACTGTGCCACCAGGGAAGCCCCCCGATCTACTTTTGAACACAATAAGTACATCTTTGATAAATCTAAAAATCCTTTATCTCAAATTTAATTTAATATATAACAATTTTAATTTGGATGTAGTGTTTTTAAGAACAATGAATTTAGACAAAATAATTTTCTGTCATTAAATTTGTGCCTTGGAAAAAAATACTCTAACAGAAGTACAAATGGTTACTGATACAGATGTAGAGTGGAAGAAAGGAGAACAATCCTAAAGAGTTCAAATAATCTCAGCAAGAGATGAGATTTAACAAGGCTGAACAGAGATGAGAGATGTAGAATGAGGAGTTATGTTTTGAACTGAGTTTGTGATAGCTAGAAAATTTAGGGGATATGATCAGAGTCCTGTTGGCCTGAAGCTCAGCTGTAAGGTCTGGTCTAGAGGTAGGAAATTGGAGTTACAGTTACACAGATAATAGTAAAAAATAAAGTAGGAAGTGGAGCCATTTGTAAGGAGTGAGGGGCCAAAGGAATTGAGAAAAGTGGTGAAGATTTGATTTGATAGAGAGCAGTTGTGAGGAATGAAGAGAAAGTGAATACCAGAGTCCTGAATAGAGGATTAAGTCCAAAGCGTTGAATTGATAGTTGTATCTTTACATAGGCTAGTTGGCCTGTATAGGCCACGAAGGCCACGTCTGACAGCTCTTTGACCCTCTCTTGAGAGATGTGGGAAGAAGAGCAGGATTTGGGGGATGAAAGAAGAGGAATTGTGTTTTAGATATGTTCAGCAACCAGTACAAAAACTAATACAATAAATAAATGTCCGGAGTCTGACTAAAGAGTAGAAGTAGGGGACCTTGAAGATGGCGGAAGAGTAAGACGCGGAGATCGCCTTCCTCCCCACGGATACACCAGAAATACATCCACACGTGGAACAACTCCTACAGAACTCCTACTGAAGGCTGGCAGAAGACCTCAGACCTCCCAAAAGGCAAGAAACTCCCCACGTAACTGGGTAGGGCAAAAGAAAAAACAGAGACAAAAGAATAAGGACGGCACCTGCACCAGTGGGAGGGAGCTGTGAAGGAGGAAAAGTTTCCACACACTAGGAAGCCCCTCCGCGGGCGGAGACTGCGGGAGGCAGAGGGGGGAGTTTCGGGACCGCGGAGTAGTGCATAGCGACGGGTGCGGAGGGCAAAGCGGGGAGATTCCTGCACAGACGATCGGTGCCGACCAGCACTCACCAACCCGAGAGGCTTGCTGCTCACCCACCGGGGCGGGCGGGGCTGCGAGCTGAGGCTCGGGTTTTGGTTTTGGACGGAGCTCAGGGAGAAGACTGGGGTTGGCGGCTTGAACATAGCCTGAAGGGGTTGGTGCGCCACGACTGGCCGGGAGGGAGTTCGGGGAAAAGCCTGCACCGGCCGAAGAGGCAAGAGACTTTTTCTTCCCTCTGTGTTTCCTGGTGCGCGAGGAGAGGGGTTTAAGAGCGCTGCTTAAAGGAACTCCAGAGACGGGCGCGAGCCGCGGCTAAAAGCGCGAACCCCAGAGACGGGCGCGAGCCGCGGCTAAAACCGCGGACCCCAGAGACGGGCGGGAGACGCTAAGGCTGCTGCTGCCGCCACCAAGGGGCCTGTGTGCGAGCACAGGTCACTCTCCACACCCCTCTTCCGCGGAGCCTGTGCAGCCCGCCACTGCCAGGTTCCCGGGATCCAGGGACAACTTCCCCGGGAGTACGCACGGCGGGTCTCAGGCTGGTGCAACATCACGCCGGCCTCTGCCGCAACGTCACGCTGCCTCTGCAGCCGCAGGCCCGCCCCGCACGTAGTGCCCCTCCTACCCCCATCCCCCAACCCCCGGCCTGAGTGAGCCGGAGGCCCCGAATCAGCGGCTCCTTTAACCCCGTCCTGTCTGAGCGAAAAAACAGACGCCCTCCAGCGACCTACACGCAGAGACAGGGCCAAATCCAAAGCTGAGCTCCTGTGAGCTGTGAGAACAAAGAAGAGAAAGGGAAATCTCTCCCAGCAGCCACAGAAGCAGCGGATTAAAGCTCCACAATCAACTTGATATACCCTGCATCTGTGGAATACCTGAATAGACAAGGAATGATCCCAAATTGAAGAGGTGGAATTTAGGAGCGAGATCTATGATTTTTTTCCCTTTTCCTCTTTTTGTGAATGTGTACGTGTATGCTTCTGTGTGAGATCCTGTCTGTATACTCTTGCTTCCACCATTTGTCCTAGGGCTCTATCCGTCCATGACTTTTTTTTAAAAATTCTTTTTCGGGCTTCCCTGGTGGCGCAGTGGTTGAGAGTCCGCCTGCCGATGCAGGGGACACAGGTTCGTGCCCCGGTCCGGGAAGATCCCGCATGCCGCAGAGCGGCTGAGCCCGTGAGCCATGGCCGCTGAGCCTGCGTGTCCGGAGCCTGTGCTCCGCAACGGGAGAGGCCACAGCAGTGAGAGGCCCGCATACCGCAAAAAAAAAAAAAAAAAAAAAAAATTCTTTTTCTTAATAATTAAGTTTAATTGTAATAACTTTATTATACTTTACCTTCGTTCTTTCTTTCCTTCCTTCCTTCACTCCTTTAGACAACGAATCACCCCAAATTGAGGAGGTGGTCTCAGGGAGCAGGATTTATGATTCTTCCCCCTTTACCTCTTTTTGTGAAGGTGTATGTGTATGCTTCTGTGTAAGATTTTTTCTGTATAGCTTTGCTTCCAACATTTGTCCTAAGGTTCTATCCGTCCCTTTTTTTTTTTTTTTTTTTCTAAATATTTTTTAATTCAATAACTATATTATACTTTATTTTATTTTTACTGTATCATCTTTCTTTCTGTCTTTTTTCCTTCTTTCCCTCCTTCCTTCCTTCCTCCCTCCCTCCCTCCCTCCCTCCTTTCTTTCCTTCTTTGCTTCTTTCTTCCTTCCTTCCTTTCCTCCTTTTCTTCTTTCTTTACTCATACTTCTACTAATTCTCCCTACTTTTTCTCCCTTTTATTCTGAGCTGTGTGGATGAAAGGCTCTTGGTGCTCCAGCCAGGAGTCAGGGCTCTGCCTCTGAGGTAGGAGAGCCAACTTCAGGACACTGGTCAACAAGAGACCTCCCAGCTCCACATAATATTAAACGGTGGAAATATCCCAGAGACCTCCATCTTAACACCAGCACCCAGCTTCACTCAACGACCAGCAAGCCACAGTGCTGGACAACCTATGCCAAACAACTAGCAAAACAGGAACACAACCCCACCCATTAGCAGAGAGGCTGCCTAAAATCATAATAAGGCCACAGACACCCCAAAACACACCACCAGACGTGAACCTGCCCACTAGAGAGACAAGATCCAGCCTCATCCAGCACAACACAGGCACTAGTCCCCTCCACCAGGAAGCCTACACAACCCACTGAAACAACCTTAGCCACTGGAGACAGACATCAAAAACAACGGGAACTACGAAAGTGCAGCCTGCAAAAAGGAGACCCCAAACACAGTAAGATAAGCAAAATGAGAAGACAGAAAAACACACAGCAGATGAAGGAGCAAGATAAAAACCCACCAGACCTAACAAATGAAGAGGAAATAGGCAATCTACCTGAAAAAGAATTCAGAATAATGATAGTAAGGATGATCCGAAATCTTGGAAGTAGAATGGACAAAATGCAAGAAACAGTTAACAAGGACCTACAAGAACTAAAGATGAAACAAGCAACGATGAACAATGCAATAAATGAAATTAAAATCACTCTAGATAGGATCAATAGCAGAATAACTGAGGCAGAAGAACGGATAAGTGACCTGGAAGATAAAGTAGTGGAAATAACTACTGCAGAGCAGAATAAAGAAAAAAGAATGAAAAGAACTGAGGACAGTCTCAGAGACCTCTGGGACAACATGAAACGCACCAACATTCGAATTATAGGGGTTCCAGAAGAAGAAGAAAGAAAGAAAGGGACTGAGAAAATATTTGAAGAGATTATAGTTGAAAACTTCCCTAATATGGGAAAGGAAATAGTTAATCAAGTCCAGGAAGCACAGAGGGTCCCATACAGGATAAATACAAGGAGAAACACGCCAAGACACATATTAATCAAACTGTCAAAAATTAAATACAAAGAAAGCATATTAAAAGCAGCAAGGGAAAAACAACAAATAACACACAAGGGAATCCCCATAAGGTTAACAGCTGATCTCTCAGCAGAAACCCTACAAGCCAGAAGGGAGTGGCAGGACATACTGAAAGTGATGAAGGAGAATAGCCTGCAACCAAGACTACTCTACCCAGCAAGGATCTCATTCACATTTGATGGAGAAATTAAAACCTTTACAGACAAGCAAAAGCTGAGAGAGTTCAGCACCACCAAACCAGCTTTACAACAAATGCTAAAGGAACTTCTCTAGACACGAAACACAAGAGAAGGAAATGACCTATAGTAGCGAACCCAAAACAATATGTAAAATGGAAATAGGAACATACATATCGATAATTACCTTAAATGTAAATGGACTAAATGCTCCCACCAAAAGACACAGATTGGCTGAATGGATACAAAAACAAGACCCTTATATATGCTGTCTACAAGAGACCCACTTCAGAACTAGAGACACATACAGACTGAAAGTAAGGGGATGGAAAAAGATATTCCATGCAAATGGAAACCAAAAGAAAGCTGGAGTAGCAATTCTCATATCAGACAAAATAGACTTTAAAATAAGGACTATTAAAAGGGACAAAGAAGGACACTACATAATGATCAAGGGATCGATCCAAGAAGAAGATATAACAATTGTAAATATTTATGCACCCAACATAGGAGCACCTCAATACATAAGGCAAATACTAACAACCATAAAAGGGGAGATCAACAGTAACACATTCATAGTAGGGGACTTTAACACCCCACTTTCACCCATGGACAGATCATCCAAAATGAAAATAAATAAGGAAACACAAGCTTTAAATGATACATTAAACAAGATGGACTTAATTGATATTTATAGGACACTCCATCCAAAAACAACAGAATACACATTTTTCTCAAGTGCTCATGGAACATTCTCCAGGATAGATCATATCTTGGGTCACAAATCAAGCCTTGGTAAATTTAAGAAAACTGAAATTGTATCAAGTATCTTTTCCGACCACAACGCCATGAGACTAGATATCAATTACAGGAAAAGATCTTTAAAAAATACAAACACATGGAGGCTAAACAATACACTACTTAATAATGAAGTGATCACTGAAGAAATCAAAGAGGAAATCAAAAAATACCTAGAAACAAATGACAATGGAGACACAACGACCCAAAACCTATGGGATGCAGCAAAAGCAGTTCTAAGGGGGAAGTTTATAGCAATACAAGCCCACCTTAAGAAGCAGGAAACATCTCGAATAAACAACCTAACCTTGCACCTCAAGCAATTAGAGAAAGAAGAACAAAAAAACCCCAAAGCTAGCAGAAGGAAAGAAATCATAAAAATCAGATCAGAAATAAATGAAAAAGAAATGAAGGAAACAATAGCAAAGATCAATAAAACTAAAAGCTGGTTCTTTGAGAAGATAAACAAAATAGATAAACCACTAGCCAGACTCATCAAGAAAAAAAGGGAGAAGACTCAAATCAATAGAATTAGAAATGAAAAAGGAGAAGTAACAACTGACACTGCAGAAATAAAAAAAATCATGAGAGATTACTACAAGCAACTCTATGCCAATAAAATGGACAATCTGGAAGAAATGGACAAATTCTTAGAAATGCACAACCTGCCAAGACTGAATCAGGAAGAAATAGAAAATATGAACAGACCAATCACAAGCACTGAAATTGAAACTGTGATTAAAAACCTTCCAACAAACAAAAGCCCAGGACCAGATGGCTTCACAGGTGAATTCTATCAAACGTTTAGAGAAGAGCTAACACCTATCCTTCTCAAACTCTTCCAAAATATAGCAGAGGGAGGAACACTCCCAAATTCCTTCTACGAAGCCACCATCACCTTGATACCAAAACCAGACAAGGATGTCACAAAGAAAGAAAACTACAGGCCAATATCACTGATGAACATAGATGCAAAAATCCTCAACAAAATACTAGCAAACAGAATCCAACAGCACATTAAAAGGATCATACACCATGATCAAGTGGGGTTTATTCCAGGAATGCAAGGATTCTTCAATATACGCAAATCTATCAATGTGATAAACCATATTAACAAATTGAAGGAGAAAAACCATATGATCATCTCAATAGATGCAGAGAAAGCTTTCGACAAAATTCAACACCCATTTATGATAAAAACCCTCCAGAAAGTAGGCATAGAGGGAACTTTCCTAAACATAATAAAAGCCATATATGACAAGCCCACAGCAAACATCATCCTCAATGGTGAAAAACTGAAAGCATTTCCACTAAGATCAGGAACAAGACAAGGTTGCCCACTCTCACCACTCTTATTCAACATAGTTTTGGAAGTTTTAGCCACAGCAATCAGAGAAGAAAAGGAAATAAAAGGAATCCAAATCGGAAAAGAAGAAGTAAAGTTGTCACTGTTTGCAGATGACATGATACTATACATAGAGAATCCTAAAGATGCTACCAGAAAACTACTAGAGCTAATCAATGAATTTGGTAAAGTAGCAGGATACAAAATTAATGCACAGAAATCTCTGGCATTCCTATATACTAATGATGAAAAATCTGAAAGTGAAATCAAGAAAACACTCCCATTTACCATTGCAACAAAAAGAATAAAATATCTAGGAATAAACCTACCTAAGGATACGAAAGACCTGTGTGCAGAAAATTATAAGACACTGATGAAAGAAATTAAAGATGATACAAATAGATGGAGAGATATACCATGTTCTTGGATGGGAAGAATCAACATTGTGAAAATGACTCTACTACCCAAAGCAATCTACAGATTCAATGCAATCCCTATCAAACTACCACTGGCATTTTTCACAGAACTAGAACAAAAAATTTCGCAATTTGTATGGAAACACAAAAGACCCCGAATAGCCAAAGCAATCTTGAGAACGAAAAAAGGAGCTGGAGGAATCAGGCTCCCTGACTTCAGACTATATTACAAAGCAACAGTAATCAAGACAGTATGGTACTGGCACAAAAACAGAAAGATAGATCAGTGGAACAGGATAGAAAGCCCAGAGATAAACCCACGCACATATGGAAACCTTATCTTTGATAAAGGAGGCAGGAATGTACAGTGGAGAAAGGACAGCCTCTTCAATAAATGGTGCTGGGAAAACTGGACAGGTACATGTAAAAGTATGAGATTAGATCACTCCCTAACACCATACACAAAAATAAGCTCAAAATGGATTAAAGACCTAAATGTAAGGCCAGAAACTATCAAACTCTTAGAAGAAAACATAGGAAGAACACTCTATGACATAAATCACAGCAAGATCCTTTCTGACCCACCTCCTAGAGTAATGGAAATAAAAACAAAAATAAACAAATGGGACCTAATGAAACTTCAAAGCTTTTGCACAGCAAAGGAAACCATAACCAAGACCAAAAGACAACCCTCAGAATGGGAGAAAACATTTGCAAATGAAGCAACTGACAAAGGATTAATCTCCAAAATTTACAAGCAGCTCATGCAGCTCAATAACAAAAAAACAAACAACCCCATCCAAAAATGGGCAGAAGACCTAAATAGACATTTCTCCAAAGAAGATATACAGAATGCCAACAAACACATGAAAGAATGCTCAGCATCATTAATCATTAGAGAAATGCAAATCAAAACTACAATGAGATATCATCTCACACCAGTCAGAATGGCCATCATCAAAAAATCTAGAAACAATAAATGCTGGAGAGGGTGTGGAGAAAAGGGGACACTCTTGCACTGCTGGTGGGAATGTGAATTGGTTCAGCCACTGTGAAGAACAGTATGGAGGTTCCTTAAAAAACTACAAATAGAATTACCATATGACCCAGCAATCCCACTACTTGGCATATACCCTGAGAAAACCAAAATTCAAAAAGAGTCATGTACCAAAATGTTCATTGCAGCTCTATTTACAATAGCCAGGACATGGAAACAACCTAAGCGCCCATCATCGGATGAATGGATAAAGAAGATGTGGCACATATACACAATGGAATATTACTCAGCCTTAAAAAGAAATGAAATTGAGCTATTTGTAATGAGATGGATAGACCTAGAGTCTGTCATACAGAGTGAAGTAAGTCAGAAAGAAAAAGACAAATACCGTATGCTAACACATATATATGGAATTTAAGGGAAAAAAATGTCATGAAGAACCTAGGGGTAAGATAGGAATAAAGACGCAGACCTACTGGAGAACGGACTTGAGGGTATGGGGAGGGGGAGGGGTGAGTTTTGACAGGGCGAGAGAGAGTCATGGACATATACACACTAACAAACGTAGTAAGGTAGATAGCTGGGGGGAAGCAGCCGCAAGGCACAGGGATATTAGCTCGGTGCTTTGTGACAGCCTGGAAGGGTGGGATGGGGAGAGTGGGAGGGAGGGAGACGCAAGAGGGAAGACATATGGGAACATGTGTGTATGTATAGCTGATTCACTTTGTTATAAAGCAGAAACTAACACACCATTGTAAAGCAATTATACCCCAATAAAGATGTTTAAAAAAAAAAAAAAAAAAAAAAAGGGTAGAAGTAGCAGTGAGCTTTAATTCAGGTAGTAAGAAAAATTAAAAGATGTATAAAACCTGGCAAGTGGAAGAGGAAGGTGTGAATAAGGTGGTATGACCTAATATTTAGCAAGCATATTAGAACTTTACTCCATGCCTAAAGACATTTCCTTGGGAGGCTACACACTCCAAAAATTTTGGCAGTCTCCTGGGTTACAAGAAAGTACATTTCTTCTCTTGATAGCAACACATTATTCTGAACCAAAATGGCATTGCTTATCATTCCTATTAGTCTATATTTTTACACTTGGCTGCCATGGATTTCTGATGTGTTTCCGTATATCTTTAGGTTGCCTTTTCCATTTAGAGAGAAGTTGGAGTAAAGGATAAATTGATTCATAGCATGATTCTATAGGTGACTTCCCTGAGTAGCCAAGAATCGTTTGAATATATACTTCTTCCCACTAAAAATAATCTTGTTCCTTATTTTCATACTTGCGTATCATGAATGCAAGTCATAGAAGCAAAAAAAAATAAATAAATAAAGTCTTATGTGAAAGCTAGAAGATAAATTTGATGGGACAACCCTGCTAGGAATAACCAGAATTGAGCTTGAGTTGGAAAAAAATTAGAAAACTAACCAAGGAGAACTAAGAAAGCTGCATTGGAGTCTGTGGATTGGATCTATTCCATAGAAGAGAGGAATGTATACTCCTACAAAAGAAAGAAGTGATGAATCCGAGAAGTGAAGAGGATTGTTAGAGCAGCTGGAAGCCCAACTCTGCTTCGTTCCAAGAAAAACTAAAAAGATAGTAGAAATTGAAGTTAGCATGAAGAGGGATAAAAAGCTGAAACACTCCCCCATCTAAAACCACTACAACATTACTTGTATATAATATACATATTTTGACTGACACCCTGGAACAGCATATGCTTGATAGTATTTTTGAGCACTACTGTTATGTCTGGTTTAAATTAGTACATGAAAGGCAAGCTCTTTCATTTTAACTAGTTTTGCACCCAGAAAATATACCACACAATGAGTAGGATTTAAGACCTTTTTTTTCCCCTAGTAAATGGTCATAGTAATGGGAATACTGTTATTTATCCATACTGACCTTCAACTATGAATAAAATGCACACAGAAGTTTCTTTAAAAATGTTGGTTGAATACATGTTTGAAGTGTGTAAGTTTCTTTTCCCTCCAGAGTAAAATATCCTTGTCTATTAAGTAGTAGAAACTATTACTTCATAAAGTTGAGGCATAAAGTTCAACTGAGATAAAATTTGTAATGGACTTAGCACACTGCCTGTCACATAAGTGCTTAAGATGTTAATCTCTTTCCTTATTTTTTATTTTTAACTTGAACAATGTAATCACCAATATCTGGCAACACTACTTGAAAAATAATGGAGACCACAAGCGGTTCTTAGAAGAAGAAAGAATATTTTTTTAAAAATTACATATACATATACTTACATATACGTATATACACACATATAGATATACTGGTATACATCTATTTACTCACCTAGAATGTTGAAAATCCCAAGAATCATTCTTGTTGCTTCTTCTTGTTATCTCATTCTTTGCATCCAGTCCTTTCACCTGTCACCTCTTTCCAAAACACAACCTCAGTATCACTCCTTGTATGTGACCCATTTGACGTTCTAGTCTGAACCAGTTCCCATTAGTTTTCCTCTGAATTAAACACTTCAACTGCCTGCTAACTGATCTGCCTGCTTCCTTTACTCCCCCATCTATGTTATGTGCTATGAAGATAGCACAGTCACCAGAGTGATCTTTTGAAAACATAGATCAGCGCAAGTCATTCTCCTGCTCTACAGGAAAAAAAACAAAAAAACAAAACCGCTTCATATTTTTCTTGGGATAAAAAACAAACACTTGCCTGTGGTCCATGAGGTTCTCCTACTCTGGCCCTGCCTACCTTTCTGAGCTGTCACTATTCTGGAAACTTACAAGACTTCTGTTTCTCCAACATGCCAAATTCATTAATACCCCCAACAGCTTTTGCATTTAATTTCTTTGCCTGGAACACTTTTTCCTAGACAGTCTCAAGGTTGTTTCCTTTGTACCATTCAAATCTCATCTCAAATGTCACTTACTCAGGAAAGCATTTCCTTACCACTTATTCAAAGCCATTCTCACCTCTCTTCAGCCTCACTCTGTCATATTAACCTACTTAATTGTATTAATAGAGTTTATTGCTGTGATGAAAATTTCTAATTTATTTTTGCAAAGAGGGAATAATTCTACTTTTGAATTATTAATGTGATCTTGTTTTTGGCTTCCTGAGAATACATCTTGGTTCTTTTCTAGAATCATCCACCTGCTGATTAGGATTAGTTCCAGTAGGGTAGAACTGAGAAAGTCTTAGGTGACTTTATGCTTTTGGAATTCAAAAGCCAAGCTTTGGTTCTGAGAAAGGATTATCTAAATTCCTCTATGTCCTTTAGCTTATAAAGGATCAGGCTTTGTGGAAGAGACCAGAGAATTTTATGTACGTAAGGAAAGTCCAGACAGAAGAGAAAGAGGAGGAAGCCTGCCCTTTTCTAGCCTCAGGGAAGGAAAGAGGGAGGAGAGGAAGGCACTCCTTCCCATGTTTGGGACTCATGACAGGCTGCTCTAGAATAAACACCAGCATAGTAACTTTGGGGACACAGCGTAGCCTGCAGTACGAGACTCTGAGCTATTTCATCCTAAGTCCCTTTGGCTTCTGCATTGTAAAAACAGGACGTATAATTCTGAAGGTCTGCTAGGTCGCTCATCAGAGGGCATCACCTTAGTAGGGAGTAGGTGGCTTTGCAGTGAGCAGGTCTCAGCTAGAGCTGGAAGGGACCACAGTCAATCCCCAAAGGTCTTTAGTGCCAGTAGTAACCACGGGGAAGGTGAGTCATCGAGGGAGGGCTTGGGCCCTGTCTCAGTCCAGAGAGGACAAGTGATGAGCTTCTCCAGCCATAAACTTCTGCCATGAACATCAGTCAAACACACAGCAAACCAAGTAGATATCTGGCCTTAGAGCTTTGACTCATCCTCCATCTTGCTCAGGGACGTAATTAGATTCTCTCTAAAGGAGAATCTGAGAAATTTTGTCTAAGAGAGACTGAACGTTTTGTAGAGCAATGGTTCTCAAACTCTGTGGTTTATCAGAACCTCCTGGGGAGCTTAAAAAGCCCACAGTGACCCAGGCTCCTTGAAGTGGAGTGGGGCCCAGGCCTTTATACTTGTATTAGTTCCCATCAAAAGTTGATATCCACCAAAACTTGAGAACCACTGCCCTAAAAGGACGGTTTAAATTACTTCATTGGATTAACTTTAAACTAGATGAGACTTTTCATGTCTCTCCCTCTAACCAGTAGGTGGAAGCCCAAAGGAGATGAGATAAACATCGTCATTTTTTAAGTTATATTTTATCTATGCACATCCAGATTTTATGTTAAATTTTTTAATGCCCTCCATTTGTTTAACAATTTCCTGTCAACCTCTTGGAATTAGAACATATGTTTCATGATGGAAGGGGTCTTTATGTTGTTCACTGCTAAATGCCAGGTCTGGTACAGAGTAGTCACACAAATATTTGTGGAGGGAATCAATCAATCAGTTGGTTAATTAGCTAGTTAATGAATTTATGCATATGTATGTAGTGGAGAGAATTTGGTGTCAGAAGACACTCTGCCTGGGGATGATAGAGAAGATGGGGGAACAAGGCATAGGAGATCTGACAGAAGCAGAACTAGATATTTTTCAAAAACAGCTAAAAACACCCAGTGAAGTAAATCACCTGTTGCTAACAAGTGAAAGCCTTAATTTGGATCTGTAGAAATAGGTCAGAATTTAGAGGTAAGGAACAAAGAGTCTGTAAAAGTTTGATGCAAAGATTTATGTAAATAAGAGCTTAATGCTGGTGAGGCCTGAGAGGGTGTATCTGTCACCTGCCTTTAAAGCGATTTGATACTGTGAAATCTGTACTTGATGTTCCCCAGTCCCTCTTTTTTTTCCAATAATTTTTCTGGTATCTATCCTATCTCTCTGATGCAAGTATATGTTTTAAAGTGAATGTTCTTTATTATAAGATATAAGTTCAATGTATAAAACTTAGAGATAGAAGAAAATATCCATGATCACACCACCTGAAGGTCATCACCTAGTCATCCAATAAGTATGAATATATATTAGGACTGTGATTTTTGTCCTCCTGCTGTATCCTCAGCACTTAGAAGAGGGCCTGGAACAGTGTTCAATTAATAATTGTTGAATGAATCTACTAAGACATGCATTAAATATTTTTCTTCACATTCACTATTCCTTAGAATGATTCCACTTACTCCCTTTGATAAAGAAAAATGTATATATATATTAATATTTTTACTAGCGTTTCTTTTCTTTCTTTGGCCTTGACTAATGGATCGAATATTTAAGTATTTCTAGGCATACCTTAATATTTTAACTCTCCTTGCCCCATTTGCTCTACTTGGTTTCAAGGATTGATGCATTGCTGGTATTCTTCCTTGATCTCATCATATTTTCTTCTGCTTTTTATTTTCCCAATGCATGCCCACTTGGTTTTTCCTCACTGAGGAAGTTTGTATTTGTCAAAACAAATTTCATGTTACTTTCTATTACACCATTTTAAATTTATAACAAACAATTAAATAAACAAAAATATCTTGGTTTTGTACTTTCCAAAACTGAAAATGCTCGAGCTCTAACTCAATTTAGAGCTTGCCTGTAAATCACCTGAGATAAATTGATATTGCTGGTTTCAGTTGAGTAATGTGGCCTGTGCTCTAGGTGCACTTTGATAAGTGAAAGTGGGTAGAAAGACAGGAAGCAAATTTCATTAGTTAAAGTTTCTAAGTAAACTACATAAAAATAATGACATATATAGGTTTGAAATTGAGTGACTTGGTACTGTGTCAATTCAGCTAAGCCAGAAATATGTTCCCAGATTTTCCTTCTCTGTGTGGTTCTGAGTTTGGCCTTGCCACAAGAGAAATCTGCATAAGACCTGAAATGCCAAAGTGAATAGCAGCCATATTTATACTCCAGACGTCGGCACAAGACCAAGCACAGTTGGAGCTCATGCACATTTTTGTTGATCTGCTGCCTCACCTTGGTGGTGAAGGACAGCATTCAGGCTTGTGGTTCCTTTAGCTCCAGCCAGATTGCTCCTTTGGCATCTGCACATTCCGAGCCAGGTACACGTAAAAGGTGTCAGCTTATCCTGCAAGCCACCCATATGGCCAAGGTTGGCAACCATGAAAGACACAGATTCAAAAGTTTGTCTTCTTGGGTTCTGGCTTGCCAGTTTGTTCTCTTGTGTCCATTCTGTTCTTGTTTCCCTTACTTCATGTCCGTCTTTCCTTCCCAACCTAGTACTTTAATTCAACACGCATTTCTTATCTTACAGTCTCTGCAGGTCAGGAATCTGGGAGTTGTTTATCTGGCTCCTCTGGCTCATGGATTCTCGCTGGGCTTTGACCAAGTATTGGCTAAGGTTACAGTCTCATCTGGAGGCTCAAGTGAAGGAGGATCTACTTCCAAGCTCACTCCTGTGGTTGTTGGCAGGATTCAGTTCATCACAGGTTGAGGGACTGGGGGCCTCATTTCCTCATTGGCTGTTGGCTAGAAGGCATCTTTGAAACTGACTACCAGAGCCTTTCAAAAGGCAAAAGACCTTCCAAGCATCTTAAGCATGTGCTGTACACACCCTCACTTTTAAGAAAATAGAACTTCTAAGAATCATTATTTCCACAGCATCTTCACAGAAAAGATTTGTGAGTGTAGCTTTTGCCTAATGGAGTGGATCATGAATTTATACATTGGAAATTCACAACGTTTTTAAAAGAAATGTATCAGCTTGCAATGGAGAGAGAGACAAATTTTAAAAAGGCATCTCTACCACCTAACATTTACAGGCAGGAAACAGGCTAAGAAGTCTACTCAGTTGCAAATACCAGCCATATCTTATAGAAAAAACGAACAAACAAAAAGGCTAACTCAGAGGCAGAACCCAGATTCTCCATGGTGGGGCCAAGAGCTGCAGAGAACAACTCACAGGGAGTAGGACTGAGCCGTGAGCAGTGAAATGGTAACACGAGTCACACCAAATTTCAGAATTCTATGGACCGGTGCTGCTTTGTGCCTCTCATCTTCTCCCTCTCAGAATGCAAGAATCCGTTGTGGTTATCCACTGGTCGTCTCGCCATTCAGTGTTGTGAGTGTGGTGACAGATGACTTGTTAACTAAGTTTACAGGCTTTCTGACCTAAAAGAATGTATCCAAGGAATTACACCCGAGGAGTCTTTATCCACACCTGAATTGAACTTAGATGACAAGATCCCGGACCTTGACCCTGAGTCTGATGTAATGAGATGATATTTTTAGGGAGACGCCTGAGAGGGAATGAATTTATTTTGCATATGGCAATAATGTAAGTATTCTGTGGACAGAAAGTGGGTTGTGGCAGTTTTAAAACTTGCTTGCAAATTCTTTGAAACTCTCTTCATTAAGAAATGGAGCCTATGTTCCCTCCCCACAAATCTGGGTGGGCTTGTGCTTCTACCCACAGAGTATGGCAGAAGCGAAGTGATGTGATTCCAAGGCTGGTTCATAAAGTTTAGTTCAGCTTCTCCATGTTGGCTGAAATACTTGCTCTTGAAGTCCCAAGCCACCATGAAAGGAGTCTGACTACTTTAACAATGCCATAATGTGAGGAATTCAAACCATGTTGAGAACACGTGTGGGCACACTGAACAGCAGTCCTAGTCCTTGAGTTGTCCCAGCCCAGGCTCCAGATACATGAGTGAACAAGGCTTCAGGTGATTCTAGCTCCCAGCCGCTGAGTCACCCCAGTCTTTGAATCTTTCCACCTGATGCCCCAGATTCTGTGGTGCAGAGACAAGCCATCTTTGCCATGTGCTGTCTGAATTCCTGACCCACAGAATCCCGAAGAATAAAATGGTGCTCCAAGCAACTAAGTTGTGGGTTAATTTGTTATATTGTTATAGCAACTGGATCTAAGCTATATAAAACCAGCACAGCTAAATTGAGAATGAAAGGCATATTTGAGGCCAATATTTAGCTTTGAAGGCAGTCAATAGTCAGTGTGTTTATAATTATTTTAGAATCTTGTGTGTATGAGATAATGGATGCAAATGCTCCTAGTACAATACCTGGCAATAAAAAAAAAAACAAGGATTTATTATTATACCAAAAAGAAACAGATGTATTTCCAAATGATTATTATCAATGACCTACAAGTAATAATATTCTGGCCCAGTGTTCCAAAGCTTTATCTGTACCATCTCTAAGTTATAGGTGAATAAAGATGTGGTTTGTTATTCAATGTCACACAAACCTGGACAGAGCAAGAATTCAAACCCATAATTTTTGACTCCAAGTCTTACTTTTCACCACTACATTCTCCTCCCTCCAGACATTTTAATAGCGAACATATTAGGAAACTACCATCATGAAAAGTTGGCCCTGCAGAGAAGAGGCTCAAGAATGAAAAATTAACTTTGCACCCAGAAAAGACAGATTAGGAATGATTAGGCATATGATGGGTCTGTATATAGGGGGATAATTTTCTGTATTTTCTAAGAATATATATATATGTACATATACATATATATCCTTAATTTATAAAAAGTTAAAACTTAGAAACTTAGGTGAGCAGTGAACTCTTAATAAAGCACTTCATTTTGGTGAGGGTTAACTCTTCATCACATGCATTAAAATTTGATTAACCATCTTTACTTCATGATTTAAAAGGAAAAGAAAAGATTGATACTGGATTTAATTGGTACAATTGTGCATACAGATACCAATGATACATAAGGTCCAGGACTAAACGGTTATTAAGGCTCCTTTAATTCTAATAGAGATAGTAACAGTAGCTCCCATCTATGCAGCATTGATTATTTCATTGAAATTGGCAAAGGACTGTCTAGGTATCAATTTACTCTCCAAAACAGGCGCCTAAAGTAGGTATTATCTTACTGTGCTTTTTCTACAGGTGAGAAAGCTAGTACTCAAAAAAGTGAAGTCATTTTTCCAAAGTCACCCAGCTACAAAATAGAAATGGTATTGTATTAATGGTTCAGTCTCTCATTTCTCCATCTTTATAAAGTACTCCAAAGTAAACACAATAAAATCACATGTGGAGATTATATATTGACATGGCCAGTCATAGCCAAAATAAACTTGTAGAACCCTAAGTTGGTTTTTATTTGTATATATGTAAGTCTTTTTTGAATTACAACTATTGATCACCTTTGAGAATATCATTGCTAGTATAACTGTACAGTTCTAATATCCACCCAATACATAAATTCCCTACATTCATAGGTGGGTAATTTAAAAATATATACATGGAAAAACATACAGTGCTTACAAACCAAATTCAAATAAAAATCTTTAAAAAATCTTAGAAATTCATTAAGCGGGTTATGTTGATCCTATTAAAAATGGTTCTTCTATGTACAATACATAAACTTTAAAAATACTACTACAGGAAACAAAAATTCTTTGGTTCAGCAAAAGGATTCTAAATGTGGAAATCTAATTTGTTAAGGATGCACCTTCCTGGGTTGGGCCTCACTTATCTGGTTTAACACTTCAGAAGCAGACAGATGACTCTCTGAATGCTGAAAATATGGGTGGATGTGGATAGTGATGCTTTTCCTATAGAACATTAGCATATGAAAGTATAACCAGAAGCTTGAATAATGCAGGAACTTTGACGTTATTTTTACTCTGCCAGATCAAAAAGATAAAAAGAAAATCTGTTTCCCATCCATTTGGGAAGGAGGGTGGGAGAATGATGATGATCGGTACATAAAACATTCTACTAGTAAAGTTCTTAGGTTACTGGTGTCCAATGCTATTGAAACAAATCTATTTGTTATTTGGAAGACTGCAGGGAGGAGCCAGGAGGGGGACAGATGCTGAATGTCCCTTTTACCGTCCCATCACTTCTCTAGTGGCTTCCCTGCCTTAACAATCTAAAATTATAAACACTCCCATGACTCAAATGTCTCCTTAAAGTTATTAATGCAGCAGTGATTAGACGTGCATCAATATTTGCCAATGGGATTTCCATTAAAAATTAACTGTGGTTATTTCTATACTCTTGGTTTATTAATAGCAACAATCACAGAACTGGCCAAAATATCTCAGAGTTTCAAAGAGTCAGCATTTATACCTTTTAGAATTTTTTCTCCTCCATATGTAATGGGAAGGAAAAGCCTTCACAATGTAGTTCCTGCGTGTTTTCTAATTTGATTGTGAAAATATTTAATATATAAGATAAAACCTTTCCAAAGGCCCATCAATTAACCACACATTATAACCATTTTTAACAAGACTTTTGAAAAGTCTCTGAGGTATCACAGCTGGTCACAGGAGAATAAAAATATTTTTTGCTTTGTTTATTGTTTCTAAGTTCCCCAATAGAATATAATTACCTGGCTGGATTCATTAACTCATCTGTGTTAGAAAGTGGTACCAATGACTAACACTCAAATTTGCCTTTCCCCAGACTAGGTTCAGAAGCCTATCAATATATTTCTAGGTTGAACACAGGTGAAAATCAAGAACTTCTGTTGACGACCAAGTTTACCACAAGCCATGACTTCAAGATGCCATAATGCTTACGTGGGATTGTTGAGAACGGGAGAAATCTTCCAAAATTCACCCTTGTTCTTCCTTCTATTTGAATGACTTAGTTGCTCAAGGGCAAGACACTTTTTAAACCTTACTAGGACTCAAAGGAGACAAATATGATTGGGATGGAGCAACAGATTGCAGAGAAAATGATGTCCCTTTGACAAAAATGGTTCTGACTTTGAAGAGGGGAATAGGATAGCCTTCAACATTTGAGAAAAGCAAAGAACAGAACACACGAATAATTCACAACATCTAAATGAGACATTATCATTCAGAACCACCTCCGCACCTACTATTTCCCACCCCCAGCTCATGGGCAGGGATTTCTTTTCTCTAATGGTCTTCTAAAAGATAGTATAATACTCTGAAGAAAAATAATCAGTGTTGGATTGTTGGTCCTTATAGTCCTTTTGTGTATGTAGGGCAGTAATCATCTTTTCTTCTGTCAGAAGTCTTTATCCCAGCCTGACAGCTCATCAGGAGGCACCCCCTTCTCGGGAGGATACTTGTCAAAGTAGCTGTGATCTGTGGGTCCACTTAGCTAGTAGAGAAAGGATGAAACCAAAGGTGAGGATAACGTTGACGAAGCATGCTAGAACATATGGGGAATGCTTTCTGTATCTGAACACTGATTTTCTACTGCAACCACTTGTAATGTACATATAAGGAAAAGATAACCAGTTATCATTTTTGAGTCACACTCTCAGCCCCATGAGATCTCCCCTTTAGAACAAATGGATCGGGTCCCAGAATTACATGCAGTAGGAGCTACCTGGCTTAAGGAGTTATTTCTGAAAGAAAAGGTGACAGAAATGATGTCTCTTTTTTTTTTTTCAAATTGGAAAATATTTTAAAAGGAAATATTAAAAATATCAAAATTTGCCAGAATCCTTCTTCCACTTTATAATAAAGTTTCTCACTGATCTTGAATTTTTATAGGGTTAATTGACCCATATAAATTCTCCAGAATGTCAAACAAAGGGACAATTCAAAATACTAGTGACCTTGTTGAAAGAGTGAAATGACTCTGGTATTAAATTACTTTGCAAATCAAGTGGTTTCCAATTCTTTGCTTTCAAACAATCTTCATTAGTACCTAATTGAATTATCAACTGATAGATCACTAAAAATACTATTTATGATCCATCATAATGAGTTTTTTGGGGGCATAAGGAGACTACTCAGAAGGTGCTCAAAGTGACATCGCTATTATAAAATCCTCCACTCTCATTTACTTATTTATGTGAACACAATTCTTAGCACTTTCATCTACAGAAAAATAATTTTAAAAAGAAATAGAATTGATGTGGAATCTGATCCCATTTTTTAGTAAATAATATTCATCCACAAGTACATTAATAATTTCTTTTCAAAACATTTTCGTTTAATAATTATTTAAAAATTTATAATATATGTATGTTGTTTGATACTGCATGCTACAAAAATGTAATTATAACTGAATCCAGAAGAAATATTTGTGTTGCCAGAGAAATTTTTATCCTCAGAAAAATTTTTAATTTTATAAAAACTAAAATTGAAAGGCACTTAAAGAATGATTAATAGAAGACCATCCAGTATAAAAATCTTTTACATTAGGGTGAAATTTTATAGAGAAAATCTAATGGAAACATGAAAATAGGAGTTTAGAGAGAAAAAGTAGTCATGTAATATTTCTATTTTTTAAATGGCTGATGGGTTTCATACCTCAATGGCATTTAGATTACACTAGATATATTTAAAGGGGCAAAGTAAGAGTAATGTTTTACTGTAAAATGTCAATATTTACAACTCGAAATTACATTTTCCACAATGACTTAGACGAGTAATGAAAAAATTCAGATGTCAATCTAAAAAGGTACAAAGAAAGACAAAGATCCTCAAAATTCCTTTACAGAGAACACAACATAACATTTGTAGGGTGTTGACTAGATTATTCCTGAGCCATCCCCCTCCCTCCCCGACTTAGCAGATGTTCTGCTTTCTCTGGAGCTGTGCTGTCCAACCAGCAATGGGGACTGAGCACTGGAAATATAGCTAGTCAGAACTGAGACGGCTGAAAGTGGAAAAACCACTTGGGATTTTTGAAAATTTAGTATGAAAAAAATAAATGTAACATCTTTATTAATATATTAATATTCTGTGTTTGTTACATGTTGAAATAATATTTTAATGTATTATGATAATTAAAATTAATTTCACCCATTTCTTTTTACCTTTCTTAATACGGCTACTGGAAAATTTTAAATTACATATAGGTTCATATTATATTTTTAGAACCATCTGTCAGCCTGACCAACACTGGCTACCTTGGGATTTAGATTTACATGTAATCCATTATTAAGAGCTGAGCTAAGGTCCACTGAATACGTAATACTATTTAGACCATATAGTCACAATTGCAAAGACATTTTCACTTAAATTTAAAAACTGTTAGAATTTTTTTAATCTATTCTACACACACACACACACACACAAACACACACACACACACACTAAAACCTGTTTACAAAAACAAATACTTGGAAAAAAATCAAGAGAGTAATATAGTAGATGCCATACCTCTCTTTGTAAAGGTGATGGAAGGTTCCGTGCTTTCAGTCCTTCCCAATTAAAACCATTTAACCACCTGAGAAATCAGAAAAGTACAGAGAAATATTACTTATCTGATAAACTATTAGCATGTCAAGTCATCTGTCCACCCATTTTGTTGCCTGCTCCCTGCCTGCAACAGTATAGCTGCAAGTGATCAGAGGAAAATACCAACCATGCCCACACGCATGTGTGTCTCTCACATTAAATCCATGCCCACTACCCTCAGGGGGGCCTTTAATGCTGCCCAGCAGTCAGTCTAGGTTTCCCTGTTGTTCCCCTCATCACACTCCCTTAGACTCATAATCCATACTTCGTCCTCTCTCCTCAAACTTTCAGACCTCCTATCCATCTTCCCTCCCAAATGATGGCCTGACTTCCTATTTCACTAAGAAACCAGGAGCAGAAAAGAGAACTTCTACAATTTTCCACCAGCAAACCTTCCTGTGTAGGCACATCTGTGTGTTCCCTTTCTCTACTGCACCATGAATGAACTGCCCTTGCTTCTCACTAAGGTCAGCTCCTCTGCTGTGTATTTGATCTTGTAGACATTCTCTATTCAGACATGCTCCTTAAATTCTCCTCTCTCCTGAATCTTTAACATCGTCTCTCCTCGGGCATTCGAATCAGTATGGAAACATTTAAATTCTTCCAACCACAAAGCAATCTCCCTTGACCCAAACTCCCCTCCAACTCTCATTCCATTTCTCTCTTCCCATTGGGGGAAAACTTGAAAGAGTAAACTAATCACTGTATCAACTGCGGACAAAAAAAAATGTTGCCTGCCGCTCCAGTAAACACTAAATGTTGCCTGCCCTGAAGCCGTCAGCCATTGCAGCCACCTGATGGGGGATTCAGGATGGAGGAAAACTGAATACTGGCCCTAGATAGTTAAGATGCATATCTAAGGGGTAATTTCAAGGATCCCAAACTCTTACATCTTCCCATATATAGAAAAGCAGTAAAATCGTTGACTTGAGATGTCTTCTATTTGTGATTAGCGGTAAATTTTTTTCTTTTTAAAATTGAAGTATAGTTGCTGTACAGCAGTATGTAAGTTACAGGTGTACAATATAGTGATGCACAATTTTTAAAACTTATACTCCATTTATAGTTATTACAAAATATTGGCTATATTTCCTGTGTTGTACAATATATCCTCGTAGCTCATTCTATACCTAATAGTTTTACCTCTTACTCCCCAACCCCTATATGGCCCTTCCCCACTTCAGCAGTAATCTTCCAATGTTGTACTACATGGTTTTGTTTTTAAAGCAAAAACTCTTATATATCCTGATTCCTCCTTTACCTCTTTGCAGCAGTTCCTCAGAGCTGAGAGGTTGTCTCCTGGGCTATAGTCCTCAGTAAGGTCTCCAAATAAAACATAACTTGCAACTTTTAGGTTGTGTGTTTTTCTTCAGTCGACACTACCCATTTTCTCCTGGGCACACCACAATCAGGCTTCACCCTCTCCACTCCAGCGAATTCCCTCAATTCTCAGTTTTCATCTTACTCTTAGCACAGCTCATCACTCACACTTCCCAAAACACTTTCTTCACTTGGCGCCAGAGACATGCCCTTGTCCTGGCTTTCTTCCTACCATCTTGGGTGCCTTCTCTCATTTTCCATTGCTATTTCCATAGGAAGTTGGCATGCTCTGGGGCTCAGTCCTTGGACCTCTTCTTCTTCCAACTACTCCCACTTTCTAGGAAATCTCATTCAGTCTTGTGGCTTTAAATAGCATGTATAAACTGATTACTCCCAAACTGCTATTTCCACCACCACCCTGCCCCCCTCCACACACACCACACACACACACACACACACACACACACACACACACACACACACACACACACTGCTTAACAGGCTGCTAGCTACAAGTGCTATTCACCATCTCCCCACTGGATGTCTAACGGGCATCTAGCTGTATCAGGTCCACATTGAAGCTCCAAATTTTCCGCAACGAACTTCTCTCAACTCTTCCAGTTGCTCAAACCAAAGACTTTGGAGTTATCCTTTCTCTCACATCCTATCTCACTCCATATGTAAATCTAGTCTGTTACGTTCAAAATACGTTGGTACTCAGAACCTGGCCAATACTCAACACCTCTACTCTACCAGCATGGGCCAAGCCACAGTTATTTCTTGCCTGTATTAGTATAATAACATCCTAACGGGTCCTCCTGCTTTTGTCCATGGGAAACAGCCCAGCAAGGGTGATCATTTAAAATGCAAGTCATTTGGAGGAAATGTTTCCTCCAACATTTTAAGTTTGGAGGAAAACTTGAAAGAGTAATCTAATCACTGTATCAACTGCAGACAAAAAAACCTGTTGCCTGCCACTCCAGTAAACACTAAATGTTGCCTACCTGAAGCCATCAGCCATTGCAGCCTTTGTTCACATCATGCCTTTGTTCAAAACTGTCCAATGCTTCCAATTTCACTCAGTGTAAAAGGCAAAGTCTTTACCATGTCTTTATTAAAACCCACAGGCCTTATCACACTTTCCACCACCACCCTTCCCCCACCCTGCCACTGCCCTACCTTTCTCTTTCTCTCTCTCTTTGCTCCTTTGTCTCCTCAACATTCTTCCAACAAGCATGGGATGTTCCCACTTCAAGACCTTTGCACTTGAGCCCCTGTAGCTGAATTGTCCTTTCTCCAGATTTCCACATGGTCTGTCTCCTCAACACCATCAGGTGTTTTCTCGAAGGTCATCTTCTTAGAGAGGCCTTCGTTGGCCATCCAGTCTAACATGGCAACCCCTCCCCAACCCCACCTCCATGTACTTCCCATCCTCCTTCCATACTTTATTTTGTCTCCTTATAAGTTACTGCCTTCTAATATACCTACTATACACTTAATTATTTTCTTTATTTTCTTTCTCTCCAACTAGAATGCAAGCTCCATGAGAGTAGGGGTTTTTGTCTGTTTCCTTTCCTTCTGTGTCCCTAACACTTGCAACAGTACTTGACACAAAACAGGGGCTCCAATAAATGTCTGCTGAATAACTGAATGACTCTACAAGAGAACACCCTCACATAGGACCTCTAACTATCATGTCTTACAGTAACACACTGCCATGGTGGTGATGCTACTGGTGAAATGTATAGAAGAGGCTCCAAGATAAAAAGTATTTTACAGTTATCTGTAATGAGAGGAGGCTGATGGCCAGATGAAGTTCTTTCATTTATTGCTTCCAAACTATTAATCTAAAAGGAAGGACTGATCTGGTCTTTAGGATATGTATCAGGCTTAGTGAGCTGGAAATGCAACACCAGAAATGAGGAGAACTTGCTCCTATCAGACAGAAACAATGTACTCTGTCTCTCAGAATCTTATAAAGAACCTGGAATAATACTGCTTAAATCCACTGATCTTTTCTATTGGGACACTGAGGTCAGGTCTGCCAGCCAACAAAAATTTATGGAAAGTCAACTTGGTCCCAGGCATCAAAAACAACAAAGACCCTGCTTTCAAGATATTTTTATTTTGGCAGGAGGTGACAAGTAATCAAACAAAAAAGTAAACAATATGAACATTTACATTAATTTCATATACTAATACGTACTAGGAAGATAAAAGAGAATAAAATGGTGGATGATGACTGGGATACGGATGGCTTGGGAGGTGCTGCTTTTAGCTAGGGTGCTATCTGAAGAAGTGATATTTGAATTGAGGCCAGAATGAAGAGAAGGGAGAAGCCATGGGAAGATTTGTGGCAATGACCTTCTGAATGGAAGAAAGTGATAGGAATGAGCTGAAGTGTGGTGGGTGGAGGGGAAACGAGAGAAAAATATAATATCTGAGAACCAGCCAGAGGCCAGATCTTATAGGGTCTTGTAGAACACAACAAGGAGTCAAGATTTTATGCTTATCGGGAAGCCAGTAGAAAGTTGTAAGGAAGTGATGCAATCTAAATATGTTTTCAGAAGACGATTCTGGCTGCTATGTGAAGAATGACCGCAGGGGGGCGCGATAGGTCCAGGTGGTGGTGGGAGGTATCAGAATGAAGGCTGGGAGATTTTGGGAGGCCCTCGGATTCATCGGTCTGTCAACCGTATCCGAAGTTACCCTTTTCTACCTTTTTCAATCTCCTCCCTCTCATGGAGTTGGTTTTGGGTCACTCCTTGACTGGATTTCTCATTCCAAGTCTAAGCTTAGCAAGAGAAAAAGTACTAAAAACAGAGAGGGCGGGCTCTTAGTACATTCCATTTCAGATGCCATTCTTAACCCAAAGTGCCATTTTGGTCTACACTGTTGAGTCTCTAAGCAAAGAGTGAGAGTCAGACAGCAATCCTAGATGTATGACTTCCCTTGTCCTTGCTGCAAAACCACAGAAGTCCTCTCCATGATCCACCCATCACCTTCTTTGCACAGACCGAGGCTCCATTTTTAGGGATTTCTAGACACACAGTTCTGTGGATTCTTTTCTTTTGCCACCGATGACTGACACAATTCCTTTTCACATATTTTACAATGCTCTCTACCCAGATGCTACTCCATAAATATTAATAAAAATCATTACTGTTACTCTACTGAATCAAAGAGCCTATGCATTTCTTGCTGAGTACTTGTTACAATTTGACTTATGGCAATATTTACTTAACGTGAGTGGTTATTCACTTAACACCTGGCCTTTTTGACACTAACCACATTTTAAGTAATCCAAGTGCCAGCATGCAGTCGTGTGTGAAAAATATTCACTAAAGAAATATTAGCAGCAACTGTACATAAATTGCTTCTTCATTTTTAGAAGAGTAGTAGCTATTCTTGAGAGTAAAATTCTAGAGACTGGAAATATTAAAGGTAACATTAAGAGACCTGAAACAAATTACTCCTCTACCTAGCAGGAAAGACTTAATTGTACCCTACAACTATATTATCCCTCTTTTCAGAGAGGTGTTGGGAGACATGATTGGTACCTAGTTTATAAGTTAACTTACAAATAGGAGAGGGAGGAACTCTATTTTTAAGAAAGATGATTTAACACAGACTGGACAAACATAAAAATATGCCACGTTTAACCGTATTGTTGTTAAATACAAAATTGAAGTAAATGGCTCTCCAAGGAAAAAAGATGTTTTACTTTAGAGAGGAGTGGGAAAATCTGATGGCAAATTTTAGAAAGAATGTTTTTTTTAAAAAACATTACAAGAATATACTGGGTAGTGAAGCTATATGTGCCTTGGAGACTTACGGAAGGTTATAGAGCACTCCTATTGGAAAGCAAAGAGAGTTCTATTTTTCAGACCCCCGTGCCCCATCTTTGTATGCTAAGAAGCACTATGAAAATCAGATGAAATAATGTTTTTGATCTCCCTGAGCTCACCGGAAGGCACTGTGTAAATTTGGTACATCTTATTAGTGAACTCTGCCCTACACACAGCAGCTTCAGCTGTATGCTTCAGCTACTTGGCAAAGAACACCCTGTCTGTTAAGAAGAGTGGGCAAATTAATCCCTATGGGGAAGGAAATTCAAAATTCTTCATTACCATGCTGAAGTGAGAAAATCCTTTAGCATGAATCTACATGTACATCTAATCACAATTTGACAGCTATATTTAAATGAGCCTCAGGTAAATAAGAAGTAAGAGATAAAACGGGAACCTGTTAACAATTATATCACTTCTATTTCCCAACTACCCCAGAGCAAACATGAAGATGCTTCTTTAATGAGATAAAAGAGGAAATACATTGGAAGGGGGGACTTTAACTGACTGGACACTTGTTTGTTCAATATGAATGGTGTGTTTATGTGTCATTTTATCATGAGAAAAGAAACTGTGATAACAGCACATAGGAAGAGAGATAAATTGGAATCTAAGGCAAATAATGAGCTTTACACTAAAGACAATCCAAAAGATGACAAAGAACAATAAAATACGTATTTTGATGTCTATAAAATCCACAGATATGTCTGTCTCCATTTCCTCCTCCCTCCCTGCTTCCCCATCCCCATCCTGATATATCCTTATGGCAGAGCCCGATATGAATTTACAATGTTGAATACATGGCTTTATTTCAAGAAAGTTCATGAATAGATAGAGCAGGGCTGGCAGCTTGGGGATTTTTTTTTTTTTTTGAGCTGCACCACTTCTGTTCAGAAAAATGAATAGTGTTTCTATTCAGCAGCATCTCTCCCTTTATTTTCACACTGTGTTGATGTGCCCCTAATTCTTCAGTACAAATATCCAGAGAGGAATAAAATGTTGAGAGGTGTTTTTCTTTCTGAAAGTGAACACAGCAGTGTGCTCAAAGGTTTTCAGTAATGAAATTCTCAAATTTATTTTTTGTACTATCAATAGGTGATGTTTCACTTCTGTAAATCATAAGCAAAATCAAAACATCTCAAGGATTGCAGGATTTAGCTAGGCATAGATTTAAAAAAAAAAAAACAAAAAACTCCCAAGGCCTGAACTTCCACATATGGAACGAAATCAGAGAGTTTATATTATGGAAGTTATTGATGGTATTAAAGACCAGCTTTAGAAATTCACAGACCTGAAAAAGGTGCTTTTTAGATTATTACATAAGGATAAAACACTGTTTGAGGTTTTGTGGAAATCAATGTACTTTACTCCAAAAGTAATATATGATAGGAAGCTTCAAAATGTGGAGAGCTGGTCAAAGGAAAGTTATATTTTAAATAAATATATAATATTAATTAAAACTGAAGTAGAATACTATTTAACAGTTGGTTTAGCTGACCCATTCTCTAGAATATTGAGAACAATAACTATCCTACTTTAACTGTAAATGAAACGTCAAAATTAGAACTTGATTCCTTTATAGAATCCAAGTTAATATTAAAAAATAATAATGGAGATTGCAGCAGATAAAAAGCTAAGCTGCTATAACTTGAATATGTGATTTTGTAATTTGTTTTATAACTTCATCGCAGCTAGTAAAACACAAATTAAAAATAAAGCACCAAAAAGGAAAACTTGATCATCTGTGTAGGGATCTTTACAGACTGAGAGAAGCTTCAAGATTATCACACTTTAAAAATAAATTTCTAGATTTTTCTGGGCAAAGAAGTAACTATGTACCTGTGTTTCTTAAGGTCATTGATTCCATTCTTCAGATTTCCTAGTCTTTCTGTTGGATTTTGCCTAAAATAAAAATTTTAAGTCAATTTATAATAATTATGTTTGAGTGAATTTTACATTGAAATTTAACAATTTTTCTTTATTCATTCATTCATTTTGTCAACAGTATTCATAGACCAGGCACATCTGCGTATAAAGGAGATGGAAAACACATGCCCGCTCTGGGGGAGCCACAGTCAAATTACAGTCAGGAATATGAATATATGTATTCAATATCTATATATCCCAATATATAGATATAGGTATATACATATGGATATATAGATATAGGTATCTCCCAGTGCTTTAAATGAGCTATGAATAAATGCTTAAAAGAACAGGATGATGCCACCTTACCAAGTCTGCTAAGGGAACCAGGGAAAGCTTTAGAGAATCATTTACAACAGAGCTGAAATTTTAGAAGCATGCAGAAATTTCTGTGGGCAACTCACAGCTAGGTTTCATGTTCTAAATTTACTAAATTTTAAAGCTTTTTAAAAAGTTCAAGTGTGCAAGAAAACTGCAACAAAATGAAGCTTAAACAAAATTCTAGAAGTCTTCTTTTCTCCAATAAATTATTTTTAGTGGTTAGTAGAAATGTGGAGTAATTTAAAATAGGAGTACTTTTTTTAAAATGAAGATTGAAAGAGGACATATAGTAACACTTTATCATCGCCACTAATTTTCTCTCAAAATAACAAGGCTGTAAACTACTCCTTTATTAAGCTAAGTTTTGTGGTTCTATTTTTCTCTAACAGACAAAGATGATTCTCAAAGATAACCTGAACAATCTGCATCTCTTTTAAACTATAAGTAGGTACTGTGTATTACATGAAGGAAACTCAAACTTCTAGCACAGACGGCAAAATAGAACATGATTTTCATTAAATATAGTTTAACTACATAGAAAAGTACAAAAAGTAAATATACACCTAACTTTAAAATGTGTGGCAGCAGAAATGAGAAGCCTTCACACCTTCCTCCAAGAACAAGGGGTTTTTAATAGTCATTCTCACCTGCAAAGCCTCCGAATCAAATCCTCAGGTCGTCTGGTTATCTTTCTGGGAAAATCCATTTTTTCAATTCCTTTGAGAATCAAATTGTAGGTCATCATTTGGTCAATCCCAGAAAAGGGCGGGCTAGAGAAAAGCCAAAATAGGACACTAGGACCAGCATCTGAGACACATTTACAACTAAATTTCTTTTCTTTTTTTCCCTCCCTCCCTCCCTCTCATGAGTTGTTTTATAGCATATCTGGATATATGCTAGAAAATAATTACATATCACTTAACAAAATACACACACACACATACACACAGAGGTAATCTGTCAAGTGGTGATAATCACTAAAAACAAAAATAAAGGGGAGGACAGAGAGTGAGAGAGAGGAGGTGTGTTTTTTTTTAGACACAGTGGATAGGAAAAGCATCTCTCATATGCTGGCAGTAGAGCAGAGGTGGGAGTGAATGAGCCACACAGGCAAGGGATTCCAAGACAGCAAGTACAAAGGCCAGGAGTCAGGAGTGGACATGGGTCGTTCTTGGAACAGAAAGGAGGGCAGTGTTGCTGGTGGAGTGAGGAAGCAGGAGAGAGTATAAGAGGTGAGGGCAGCATGGTCATCTCGATCTAGCGGGCTACAGGAAGGACCTGGGGATACACTCAGGTCAGGTGATCTAATTTACAGAAGTCAGAGTAAGCTTTTTAAAAATGTGTTGAAAATAAACTGTGATGGTACTAGCGGTGGGGGAAGGCAGGCCTGGTAGCCTGGACTCGAACGGTAGTGGTGAAGGTGGTGAGAAATGGTGGGATTCTGGATTATTTCGATGGCATAAAGTCAACAGGATTTGCTACTGGGGTGAATGTGGTACGCAGGAGAAAGAAAGGATTCAAGAAGGATACTGAAGTGTTTTGACCTATGGAACGGAGCTACTGTTTACTAAGACTGGTGTGGAGGTTAGGCTGTGGGTGCGCAGGTTCAGAGCAGGTTCTGAGGAAGAGAATCGAGTTGCATCTTGAACATCCAAGTAGAGATGCTAAGCAGACAGTTACATTTATGAGTCTGACATTCAGGGAAGAGTTTAGGGCTGGAGGTATGATTCCGGGGAGTCATCAGACAGTATCTATGGGCCATGGGGCTTGATGTTATCACCCAAGGAGTGAGTGGGTAGGAAAGAGGTCAAGGACTGAAGTGGCCCGATGACCACTGAAGAAGGTCAGGATGACAAGAAGAATCCAGCAACAGACACTGAGCTGGAGCCTCTAGCATGGGAAGAGAAATGAGAGAAAGGGAGGTCCTAGAAACCACGAAGAGAGGATTTCAAGGCAACTGTTGCTAAGACGAGTAAGAAAGCACTGGAAATTAACCACTGGATTTGGATAACATGTTCATGCATGGACTCTGCTTTTAAAAGCACTTTCATACCTATTCTATTGTGTCATTTAATTTTTGAAAATTAAAGATGATTTTCATGAATGACTCTGTTGTACCTTGGTCACGCTTGAGACCTTTGGATACCGAGAGTTCCCACTCCCAAACAAGTTTGGTGCACCAACTTTTCAATAATCTATGTTTCACTTGAAAAGAAAATGAGGTAGAAAACAAAAACCATTGCTACAATTGCTTCAACTTATTTATATATTTACAAGTAGGTTGTGTTTTGTTTTGTTTTGGTTTTTTAGTTCTTTTGTTTTACCTCCTGACTTTAGGGCATTTAAAATGAACTTTTCTCACGCCCTACCCCGAAAGCCTTTATAACAGCAATTTTGCACCTTCTTCATGACAGCTCAAGGTCACTTCAGCAACTCCAAGTTACTGAGGATTTTTTTTCCCCTTCCTTATTCTCTCACTTTATTTCCTTACTTCTTGTGACAGTTTATTCCAGCTGATGGAGACTGAAATGCATATTCTCCAGTTACCTATAAGAGCCATCATGAATGTCTTAGAAATGCAGCTGACAAATTTTCCAGGGATGAGGAAACAAACTCTTGAAACAGAAATCCTTGTGTCCCGAGACCTTAATCAACTTTATCTCTGAATGACTACCTGGAAATTTTTCTCTTTTTTACTTCAAAATCTTAAGAATGAATATTTGAAAATGATTACAGATATCAAATAATCTTTTTTTTTTTTTTTTTTTTTTGCGGTACACGGGCCTCTCATTGTTGTGGCCTCTCTCCCGTTGAGGAGCACAGGCTCTGGATGCGCAGGCTCAGCGGCCATGGCTCACAGGCCCAGCCGCTCCGCGGCATGTGGGATCTTCCTGGACCGGGGCACGAACCCGTGTCCCCTGCATCAGCAGGCGGACTCCCAACCACTGAGCCACCAGGGAAGCCCTCAAATAATCTTTCATGTGGACAAGGAAAAAGAATGGAGCCATGGGTAACCCAACATTGAAATCTGCAGTGTAAAAAGTTCAAGAAGATTCTACAAAACTCTCCTTTTGTAACGCAGGTGTTGAGACTGGAATCCCCGTCACTGGGCTCATTCCAGCATTTCTTATGCCATTTCAAATGCAAATCCTCCCTGACAACAAGACTGAGAATATTTGGTTGTAAAGGCTTAAAAGAATGACCAAATCAGTTAATGAGAAATGGAGGTAGAAAACCAGAAAGAAAACTACCTGATCTGAATCCTGTCTATACAGCCATGCATTATATTAAAAAACTCTTATGTATAAGGCACACGTGTTTAATGAAAAGTGTGTCATATTTAGAGTCAGAAGACCTGAGATTAAATCCTTGATCTTAGGCAAGTAGCTCTCTGACCCAGTTTTCTAATCTATAAGATTTAAATCATAAAATAATCATAATACAAATTTAAATCATAAGATAATAAACAATTCCTGCTTTAACTTCCATACAAGCTTGTGAAAACAAAATTAGATAATACACATGTAAGTGCTTTGTAAGCTGTCAAGGGCTTTACAGATGTGAGGTAATATGTGTGTGTACATGTGTGTGTATAAGTCTGTATGTGTGTGCAGGCAGGTTGAATATTTGGGATCCTGGATTCATTAATACAGCACTTTAATCGCTTCAGGAATGGCAATCCAATTTTAACTTGTAAAACTCCTGCTGTGTCTTGTCCCTGTTCATTAGCACCTCCAGAAAGCAGTTGACAAGGGGATTAAAATTTAAATCCAGCAATGTTGCCTTCTTTCAGCATTTCTGGTTAATGATTTATTGGGAAAATGGAAGAACACGGCTAAATTTAATTGATCAATGGATTTAATGGAATTATGATTGCTATTTTCTCAACTACAAAAAAAAAATGAGGAAATAATAACAGCCCACAACTTCAATTTCCTTTCTTATTTTTATGATGGATTCCCCAAACCTTCACACACTTGATATATTATCTATAATAACAGGCCTTGCCATTCTAGGTAAACCATAGCAATTTTGTACTCCTTTCCTGCAACTTCCTGAATCTTTTCACCATGTTACAAGCTAGAAAGCATGTTATATATGACATAATGTGAAGAGGAAAAGGCATCATGCTTAATCAAAAACAGTTCCAAAATGTTAAATTCTTAAATCATATATTTTTTATCATTAGTAAGTTATTTTTGCACTTCTATAAAGAAGAGACAAAACACAAGGTACTTACTTGCCCGTGAGGAGCTCATACACTAGAATTCCCAGGGACCAAAAATCCACACTGAAGTCATGTCCTTTGTTGAGAATGACTTCAGGAGCTACGTACTCGGGAGTTCCACAGAACGTCCATGTTTTCTGTCCAGATCCTATTTTCTTAGCAAATCCAAAGTCAACCTGGAAAAGATCAAAGAAATTTTCAGAGACCGTAAAACTCACATTCTTCTTTCTCTTCCTCTAACTTCTTCAATCTTCTTTCAACACCTCCACCCTCCCCTTCACACCACACACAAACACACACACACACACACACACACACACACACACACACACTCCACTGACCCTCTCATTTATTCTTTTGCAGGGCCAGGTGTAAATCTCATTACATTGGAGAAAATTCCATGCACACACCTCTAAGCCCATGAGGACGAGAGGGATGGTTTAGCAAGGAGAGACCCTTACAACCAAGGTCAAGTTCAGGGCAAGCAGACAAGTAACTTGCAAATCAATAGTGGTATTCATTGGCAAGAAGAGAGAAGGGGGAAGTGATAGACACTTGCGCCCTTTGAGCTTCATCATAAAAGGAAAAATGATAGCAGAATTGAGAGTTTGGGAAAGGGACCGTTGTTGAGAAGAAGAGGGGCTTAAAATTCTGGACAGTCTTTAAAAACCTTTATGCACAATGTCTGCACACTCTAAATGTTGGCAGTCCAAAGTAAAAGCAAGGATCATCCCATCTCAACTTTGGCTGAACTCTGTACACCCTCAGTCTCTCTCAGGGTGGCAGCACTTGCATTAACTTATTTATTCTGCAAAAATACTGTCAGCACTCACAATAGGCCAGGCTCTGTGCTACAGATACAGTGTTGACTAGGAGAAGCTCAGAGTACTGCAAATACTTAAACAGATGTGATTAAAAAACTGCCATGTGAGACAGGATATAGTAGAAGATTATGCAAAGTATAAACTCAAAGAGCCAAAAGACATAGAATTCTGGAACATTAGGGAGAAGATGGTGGGGAAAGACGTCGTTAAGAAGTGACATCTGGGGCTTCCCTGGTGGTGCAGTGGTTGGGAGTCCGCCTGCCGATTCAGGGGACACGGGTTCGTGCCCGGTCTGGGAAGACCCCACATGCCGCGGAGCGGCTGGGCCCGTGAGCCACGGCCGCTGGGCCTGCGCGTCCAGAGCCTGTGCTCCGCAACGGGAGAGGCCACAGCGGTGAGAGGCCCGCGTACCCCAAAAAAAAAAAAAAAAAAAAGAAGTGACATCTGAGCTCAGCACTGACTGAGGATTAGGAACGCTCCCAGCGTGATGAATGGGTGCTACCCTCTTCTGTCTTTTCAGGATAGGCCCTTCCACTTCTCTGAGACTCTATTCAATGAACTCCGTGAACTGAATAAAGACAGGAAAGAAAGCTGGAGCAACAGAAGACCCGCTCATTAAATCGAGGCAGTGTATATGACTGAAGTCCTGCCCTGCAAAACAAAGTTGGTTTCCTTCCACAGGGGCGATTTAGCATGTACTTTTCATCTCCAATACATAAAGATATTATTTTAGTAAAACCACCCTCCACCTGCAAGTAAACAGACACATAAATTATAGCTGGGCTTCAACATGCACATTTTAATAGATTCATTATACATGGACTATCTCAATAATATGGCAATAATCTTGGCTAAAAAAATTAAATAAATCAGGTTAACACATCAAAATAGGTCCTCACCTAAAAAACTACGAATCAGTGAACTATAAAATCTAGCCCTCATTTATTTATTCAAATATTAATATTTAAAACATTTGTCATATGTTTAAAAATCTCTTAGAAATTTACCTTTTTACTAAGGCTTTTTGGTATTTATCACATAATAGCAAGGATATCCTTATTAGAAAAAAGGGAATTTAAACAACCTAATTTGAAGTGGGCTTTTGCTCTTTTCTTTTCTCTACACAGAATGACTCGCAAAGATTGTACCTAAGAGATGGCTGGGAATATTATGAAAGTAAAATTTGTAACTAGCTGAAATTAGCATATCTACTTATTCCTCAGATAAAGAACCAATATGAAAACCTTAGCTAATTTTATAATGACTGAAATTTAAGAAACAAGAAAGCAATGCTTATAATTTCATTTGCATCCATGCATGCACGGAAATATTATATTTTGTAGTTCTGTAACAGCCCTTCAACTCATCTTTCAAACTGCAATTAAGTTTCCCATGTAAGGATGACTGGAAGTTCATTAGATGTTTAGGAGAGCTTTTCCAGTTCTGAAAGTAAGAAATTTTAATTTGAGTACCTGATTTTGCTTTTGTATTTACATATTGACCCAAAGATATGGCAATAATTATATTAAGATTTTAAGATTTATGAAAACTTACCACTTCCTTTATCTCCTTTGATCTTATCAACTTTAGTCTAATCCATTTGGTTGGAGGAAATTGATGCTCAGACCTATTCAAAGTCATGTGCCAAATATAGAAGGTCCCAGATCTTCTGATGTGAAGTTCTGTGTATTTTCTATAAAAATTCACACTTCCTCTGTCTTGTACCAGCATGGATACCACCACGAAGCCTCAATCTTTTCTTTAACCCTTTATCTTCTAGTCAATAGAAATGTAAGTTCTTTCCTTTGTTCATTCAATGAATATTTATTGAAAACCATTATGTACCAAGCACCAGGGTACAGACAAAGCCCCCAGTCTTCTTAGAGCTTACATTTAAGAGAAAGAGGAGGACATGCATAAAAAATATAATATCATATAACCAACAAGGACCTACTGTGTAGCACAGGGAACTATACTCGATATTTTGTAATAACCCATGGGGAAAAGAATCTGAAAAAGAATGTATATATATATATATATATATATATATGTGTGTGTGTGTGTGTGTGTGTGTGTGTGTATATATATACATGTATACCTATGTATATATATAACTGAATGACTTTGTTGTACACCTGAAAGTAACACATCGTAAATCAACTATACTTCAATAAAAAAATATATCATAGCATAAGTAATATTGCCAAATAGTGATATATGCAATGGAGAAACATACAGCAGTTAGGTACTGAGATCAACAGGAATTATACTTTAAATGGGGTGATCAGAAAAGTCTCTCTGAGGAGGTAGCATTTGAGCAGATTGGAGCAGAAATCTGCATGAAATAAGAATGAAAGCTCTGTAAAAATCTGAGCAAGGATGATTCTGACAGATAAAGAGCTAGCACAAAGGCCCTAACCTTTGGGAACATGCGAGGTGAAGATCAAGGATTGGCAAGAAGGCCACTGTGTCTGGGCCCTAGTGTGTGACGGGAAGTGGCAGGAAGTGAGGGCAGATTGTGGAGTGGTCTAGTAAACCACAGAAAGAGTTTCAGATTTGTTTTCTAGGAGGCCATTGGAGGGGTAGCCTCCAGCGGTAGAGAAGGGGTATGCATGGCTTGGCTAATGTTTCAAAGGGCTCATTCTAGAAGATAAGAAAATAGACATCTTCCCTTTAAAAAATTTTTTTCCTAGAAGAACTGAGCTCTCAAGAAGAATCTCTGGAGAAGCTGCACACAGGTTTTCCCTTGTCTCTATTAAATTCCCATTATGAAAGACAGCTTACATTATGCTGAAAGCTTAAAAACATTGTCTCCAAAGATTTTAACACACCAGAAGGTTATAAGATGCTTCTATATCTGAAGCAATGATTGGTTCATTCAGAAAGAAAAATTAGCACTGTGGCTTGCTGGAGCTGGTATCCAGTAAGTATTAGCTTCTTCCCAGAAGTTTCTCTCTGGGTCAGTAAATTTGTCAGCTACTGGTTCTCTTGGTCACATAAAAAAGGATACAAAAGGACCAGTCTAATTAAGCCAGATGATTCATGGAGACATAACATTCCCCCCCAAAATATTTATGTGGCATTTTTAGGGCCCTTACTTTGCCCGAGTCTAGACAAAGGTAAAGTGAATCTATTTAACCTATCCACCAACAACTAAGGAGGATTTCATGTCCCTGTGATACTAAGGTCCATCTACTAAAACGGACAACTGTGGATAGCTTCCACTGGAGGCAAGAGCAAGTGAGAGAGGCAAAGGTATGGTACGGACGAGGCCTTCACAGACACACCCCATTCTTTAGGTGACTGTGGTGACTCACCTGAAATACTTAGAGTGTTTAGTGGAAAGTGGGAACGATGATGGGGAGCTTTGCATACATGAGAGCAAACAAAAAAAATCAGATCATCGGGGACTCAACTCACAGGCCGCCGCCTCCTTGAAGCCTCCCTTGAATTTACAGGATCAATTCCTTTCTCTTACGAGGTTCTTTAACAGTTTCTATTCCACAATGACCTCCCCTACGGCAGCACTGTCTAGTTGTGTGTGAATAAATCTAGCTCCTGGAGGAGAGACATTACATCCTATCCATTTTGTACCCCCTACAGCATCTGTAGCACAGCAGATGGTCAACATGTGTGACCATGTGAAAGAATTCATGTGAAAGAATCTGAATGAAGACATAACTGTTAACATCCGTTTCAATAAGATGTGCATGTATAATCTTCACAACAACTTTATGAGTTAGGGACTATATCTCAATGTTGAAGATGACAAAATTAAAGTCTAGCAAGGTCATGGAGACTTAAGATGAGACTGAAACCAGGTTCCAAAGGAACCTTCACATTACAGGTAAATTCATTAGTAAGTAGATCTTTAAGGGAAAAAGCAACATAAAAAGCACGTTAGTGGGAAAAGTTTAATTGTCACTTAATAAGTACAGCTAATAACGGTCTGTCAAAAAGAATATAGTTAGAGTCAATGATTATTTTTATTTTTCAAGTTAAGAAATACTTGACACATGTAAGATAATGTGACATACATGCAAGTTATAAAGTATGAGAATAAAAACACCCCAGTATCCACCACCAGTTTAATAATTAGAACAGAACCAATGTAGAAGCCCTCTGTGCTCCTTCCACACTGTCTTTCTACCCCTTGCCAAGAGGTCACCATTACCCTGACTTTTTGTGTTTATCATTTGCTTGCCTTCATTTCTAATTTTCCCACATATCTAATATCCTTATATGATATATAGTTCTCATTTTTAAAATTTTTAGATAAATCTTATCTATTCTTGGGCAAACTGTCTTTTTTCACTTAAAATCGTATTTTCGAATTTAATCCATTTTTCAGTACACTTACATTGCTGTATCATACACCAGTGAAAGAACATGCTGTAAATGGTGTAAAGTTTTTGTCCTTTACGCCGTTGATGGAAATTTGTCTTATATCCAACAGCGTGTTATCACACAAAAAGCTTCTATTAACATCATGTCCCATCTTGCCTACTGGACATGTGTAAGAAGGTAGAATTTCTGGGTCAAAGACATGGTATGTTCAACTTCATTGCTTATTGTCAAATTATTTTCCTTAGGTCCTGTATTACTAACCCCTTCACCAACAGCAGTGGTAAAGAGTTCCTATTGTTCTACATCCTCACCATCCTTTAGTGACATCAACTTTTATTTTTTGCCACCTGTAAGTATTAAATCACTGTGGTTTTAACTTGCAACCTCCCATTAGCAATTATTTTGAGCTACAGCATTATAATTAGTTCTGATATCTGAGAGAGTTCCCTCCCATGTTCTTGTTTGCCCTCAGAAATGTCTTGGCTATTCTTGGCCTTTGATCAGTCTGTATAAACTTTAGAATCAGCTTGCCAAGCTTCATGGAAAGCTCTGCTGGAATTCCACTGGAAATGGATCAAATCTGCAGATCATTTTGCAAAGTATCGATACCTTTAGGATGTTGAGTCTTTCTATTTTTAAACCTAATACATTTTTCTGAGTTAATTAGAGTAATGCCAGCTACTGCAACAAAGATATCCAAGAAAGTACAGAAGCTTACACTCTCCATTAATTTACTTCTTCCTCACATAATGGGTTTTCCTGAGGAGCAGGGAAATCTCCAAGTAGTGGTTCAGGGACGCGGGATCCTTCCATCTTAGGGTTCTGCCAACCTCAAATTGGCTGTGTTCATCGGCCACAAGCCAGAAAGATGGCATAGAAATTAGCTGCACAAATCACCATCAGACCAGGTCTGACAGCGGTGCAAAGCATGTCACCTCACATTTCACGAGCTAGAACTGTGTCACATGGTCACAACTAGCCACAAAGAAGGCTGGGCTAAGCTTTCTGGCTCTGTGCCCAAAAGAAATGAGAATGAACCTACTAATTTAGGTCTTTCTAATATCTTTCTATAAATTTGTATGTTTCTCAGTAAAGCTTTCACATATTTTTGTCAGATTTATTCCTAGATAGATTATATTTGTATTATATAAATATATAGATTATATATTTATGCTTTTTGTAAATGGCAGTTGTATTCCTATTTATCAATTATGTTTCTGGTATTTAACCTTATCATCCAGCAACCATACTGAACTCTCTAGTAAATTCTAATAATTTGCTGTTACATTCTGGATTTCTATAGAGTTAATCGTATCACATGGGAAAATAGGTTTTGTTGTTTATGTTCCAATCTTTCTTTTAATTTTACCTGTATCTTTCTGCATTGGGTAGAGCCTCCTATAAAATACTGAACCTCCTGAAAACCAGGAAGAGAGCTCTCATCCAAGCCCAACCATTTATATATATAATATACTATATACTATATTATATGTAGTAGTAGAGTTGCCCAAATACTTTCTAATCATGTAACTCTCTACTATAACTGTAGTTGTGTTCACTCATTATAGCATTTATCTGTACCGCATCTCTTTTTCCTTTGATCAGTATTTTCAGTTTGTTAGTTTCATTAGTTTTTCAAAACATCCTGACTTCATATCCTTTTATATTTTATAAATTCATGTTCTTAACTTTGTTTTTTCCTTCTCTTTTCTTTGTTTTTTCCCCCTTTTCCATATTCTTAAGTTGAATACTTATTAATTTTTAGCCTTCTTTATTTCCTAGTTGAAACATTAAAAGCTATAACATTATTCTCACTGTCATTTTAGTTGCAACCCACATGTGTTGATATGTAGTGTTTTCTACTATGCAACTCTGTTTTATGATATTCATTAAAATTTCTTCTTCATTGATCCTTTGAGTGATTTTGAAATATCCTTTAAATTCCAATGAGATGAATTCAAACATTTTTAGTGATTTCTTTCTTCGTTTTTTATTTATTTTTTTTTTACTTTAAATTTTTATTATGGTAAGAACACTTAACATGAGATCTAGCCTTTTAAATTTTGAAGCAATTTTTAAGTCAGCCGTACAGTTCTTTTTTTTTTTTTAACATCTTTATTGGAGTCCTGTTTTTTAAATTTTGTTATTGATTTCTACCTTACATACTTTGATGTCATTGAACAAAATCTTTATGTTCCTAAATATTTTGGGAGTGAAGAGGAAGTGACCTCAATGACTTTTTTCTTTTTTAACAAATTGTTTACTCATTTTATATTTTTTATTTATTTATTTTTTGGCTGTGCTGTGCAGCATATGGGATCTTAGTTCCCCGACCAAGGATTGAACCCGCACCCCCTGCATTGGGGGCACAAAGTTTTATCCACTGGACCACCAGGGAAGTCCCCTCATCGACCTTTCATTCATTCTTCTGTGCTAAGCAGTGTGTTAACGTCCAGCAGTAAATACCATAGAACAGTTGCTGCCATTATGGGGCTATCAGCACAGACGGGCACAGAGATCATAAAGCAGCAGGCAATAATATCAACATTTAATGTATTTTCTTAAACAATACTCAATGTAAGATTGAGGTGTTCTGTTATCACATGAGGTGTATTGCTCACATGAATTAATAGCACAGTCATATAGAACATTTATTGATGAGTGACAGCTGAGATTTACTGGATTACAACCAAGTTTTCTCCTGTGCAACCCCAAGAAGGCTAGCTACTATATAAATTCTGCTTGGGTTGAGAACAAGGTCAGTTTTTAACTCTTTAAGTACTGTCCTACATCTTAATATCACCCCAGATTCATTCATTATAACCAGAAGGAGGACTCATAACCATGACTGCCTTCATCAGCTCCCCCTGGCCTTGAAAGTGAAGAAAAAATTAGGAAATTATTGGATGGGCAGAAGAGAGATGGTAATGTGAGAATATCCATTGTCCTTTAGTAGTATCTGCTAATGCTTCGTCTCCACCTAATATGTTTCCTGATGGAGACGGCTTAGACCAGGTGGGCTCCATGTGGGACTGAACCAATCTGCACTCTCGATCATGAATTGGGGAAGAAGAGTAGAATCAAGTCGTCATCCCTCACTACAAACACATCTTCTGTAATGATCACTAAAGAGCAAACCTCTATAGCTTCTAGAGAGACACTTTCAAAATGCAGACCTTTCTCCTACTTAGGTCTTTTTTCCAGGCTTTTGCTGGTTATTCTTTGCTGAGGGGAAAAAAGCCTTTCCTTATTGTTGTCCTTAGATGTCTGACCTCTCACTGATATTGCCAAGAAATGATAAAGGAAGATGAAAACACCACTTATGAAAATTTGAAGAATGAGACCAAGGTCATCCTTTCAAGGAGTCTTTCATCCTCAAGGACATTCATGTCCAAGTCTGGACTGCCCAGTGTCCATCACCCAGACGTGCATTCCTGATGTGCTGGACCAGGCATCCTCACTGCCCTCACTTCTACTGGGACCCCCTCAGGAACCTTCAAAGGCAGCAGCACTGTTAGGCTGCCAGCTGCCAGCCCAATTCCTATTTTTTTAATATTTGCTGAAACTTGCTTAATGACCTAGTATATGATCAAATTTTGTTCATGTGCATTCTCTAAATATTGGGAATATCCTACATGCCAATTATATCAAGTTTATAAATTGTGTTGTACACATCTTCTAAAGTTTTAGTGAATTTTTGGTCGGAATGTTCTATCAATTTCTGCAAGAGGAGTATTAAAATTTCCAACAGTTGTCCATTTCTCCTTACTAGTTCTGTCAAACTCTGCTTCTTATTTTTGAAGCATTTTGGTCGGTAAATAAAAGATCAGGATTGTTACATTATCTTGGTAAAATGAACCTTCCATCGTCATATGGTTACCTCTCTACCTTTAGTAATACTTCTTCCCTGATACCAACATAATGAAACCTGCATTTCAATTTGCTGAATATTTCCCAGACACATTCTTTTCTGTCCTTTTAATTTCAACCTTTCTGCATCCTCATGTTTTAGGTCTGTCTCTTGTAAACATCATTTTTATTTTTGAAATCTATGTAACAGTGTTTGGCTTTTATCTGAAGAGTTAAGTCTGTTTACATATGTTAAATTTCTTTCTACTTTCAATTTGTGTTTTCTCTTTGATTTTTTTTCTAGGTTTCCTGTTCTCCTTTGCTGCCTTCTTTTAAAATGATTGACATCTTCTCCCACTTTTATTCCAATTACACCTACTCTCAGTCTACCTGCTGCTGTTGTTCAGTTATTTAGCATTTTCTCACTTTTAATACTACATAGTAGAGTGAGAATTATTACTTTATACCATAATTTTGAAAGATTTAACCACATGTTTACCATTTTTCTATAGTCACCACTCCCTGTTGCATCTCAAACCCTTCATCAGGGATTTTTCATCTCTCTTAAGCACATCCTTTTGTAGGTGGTTAACACTCTTTATCTTTGTTTAAAAATGCCTTTATTTCACCCTTCTTGAAAGATAATTTCTCTGGATTTATAATTCAAGTTTGTTGTTATTTTCTCTCGGAATTTTAAAGCTATTATTCCACTGCATTCTGGTTTCTATGGTTGCTGTTGAGATGTCAACTGAAAGCCTAATTTTTACTCCTTTATATGTAAACTGTCCTTTCTCTTTGGTAGCTTTTAAGACTTTGCTTTTGTTCTGCACTTCTACCACTACAATAGCCAACATCCAAGAGAGCCTAAATGATTCCCTTGTCCTGGTATTCAGAGGTGTCCTCTCTCAAATCAGGGCTGGTCCCGTGTAGCCGACAGGGTACAGAGTACAGTGTGGGACTGAGAGTAAGTCTTAGAAGGCAGTGTAGCTATTCCTCGGTCTCTTGAATGACTCATTCTGAGGGAAGCCAAGCCGCCACGCCATGAGGACGTTCAACCCGGAAAGAGACTCATATGGAAAAGAATTAAGACCACCAACTAACAGCCAGCACCAGTTTGCCAGCCAGAGGGGTAAGTCACCTTGAATGCGGATCTGCAGCCCTAGCCGACACTTGACAGAACTTCCTGAGAGACCCTGAGTCAGAACCAACCAATCGAACTACTCCCAAACCTCTGACCCACAGAAACTGTGAGAGATCGTCCACGATCCTTGTTATTTTAAGCCATTAGATTTTGGAGTGATTTGTTACACAAAGACAGAAGCTACAATAAATACAATTTGTCTCAGTTGGGATTTGTTGGGGTTCCTTTACCTGATGATTGGTATTTTCTATAACTTCTGGAAAATTCTCAGCCATTATTTCTTTAAATACTTTTCTCTCATTCTCTATATTTTTATCTCGGACTCCAATCGAACATTTTAAGAACTTCTCACTCTATTCCCCAAGTTTCCTAATTTCTTTTATTTTCCATCTTTTTGTGTCTCTATGCTTCATTCTGTGTAAATTAGTTTATCTTTCAATTCACTGATTTTTCTGTTCACTTGTAAATCATCCACTATTTAACCTTTCCATTACATTTTTCAAACTGATGTATAATTTATAAGCCATACAATGCACAGATTTTTGGTGTACCGTTCATTGAATTTTGATGCAGATTATACTCACGTAACCACAACCACCATATATAGTCAAGAGACAGACACTTGCATTATCTCAGAAAGTTCCCTCATGCCCCTTTCCAGTCAAATGCTCCTCCCAGAGGCAACCGTTGCATTAATTTCTACCATCTATTCTACAATAGATGCAATCATAAAGAGGGATAGTCTTCTGTGTCTGTCTTCCTTTTGCTCCACATAGTTTTTAAACTTCATTCATGTTGTTGCCTGTAGTAATTCATTGCTTTTATACTGTTGAGGAGAGTTCCATTGATGAATATACTACTATATGTTTATACATTGAATTGATGATGGGTATTCGGGCTCCTTCTGATTTGGGGGCTTTCAGGAAAAAGTTGTTATGAAGATTCTTGTCCAAGAATTTTGAAAACACGATTTCAATTTTCCTGGATAAATAACAAGGAGTGGAATTTCTACTAAGGAGTGGAATTTCTTGTAGAATAGGGGTATGTTTGACTCTATGAGAAACTGACAAATTATTCTTCAAACAGTTTATAATTTTGCTTTCCCACTCGAAATTTAGGAAAGTTTCCTCACCTACACTTGGTATTGTCAATCTTTTAAATTATAGTCACTCTAGTGGATGTGAAATGTCACATCTTTGTGGTTTTTAATTGTGTTTCCTAATAACTATTGATATTGTCTATTGATCACGCCTATGTCTTCTCTTGTAAAGTGATTTTTCAAGATCTTTGATCATTTTTAAAAACTGGGTTGTTTGTCTTTTCTTACTGAGTTCTTTATATATTTCTGGAAACAAGTCCTTTGTCATGTAATGATATATTGCAAATATTTTCTACTAGTTTATGGCATGGCTATTCATTTTCTTAACAGTATATTCTGATGATGAGAATGTTTTAATTTTGATGAAGTCCAGTTGTGGACTGCATGTTTGTATCTCCCCTCCCCAAATTTATATGTTGAAACCCTAATCCCCAGTGTGATGGAATTTGGAGGTAAAGCCTTTGGGAGATAATTAGGTCATGAGGGTGAAACCCCCATGATAGAATTAGTACCCTTATAAGAAGAGATAGTAGAGAGCCCTCTCTCTGTGTGTCTCTCTCTCTGTGTCTCTCTCCCATGTGAAGAAAAGAGGAGACAGCTCTCTATAAGCCAGGAAGTTGGCCCTGACCAGACACCAGATCAGCCAGCACCTTGACCTTGAACTTTCCAGCTTCTAGAACTAAATAAATTGTTGTTTAAGCCACCTAGTCTATAGTATTTTTGTTATAGTAGCCTGAACTTCTCAAGCTTACTACTACTTGTGTTCTAAGAAATCTCTGCCTAGCCCATGCTGTGAAGATATCACTCTATGCTTACTTCTGGGTGCTTTATAGGTCCATGATCCATCTCAAATTAATTTTTTTATATGGTGTGGGGTGGGAGTCATGTTCCTTTTTTTGACCATATATATCCAATTGTTTCAGCAATATCTGTTGAGAAGACTAGCCCTTCCATTTTTTCTAAAAATCAGTTGACTGTGTATGTCTATTTCTGGACTTTATTCTATTAGATTAAGTAATTTGCCCTTATACCATTATCACACTGCCTTGATTACTATAGCTTTATAGTGAGTCTGACATCAGATATTATAAATTCCTCAATTTTGTTCTTCTTTTTTCAAAGTGGTTATTGACTCTTCTAAACTGCGTTTCTGTGTAAATTTTAGAATAAACATCTCAGTTTCTAAAAATGGCTGCTCCAATTTTTATTGCATTGGCCTTAAATCTGTAGATCAACTGGACAAGACTGAACATCTTATGAAATACTGAGTTATATGATTTATGAACATAGTGTATTTTACCATTTAGTCATTTTTCTGTCGATAAAACTTTGTAGTTTTCAATGTAGAGGTCTTACACATTTTTACACATTTAATTTATTTTATGTTTTGATATTACAAATGGTATTTTAATTTCATTTATAAATATTTACTGCTAGCATATAAAAATTAAATTTTTATTTGTATATTGACTTTGTACCTGTAATTGTGCTTAATTTACTTATTCTTTCCAGAACTTGTTGGTAGATTCTTCATTCTTTTCTACATAAACAATCATGTTGTCTGCAAATAAAGACAGGTAACTACTTCCTTTCTAATCTTTGGCCTTTCATTGCTTTTTTGTCTTCTATTTCTTTTGCTAAGAACTCTGTTACGATTTTGAAAAAACGTAGTGAAAGAAGATAATCTTGTTCATAATCTAAATGGAAAATATTCAATATTTCACTTTCAGGTATGATGTTAACTAAAGTTTATTCTTCATACCTTATACAATAAAGAGTGCTTTGAAATGAACAGCTGTATTAATATGGATTTCACCCAGTGTGGTTCCCTATTTTCAAGGTTTGAATGTCTATTTCTTGTTGCTCTCCAATGCTTTCACACATTTTTATACATATATTATAATTAACCTCAGCAAGGAGATTAGTCCAATGCAAGCTACTCCACCATTAATGAAAACTTCCATTGAATATTTAATTTCAATTATTATATTCTTAATTTCTTAATAGAAGTTTTATTTGTTATTTTTTTTCCTAAACATGTTAGATCCTTTTTGAGAGTCTCTGTTCCTTACTCATTTGTTAGTCCCTCTCTTACTTTTAAAAGACTTAGATGTATTTATTTTATATTTTGTATCTGATTACTGCAATATATGAGACTTTTATGTGCCTGCCAAATAATGCTCCTGGCACCTTTTTTCCTCATGCATATAAACATTATTTTTTAATGTGAGCTTATAGTCCCTGGAAGTTTATCTCTGGGAGTTCTCTGTATCCTAAGTTGAGAGAACATTCTTCCAGAGAGAATATACATTGATTCGTGGAAACTTGGGCATGCTACCAACATGGATCCATTTTCATTTAAATTTTTTCTTGGGGTTCTCCATCCTTGAAGACTGGGCATCCAAAACCCCATGAAGACCAGCCTGTGGCCAAGTATTCTTAGACTCTTTTGTTCCTCTACCAAGAGCTCAATAATGAGAAAAGCATGTTTTCTTGCATGTACTCTGCCTTTAGACATTAGATCTTTCCCCTGTTTTCTTTTTCTCTGAAAGTACAATCTGTATGATTCCTGGCTCTTGACAATGTTCTCTGATTCAACTTTCCACACTGCCCAGTTCCAAAACTTGGTCTCCTGTTCCCAGAAGGTACAGCAATTAAAATAAAACCTCTAGGCCACCTAGGATTGCTGGGTGCCCACAAGACAGCAGCTTCAATGTTTGAGTTCCACCCTTCACTACTGCCCAAGTTTGGTTCTCGGCCTCAGGGGGCTCCCAGTGCTGTCTTATAAAGTCAGCCAGGCATATAATACTGCTTTTCATGTTTCCTCCAGTACTTGAGACATTTTGTAGCAAGAGAATTTCAATATGTCTGGTTTGAAATATAGCTAGAAATGGAAATACTCGACATTTACTTTTTAATTTCTAAAGGCTTTAGTTATTACTCTTCATTTAGCTGGTTGTCAAATGAGTTAGCTGATGGATAACAATGGCTAACAAAAGAGATGGTTATGGACGTCTATGCCTATAAATACTGAATATACTACCTGATTTCTTAAAAATAGGTATGAAAAGAAGAAAACAAATATCATAGTTTAATGCATATATGTGGAATCTAGACAAATGGTACAGATGAACTTATTTGCAGGACAGGAACACAGATGCAGAAGTAGAGAAAAGACATGTGGACACAGTGGGGAAGGGGAGGGTGGGACGAATTGGGAGATCAGCATTGACATGTATACACTACCATATGTAAAACAGATAGCTAGTGGGAACCTGCTGTATAGCACAGGGAGCTCAGCCCAGTGCTCTGTGATGACCTAGATGGGTGGGATGGGTGTGGGGTGGGAGGGAGGTCCAAGAGGGAGGGGATATATGTATACGTATAGCTGAGTCACTTCATTGTACAGCAGAAACTAACACATCATTGTAAAGTAACTATACTCCAATAAAAAAAAAAATTGAATAGAAAAAAAAGAATGAATTTAATGGATAATCTACATCCTTCATGATGGCTTTACTTCTAGAATATTCCAAAAGGTTTTTCTAAAGAGCTGTAAGAGGCATAGCCAATGAAGGAATTGTGAAGGAGACAAGTGATTAAGGCCTTGTGTTAGTACCTCACCAGTTCCCAAAGCTATCTTTCATGGATAAAATAAAGCTTGAATGCATCAAAATGTTTCTTGGAAGTCAGCCAGATTTCACATGAAAGGATTTACTTTACTCCTTCACTATGGAGAGAAATCACCTAGCAATTACACATTGTGAATTTAATTCCTAAGGTTAAATTGAACACTATAACATGTGGATGATAAAACCCATCTCATCAATTGTTAAATATATTAACTGCAAAATGTTTATTTAGTACAGCTTTACACTTTAAATGGTAGCTATTATTATTTCCGTATAAAAAAAGTTCTGTTATTAGAAACTTCTAATACCTTTGTAAATGTTAAGTTCAGAGATGGTTTAATGTCCTTGAGCTCCTGACAAAAGGGACTCAGGGAAAATTCAGCCTGGGTTCCCCATCCTGATGAGGTTCCCTCCTGAGATCCAAAATGCCTGCTCTCTACTATTATGACTGCCCATTTCTCTTACAGTTTTGCACCAGAAGCAGTTTACATGACTGGTAGCATTTTTTTCTGTTGTGCGACATGCAAGGGGATTCATGTTAGGCATGCTATCCACTACAAAGATGCATGGCAAAGAAAGTCTCTGTCCTCAAGGAAACTACAGTCTTGTGTTCTGATTCTCAACCCTGGTTGTACCTTAGAATCATCACAAATATTTTTTTAAACTACCAACATTCATATGTGTATCTTTTCCCCCTCTACAGACAGTGGCTGTCTTGGGACAGAAACCATACTATCTTCTTTCCTTATTCCTCATAGCTAATCCCTATATGTAGCAGGAATTTATTAAAACCTACCTGAAATTATATAAAAATGCTAACAAAATCCAATTTTAAAGGCTTTCTATTATTTGAATCCTTAGTAGGAGTCACAAATATGGTTGAAACCTTCAATGCCTAGGCCAAAAAGAATGTACTTGTAGCACAGCTCCCTGTGTTAAGTGTGCTGATTTCAAAGGCCATATCCCCCAGAGTGGCAATAACAAATGTACCAAAATTAAAAGAGAATTGCAACTGTAACACAGCTTTGTGTTTAGAAATATCTCATACGATACTGAAAGTTGCAGAATTTGTCTTACCAGTTTAAGATAGCCCTCAGCATCTAGAATTAAGTTTTCTGGTTTCAGGTCTCTGTAGATAATACCTAGTCGATGCAGGTAATCGAATGCTTCTGTCACACAAGCAACGCAGAACTTGGAGGTGGGTTCATCAAAGCTGCCTCTGCAATGAGATCATTTTCCCTCTTAATACTCTAGACACACATCCTTGTTCTAGATTCTAGGTGTCAATTATTATACAGTAAATTTATGCAATATAAACGTTCTGTATGGCATTAGCACTAAAAAATACTTCATGCTGCCAATGAATTAGACCACTGATTATAAAGAAATTTAGGGGGATACTTGATGCAAACAAGAACCACTTCACTAAAATTAAAGTGTCTACATCCAAACAATTGTTTCTGGCAATCATATATGAACATATAAAATGGAAAGACAAGAAAATAAAACTTTTCAAAGACATCTCTGCCAAACTCTGGGGAAAATGCAACTATTTCAATGGAGCACTTGAACCAGACTTCTCCATTTGATTGCTTGACTAAAAACGACTCAAGTGATCATTTTCATTTCCTGTTTGTATAGCTTGTAACAATAACCCATGTAGAAACGGGGCCATAACTCTTTCCTATTTAGTGCACCTTGATGATACTAGAGTTGCCCTGGGTCAGCACTGTGTGTAGGTTTACATACTGAATTATTAAAACGTGGTGGTGATTTGCTGCATGGTATAATAGAAGGCTGTGGCTTTGGAACGAGAGAAACTGGTTTTGACTCCTTCTTCTTCCACTAACTGCGTCCTTAGGCAAGTTGTTCTGCTGTTCTGAGCCTCAGATTCGTATCTGTAAAATGGGTTTACTACTGACTTAACAAGGCTGTTTTATGGATCAGGTAAAGTGCCTAACACTAGAGTAGGAACTCCCACCTCTAAATAGATTTATATTTTCTGAAAAGATTTGCCTATGGAAGCAAAGATGGAAGACACAAATGCTTCTGCAGGTATCATGCAAGTTTCCTCAACCCTTCCAGGTTTCCCCCATTCAGATCCATCCAACAATATGTTCCTAGTACAACACATGAATCTCTACTCAGATGCTCAAAAGTCTCTTATTACCTAGGTCAGTGATTCTTGACCATGAATGCACATTAGAATTGCCTGAAAGGCAGTTAAAAGTCATTTTCTGGACCCATTGCAACGGAACCAAATCAAAGCCTTTGGCATCAGGGCCCAGCACTTTTACTTTGTAAAAGCTACCCATGAGACTGTGACGTGAAGCCAGGGCTGAGAACCACTAAGCCAGGGAATGCTGTCTAAATGTTTGGCCTGGCATTGACCTCCACAGCCTAATGCAAAGCCACCTTCCCATCTCCTTTTCTGCTGCCCTTGTCCTCTATTCAAATTCTGCTCTTACTCAGCAAGTTAAGACACTTAATCCTATCCTAATATTCCTGCGGTTTATCTTCCTCTCTGCCTTTCCAAATTTTGTCTTTAGAGTTTAGCTCAAGTCCTTCCTTAACCATCACATTTTTCTATCTTTCCTCTTCTCCAAGCTCACTATCCACAACACTCATTGGACATTTAGTTACAAACTGCCAACTTCTTTGTCATATTTAGTTTTCACGTTAAATAATGAAATGTTTTAGAATTGCACATTACATTATCTCCCAAAATAAAATCTAAACTCATTGGAGGAAAACGTTATACTTTGAGGGGTTAGAACAGTTTACTTTGTTTAGAAAACTCCCACACTGTCTACTATGGAGCCTTATACATAGGTGGAGCTTAGTAAATACCTGTGGTTTTGATTGTGTGGAAATCACCCCTTTTGTAAAACTGAATCTTTGCAGACATTTCACTCTGCCTTTCAGTCCAGGCTTCCCCACTCTCTACCCCTTTCATCATCTCTCTTCTCAAGATTCGGAATCAGTAACATCTGGGTTTATACTTACTCTGCCTCACACTAACCATGTGACATGGATGGTTCACACTCTAAGCCTGGGCTTCTTTAATCCCTAATATGAGAATGACAATAACTGCTTTACAGGGTGCCTATTACACGATTATAATGTTAGCTAAGAAAATATCACTATTACTACTTTTTCATCAAGTGATAATACGTTCTTAGACTCATTTCTTAATAACTTTCTTCATGCCTCTTTAAATGATCATGAACATAGCATCTTTTAGATGACACAGGAGGAGACAAAAGTTATTGTTTATTATTCTTTTTCATTACCTGTCTCTTAATATACTCCATAGCTCCCCACCTAAGCAGGCCTCCAGAAGCATGTATACATACTTATTGTCCTTGAAAGTGCGATATAATCTGTGAAGATAAAGAAAAGCACAGTTATTATTAGAAACCCAGTTTTAAAACGTCTTCCAAGTTGCTTAAGAGCATCATCAATAACACTTTGGGGGCTTCCCTGGTGGTGCAGTGGTTGAGAGTCCGCCTGCCGATGCAGGGGACACGGGTTCGTGCCCCAGTCTGGGAAGATCTCACATGCCGCGGAGCGGCTGGGCCCGTGAGCCATGGCCGCTGAGCCTGCGCGTCCGGAGCCTGTGCTCCGCAATGGGAGAGTCCACAACAGTGAGAGGCCTACGTACCGCAAAGAAAAAAAAAAAAAAGCATAGATGCTACTCATTATAGAGGCACTTTACATCACCCAGGAGCTGCACTCCAGGAGCTACACTCCAGGAGCATTAAGACAGGTAGGAAAAAATATGCCTTAACTGGCCTACACCACTAACCCATGAATTCACAAGAGAGTCATGGCCTAGAATAATACATTTCTCTTGCAAACTCTGGTGATAGCTAAAGAAAGCAGTAACTGTAAAGGTGGTGGATCTTCTGGCACCTAGGCACTGCTAGGACCAGCTCCTCAACAACCTAAATACATCCAGATGTCACTTCTTGTCGAAATTCAACAGCAGCACGTCCCCTGAAGGGTTCTGAATGAATTCTTGCTTCCCAAATTCTGCATTGGGTCTGAGTTAAATAAGCAGTTCAAATTATTGCCACAATAATTTTATATTCACACACACACATACAAACACACACATACACCCCACACGCTTTCCTGAGATTTATCCAAGAATAAAAAAATCTGGACTCTTGACTTCAGATCTCAAACTTCTAACATTTTATGTATCATCGCTGTGACTGAGCTGGAGAATTCAGAGCGGGGCCTTCTCTTCCTCCTCTGTCCTCTTGGTGGAAACATTCAAAAGGAGAGCCTAAGATGCTAAGTTCTGGGAGCGAGATGCTCACTTACTTCACGATGAAGGGGGAGCACAGCTCTTCCAGGATCCTCTTTTCTGCGTAGACATGCTCCTGCTGTTTTGTGTCAACTATGTGCTTTTTCTTTATACACTTCATTGCAAAAGCAACATTCTCATTTTTTACCTTAACCTAGGGAAGAAGAGAACAAGCCCTCAAAATGAACTTACTAGGAAAGATTTGCAATATCTAGGTAAAATATGTTAACTAATGAGAGTTCGAATTCTTTCACATTTAAAAGGCATGTAAGCTTTTAACCACTTATCCCTCCGGGAACTGAATTTTATCCAGGTGTACACACTTCCTTTTCACTGTAATTTCCAAAAAAGTTCACGTATCTGGAACATGGCTCTAGAATGCTTGTATTGAAACAAGAAAAATACTCTAGTTAGAAGACTGAACGTTTAGAAATCTCTTCAGTTTTGAGCATGTGACATGAAAAACTTTGGCCAGAATTGCCAAAAACTGTTTTTTCTTAATAGTCACTTCTTTGAGTTTCAAAACAAAACATATTAAATCAAGATTCATATCTGCACGATCCAATATAATAGCCACTAGTCGCATAAGGTTAATTTTAAATTGATTCAAATTAAAAATTCAGTTCCTCAGTTGCGTGATCCAAAAGCTCTCCAGCCACATATAGCCAGTGGCTACCCTACTGGACACACAGATACTGAACATTTCCATCAGCACAGAAAGCTCTGTTGGAGACCATGCTCTAGATGGACAAACAGGATTTTCCCTTAAAAGGAAATTTTTAAAATTTAATAAGCATTCAGATAGACTTTTAAAACTCCATTAGCAGACTATATTTGACAAGTAATGAAACTGTGCAGAAATGGTTGCACCCCACATTTTGCTCACAGCTGCCATTAGTGCTGCCTATGACTTTTAAATCAATGGTGGAATTATTGTTTCAATTATTATTATCTAACTATATAAAAAGGAAACCTCAGCATTGTTAATTCAATCCTTTTGCCAAGATTTTGATGAAAAATACAGCAGATGGATCTCTCCCTTATCTCTCCATATGGCAGAAGAAACACTACAAATACTCTTTGGCCTATTAAGAAATCGTTTCTTCCCCCCTTACCCAAGAATTGACTGGGTGTAAAGTTTACTATCCAGAGTCTCCTGGCAGCATTTCAGATCTGCTCACACCCAGGCCACCCATCAGATGGAAGTGTCAGCATAGTTCCCAAGGTTAATGTATAGTGAATTGTTACAAATCTGCTGGGCAAAGAAGGGCTTGGTAATTGCCCAGGGTTCAGAGCCATCTCTACCCAGTAAGGTCACAGATCTCCATTCTATCGTTTCCTCAGAGCACTTGATCTGACAGCACCGCTCTGCTACTCTTTGGAAGCTGATTATAAAGCTCAGAGAGGTGGTGATATGGAAGATGCAGCCGAAATCAGGCCATAAGTTCCCAGCTGTCCTGACCAGTACTACAGAAGGCTGCTCTTCAAACATCTCCTTGCATTCAGCTTTTTTTTTTTTGATAGAAAATTTGGCAACCCAAAAATAGAATAATGAAAGCCAAATACAGACATGGCAGGGGAGTTGTTTAAGAAATGGAGCTATGATATTAAAGATTTCATTTCTATGACACTTTCACTGGACACATTCTTCTTTGCTTTAGCATACAGTTAATGCATCGTGAACGTATGTATACATACATTTTGCTGTTAGGAAACACATTTTATGTTTTGTAGCCTTTGGGTATGGTTACTGGTACATTCTCCAATAACTAACTGCCCTCAAGAAAAAAAAAATCACAAAAGGATGTGATGTAAGAGGCTTGAAATTGCAGCTATATTATTATAAGTTACTAGCACAGACCTGCTATTACACAACATAAAGAGTGAAAAGTGTACTTTCTCAATTTCTGTTCAAAGCAATGTTTAGATAGCAATAACAATGCATATATTCCTCTGACATACACTGGAATACAAAACAAAAAATAGTCAAAAGGCTTCTCTCAGATGCTTGAAACGTAAACCCCTTACAAGCTCAACTCTTCCGAACCCACCAACGCCCAGTGTTGTGATAATCTCAAGGTTCTGGAATGGGGATGATGAGGAAAATCTGGCCACTTTCTCCTTCAGCTGAATCATCTCCAAAGAGAGTGCTTTGGACAGCTTCCAGCTAGACATGGATCTCCTGTAGGAGATAAGAGAAACTTTACATACGCTCCCTTGGGCAAGCAGGGGTCACGGCACACATAAATTCCACCCTCACAACAGTCTTATTTCTGCCAGTAATTACTGCCCATAGTTACCATAGAGCTTATCTCAACTTTTATAGGGTCAGATTCAGTTACATCTGGGGAGAAAAACAATAGACTATACAAATAAAAAACAGATATACTCACACACAATAAAAAATAGACAAAAGTCAAACTGAATCAATGAGAGGTAAAAACAGGTGAATTGTGTGGTATTTGAAATACATCTCAATAAAGCTGTTTAAAAAACAAAGAATCAGTGAGAGGAAATAAAACCAGAAAAGAGAGTCACTCCCTTTGATTCCACACTGAGAATCTTTGCCATATTTTGCTATTTTTGTCAGATCTTGAAGATTTCTCTGGCTGAACCAGAATAACTGCTTTGTGAAACATGAAAAATACAGTTCATATTTTATGTCTAAGTATTGTTACTTGGAAATACTCAATTCTCTTTTAATTAGAGTTTACTGTTCTGGGTTACGTATTTATAAATTGTTCTCACTACAAAAGGCCTTTGGCATAAAAACTGCAAGTATTCTCCCTGCAAGAAAAAAAAACATAAACAAACTTATGCAGTCCTGACTGAATGCTCTAATTTAACTCAAAGGTCAGTCTTCTAGAACTTTTGACTCTTCAATTGTAATGGTACTATCTGGTGAATATATGCTTAAGTATTCATTCTACAAAATGTTTTAGCAAAGGATTTTCAAATAATTTTAATTTCTCAAAGTATTGTTTCTATTAAACAAAAAACCATTTTCATCAGTATTACTACATTTAGAACCCAAAACACAACACCATGGCAATAGCTCCCTTATATTTTGAAATAACCCAGACTCTCTAGCTCTTTACCTGGAATCAGAATGAATGGACTACGCTATGCCTTGGTATTCCTGTTTGATTTCCATGGGCAAGAGAGCCTTCCTTTCTGAATTAATGTCCTTTTGAACTAAGTCACCAGTCAATGTAAAGAATCCCTTTCCCAAGGTTTTCTATCAGGAAATTTCTTCCTAACATTACTACCCATCACTGAAAATAAGAAACTATTTATTGACTGAAATAATAGCCATACTATTATTATCCTGGTAGAGGATACCAGGCAAATGGTATCCTCTTTGTGGAAGAACAATTTAAAAGAACTCCCCCAAATTTTCTAATGGCAACACACTAAAAGTTACGCCACAGCAAACCACACCCTTCAGTCCCCTTCTTTATCAACTGCCACATCCGGCATAGGAAAATATTCCTCCACTTACTTCGCATGTCTTTTTTCATCATCACGATTCAGGTTTGCCACATACCCTTCAAGGTATTTTTGGAGTTCTTCAAAAGTCCCGACTGTTTGGTTGAATGTTCTAAATGAATAAAATAAGATAAAATAAAAAGCTCAGCGCTGAGAGTTACCATTGCAACTTGCCATTCTTCTTAAGCTCATAAAAGACTATTTGTATGGTTATTCACAGCTTTGCAAATTGTTTTTCAATAATTTATGTTACATTAAAATTGCTGTCACATGTAGAATAGTTATTGGAAGCTATATAATTGATCCTTTGAGTTTCTGAAATCAAAGAGGCTATCAATGAGAAGAGACACCATTTCTGTAATCTTCCCCCTTGTGGTTCAGGTTTACCAATATTGTTCTTTTTTTTTTTTTTTTTTAAAGAAGACAGTGAAAAGGAAATAGGCTACATGATCTGTTTACTGAATCAACAGGTTACATGGGTTCCAGATTTTTCTAACTTTGCTTAACCAAATTAATTAAGCTATTTATTTTTAAAGTCAAGGATACAATTTATCTCTTCTTTGTCCGTAGATAATACTACTCATTTCACATTCCTTCATAATTAAATCCAAATCGTTTACCTTAACTTAGTAGTTCCCTGTCTGAGGCTCAGCCAGCATCTTCCCGTTACCTCCCTCACCCTCACGGATCACAGGTTTGTTACGTGTCCCAACTAATCTGCCTGTCCCCGGTCCCTTATCTCTTGGAATTCTTACATACGGCACTGCCCATGAGAAAAAAAGAATCCCCTTCCTCACCAAACAAACCTATTTTCTGGATTATCCTTCCAATGCTTCCCGCACCCCACACTTGACAGTCTACCTGGATTCGTGATTTTCAGGGTAGTTCTCTTCCCTACTACAAAACAGTATCCTTCTAGAAACCATGCTTTAATCACCTCAGTAAATCTTAAGCTCCTGGACATAAAGAAATGAAAGGAATGAAAATTTACCTCAAAACACCTAAAACTGAAACCAATAAGCTAGAATTCACCTCATTAGTGTACTGTTGCCACTTACTGCCTGCCTAGCCCTGAAGACCTCTACCCACATTTAACTGACCACCAACATACACTTACATTATTAAGTATACCTTATGCACTGTGCTGGGTATTTTCCATTTCCCCCTTCAGATCTACTCTGCACTCTTTTCTGCCCTGCTCTGTGGACCGTCCTTTGCTGACTGTACAGTAGTGAGAAACAAAAGAGTATTGCCATGCAATTTCAAATTCCCAATGGTTGAAATTTTCAAGTAAAAGGAAATACTTCTTGTACTTTGCTTTTTTTTTTGCGGGGGGGTCTCTTTTATTTTTCTGTTTTTATTTATTTTTTTAACATCTTTATTGGAGTATAATTGCTTTACAATGTTGTGTTAGTTTCTGCTGTATAACAAAGTGAATCAGCTATAGGTATACATATATTCCCATATCCCCTCCCTCTTGCGTCTCCCTCTCACCCTCCCTATCCCATTGATTTTATTTATTCTACATGTCACCATTATCTTGCTTGCTATGAAACTAATTGAAGTATTGTTGTAAAGAAATTTGATTTTTTAAATGTGACACTGGTGTCACAGGTCTATAGAAATTCTCCACAAACTAAAGTTTAAACGGCTACAACATTCTAGCTGTAACATTCAAGTATGCATTTTTAAAATGATGAATTAGGAAAGAAGAAATAAAGAGCCATAGGCTTTCAGCCACTATATTTCATTGCAAGGATGGTGTCCTTTATTCAGCCAACATCTGGATCGCTTCCTGTTATGCCAAGGACTATGTCAAATGCTGGTACAGCAACAGCAACGAACAAAGTAAATGTTTCTGTCCTCATGAAGAAATAGAAGAGTGGGAAGACAGATGTTAAATAAAGCAATCAAATAAAGTGTGAACAATGACGTAAGGGTACTATGGGAGAATTATTACGGGATCTTAATCTAGCTTTATAAGTGATAGCTACGATGATCATATAATTTATCATTCAAACTGAATGCTTTCCAGAGTGAAGGGGAGTGCCAATCATAAACATGTTGGAATAACCAGAACTGTCCCAGGAAATCCAGGTGGTAGGTCAACCCAGTCATACCTGATATTCAGTTTCTCTTATGCACAGAATAAATTCATGTAACTTTTAATGTCTCATTGTGTCTAACAGGACAGTACTCTCTATGTTATAAGAATCTCAACTATGCACATGTAAATTAAGCGTTTTAAAATTATAAACTTCCAAATAATTTATAAACTCTATAAAAACCATTGCATGCTTTACATGGATTATGAATCCATGAGATATTGTATAAATATTTGGTTATGTGATTATAATAAAGAAAAGGGGGAGGAGTTCTTCCTTTCTATCCTGTTTTTAGTCCTTGCATTTTGGAGCAATTTATAAGATTTTACCACACCACTAATGCTATTTAGTGCATGCATATATTTTTAAGGAACTCATATACAAAACAATGCATTGTCAGGGCAATACCATATCAATATATTTTCCATTTGAGAGCTGCCACCAAAGATTACCTTCATCTGAACATGATTTGCACTTCCTAGCCCTATGCCTTTGTTTTTAAGGTTTACTTCACCTGGAGAGATTTCCACATTTCCTCTTTGCCTAGAAAACTCCTGTGAATTTTAAGCCCCATTTCCACACTTAAACAATAAAGTAAAACTTTTCCCACTTCACAGTATTGGGATTGCTTCCCTTCTGAACACATGCTATGGGAATCAAATGGCATGGTGGAAAGACTGCTGAAAGGCACTGGAAGACCTGGGCAGAAGCCCCTGTTCCATCACAGATGACACTGTTGGGGCAATTTTTTTTTTTTTTTTTTTTTTTTTTGCGGGTACGCGGGCCTCTCGCGCTGTCATGGCCTCTCGGCTCCGGACGCGCAGGCTCAGCGGCCATGGCTCACGGGCCCAGCCGCTCCGCGGCATGTGGGATCTTCCTGGACCGGGGCACGAACCCGTGTCCCCTGCATCGGCAGGCGGACTCTCAACCACTGCACCACCAGGGAAGCCCGGGGGCAATTCTTTAACTGACCTGGACTTACTTTTTTTTTAATCTGTAAGGGAAAGAGTAAAGTAACTCAAAGTGATACTAAGAATTATTGTCCTATGTGTGGTGATGGATGCTAACTAGACTTATTGTAGTGACCATTTTGCAATGTATCCATATATTGGATCATTATGTTGTACACCTGACACTAATATAATGTTATGTGTCAATTATACCTCAATTAAAAAATTATAAAGAAAGAATTGGTAACTTTTTAGGCATGTTATGTTATTGTGGTCATGTATTATAAATAATACTTAGCTTTTAGAGATGCTACTAAAATTCATAGATGAAATAATTTTATGTTTGGAATTTGCTTGAAAATAGTGTGTAGAAGGCAGGGAGAGGATGGCAAAGTGGTATAGAAAAGGCTTTAATTGATAATTCTTGAGCTTGCATGATGGGGTCCATAATATCATCCTATTTTTTAATATGTTTGAAATTTTCCATAATAAAAAGATTTTGTAAAATATTCCAAAGTTCTTTCCAGCTCTAAATCTCTATGATTCTATGTTCAATAAATGTTGTATTCAATTAGCAATCATCTACATACTCTTGTGATACCTATTGTCATTTTACTATTTTATGTTAATATTTCATGAGTATGCCCTATTTCTTTTTTTTTTTTTTTTTTTTTTTTGCGGTACGCAGGCCTCTCACTGCTGTGGCCTCTCATATCGCGGAGTACAGGGTCGCAGGCTCAGCGGCCATGGCTCACGAGCCGCTCCGCGGCATGTGGGATCTTCCCGGACCGGAGCACGAACCCGCGTCCCCTGCATCGGCAGGCAGACTCTCAAGCACTGCGCCACCAGGGAAGCCCCTGCCCTATTTCTTTTGACTATACATGGCTTTTGTCAGACAATGGCCTAGTTTTGGTATATTTGAATTTCCTTTTTTATATCTAGATAGTCAATAAATATTCAACTGATTAATGAGAGATCCAAGGAGTCAGATTCAAATTTGATTTGAAGTGAGTTAAGGACACAAAATGAAATATTCTGAGAAATAACCTCAGACATTTAGAGATTAATATTGACATACATCTTCTGCAAATTACTACAGGCATTAAACTAAAACTTCTCTGGGAATACATCTAGCTAATGAACATTTTCTATTTTGAGAGAGAGAGGTTTTTGACGGCTTAGAGCATTTTAGCAATAAATTATGAAATTGTTCACTACACTGTATGGGGAAAAATCCATGAGAGTACTAATAAGCTTATTTCTCTGTAAGATGCAGAATTTAAACCAGTCTATTGCTGATATTTATGTACAAACTCTGCACACAAAATATTTAGCCTGCCAGCATCTGCCACTGCCACAGACAGATTCAGATCAGAAGGCCCAGTTCCTTCCCATGAATTTTAATCGAATGTACTCGCAGCTGAGGATTGGCCAGCGTTTCCAAGTGCTGATGAAAGGCAAGACAGATGGGCCCTTGTAGTAACAGAAGGCCAAGTCTTCAAAGGTGGCAGTAGCCTGCATTCCCCGACAATATCAGTATACTCACTCACGATCCATAACCAGGCATGCAACATCATTTTCTTCAGCAATAATGTTAGCTGATCTGACATCTTCACTGCAGATAAAAACAGGAAAGTCAATTTTCTAGTGAGAAATTAAACATCCATTTTTATTAGGGAAATCTGCTACTGGTATGAAACACCATCACTTAAACCTTCCCAAGATTATGCTTTGTTTAAAAATCATAATTTGTACTCTACTCCTTCCCCCATAAAAGGATTTGAAATGTGTCCTAATAAAGGGCATGCACACAAGGAATACAGAGGAGAAGAAGCTAAATGCACTAAGAATGTAAAGGAATCAGTGAGTGCAGCTGTGCATGGAATTTCATTCTGCGCTCTGTGTCAGCCCAGATAAGATAGCCCTACTCTGATCAAACAGGAATTGCTAATTAATAAGCAGCCAAAATTGAAATGAACCGATCAAAGAAATTTATAAGAAAAACATTGAAGTAAGTAACTTCTAACAAACCAGTCAGGAATAAAACCTAAAGAAAGTGTTTTTAGTGTCCTATCACCCAGTGAATTAAAGAAATACTAAAATCTTTCATTTCATAGTCTAAGATGTACATTTTCCATTAAAATCTCTGAAATCAGAGCATGCCTTACAATTGACGATGAGTCACAGTGTAATTAATAGCACTGTCTTTCTTTCTCAGGGGTACATAATATAATAGTGCCTCTCACAATAATCCCCTTAGATACAATGAATTATAGCATATGATCTAATGACGGTAAATTTAATTACCTAATGAATACCAATGGATCAAGCACCAGGTAAAGTATTTCTTTAGAGACCTTTGTTTATGTTAGTTGTCTCCCTCTATTAGTTACAAACTAAAGACCCTGAAAGGAAGGTACATCCATATGGTACTCAGTGCTCTGAGATTTATTTAAGGTAACTTGGAACAGCAATCATATTAAGACTGCTCTAAGCAACTTCATCAAAAACAGCATCACAAAAAGTATAGTTCTTTCATCTTCCTTTAGCGATGGGACAGGGAAAACCCTGGCAGCCCATCTCTCATTCTAGAGAGGTCCCCCATCCACATAGCTGGCATCCAAAAACCTTCTGACATAACCCCCAGTCCCTCCCAAGTTTACAGGATCCTTGCTAGAAGACACTGGTGAAACCTTTCAGCTTGATATGCTTTTGAGTTGGGAGCTGGGTAGTTTACACTCAACTTGCATGTGTGTAGATATCTATATGATATGATCTTGGATATGGGTAAACTATTTGCTTTGTTAGTTCAAAAAAAAAGAGGTATGGTATCCTTTCACTTGACAGGGTCATGATTTTGACTAGGAATATTCTCTGCAAACAGTGCACAGGTATTAGATGTTTACAAATACACACTGTTTCTTTCATAATAACTGTGTAAGTGCCACGGATTTATTTTTGCACATAAAATGCTGAAAGAACTCCTGGGACTATTTAATGGAAATGCATGGAAAATACACAGAATATAAGGAACATTGAGCCACAGTCAGTGGCCCTAAAAAGTGATAGCATAAAAATGCACAAAAATGTAAAAATATTTGTATCCAACTCTCCTCCTCATTGATTTTAGCTTTACATTTTAAATGCTTTGGGGAGTTGTGTCTTTATTAAATATAAATCCCCATGTTTCTCATGGGAAAACACTGTAATTGGCTGGTTGCAACATAGAGCACAAATTATTTCAGATCCAGCATAACCAGACAGCATATTTCCTTTCCAGAGCTATCTTGAGTCTATAGTGCATTTATAAATAATTTCTCTGCCCTTTCAAACTTTAATAGTTTTGCTTGAAGGTATGAGAAAAATAATGTGTTAATGTTAAGAACAAATACATTGAAGTCTTGAATAATGGTATTACATGATTGCATTACATGAACAAATTCATATTGTCACAAATAAGCAAACAAATGAGGACAATTTCCCTGTTATTGAAACAAGTTCATTACCAGCTAGAAAATGGGAAATAAAAATTCAACTTGTCTTTAAATTCAATTTTTAAATTGTTTACAAAATAGCCATAACTTACTAGGATTAAGTAGTTTAGTTTTCTTTAAAAAATAAGAGCTTTATGATTTTTAAAGAATCAAATTTGTCTTCAGGTAATATATGAACACTTTTTCTTTGCTCTGTACTTAATGTAATCCTGACATGTAAATCAGCAGAACTAGGGCTTCACAGACAAAAATTAAAAAGGAAGAAAAATGAGCAGACACACTACTCATTTTTATAAGCATAAATATGAAATAAAAAGCATTTAGTAATAACATAAATTTTAAATTCTTTCTTAATTAATTTCAAGTATTCATTTAAAAACATATGTAACTCCAAAAAAGAGTGTGTTGCTCAAAATTCTAGCTTGAATTTTTATAAAGTTATTTATATTTAAGAAAAGTTTTCTTTAGACTTGAAGTTGTTTTCTGAGTTCCAGGAAGCACATAGTGTCTCCTGAGCAATTTGATTAATCTTTACAAATGTTTCTTCCATAACTTAGATCAACAGTAAATAAACTCATATCTCAAAAGGCCTAAGGTTCAAGTAGAAATGTCAAACACACTATTTTGAGTTGTTTCTAAAGCTTGCAAAATGTGCCAATAAAAATTCTTAAGAAAATATTACCTTTGACATAATGATTTAAAAACACAAAAAATATGTGCAGTTATTATTTGATCATTTCTTAAAGGGTAAAACAGGACAATATTTCAAACCTTGAAAATATAAAAACTCATTCTTATGGGAAAATTTAAAATTTCATGCCTTTAATTTCTTTCTCTTTTAAACTAAAAATTCTAAGAGAAGACCAATTTTATTTTCACTAGTAGACAAGACTTTCTAAATTATTTCCCGTGCAAAATTAGTATACTTATTTCCTGCTTAACAATGAATTTTTTAGAATTCGTTTAAAAATTTGTTTATTTCCTGGATAATGGCTGCCATTAATTTGGTAGCTCAGTTTGACAACTCTCAGTGGGTAGGTGCACATGCAAAACAATCAAAGAATTATTTAAGTATGGAATATAAATTCATGGATTCACCTGATAAGAGCTTTTTCTCCAAAATATTCTCCTTTCTGCAGAGTTTTTATCAGTTGTGGTTGATCATGGCCCTCAGTACTCTGGGTGACTTTTACCTAAATGATGTCAAATAATTTAAGAAGAGAGAGAGAGAGAAGAAAATAAGGAAAATCTGAACACATATCCATTCAACCAGACCCTCCTGTTCTGTATAAACTTGACTCAATAAGGAAAAATCAAAGCCTTTGCTTTAATTTTGCAGTAGTTATGACAATCTAACTATAGTCACCTCATTTGGATGGACTAGAAAATCCTGTGATTGAACACAATCCACCTTTTATAAGAGGAAGCTTCTCCATCCAAACCTCACGACTCAAAGTTATAATTTTTTACATGAATCCAGTTATTCCTTCCTAAGGATGCTCAAAGCAAATAATAATAGTCCTGTGGGAACTTTATTTTTTCAAAAAGCCAAATGGAGTTGACAAATCAATCACGAATTGATCCCTTGATACTCTGAGTATCAAGAGTTCTAAATCTCATGTCCATGACTGACTTGTTGATTCCTGTGTACCCTCTAAAACTGAATGCAAAATGTGGATATAGAGGAGGGTCCACAACTTTCATGACAGTCCCAATGCGATCCACAGCCCAGGAAGGTTCAAGAACCCCCATAGCAGAGCCAAACAAAAACTTCAATATTCCTTTTTGTGGCTAGAATTATTCCAGTTCAACATGGTAAGAAGGACTGCATCATTCTGATTAGAAATTCTGGTTAGCACTTATGGAAATCACAATAAATTTAAAAATTTTTTAATGATAAATGCAATTTGTTTATTAACCAGGATTCTTTCAAAGTATGAGGTCCAGGTTGAGGAGAAATGATAAAAAGTGGTTCTGAGTGTTGAAGCGTTTCTGAAACTATTATGTTAAAAATTTTTTTTCCATCACTGGGGGCCCAGTTCAAAGTTCAACCACAAAACCAGTTTACAAAGGGCAGTGTCTGATTCTCTGATGATAAACTCTTCCATGGAAGAAAGAGCATATGTGAAGATCTGACAGCTTATAGACACAGGTGCTCAAGATTTTATCCTTTCCATCAATATTCCGCAAATGCTTTTTGTCTCTGAGGAACATTGTAAAGAGTCAAGCTGGGAATAACCGGCAACATGTTATCCACTCAACATCTAGTTTAAAAAAAGATTTGTGGTCTATATTAGCGTAAAATTTTCATCAGCATCTAAATCAACTTGAGCAACTGTGTACGAACTGAAGTTCTGAGCCATATTGTTCTACAGCTTGATGCCTGATCGTTCTGTCCTCAATTGTCTAGTTCATTCTCTTCCACCTGTTGTTTGTCTTATCAGTGGGTTGGGGAAATGTTCCAGCCCTTGATCTTAGACCCCTGGGCTGAGAATCACACACTCATTGGATTATTAGAAATAATCCAGTCATTTTATACACAATGAAAGGACATCCAAAGAAAGCCAAGTGACCTGGCTAAGGTCACTGAGAAATTACTAAATCAGCTGGAACCCAAGACAAGTCTCCTGTGGGCCCAAAGCCAGTGCTCAGACTGCCCCCCGTCGCTTCCCCAGGACTCTTCTGAGCAGAAGGTCCTTTAACTGCTCACTGCAGACAGAGGACTTAGGCTGCAATGCAGAACACTGCTGCATTTATGGCCAACAGATTTGATACGATTCTTTGATTTACTTTAAATAAAGTTTAACTAATAGTTACCTTTCCTTTTGCTAAAATGAAAAAGGTACTTCCTTCCTCGCCCTCTCTGATAATGTAATCTCCTTTGTCATAGTATTCCTATGGGGATGAGAGAAAAAGAAAAAGTTAGATGCAGTGGAGACATTCAGATGACACAAGTGAAATAGAACTCCTGGTGTCTTAGAAATGAGCATTCCACACCTGTTTCTGTTATTTTTTTGCTTATTGTAATTGTAATCTTCTTAAGTATTGTAGTCTTAAACCATGAAAAAGTAAGGAGACTTTGCTTGTTTATCTGCATTTATGTTTATATTTCATGGAAAAAAAAATCACCTGGAATACTGAATTTCAAGCATGAACACTGAAGACACAAAGAAATGAGAGCAAGGCAATTATCACCGATCCGCAGGTGGGCTTCACCCAAATAATCTAAATACAAACGGTTCAGTGATCTGCAACAGTCTGAAACTGGCGCTAGAGTTTAGAAAGAGGACAAATATTATCTAATAAATTGAAAATATTATCCTCAATGGATATGAGGAATATCAGCCTCAATTCCTAATTTCTTTCGGAGCAAAGGTTGGGAAAATTCTACATACACAGTAAGGAGCTCTTTCATATGGATTCTTTCCAAAGATTTATCATCATGAAAGGTTGACATTAGAATTTTTACATGTAAATTCTGTTTTTCAACAAAGTTTAAACTCATGAAATCCTAAACTGTCACTTATTTCTTTGTTTCCCTCATATAGGTGAGTGTAATCAGAGAATTCTTGTCAGGGAAAAGTAATTCTTCCACCTGCCAGACCAAAAAAGTAATTCAGTGTCTTAGAAAATAAAAGATGGATTAAACTTTCCATCCCTACTTTGCTTTAATTTGATATTGCCACAAAGTCATAGAACTAAAATGGATCTCTTAATTATTTATACAAACAAAAATGGGCTTGTTTAATTTTCGTAAAAGGCAAAAAGAACAACACAATAGCTCTCTCTTATTTTTATTTTAGACTTGAAAATAAAATCCAAACAAACTACTTTTGTGTCTGCTATAGTTCAGTATCTTTTTTGGTCATTTACTCTTAAAACATATTTACATTAATGGAATAAACATTACTCCTAATACTAATAAACTTACCTTTTATTTACATAGCACTATGTACATTTTACAAGGCATTCAACATCTCATGGAAGGAAGCAGAGTATCTCAGGGGAAAAGGCACTTTGAAGCCACAGAAATCTAGATTCAAATCTCAGTTCTGCTTTGAATTTCACTTTCATCAATCCAGAAAATTCAAATAAGAACATTTATACTCAAAGATTGAGAGAAGATAAGCACATTAGTTTTCTATTGCTGCTGTAACAAATAACCACACACACTTAGTGGCTTGAAACTACCCCCATTTATTATCTGAGTTTCTGTGGGACAGAGAGTCCAGGCACGGTGTGGTTCACCTGAATTTCTCTGTTCAGGGTCTCTTGAGGCTGAAGTCAAGGTGTCAGTAGGGCTGTGTTCCTTTCTGGAGGCTCCGGGGGAAAAACTGCTTTCAAGTGTAATCAGGTTGTTTGGCAGAATTCAGTTCCTTGCGGTTGTAGGATAAAGTCCCATTTCCCTGATGGCTGTGAGCTGGGGGCTGCCCCCTTAGCTCCCAGAGACTTCTCTCCTGTCCTTGCACAGAGCCCCCAATATTTCAGAACCAGTAAGTGCACATGAAATTCTTCATACACTTGGAATCTCTCTGACTTCCACTTCTGCTGCATCTCTCTGATTCCAGCCAGAGAAAATTCTCTGCTTTTAAGGGCCCGTGTAATAATACTTGACCCACCTAGATAGTCCAAGATAATCTCCCTTATTTTAAGGTCCCAAACCTTAATTACATCTGCAAAGTTCCTTTTGCCATGTAACATAATGTATTTATGCATTCCAGGGTTTAGGATGTGGATACTTTGGAGGGGGTCCATTTTTGCCTACCACCATAAGTCAATTAAAGACAATTTTTCATGCATTAAAAGCACCTGAAATGTAGTAAATACTCAATTAATGATTACCATGTTAAGGGGGAGGCTGAGAACAGTTTGCTTAGATGTTACTTAAATCTTCTGGACCTCAGTTTCCTATTCTGTAAAATTAAGATGGTATGACCTACCACACTTAAGGATGTGTGAGGACTAAGTGAGATAGTCACCTGGTGACTGTTAATTCCTGCGAAAGAGTCTGTGAGCTGGTCATCAATGTCTTCCACAGGTAAACTGCATTCCCCAGCCTCCCTGCTGTTAGCTGTGGCCATGTGGTTAACGTCCAGCTAAAAGGGTCTGAGTAGAAGCAACGTATGCCACTTCCATGCCAGGCCCATGAACCATTCCAGACACGTGCCTTCATACTTGTGCCCCATTTGTAACAGCATGTCCCAGAGAAATCCTGGGAGAGGGACCATGTGGAAGATGGCAGAGTAGCCATCAGCTTGGGTTCCTGAAGGATTCTGCATAGCCACCTAGGACCATCCTCCCTGGACTGTTATGTGAGCAAGAAACATGCTTCTGTTCTACCCGGAAAATAGTATTTTGAGTTTTTACATCACAAGCTACTTACTCCAACTCTCTATTTTTTCTCATTATGGCTCTATCACAAACCTTCACTCGATTCAAGTGTGATCTTACCATTCAGATGACTGTGACCCGCAAAGGTTAAGTGACTGACCATGACACTGCAGTGCAGGGGTCTTCATGATATAGTTAATGTTCAATTCTCTTTACTAGAACTGCTAGTGTCACGGTGGACGTTCCTGTTTCAGGCGGTCTCAGGCTCTCCTGTTCCTATGTCAATCTCAGTCCCCATTACCCAGACAGAGCAGAAGGAATCTGGAGAATTTTTGAACTGCTTATAGGCTGTTCTTCAGTTATTATACAGCCTCTGGTCTGTGCAAATGTGCAGCTTTAATTTCTGTCAGTCGGATAAGCCAAAAGGCAGAAGCTGGAAATGGAACACTGAGAAAGCGCTTTGTTGTTTCTTAAGGGGCAAGCTTCCTAGTGGTATTTTTCCCAGGGATGAGTCTTTGTCACCCAAAACCATGGGAGGAAGATAAATAATACCTCCCAGTGTGTTGACAGTAACTTCATAGATCAGAAAAAGCTGTGGATGTAGATCAGACCAAAAATATATAGTGGTAAGTACTGGCTACGATGCCACATTAACCAGTGTTTGTCAACTGGGGAGTGCAGCCAGTCTAGCCAGGGTGATCACCAAGACCAAAAAGAGAACTTCAAACAGTGTGGTTTATTGTCCTGTGGTTACATTGCAAAGGGGTCCCTTAGAGGACCAAGAAGCCATAGACCCTACCCTGTGAGGCGATGGTTTTCAAGCAGTTTTTACCCTGACCTACAGTAAGAAACATATTTTACATGTACACCCACAAACACACATGTGACCATGCACACACACATTTGTATAAATCTGAAACATATGTGAACAACACTTATGCTTACTACCCTGATATATTTTTAAAGTGTTCCTCTAAATTGATTTTATGACCTACTAATGAGTCTGAAAAAGATGATTTAAAAGAAGATATCTAGAAACACTGAGAGTAGGTACTTAGTATATGGCCAAAAGGAAACTTAGGAAATCAATTCCAGGGCAGACTGAGAGATAGAGGTTAAAAGTAAACCATACACTGGAAAAAAAAGAAGAAGAAAACCATACATCAGAAACTGCTAAAGATGGAAAGAGTTTTTCATGTAAAGAAAATGCTCATTCTGTGATAGCTAGCAAAATGATAGATAGAGCCTGAGTGCCTGTAAATAGAATATATGAAACCAGAATTAAAATCTAAGGTGATGGAGGACAAAGACAAAGAAGCAAGCTTATGATTTCCTTAGTTTCCTTAGTGTGCGCCTAGAAATCTTCATCACAAAGAAGAACTGATGATACACAGTCAGATGTATGATCACACACACACACAAACCCTGCATCATGTGACCATGTCCCTAAGTTGATTGTTTAAAAAACTGTATACATTTATTGGGGTTTGCTACCAGCTATTTTTGTTTGTCCAAGTACAGTAGTTAAAATACTTTAGAAATTTTAAAGCAAACACACCTGGATTAGGTGGACCCTATCAACCATTCCAGCATAATTTAGCATCTGACTGTTTATTTCCAAGGAACCGGAGCCTACAAAATGAAAAGCAACAGAAATTCCTGCATTTGGGTGAGCCAACTGTACAGAATTTTGTAATTGAAACACTGAGACAGCCCGTACAGATGTGACCCAGCACCCCCTTATTTTATAGATGAGGTGACCCTGATGCCCACCACAATTAACTGACAGCTGCGAGGGACAGAGGCTTGACCATAAACCTTAATCTCCAGACTTTGGACTAGCTAACTTTCTAGGACACCTAGCTGCAAAATCCACAATTATCTCAACTTTCTTATGGTTCTAGATGTAACCATTAAAATGGGAAAAACCCTCTGGCTTATGCAAGTGTGGAACTATAAGAAAGGAAGACTAGACTTTAAAAAAAATGATGAAAAATGGAAAACTTGTGACTAAAGAGGCAGACTATGGCAAACCCTAAATATATGTATTCAATTCATAACTTTAAACTTTAAGAATCGTGTTGTTGGGCTTCCCGGGTGGCGCAGTGGTTGAGAGTCTGCCTGCCAATGCAGGGGACACGGGTTCGTGCCCCAGTCCGGGAAGATCCCGCATGCCGTGGAGCGGCTGGGCCCGTGAGCCATGGCTGCTGGGCATGCGCACCTGCGCATCCGGTGCCTGTGCTCCGCAACGGGAGAGGCCACAGCAGTGAGAGGCCCACGTACCACAAAAAAAAAAAAAAAAAAAAAAGAATCGTGTTGTTAAAATGTGGATTTCTGGGTCCCTACCCCAGAGTTCCTGATTCCGTAAGTGTGAGGTAGTACCTGGAAATCTGCCTTTTAAGCAGCATCACTGGTGATCTGATCAAGGACAAGGACATTTCACATTCCCCACCCCAGTCCCACTCCCACTAGAGCTCCAGTTTCATGAAAGATGCCACGTCAGAGTGGCAGTGCAGAGGGTCACTGGGTCAAATACCAAATCTCTGTAACAAAGAGTTCCGTAACTTTTCGATCCACCACACGGTCAAATCCCAGGCTTCCCGGATCTCTCACCGAGAGTAGGAACAGAAACTCTTCCCACTCTTGTCTTCCGTACTACCCAACTGCCAGGTACAGAAGTCACATTGTCATTTTCATTATCATTAATAGTCACACTGCATTTGGAATCTGTGTCATGCTTTAGGGTGTGCATTAGTTAACTCTTAAAGCACACCAGTGAATGTGTTGCTACTTTTCCCACCCTCTTTTTCCCATTAGACCACGAGAAGAGGTTTAAAGGCAATGTCTGCCTCCAGAACTGAATACTTTGGGTGATTTATGCTAAAGCAAGAAATGCTGTTGGAACACTGCACATTCAGGCCATGTGGTCTAGGACTTCAACAAACTAAAGTCTTAACAAACACATCAGAACAACTGCTTGGTGATGGGAAATTCTGATACTCCCTCCCCACCCCCTGCACAAAAACTTAAAACCACCCAAAATCAACTCCTAAATAGCATGCCAGATTCAGCCTGTTTTTCTCAAAGATTATGGAGCCAGTTTGTGGGACAGCTGGCCCTGGAACTCAGCAGGTGCTCTGTCATAACTCCAATGCATTAGTGATTGGCTGTGGTCAGGACCCAGTTGATGGGTCATTAGTCCAAGCTATGCTGGTAAATTATGTGCTTTTCTTAGTGCTAAATAGATCCCATTACTCCCTTGTTAATCACTTTCGAATTTGTGAATTTTCACACATTACAGAGACACATTTGTTTGCCAGGTATGAATAAAGAGCCCTTTATAAACCACGCTGCTGTCTGCAAATGCTAATATATAATAAAGCCTTCTAGGGTGTTTTAAAAGATGAGACTTTCAAATTCGAATTGTGTGTTAATTAATACTAGGTTGGAGCCTCCATCTATATATTCTGTAGCTATTGCCTGTGGCTACTATAAATATGTGTAATTTACCATTTATTTTTAATGATACTAAATTTTAATATTTTCTGTCAGCATGGAATTCCCCTCTGGTGAATCTACTCTATTAGTGTTATATTAAAAACAGATTTCCTCGGTTAACAAAAAAATATAGGGCCTCTCCAGCTTTAAAAAAAAAACACTCAGAAATTAGGATGAATTATTAATTTGTAACATCTGTGATTGGGTTATGTTACACTGAGAAAATCCCAAGAGATGCAGGGCAAGCAGTCCTCTTGAAAATGACTTCATATCTGAATGCTCTGGGGACACAAGGCCAGGCACTGTGTCATCATGGCCTGTCCTTGATAAACTGCTGGATGGGTTCCATGAATTGTAAATGGAAACATTACTGGTGTCACTTACACTTAAGGATAAAATGGTTGGTGCTCCCTTCTCAACAGGTATTAGTTTACATTGTATATTGAGATTGACAGAGGCATGAATCTGTCAACAATCAGTCTTGCAGGGTATTTTTTGTCTCCCACTGAGAATAGCTTTATAAAATCTTAAAGTCTACATCTGATTCCTTTACTATTCCTTACCTCCTTTAAATTCCCGAAAAGCAATTTGGTTTCAATGAAATTGACTGACACACACAAAAAAAAAGTTAGACAGAGGTTATTGACTTTGAATATTAATCTCTGAAGAGGTTTTTATATAATGAAAATTATTAGAATCCAAGGTACATATCATAAAAGCATTATTCACAAAAAGACTTGACTAGTCTGGGACAAGAACCAACCATCGGCGTGATGCCTAATACGAATTTTTGAATACGTTCCAATACGCCATTTTTCCCTAGATGTTAAAATAGGTAAAGTGCTTCTTAAGTACAGGGGTTTTTTTTTTGTTTTTTTTTTCTTTAAAGTCTTCATAGCCTAGAGTTTTCAAGTATGGAATGTTTCATAGCTTGATTCAGAAGCCTGTTCACAAAAGTCCCAATATACCCTTTCTCTACTCCATTACCTAATTATGCATCACTGACTCATTCATACTACGAAAACTCTGTAAGGGATTGTGATGTTAATTGCAGAAAATCAAATGCCTCTTGAGTGAGGCAGATTCGTTTTATAAAATATACTAAAAAGATTAAAATATGTAAATCAAATGTCACTTTACACATGCAAATCTAATTTTCTTTTATATGTTTCAGAAGAGTCCCCGAACCCCACCCCAGCCCCTTAATTCAGTGTGAGTTTTCACAATAGAAAAAGGCTCCTGGTCTCTGTGGACTGGTGATCACCATCTTTTCCTGTTTAATCATTTACAGTGCTAATAATGACTAGATCATATAATCTTTTAATGAAATATAGTTTTTACTTTAAAATTTCTTACCACTTCCAAGCAGTCTATGATCTTGGTTAATTTATCTTCAGGTAAATTCTTCAGCAAGGATACGCTGCAAAATTAAAAAGAAACCTTTATTTAATTATCATCATGAATTAAACTATACACCTCTACACAGATTCATGCATGCATTTAAAAAATATAATGCACTTTAATTTTTCCAAAGTAAACCTCCAAATATATCACACATAAATAACTGAATTTCAGATACACTGAAATTATATAATCACATATAACAGCAGATATTTATCACAGGTAAATAAATAAAAATAGTAAGACCCCATGAAAGGAAAAAAATCAAATTTTGTTTCTTTGGAGAAAAAAAAATTACATTTGTTGTTGGCTTACGAAGTGAATCACATCCAGAAATGTGTTCCACATCTCAATATCTCTTTTATTAGCATGGATGAGGACCTCTGCTTCCAGAGGAGAATCAGATTTTCATCTAAATCCTTGTAATTAAGTAAAGACTGAATCCAGGGGGGAATGTAGGAATTAGCATGGAAATGATCTTGATTATTAGTCATATTGTACTGTCTTTTAAAATTAATGGTAGCCAGAGGCATGTAATAGGAACATTTTTACAGATAATAATAATATACAGAGAATGACAGAATACTGAAATTGTTTGAAAAAAATTTTTTAAATTCCACTCAGGGGCTTCCCTGATGGCACAGTGGTTGAGAGTCCACCTGACGATGCAGGGGACAGGGGTTCGTGCCCCGGTTCGGGAGGATCCCACATGCCGTGGAGCGGCTGGGCCCGTGAGCCATGGCCACTGAGCCTGCGCATCCGGAGCCTGTGCTCCGCAACGGGAGAGGCCACAGCAGTGAGAGGCCCGCGGACCGCAAAAAAAAAATTCCACTCAGTATGATTAACCCATCAGTATGATTAAATTGTTCTTTTAAAGAAATTCCTACTTTACCCATTTTCACTCAGGACTGTTGATATAACTTCTATAAGATAGATACTTCTTTCTTACCATCTAAAATTTGACACTCCTAAGGAAAAAATGATGCTCCTCCATAAATACATGATTGGATCTGAGTTTTGAAAAGAGAGCTCTAGACTCATTCTTGAACACAAGGACCAGGAAGCATGTAGTCAGGAGCTGGGTCTAAGAATGTCTGCATCTGAATCATTTGTAATTGCAAAACACTGGAGCATGCCCAATGGGAGAGCAGATATATGAACTGTGGTCGAGTCAGATAACAGAACTCTACAACAGGAGAAATGACTGCACTAACCAAGTAGATGAACCTTAAAAAATGTATTGAGTGAAAAAACTGACTTGCAAAAATAACACCAATTTTGTAAAGTTCAAAAATAGGCTAAACCGGGGCTTCCCTGGTGGCGCAGTGGTTGAGAGTCTGCCTGCCGATGCAGGGGACACGGGTTCGTGCCCCGGTCCGGGAGAATCCCACGTGCCGCGGAGCGGCTGGGCCCGTGAGCCATGGCCGCTGAGCCTGCGCGTCCGGAGCCTGTGCTCCGCAACGGGAGAGGCCACAGCAGTGAGAGGCCCGCGAACCGCAAAAAAAAGGTTAAACTAAGCTACAGGCAGAATAATAAAGAATAGCAAGGTTACGATTACCAAACTTCAGAATACAGACTACTCCCAGGAGAGGAGGTGCCCCAAGGAAGGCTAGAAAATGACATAGGGGAGCAAATGAGAATGCCAACAACATTGCTAACCTTCTACTTAGGCTGGGCCCGTAGCTTGATGGGGCTCACTTTGTTATTATGTTATTAAAACTTACATATGTACTATGTATCATTTGATACATGTCAGATACTTCATAATAAAAAGATGTAAATGGAAAAGAGCTTACTGTATATTATGAAACAAAGAGAAATGTATTTCTCTAATGTGTCTCCTTATGGATGAAAAGGTAAAAGGGTTAACCAGAACTTTTTTCTATATAGTGGCATATAGAAAAAAAGGGAATACTTTTTGTTCCTTTGGTTTAATTGAGTAACACATGCCCGTCATGAAAGTTCTACTTTGGGTCCAAACTGGGCGCTGTAGCGTTAGTGAAAATTCTCTCCTGTAAGCCTATCACCTTTGGGGATTGTTGAGGAAATTGATATGAGAAAAAATCTTTTGTCTGTCTCCCCTCTATGAAGGCAGAGATCAGGTTTATCTTGTTCACCACTGAATCCACAATGTTTACCCCTGGCAATAATGCATGAATGAATGCATGAATGAGATACCAAAAAGAAGAAAAGGAGGGAAGGAACCTGTACTAGTAAATTCTCTGAGCTCCCTCCACTAAGGCAGAACGCACTAGACTCCAAGGGAAAACCTAGTGGCTCAGGTTTTATCTCAGACATGATGCAACCCATGGGCACCGGTTTATTTATGTATCCTTTTTTGGCCCTTGCGTAAGTGCAGTTTATTAGCTTTAAATACTGACCTGCATTGCTCAGTTGCTGGATTTTGAGATTACCTACACTCAGGTAGACCCCACAATATGACGGCTAAGGCACTGATTGTCGTATAGGTAAGGCACCTTCTTGTCATTACTGCAGCTCTCTTCCAGGAGTCATTATTGTTTCCGGGAAAGTAAATCAGCAAGCGTCCCTAAGAAAAACCTCAATGCCTGCAATGTTCTACTGATTAACAATGCCTTCATTCAATATTCACTGAGTCCTCACTATATGCTAGGCACAGCAGGGCCCTAAAATCATTGACTTTGCAGGCTAGTTATGCAAGATAAAGTCACTATACTTAAAAAGAACTTGGAATTTATTTTTGGAAACCACAGGATATTTTATTGTTATTACCACTTATCAAAGGTTACATTTCATTACAGTATGTATTGCAGTTTCAGAGACTGTCAAATCTCCCACAAAAGACACAGAAATAGTTTAAATAAGGAACTTATACTTTCCAAAAAAAATGTTTTTAATGTGTAGCTGACCTTTTCAGTTACATAGGTACTTGTTTCTCTGTAATTTGATGTGTCCAAGTTGTTGGGGGTTCAGAACAGTTGACAAAATGTGTATGTTCCAAGGATCCATATCGTGATAGCAAGCATAATAACATTTTTGGCAAGTTAATTTGCTGCAAATAATAGTAATTTGGAAGATGGCGTGGCTATGCCAATGAGAAAAAATGTCTCAGGTAAAGCAAGTAAGGATAGTAAAATCATTTATTTTAATATTATTCTAAGCAAAGCATTATTATCTTTTGTTATCTACTTCCAAATTATAGGACATCTTTCAAAGTCAACTGAGCAACCCAAGTGAATATTTTAGGATTTTATGCACATTATTCTATACTATGTGCAATGACTCCATCAACACAAGGGCAAAATTAGCAAGAGAAATAAATCAGTGAACAAGGCTAATGGGAATGAAACATAATTCTTCATCTATATAGTGTCATTTACTGCAAGAGAATTCTTTTGCTCCTTTGGCTTAATCATATGGAAAATGTTTAAATAAGGAAGATTGTAGTAAAATAATTACTCTGATAAAACCAACACATCCACAATATGGCTACACCACCTTCTGCTCTTTCTGCCACCAACATGTTATTCTTACCTTCTGAGGAAGTTTCTGTACTGTTCATCTCTGGCTTGAGCTGTCCTTCTCATTATATTCTGGAATACCTCTCGATCTAGTGCCCATGTTTTAACATTGGTAATAGCTTTAGAAAAATCAAGAAAATAATAAAATATTGTTTAGCTCTTAGATTAAGAAAACATTCCAACATGTTAATCAATAAATTTTTCATGTACTCTCATAAAATGATATTTCTTGGACAATGCATTATTTAAGCATGCAAATGGAAGGAAGTAGTGATGTAAAGAGTGTAATTTTATAAAATCATTTTTGGCTTTGAAATAAATGATGATTTGAAAGTGAGCAGCAAAAGATTTCCATTCTAATTATGTTTTGCTTAGGATGATATTAAAATTAGTTTGCAATCCCTAATTACACACTACATCATCAGGAGGTATTTTAGCTTTGTGCTGTGATACAAAAGAAAGCCAGCCAGCCTGTAGCTAATCCAGAGAGTGAAGAATTCACAAGCAGAGAGCTGAGAGTTAAAGATCTCTGCGTGTGAGTCTGTTTTTATGTCTTTTTATGTTGTTTAGACACTGTTGCTAACGGGAGCCAATATATTTTAAGAATCTCTATGGTTACTTTTACATAAAATATATAAAATCATTTTCAAAGAAATTATGCAAGACAGTTTTTGGGACAACGTTTTCATAGGAAAGACATTAAAATCAAGAATAAAATCTAAAAAGGAAGAAGAACAGAAGTAGCAGCTCTAAAAAATCTGTATGAAATTATGGTAGTAAGATATTTTTTAAAGGAGTGATGAGAGCCTACAGAAGAGATCAAAATCAAAATCTCTGGTTTACTAAACTTTAGAGTGAATTAGAATTATTGTGACATTCTTGTTAAAAATAGAGATCCCTGGGCCCCATTGTCAGAGATTATTTGGAGTGGAGCCTCGGAATTTGCATTTTTATCAAATACTGCAACAATGCTGACACACATAACCTCGTCCCAAACTCTGAGAAACACCACATCTAAGTAATTCAGAAGAAAACCTGATATTACCATGAATAAAGTCGATAAAAACAAGAACCCTAAGGAGAAGCAACTGAACTAATCCCAAAAGTCACTCATGAAAACTCTCATTAATTAATTCATATCCTTTTTGATATTTATACACATTTATTGGTTTAATTAAATTTTCTGGTTTGTAATATGGTCAGAACCTTATGGAGAATAGAAAGCAAACATGCTGGATGAGCCAAAGGCAAATGTCTACATAATACAAAATTGAAGTGGCAACGATAGCAAATACTGGAATCAATTCTGTTTAAATCCATACTCATATTTTATATACAGGTATCTGACGGAAAGATCTTTTTAAGCTTGAATCATTTAGACAAGGGCTTCAATATAAATCCTTTTATAAGCATAGCCTTTCTATTAATAAGAGCATATGGGGCACGATGGGAGACAAAAAGACTCAGGATGCAACAGTGTCTTAGGTTATCTTTAACGTCGTGTAACAATTTTAAAAATACAGCAGTTCATCTCCTGTTACCTTTCACAGAGGCAGTTCTTGTACAGTTGTATAAAATGGCTAGTTCCCCAAACGTTGTCCATATAGGAATGGATGATAGCCATTTCTCCCCTTGGAACACCTCTAGTTGACCCTCTATCAAGTAGAATGTAAGAAAACACAACTAATCAAAATCCACCTGGATTCCATAAGTTAAAAAAAAACAATCAGAAGGTATACAAAGCATACAGGTAAGATATATTATGAGTCTCATTATAATAAAGTGGTTAAGAATGCAGACTGAAGCCCACTCTCTATTAGCTGATTAGCCTGAAGACTTACCCACTCTGCCTGGCTTCCTCATCAATAATGGGGATAATATTAATAATATTTACTTCATATAGTTGTGAGAAGTAAATAAATTACTACAGGTAAGATCACAGATCATGGCTAGCACATAGTAGATGCCATGTAAGTGTTAGCTATTGGGAATTCCCTAGCGGTCCAGTGATTAAGATTCTGCGCTTCCACTGCAGGCGGGCACAGGTTCTATCCCTGGTCGGGGAACTAACATCCCGCATGCTGTGCAGTGCAGCCAAAAAAAACCCACAAAAAACAAAAACAAACAAACGAAATCCCGTATTATTATTATTATTGTGATTGTTACAAAGCTCTTTCCTGAAGCAGTGGATGGCAAGTGGTTCATTTAAAATTCATTCTACCCCATGAAAAATGTAGCACATGAAATTACTTCTCTTGCACAAGGAACACAACAATCACAGTACGTCTTGAAAACACAGCACAGGTGTTCACACTGGCGGAAGGACTAACTTGTCATAACTGAGAAGTATGCTGGCCCTGGAGTCAGGCCGCCTGGCTCTGACTAGTCTTTGGCCATGTGACCTTGGGTACGTTACTTCCCATGCCTTGCTTGTTGCCTAACCCCTCATTCATTGAAATGCATTAATAAATGAAGTCACTAAGAAGAGAATTAAAAGACAAGCCACAGGGCTCCCCTGGCGGCGCAGTGGTTGAGAGTCCGCCTGCCGATGCAGGGGACACGGGTTCGTGCCCCAGTACGGGAAGATCCCACATGCCGCAGAGAGGCTGCGCCCGTGAGCCATGGCCGCTGAACCTGCGCGTCCGGAGCCTGTGCTTCGCAACGGGAGAGACCACAGCAGTGAGAGGCCCACGTACCGCAAAAAACAAAAACAAAAACAAAAAAACTGTAGCTTGCTGGTGAGTAATGCTGATAACAGGAGAGGCTGTGGATGTGGGGAGGCAGGGGTATATGGGAAATCTCTGTTCCACCCTATCAATTTTGCTGTAAACCTAAAACTGCTCTAAAAATTAAATTCATAAAAAAGAAAGAGTGCTTGACACCAATCTTTGGCTAAGCAGAGTTTGGGGGAAGGGAGAAGCAACTTCCTCACCATGCTTCTGCCCTGGCAATTCTCTTCTCTTTTCCCTTCAAACAAATGCAAATAAAAGCTTAGCTAATCAAAAGCTTTGCAAAAAAGACCTATATTCTTAGAGGAAGAAAATGGTGGGGTTATTTCTCTTTCCCTTGAAGAACTGGTCTTTCCTTCTCCTAATTCACCACTAAGTAGCTCTGGGTCATCTCCGTCCAACCACTCATTCAGTGCATCTGATATGAATACCTATGCTGTGCCAGGAACTAGCCCAGGTGAAAGAAAGACAGGGTAGACAAAACAGAAAAGATATTTATCCTGTTAGAACTTATATTCTAGTAAGAAATAAATTCTGTTTTGGCTCCGAATCTTATATATTAGCTATGCAATTTAATAATTTCTCATTATAACTAAATTCTATTCCATCAAAACTACTTAGCTTCACTGTTGAGTTAGTCTCATGGAACTTTATGCATTTCAAGTTTTTTTCTAATTCGTTATGGCACATGGGACTTGAGCAACACTGAACAATTGTATGGAATACCAAAAGTTTAAGCTAAATATGCTTTTACTATTTGCTATTCTTGCTCTATTTTATAAAGGAGAGATTTTGAATTAACAAACTAATTTGCTCGATCAATTAAATCACACAATTCAATTCTTAGATAACATCATAATTGATTCAAATAAGAAAGCATCCAATTTTCATTTCCATGTGTGCTATAGCCCTGACTTCCATAACTATATTGATACTGAGTTCTGTTCAAACCCTTCTCTCCCCAAGCCTTTCATCAGAGTTGCTGGCAAAGAACAAGATGAGCTGACATGAGTTTCTCATCCTTCCTTGCAGGTTTCCTAAATATTGGTTGACTTAATGCCCTATCTTCTCTCGCCAGAATGTTCTAGTGTTGCTAAAGTAGAAGTGAAAGAGCCAAGAGAAAAGTTGAAAGAGGGGGAAATTGCTCTGGGTCACCTGTCCCTAAAACTTGAAGGCTGGCTAAATTAAGACTGTAATTCACTTCTTGGGGAGAATAATTACTTGAGGATGACTATAGTTTTAAGGCCGTTGTAGACGTATGTGGCAAATAATACACTAATAATTATGCAACTGGCACGTTTAATGAATCAAAATAGAGAAAACAATCTTTTATACGCTGTCAATAGATGTGTATTAATTTGTTTGGATAGGCAACTTCTGCTCCACACCTAAGGCCTCAACGAAACAAAGTTAAGCATTGCTTAAATTTGTTTCTTAGTTTCTGTGATTCTTTTTACCCCTCCTTGCTATACAAGGATTTGTCTTATTCACCTGTGTCTCTCTCAGAACTCAGCACTGGGCTTTGACCATAGCTGGCCATCAATAAAAAATTATAAAGTTTATGGGCTTCCCTGGTGGCACAGTGGTTGAGAGTCCGCCTGCCGATGCAGGGGACGTGGGTTCGTGCCCTGGTCTGGGAGGATCCCACATGCCGCGGAGCCGCTAGGCCCGTGAGCCATGGCCGCTGAGCCTGTGCGTCCGGAGCCTGTGATCCGCAATGGGAGAGGCCACAACAGTGAGAGGCCCGTGTACCGCAAAAAAAAAAAAAAAAAATTATAACGTTTAGAAAGCATTGCTTAGATCGTCAGGACCTACAGTGCAAAATAAAAGGCCACAGCACATCCCAGGTTACCACTACCTCTGAGCAAGCCGTTTAACTTTTTTCCCTAAAAATCAAAAATTGGGGGCAATTCAGAATTTGACAGGGTATTCAATAACCGTAAGCTTTGTTCAGATGATTTCTTGTTTCTATATCTAAAAAAAAATTGTTGAATTCCAGTATAAGATTTATGTGTTTGATAAGCATTTGAGAAATAAATCCTTTTCCTATCTAACCATTATAATCTACCCAGCATGGAAGCATGTTCAAGGGATCATGTATGGAGGAAGCCATTTAAATGGTTCTAAAAACACCAGCTTTAACTCTAAGGCATTCCATTTGACTTATCTGTTGGTTAAATGTACCTGAATTGTCTTTTGAAATCATTGGTATATAACGAAAATATTTTACAAAGTCACAAAAATAATTATTTTCTCTTCCATGGTACAACAAGGGAAAAAGGTCAACACAAGCAGCAGTGTTTTGAATACTCTGAAACACCTTCTTGTATATGTTGAGTGAGTGGCACTGTGATTAAAAGTATGGACTCTCTAATCAGATTGTTTAAATTTGCATTCTACCTCCACCACTAATGGGCTGTGTGGCCTTGGGTAAGTTACTTAACCTCTCTGTGACACAGTCCACATAGTAACATGAAGATAGTAGCATTTGCCTAACAGAGTCGGTGAGTTGAAATGAGATCTTTCTATTAAGTTCTCAGTAGGATGCTGGACATAGAGAAAGCATTCTGTAAATATTGAGTATTAGCAACATGATCAACAAGGTTACTGTTCCATGAGCTCAATCTGTTATGTTTTCTACAAATAGAGCAACCAATTTTGCATTTTTGTAAATGTTTGCAAAAAATCATTAAACTATAGGCAAATATTTATTACATGGTGACTGGAAAAATCTGTGAAGCCCACCTGCCAGTACAAAGATATGGTTTCCTGGTTCTCCTTGCTTAATAATGTAACTCCCTTGCTGGTAGTTTCTCCCATACATGCATTCCACCATGTCTTTGATCTGCTGAGGATCCAGTCTCTTCAGAAATTGATTTTTATTAAGGGCATCTGTAATGAGCTTCTTCTCACTGGTATAATGGAAAGAAGATGTTAGTTACAATTAGTGAAAACCATGATTTGCTGTTTAGAGTCACTTCATTTTTATTCTTGATATTACTACCTATGTATTTACAACTTTCCCAGCAAGGAAAAAATTTTTTTCTAGCCCCACCAACATCTGACCCTTAGAACTACCATACTTTACTTGGAAATCCTTTGAAAACAGTTTTGAATATATTTTTCTAGTAAAATCATTATTAAACCAATTTTATCATCACTCCTAATTGTCATCATCACAAAGGTAGCATCCTTCAAAGTCCCTAGATGCAATACTAATGGACATATGGTTTTTAGATGGGAAGCAGGTCTGGTTGGTAGGTAGAAGGTGTATCTAAGGGACTATAACACAGTATTCATTCACTGATGTATACACGCGTGCCTAATTCCTACGGTGCTAGTCCTTTTATATCTTATTTAATCCTCACTACTATCCTGTGAGATGACTATTCCGACTTTATAGATAAGTAGACTAAAAGCTAAGAAGCAACTTATCCTCCCCTAGGATTTACATCTAAGTCTGTGAGTCTGAAGTCTGTGCTGCTTCCATTCCATCTGCTGCTCCTTCTGAGGTGGAGAAGTCAGCTCCCTTGGGACTCATAAGGTTTGATCAGACATAGCGGGTGATGGTGATAGTTCAGGTTTGCCTATGTTTTGACTCTTAGTACGTCTAGACTAGACAGAACCTACATTTCCAACCTCCCAGCCTATTCACTCCCCAAATCAGAAGCCCACTTGTTGGTAATCCTAGAACACTCCAGTTTCTTTTGGAAAAGAAGTAGCTCAAAATAATTGCCTAATCTGCATCACCGTAAATTTCTAACGTTCTAATTAGCATACTTTATATGTAGATATCATAGAATTACGAGCTGGAAGAAAAGTTGCCTAAGTCAGAATCTTTGCACAATATATTTGCTTTCACTCAAATTCAGTGTGATTCTTTTAAAATATGGGTATTTTCCTGTAATTTTCATTCAAACTCTCCCATACATAGCTTTGCTGTTTAAAAACTTGTGATCTTTTCTACACAGAAAGTGTTCAAGGGAATTCCCTGGTGGTCCAGTGGTTAGGACTCAGAACTCAGCGCTTTCACTGCTGGGGTCTGGGTTCGACCTCTGGTTGGGGAACTAAGTCAGGTGGCGTGGCTAAATTAAAAAAAAAAAAAAAGAAAGTTCTCAAACACAAGGTAAAAGTTCATGGAATTAGATACTTTATGATCCTATCTATCAAATCATTAGGCTTCATGAAGGAAACAGAGCAAAGTCTTGTACAGAAATTCCTTCTTCCCTACTCCATCAACCTCAGAGCCATCTGAACTCTCTGGGTTCCTTGAGAACTTCCTTCCTCCTTCATCTAATCTATCACTATGTGTTGTCAATTCTCTTTGCAAAATATCACTGTTATCCATTTTAGTTTCTATTTTCAAGGGTCACCACATCCAAGAAAAAAATCTTAGGTCTGGATAATTTTAACAGCTTCCTTTTTGGTTTTTCAGCTTCTAGTCTCTTCCCCCTGCAGTCCATCCTATACCACACTATCAGATTCACATTGGTAAATTCATCTTGACTTCACCCTGATCTCATTCTTCCTTCATCCACTAAAACCAACAATTCATTCAATTAAGATATACCGAAAAAATACTTTTGCAAGATATTCTTCTCAAGGGTAGAACTGTGAACAATATCATAAAAGTTCCAGATTTCACGAGTCTTTCATGCGAGTGTAACATTCCAGCAAGAGTTTCCTCAATGCCCACATATCCCAATTTCCCAAAATATGTTCCAAGAATCACTGTTCCTTTATAATCAAAAGTTTGCTGAGTTTAAACAATTTTGGAAATTCAGCATGCACAGTTTAACGGTTCAAAGAAATCTTGCAGTAAACAAATCTGTTTAAACCAATGTTTCCCAAACCTCAGTGTCTTTTTTATTTATTTCTTTTTTTTGGCTTAACTTCTATTAACATTCCATGGAAGTATTATGAAAACCCTTTTGCCATGGAAGACAATCAACTTCCCACAATCTGGATTCCCCATTTCCCACCATATGCCTCCACTCTATCCATCTAGCACTTACTCCCTAACACAAATCCTTTGTTACAGATAGACTGGTCTCCGCATTGTCTCCTATGCTTGCCAGCTTTACCTTCAGGCTTGGCACATTTTTTCTCCTTGAATTTAGCTTCTTTTCCCCTCAACCTACCCAAACATTAGACATCTACCAAGAAACCCCTTATGACCTACTCAACCCTACCTTGGTACTGTAGCTCACACAATCCTTCTGTTCTACCCTAAACTCCTAGAGTACTCGTTTTCATGTCCATCCAACTCACCAAATTTATCAAGCAAATACTTAAGACTTAAAAATTAGTAAAGCATGGCCCATAGCCTCAAAGAGTTCCCAGATCCTCTTAATTTAGTTTAGTCCATAAACACATTGTAATATTCTATTAGAAAAGAGTGCTTGGTACTTCCCTGGTGGCATGGTGGTTAAGAATCCACCTGCCAGTGCAGGGGACATGGGTTTGAGCCATGGTCTGGGAAGATCCCACATGCCGTGGAACAACTAAGCTCATGCACCACAACTACTGAGTCTGCACTCTAGAGCCCATGAGCCACAACTACTGAGCCCATGAGCCACAACTACTGAGCCCACGTGCCACAACTACTGAAGCCCGCATGCCTAGAGTCTCTCTGCAACAAGAGAAGCCACGACAATGAGAAGCCCACACACCACAACAACACTCGCCACAACTAGAGAAAAGCCCGTGAGCAGCAATGAAGACCCAACTCAGCCAAATAAATAAATAAATAAATATATTTTAAAAAATAAAGAAAGAAAAGAGTTCTCTCTATGAGGTTTTCTCCAAACTAAATCATAAATACTTAGAGGAGTGGGTGTTGTCTGGAATTTTCTGTTTACAAAGCTGCATACAGCAGTGATTAAGAGTATGAAGTTTGCAACTTCTTCTATAACTATGATATAGGTCAGCTATTATAAGCACAACTCTCCCTGCTCACACAAAACAAGTATAAAAGTTGATTAAAATATATATTTACAAATCTGTTTGATGGCATTGGAGACCTATCAACTTAGCAACAGCTTGATGAATGATGATCAACAAGAGAACATGATTTGACATTCACCTCTGCTTTTTCCTTCAAGGCATTTATTGATTTGTAGACAGCATGAAGCAGAGTTTTGGCAGTCTCAAAGGATTGGGAAGACACAGGTCAGTGTTCAAGACACACCATGAAAGAGGATCCTGGTAAACACTCAGAATTTCAGATGGGACATCTAAAGGGCTATAAACTAGAAGTAAAGACTAACAAAAAACAGGCAAAAAGAGTCCCAAACCAACTTTGAAACTATTCCTATTTTGGCTAAAATTATTTGCCCCTGCTTAACTGCCTGTGAGAAGCAAAGGTGAATATTTTCTGTAGGATGTTCACAAAATCTAGGACTCAAATTTTCTCTATAATTTTTCCATAAGGAGTATCTGGCATGATATCAAAAACTACCAGGCATACCAGGAGAAAAGATCAAATGACTGAAGACCAAGAGGAAAAAAAACAATAGAAACAGACCCACAGTAGACTAAAAAAATTGTACGTATCAAGCACAAACTTTAGTACAACTATAATAGGTTTAAGAAAATCAAGGATAAAATAGAAAATGTCAATAGAGAACATGAACCTTTTTAAAAATCAAGTAGATATTCTAGAATTGAAACATACAATATCTGAAGCTTGGACCTCAATAGATGGGTTTAAAATCTGATAAGACACAGCTGAAAATGATTACAAACTGAATATGGGCAGGTAGAATATATCCAGATAGAAGACTGGAGAAAAATCTAGGACAGAAAATAGAACAATAAAAACAAAAACAAAACAAAACACAGGAGACACATATGGCATGATAGAGAAGTTGAGCATATATGTAATCTGGACCACCAAAGAAAGGGAAAGAATTAGCCTGAAACAATACATGAAGGTAACATATTCAAGAATTTTCTTAAATCAATGAAAATGTATCAAGCCATAGACAATAAACATCAAACAAAATATATACATTAAAAATTATTTAGTCCCGTCATAGTCAAATTATTGAAACACAAAAAGAAAAATCTATGAAGCAGCTGGAGAAAACAGACATATTACCTTCAAACAACCAACAACAGGACTGACTTACTCTTCAACAGAAATAATGGAAACCAGAAGACAGTGGAATATCTTCAAAGTGCTTCAGAGTGCCTATTCCAATATCTTTACCCAGTGAAAACAGCCTTCAAAAATGAGAGCAAAATGAATATATTTTCAAAATGTTATTCCGTTGGCAACAGACTTAACAGAGAAGGAAAATGATCCTGGATGGAAACTAGTAGATGTTAGAAGAAAGAAAGAATGGGAAAAGTAAATATCTGGGTGACTAAAGGAAGCTCATCTTTATAAAAGAGTAATAATAATACCTTGTACAGTTTGAAATATGTGATAAACAAAATGTATGAAAACAAACAGCCAAAACTGCATGGTCAGTAAATGGAGTTAGTTAACATAATTTAAAAGCACTAATCTATATTGGAAATTGAACAAGTTAAGGATGCATGTTACAATTTAGGGTAACCCCTACAAGATTAGACATAAAATGTTTAACTAGAAGAGAAAATGGAATAATAGTATGTACTTAATTAATTCAAGAAAATGGAAAGAAAATAGAGAAAAAGAAACCAAAGAAATGAAACAAATAAGAAACAAATAGTAAGATGTTAATGTTAAACCCAAATATTTTGTATTTACATTAAATATAAATGTAATAAATATCCCAATTAAAAGACCAGATTGTCAGACTGATAAAATAAATAAATAAAAAAGAAAATACCAAGTATATGTTGCTTATAGGAGGTATGCCTTAAAGATAATGATATAGAAAAGTTCAAAGTAAAAAAGGCAGAAAAAGATATACTATGTAAACACCAATTACAGGCATACCTCAGAGATATTTTGGGTTCAGTTCCAGATCCCAACAATACAGCAAATATTATAAGAAAGTGAGTCACACAAATTTTTTGGTTTCTCAGATGCATATAAAAGTTATGTTTACATTATACTGTAGACTATTAAGTGTGAAATAGCATTATGTCTAAAAAGCAATGTACACTCCTTAATTAAAAAATACTTTTTTGCTAAAAAATCCTAACCATCGTCTGAGTCTTCAGCAAGTCATAGTAGTAACATCAAAGATCACTGATCACAGATCACCATAACAAATACAGTAAAAATGGAAAATGTTTAAAATATTGTGAGAATTACAAAAACATGACACAAAGACATGAAGTGAGCAAATGCTGTCAGAAAAATGGGGTGCCTATAGATCTGCTGGACATAGGGTTGCCACAAACCTTCAATTTGTAAAAAATGCAATATCTTAAAGTGCAGTAGGGCTTCCCTGGTGGCGCAGCGGTTGAGAGTCCGCCTGCCGATGCAGGGGACACGGGTTCGTGCCCCAGTCCGGGAAGATCCCACATGCCGCGGAGCGGCTGGGCCCGTGAGCCATGGCCGCTGAGCCTACGCGTCTGGAGCCTGTGCTCCGCAATGGGAGAGGCCACAACAGTGAGAGGCCCGCGTACCACACACACAAAAAAAAGTGCAGTAAAGTGAAGCACAGCAAAACAAGGTATGCCTGTATAAAGAAAATTTTCCTTGATACAGGAAAGTAGGCTTTGAAGAAAGACATTATTTCTAGAAATGAAGAGGAATATTTTATATTGATATGTTCAGGAAAATACATATATTCTAAATGTGTATCCATCTAGTTAGATACCATCAACTTGACAAAAAAACAACTGACAAAATTAAAAGAAGAAATAGACAAATCCACAATCACTTTGAGAGATTTAAAATATCTCTCTAAGAAATAATAGAATAAGCAGACAAAAATTAGTTAGAAGATAGAAGATCTAAACCCTTGATTATCAAACTTTACTTAATCTCTTGACCTAATAGCTATTTTAAAGGTTGTATTCAACCAATTCGGAATACACATTCTTTTCAAGTACACGTGGAACCTTCACGAAAACTGACCTTATGGGGACTGTAAATCAAACCTAACAATTTCACAGGATTGCATAATACAGAGTATATTCTTTGCAAACAATAGAAGCTAAAAATTTAAGCTAGAAATGAATAACAAAATCAGTAACAAAAATAATCAGAAAATCCTCAAATGTTTGAGAACTGAGTAATATATTTCTGAACAGCTCATTGATCAAAGGAAGATTAAATCATAGGGAAGTCAGATAATATTTTGAAATAAATGATAAAAATGTGATTATCAAAACTTGTGGGATGCAGTTAAATCAATACTAAGAGGAAAACTTACAGTATTAAATAGATACATCACAAAAGAAAACAGATTAAAAATGAATGACTAAGTGTCTATCTCAAAGAGCTAGAAAAAGAAAAGCAATTGAGCTCAAAAAAGGGAAAAGGAAATAACAAAATAGAAACAGATAACACAGAAAGAAAAAAGTGCAATGAAGAAGATCAAGAGAGCCCTAAATAGGTTATTTCAAGAGTCAAATAGAACCGAAAAATTCATGGCGAATGGGGGGTTGGGGAGAAAGGATAATTAACAGTGTTGGAAATGAGAAAAGGGACATCACTATAGATATTACAGATAGGAAAAATGAGTGGACAGTATGAATAACTATTTTAAAAATTTAGATTAAATGAAAATTTCCTAGAAAAATATGCATATCAAATCTTATATAAGAAAAAAATAGAAAATTGGATTAGCAATAAAGACATCAAAACTATCCCACAAAGAAAATTCTAGACCCAGGTGACATTACCATTAAGTTTTCCAGACATTTAAGGATAAAAATTATTATTATTTTTTCTTTTCTCCTTGAGGTACGTGGGCCTTTCACTGCTGTGGCCTCTCCCGTTGCAGAGCACAGGCTCCGGACACGCAGGCTCAGCGGCCATGGCTCACGGGCCCAGCCGCTCTGCGGCATGTGGGATCCTCCCGGACTGGGGCATGAACCCGTGTCCCCTGCATCAGCAGGCGGACTCTCAACCACTGTGCCACCAGGGAAGCCCAAGGATAAAAATTATTAATTTTACATAATCTTTTCCAGAAAATAGAAAAAAGAAATTTTTCCCAACTTATTTTAGAGTGTCAGAATAGCCTAATAACAAAAACCCATATTACAACAAAGACAAACTAAAGGTTAATATTCCTAATGAAGATAGGTACAAAAGTCAAAAACAAACAAGTCTAGACCAGATTGAAAATTAATGTAATTAACCACATGAAAAGAATAAGGGAGAAAAATACATAGCAAAATCTTATTGTATGAGGAAAAAGTATTTGATAAAATTAAACACCTGTATATGAGTTTTAAATTTTAAAAAAAACACTTAGTAAATTAGAAATAGAAGGGAATTTCCTTAATCTGATAAAAAAAATCTATAAAACAAAACAAAAACAGAAAGTATCATATCACATGTGAAATATTGAAAGCTTTCCTCCAGATATCAGAAATGGGACACTTCAATTCCACCCTGAATAAAAAGTCTGAGCAAACTTAATAAATTGAGAAAAAAAGAAACAAAAGGGAAAAAATATATCAAAGATATAAACACAGTAAAAGAAGAAATAAAATTGTCATTCTTTCCAAAAGACATGGTTATGTAAATTGAAAACTCAAAAGAATGGACAGGGTAAAACCATCAAAATTAATAGGTGATTTCAATAATCTCACTGGATTCAAGGTCAGTAAACAAACTCAATTGTATTTCTATATCTCAGTATCAAAGTGAAAATGCTAATTTTTAAATGACATCATTTTAAAAAGATCAAAAATATCAACTATATAAAATTATATATAACAAAAATGTGTAAAACCTCTACAAACAGTATTACAAAATATTAAGAGAAATGAAAGAATAGCTAAATAAATGGAGGCATATAGCAGAGTCATGAATGAGAAGACAGTTTTTTAATGATGTCAATTCTATTCAAATCGATCAGGTTCAATGAAATCTCAATCGACATTCTAAAAAATTTTTTATGAAAATTGACAAGCTAATTCTAAAATTCTTACAATCATAAGAAGGCCCAAGAATAGCCATCACAACATTGAAGAACAATAACAAAACTAGAAGACTTAAGGTAATGGATATCAAGATTATTATTGGGAGTTCCCCGGTGGTCCAGTGGTTAGGACTCTGCGCTTTCACTGCCGAGAGCCTGGGTTCAATCCCTGGTTGGGGAACTAAGATCCCACAAGCTGCACCGCATGGCCAAAAAAAAAATTATTATTAATCAAAATAATTGAGAGACTATACTCTTGGCACAAGGAGGCACAAAAAAGACCTTTGGACCTGAATAGAAAGAACTAAAACCCACCTAAACATATATAGATACTTGATTTATGACAACGGTTGTACTGCAGAGCTACAGAGGGAAAGCAGACATCAATGGAAAACACATAAATTAAAAAGTGTTCACCCTGTTAATTATCAAGGAAAAGAAAGTCAAAACCACAATGAGATACCACAACATAAACATACCCACCAGAATGGCTAAAATGAAAAAGACTGACAGCGCTAAATGCTGGTGAGGACGGAGAGTAGCAATACTCATACGCTGTTGGTGGGGGGTATATATTTGTCCAGCCATTTTGGAAAACTATTTGGCAATCTATATTAAATGTGAACTTAGGGACTTCCCTGGTGGCACAGTGGTTGGGAATCCGCCTGCCAATGCAGGGGACATGGGTTCAATTCCTGGTCTGGGAAGATCCTACATGCCGTGGAGCAACTAAGCCCATGTGCCCCAACTATTGAGCCTGTGCTCTAGAGCCCACGAGCCACAACTACTGAGGTCACGTGCCGCAACTACTGAGGCCCACGTGCATAGAGGCCGTGCTCCACAACAAGAGAAGCCACCGCAATGAGAAGCCCGCTCACTGCAACAAAGAGTAGCCCCCACTCGCCTCAACTAGAGAAAGCCCGTGCGCAGCAACGAAGACCCCATGCAGCCAAAAATAAATAAGTAAAAAACAAATAAATTTATAAAACAAAAACGTGAACTTAGATAAAATTTACCACCCAGCAATTCCATTGCTAGTTATATACCTATCATAAATCATATATAAATCAAAAGTGCAAAAATATTCATGGCAGCGTTATTCAAAATTGCTAAACACCAGAATCAACCAAATGTCCATCAACAGTAGAACTGATAAGTTGTAGCATAGTCACAGCAAACACTATAGAGCAACGATAATTAATGAACCATCACTACACACAATATCATAAATGACTCTCACTATATAAACTAAAGGAGCCAGAGTCTGTAGAGTCCATACTCTATAATTCCACTAACATAAAGTTCAAAAATAGGCATAGTAATCTATGATAATACTAGTGCAGATAGTGGCTACCTTAGAAGTAGATAATGGATAGGGATTGGAAGGGAGCAGAAGGGGCTTCTGATTTCCTGGTCTGTTTGGTGGTTACATGGGCGTGTTCACTTTATGATTTGTTCACGTCAATAAAAAATTCATGTAATAAATAAAATGTGTACATAGCTTTGGAGGCAGAAGATCATAGGTTCAAATCCTAGCTCTGCCACTTCCTAGCTGTGTGATCTTAACCTCAGATTTCTTCTTTGTGAATAGAGCTGAGTAATCATACCTGCATCATAAAGATACTATGCACATTAACTCAGATAAGGTGCTAATATATGCCTAATAAATGGCAGTGATAGCAGTAGTTGGCAATAGTAGTGGTTATGGTATGCTTTTTGTGGGGAAGGGTATGAAAAGTTCTAGAAACCACGAAGAAAGAAAGAGGCACTGCCAAGACTCTCTGCTTAGTTCAAAGTTCCTCCAATAGGGTTGGATCTCGAATGTATGTACATCAGTGGCAGTGTGCCATAATCCTTTTACACCCCCTACTTACATAATCAATATTCTTTGAAGCAATAAATTCCTGTCCTCTAAGTTGCTTCAGGAAGTTTAATTTGTCAAAGTCCACTGACAGTTCTTGTTAAGCTGGGCCCTCAATCTTCCTTCTCTGGAACTGTTTACTAGAAGCCTGTGTTCTCACTGTTTGTTTTTGTCAGGTCAGACAAAGCATGTGTCTTGCAAACTTCTTTGCACAAGGTTCAGTGCCAAGCAGGGACCAGGGGGCCTCCACCTACTTTCTTATCTGTCAAGAATTTCTTGTGAGCACAAAGGCCGAGGCAACTTTACTTGTGTGGCATATCATAACTGAATTATATATACAAATAGGAAGTATATTAGAAGGCATATTTGTTGAGGGCCCAAGATCTAAAGCTGGAATGCCAGGGTCTGATTCCTAATTCTGCCACTAACGAACGGTGGAACTCTGGGCAAGTCACTTAATCTCAAGTTTTCTCAGCTATAAAATGACAATAAACACAGTCCACAGGTCATAGGATTTCTATGAGAATTAAGTTAGTTAACAATACTGAGCACTAAGAACATGGCCTGGCACATAAAATATATTACAGAAGGAATAGCTGTACTATTATATGTCAGCAAATTACCAGCAACTTTAAAATCTTCGAGTTAAAATAGCTCTAAAAACTCTATACTTGTGAACCGCCACTATTTATTAAGGGAGACTCCTTCACAATGTGAGTAAAACTCCTGACAATCCAGGCCCCCCGCCTGGCCAGCCTCCCTGTGCTCGGGGTACCCCAGGCCCACTGAACTGCTTGCAGGTCCCCAAATGTGTCAGGCCGCTTGGTCTCCCAGCCATCCATATCTCCTCAAAACCCAGCTCAACGTCGGCTCATCTATGGAGGTGTCCCTGATCCCACCAAGCACAGGATGCTCCCTCCGTCCTTTGTACACCCATCTCTTAGAATGTCAATCACACAAGACTGCAATACATTTTAATTTCCCCAAAGAGACCGAGATCTTCAAGGGTGACAACACTTTCTTCATCCTCTTACCTAAAATCAGAATTGCACCTGGCACAAAAGAGGGACTCAACAAAATTAATACTAAAGGACATTCAAGTTCTTTCTCCTAGTTGAAAAATCCTGGGTACAGAGACAAGAGTGGAGGTGGGAAATGTCCATCATCCACTAAACAGGCACAGAAAAGAAGCAAGATAAACATCTATTTACTTTTCCCCCAAATTTCTTGAGTAATAAACCAGCAAGAAAAAAAATAGCTAATAAATGCACACGTTTATAATTTGAGAAACCAGCATGAAAAGATGAGGTCATTCCATGAATAATCAGAAAATGAGCATGACTTTGTCCTGTCAACTCTCTTACCCTATTGCCCACATAATTAAGTACAGTTGTAATTGAATCATGTTTACTGTTACTTCATGCTTACAGCAAACATTTCTCTCTCCCTTTCTTAAATGTGTGCAGATGATCCAATTTCCGGGAGCATCAAAGAACAGAGCTTAATAATGAAATGTTGAAAACCAAAACATATGAGGGAGTTAATCTGACACACTCAGTGATATGCATAATCATCATTGCGCTGCATGGTAATTAGGTAGAAATGGTAAATAGTTCTCTTAGATGCCTGTAATGAGCATTACTCTTAGAGTGTCAAACTGAATATTTCTAGAGTCAGCTGCAGGGAAGCCTGTTCCTATAAAAAAAATGGTTCTCAATCGTCACTGCACATTAGAATCATCAAGGGACCTTCTGTAAATCCTGATACCCAGGGCCTTTACCTCAAACCAATTTAATCAGACTCCCTCGGGGTCGTACCAGGACATCAGTATTTTTTAATACTTCCCTGGTGATTACAATGTGCACTTAAGCTTAAGAATTACAGCCGTAAACAAGAAAACACAAGGGAGTTTGAAGTTGTTCATTCCCTCTATTTTCCCACAGCACTGGGAACAAGCCTCCATTGAAGGCTCAACAAGCAATCAATTAATTACTATTAAGTAATTAATGGTTGATGAATTAACAATAATCAACTGATGTTCGTTTGTCACATGACTTTGCTGTATCTTATTCTCCTTTACAAGATAACCAATAAGAGAAAAAAAAAAAAATAAGAAAAGAGAAAATCATCACTGTACCTCCTTCCAGCATCCTATATGGAAATTGAAACAGCCTGGCACTTAGAGGTATGCTGTCAACACAGCCCCAGGACTTTTTTTTTCAATTGTGGTAAAATGCACAACACAAACTGTACCATCTTAACTACTGTTAAGTGCACAGCTCAGTGGCATTAAGTATATTCCCATTATTTTGCACCTATCGCCACCACCCATCTCCAGAACTTTTCTAATCTTCCCAAACTAAAACTCTGTACCCATGAAACAATAATTCCCCATTCCCTGCTCCTCCCAGCCCCTGGAAACTTCCATTCTACTTGATGTGTCTAGAAATTTGATTGCTCTAGGTACCTAATATAAAGTGGAATAATTTGAGTCTGATTTATTTCACTTAGCATAAAGTCATCAAGATTCATTCATATTGTAGCATGAAAAAGGAAGGGCTTTCCCTCCTTTTTACGTCTGAATAGTATCTCATTGTATGTATATACTGCATTTTATTTACCCTTTCATCCATCAGTGAGTGTTTGCATCTTATGAATATGCTATGAATATGCATGTACAAGACTCTGGGCTTTTTATATATGGCTTTACATATCTAGCATGGCCAGATTCTTAGTCAGAGAATCTCATACCAGAGATGCAAAGGGGCTGGTATGGTGTGCAGAAGTCTAAGATGGCCCCACTGTCTCTACCCACCTGGTGTCAGGCTCTTATATAATCCCCTCCCCCTGAGTGGAGATGGAACCTGGGACTTGCTCCTTGACAACACAATATAGCAACTGTGATGGGAGGGTTACCAAGCGTATGTTATATAAAACTTCATCTTAGTCAACACTAAAGAGATTCTCCAGCTGGCCCTGAAGCAGTAAGCAGCCATGTTGTGAGAGGTCCCCTGTCATATGAGGGGGACATATGACAGGGAACTCTGGGCAGACCTCTAGGAGCTGACAGCAGCCCCTGGCTGACAGCCAGCAAGAAAATGGGGACCTCAGTCCTACCTCCACAAGGAACTGAATTCTGCCAACAATCACTTGAGATTAGAGGAGGACCTCTTCCACTAGAAAGCTCTAGAAAGGAACACAGCCGGTTGACACCTTGACTGCAGCCTGCTGAAACCCTGAGCAGATGACCTAAATAGCCTCACCCACACTCCTGACCCACAGGAATGCCGAGATAACAAATATGCATTGTTTCAAGCTGCTAAGTTTGTGGTAACTTGTTATCCAACAATAGAAAACAAACACACCTGGGCTTCCCTGAGTTTCTGGTTCCAAGGGCTATCCCTTTTTACCTCCCTTTTTCTCACCTTACCTGGAGAGAAGAGACTGGAAGCTACAGATCTTTCTTTCCTTCATATTTCTCAGAGCTTGATTTGTAAACCCCAAAAAGACTACGAAAGTTGATGCTTAGAATTTACTAATTCAAATTAATTTGTCATGACAAACAAACACTCCTGGAACGATTCAAAGGAAATTGGGGATTCTTGGCCATAGGTCTCAAAAACAAAACCAAAAACCTGTCAAACAAGACTGCACTGAAAAATCTACAACTCACCAATGTGTCTAAGGAAAGTCTGCATGGAGGAGAGCAAATTATTTTAAAATGAGATTTTAAAGAACGAAATCAGGTTTAGTTAAAGGATCATTACAACAAATATATCTTTCACACAGAAGGTACTTCCAGAGTCTAAAAACTGAAAAGCTTTTCCTTGGCTTTAGATTTTTTTCCCCCTTCTTGAGAAGCATTTTAAACCCCAGAAAAAGTCAGGTGATGAGCTGAGCTGCTCAGGCTTTGCAAAGAAAGGGGAGGCTCCCTAGAAACTGACTGCACTGGCAGAGGTCAGTGATGATGCTTTCCTCTGAATGGACAAGCAAGGAGAAAAGGTCACTGTCTTCTCAGCCATACTATTTCTACTACACTGTTTCCTGGGAATCTAGCAAGGAAATGGGCAGTGTCCAGAATGGCATGAAATGTGTGTGAGGGAAAAAATGGGTCAGGAAAGAGTAACCCATTTCAGGGGACACTTAAAAGCCATAAGTAAGAAGAGCTGGAGGCTCTGCCCAAGTTCTCAGGACAGCTGTTCAAAGCCAGCCCTGCTATATTCACCTGGAGTAACTTACTTAGAGGCAAGCAGATCCACAAACTGCTATAAATATCCCATAAAGTAGTAAGAGAGCAGGCAAAATATAATAAGTGTAGGTTTCAGAGTTGTTCCAATTAAGTGGTAGCTGTCTCGGGATCTAGGTGAGGTTGCCCAGCTTTAGGCACTACTGAGGACCACCATGGGCTAGTTACTTACTCTTGGTAAGCCTCATACAATAATATTCACCCGGTAGGTTTGTTATGAAAATAAATGAGATAACTCAGTGTCTGGCCTATACCAGGTACTAGAAATTGGTACTGATGGCCCTTGACTAGTCTGATGCTGAGAGAGGAGGAAAATTAGGAGCAAACAAAATAAACATATAAGTGAAAGAAATGGGGGACAGGAGAGAGAAAGAACTACACAAAAGAAAGGAAAGAAAACAAAACTAAAGAATTCAATATTCGATAAACATTTGTTGAACTGAATGTGTTCATCTGAAAGCATAAAGGGAATGTTTCTAGTCAAGCCTATGGGGTCAAAAATGGCTGTGGTTATTGTCCAGTAGTATAAGCACATCACAGAACGTGCTGTAACTCAGGAACACCGACCACCAGGCAAGGGAAAGGTGGTTCCGAGTCAGCACTTCGAGTTTTGATTTTCACAACGATTAGTCCTTGAGTCCTGAGTGTTTCCTGAGGCTTAATTACACATTTTCCCTAACACCTAGCAACTGACAGACTGGAAGATGTGAGGATAAAGTGAGAAGGAACAGAGGGCGGCTATAAACCAAGCAGAGGGTAATTTGAGAGGTTGAGAGAGGGCTTAGGTGGGGTGCAGGGTGAGGAGAGTCCAGGCCCTTTGGCTTCTAGAGAGAAAGAAGAAAAGGCAGGGGCAGGAAGTCCCGGGCGCTGGGTGCCAAGACTCTGGAAAATCTGCCAAAATCTATCTCACTTCTCTGAAGCGTCAAGACAGCTGCCAATGAATTCTAGGCAGGTTCTTCAATTCCTCCGTGCTCCTAACCTCTCCTTTTTCTGAAGTTGAACAGCACTGCCTATCCCCTCTACACCCCTCACCAACCCCAAGGGGGAGCCATTCACTTTGCAGGCTGCTCTGGCTCTAAGAGTCGTGCACACAACGGTAGAGAACACACTTCTCACACCAGGCAGACTCACACTGGAAACCTGGTTCAGCAGAGGACCTTGAGCAAGCTGTTGAACGCCTCTGAGCTTTCGTTTCACCTTTGGTCCAAGGTTAAAGTAACACCTACCTCACCAGGCAAGTCTCCATGAGATAATACACAGCAAACCACAGACGTCTAGCAGTTGCCCAAACGCTTGGTTTTCTCACCCCATCCCTGAGTAGCCAGCTCTGATCTGGATGTCTAAATGCACGTTATTACTATAAAACATGCTGATTTCAAACATCCTAACAACAATAGCAGGGAGCTGTTTGTAACCATATGAAAAAAAAAATTAGAAACGTATCTATTTCTAATTATTTATTTAATTTTTTATAAGGCTTCCCAACTAAAATATGAAGAATCCTCCTCTAATTTTCACTTTGGTACAGTGGGACATTGCAGTTGTTACAACGGACTTTTTATTGACGTATACTTAGTTTAAACATTGTGTTAGTTTCAGGTATACAGCAAAGTGATTCAGTTATATATATGTATTCTTTTTCAGATTATTTTCCATTATAGGTTATTACAAGATAATGAATACAGTTCCCTGTGCTAGACAGTCAGTCCTTATTTAGAACAGACTTTAGATAGCAGATTTCTTGGTTTTGAATCCCAGTTCCAATATTAAAAGCTGCGTAACCTTAGGCAAGTTATTTAATTCTGTAAGCCTCAGTTTCTTCATATATAAAATGATACATAATCACATCTATTATGATGGTGATAATAATATCTATTTCATGCGTTTGTTGTGAGGATTAAATAATCCAATATTTGTGAAGCACTCAGAGTGGTGCCTGGCACATCATTAGCGATGTATAAATGTTGTTATTACTATTATCATTATCATTCCATGAAAACACTTCTGCTCAGTAAAAGAGTTGTATTTCTGTAACGCACATTCAAATGCTCGGCACTGCTTTCGAAAGGAAGAACAAATAATAACAAACATACTCTTTCTTTCTTCCTGGCTGCTTTTCCACATCTTGTTTAAATGCGTTACTCACTAGCATTTTCCACTTTTACCTATTCTGCTCCTATTCTGGGTGGGAGTGACAAATGAGACTCATTGTCCTTCCTAAAACTAGAGTCAACATCTGAAGTCTGATGGCAAGTCTTTGTTTTACCTCTCCTTTTCAAAGAAGAACAATAGTTTCAGATGATAGTTAAAGCGTTCTCAGTGAAAGGAAGTCATACCAGCGACTTGCCAGATGTCTCTGATTCATTTGCCTGTGTTCCACCAGACATTCTGCACGAGCTCATAATTTTGTTCTGCTGGTGCTGAAGTTTGTTAAACAATGTCTACATCAACAGAAAATTTAATTTCAGTAAAAGGTCTGACCTCTGCAGGCATGGTTGTCTTGGTGCTCAAGGCAGGTCAGACATGGACAGAAATGCGATCTGAGCTCTTTCTCACCCACCTTTGCCACTGATATTCAGTTCTCAGCCCTGAGAAGCTCTGTACTTGTTTCAGAACCCATTCGTGCCCCTCCATATATATCAGTCTGTACCATCAGATGGATCAAATCCATTCTCTGTGTCCTTTTCACACAGGCCTGAGCTCTGAGGACGTAGCACTTGGTGAATATTAATGAAATGGGTAAGCTCTGCTCAACTCTGCTTGGAAGAAGTGGGGAAGCAGCATTGTTCTTCCTACCAACCAATACAGTGTATCAAAAGAAAGCAGACTGGTGCCCAAACTAACCTGACTTTGAGCCCTTTGATCTTTGTGGGTTAAGAACACTGGTATAGGTAGATAGGGTGGGGGACCCCCAGAGGAAGAGAACCAGGCATATCTTTCTTGACATAAGAGAAGCCATTTTAGGCCTAAGCCATTTTGTGATCTAAGTCTGGCCACAATGCTTGCTCTTGATCAGGCCAGAAAACAACCATATTGGAGACAATAAGTCAGTTGTAAAGACTTCCAGTTCTATTTCAAAGATAAAGATCAGTCTGAAGCATATTCTTGAGCTATTCTGCAGGATCCAAAACTCCCTCAAGCACTCAACCACCCGACTAACTGGAACCTAAGGAATGATCATGCTGACCTTTATTGATTTCAGTCAACTAGAGCCAGGACTCTGTCAGTCTTTGCCCTACTTCTACACTGAATTCTCCTCCATGAATATGCATACAGTGCCCAAGCCCCTTCATAAATATGCATGTACCCTTAGCTTAAAACTTTCCCAATTTTGCTATTCAGGGACATACTACTTTGGGAAATATCTTCGGTGTTCTCTTTACTTGCTGCAGGTAATAAATCCTTCCTTCTCCTGCTCTTTGGTTTGGTAGTGTCTTTTGGCTTAACACCTACCCAGAGGCAAATCCAGTCTTTGCGCAACTTTTTTGGGATTGTAGAGGGAAAGAACTGGTTTCAAAGTCAATCTTGGGTTCTAATCTTAGCTCTGCCACTTACCATGGCCTATTCTGCAACTCCCCTGCCCCTGTTTCCTCACTTCTCCAATAGGGGAGAAGCGTGAAACAATCTCTAAGATTCTTCCAGCCCTAAAGTCTTCTGATAGTTACTATAATAGATTAAATCAGGGATCAGAGTATTTGATATACTGGAATGCTCTGACTCATCATGATTTATGATACTTCAGAAAGGCTGAGTACCTATAATAAAACGGGCTACATGCCCACATGGTTGTATGCTTCTGAAGATCTAAAATGGTCAGTGGGCACAAAGCCAAGTCCCTACAAAAGGCTATGATAGACCGCAGGTTCCATTCAGCTGAAGAGGGATTCCACATTGTGCCCACCTCAATCTGAAAGGCTCATTTTCACTTTCTGTGACATTGTCCTAATACCGAACACAGGTCTTATTTTTCTGTAAGTTCTCTCAAACTTCACTACGGTCACAATTCCCACCTCAAAAGATAGCAGTTACAGTCAAAACCACATAATCTAGAACTGCAGTATCCAATACAATGGCCATTAGACACATGTGGCTATTTAATTTTAAAATAACTTGAAATTAAAAATTCAATTCCTCAGTGGCACTAGTCACACTTCCAGTGCTCAACAGCTACATTCTGCTGTTGGCTACCATATCAGACAACACAGATTATAGAACATTTCCATCATTGCAGAAAATTCTCTTGAACAGCACTGAGTTATTCTAGAACCTGATCTTAAAAAGTAGCCCCTTGAATTTTGCAAGAGACAAATTAAAAGAGTTCTCCAATGCCATTAGAGCATATAAGTTCCTCCAAATAAAGCAGGGAGGTGCAACTATACTATTTAAGCTCCCCCTTCCTACCTTACAAGTACACTTGCTGGGTACAAGACAACAAAGATGGCATGAGTGGACTTCCTGGCAGTTGCTGAGGTTCACTTGCTATTTACAATACATTTGAGCACAGGGGCCTCAGCAAACTCACAGACTGCGGTGGCATGGGCTTGAGAGTCTCTCATGAATTACCGAATCTGAATCCTCAAATTCGAAATCTATCATCCCCCCAAATGTTATTCTCTGGTTTATCTCAGTACTTCATATCTCCCCCACGCTGTTGATTGCAGGAGGGCTGGAATCTCCCCCCACTTTCTTTCTCATTGGTAAGTACTCATCAGAGACATACTGTTTGACAAAAAGACTAAAAAACCATTCAATGACTTTCTGATCCAGTGTGGAGGGGAAACCTGATCCAAAATGTAGTTGACACGTATTAGTAAAAACAAATTTATTCATAAAGTCAGCCAGGAAACTTTATAAAGTTCAACAAATAAATCATGAGAACCTAAAACTAAATGAAGGCTCCATTTTGACTGTTACCTTAAATTCTCTGATATCTATCTAACAGGAACTGCTTGGAAAAGTAGCCAAACCAATGGACACTGTCCATTATCCTTCTATCAGTGGATGGTGCTCTCATCTTTTCTAATGTTCTAACTTCCAGAAAGTTTTTTCTTCCAAAATTTTTGATAGACTGTATAAAGACTGTATATAAAGACTGTATAAAATTTATATTTGGATAAATTATCCAAACTTTACTTACAGACTTTCTCTAAAACTGGAACTATTTGAAAATGGAAAATGAATTGTAATATTGAGCACTTTCAAAGAATTGGACATTTTTAAATCTCTGAATTGACGTTAGCTATCTGCGTTTAGCCACTTATTCCAGACTTAAGGGGAAAGACATTTTGTAAGGGAAATTGCAGGGAAAATTCAGGTACAAACGTCTGCAAGGGGAAATAAGATATAAACCAGTCAATGACAAAAGAGTGGTTCCCATATTCTAATTAATTTTTCAATTTAGAACTAAAAGGCTCTATGAAAGGATAAAGGGATTGTGAAGGCATAAATAATCTAATTTGGTCTCTTTAGGATTTAATCATTAAGGAATCAGTTATCCCATTTCTTCATCGTATCCCCAACACAAACTTGTACCCACTGGGCCTGCCTTTATGATGGATGAGGGGAATCATTGCTCATCCTTATTCATCCATCCTTCTAAGGGCTGTAATGTTTTTCCTCTCCTGTGTCCCACTCACTACAGACAGATGGTTTGGCCCAAAAACTAACTGTGCTTAGCTGTTGATTTCCTTTACCTCGTTATAATAGAGCTAATAAAAAATACAGTAGAATGTACTTATCTTGGATTGTTCTGTTACCTAACACCAGGAGAATAGTGTTTTGCCTCAAGACGGGCATAAGTCTTTGGAAAAAATAATTGAAAATAATCTTCATTCAAGAGGAGAAATCTGGTGGAATATGTATGAAGAGGGTCAAAGAAGATGAATTACTATTAAATTCTCTCGCACTTCTCCTAGATATATAAGCACATTGTTATTGAAAGAATTTTTGTGGGTAAATAATATATGGTCTTATGTATACACATATAGTATGTATAACATATGTATGTGTCTAGTACGTATATAGAGAGAATGCATAATGCAATTATTATATGTGCATATATCTCTTATACATCAAAAGAGAACACGATGATGTTCAATTTTTGAAAAACAAGCGTAAGTTTGTCAGCAACATTTGTAATTTCTGAATTCACACCATTAAAAAGAAATAATTATTATTTTTGCAACGGGAATACAGAAGACCTTTCTAAGCCAACTAATAAATAAACTCCTGGCTTAAAAAAAGTCTTCTGAACTCTAACGTCAATCAGATTCTTTCAACCACAGAGTATTATACGTTTATAATCCGGCATGACTTGTTTCCTTAACAAACATTTATTGCTCATTCATTATGTGCCAAGCACTATCGACAAATTGATGAATTAAACTTCCCTTTACAATCCTGCTACCAAAAGTAATCATTTATTTGTTTAAGTCAGATGTTTTATCTTGATTTATATTATTTATGTGTGTGAATAAATTAAAGTTGTTTTAGTTTCACAAATCTTGGATTTTGCAAGAAGGACCCAGGCTCAGCCAAGACATTATTAAGGCAAAAGATCTAATTTCAACTAATAAATATTTACTCATTTAAAAATAGTGCAGAAAGGAGACCCTAACTTATAATGTTTCTAATCAATCTTTCCTGGTTAGGAAATTCAAACTTGAGCCAGAAAAGAAACGTACCCATACACACACACAAGAATACTGTGGGAAATATTTACATGTTCTTTTAAAAATCCTTAATTTTAAAATTAATTCTAGCTTTTAATTGTTCCCTCTGCCTGAAGTAAGTGCCCTTTCTACCTGGTCTATCCTCCTTTTTCTCCTTTGGGTCTCAGTTAAAGGTCACCTCCTCAACCAGGTCTCCATGACAATCCCAATTCTGTCCCCTCCTTGACCTTCTCTCCCCCTTAATCCCAGACACCACCCACTCTACTGTCAGTTTCATCATATCATTCATCTTAATTAATAATTACACAATGTTTACTTGTTTCCGCGTATACTATCTTCCCACAGGAAACGCTCTGTGTCTATTTATTCACTGATATATACTTAGCATCTAACACAGTGGCTGGGAGAAGGCAGTGCTTAACTAAAACTGTGGGATGAATGAATGAATGCACCCCCCTCAGAGGCATCAGCTTATCCCTTTTTCATGACACTTGCAGACTAAGTGCTAAGAAGTGGCTTTTGCTATACATATTCATAATTCAGCGTGATTTGTGTACACCCGTTAAGTCTACTTCTTTGGAAGAGAGATGGGCAGACTCCCTACAACCACCTCTGCACTCCCCTAGGGTTTTCAAGATAGCAGAAATGACTTTTGTAAACTCGGTTCCTCAGTTATGCAAATCACAAATCAAAGTCCAGGTAAAGCAGGAGTCCTGCTTTAAAGAGAAGTTCTACTTAAAGGGAGACTCTGTTGCAAAACAAAACCCTTTCAGAAGCCCCTCTATCCCAAAATCTGAAAGGGTTAATATGCGCTTCTCCGTTGAGGAGACTCAATAAATAGCGTTCTAATGTTTCATAATATTTAAGGCCACCTGAGTCCAAAAGCGGGTGGGAACTTACCTAGAGTCCTTTCTGACTCTCGCTTTCTCAAAGGAAAATTCAGGGGGTTTGTTGAGGTCATAGGTTCGGGTGGTGGGCTCAGCAGACACACCAGCCTTCGCTCCCCTCCTGCTATGGAGGGAGACCAATCCCGAGGTCTTGCGGTGGACCTCAAGAGGCACTTTATCCGGAGACGCCTGACGCGGGCTTCCTCCCTGCATGTGTACCACATCCTGAAGCTTGTTCAGCTGGATGCACTTGTTCTGGAGCTCCTCCGTGAGCTCCGCAATGGCCACAGTCTGCTTGGACAGCTGCTCCCGTAGCTCCTTCAAATGGTACTCCCGCTCCTGGATCTCGGCATCCTTCCTCCTCAGCTCTCTCTCCAGCTCTGACACCTTGCTCCGGAGGGCACTGGTAGTGAGGTTCCCGGAGTGGCCATCTGGATTCTTGGAATGTTTGGGTTTCACGGAACCATTTCCCATTTTGCTCAAGGACCTGAGAGAGGGCAGAGAATTGGGGATTCCCTAGTGGAGTTTCACTTCCCAACCGCCACCGCCACCCCTCTCGATCCGCTCTGTTTCATAAAGAGAAACACAGCGCTCATCGCTGTTGGGTAAGCAATAAATTCCCCCACGCTTCCAGAATAAAAGCAACGGATTGATTCCCTTTGTCCCTCAATGAGGAGGAGCTGGCCCTTGGTTTCGTTCTTCCCCATCCCTTTGCTGGCCCAAGCATCCCACCTAAAAAGCATTTTGCACAAACGGCCTGCGTTACCTGCTCTTCTCTTTGGTCGTTCTCTCCGGACAGCTGTCAAAAGCATCACAACACAACTGCGATTCGGATGTCAGCATGGCAAAGATAAAACACCAACGAGCAGCTGCAGCTACCGCAGCAGAGATTGTTAATGTCACAACTCTCACAGCTCCCTGAGTGGCTACACTAAGAAACCTCCCCCTGGTTTAGAAAATAACACATCTGCACCTCGGGCGGAGGAGGCACAGTTGGTGTTGCTGTATTAGCACTTTTCTCCAGCCGTGTGTGCCTATTAAGTTTGGCTTTTCTGACAATGCTCGCTGTTGCAAACTTCTGGATGGCAGTTACCGGAAGGTAAAACAGAGGCATGGGGGTTCTTCTACATCCTTTACTTTACATCCTAAAGCCAAGATTGTCCAAAAAATGACAACCTATGGTACAATACTCTATTATTTTCCTGTAAAGAATATCCTCAGTGTAGGCCCCAAACTAGTTACTAATACAGTGAGTCTCAGGATGTAACAGGCAGACTGGGGAATATGAGGCATGATTTTAGTTGATTCAAGCATGTTTTTTAGGGATTTCCCTGGTGCAGTGGTTAAGAATCTGCCTGCCAGGGCTTCCCTGGTGGCGCAGTGGTTGAGAGTCCGCCTGACGATGCAGAGGACACGGGTTCGTTCCCAGGTCCAGGAGGATCCCATGTGCCGCAGAGCGGCTGGGCCCGTGAGCCATGGCCGCTGAGCCTGTGCATCCGGAGCCTGTGCTCCGCAATGGGAGAGGCCACAACAGTGAGAGGCCCGCGTACCGCAAGAAAAAAAAAAAAAAGAATCTGCCTGCCAATGCAGGGGACACGGGTTCGAGCCCTGGTCCGGGAAGATCCCACATGCTGCGGAACAACTAAGCCTATGCGCCACAGCTACTGAGCCTGTGCTCTAGAGCCCGCGAGCCACAACTACTGAAGCCCACGCGCCTAGAGCCCGTGCTCCGCAACAAGAGAAGCCACCGCAATGAGAAGCCCGCGCACCGCAATGAAGAGTGGCCCCTGCTCGCTGCAACTAGAGAAAGCCCGCACGCAGCAACAAAGACCCCACGCAGCCAAAAATAAATAAATAAAATTTATTTTTTTAAAAAATGTTTTTTAGTTCAATAGCTATGTATTTATTTTAACATTCATTAGAAATATAAATAATTGGCACCACAAAATTTTGAGGTTCAGTAAGATAGCTAGATTTACTGAGTCAATTCAGTGAAAATAGAGAAGAAATCTTCTGCAGTTCATAAGCACATACGAGCAAAATCCAAAAGAACTTGAAAGGCTGAAGTTTGGAAAATACTGCTTTGATTAATTATCATAAGGTTTAAGTCTTTTTAAGCTAGCTACTTAAATTTCATACCTTTGCACGTGTAATTTTTGACAGCCATAACCCAAGAAACTTGTAAACTAAGTTTGAATGACCACTTATTATCTAATAAGAGATAGATGGAAGTTTGAAGTTATAAATCTCACACATTCTTGGCCCTCTCTCTTCCCAAATTTCAAACTCTGAGACAAATAAAAGCTTAGACTGATTTCACTAGCTCTACCGGAATCATCATGAACCTTTACAACCAAGACAGAGACATAAACAGCCTCTAAGTTTCAAACTGATGTAACCAAACAGTCAATGCAGGTCACCTAAGATGGATGGTAGAAACAGAAAATAAATGCACTTATAAAAGTAATCTTGCAATACACAGACGTTCTTCATAGAATTCAGGTTCAAAGTAGTCGTTAATAAACATTAGCCTCCAGGGAACTGCCGTAATATGTTGCAGAGATGTGGCAGGTTTAACCTTCAAGTTTCTGTTGACTCGGCAGCATTTACTATTCTTATATATTAGGAATATATAAAAAGGTTAAGGAGACTAGAATTCAAAGAAGTGGCCCAGGACACTGTGGTAACCTGAATAAGCAATACAGAAGATGTTAGATTGGGACCTGAGAATAAACTTGAATGAGATTCTGAATGACAGGCATGAGAAGGGTACCCCCAATGCGATCTTAAATTCATGTGCGCACAAGTTTTAACATGCAGCAATGAGACATCTCCTAGATGTGCTTTTTTGGTTCATGGACAAGCATTCCTAATCCAAGGCAGGATAGAGGGAGGGGAATGGGTGGAAGAAAAGAAATTGCCTCATAAAGAACAAAAGTAAGCACAAACATTTTAAAATCTAATATTAAACTAACAACTCATTCTTTACTCATAGAACAATTGTTTACTAAGACTAAACTAAGTGTCATGTACTATACCAGGGGCATAGCTCCATGAATTTGCAGTCAAATTCGACACAGAGAAGAGTTCTAGCATTCTAAATATGAAAAGGCTTAGAATCATTTTTGCTCTATGTACGGTAGTCAAAACATTCTGTACCAATCCAATAATTTTACAAACCTGAAACACAATTAGGCAGAGGTGGTTAAATTCTCCCAAAACAACAGCTATTCTCTGGCTTTAATGAAGTCAGTTTGGAAGCTGAATAAATCTTTCGAGCTATTTAGAATTCTAAAGAGGGAATGAAATGAGACTGACCAACCCATCTTTCAAGTCACTAATTTAAGATATGTAAGGACTACTGAATGACTCAATACTAAGTCTGATTTCTTACTTAGTTCACCCCTTTCAATTCGGGTGTCCCTCAAGCCAAGGCTTCGAGTGTCTGGCTTCATAAAACCTAATTAGACTCCCTCTGTTTCCTGTCTGCATCAGTCACTAAGAGAGACAAGCTATTTCTCAAATATGTATTGCCAGTCACAACTGAACCACAGGATTTTGTTCCATCAATCTAGCAACTATAGGTTCTTAGGATCATTCTTGTAATCAGAGAACAGCATGCAAAGTAATAAGAAATGAGCTTGGAGATAAAGATCAGGATATTTTTCCTTCCAGTTTTATTGAAATATAATTGACATATAGCACTGTATAAGTTTAAGGTGTACAGCAAAATAATTTGATGTATACACATCATGAAACGATTACCATAAGTTTAGTGAACGTTCATCATCTCATATAGATACAAAATTTAAGAAATAGAAAAAAAATTGTTCCTTGTGATGAGAGCTCAGGATTTACTCTCTTAACAGCTTTCGTATATAACACACAGCAGTGTTAATTATATGTATCATACTATACTTGACCTCCCTAATATTTATCTTATAACTGGACATCTGTACCTTTTGGCTGCCTGTATCCAATCCCCCCTACCACCACCACCTCTGGTAACCACAAATCTGACCTCTTTTTCTATGAGTTTGTTTGTTTGTTTTCAAAGTATAGTGAAGTAATAAGAAATGAGCATGGAGACGAAGATCAGGATTTGACATAAGCAATGGAGTCAAGCCAGCCAGGGTAGAAAAACAATCTGCCTTTTCCCAGCTTTGTTACCTTCTATAAATTACTTAGAATCCTCGGTTTTCTAATCTAGAAAGTGGATATAATTATGCCCATCTCATAGATTTATTATGAAGATTATGTTTGTAAGGTATCCTGTGCATTGTCAGGCATGTAGTACACACCAAGTAGCGTTTATAGTGTGTGACTAACAAGGCACTAAGTGACTTGGTATGAGGAAATGCCCAGAGGGCATCATTACTGGGTGAGGAAGAAGTCTAGTAGACTGGATGTCTTCCGGACAAGAGGTCTTTAAAGATGAAAATTACTGGGGGCAGGGAAGAGGGGTATCCTTACTCTGTCTTCATTAAGACAAAAAGTCATTCTGGGACTAACAACCTGGGAAACCCTCCCAGCTAAGCGAAGCCCCACCAATAGATAAAGACCAGAAAGTTTCATAAGCAACGCAGCCCAGGTTCCAGTAAAGTAGTTTGAAACCAAAATCTTGGCTCTGATCTGGATAGTATCTATTTTTCCTCTCTACCCGTCTGGATTCTGATATATATATATCTATAAATACAGGAGATGGTATAGTGCTGACTAATGTTATAGAGCCAGAGTCCCAATCCAAGCACTTTCACTTAGTATTTATAAGCCCTAGGCCTTGACCTTGGGCGTGAATGTGAATAATAGAAGAGGTGGATAGACACATAGATAGATTGACAGATAGATAAGATAATGTTGCATATAATTTAGAATTGTTAAAGGGTGAAATGAGATAAACCATGATAAGCATTTAGCACAGGGTTTGACGTATAGTATGTGTTCAATATATATTAAATATTATTGTTATTACTGTTAACATTATTTAGCCAATAAAACAACTCATTTTAGTGGAAAAACTTATTGATCAAAAAATATGTACTAAAGTAACAGGACATTATAGGAGAACAAAGTTAGAGTGCTGATACTACCAGACTTCAAGACTTACCATAAAGCTTCAACAATCAAGAAAACGTGGTACTGGTGAAAGAATAGACAAATAGATCAATGGTACAGAATAGAGAGACCAAAAACAGACCCACAAAAATTTAGTCAACTGTTCTTTTACAAAGGAGCAAATACAATTCAATGGGGAAAAGATAGCCTTTTGAACAAATTGTATTGGAACAACTGGGAATCCATATGCAAAAAAAAGAATCTAGAAACAGACTTTACATCTTTCACAAAAATTAGTTCAAAATGAATCAAGGTCCTAAATGTAAAACACAAACTATAAAACTGCTAGTAGACAATACAGGAAAAAATGGAAGTGATCTTGAGTTTGGTGATGACTTTTGAGATAAAACACTGAAAGCACAATCCATGAAGGGAAAAATCGATAAGTCGGACTTCAATAAAACTAAAAACTTCTGCTCTGTAAAAGGCACTGTTAAGAAAATGAAACAAGAAAACACAGACTGGAAGAAAGAATTTGCAAAACACATATCTAATAAAGGACTACTATCCAAAATATACAAGGAACTCTTTAATATTCAACAACAAGAAAAAGAGCAATCCAGCTGCAAAATGGGCAAAAGATCTAAACAAGCACCTCACCGAAAAGATACACACATGACATACAAGGATATGAAATGATGCTTAATATCCTATGTCATTAGAGAATCTCAAATTAAAACAATGAGATACCATGCTCCTTGGTATTTATCCAACTGATATGAAAACACAGGCCCACACAGAGGTTTACGGCAGTTTTACTCATAATTGCCAAAACTTGGAAGCAACTAAGACATCCTTCAGTGGACGGCTGGATAAACAAACTGACACATCCAGACAATGGAATATTATTTGGTGATGAGAAGCAATAACTATCAAGCCCTGAAAAGACATGGAGGGACTTTAAATGCATATTGCAAAGTGAAAGAAGCCAATCTGTAAAACCTACATCCTTTGTGATTCCAACTATATGACATTCTGGAAAAGACAAAACTTGGAGACAGTAAAAAGGTTAGTGGTTTCCAGGAGATTGGGGAGAGGGAGAAAGGAATGAATAGGTGGAGTACAGGGGAATTTGGGGGCAGTGAAGCTATGTTGTATGATACTGTTATGGTGGATACATGTCATTATATATTTGTCCAAGCCCATAGAACTGAACAACAAAAAAAGTGATCTCTAATGTAAGCTATGGACTTCAGTTAATAATTTTTCCATATTGGCCCATCAATGTATCACACTGATGCAAGATGTTAAGAATAGGGAAGGGAAGGGGAGACTATGGAACCTCTCCATAGTTTTCACCTTATTTTTCTGTAAACCTAAAACTGCTCGAAAAAAGAAATTCTATTAATTAAAAACAAAACATGTACTAGGAGTGAACACAAGAAAGCTGATGGCATATTTAAGGAACAGGCTGAAATGTATGATGGGTGAAGGAGAGTGATGAGAAGTGAAGCTAAAAAAGTAAGATAATAGAATGAGATACTGAAAAATTTCATTTGCCATTTACGGTATCTGGATTTTAGTGTAGGTCAAGTTGTTTTCAAGTTATATGGTCAGATCTGTCCTTTAGAAAAATAAACAACTTTTTTTGGCAATAAATATGGAATGGAGTGAAAAGAGCTTAGAGGAAGAAAGACAAAATAAGAGGCTATAAGAGGCTACTGCACCAATCCAAGTAAGAGAGGATGAGAACAGGGTTAACATCAGAAAGCGTCCCAACCCTATTCTAATATCTTGAACTCAAGAAAAAATGAACCATTTCCACGGTAGCCAAAAGAGAAAAACAATATCATAGGGCATCTGGCAAAAGCTATGGCTATAGGCAACTCTGCAATTTCCTTCCCTTCAATAAATCATGAAAAGTAGAATAGATTCTTTTTCATGATATGGGCAGGTTAGCTTGAAGTCAAATGAATGACACAGCCTTCTCAAGATAGTTTTCTAAGTACATATGAAACCGATGCATCTGGTGTTACTCTTAACTTTGTCTCACCAAATGTCTTTTAGAAAATAATTAACCATCATTGAGTATATAAACCCCTGCTGCTCCTCCCTGAAGCAACCACAAAGAGTTGTCCTTGTTCTCGAGAAACAGCTCAATTTCATATTGATTCTACAATTAAAAGCGTCTGTCCATCTGACCTTGTGACTGTTGACCTCGGGCTCAGTTTTGAATCTACTGCTTGTTTTCTCTGTCTATGGCATTTTAATTTGTGGAGTAATCCTCTCTTGTCAGGCTGTCATATGAGCTTTTATTGTACCAAAGTTTCAGCTACTCCCGAGGCTATCTCCTTGTAATGGCGCCCTAACACACACACCCCGCAGAACATTTACAGTGAGTCTTATAAGTGCCACATATCCCATATGTTCACTGCCAAATGTAGTGGCATTCCATTCAGCTATTTTGGGGTGCCATAGTAGCAGATAAGGAGGCAAACACACAGAAATGTAATTATATAGGTGTAGGTCCAGAGATGGTAGCTGATGGAATTTGAGTGATGTTAAGAAGAAAGATAAAGATCTGGAAGTTTCCACTGTGGCAACTGTGGAAGATGAGCAGTGGCACCTAGCAAAAGAGAGGAAAATTGTATAAAGTTATAAATTATTATTACATTAATTTAATCACGATTTAGGAAATGTCATATACAAGAGGTAACTAGAAAAGACACAGGAAAAGCAAAACTGACTGTGGACGCTCTTGCAGGCAGACTAACGCCTGACAGCCAATGTGGGAGGAATTAGCCTTTGTTGTCTATTTTTCCTCCAGCTCTAAAGTAGTTTGAAACCAAAATCTTGGCTCTGATCTAGAAGATGTCATTAACCAAACTGAGGAGCAGATTTGAGGGATATGACAGTGAGTTTAATTTTGGACAGTTTGAGGAAACTGTGGAAAGTTTAAGGTCAACAAGTTCAGTAGGCAGTAAGAAACAAGGGACTAGAAAATCAAAAAGGGGGAGCTGAAAATAGCTAGCAATCATAAGTAAAGGTTGAAGCTGAAGAAGTAGATAAAAGTGCCCATTAGATTGGCAATGAAGAGAAGAAACATGTTTAGGTCTATATGAAGTTTGAGAGAAAAACTAGAGATGCTAAGAAGAAGCTATCGTGTTAGAGAAAGGATGTGGAGGGATTAACTGTATAAGACAAGATGGTGGGAGTAATACTGCAGAGGCAGAATCTCTAAATGTGGTAATTAAGTGGGTGCACACAAAAGGGGAGTCAAAAAAGCTTCCAATGTTTTGATCTTGGCAGGCGGGGAGGAAGGAAGGCAGTACTATGAACTCATTCATTCATTAAAAATGAATAGAGCACCATCGTTGGGTTAGGCACTGTGACACTGACCACAGTCAAGAGAATAAGCAAGCTTTATGGAAAAAGTGATGAATCTGGATTTATATTTGTTGAGTTTGAGGTGCCTATGAGTCATCAAGGTGGAAATGTCTAACACATGGCAGCAAAGAAGAAAGATCAAGGCAAGTGAACACTTCATAGGTGAGAACTGAAGTCCCACTAGTAGATGAGATCACTGAGGGAAAAAAAGAAAGGAATGCCTCTATGGTTACGTATGTACATTTAGATGGTACCTGTGGATATTATTTATAGGAGAAGAGGGGGAGGAGATGCAAATAAAAGCAGTGAAGGAACAGTTGTACAATAAGAGATCTAGAAGTACATTGGAAACCATAAAGATAAGATTTTCAAGAGGTGAGCAAGCTGCAGTTCACATCCCAGAGACATATCAAAGCACATGAGGGAAATATACTGAATTTAGCCTTTCACAGAAGAGTTGGGATAGAAACCGGATTACAAAGGACGGTGAGAAGAGCTGACACTGAGAGCAGAGACTTCAACATGGTACCATGGTTCATGCAGTGGATTTTTAGAATAGTGAAAACTTGAGAGTATTTGTAAGCCCCAAATAATGAATCAGTGAATATAGAGAAAATGAAAACATAGGAGAAGAGGGGATAATTGATAGGAAAATAGCCTAGAGGAAGCAAGACAATATGGGCTCAAAAGACTTGGGCAGCATCCAGGCAACATACGCCTTCACTGTGAGGTGAATTAGCCCTCACTTGTAAGGATTTCAGAGAACTGAAATGGAACATTTCAGGTAAAAGAGAAAGATCTCTGTGTACCATCTTTTTATGTCATTTATTCTTAGTTACACAACGTTCCAATGGAGACGATGGCCTCTAATTCTCCAAAGATAATTCTCCACCATATTAGCGCCTATCCTCCTGCGTAAAACTGAACAGTAGTACTGGCAACACCTACTGTGTGTTATGTAGGTAATCGTCTTCTCCAAGAGTTAAATGGAAACTTGCAAAGAAAAGAGACAACAATTTCTAAGGCACTGTTCGGGGTGGGGAGCGCAGGCAGGTGTCTGTTGCTCTCTTCCTTCATAGAGAAGCCCCTGGGAACTGCAGCGACGAGATGAAGACCAGCGCTTCATCCTTTCTACCTGTTCATTCTGCCCGCGTTGTGCCTTTGCAGGGTCTCAACTGCTATGCATCCGTACCCTAGTTCTTCTCAAACTTGAACCCCTTGCTTTTTCTCTCATCCCCAAAGTGACGGATTGGTTTTTGTTTGTTTGTTTACTCTTGCTTCTTCACCAGGAAAAACAGAGCGAGAAATGTGAAAGCGCCTCACGGTGCCGAGAGTGACACAGGACACCCACACAAGTTTACAAGTCCTCGCCCAAGTCCTCGTCTCCTAGCAGCTCCCCGTAGCTCGGCGAAGCGAAGCCGGGAGCGCACGCCCTGAGAGCACTGCCAAGCCCCTAGCCCGGAACAGCAGTCTCCCCGGCCGCCCGGGCTAAAGGAATGAGAACCTGACGTCTCCCCACCCGGGCTGAGCTCGCCCCTCCCGCCCCGAGCCGAGCTTCTGGAAATCCAGTAGCCTCCCCCTGCCTCCCGGAGCTCCCTGCTGGCTGCCACCCCGAGCGAACGCTCCGCGTGCACACGTCCACACGCCAGCAGCACAGGCACGAGAGCGGCTGGGTGTGGAACGGAGGCGCACCGCACGCACTGCACGCCCAGCCGACACCCGCGCGGACCCCGGCCGCGGCCCCCCGGCGCCCCTCGGTGCCCGAGCCCCCAGCCCGCGGGCCTCACCAGACAGCCGGTAACTTTCCAGGTGCGCAGCTCGTCCCCTCGGCACCGCCGCCCCTGCGTCTCCGTGTCCGCTTTCTCGCCTCCCTCCCTCCCCAGCCTCCCACGGCGCCCCAGCCGGGCGCAGGTCAGTTTAGCCAGGCCGGGCGCGGGGCGCTTAGCGCAGGCCCGGGGCTGCCGGCGCCGCTGCTCGGGCTACGTGGGACCGGGGGGCACGGGCGAGGGCGTTGCGCGCAGAGGCTGCGGCGACTCCGGTGCTGCCGCCTGGCTTCTCCGCGGGGGCCGGTGCAGAGGAGAAGCGCTGGGAGAGAGGGAGAGAGGCAGGGAGGGAGGGGGGAAGGAGGGAGGAGAGGCGAGGACGAAAGGGAGGGGGCGGGGGTCAGTCGGGGCGATGGCGTGGAAGAACAGGGAGCCGGCTTCCCTAAAGGTGGGGTCACCCGCCCGCGCACCCACACCGGCCCCAGCCTTTACTCCCGAGACACGCTAGCGGCAACAGCATCGCCCAGAGTGAGACAACTTAAGTAGGGAGATAGCGTCCTGGTTGTAAGCATTTTTTTTTTTCATGTTATTGTTTCTATTTCAAGTGTGTGGGACGAGGCTAGAGGAAAGTTCAGGGAGGTGTTCGTCTTTTCCTTCCCCTCCTTCTCTCCCCCCGCCCCCGCCCCCAGGTCCGTTTTCACTGCAGGCTCTCTCCCACCTCGCCTTCACTCCCAGAGCGCAAACAGGCGCAAGTACCCCGGACGTGCTCTCCTCTGTCACACCGGTCCCCTTCTAGAAGACATGTGACCCTGGAGCAGCTTGGCGACGCGCTCTTCCCGGACTCTGGAGCCATAACTTGCATCGAGTTTGCCAGTTCACATGATGCTGGGGGCAGAGGTTTGAACCGAGTTTCAAGGGACCTTCGGAATCTGTAGGTCCTCTGGCAGGGAGCTTTCTTGATCACCCAAGCTGGTAATCCTCTCCCCGTCGCCTTGTGATTACATGTTTTTTCCTGAGGCTCGCATTATGGTTTTCTAAATATATATATACCCCACCGCATTATTTGCTGTGCCCTGGAGTTGTGAGATCTCCGTGTGGCTTGTCCCCTTTTCTCCTGCCTCCAGAGGAATTTCACTGGTAAATCCTCGGAAGACAAGGGCAGTTTCTGTGTGGAGGAATGGGAACTACAGTGAGGGTCTATTCACTGTGCCTGTAGAGAATGTTTGAACCCAGCTCCCTTGGGTTCTAAACCACAGGGTGGCAGTGGGACTCATGTAACGCCGGTCTGCACTAGTACATATATAAACTTACATAGAAGTTAGGCCCACGTAAAATATGTTGAATAGGGCCATTAAATTTCAAAGAAGGGAAAATGTAGTCCTGGTTTTTGTGTGTGTGTGCTAACTGGAAAAAAATCGGCAAAAGTACAAAGTACTTTTTCATGAACACATGAGAGAGTCTTTCCATTTTACGCAGGCCTTCGAAATAGCCCAACTAGAGGAGATGGGGATGGAGAAGAATTCCACAGGAAAAGGGAAAATAATTAAGTCATTGTTAAGTCACTGTAATAATGGACATTTAAGTCAATGGCCTTATGGACAGTTAAGCAACAAAAAAAAGAGAAAATCGGAGATTTTCAAAGTCCTTACATTTAATTTAGTACATGGGGGTGGTGCTGTGGGTAACTAGTTAATGGGTCCAAAAATTGATGTATTGGGCCAGAACTTGCATTTTTTTAATGAAATAGAATAGGATAAAAATGTCAGAGACATTTACACATAGTACAAGTAAATATGCTCTATAAACCTTTCTCTTCGGTTAAATAGGTAAATGTGTGTGTACTGGGTCAACCGTGTAATATGTATTTTCTTACTGTTCCTTGAGGTAAAACTCGAAAGGCACTGATGTAGTGCAGGCTGCTGCCCAGAGTCAGAGTTTGAGGGAGAACTTAGGTTCCTTCCTAGGGATCCTGTGCTCTGTCAACAGGGCAGAGTTATAGAGAACAAGGAGGAGGGTGAGAAAGAGGAGAAGAAAAGGGACCATGTTTGACCTCTTTATTCATTCTTCCCACAAATGTGCTTGAGCAGCTTCTATGCCTCAGGCCCGGTGCTAAAATCTGGGAATTTAATGGTGAGCAAAGTCAAAATGTGATCTCGGCACTTTAGAATCCGTTGGGGGAAACAGACATCAATCAACTAAACACAAAAGTAACTATATATGTGATAAATGCTATGAAGGGAAATATGATATGAGAGCAAAAATGATGATGTCATAATTTAGATGAGGGAGGCTACAATTAATAAGTAACCCAATTTAAAATGTCTTCAATGATAAGGAAATTTATTGTTTCATATGGTAAGAAGTCCCAAGGTCAAGAGGCTCTATCTAGTGAATTCAGCAGCTCAGTGCTGTCAGGGAAGGCCCAGGGCCGGTTCCGTTATTCCCCCTGCCATCTCCAGCATGCCAGCATGGTACTGGGTCTGCCCCACCCACGGTCCCAGGAAGGCAGAGCAGCTCCCTATAGGACAGACAATCCTGACAATGCCCCATGGTAGCAGAGTATGTCCTTTTTTCCAGAGTGGGGAAATCTTTCTCAGAAGCTTCTAGCAGACTTCTCACCCGTCATCAGTCCAAACTAAGTCACATACCCACGCATGTCTAAATGCTGGGAAGGAGGGCCGCGGAGGCGGGGAGTTGAGGATTACCGTAATTGGTCAAGGCTCTTCAGGATTTGCCCTTGAATTTTTCAGGATTGCATTCTTTGAGGAGTCTATACTTAAACAAAAAAGGAGAAGATGGCAGTGGATGCTGGGTAGCCAATCCAGAGTCTGCTACAGGAGCTCAGGGATGACGCCTCTGAAATAAATGACATTTAAACTTAAGATGAGTAACAGCAAGAAGTAAGGAGGACGCACCTTCAGGCAGAGGGAGTCGCGTGTGTGGTCTGACCGCGCCACCTGTTAAAGGTGTACTTGAAATTCCTCATTTACTACGTCGACCCATAAAGGTAAGTGTACCTGAGGAAGCAAGCTCAAAGGGTTAAATAACGTGATCCAGTTTACAGAGCTTATAAGTTACAGAGCCAATCAATCTAATTCCAGAGCCTAAAATCTTGGCTTCTGCCTCTACGGAGATGGTGAGAAGCCAGAATTCACTGGCCTTTCCCGGCCACTGACTGAGGAACAGAGCGCCACCTCCAGGCCCCCTCTGCAAGGTTTCTCTGGGCCCACTGGTAGTGCAGGACCCGTGTTCATGAATAAATCCTCTAGTACTGGGTGTACCTCTGCTCCACGGGGTGTCATGGTCCCCACCAAGCACTGTCACCAGAGCTCTCATGGTGTCAAAGCTCAGAGATGGCTTGTGGAGATGTGGAGAGTAAAATGCCCATCTTTGTGTTAAGAAACCCTTAAGCAGCCTTGGTGTTTTAGAGAAATCTGTTTCTCGTACTTTCTTTCTCACATGGACATGCATCTAAGGGACTAAGCTGGGAACAGGTTGCTTCCCCTGAGCTCAGACTCCCAAGGCCCTGCCTAACTGAGTTCTGGTTCACGTTCATCTAGATGGAATACTATTCTTTGGGGATAAATGCCCTCACAGGAGACTCTGTAGTTGCCCTTGCACTTGGCTGCCCCATTAGATCAGCCTTTGTGCTCACAACGTTTGAGCCAGCTCAGAGCACCCCGGGGTGCAAGCTGAGCTCTCTCCGTTGTGTCACCAGAAGAAGCTCTTCTAAGGACACGAGAGGGGCACATCCACCATCCTGGTTCCCAGTTTTTTCTCCCTGTCTCTCTGGTTCTGCTCCCTTCTCTCTTGTCTTCTTTCATTTGTCTGCATGCTTATTTATCTCACCAGACTGACCTCGTGAGAAGCCATTTCAATTTCTAAAGCCAGAACCTTAGGTCACTGTGCCCTTCTTTCACTTCAGCTTTGCCAAACCTTATCCCAGGAGAAATACTACCATTTGCTGTTGGCATTCCTGCTGTCCAGGGGCCGGCATCCTCAATATGCTTATGAAACAGGACCAATTGATTCCACCACTGTGTTCCTGCTGTCTAACCTCCCTGCAGCCCACCATCCCTTTCTTCACTTCAAAGCCATTTATTCTTTCCATGAAGTCTCCCTGATTCTGCAGAGTGGTGGTTCTGTGACCCCACAGGAACGTGCTGCCCCAAGTCTCAAAGGCTCGTCAGCTTGTCTCCATCCTTTACTGGACATCAGATCAGGGACGTTGTTGTTTTAACTCTTATATCTTCAGAACATACATAGCTGAAGTCTTTTCATAATGCGAAAAACAACCCCCCCCCCCAATTCCACTGTTTAATCTACTGTCTCTGTTTTCTTAAAAAACAAACAAAAAGCACAAAAACTACTTGCCAGGATACTAGAGACTTGAGAAAGAAACCTATGGGAGCCCATTACACACATCACACAATCTTCTGGGCCTAGTGCTGAGTTCTCCATCCTACTTTTGTGTCTCCAAGGGGACAATGGCTTCTCATTTGCCAAATCCCTCCCTGCTGATCCCTGATGGGGAGAAGGGTGAGCCCTGTGCGCATTAACTCACAGCACATTAGGGTAGTCTCCTGGCCCTTGCAGGCAGCAGCCGGAGCCTACAAGTGCCTCCCATTTTAAATTGACCAGTCTCTTGCCCACGTTCTCCTTGAAAGACCTTCCTCCTCTATCCCACTCCTACTCCTTGAAAGACCTTCCTCCTCTACCCCACTCCTACTCGTTCTAAATTTTCCCAGGATTCTGTCCTTAGCCCCTTCCTTCCTCCTTTCCTCCCTCCCTTCCTTTCCTCCCTCTCTCTCTCTTTCTCTCTCCCCCCACCCACCACCCCCCTCTCCTCATAGCTTCAATTATCACTTCTCAGTGTACTTCCTTTTTTCAGAGCTGCACTTTATCTCAGCCCTTCTGGTGGTATTTATCACATTCTACTTTGTATTATTGTTATCTATCTACATTGCTTATCTCCTCTACTTGACCGTAAATACCTGGAGGGCATGGTTCACAACTGATTCATCTCCCCTGTGTCTCTCACAGCACCCACTGAAGGTCCAAATCCTAGGGATAGAGAGAGTTATGACTTACTACCTAGAAGAATTGTATTTAAGTTTCTGAAATTCTGTAGAAAGAATTTGAAATGTGTTCTTGATTTTCCTTCTGGAATAAAGACAATTGTTTGGAATAATGACACAATTTAGAAATTAATAATCTGCCCAATTAGCAAGCAGGTAATAGTAAATTTTACTACAAAAGACCAATATACAAATACATTTTATGTTCTGTTTCTACCTGCACATACTGAGTTTTAGTCCCTAGTGCACTGACGTTCCTAAATAGTGATTTTTTTTTCTAGTTATGGGTGTAGCCAATGTGCACTAACTATGCACTAGGCTCACAGTGTTTGGCATCCCACATCCTGTACTATTTCAAAATCCATGTGGACCATCCATCCAGCACTTTGGCCTCTCAGCTCCTTAGACCTCGTATCCGATAATCTTCGTGTCCACTCAGCTTCAGGCATTCACTGCCACAGTTAGACCTGGAATCTTCTCTAAAATCATGGAGGCTTGTGCACCCCAGAACATCTTGGCCCTGCCTGCCCCCAAGGCTTTATCCCTTTGCTTTTCTTCTTAGACACAGTGGTCTCAGCAGGGGCTCATGCCTTTCCCAGGGTAAAGCCCCGGTGAATCCTGTCACCGACCTCAGCCTCCTCTGGAGTCAGGACCAGACCAGCATGGCCTCCATAACACCCACTGGAGAGGGAGCCTCAGTGGTTCCAGCTCCCAGGTCTGACCTGGCTGGACCCACAGACGTTCTGGCTTCCCTAGCTGCTGCCTGGAGGGGCCCAAAACTCACCCTAGAGATATAGTGGAATTAATGTGCTGTGGAGCTGACTCTGACCATTGAGAGACAACAGCAAGGAAGAAGCCAGCAGGTAATTGCTCACCCTTCCTGCCCATCCAGGAGCTGTTCAGAGATGCAATGGTTCTGTACTTCTGGCTAATCAGGCATGCCTCAGCAACCAGCTTTATTTTCTAGAGAAGCTGTGACAGATTGGTAATGCATCACCTTGAATCTGCTTTCTCTCCTCTCCATCATTTTCTCTTTCTCCCTCACTCCTGTTTCCTTAGGATAACACCCCCCCCATTAAGAATTAGCATGTGAGGGCTTCCCTGGTGGCGCAGTGGTTGAGAGTCCGCCTGCCGATGCCGGGGACACGGGTTCGTGCCCTGGTCCAGGAAGATCCCACATGGCACGGAGCGTCTGGGCCCGTGAGCCATGGCCACGGAGCCTGCGCGTCTGGAGCCTGTGCTCCGCAACGGGAGAGGCCACAACAGTGAGAGGCCCGCGTACCGCAAAAAAAAAAAAAAAAAAAAAAAAAAAAAAAAAGAATTAGCATGTGAGCTTTGCCTCAGGCTCTGTTTCCTAGAGAACCCAGGCTAAGATAAGCCCTTATACTCTGTGACCACAACTTTCCATCCTTCAAGCTTATTTGCTCAGTTATTTTCTCTTCGTGTGTGTTTGACCTTAAAGTGACCTCTAGTTCTTTGACCCTCTGTTTTCTTCCTCCCTGTCTTTCCGCTGCTTCTTACTCAGTTTAGTGTGCAGTCCATTATGTCACACTCTTGGTATTTCTCCCCAACGATGTATTCTGCAACAGCCAGATGAAGCCCCCATCCTGGAGGAATCCCACTTCTCACCTTCTTTTTCTTTTTTTTTCTTTTTTAATCTTCGTTTTCTTATACTTGGACAGTGAGTGCTAGTGGAACAAGGTAAATATAAGCCCTGTTCTCATGGAACTCAAGTTCTGGGTCAATGGTAGTATATTAGACTGGTCAAGCCATTCTGGAGAGCCATCTTTACTCAAATTAAGATTAAGTACAGCTCACTTGCAATTCTGCTTCTGAGTATACTATATAGCCCAGAAAAATTCTCACACAGGTCCCTATGGGGACACGTAGAAGGACATTTATTGAAGCTTCTTTTGTGTTATTGTGGTTAGGGAAGGTACTTAGGTATCCATCTCCAAGAGAATGGATATGTAAATTGTTCATGGAGATATGCCGTAGAATATTATACAGTACTTAAAACAACAGATTTGATATTCACAAGGAAAAATGATATACCTTAAATATATAGTATCTAATAGAAAAATGAAAGAAATTGAGATATGTATATATATAACACGATACTCTTTGCATAGATCAAAAATATGCACAAAATAATTTGCAAAAACACATACAAATAAAAAGTTATAAAATTAGCACATTGGAACGTTTGCCTCTGTGGGAGAAGGGGAATGGGAGTAGAATATTTGAACAAAGGAAAGAATAAGGCAAAAAGAAAAAAACTCTGGAGAAGGAGAGATAGAATAGAAAAAAAGAATTAAGAGACATATTTTCCAATATTGACAAGTGTTATAAAGACCATAAAACAGAACATAGGTTGGATTTGGAAGACGACTTCCAAGAGGTGGTCAGAGGAGACCTCCCTGAAGAGGGAGCATTTGAGTGAAGCCTAAGTGATGAGATAAAACCTACCATAGGATGCTCCAGGGGAAGTGCATGCAGGGCAGAGGGAAGAGCAAGGGCCAGGAGGCCACAAGGAGCTTGGTGAGGTGCAGGGGCAGGAAGAAGGCCATGGTGGCTGGAACATGTGAGCTTGGAGGAGTGTGATGCAGGATAAGTCAGTGGGGCAAAGCTTGGAGTCAGATTGCACAGGGCCCTGGAGGCACTAATAAAATGTTAGGGTTTTTGGCCACTGTAAATTCTTGATACCAACCACTTCTGGTTGACTCCCTAGCAATCCTGCTAAATTTACTTGGTCAGCTCTTTCTCTCTATTATAATAAAAATGGCCAACTTTTTCCTCTTTCTTTAAACCTTCTTCTCACCACTCTTACTCATGGCAGGTAGCCTCACTGACTCTTCGCAGAGAAAAGAGTAATAATAATTGTCATGAAGTGAATCGTGCGCCCCGCACCCCCGCTCCAAATTTGTATGTTGAAGTCCTAACTCCCAGTACCTCAGAACATGACCTTATTTGGAAATAGGGTCATTGTAGATGTGGTTAATTAATATGAGGTCTACAGTGTGGGCCCTAATGTAATACGACTGATGTCTTTATAAAAAGGGGAAATTTGGACACAGAGACAGACACACATACAGGGAAGATGATGTAAAGTGACCCAGGGAGATGGCCATCTACAAACCAAAGACAGAAGCCTGGAACAGACCCTTCCCTCACAGTCCTCAGGAGGAACGAACCCTGCCAACACCTTGGTTTCAAATTTCCAGCCTCCAGAACTGGGAGACAGTAAAGCTCCCGGGTGGTTGTTAAGCTACCTGGTTTGTGGTGCTTTGTTACATCAGCCCTAGAAAAACAAATATAATAATAATAACTAACAGGTGTAGAACCCATACAATGCATATGAGCACTGCACTTGACATGTGCTAAGGCAGTTAATCCTCATGAAGACCCTATGAGATACTATTATTATCATTATTACTTATTATTCGAAATAAGGAAACTGAGGCACGGAGAGAATAAGTATAACTCATTAGTAAGGCACTACCTCAGTATTCCCACATCAGATTTAGAAACCCATCTGCACCAGGATGTGTCCTTTCCTCCCTCACTTCCTCTTAGGATGATGTGTCCTTCATCCCGTCTGTGCTCCCACCTGTGCTCTTTATCCCTCCCTGCCCCTCTTTGTTCCTCAACCTCGTGATTCTACTTCTGAATCTTTCATCTTCCTGTTCTTACTGATATCTTTCCATTAGTGTATATATATATGCTAATTTATATACATTAGGAATTTAAGTCTCTCAGCTTATGGCTTATAAGTTTCTCCCACCTTAAGCAAAGGCTCCTTCTGTTGTTATATCTTATACAGCTCCTCCTCAAGTTTCCCAGCAACCACACTCACTGTCTTCATTTCCTCTGTTTTTCCTTTGACCTTCAGTGTATCAGTTTCTTAATGCTGCTGTAACAAATTACCACAAACTTAGTGGCTTAAACCAAGCAACAACACACACTTATTTCCTTACAGTTCTTGAGGTCAGAACTCTGAAATGGGTCTCACTGGGCTAAAATCAAGGTGTCGTCAGGGCCGTGTTCCTTCTGGAGGCCGTGGAAGAGAATCTGTTGCCTGTGGCCTCTTGTGGCTTCTGGAAGTTTATGTTCCTTGGCTCGTGGTCCCCTCCATCATCAAGGCTGGCATCTTAGCATCTTCAAAGCTCTCTCTGACTCTGACCTTCCTGGCTCCCTCTTTCACTTATAAGGACCCTTGTCATTACATTCGGCCCACCCAGATAATCCAGGATAATCTCAAGATCCCTACCTTAATCACATCTGCAGAGTCCTTTTTTGCAAGTGTAATATCTTCACAGGTTCTAGAGATTAGGGCATGTACTTTGGGGGAGGTGTCCTTTTGCCTACTGCACTCAGTAATCTGGCTTCCCACCACCCTACCGAAGATACTTTCCCAGAGGTCACCAATTTCTAGTTTTCTTAGAAATACGTGTGTCTTAGTTGACCTCTCAGCAGCATTGAATGCAGGTACTTCTCACAGGAGTGGCCTCAGTGACCATGTATTCTCCCAAGTTTCTTTCCTTCTTCACAACAGTAGGCTTGCCTTCCCAGTCTCCCTTGCCAATGACTCTGTCTCTAACCGTAAATGTTGAAAGTCCTTGCTCCCCTAAGCAAGGTTGTCTTTCCTCTTTGTCAGTGACCGACCTCTTAAAAGTAGCGCCCCCTTCAGTTCTGCAGTTAAGACAGAGAAGCATAGAGAACCCCTCGTTTCCATCCCTATTTGCGTGCTGGTGACTCCCGAATCTCCATTTCCACGTGGCACTTCTCTTCCATGATCCAGAGCAGATTGTTCGGCTACCTTTGTGATATTTCCACTCAGGGACCAAGATACAAGTCACTCGATATCAACATGTCCAAAAGTAAAGGAACAACTTGTCCCCAAGAACTAATGACTCCTTCAGTGTCTCTTATACGAATAAGCTGTTTTCCAGTTAGATTTCTTAGTTTGGAATTTAGGGAGTCATCCCTGTCTCCTTCTTTCCCTCACTCCCCATAAGAAATGTGTCCCAAGGTCCTGAAAATTCTGCCACACGCATCTCTCTAATATTCAGGAAATTCCCTCTGTCACCACCATCAACATCTTCTCTTGTCTGAGCTGCCGAGAGAGTCACCTCATCATTCCTCAGCGGCTACTCCTGTTCCCACACCAAGCCCTAGCCCATTCCCTCTCTGTTGTCCAAGTGATCTTTTTAGACCATAAAGCAGACTTTGCCACTTCTCTGCTCAAAGCCCATTAATCTAATAGGCATATAGCCACAGTGCTTAGAGCCATATGTTAGCAAGGACCTGTGGAATTATATGGGACCTGGAAAGAAATCATTGCCCCCCGTGCTACAAAAGAGAAAAATACAAAGTGTTGAGTTAAATATCTACAAAGGATGACATTATGCTAACTAGCAATTCAAGTGTACGTGTGAGTATATGCATATATATTATCAATTTTAAAGCAGAAAACAAAAGGAATAATTTAGCCATATAAAAACACAACTTTAAAAATTATTAAATTTTTTTCAAAAAAATATGTCTGCATTTTCGTGATGCCAATATATTTGCTTAATATGCTGTGGAAGTGGAGCCTCCAAAAGTCAGAGTGCATAGGGCCTATAAAAATCCCCAAACATTTCTTCCTCCAAGGCCTTCCCACTGCGCTTACTATAAAGTCTCAAATCTTTAATGTGGCTTTCCAGCACGTCAGGCTGAATTATGTAGCTTGCCTTGGGAGGTGTCCATATTGAAGGAATACACTGGCCTCCTAGGCATCCCTAGACCAGTGCATCTGATCACCCGAGGAGCTTGTTCAAATGCAGGTTCTGACTCGGTAGGTCTGGGAGGAGGCTGAGATGCTGCATCGCATTTTTCATAAGCTCCCAGGTGACACCGCTGCTGCTGGTCCGCGAATCACACTTAGAGTGGAAAGACCCCCGAGGGCAGCCTTGCCTCCTTCTGCTGGCCACTCCAGTAATGCTAAGAGCTCCATAGCGTCTCAACTGGTTTGGAGGTTCAAGGGCTGGGACATGCTTGTAACCTGATGGAAAATTTTTGTGGAAGAAGAAGGTGATTTTAAGGATTAGAAGCTGAGAGACCACGACACTTTCCTGTATGCAGTACTGGAGCTGAATGTGAGGGGAGAGATAGCAGGAGAAGCAAATACACTTACCTTTGTGTGTGCTTGTGCTGTGGACATTCACACAGCCCTGGGTCTGCCCCTAAGCCTGTTTCCCTAATGCTAGGATCCAACTGAGGCTTTGCCTGTGTCACAGCTTTTATCAAACAGTTTTATAATCCTATGTTTATGTACCTGTTTTAGGATTAAACTGTAAACTCCTATGCAGCCCAGATGAGTTCTTCTTCGAGGTAATCATTCAGTAGAAGTCCATGAATAAAAGAAGGATGTTAAATCCCCACTCAAGTATAACTTCCAGCCAGAAGGCAACATTGTTCTGGAATGCTGGGAAATAATTCCATCTCACAGGACAACCTTGGGTACAGTAACTAGAGATGTGTTGGCTGTTTTGACATTCAGTTGCCGAATGCCCAACAAATGGAAATAGCAACAGCTCTATAAATGGCAGCCCTAGCTATAAATTTAAAAAGAACACCCATGCCTACCTAGTAATATCTAGTGAAATGGAGCAGGACCCTGTGGTCTATGCACCCCATGTCCTCAGCCTGCCTTTTGTCTGTGGAAAAACTTTAGCCAAAGAATAAGTTTAATCAGAGAAGTGAAATAGTAGAGAAGCAAAGGAAAACAGTCAAAGGAGACCAAATAATAATAGTTTAGTCATTAAACATAGTCAAGGACCTTTAGTTCCTCTTTAAGGGATACAAGTAATATTCTGAGCCATGTCCTGTGAGCTGTCTTAAAGATACTGAAGCCCGCACCAGGTGGAAGAAGTTAACTACATGAGCAGGCTGTAGCCATGACATAAGCTGCCACAATTCCGAGAACTGGCCTCAAAGAAATGGAAACAGACCGACCTGAAGATTAACCGTACCAGAAGCAATCAAGATGATGCTGGTCAGACCACCAGTGACCAATTTCAAGATGACTGTCAGAGCCAACTGTACTGTTTCTGCATGTAGCCCCCTCCCTCCGTCTATAAAAGCTCTTGCCCACTGGTTGTAGGAAGTGGGGAGTCGGCCTTTGGACAGGCGTCCACCCTCCCGCCTCCCTGGCTGCCAGCATCCAAAATAAAGCAAACTTTCCTTTCCACCAACCTTGCCTCTCTATTGGCTTTTGAGTAACAAGCAGCCAGACTGCACTTTCAGTTACACTGGGATATCATAAACTGTTTCTTAATAGTAGCTGAGTTTTGTTATTGGTTTGTTCCATTTGTTGTTTATGTCGTTGTCATTAATACGTTAATTGGGACTTCCCTGGTGGCGCAGTGGTTGAGAGTCCGCCTGCCGGTGCAGGTGACACGGGTTCGTGCCCCGGTCCGGGAATACCCCATATGCCGCGGAGGGGCTGGGCCCGTGAGCCATGGCCGCTGAGCCTGCGCGTCCTGAGCCTGTGCTCCGCAACGGGAGAGGCCACAACAGTGAGAGGCCCGCGTACCGCAAAACAAAAAAGATATAATACGTTAATTGTATTAGACATAGTGACAACTTCCAAAGTAATGAAAGATAGATAAAGACAACTTGAGTGTTATTGTTTTTCATTTGGCTCTTTTGGAGTATTGTGCCATGTGGATATGGGCTATTATTTGCTCACCCTGTCATTTAAACAGCAAAAACCTGGCTTGAACTATATTTATCTTTCCATGTAACCATTCAAGAGGAACTAAAGCCATTAGGACCTCAGTGGAGATATAAAGTTGTCCTATTTCCCAAACCCAGACTGCTGTAACTGCTGCTTCCTCTCAGAAAGTCCTCCAGACACAGAAGGTTTCATTTAATCAGCCAGCAATAACACTTCCCTGAAAGAAGGGTAACTGAGATCCCTGTTTAGTTTCAGTACTTCAGAGGGTCAAGTTGTTTTTCAGATTTTGCTCAGTGTGTGTATAAACAGTGTGCCGCTAAGTGAGCTTATTGGATGCCATAATGCCAGGCAGAATCATCTGCTCAAGGAAAGCAAATAAAAATCATCTCCAGGCCTGTATCAAGCCGGCATGTTGCATGAAGAAGCCGGTAAAACAAGACTACGTAGTCTTCTGTCTTAGCATACTGTCAGCTGTTACTGTTTATTTCATGATCTGGCCAATCAGGATCACCACAGATTAACCTAAGCTATGTGACCCTCTCCTTTTCTCTGACCATGCTATTCTTTGTTACCGACTTGGCAATTTACATGTCCAGCTTCCCTTTGGAGACCCGAATTGGGAGTAAACCACCAATTTAATTGTCGGTGTGGTCCATTTAAAACAGGTTCCTACGTTTGTTCTGATCTCTATTTCATTTTATAAAGGCCAAGTTTCCGTAACTATTTATCAGGGGCTGGCCATAGGATACACAGTATCTTCTCAGCCAGGTATTTGCAAACATTCCCAGTATCCCTAACACAGAATGGGTGGTCCATCATTATTTCTTGAGTGGATGTACACATTGTTGCTGGGCTCCTTCCTGTAAGACCAGAGGTGAACACGACTTTGTTTTCTGGCAATTTAATAAAAGTAAAAATGCTTGAGGATCAATTTCTTTTTTAATTATAGATTTTTATTAGAAATTCTGCAACTGTGATTAAGAGTTATTTTATTTTCCCCCATCACTGAATGGCTCCTTTATTGAGAGAACATTTCAGAAAGTACATAATTAGCCCACTCTCCAGGAGCTGATTGTAATGACTCGCCCTTGAACAGATTTTCTGTAGGAGTTGAGGCTCCCTGGTGCTGGAAGAAGATGGCTTTGAGGGACTTGCAGTAGGGAGAATGGACGTCAGAGTTTGGCCTCAGACCAGAGAGTAAATATCTGGTTCCAGTTGCAGATCCCTGATGAAGCAGAAATAACATTGCCCTTGTGGAGAGAGTAGGTTCAGAGGAATGAAGTTGTGAAGGGGGTGGGTGTCCAGATCCTTGTAAATGATTCACCTTCTGCCTTCACACCCCACCTACACACCAGCTAGAAGGAAGCACACTCTAGGCAATGCTTCCTGAGAGGGCAGTGGGTCTGAAACTTCTTATGAGCCCGCGTTTGTCTAAGTGGTTCTCACATTTTTGGTCTCAGATGAGTTTTACAGTCTTAAAGGACCCCAACATACTTTTGTTTATGTGGGTTATATCTATCAACCTTCATCATGTTCAAAAGTAAAACTGAGAAAATGTTTGTAAGTATTTATCTTAAAATAACTGGTATACATCATTAAATATTAACATAAATGACATCATTTTATGAGAAACAGCTGTTTCCAAAACATAGTGAAGAGAAGCATTGTCTTATGGTTTTGCAAATCTTTTTAATGTTTGACTTAGTAGAAGATAGCTAGATTTGCATACTGACCTCTACATTCAGTCTGGTGTTATACCACATACCATGTAGTGCCTGGGAAAGTCCACTGAATGGGAATTAAAAAGGCAGATAAGAGCTCAGTATTGTCCTAATGATTCTGATCTGTAACTCCCTGAAAAGCTCCTGGGGACTCCCATGGGTTGCCAGGCCACACTTTGAGAACCACTGTTCTAATTTATAAGCCCCATACTCCTTTATATGTCACGGATGGTCCCAAAGGCATCTTACCACAGTGGCTGTCTTTGGGATTCAGCTCAATTGGCTTCCCAAGCTCAGGTTTCCAACAATTGGACAAAAAAAAAAAAAGAAGGATGTGAATTACTCAGCTCTCGGGTGCTTTTTCAATTCCCAAGTGTAAGTGAGTAAGTGAATGAATGAATAAATGAATGAAATAATGAAACTGTTCCTCATTTTTAGTACTTTCATTTTCTTGATCTTAAAATCAGATTATAGTCCCCATCATGAAGCTGGATTAGCTGCATTCAATCTGAGATTAACAGAGATTAGACAAATTTTTGCCTTTTTGTATGATCTTATATCACTTGCTCCTAAATCTTTAATTTTTATTTATTTATTTATTTTTGGCTGTTTTGGGTCTTCATTGCTGTGCGTGGGCTTTCTCTAGTTGTGGCAAGCAAGGGCTACTCTTGGTTGTGGTGGCTTCTCTTGTTGTGGAGCACGGGCTTCTAGGCATGCGGGCTTCAGTAGTTGTGGCGCACGGGCTCAGTAGTTGTGCTCGCAGGCTCTAGAGCGCAGGCTCAGTAGTTGTGGCACAGGGGCTTAGTTGCTCCGTGGCATGTGGGATCTTCCCGGACCAGGGCTTGAACCCGTGTCCCCTGAATTGACAGGCGGATTCTTAACCACTGCACCACCAGAGAAGTCCTGCTCCTAAATCTTATGAAGCACGGAGGGAAAACTGCCACATGCTGGGCTTCTAGTCACCTATAATCACTCATTCAGCCAAATCATTCATTGACTAAATCATTCATTCTGCCAACAGATTTTTATTCAACTTTGGGGATTCAAAATTTACAAAGGCAAGGTCTCTGTCTTCTAGAAATTCACAGTCAAATAGAAGATGCTGTGGCCTTATAATCCATGCGTGCATTTATTCAGCATGCTCTAATCCATTCGGCAAATATTTGGAGGGCATCTGTTATGAGCCATGATTAAAGCAGGTGGGCAAAAAGCCATTTCTTGTCTTGTGGAATTCAACCAACTGGGGCTACAAACCCAAATAAGTAATTAAAATGTAAATTATTGTGACTTATCACAATGAAAGTATGTACAAAACTCTCCAGGAACTTGGAGGAGAAAGTGAATATTTGGCTAGGAAAGTTAAGGAAGATTTCTGGCTTGGCAAGAGGTTAAGAAACAGGAACATTGATTCTGTGATCTGAAAGAGACAGATTCCAATGCCACCTCCTTGTCACTCTAACCTCTCTCAGTCTAAATCACAAGGTTGTGAATACGAATGGGATCATGTCTGTGTAGTACCCAGGACAGTGTTGATTATCATAATTAGCGAAGTGATGGCATTCTTTAGTTGGAAATGAATCAGGCATATGTTCTAGGTGAGGAAAATGACACATGTAAAAGCCAGGAGATGTAAAAAAAAAGCATAGCGTATCCTGGAAGCGAATGAAATAGAACAAAATTGGTAAAGTTGGTCAAGTAAAATGCCACAAGGTCCTTATTGAGGTAAGGTCAGGATTTCATTGCTTTTGCTCAAAAATCACTCCCTACACCACCTACAAAGAAAAATAAGGTATAAAAGCCTTTGATACAGTAAATCACAATGCTGAAAAAAGACAAATAGGAGTAGCTTTCTGAGTATAAGCCTAGGTAACATTTTACAGTTTTTATCAAAAAGTGAGTCTGCATGGAAATGGGCTTTCCAGGGAGCTAGAGGCAAAGATATGATTAAGAGATTCCTGACACTCACTGTCATTTCTCCCCTTGGATGAAGTTGTGGCTTTGTCAACGTTGAATCTGGATCAAGAACCAGTAGAATGCCACGTTTGTAAACATCCTCTTGAACAGAAGGCCAGAGTTTGTAGATTCTTCAGGGATGGTGCTGTAAGTTTACACATAAAAGTGCAGTGGTGGCACTTTTTCCAGATCCAAGGCACCTCTGCCATGCAGGGACAGTGCCGCCAGAGCAGCTGTGCCCACCAGAAATGCTAGAGGCTGGGAGAAGCTAGGCTTTGTGACCACTCTGCATCCTGTGAAATCTCGAATCTGTATTAGCTCCCCAGGGCTGCCTTCAAAAACTACCACAAACCAGGTCCCACAAACAACAGAAATATATCGTCCCACAGTTCTGGAGACTAGAAGTCTAACACCAAGATGTTGGCAGTCCCATGCTCGCTCTGAAACTGGAAGGGGAGAATCCTTCTTTGGTGGTCATCAATCCTTGGCATTCCTCGTCTTGTAGCTACAGGACCTCCACCATCATGTAGCACTCTCCCTTTGCGACTGTTGTCCAAATGTCCCCTTTTCATCAGGACATCGGTTATATTGGATTAGAGCCCACCCTAATGGCCTCATCTTAACTTGATCCCGTCTGCAAAGACCAGTTTCCACATAGGGTCACGTTCCTAGGTACCAGGGATTAGGATTTCAAACATCCATTTTCAGTGTAATATAATTCAACCCATAACAGCATCCTTGGTGAATTAATTTTGGAACTGAATCTAACAGTGTGTGTGCACGTGCGCGTGTGTGTGTATGTGTGTGTCTGTGTCAGTGGTGGTGGAGTGAGACAGAGTCCCTCTTTCACCTGTCCAACACCTACCTGAAATAATACAGAGTCATAAAACTAATATATCAGAGTGCCTTTGACTCACAATGTTTAAAGTCAATTTAGGTATCATTTGTGAAGTGAGGAATAATTTGCTATGTCTAGAAAATAAGTTTGGGCCAATTATGAGATAACAAGGTATTTGTACATAACCATTTAGGGATTGAGGAGCCATTGATGTTTCTAAGTAACAAAGTGATATGAGTAGACTTGGTTACAGAAAGGGTGCTCTGGCAATAGTGTGTAATGAGTAATTTTCCAGGGCAAATCTTAGAGGCAGAAATAGCAATTAGAAAATCACTGCAAGAGTCTGGAGAAAGAAACTGACTGGGGAGGGCTGGGGATATAGGTGTATATGGCAGTGGACAGGTATGCTGGACCAAACAGTGACCAGAAAGAGGAGAGGAGGGGAGTGATTAGGAACATTCTGAGTGGCATGTTGGATGTGACTAGTAAGAAAGACAGAAGAATTGAGATCGACTCTGAGGTGATGAGCTTGGCTAAGTGGGGAGAATATGTCACCATTAATGGGGATGGAAAGCACAGGAGAAAATGCAGATTTTCTAAAAAGTGAAGTGAATAACAATGCAATATAGAGGGTGCTATACAGGGATAACAAAGGCATGAATGTTATTAAAAATATTTGTGAAAAACTGCCTTAGCCTGGGCAGTTATGCAAGGACACTGAGGTGCAGTGTCCTCTACTCTAAAGGTCCGCAGTTACCCCACACTCAAAATGACCCAAAGGATTGATTTGTCCCCTTTACTATCAACTTGCCCCATTCCCCCACAAACAGTCCTGTATTCCCTACCTTGGTAGGTAGCACCATCATTTACCTGTCTCTTAAGCCATGAATCTGTTACCTCCCTCTCCCCAGATCCTCCTATCTAGTCATCAAGTCTTGCATCATCTTATACATCTCTTGAATTGACCTGGCCTCCTCATTTCCATGGCGTCTGCTTTACTGAAGGTTCTGGTTCACTCCCATCTGCGTCATTGTCACCGCACCTTACCAAGTCAATCCCCCGGTGCACTTGAACTCACTCCAATGACACAGCCGGAGTGCTCTTTGCAGAACGCAAGTCTGATCCTATTGCTGTGAGACTTAGCAATCTCATATTACTGAGACTCAGCTTATCCACACTAAAACCTTTCCCTGCCCCCTGCCTCACAGCCTGCCAAACAAGGTCCCAACTCCATAACATGACCTACAAAGCCTTGGACGTTTTTACTCCTGCTTATCTCTAGACTTTGTCTCCTTCTATATGTGTTACCTTCAGCACATTTTAGCCCATTTAAGAATTGTGGAACTTTATAATCTCTGAATATTTCTTGCTTCTGCTTTGCATGGTGTTTCCTCCACCTGGGTGTCCTTCCCCTGCTGCTCCCCTAGAATCCCCTCCCCTTTCATGCTCTCCCTGACACTTTCATGCATAACTCATCTTACTCTCTTTCCCTCTTCTACTTCTGTATCATGACATGCTTCCCCTGTTCCACTTACAACAGCACTGTGTCATTTTTGATGCAGCTGACTCCGCAGGTCACCCACAATCTCCCTGAGGGCAGGGCTGTCCAGATTCCATTCCACAAGCAGACTGGGCAACTGTTTTGTTTCATGCACCGTCTTTCTGCTCAAGATACAAAGATGAATGGCTTCATCACTTCAAGTTTCTGAAACCTGTGGACCAAAGAATTAGATAATTCAAACATTGAAAAGGAGCTTATCGCCTAATAGGAGAGTAAAGGAAAATGAAAATGTAGAAAGAAAAAATAAGTTGGTACAGTCAAAAGTGAATTATTACAGGTCAGAATTTTAATGGGTTTGGTTAAAAGCCACTGCAAGACATACAGGCCAGGGTAGCTACAGTATTATCTTTAAGGCAAACCATATAGATCAAAACAGAACAAAATGAGAGTGAATTTCCAAATATAAAAATGATGACATTTTTCAATTCTTTTGAAGAAGTCACTAGACCGATACATTGCCTCTGACATTTTATTCACACCAGCTAAAGTAACTCTCAACTCTGCTTTGCTCCACTCAAAATAGAGAAATGGTATACAAATAAGTGTATTTTAAAAAATAGTAGAGTAGCTAAGGTATTCATTTTCTGATCAGAACTGGCCTCCGGAATCATCTGACCTGACTTTTGACTGACAGAAAACTTTCCCGCCACTGCCACCAGCACCTGTAATCTAGCCACACCCATTTTTCCCTAGAGTCAGTGCAGTCAGGTCCAGTCGGAACTTCCCTGCTCCTCTTTTGCTCTCTAATAGCCTTCTTTGATCTTTTTCCCGCCTTCTAACCAGATTTATTAAACATAACAAAAGTCTCTCTACAAAGCGACCAATACCTTCAAAACATGCTAATACCATACGCTAACACATATATATGGAACCAAAAAAAAAAAAAAGGTCCTGAAGAACCTAGGGGCAGGACGGAATAAAGACACAGACCTACTAGAGAATGGACTTGAGGACACAGGGAGGGGGAAGGGTAAGCTGTGACAAAGTAGTGAGAGAGTGGCATGGACATATATACACTACCAAACGTATATACACTACCAAACGTATATACCAAATCGATAGCTAGTGGGAAGCAGCCACGTAGCACAGGGAGATCAGCTCGGTGCTTTGTGACCACCTGGAGGGGTGGGATAGGGAGGGTGGGAGGGAGGGAGACTCAAGAGGGAAGAGATATGGGGATATATGTATATGTATAGCTGATTCACTTTGTTATAAAGCAGAAACTAATACACCATTGTAAAGCAATTATACTCCAATAAAGATGTTAAAAAGAAAAGAACAAAGTGAGGGTTTTCGATTTAGAAAGAAATTTCCAAACTCTCATGCATTGGCTGGAGAAATGAAGAGACATAACCAAGTCATACATGGCTTATTGGTAGTCGTGTGGGACAAGAGCCAAGAATCTGTGATCTCCAGCTCATTGGACCAAAAAAAAAAAAATAAGAAAGCTATTTTCTTAACTAGTATTTTGATAAGTCAATCCATAGAATGTCCAAAAGCAGCTTACTCTAAAATTAATGGAAAAGTGTCCAATGCACATTCCATGACTGGCCTAACTACTGGAACTCTCACAGTTCTACAAGATAATTAACACAAGGTATGATTGAGTCCCTGCGACAGGCTGCTGGGGAACGGATACGAAATGTCAAGAGGCCGTTTTGTGCACCGCCGTTGTAATGCCATCGCGTTTCTAGATCATGATAATGTTCCCTGACTCTAGACACACCATAGGAATATCAGTGGGGGCCAAGGTCAGCTTAGCTGCTTGCTGGGCTAGAACAAATATCGCCCCAGCATGCTCAGCTGACAGGGTTCTGCAGCAGCCCAGATGGAGTCCTTGTGAACCTGTGCACAGGACTCCAACAATGGATGGATTCTTCACTGTGTCCTTCAAGTGCTGCTCCAAGGTCACCTCCATCCCGCTGTCCGCCCCCCGGGTAGGACCCCGAGGTGTGTCACCTTCTCCTTCTCTGTTTTGAAGTTCCAGTCCCCAGTTTAGCTTGCAGGTCACTGCATGGTCTGCAGATCCATCAATAGGAGGCAGTCTACTTTCAGTCAAAAACACTCCAAACACTTTCCCTTCTCAGGGCCTTTGTTAAAGGCTAGATTAAACAAAAAGGCCCAGCAGATCTAGATCAGCAAAACTATCTTGAAATTATTCAATATTCGAAATTTCAAAAGTGAAAACACTAACCTAGTCGTGATGGAAAAACTGTGAATCTGGTGGAACTTGCTTCCACCTATTTTGTGGTTTAGTCCTGTTTCACTTTTGAATTACATCGCTATTACATGTGTCTTGGGGAAGAGGAAAACAATAGTCTTTTCAGAATTTAAGTCTTCTTTGGGTCTTAATTTAATCCTGCTTTCACTGTGTGAATGAAGGCGTCTCCTTACCTTCCAGCCGTGGGTCTCACCTTCCATTAACCTTACTTAGGGAAACCTTCTTGACCCTCCTGCTCTACCTCACTCCTGTTAAAATGCCACTTGCTCCTCTGTTCCTCCCTTCCATGGCCCCGGTCTGGGCTGCCATCATCCTTGACCTAGACTACTGTAGCAGCTGAGTCACTGGTCTCACTACTCTTAATTCTAATCCTTTCAATCCATTCTCCACACAGCAGCAGACTGTTAGAATAGGTCAGATCACTCTCTGCTTAAAATCCTTCAGGGGCTTCCCACTTCATTAGAATAAAATCCCCACTTCTCTCGCTGTCCCACGAAAGCCCTATGACCTGGCTGCTGCCACCCACCCACCCCCAGCCCCCGACAGCTCTGGTCATTGGATTTCCATTAAGGTTCCTTCTCCATCCGGTCGTGATCATTCACCCTCAAGACTTTGCACTTCCTGTTTCCTCTGACTGGAAATTTTCTACCTCTCCCTAAAATGACAACTTCTTTCATCTTCAGATCTCAGCTGAAATATCACCTTCTCTATGGAAATCTTATCAGCTCACAGCCTCTAAAGATGGCCTCACTTTTGTCCCTTTCTTTGTTCGTTTGTTTTCCCGTAACGTTTATCACGAGTTATTGTTACGTCTTTGTTTATTTGTAATTAATTAACTTATTGGTCTTTGGGGCTGAAAGTGAGCTCCATTAAAAAAAAGAGGTGTCTCTGACTCGTTCACATTGGTATTTCCGTTGTCTAGCACATTAACCGGCTCATAATAAGCCACTCAATACATATTTATTGAATGAGTAATCCTTTATTACACACTTTATGTATAGTTATATAAAACTTTACAATTTTAATTATGTTTGTATGTGTTCTTTTATTGACTTAATGTCTTCTTCTACTTTACTAAAGTTCTACAAGAGCAAAGATCAAGTCTACTTTGTTCACTGATGTGTTACTGGGACCTTGCAAGTAATAAGGCCCTTGCCGTTATTTATTTCATAAGTAAATGCATTAAATAATTATCAATCAATGGAAGACACTTAAAAAGGTAATACTAAAGAGTCCAGATAGGCCATTGAGTTATAAAACAAAGCAGATGAACTCTGCTTTCAAAAACCTAAACTGGGGAAAGGCAGGTTTCAGCAGGTAATGACTTCCTATAATCCCTTTAATTGCTTAATTCTATCTATAAAAATTAAGATCTAATAACCAGCCTGTTGGATAGAGAATTAATTTTCTTTTTTTTTTTTTAAATCAGGGATCCAGTCTTGTATGTTAGCACTTACTTGAAACGAACTTGGTTTATGGGGATAGAATGTACTTAAAAACATCTATGATGTTTAACAACCTAGTCCTTATTTTTTGGATATTGGCCTCAATATAATCTTGATGGAAAGTTCTGTTCAAGAAGTTTCCAGAATTGATATTGGAGCATAATGTTGGCCTACACTTCTGATCTGTGGGAAAGCTTTTGTGCCAGAATGTCAAATGGCTATTGTGGTAAATGGCAAAAATGACCACGAGACCCTGTACCTCCTTCCACCAAGAAGTGGAGTCCATTTCCTAACTGTTGAATCTGTGCTGGCCCTGGAACTTATTTTGCTCAGTAGAATACGGCAAGAGTGATAGTGTGCCAGTGCCAGTTCTAAGTCTCCATTTCAAAAGACCTTATAGCTACATTCTTACTCTCTGAGAAACTTGCAAATGCCATGTGAACAAACTTGGCTAGCCTGCTGGAGGGTGAGAACACAGTGAGAGAGACCCCAGTTCTTTCAGACACCTCAGCAGAAGCCATCATAATCAGCTGGCCTGGCCAATCCACCAGCTGCCTGCAGATGCATGGGAAAGCCCAGCTGTATTAGTCTGCTAAGGCTTACACACACACACACACACACACACACACACACACACACACACACACACACACACCGGAATATAACTCAGCCATAAAGAAAGAATGAAATCTTGCCATTTGCAACAACAGGAATGGACCTGGAGGGTTTATGTTAAGTAAGTCAAACAGAGAAACACAAATACTGTGTAATTTCACTTATATGTGGAATCTAAAAAAATGAAACAAACAAAACAGAAACAGATTCATAGATGCAGAGAACAAATTAGTAGTTGCCAGAGGGGACGGAGGTAGGGGGGATAGGTAAAAATAGGTGAAGGGGATTGAGAGGTACAAATTTCCATTTATAACATAAGTGAATCATGGGGATATAATATGCAGCAAAAGGAAAATAGTCAATAATATTGTAATAACTCCGTATGGGATGAGACTTGACTCGTGTTGATCACTTTGCAATGTATTTAAGTGTCAAATCACTACGCTGTACACATGAAACTACCATAATATTGTACATCAACTCTGCTTCAATTTTTTTTTTTAATGCAAAGTACCACAGACTGGGTGGCTTAAACAACAGAAATTTATTTCCTCAAAGTCCTGGAGGCTAAAGGTCTGAGGTCAAAGTTAGCAGCGTTGGTTCCTTTCGAGGGCTCTGAGGGAAGAATCTGTCCCAGGCCTCTCCCCCTGGCTTGTAGACAGCTGTCTTCATGTTGACATAGTTTTCTCCCTGTATCTTCACATCATCTTCCTTCTGTATGCATCCCTGTCCAAATTTTCTCTTCTTACAAGGACACCAGTCATATGCAAATATGCATTTGAGTGGCCGTATGGGGGGAATCATGCAATTCAGCTTGTAACACTAGCCAAGATTGGTAAAGCAAGGAGAACTGCCCAGCTCAGCCTAGCCCAAACGGCTAACATACAAAATAGAGAGCCAAATAAATAGCTGTTATTTTAAGTTACTAAATTTTAGAGTAGTTTGTTACCCAGCACAGGTTAACTGACACAGCCATATTTAATTGAATTTCAGTGCATTTACTACTTGGTTTTAAGACTGTAGACTATAGCAGTCTGTTCGAGCTGCTATAACAAAAGATGGGTGGCGTAAATAACAAACATTTGTTTCTCATATTTCTGGAGCCTAGGAAGTCCAAGATCAAGGCACTGGCAGGTTTGGTGTCTGATAAGAGCTGTCTTCCTGGTTCGTAAGATGGCCATCTTCTCCCTGTGTCTTCACATGGAAAAGGATGAGGGAGCTCTCTAGGGTCTCTTTTATAAGAGAAGTAATCCTATTCCTGAGAGCTCCACTCTCTGACCTAATCACCTTCCAAAGGTCCCTCCTCCTGATAACCATCACTTGGGGATTAGGTTTCAACATGTGGATTTGGAGGGAAAACAAACATTCAGTCTATGGCAGTCGACTTTCCAGCTATCGCTAAGTGAGTTACAACAGCTGTGTTGGTTACATGGAAAACTTACTGTGATAAACATTCACTGAAAACATACTTAATCCCTCTAGTACTCCAAGGATGAGCTAGTTGTAATTTACCACAACTAGTTAATTTTTTCTTTCAGGTTATCCTTTGTGAGCTCCAACAGCAGTGATCACTTCAAACTCAGATTTAGTACTTTCCTATCGATATCTCTGCCAAAAGTATGTTCTTCAGGGTATGTTCTTAACCAAGTTTAACAAGGCCTATTTTCTAAAACAATCAAATCATCACAGCTCATAGCACCCTCACATAGATAGAAAGCATGGTTTATTTATTTTTATGTGTAATGTTCATCTCTAAATACCAATATTTTCACCAAACTTAGTCTTGAGAAGTTAAATTTCATGCATGTAAGAAATGTTTCCCCAACTGAGTAAATATTAAAATGAACAATTCTACTTTTTGACAGACAGTGTTAAATGTGTTTGGTCATCAAATTTGACTTAGTATTCCACAGGGTATCCTAATGTTTCGGGCAGTATCTCAGAGCTCTTATGAATCTCCCAACCAACTGTTGCTTTGAAGGGCAGTTTCTTCACCTAGCAGGAAGTTCTTCTAGTTTATTCACCTTTACTTAGAGTTCCATATCTTCCTCTTTTAATATTTCCTGCATATTTAAGCACCGCTAAAAATGTGACCAAAACATGTTCTAAAAGTTTTACTTGGTTACGAAGCTTTACTATACTCATGCTGGCAAACTGATAATTTGTGATTCTAATTTTAACTGGATTAATCTCACTCAAAAGCCCTTCCATGCCTATTGCACATGTTATGTCCAACTTCATGAAGAATTTAGCAACTACTCTATGTGGAAAATGCTGAGAATTGAGATGTTTTTGCTGTTGAAGGAACATTACTCATGCTCTAAAATGCAATTTAAACCTAAGTCAATGTTATATGCAAGTTAATTTTTATTTTGAAAATACTTTTGTAAAAGTTTAGTTTCTTTAGGATTCTTGACCAAAAATCATAGACACTCCTACTCTCAAAAGTACCACTATGTTCCCACCACCGCAGTTTCTCACTCTATTGAGGGCTAGTTACTGTTCAGCTTCAAAGCGTCAACATTTTCCCCTTGTGGCTATCTGGGGACATGGCTAGGTTTTGCCATTCCTTGAGGGTTACACTGCTTTCCTTTATGCATTGGCTTTAACTGGGTATCTGCCCTTTCCTATGTTCCAGGAAGTCTGCTACTTTCTACCTGGCTCTAATTCAGTTTGTTAATATACAGCATTTATGTGGCTTATGGACATAGAGTAAATCCTAGATAATTTCATCTATGCCTGCCAATTGACTATACCAGATAAGAGCCTTACCATCAACATTAGGCTGCCCAGAAATTCTTTTGTGCTTTGACCTTTCATTTTAATAGTCTGTAGCTGGACAATGTTGGTTTGGCATATAATCATCATTTCTTTGGCTGGGGCCCTCTTTCTGTCTTTCATCTCTAGTAGTGTAATAACCGCTCTACCATCTTTTTTCTTTTTTAAATTTTCTTTTTATCTTTGCATATTGGAGGACATGAGAGTTCTCCAATTTTGCTTTGCTTTCTTCCTTACTCTGGAAATGCTCTAGCTCCTTCAGTGGTCTCTTTCTCATCTAATTTCCTTGATTTTGCCAGAATCAACAAGGAAGCATTTCTTGGTGTCGTCCTTCCTGAGCAGAAAGTTTATGTGCCAGACCATATTAGACAATTTTTTTCTCCAGAATTTTCTAAGTTGAAGTGACATTGGTGTCTGTGTTCTTGCAAAAATCGCCATTGGAATCCCCCTCTTCAAGACTTCCAGCAGCTTCCCCTGTTCAGAAAATACTTCTTTCCCACTCAACAAATTCTCCAGAGATCTGGAAAGAATGTTTCTCTGTCCAGGAATATCAGTTCGTCTAAAAACAGACCAACAAGTAAAATGTGTATCCAGTAACAGCAGCCAGAACTGTACCTTTACCTTCCCCTCTTCTACCATTTGAAATAAATGATTCTGATAGTTTTAATGATAAATGTAACTCATGTCAGCTAAACTAATCAGTCATTGTGAGGGTCAGAATAATCTTAAGGCAGGTTTTGTCCTGGGGTCACCCTTTGGTGCATCAGATACCACCTGGGACTGCCTGTATCGCTAGATACACGAAGATCACTAAATATTTGAAAACGGCTTGAAAACCTTTTTAGGCATCAGATATCCTCAGAAATTCAGATAAATTGGTGGGCTTTGGTTCGTTTGTTTGTTTGTTTTTGCGGTACGCGGGCCTCTCACTATTGTGGCCTCTCCCGTTGCAGAGCACAGGCTCCGGACGCGTAGGCTCAGCGGTCATGGCTCACGGGCCCAGCCACTCCGTGGCATGTGGGATCTTCCCGGACCAGGGCACGAACCCGTGTCCCCCTGCATCGGCAGGCGGACCCTCAATCACTGCGCCACCAGGGATGCCCTGGGTTTTTTTTTTTTAAGAAAATAGAAGGTAAAAATGCTTAGATAACTGGAATGCATACCAAAAGAAGCAAAAGTGGAAGGAATCAATATTTATTATGCATTTACCCTAGGTAAAATGACACGTTGCAAAATGATCTCTGTATTCCTCATAATAAACCTGTAAGTAAATTTTACATCTCTATTTTATAAATGAGAAAACTAAGACTTGAGATCTCTAAGACTAGAGATGTTAAGCTACCTGCCTGAGGTCACAGTGCACCCTGGCTAGTATGCTGATATGCTGAAGCCAGGACTGTAACCCCCTTCCAAAAGCCATGCTTATTCCGCTGTACTTGTCTGGATTCCTGAGAAGCAGAAGCAAAAAAGAAAAAGCAAGGAGATAGGATTGATTTATTCTGATCATATTTCATACATGATTTATTTTCCATGTATGCTAGAACTTAGGAAAATGATAAGTATTTTGTGTAAGATAGCATCTCGTGATTGAACATGGAGACCCTGAATGTATATGTTTTCTGCAGAGTAAATGATGACTGAAAAGAATGACAACAAAATTGAAGTTATATTGCTTCGGATCAAGTAATGTGAATCAAGTACTCTATGTCCATGCTTTCACTTCCACAGACCATCAGAGGCACAGTGTAGTGGTTAAGAACTTGGGCCTCTGGAGCCAAGACTGCACGTTCAAGGACCTCTTCTTCCTCTCACCAGCTGTGCAGCTCTGGGCAAGTTACTTAGCCTCTGTTTGCTGCCGTTTCCTCCTTTGTAAAATGGGGATGGCCTTAAAGAACAGCTTACGTTGTTGGGTTAAAAGGATTAAATGAGCAATACATAAACATTATTTAGAGCCGTGTCTGGCTTACAGTAAGTACTTAAAGCATGCTGCCTCATTATCTTCTGCTCTGAATCTCAAAAATCCTGTGAATATCTATCTGTTAGAACATGAGCCATAAGGACCTATAGTAGTATCATTAGACGGTTCCTGGAGTTCTTAAAATAGTTCACAGAGTTCTTGGGAGCACAATCTGTGTCATAAGTAGCTGGTAGAGAGGCCTAGACAGCAGACCATCAAGACCAGTGGTTGAATCCTGATTCTGCCACCTATTAGAAATACAACCAGGGTATCCCAGCTAAGCATTTTTCCATATCTGTAAAATGGGAGAATAGTACCTCAGAGGATTATAGAGGAGATTAATAAAATCATGTTTTGAACAGTATCTAGAGGCTCTCAAGGAATTATTCGTGTGTGTGTGTGTGTGTGTATGTATTATATATATATATATATATATATATATATATATATATATATATATCATATAATATCATATCAGTTCAGTGCTCTCAAGGCCAGAATATGAATTTCTTTGTTTGGTGTCTTTTGAGCTTACCTACCTAAACCTTATAATGATAATGTCTTAAATTTGTGTGGTGTGTTTCAGCTTACTCAGTGCTTTACATCCATCATCTCATTTAATCCAGAAAAATAACTTTGTGAGACAGGTATCATTATTCTTAGAATGTAGACTCAGGATCACAAAGTTGCTAAGCAATTGAGCTGGAACTTGAACCCAGATCTTCTGAGTAAAGGTGTCTAATGACAGTTTTTCATGTTTCTCTACTTTCTTCTGAATGTTCTCAGGAAAAAATTTTTAAGAATATGTAGACCAGGAGTTATACATGTCTCCACCATACATGTTACATTGGCCAAAGTGAAACAAAGAAAGAAAGTCTTTCCTAAAAGCGAGTAGATAGTTTCAGAGTAGAGAAAAGGAGAAAGAAACACAATGATATGCTTCATGTTTTGCAAATATCTTTCCTTTGCAGTTCTCAAGTCAGTAAGAATCATGTGACAAATTAGTTTACAGAGTTCCCATTGAAATTTGTGAACCCAGAAAAGGTAGGCAGGAAAATAAACTGGACAATCAAACTTTTTATATTTTATGTTTTCACTTATTTTTTTAAATATATTCTGTTTTCATACACACACAAATATGAACATTGAGAAACCATTTTAAAACCCAGTAGAAGTATTATTAAATTACAAAAAAGACATAGTTGATAGGGATGTGTAGATAATTACTATGATTTTTTTCCCCATAATCCACTGTCAATAACTTATTCCAGTGGTATAAGCTGACATTTACTTTCTTACCTTTTTTAAACTCCTGGGTTTCGGCTAAAGTTCAGTTTCCAGGAAATCCCTCCCCATTTGGGGTGACTGTGTACCACAGCCTCAAATTCCTCCCGAGGCCCTTGCCCATGTACACAGTCATACAACTCACTGTCTGTTCGGGCTGGTTTGGTCGACAGCGCCCATGTGACAAAATTATATCCCTCGGGAAGGAACAGGAATGAAAGAGAACAGATATTACCCATTCAAGGACAGGTTTAGTAGGAAACCATGGACTCTAGCTGGCCATGATCACAAGCTTTGCCAGCAGGCTCTGACTTTTGAATTTTGGTCCCTTGTATCTGTCATGCTTCTTTTTAAACAGTGCTTAGATGTAGAAAATATAAAACCAAGTCTTTTTTATCCAGGAAGCCAGCCCTGCTGATTTTCACACTGAGAAGTTTAAACAGAGAGGTAGAAGATCAGGATATTATAATAACTACTTTCTCCTTGATGGAGAAAAAATTACGGGGGTGTTACAAGTCGAATATAAATATCGACACCTTGACAAGCCAAAAAGGACTAAAGAAACAAGATTGTGAATCAAGCTGTACTGTGATTCACTTTTGGTTAATGAAACTAACGGATTGACTAAATTTTTTTTGGCCCAAGTGATGCATTTAAATGCCTGGTTATTTGCTATTTCATTCAATATCACACATTCCTTCTCCCACACTGAAGAGAACACTGTCACTTAGAAAATCAGGGCTTTCTGTTGTTCCCTGTGACTGTTCTGTGAGCTTGTTTATCAACTACACAGATGTGCTACAAGGTCTTTAGTTGGCTTGGGACCACAAGTGAGTGTGTGGTGCAAAAAAGACCTCACCATGCAATTTAACAGATTCCAAAAAAAGGAACAAAAATCCTGAGAGAAGGCATTCATAACAGTAAAAATTACGGTTGGTGAAACTTGGCTGAATTGGCTGAGGAATTCTTCATCCTACTAAAAAGATTTGCCTCATGTATTGGGGTTAAGTTCAGTCCTGAAACGACCTATTTGAAATGCTGTTCTTGCATGTGGCTGAGGACATACTACCTCAAATTAACCACACACAAATGCCATTTTTAGTCTTTCAACATTTGATTAAAACAAGGGTTCACATCCTTTGAAGCACAATTCTTCATGGTTGCGGTATAGTCAGTAAGCATCGACATACTTATTATGTTCTGATTAAGTGAATATTCTGGTAAGATAAGATGCTACCCATAATCAATTTTTATTTCAATGTTTATTTTTTGAGAATCATGCTAACGTGTTAGACTAGTGTTCTCTGCTTTGAAACTCAGTATACGGAATATAATTGAATTATTTCTTTAAAAACGGTAACCTAAAAACAGAGTAAGATATTAAATATCTTAAAAAGTACCCTTTTGAATTTGTAATCACTATGAATGTAGGGCCTTGGAAATAGAACATAAAAAAGGAAATACCTGAATAAGGAATCTGGCCTCCAGAACAATGCTTCTGATAGCTTTAAGTATCTTGGCATGCTTTTAGTTTCCCATTTTGATTATTAATATATGTTTTTTAAATGATATTGAAGAAGATGATGACTGGTACCAAGCTAAGGCTATATTCTAAAAGAGCTAGTTGTAAAAACTCCATGATTTATGAACACAGCAGTATGTTCATAATAGCTGGAATATGGGAGCAAACCAAGTATCTACTGACAGATAATTGGATAAACAAAACGTGATATATACATACAATGGAATATTACTCACCTTATTCATACAATGGAATATTATCTAGCCTTAAAAAGGAAGGAAATTCTGTCACATGCTGCAATATGGATGAACCATGAGGACATTAAGTGAAATAAGCCAGTCACAAAAAGACAAATACTGTGTGATTCTACTTACATGAGATAACGAGAGTACGTAGTCAATTTTATAGAAAGAGAAAGTAGAATGATGATTGCCAAGAGTAGGGGCAGGGGGTGATGGGGAATCACTGTTTGATTGGTACAGAGTTTCAGTTTTTTTGTTTTTCCCACATAAAAACACTTTATTACCATATTAAGTAACAAGTTTTTTTGGTTTTTTTTTATTCCAACACCCCCTCCCACATCCCCCCTTGGTGTCCATACGTTTGTTCTCTACATCTCTGTCTCTAGTTCTGCCTTGAAAACCAATTCATCTGTACCATTTTTCTAGATTCCACATATATGCGTTAATATACGATATTTGTTTTTCTCTGTCTGACTTACTTCACTCTGTATAACAGTCTCTAGGTCCATTTACTTCTCTACAAATGACCCAGTTTCGTTCCTTTTTATGGCTGAGTAGTATTCTGTTGTATATATGTACCACATCTTTATCCATTCCTCTGTCTATGGGCATTTAGGTTGCTTCCATGACCTGGCTATTGTAAATAGTGCTGCAATGAACATTGGCGGGGGGCGCGGTGCATGTGTCTTTTTTTTTTTTTTTTAATTTTATTTATTTATTTATTTATTTATGGCTGTGTTGGGTCTTCATTTCTGTGCGAGGGCTTTCTCTAGTTGTGGCAAGCGGGGGCCACTCTTCATCGCGGTGCGTGGGCCTCTTACTATCGCGGGCTCTCTTGTTGCAGAGCACAGGCTCCAGACGCGCAAGCTCAGTAATTATGGCTCACGGGGCTTAGTTGCTCCGCGGCATGTGGGATCCTCCCAGACCAGGGCTTGAACCCGTGTCCCCTGCATTGGCAGGCAGACTCTCAACCACTGCGCCACCAGGGAAGCCCGCATGTGTCTTTTTGAATTATGATTTTCTCTGGGTATAGGCCCAGTAGTGGGATTGCTGGGTCATATGGTAGTTCTATTTTTAGTTTTTTAAGGAATCTCCATACTGGTCTCCATAGTGGCTGTATCAATTTACATTCCCACCAACAATGCAAGAGGGTTCCCTGTTCTCCACACCCTCTCCAGCATTTGTTGTTTGTAGATTTTCTGATGCTGCCCATTCTAATCAGTGTGGGGTAATACCTCGTTGTAGTTTTGATTTGCATTTCTCTAATAATTAGTGATGTTGAGCAGCTTTTCATGTGCCTCTTGGCCATCTGTATGTCTTCTTTGGAGAAATGTCTATTTAGGTCTTCTGCCCATTTTTTGATTGGGTTGTTTGTTTTTATAATATTGAGCTGCATGTGCTGTTTATGTATTTTGGAGATTAATCATTTGTCTGTTAATTTGTTTGCAAATGTGTTCTCCCATTCTGAGGGTTGTCTTTTCATCTTGTTTATAGTTTCCTTTGCTGTGCAAAAGCTTTTAAGTTTCCTTAGGTCCCATTTGTTTATTTTTGTTTTTATTTCCATTACCCTACAAGGTGGGTCAAAAAAGATCTTGCTTTGATTTATGTCAAAGAGTGTTCTTCTTATGCTTTCCTCTAAGAGTTTTATAGTGTCCAGTCTTATTTAGGTCTGTAATCCATTTTGAGTTTATTTTTGTGTATGGTGTTTAGGGAGTGTTCTAATTTCATTCTTTTACATGTAGCTGTCCAGTTTTCTCAGCACCACTTACTGAAGAGACTGTCTTTTCTCCATTGTATATCCTTGCTTACTTTGTCATAGATTAGTTGACCATAGGTACGTGGGTTTACCTCTGGGCTTTCTATCCTGTCCCATCGACCTATATTTCTGTTTTTGTGCCAGTACCGCATTGTCTTGATTACTGTAGCTTTGTAGTATAGTCTGAGGTCAGGGAGTCTGATTCCTCCAGCTCCATTTTTTTCTCTCAAGTTTGCTTTGGCTCTTCGGGGTCTTTTGTGTCTCCAAACAAATTTTAAGATTTTTTGTTCTAGTTCTGTAAAAATGCCGTTGATAATTTGACAGGGATTACATTGAATCTGTACATTGCTTTGGGTAGTATTGTCATTTTCACAATATTGATTCTTCCAATCCAAGAACATGGTATTTCTCTCCATCTGTTTGTGTCATCTTTGATTTCTTTCATCAGTGTCTTATAGTTTTCTGAGTACAGGTCTTTTACCTCCTTAGGTAGGTTTACTCCTAGGTATTTTATACTTTTTGTTGCAATGGTGAATGGGATTGTTTCCTTAATTTCTCTTTCTGATCTTTCATTGTTAGCGTATAGGAATGCAAGAGATTTCTATGCATTAATTTTGTATCCTGCAACTTTACCAAATTCATTGATTAGCTCTAATAGTTTTCTGGTGGCATCTTTAGGGTTCTCTATGTATAGTATCATGTCATCTGCAAACAGGGGCAGTTTTACTTCATCTTTTCCAGTTTATATTCCTTTTATTTCTTTTTCTTCTCTGATTGCCATGGCTAGGACTTCCAAAACTATGTTGAATAATAATGGCGAGAGTGGACATCCTTGTCTTGTTCCTGATCTTAGAGGAAAGGCTTTCAGTTTTTCACCACTGAGAATGATGTTTGCTGTGGGTTTGTCATATATGGCCTTTATTATGCTGAGGTAGGTTCCCTCTGTGCCCACTTTCTGGAGAGTTTTTATCATAAATGGGTTTTGAACTTTGTCAAAAGCTTTTTCTGCATCTATTGAGATGATCATGTGGTTTTTATTCTTCAGTTTGTCAATATGGTGTTATCACATTGATTGATTTGCATATATTGAAGAATCCTTGCATCCCTCGGATAAATCCCACTTGATCATGGTGTATGATCCTTTTAATGTGCTGTTGGATTCTGTTTGCTAGTATTTTGTTGAGGATTTTTGAGTCTATATTCATCAGTGATATTGGTCAGTAATTTTCTTTTTTTGTAGTATCTTTTCCTGGTTTTGGTATCAGGGTGATGGTGGCTTCGTAGAATGGATTTGGGAGTGTTCCTTCCTCTACAATTTTTCAGAAGAGTATGAGAAGGATGGGTGTTAGCTCTTCTCTAAATGATAGAATTCACCTGTGAAGCCATCTGGTCCAGGACTTTTGTTTGTTGGAAGATTTTTAATCACAGTTTCAATTTCATTCCTTGTGATTGGTCTGTTCATATTTTCTATCTCTTCCTTGTTCAGTCTTGGAAGCTTATACCTTTCTAAGAATTTGTCCATTTCTTCCAGGTTGTCCATTTTATTGGCATTGAGTTGCTCATAGTAGTCTCTTAGGATGCTTTGTATTTCTGCAGTGTCTGTTGTAATTTCTCCTTTATCATTTCTAATTTTATTGATTTGAGGCCTCTCCCTCTTTTTCTTGATGAGTCTGGCTAATGGTCTATCAATTTTGTTTAGCTTCTCAAAGAACCAGCTTTTAGTTTTATTGAGCTTTGCTATTATTTTCCTTTTCTATTTCATTTATTTCTGCTCTGATCTTTATGATTTCTTTCCTTCTACTAACTTTGGGTTTTATTTGTTCTTCTTTCTCTAGTTCCTTTAGGTGTAAGGTTAGATTGTTTATTTGAGACTTTTCTTTTTTCTTGAGGTAGGCATGTATTGCTATAAACTTCCCTCTTAGAATTGCTTTTGCTGCATCCCATAGGTTTTGGATCATCGTGTTTTCATTGTCATCTGTCTCTAGGTATGTTTTGATTTCCTCTTTGACTTCTCCAGTGATCTCTTGGTTATTTAAAACATATTGTTTAGCCTCCATGTGTTTGTGTTTTTTACGTTTTTTTCCCCTGTAATTTATTTCTGATCTCAGAGCATTGTGATTGGAAAAGATGCTTGATATGATTTCAATTTTCTTAAATTTACTGAGGTTTGATTTGTGACCCAAGATGTGACCTATCCTGGAGAATGTTCCATGTGCACTTGAGAAGAAAATGTAATCTGCTGTTTTTGGATGGAATGTCCTATAAATATCAATTAAATCTATCTGGTCTATTGTGTCATTTAAAGCTTGTGTTTCCTTATTAATTTTCTGTCTGGATGATTTGTTCATTGGTGTAAGTGAGATGTTAAAGTCCCCCAATATCATAGTGTTACCATTGATTTCCTCCTTTATACATACCTCAATACATAAGCATTTGCCTTATGTATTGAGGTGCTCGTATGTTGGGTGCATATATATTTATAATTGTTATATCTTCCTCTTGGGTTGATCCCTTGATCATTATGTAGTGTCCTTCCTTGTGTCTTGTAACATTCTTTATTTTAACGTCTATCTTATCTGATATGAGTATTGCTACTCCAGCTTTCTTTTGATTTACATTTGCATGGAATACCTTTTTCCATCCCCTCACTTTCAGTCTGTATGTGTCCCTAGGTATGAAGTGGGTCTCTTGTAGACAGCATATATATGGGTCTTGCTTTTGTATCTATTCTGCAAGCCTGTGTCTTTTGGTTGGAGCATTTAATCCATTCACGTTTAAGGTAATTATTGATATGTATGTTCCTATGACCATTTTCTTAATTGTTTTGGGTTTGTTATTGTAGGTCTTTTCCTTCTCTTGTGTTTCCCATGTAGAGAAGTTCCTTTACCATTTGTTGTAGAGCTGGTTTGGTGGTGCTAATTCTCTTAGCTTTTGTTTGTCTGTAAAGGTTTTAATTTCTCTGTCAAATCTGAATGAGATTCTTGCTGTGTAGAGTAATATTGGTTGTAGGTTGCTCTCTTTCATCACTTTAAATATATCATGCGAGTCCCTTCTGGCTTGTAGAGTTTCTGCTGAGAAATCAGCTGTTAACCTTATGGGAGTTCCCTTGTATGTTATTTGTCATTTTTCCCTTGTTGCTTTTAATAATTTTTCTTTGTCTTTAATTTTTGTCAACTTGATTACTATGTGTCTCAATGTGTTTCTCCTTGGGTTTATCCTGCCTGGGACTCTCTGTGATTCCTGGACTTGGGTAGCTCTTTCCTTTCCCATGTTAGGGAAGTTTTCGACTATAATCTCTTCAAATATTTTCTCGGGTCCTTTCTCTCTTCTCCTTTTCGGACCCCTGTATGTGAATGTTGGAGCATTTAATGTTGTACCCGAGGTCTCTTAGGTTGTCTTCATTTCTTTTCATTCTTTTTTCTTTATTCTGTTCCATGGCAGTGAAATCCACCATTCTGTCTTCCAGGTCACTTATCCGTTCTTCTGCCTCAGTTATTCTGCTATTGATTCCTTCTAGTGTATTTCCATTTCAGTTATTGTATTGTTCATCTGTTTGTTTGTTCTTTAATTCTTCTAGATGTTTGTTCTTTAACTCTTCTAGGTCTTTGTTAAACATTTCTTGCATCTTCTCCATCTTTGCCTCCATTCTTTTTCCAAGGTCCTGGATCATCTTCACTGTCATTGTTCTGAATTCTTGTTCTGGAAGGTTGCCTATCTATCTCCACTTAATTTAGTTGTTTTCTGCAGTTTTATATTGTTCCTTCATTTGGTACATAGTCCTCTGCCTTTTCATTTTGTTTATCTTTTTGTGAATGTGGTTTTCATTCCACAAGCTGCAGAATTGTAGTTCTTGCTTCTGCTGTCTGCCCTCTGGTGGATGAGGCTATCCAAGAGGCTTGTGCAAGCTTCCTGATGGGAGGGACTGGTGGTGGGTAGAGCTGGGTGTTGCTCTGGTGGGCAGAGCTCAGTAAAACTTTAATCTGCTTGTCTGCTGATTGGTGGGGCTGGGTTCCCTCCTGTTGGTTGTTTGGCCTGAGGTGACCCAGCACTGGAGCTCTTTGGTGGGGCTAATGGTGGACTCTGGGAGGGCTCACCCCAAGGGCTACTTCCCAGAACTTCTGCTCCCATTGTACTTTTCCCCACAGTGAGCCACAGCTACCCGCGCCCCGCCCCCCGCCCTTGCTACACCAGCAGGTAGGTCTGGTACAGTCTTCCATGAGGTCTACTTCTTCCCCTGGGTCCTGATGTGCACACTACTTGGTGTGTGCCCTCCAAGAGTGGAGTCTCTGTTTCCCCCAGTCTTGTTGAAGTCCTGCAATCAAATCCCGCTAGCCTTCAAAGTCTGATTCTCTTGGAATTCCTCCTCCCATTGCTGGACCCTTAGGTTGCGAAGCCTGAGGTGGGGCTCATAACCCTCACTCCAGTGGGTGGACTTCTGTGGTATAATTGTTCTACAGTTTGTGAGTCACCCACCCAGCGGCTATGGGATTTGATTTTATTGTGATTGCACCCCTCCTTCTGTCTCACTGTGGCTTCTCCTTTGTCTCTGGATGTGGGATATCTGTTTTGGTGAGTTCCAGTGTCTTCTTGTTGATGATTGTTCAGCAGTCATTTGTGATTCCGGTGCTCTCACAAGAAGGAGTGAGCACACGTCCTTCTACTCCGCCATCTTGAACCAATCCCCCAGAGTTTCAGTTTTGCGACATGAAAAATTATGGAGATTGATTGCACAACAATGTAAATGTACTTAACACTGTTGAACCATATGTACACCAAAAATGATCAAGACTAAATTTTGCTGTGTATTTTACCACAATTAATTTTTTTAAAGATAAAATGTTCCATGATTTAAGCTTGTAGTCTTGTCATTTTCTCCTCTTTTAAATTCATATGTAGAAAAAAATGTAGGTTGAGGAAAGGATGGAATTAAGATTTTTCTATACAGAAAGCTTGAGGAACCACAAGGACTTAGTACAATAGCCTTGTTCTCCATTTTATAGCAGATAGTGATGACAGGAAATACGTTCTTTCCAGGAAATTAAGGAAGACTGTTTTCCTAAAACTTTCTTGTTCTCTAACATTTTCTTATTCCATTAATTATCTCCCCTGTCATTTGTTTCTTTCATTTCTCCATCCCCACTGGCTCTTTTCGTGCAGTCTACCCAACATCTTGGGACTCCTAAATCCATTAACCCAATTTTCCTCACTCTACCTCTTATCTTTCCTAGTTCTTAATATGTATAGTGTGGGCTTTATATACAAATTGGAGTTGACTGGGAAGTAGTTGATAAGAGAGGGAGGATATTTAAAATGCTAGGTAGGTACTCTAAACCAGTGAATCAGGATTTATGATTCAAGCCAGAGCTGAGAAAGCAGGCAGTGGCACAGGTGACAAGAGAAATGGCTGGAGAAGGAGCCAAAGGAAAAGAGAGACCAAAGTAGAGACCAGGTCTTCAGCTAGGGGCACAAAGAGACCCAGCATAAGACCAGGTATGGAGGCTATATAGGATATAGGATCAGTGCTTCCAAAGCTTGTTAAAATTTGAACACAGCCTGTATTCCAGCCATCTATCTTCATTATGGCCCTATTAAACTATTTGCTCCTCCAAGTTTCCATGATTTTATTCATCCTATTCTCAGTCTAGTTACAGTACCGTCCAATAGAACTTTTTCTGTTGGCAAAGTGTTCTCTATATCTGCATGGACCAGTACAGTAGCTACTACCCACATGTGACTAAAGGCTGATATATTGAATAGCACAGTTCTAGAATGTTCTTCCCTATTTCCAAATCTGTTGAAACTCTACATTTTTCCTTTGAATGTCTAACACTGTTGTGAATACTGCCAGCGTTCCACCCAGAGCCTCTCAGACCCCTTTTACTGCTCTGTGTGCCTCTCAGCTTTTGCTTCTAATAGCCTGTACTTATGACTCTTCAGAGGACTGTCCTGAAATTACCGGAGAGATTGTGCACAAAGGGGAAGAGGTCGGAGAGCTTGGGAGTTTATGCCCTGCCTCACCTCCTATCCCCCACTCTCAGGGCATCACTCTGGCTCTGACTGACCAGTCCAGGAGCATGAAAACCCAGCTGTCTGACTCAGGCCAACTCTGAGATAAAACACACTCCTGAGCACCCTGCAGTGCCAAGTTGAAGGTACATTCTGCCAGACTTTGCCTGAAATCTTGCCCTTGTGCTTGGCTTCTTTCTCTCCTTGTCCTGCTTCCCTAGATTCCTTACTAGTTTCTCCTGGGAGCACCTCCTTAATAAACCACTTGCACATAAATCCTCATGCTAAGATATCAGGGTCTTGTCTAGGGAATTCTAAGGCAAACTAAAATGCTAATTGCTCTGTGAAACTTCCCCCAGTCCCCAATCAGTATTAATCTCGAATTCCTCTAAGCAGCCATAGCACTTTATTTATTTATATCTATAGTACAGCACCAAGTAAGTGTTAGATAATTACATTCATGACTGGGTCCCCAACTGGAATGTGAGCTGTCTGTGAGTAGGGATCATGTTATATTTATCCTTGTATCCTCTTGCTCCATGTCTCTGTATTATAGATTCTATAAAATATTTGTTGAATTTATTCCAATATAAGGGAAAAGGTGGATACAATGTTTATCATTTTTAATAAAAATATTTAATGATTTAAGCTTATTTAAATTGTACAGAGAGAGTTTTTGCCATAAGGTATTTATTTATCGAACTATAGGTTCTTTCCATAGTCAGTGATGTTGGCTAGCAGTTCTATAAATTGAAAAAGATTAACGTAAAAAAATGGTTCATAACTCACAGACAGAGACAATGACAATAATTCCTGATTTTAAGGAGTTCTTCAAACTTTAGAGTCTTTAGAAATTCAACTGGGAATGATTCAGATACATCAATTAGGTGAATCAGGGCAACACACACAGTAGAAAGAAAAAAAGCCATACCTTTCCCATCTTTTGTTGATCATAGTAAAACATGGACAATGTTGAATTTCTTGTAGCGCTTTAAAAACATATAATTGAAACAGTAAATACTATCAGATGAACAAGTAAATAATGTTTAATGTCAAGGAAAAAATAGATCACAAAGTAGTACATATTTTAGAAAACAAAATATACATAGGAAATAAAAAGAAGAAAAAATTATACCAGAATGATAGAAATGGCTTGCTCTGAATAGTGCCATTTTGGGTGATTTCTACTTCCTTGCTCATGCTTTGTTGAATTTTCCACATTTTCTACAGTGAATATGTACACTTTTTGAAACTAGAAAACAAACATATTTTTAAAAATTTCTAGCCTCATCCACATCTTTGCAGGACTGCTTACTCCAAAAATCAACAATAATCAAATGAAAACTCAAGTCAGCTTTACAAAGAGAAAAATAAAAATAAGAGTTGTTTTACTCATTGAGAAATCATTCACAATTCAATCAACTGTAGAGTAAAGCTTGGTGCTATGAGTCAGGCAGACCCAAGCAATGACTTGTTATGATAGAGACATAACCCAACACAAACCACAGGGAGCCAATTCAGTTGCAGGATTCGATTCTTTCCTTACATGCTCTCATGTATGTATGTATTTTACACACAAAGCCCGTGTCATTGTACCAAAATGCATTAATTCAACTATTTGAACATTTAGTTAGCAATTCAAGTTCATCATTCTTACTTTGAATGATTATGTTAGAAGCTAACAAATTAATTTGGCTAAAAGGACTGAACTATGCCTTATACTGTCATGTAAAGACTTTTTTAATGGACTAAAATTATTAAATTGGAAATAAATCACTCAGAGAATTCCTATTGAGCAAACTGTTCAGATTCTTCAAGGAAATATCCTGGGAATCGCCTGGCAGTCCAGTGGTTAGGACTGTGCTCTTCCATAGCAGGGGGCCCGGGTTCAATCCCTGGTCGGGAAACTAAGACCCGCAAGCCACCCGGCAAGGCCAAAAAAAAAAAAAAAATCCAAACATCCTAACTTCTTTCCCTTTGAAATTCACCTTTGGCAATAAAATTGTAAAAAGAGAAACCTGATCTCAACCTCATTGTATGGAGTGGGAAATGATCTGTAAGGCACAAAGTTTTTAGGTAAGCTTAATATTAGATTCCTATCTAAGGAAAACTTTTGTTAATACATAGAAGTATTTCTTTTAAAAATGTGTTCATCTTTATTTCCACATTTTAGGCATATAATAGCACTGAAAACTTCCAAGAACTTCTCCAGAGTGCTTAGCAGAAGTGTTCCACCCCTCTGTGCCGGATGGGGCAATTCAGCACCACTCACACCCCAGCCCTGCACTGTCCACCATCTGGGTGGTCTTTAGCGGAAGCCCTCAGAGGAGTACTGATTAGGACCAGAATTGCCTTGCCACGCCCACAGTTTCTAGTGTCAGAACCCAGCCAGCTAAAGTGTAGTAGCTATCCTAAAATAATAAAAACAAATTAATAGAATTGCCTCAAGGGGAAATCAATTTCTACTTATAGACCTAGTGGCAGAACAGCTGTTAAAATTCATTAAATTGGAAGTTCCTGTAGTAGCTTCTTGAGGATGTTTTTCAAAGTCTTTGGGCCACTACTATAAAAAGACCTGGTTAGGGCTTCCCTGGTGGCGCAGTGGTTGAGAGTCCGCCTGCGGATGCAGGGGACGTGGGTTCGTGCCCCGGTCCGGGAAGATCCCACATGCTGCAGAGCGGCTGGGCTCGTGAGCCATGGCCGCTGAGTCTGTGCGTCCGGAGCCTGTGCTCCACAACGGGAGGGGCCACAGCGGTGGGAGGCCTGCGTACCGCCAAAACAAACAAACAAAAAGCCGGGTTTGACATTTTTCATCAGAAAATATTTTTGCAGGGAGGACATGGAGCATATTTTGAAATCTTCATAGGATGTAAGACTGTGGCTGGACCATATGCAAAGTTTACATTACAGTAGATTTTGACAGATGGGCTCATTGTAGTTTTAAAATTTAAGGGGAGATCAATGGCTGCATTAAAAACCCCAAAAACCTTTCCACTGAGCATGATTTTCTTCATCAAAGAAACTTCTATAAGATGTTTATAGTTTTCACAAGTCTGGCTACAAATTCTATAATAAAATTCTTAGCTAATGACAAGAGCAACCTAAAGCCTATGTTACTTTAATTTTTTTTAAAGTGCGTTTATCTACCTTTTTCTTCCAAGGATATTTCCATGCTGTTACAATTAGGACTGTGCTCTTATATAGATGAAATATTTCAGGAAGAATCCTTATAATGCTAACAATAAGGGAATGTGTCTGATGAGAAAAGAAATGAGTTTAGCTGTTCTCTGTCCTTCAGATTCTTCATCTCTTAAAAAAAAAAAAGGGAGTTTGAATAAGCTGATCTCTGAGGACTTCTTTGGCTTTTGAGTTCTAGGAAACTAGAATTCCAAGAGTCATCTCTAAATACAGAGTTTAATGCGTGCATTCAGCAAGAATTTGGGTATTGTTGACACTGCAAAACAGTGTTCATATATGTATCATTTACAGTCTTTGATTATAAATACCAGAACTCAACTCTGGCTAATTGCGGATGAAAGGGAAATCATGACGAGGTCAGGGTGGGGCTCACAGGGGAAACCTGAAGAAGCAGAAGGCTGAAAGGACAAGAACTAGGGCTTTGGGGAGATCTAAGTGGCAGATCTCCAGGACCCTGCACTGGCTCCAACCGTTTTTCTTCTGTCCTTCAGTCGCTAGGCTCAAGAGTCCACGTGTGGAGAAGAGTCCATTGCTCACATGATGGATTGATGCTCTCTATTCATTTTGCCCTATTCCAGGATCCCTTCACTTATGGTAACGGCTAGAAAGCTAAAAACTATATTCCCCAGTCTCCCTTGCAGCCAGTGTTCTGGAAGAGAATTATTATTCAGCTAGTCACATGCATTTCTGTGAGATTGGAAAGGCAGAAGTGAGGTAGAGACCACACTCTTGCTGCTTCTGCAATTTCTACTCCAGAGCGTGGATATCAAGATATTAGATTTTTCTGCAACATCTCTAGCCAAGGTTCCAATACCCAACCACTAGCTTAATAAGTGTTGAGAGGCATGGCACAGCTCATGCATATTATTGGTACAGTCCCAGCAGACGTCATGGCTCTGGAACCACCAATTTTGGCAGTGAATTCTAACCCCAGGTCACAGCTAAGGTGGCATATTCCTGGAGCCCACAGTTGCAGAGGGCACCAGAAGCTGGCATGGTGGCTTCCTAATTCCTCAGCTTCCTGATAGGAGTCATTCTCTTTGCACACCAATCTTGTACTGCCAGTAATTCCTGGAAGCCTTGTTCTCTGTACTAAATCCCCTTCCGCTTAAATAGCTAGAGAGAGTTCCATTAGAGTCTACTTGGCCATCGTGGTTCATATACCCACCTTGCAACTAGAAGAAGGCAGGACATATTCTTTTGGGGAAAAGATCACAAACACGAGGGAAGAGAGATAATTCTCCCCCAAAATAAATAAGGCACCATTAGCAAAAAAAGAGGAGGTGATGGATTGTGAGTGGCAGAAAACAATAAACAACTATCCTGCAAATGAATACAAAGATAATTAAATCAGCGTTGTTTCAAAAGTGTGTGGCAGGTCCGTTATACAAGCCAAAGTTTTCTGAAGTTTTACAGTGTTACAGTGCTTTGTGAAAGCTTAACTACCCTAATGGAAGGAGTTAGAGAAGGCTTCATAATGTGATATCTGATCAAGTAGATATGAAGGGCTTTCAGAGTTGTGGAAAATTAATAACTTAATTTGTAGTGTGTGTGTGAAGTATCTAAATATAGATTGAAGGGTTGATTAAATAGTAAAAAGAAAAGTTTCATTTTGATTTTTTTTCTCAAATAGGTGTAAATTTCATAATTGGAAGGAACCCTAAGAAGGCAACTCAAACAATTGAGACACTATAGACCCCTGTTAGCTAGCAGAAGATTCCAAGGGCCCAACCTCAGTACTTTCAAGCCCTACCCAGAGGGCACATAGAAGCAGGCAGCTTCCTATCTCTGCCCCTTTAATTGCCCTGTGCATCCTAGCTTCCTTAGATAGAAAATGGATTTAATTCCTGAATGAGTCCAAATGCTAAGATTCATTATCTATGGACTCCCATATCACCTGATTTTTTATGACTTCCCAACATTTTTCCCTAGGTTTAGTTTGCCTCTCAGAGTCATGGTCACTAGCTCATGGATGGGCCCCTAGGGATATAAGATAGTCCTGCTTCCCCCAAGGGAAACTAGACCCCTATTCTTTCTTTCTCGACTCAAGCTAAGGCTGCAGTTTTATTTCTATCCTGATCCGTGACTGCTGTTTTTCTCACTCAGCCATTTCACACATTGTGTTCAACTTTTACCTGCATTGGAAATGTTGCTGAGACAATATTGTCACAATGATGCTTTGACCCAAACTCACACAATATGTTTTATCTGCCACCTGGTAGCATCATCACCAGCAGGAAGGGAAGGAAAACTAATACTAATTGAATTTCCATTATGCATCAGGTACACATCTAAGACTTCTCCCATGTGTTATTCATTGAATATAATTTATACTGTGGTTTGCATCCCCAAACACATCCTTCAGCCTGTGTCAGCACTTCCCAGGGCTGGCTACGATAGAATTCGATTTCATTAAATATCTCCCTCCCAGCAGCACCCTTTCTTCCACTCATCCTGCCTGTTAATCCAGGTGAACCTCAAGCCCATCTCACCTACCCTTGCCTTCGCCACTGCCATCCTCCAGAGGTTCCCTCTTCTCTCTTCTCTCTTATTCTTTCCTGACTCTAAGCTTTCTACATGCAGCTCTGATCTCATCCCCAAATTCAAGTCAATTCTAAGTCAAATGCATCCAGTACCTCAGATGCTGATACTGACCACACAGAGAGGGAGAAATTGTGATAAGAACCAAATTTCTAACATTCCTACCAGTTTTCTTCAACTGTGTCCATCTGTTTCAAATCAGCGGCATACATTAAGTGAATGTGATTCTCCCAACAGGATAAAAATGAGTAGATGTTACTTATCACACAGTTTCTCAAAGCTTTTCTTCTTTACTTGACCTTCTACATTTTCTTTCCAAGTGGCAAGAGGACTACTAAAAGAGAAGTTTCTGAAATATGATAGTGTTCCCCAAAAGATTAGAAAGTAAAGATAAAAATCATAGATCAAAAAAATGAATGAACAGTAATATAAGCAGCCCTGAGGAGACTTCTGTGAGCTGCTAAAAAGAGGAAAGTCCTGATTCCTCTATGTACAAGCTTGCACACACACACACACACACACACACACACACACACACACAACTCACCATTTACTATTCTATCGTAGTGTTTAACAATCAGTGTTGCATTGCCTCCATTTATTCACGCATTGAGTTTCTAAGCATAAAAGCTGTAAAAAAAAAACCCCACTATTTTTACAACCAGATCCCTGGTATTAGGTGCTGGATGAGACTTTGGTTTTTTACACAATTATGGCCCTGGCTGAGAGAAAAGGTGCTAAGTTTCTAAGAGAACTGTGAGAAGCTGCGTCCAACCACTTCTCCAAGGCTTGAGGTGTCAGGACAAGGCATTTCTATTCCCCCTCTTCTCGCCCCTCAGCAATATAAGAGGAGAAATGGGAGCTAGAAAAACTTCATCTTTTAGGGGAGTACCGTGTGTTATGCAATGTAACTATTTCCTCCTTTCAGCTCCCCCTACTGGGATGAGGACTTTGCCTCCCTGAATCCAAAGGAGGGCAGCCCCACAAGAAGTCTGATGAGGTTTGCGGTGACTGGGAAGTAGAGATTGATGATTCATTTTTTGGTTACATATCTGATTAGGAACTGAGCTGGCTCATCTTTGAAATGCCATTCAAGCAAGGAAAATGGAAGACTGGAAATCTTGCTGGGAACCCCTGCAGCATAGGGGCAGAGAACTTAGTGGAGGAATGCCAGCTGATGTTACCAGCTGCATGTCAGAGTGTGGTAAGGACTGAGATATTTCAGCATTTTTTGCATCTTACATCTCAGACTATGAAGTAATAAAACGTGTACATGCTTCATATACATTTGTCTGGAACTGGTTTCAAGAAGAGGCTTCAAAACTAATTTGAGCAATGACAGCTAAACAGAACAAAATGCATCATTTTTCCTAGTAGGACTTTTGAAAGGAAACACATTTAGATCTCCCTATTTTGTTGTGCTTGTTCAAAAGAACTGCTCAGCCCTTATAGTCTCAGTTTACATGGGTTGTTGTATAACTGGAGTAGCTGTAATATTCCCACCAGCATGAAGACTTCCAGTGGTGGATTTTTATGATTCACATTTGTCCTCCTGCTTTCATTAGTGGACCATTAGTCCAGATGTATTGAGAAATGTTTAACAATTGGGCTTCCTGTGGTGAGGGTAGAGGGGAGATACGACTGATTTTTAAAGGTATAAAAATCACGGCTGACTCACCACCGTGGTTAATTTCAGGCTACCAACATGACACCACTAAACGTGGGGCTGGGAAGAGAGGAGCAAAGTAGCTCTCAGAAGCCAGTATAAGCATCTCCAGGACACCACTGAAGTGGTAAGTGTGACAGTAAGAGCCATACACATTCTGCACCATGGGTCCAATTAAAATGCTATTGTACTGTTACTTTCTATTTTATATTAAATGTCCTTCCTCCAACAGTTCCAAATTGCATAGAAAGAATATAGTACTCAAGTACAAGCAAGAATGGGAATGAAAAGGAAATATAGGACATAAAAATTATCAGCTATTCAGTGAAGCCTTCCTACATGAAGGAGCTAATCGTTCGTAGCATGGTATGTACCAATCCTGTTTTGTTTTTTTTGTTTTTTTTTGTTTTGTTTGCAGTACACGGGCCTCTCACTGTTGCGGTCTCTCCCGTTGTGGAGCACAGGCTCCGGGCGCGCAGGCTCAGCGGCCATGGCTCACGGGCCCAGCTGCTCCGCGGCATGTGGGATCTTCCCGGACCGGGGCACGAACCCGTGTCCCCTGCATCGGCAGGCAGACTCTTAACCACTGCGCCACCAGGGAAGCCCCCAATCCTGTTTTGAAGAAGACAAAACAATAGTCCCACTGGTTTTAGATTCTTGCCATAATGGCCCCTACTGCAGCACATCTTACAGCACGGGTCTTTTGGTGGATTTGCTGCTGTGGTATGTAAAGTACCTCAACACTGTGGGGTACTAGCTCGTCAGCCACACTTGGAGGCACAGCTCCTCGTCCTCTGCAAAGGAGAAAAGACCAGAGTCGAAAAGTTAGTAGAGTTCATTTTCTAAAAAAGGAGTTGTTTCCTCCAAGCTGATGGAGGGGTGTACTAGCAACAAGCCACAGAAGCCCAGGGATTCTTTAGAGCCAGTAATTTCAAAAACAAGATTTCTACCAGGACCTCTGAAGTTGTAGTCTGCATCCATTCAGATTCTCAGCTGTAGCCCAAGTAGAGATGAAGATGACCATGGCCCAATTAAGGTGCTCTCTCAGAAAATGAAATCAAAAGATTATGGCTCGCACCGTTCTTTCTTAGAAGAAAACACCAAAAAGTCATACGGTTTTCAATCAAAAACAAAAAAAGCAAGAGAATTAACAGCATGACCTCAATTTCACATCTGCATTAACAATTCAAGAAGAACAATTTTGCAATCATCTATGAGTAGAAGATCCTATCACTGGCCTGATTCAATTACATGTTCAACCGAGGAGGCCAAGTCTCTAAAAAAAAACAAAGCATAGCAAAGTGTTTCTGAATTTTCACACAGGACTTTTATAGAAGACTCACTTTGATTTTGAGGTGCTACATTTACACATTCCAATTATGCCCTTATAAAGTTCAGTGAGCGGCGTGAGGTCAACCCAATTAAATGGCAACATGAAGACCTTCTTTCACTTCCTGGTCCACCCCTGCCCAACGCCAGTCATCCCATTTTATAACAACTGGAAGCTTAGCATGGAGCTGAAGTTTAAAGGTCTTACTATTTCCCTGCTTTTTTTAATTTGAAGAAAAGGCTGTTGTAATGGTTTCATTTAAAACCCATTCTAGGAATATATAATATAATTTAGTCCCTCATCACCAAAGGAATAGGTCAGAGGTACTGGACCATATTTATTTGCATTTTGCAACTTGTCATAATCCATTCTCCTCTTCTTCATAGAAAGATAGGTAGAGAAAGAAAGGAGACAGAGAGAGAAAGAGAGACAGAGAGAAAGAGATAAAGCAGATCAAGATAGGCTAAACTGCCTCAGAGGAATATACTTATATTTTAAAGAGTTTCTTCAGTCAGGCAAAGGTGGAAGCCATCTCCAAACTGTGTCAGGAAGTTATCAATCCAATATTGCACAGATTGACAAAGAAGAAACCTGAACAAAAAGGCTAAGCCCTTTGAGATGACAGCAGGCAGAGTGTGACTTGAAAGACTAAAACCCAACTCTGAACATTTTGAGAGTCGTACCTACCTCAGAAGCCACTTCTTGTTCGAGCATTTCCAGTGGAATTCCCTGTGAACTTATGGACGAGGAAATGGCCTGCCAGGGACTCCAACAATAGAGTGACATTTATCTTGGCATAGCTTTACGAAACTGACCCCATGTGGGAAACATGACCACCAGACACTCAAGGAACTTTCATAGTTGTGAGCGAAAGTAGGGCAGCCACAAGCAGGTTGGGACAAGAGTACTATTTTAAGGATTCCTTGAAGCACAGCTTAAATGATGAGGCCCAGCTTTGTCACATTAGTCTGATGGGAAAGTAATTTTAAAGACCTTAGGCTAACACATGAAACTCAGAGCGAGCAAAAGGCTCAGATTCTGCAAATAGCAGCTGCAACTGCACTTCCAGGAACAGAATGGGTCCTTTCAGCCATTCTGATTCAAACTATCAGTCTCTGTCACTGTCATCTAGGAATTGAAAAGTCAATGCCAGGCTTCCCTGGTGGCGCAGTGGTTGAGAGTCCGCCTGCTGATGCAAGGGACACAGATTCGTGCCCCGGTCCGGGAAGATCCCACATGCCGCGGAGCAGCTGGGCCTGTGAGCCATGGCCACTGGGCCTGCGTGTCCGGGGCCTGTGCTCCACAACGGGAGAGGCCACAACAGTGAGAGGCCCGCGTACAGAAAAAAAAAAAAAAAGTCAATGCCTGCAAGTGATCTGGCCTGCATAGAGAAATTAATTTGGAACAATTTGCCCCAGCAATATAAATGGCAACCAAAGTGTCAAAATATAAAGAACTGTTACTGATCCATAGGAGAAGAAACAATGCCCCAATGTTTTAAACTGGGGAAAGAATATGAAAGAACAATATTTAAAAGTAGAACTACAGTCATCAGCAAGAATATAAAAAAAAGTTCAAACTAAACATTGATCAAAGACATAAAAGACACCATCAACAAGATGTCAGTTTTTACTTATTTGAAGATTTTTTTCTTAATGATAGTGATAGGTAGTTGGCAGGAAAATGGACTCATATGCATTAATTTATGTGTTAAAAATTCTTTGAACACATTACACATGCCAAGCACTATTCCAGATGCCAGAAATATAGTAAAGTAACAATCAAAATCTTTGTCCTCATGGAGCTTACACTCTATGAGAAGAAGGAAATTAATAAATTATTAAAATACTTTCAGACGGTGATAATCCTATAGAACATAAAACAGAATAATTGGATAAGCAGTGACAGGAGAGATGTCTACTTTAGACTGGTTAGGGAAGGCCTCTCAGAGGCGATGACATTTGAGTCGTGATGGCAGTGTGAGCACAATTCTATCTCTAAAAATATATGTGAAGGAAACTATGAATGTCTAAAATATTTAACTGTAAAGGTGTTCATTGCAGTCTATTTTATAATTACAGAAAATTGGAAGCAACATACAAGGCATCGAAATGTTCTGCCTTTTCTTTGTCTGTCTTGGATCACTGGTTATGGAGGAAGCCAGATGCCATGTTGTGAGCCGTCCTATGGAAAGGTCCACGTGGCAAGAAACTGAGGCCTCCAGCCAATAGCCAAAGGTCTAGGCTTGGGAGGGATCCTGTAGCCCCAGTCAAGGCTTCAAACGACAGCACCCTTGTGACTATAATCTTATGAGAGACCCTGAGCTGTTCCCAGGTTCTTGAACCATGTGTTGTTTTAAGATGCTAATTTCCTTAAGACAATTTGTTACACAGTAACAGCCAACTAATATACCTGGCCAGAAGGATGCTTTTAGAAATTTGAATCTAAATGCTTTTGAATTGGGAAAATATCTCCCAATTTGTCACAGACTCTTATCTCTACCCACCTCAGGCTTTCACCCAGTTCATAGAGACATCTGAGCTGAAAATACCTGTATGCCTTTCATCAGATATTCAATGGAAGTTGAGTATTTTAAAGAATTGACCCAGGCCATATGTTTTTCTAATTCAAGCCAAAAAAAAAAAAAGTTTGGCTATAAAAAATGTTTGGGAAAGGCAGACATGAGCTAATTCCTACTCCTATCGCATCCTGACATCTTAAAGTCTATAGGGTGTGCTTCATGAAAGAACTCTGTTTAACTTTCTTTAGTCTAATTTTTAGTCTAATCTTGGTCTAATATTTCCCAAAATTTAGTTAGCTACCTTTCCTTTCTTTGTTTCTTTCATCCTTCATTGCATGATAGCTCCCACCATACCATGGAACACTTCAAGAAATCTGTGCCACTTGCATATCAGAGCTCCTAAAACTGTGAGGTTTGCAACAGTTGGTGGACTAACAGAGACATGAATTAGTCTTAGCCCTCTTGTGCTAAGTGAATAGCTAGCACAAAGTGAATAGCTAGAGTCCTGCCTGACCTGGTATCCTAGGAATTTGCCTTGCCTGCTTTTTTATTATAATCCATTGCCAAACACAGGTGCATAGAGGAGTCATCCTTTAAGCATTAAATTGCTACCATACATCCTGCCTAGTGCCTGGCTGTCACTCAAGGAAGCAGAAACTGGCACTTGGAGTAGATCACCCAGATGGTAGCAGGAACAGGGGCAGCCAGGTGTGGGTTTCCTGATTGGTGGCAAGGCAGGCAACCTGAAGCATGCCTCAGAAGGAAGAAGTTGAATGACACCAGAGACCATCAGTCCTTTTTTTTCCAATGGGAGAGACTTAGAAGGGCTGCTATAGCTTAGAAGAATTGTTAATGGTATTGATTTGCTCCCATCTGTATCCATAGGTGGCCTTTGTGGAGAGAAAGAAGGAAATGTATGGACATTGCCATTTTCCATCTTCTGACAAAGAGTGTCCTCTTCTTCTCCAAGTGCTTTGCTGGGTTGAGTTGTCTTAGTTTGGATTCCTCCTGAGGCCGACCCTGAGACAAGATTCCAGTGTAAGTAGTTTAGCGAGGAGGTGGTGCCAGGAAACCCTGTAGAGCGCAGAGAAGAGAACAAGAGGGAAAAGGAAGCCAGTGAAGAGGAAAGATCAAGACAGTTACCACCGCAAGCAAGTGGCACTTATCCCCACTGGGAGCTCTAGGAGTCAGTGAGGACTCAGCTCAGAGTTTTCCCTGCAGGGAGCTGGGCATTTTGTCCACAAACTCCCCTGAGTGATTGGAGGGAAATAACTCCCCTTTTTGAGAGGCAATAATTCCCCTTTACTGCCAGCCTCTCCTGGCAGTCAGAGAGCCTGCAGGCAAGGACCAATGGTGCCAACAGTTAGAAGTCAGGCCTGGGTGCATGGAAATGGTAAATTGTCTGCTACAAAAGTCAATTTCTGTCTTTCCTGATGGCTTCCTCTTTCACTTTCATTTATGCTTGGTCTCTTTCCCTAATCCCTCTAGTTCTTCTAAGTCACTGAGTGCCTCTTTCTAGAAGAACCAAGGCTCACCCGTCTACCTGATCTTTCAGGCAAACTTACCTGCACTGCTGCGAAGGTCTGGTCAGTCTCCTCCGTGTCCTTTTCTACCCCCGTTGGACTCTGTTAGGAGTCTGAGATGCAATTAGATATCATGTGCAGGATAGTTAATAGAAATCTAGTTTCTTCACAAGCATGCATATTTTAATAACTTTTGGTAGCAAACAACCACTTTGAAAACTTGACTGTTTCCCTGATAAGCTATTCAATTTAATTTACTTGGTTGTAGTAACCATTTGGTAGTTAATCAAAGAGGAAAAATATTTGAATCACTTAAGTATGTGCAAACATTTTCTCTTCATATTGACCTTAATCACAAATCACTTTCTTTCTGTTAAACATCAGGTAAGCAAATTTTCCAAGTCTGATATATAAAACCTCTGAATTCCCATTTCTTCATAGTTAACTAAAAGTTGAGACTGTTGCTTCAAATCTTGCTGGGTTTTTTGTTGTTGTTGTTGTTGTTTTTTGCTGATGAGATAAATGATTTTATGTGTCCTATGACTTTAGAAAGATCACACTGTTTATTCACATTAACTATTACATTTTGGTTAATAGTTAAAGTAAAAATGTCCACCCAGCCTTTCCTCCCTCCAAGACTTTGCTGGGATTCAAGGCAGGCCACCCCCAAATGCACCTCAATGGCATAGTGATTATTTTTAATTAAAGGAACTTAAGAAATGGCCAACACAAGAGGGACACCTTGACCCTCCTTTTCCTCGCCCTGAAACAAGAATTAAATCTCTCATGGGAAAGGCATACTCTTTGCATCTGGAGGTAGAAGGGCACCCTTAATTGCCAGAGACAGGGAATTAGGGCCAAGAAGCTTACATAAACAAACACTGTTACTTCTTTAATCTACTGCCTCAAGCCCAAACTCTGTTTAGATTCTTCACTAATTGAGCTCTCAAAACCTACCTTTCTTTATGCTGTCAATTTCTCACAAATTTATATTTTGTCTCTCTAAAAAGGATAAAAGCTGCCTGCTTTGGCCACTTCTTAGGTCCCATTTCTATGAGACCTCCATGCGCATGAATTAAAATTTGTTTCTTTTTGCACTGTTAGTCTTGTGTCCATTTTATTATTACTCAAGAGGGAAATTTTCCCCTTTCCAACAACTTCTTCCAGGGGAATGTCAATCAATGAAAATTAAATATGTCTTCCTAGGGAAAGAAACAATTTATGTCTTTTCAGTACCTAGAGGGCATAAAGGTATCTATTGCTTCAATCTGAAATGTCAAGGTGGGGAGCAGGGGAAGAGACAGAGAGAGAGAGAGAGAGACAGAGCAATAAAACTCTAGCATCCTTGAAGAAGAGAAGAGTTGCCAGTTTAATGACGTAGGCTCAAAGGCCTAAACACAAACATTACTGGAGGCATTTATCTGGAAATTACTGAGAGGGTTTTGAGTTGTTTTTGTTGTATCTTTCGAAGTACTCTAGGTTCATCAAGGGTCCTCGAAACAACTGTGAAGGAGGCAGGGTGGATTTGTTTTTGGTTTGCTTTGTTTGTTTTGTTCCCAGGGTTTCTTCATTGTTTGGGAAACACTGATCTATCTCAGTGTCTCCTTACCTTTTCAGGACTCCCTTACCTAGAGTCTAAAGTCTCCTGATTCTTTGTAAGAGTCCTGGTCATTTTCTAACCAATGTTATTAAAATGTTTACATGCCTCCCTCCCCAAGCACACTCTCTTATCCGTCTTTGCAGTTCTCACAGAATCTAGCACCCTGATTTGTATATAGGTTATCTTATTTACATAGTGACATGTGGTTTTATAGTATACTTATATTTACAGTTATATAATGCATATACATGCATGTAAATGTATATATGTCCATATAGAGAGTATCTACCATAGCTTAGTTCAGTTCAACAACACAATGATCTGACTCTGCTCACTCTGCATGAGAAAACCAAGCTATTTCTCATGCTTGAGTTTGACCATATGCCCACATAAATATGACAGCACCCTCAGTTTATCACACACTGGAAAATCTTTAGGCTCTCCAAAGTTCTCATGCTATTTATCAAAACCCAATATTAAATTGAAGTCTTTCACGTACATGTGTTTTCTAATATATCTGCCCCACTTTTGAAACATCTCAGCTGTTGCACATCACATGCCACTTAGATATAGGAAATGATTCCAATATGTTTTTAAAAGTATGATATGCAGATATATTCTCGTATTTCTAGAGTCTTCAAAACCAAATGGTGACAACTCACCAGTTCCTGCTGAAGATACATGCATAGGCACACGTGATTTTCTCACCCACAATAATCACCAAATCTAGTTAGTACGAGTAGATTCTTCCAAGCTAGCAAGAGAGGGAAATGAAGTTTCATGATTTCAGGAAAGGAATGTAAAGCAACATAGTTATGATGGAGGAATGGAACTAGTAAATAAAAACTTAAGACTCAGGAACATTCTCTGAATCCCCCAAATTATAACTCTTTTTTTAAAACTATAAGTTTATAAGAAGAAAACTGAATATGGCAATTTATAGACATCATGTCTACACGGTTCTTAGGAAATCAAAGAAAGGCAACTTCTTATACTCTTTGAAGAATATGTATGGATCTCAAACCCTTTCACTGGAAATGTTTCAGGTATCACTGGTGGAAGAATGTTTTACTGGGCGGAGAAAGAACATGGAGGTGTATTTCGAAAATAATCTAAACCTAGAATGGGGTGATATTGGTGAGAAGCTTGATACAACATGGTGAAACCTGGCCCCTCGTTCTAGTCGAGGTTCTGCTGGGTATGGGCTCTTATCTTTTTACTTTCCTTCTGCAAGAATTGTTTCAGCCACCAAAAAGAGGTTGAGCTGGAAGACTTCTTAAGCTCCTTTTTTTCAGGGTTGTTTCAAAAGAATCTGAACTTTGCAGCCCATATTCCAAAAGTGCCTTTAACAATCACAATTTATACGTTTGACTCAAGTGGGATAATAAATAGTACAGTCATGACGACATGTATGTGATCCCAAAGATGAATTTGACTACTCTGATTTTCTCTCTGATTATATTGGCTAGCTATTTCCCTAAATTGACTAAAACTTGTCTGTTGTTTAGAAAATCACGTAGACATAGTAGTAGTAGTCATGTAGTCATGCAGAGTAGGCGAAGACACCTTTGAGGTGAAGATGGCTTTAGTAAGATGAAGATGGCTTTAGTAAGGTAAAGCCAGGGATCAACAATATTCTTTTTCCTCCTAACGTTGCTGGTTTAGTGACATGATTTTATTTTGACTAAATTATAAAGCCAAGGATATGGTGGTATTTAACAACATGATATTAAAAGTTAGCCTGGAATATTATTGTTTTATGATCAGTGCTCAATGAAGGAAATTGGTATACCTGAAAAGGACGATCTGTATCCTAGAGCTAATAGTAGAAAAGATTTGTCTCATCATTTTAGGGACCTTCTAAATTGTTAATGAGATTTTCTGGTGACACAATAATAACAGTTGCATTCAGGCTCCCAAGGCTGGCTTTAAACATCTGCTTTTGCTGTTAAAGTTATTGTTCATTTCATCTTAAAATAGGAATAATACAACACTCAGCTTTTCCAGAAATAGATCTATCACTTGTAAAACAATGACAAGTGAGAACATTATTCTATAGATAAAGAAAATTTATATTTAACTATTCAATAAATAGAACCCAGTCTTAGATAAATCACAAAGATAGACCCTACTGTGGGCTGAATTCTGTCCACCCAAAATTCATACGTTGAAGCTCAAGCCCTCAGTGAAACTGTATTTGGAGATAGGACCTTTATTACTAAAATAATTAAGATTGAATGAGGTCATAGGGGATTTTAGGATTAGAGTCCTTATAAGAAGAGGAAGAGAGACCAGATCTCTCTCTCTCTTTGCCATGTGAAGACATAGCAAGAATGTAAGCCAGGAAGAGAGTCCTCACCAAGAACTGAATCAGCCAGCACCTTGATCTTGGACTTCCAGCCTCCAGAACTGTGAGAAATGCATGTCTATTGTTTAAGCCACGCTGTCTATGGTATTTTGTTATGGCAGCCTGAGCTGACTAATGTAGACCCTATCATGGGTGATGAAAATCAACGTTTTTAAGTTAGGAGAAGTAGTAGGTGACTGTGCTTTTTAATGTCTTCTTGCCATTATTGTTCACTTGTTTGTTTGTTTTTCAGAAGTGGAGCTCCCCAATATGGCCTAAGAATAGACTATTCAGTGAAAGGCAAGAAGGTAGTGTGTAACTGACATACAATTCTTTACAAGATCTCCTGTGTTCTTGAGGAACCCAACCTAAGCTTCTGACCTCTAGATTAGCAGCTAGGCTTATGCCTTTTCTTTTTTTTTTTTTTTGCTGTATGCGGGCCTCTCACTGTTGTGGCCTCTCCCATTGCAGAGCACAGGCTGCGGACACGCAGGCTTAGCGGCTGTGGCTCACAGGCCCAGCCGCTCCACGGCATGTGGGATCTTCCTGGACCGGGGCACGAACCCGTGTCCCCCGCATTGGCAGGCAGACTCTCAACCAGTGCGCCACCAGGGAAGCCCTTATGCCTTTTCTTTACATTATCCAGTAACACCTGTCCTTGTTTCCTTGACCTGGCTCTAATTGCTGTCTATCTCTTTCCAATTGGCCTGCAGGACCTGTTGAAGAAGCTAAGAGTACTATAAATTTACAGATCTCGTGAGATTGGTAAAGATAGGAAAAATAAGTCCATGTGAACACTGCTGTTGTTTGAGCCCTGATGTCAGATTCATTTTTATCTGCCCAAGTGGGAATACAATAAAATGTTCCAGAAAAAAAAATAGTGTTTGTTTCTTCTCATAAGGGTCATAGCAGACAAAATAGCTGGGTGAGAACTGAAAGAGTCATAGCAGAATTGCAAAGATAGAAATAGATTAAGTAACAAACATATGCTGTGGATAAGATTTCTGGAGCATACACTATGTAATGAGCACTCTGGGGGCATAAAGAAGTAGAATCTGACCCTGCATGTGGTGTAAGATGATGTCATGAAACAACACAACACAAAATCAATCAACTTGTATTTACTCAACCCTAACTACGCTCAAGGCATCATACTTGATGCTGTGGCATATACTCAATTTTTCTATATGCAAGTGCATACATATGCATGCTAGCAATAAAAAATAACAGCAACTTGACTGGAAATTTGTTACACTTACATGGAGACAATAATTCTTCCCTCACAGCCTTTTGGGGGATGGGGAGTGAGGATTAAATGGAAAGCAAAATACTTAAGTGCTCCAGACAAACTTGGGTTTGATTCCTTGCTCTGCTGCTTATGAGATAATCTTAGGCGGGTAATTCACCTTTTATTAAGCCTCAATATCCTCATCTGGTAAGAAGAGATAATAATAGTAGCTTCACATGATTGGTGAGAGGGTTAAATAAGATGATCTGTATAAAAGTGTTTAGCACAATGCCTGGCATTTAGTAAGCACTCAATAAATATTAGCTAATTCCTTATATGCATTTAAAGTGCCCAGCACAGGGCCTGATTTATATAGTTGTTAAACACATGTTATGTCTTATTGTTTTTTCCCTAAGTGTCAAAGGAAGAAGATTATTAACAAGAAATAACATGCACAACTGTTATATAGAGAGTGGATAAACAGCAAAGTCCTACTGTACAGCTGAGGGAACTATATTCAATATCCTGTGATAAACCATAATGGAAAAGAACATGAAAAAGAATGTATATGTATGTATAACTGAATCACTTTGCTGTACAGCAGAAATTAACACAACACTGTAAATCAACTAAACTTTAATAAAATTTTTGAAAAAGGAAAGAATATGCACAGCAAATATTTAGTTAGAAATAGATGAAGAAGGAGAGAGCAAAGGGATGGGGTTATAGTCTTACCTAATCTGATCTACAGACAGACGTACCCAAAGCCAAATAGCACTAGCGGAGTGGTCCCAAAGGATGCCACTCAGAAGTCCTGCAGGGTCTGATGTAATCAAATCCATAAGGAAATCCTGTTGGCAGTAACTTCAGAATAGCTCTCACCACCGTCACTGCTACTACCAGGTCCAGGCCACCTCATCCTGTACTGGATTATCGGAGCAGCCTCCTGACTGCTCTTTCAGCCCCTCTTCTCTCCCCCTTATACTCTATCCCCATGTAGCCGGGGTGATTCTTTTTTTTTTTTTTTTGCGGTACGCGGGCCTCTCACTGTTGTGGCCTCTCCCGTTGTGGAGCACAGGCTCCGGACGCGCAGGCTCAGCGGCCGTGGCTCACGGGCCCAGCCGCTCCGTGGCATGTGGGATCTTCCCGGACCGCGGCACGAACCCGTGTGCCCTGCATCGGCAGGCGGACTCTCAACCACTGCGCCACCAGGGAAGCCCAGGGTGATTCTTTTAAAATGTAAATCAGATCGCGTCATGCACCTTTTTAAAACCCTACTGTGGCTTCCAATTTCACTCACAATAAGCGCCCCAATCCTTGTAATGTCCTATGGGGCACTCGTGATCAGCTTTCCCACTCTGCACCCATTGTTTTTTGGTTCTTGACCTCATCCTCTTTTACTCTCCCCAGGCCCCTCCGTGCCCGCTGCGGTAGCCTCTTTGCTGTTTGTTGAACACTCCACCTAGCTCTTTGCCTTATGGCCTTGGCGCTGGCTGCTCCTACTACCTGGATCTATTGTCCCCCAGGTATTCCCCCTTCTCCTTCAAGACTTGCTCAGACTCAACTTTTCGGTGATTCTTGCCTCATTTAAAATTGCCTCTTTCCCCTCAGCATTACTGATTTCCCTTGTCCTGCTGTACTTTTAAATTTTCCGTAGCAGTCAACAACTATTTAATTTACTTATTTATTATGGTTATTGTTCATTTTTTCCCCCAGTAGAATGGAAACTTCTGCATTCACAAGGATTTGTGTCTGTTTTGTTAAGTTTGTTTATAGATCTAAAAGAATGACAAATGAATATTCAAAAATTATTTACTGAATGAATGACTAATCTTTACTAATATTTATATTTATAGTTTATATATTACTACTGTTTATATTAGTAATAGATTAGTCTCAGTAAATATATTCAGTAAAATATATACATTATATATATTTTTATTAGTAGTATATTACTAATAATTCTAATATGCCTGCTACCTTTAATTCTGACATGCTATTTAAAGTTATTAATAATATTAGTAATTACTAAAATTGCTAATAATATAGGATTACTAGTAATTCAAATATGCTATTAATATAAAATGGACAGGTAAGGGTTTGAGGTATCGCAGCCCCTTGAGTCTGTTGGACTGTGTATCATTGCAAGAGAGAGTCAATCCTTGGATGGCCTGGCTAGAGTGCTTAGAGGTACCAGTAGAAGGAAGCAAAGAAAGGGAATGGGGTCTCCCTGGCTGTCTCTATGGAGACTACTAATGAAGCCATTTAGGGATGCAGTGGTTGTATCTTAATTGTCTGGCTCTTTGAATAAGATTTTTAGGTAGACGACTTAAATCAGGATCATCTAGCAAGTCATTGAAAAATAAATCCATTGATCTGACAGATTATGTGATGGATCATTAATGTCTGGATGTAAACTTTCCAGAAATTTAGCGGCAAATGCACACAGAAATGCTGCATTTACTGAACTCACCAAGAAGCACAGCTCATGGAGTCAACATATCCATCATCATTATGTGTGTCAGTTAAGTGTCTTTAGAGAGAGATCCAAGGAATGCCTCTGACCCTGTGTGCCCATCTTACCCCTCTTACTACGGGAATTCCTTTGTTTTTGTACCTCCCTCCCTCTACCCCCAATCTGTGGCGTGGACATGTATCCCCTTCTTACTGAAGCAGCAAAATCTTTCCCACTTCTTCCCCACACACATTGTTTACCATGTTCACCTTCTACCTAAAGTGTGGAATGTATATTTTCCTCGTACTAAGGCAAGGTCCTGTTCCCAACAATTTGTTTCAGCGGGCCACAGGGGAAAACAGGTGTTTTTTCACATAACTAGATGTGGAATATGGACTTTTTCTTTCGACAGTTTACTGAGTGATATACGTTTTTTCTCTCTCTCTTTGTTTTTTCTTGTTTCAAATCTCTTATGGTGACCCAAAATCTTGTGAGCAAAGTAAAACGTCTAGAACTTGGCAATGGAATGTACTTGCAGGAAACCTCTTTCTGAATTCTAATACATATATATATATATTTTTAAATTTCAATCAAATAGAACACTGAATTCTGTTCAGTTTTCTTCATGTGGTAGAGAATCTCTTTGTTTAAACAGAGGAAAGTATTGTCCTCTGTTTTCTTTACTATACTCTGGACTAAGTACTCTATGACTATAAATTGGAAAGGCCTGTTTTCTAATGAAAACCATATCTAAAATAAGAAGAATTTAAAGGAAAGCTCTGAATGCAAAACAACCACAAAGCATTTCAGACTCTGTTAGGGGGATAGTGACTTCTCTGTTTAAAGGTTTTACGTTACTGGGGACTTCCCTGGTGGTCCAGTGGTCAGGACGCCATGCTTCCACTGCAGGTGGCCCGGGTTCGATCCCTGGTCGGGGACCTAGGATCCCACACGCCTTTTGTGTTACTGTAGGAGGGTAGCTTATTGAGAAGGACTTCTCATTGGTTTCTGTTGCTACTTAGTGACTAGGAGCATTGTCACCTCATTCTGTTATTCCAGAATGACGTTCATAGCAGCACGTACGCCTACATTATTAAGAAAAAAAAAAAAATCTGTGGCCTTTTCCTGAGTTGAGGTGAATGCAAGCACTATCCGTTTGGAAAAACAGGACTATTGCCCATTCCTTTCAGCAGAAGCCACCTTTATAGGGATCTAGAGCATTGCAAAATCGTCTCAAAAAACATTTTGTATTAAATGGCATATAAATAATGAATAAATTGTTATCAAAAACACCAGGCAGGATGGCTAGCCATGTAACGGAGCACCGGGCTATGGGCAGAACAAGTGAGAAGGGAGAGTCAGGAGAGGTTAAATAGAAATGATGCCTCTTGAGATCACTGAGAACGGGCTGTGAGGCACCCTTGCACCTCGTCTATGAAACGGCCACCAACTGCTGTGTGGCATGGCTAAATCACACGGGAAAGACGTACGGTGGCACGTGGTGTCAGGGGACCCCATACGTAACAGCTGACAAAGCGTTTTGGGCCCCCTATTTTTGTCACTGTGCCCAGAGATGCAGATGCCAAAAGGAATGAACTTTCAACAGCTTAAAGAGCAGAGGGCCCCTTGTCGAAGGGCACACACAGTAGCAGTCTTCAAAGACCCACAGGTGTTCGAGCCACAGAATCCTGAGTTTGTTCAGATCCCACGCGCCTTATAGATTCCCTTTAACTTCTAACAGTGAAATGGATCAAATCATAGATCTTTTTTCAGTGACTCTAGAGTTGAAGAAAATGATGCATTTCTTCCAGATTTGGTCTGAGGAAACTTTGAATAAGAGATGAAGTGAGGGAGGTTTCCATTTCACCTTGACAGTAACTTGGGTTGATTTGTTTACTTTTTTTTTTTTTTTTTTTTTTTTTAAGCATTACGTGGGCCTCTCACTGTTGTGGCCTCTCCCGTTGCGGAGCACAGGCTCCGGACGCGCAGGCTCAGTGGCCATGGCTCAGCCGCCATGGCTCACGGGCCCAGCCGCTCCGTGGCACGTGGGATCTTCCCAGACCGGGGCACGAACCCACGTTCCCTGCATCGGCAGGCGGACTCTCAACCACTGCGCCACCAGGGAAGCCCTGATTTGTTTACTTTTAAAGACCTCTGTCAGAGCACGACTTTGCCTGGTTCACATCCTACTGCCCTGTATGGTTTTGCAAACTTGCTTTTAGGCCTGGGATGGGAGGAGACAAGAATCAGCCCTGTTGTTTCACAGGTGCATCCCCCAAAATGCTGGAAGATAGTGACATGTGACCCCAACATTAACAAATAATAGGGAAAATATGCTTCTGTCACCAAGAATAGTACTGCCAGATGGTTGGCACAGGAGGAAGACGCCAAGGAATCATTTTCCTAGTTTGTAATGAAAACTTGTTTTTGAAAAAGAATCTTAAAGGTGAAGGGAGCCTTAATGAAAAGGGTTGAGATTGAAGATTTTATTTGCCCTACTTGCTCTACAAATTCTCTTTAACTTAAGTCATCCTTAGATCTAACCCCACATCCATCCCCAAACACTATAATACTTTGTTATAATGAGTGCCAGAAACAAGTCTCCAGTATGTGCTTTGGTTCCAGTAATAAACATCATCTGTGGAAAGAGAAAATATGGATGGTAATCAATGGCAGAGTCTACATTACACCTAAAATCCTCTCTGAGATAGTAAATAAAGTCTGTCTGACCCGATATGGCTTTGCCTTCATGACTTGATTCAAAGTTATTAATTTCACCCTGTTAATAGTATGAGGCAGAGAAACAAAGTCACTGGACTATTCAGTTCATCACCTCTACCAACTTGACTTTAGTTAAAGGAAAAAGATCCCCACCTAGGTAGATGAGGGACTGTACCAGGTGTCTGGGAGACTCAGGAGCATTAAGCGTAGCTGAAGAAAAACTTCCACCATGGCATTTTGGATCTGCAAGCCCTAGAGCTGTTGCTACGCCAGGTTCAAGTCTATAAAACTCACACCACTTTCCACCTGCTTCATTCCATCCTTCTTCAGTCCCTCCTTCTTTCCTTTTAAGTAACGTCCAAAGGCCTCAGGGAGAGTAATGTAAACTCTACTCATATCATGAGCCTGATCTGGCTGGCTGGACTTCCATTCCTAGAACACTTTCTGCCTATACAATTGATCTGGCATAAGAACCCTGCAGTGTGGCCTTGCTTTACCATTTAACTGCATCCTATTTACCCATTACCTTCTTCAATAAGTCTGAGAGCCTGTATGGGGCAGAACTTGGACAGTTAGTACTTTTCCCCTCTTCTTCATCACCCCTCCTACAGTGCCTTATCCTGTGTACAATTTAAGTGAATTGCTTTGAAATAAATCACTTTACTGAGTGGGACTATATTCCTTTATAGGGAAAAATGCCTTACTACAAACTGGTTCTGTGACACAGGAAGTTTATATTCTAGCCCCTTGGGCAAATTTTCTGAAAAAGTTTCCAACTGTAACAAACATTTCTCCTGAGGAGCAATTAAAAACCAAATCTGAAAGGACAAAACTGTCTTACTAATGGGCTAAAGAAAATAGTGATGTCTCAAAAATTATTTGATTTGGGAATAATATTACTATTTTAGAATTGAACTACTTCATTTTCCACTTCTAATCTTTTGAAGTTTATATCCTCACATTGGAAAGAGTTGATGAAATGTTTAATAAGTAAAGACTAATTGTAAAAGACATTTGCTGGCTCAAGTCTGTGTAAACATAGGACTTTAAAAAAAAAGGAATTGTATCTTATGAAAGACCCTCTGAGACTGTCCTTTGTACAAGAAAACAATTTGTAAATTGACCTTACATTACAAACTCTCTGTCTTCTTAGTCTAACATGCGGTGCCAAGCTTAGCAATCTGTAGACTAGAAAGGTGTGCATCACGGCTGGATAGTAATAACGACACCAAGGTTCTGTTGGTCTGGAAGGCGAGCATTTCATTTTTCTGCCTCACAAGCAAGCGAATGTCTGTCACAGGGTCAAGTATATTTCCCAAATAAGGAGGAAAAGCAAGACAGCATATCTATTCTATGTTGTCTAGAAGTCCTGACTACAGCTGTTAAGGCTCGCCTTTTTTAAGGATGGAGATAAACTTCATTGCTGCTGTCTTATGTACTCTGGCAGCCAGAAACTAGAAGGATGTAATGACAGCAATCCTCCTGTCTAGGGCAGGGTCCCTAGTTGCTAAACAGTCTCCCAGACTTGAAGAAGTGAGTTAATGCAGAGCAGTTACTTTCTCATGGTCAGCATTGTGATCTTGCTCTAGTTCTCCCCATATTTATAAAGCTTTAAACCCAGAGTCCTGATAAACACTCCACCCCCTCCACACACACACACACCAGCCTCTTCCACTACCTACCCAAACACACTGCACGGCGTTTCCTTTTCTCTTGGGAACCAACAGAATCAAGCATACAGAGTCTTGGGGTTGTCTTTTGAAGCGGATCTTCCCTTCATGAAGAGAGTTATTAAAATGCATGGATGCTGTTTTATAGCATGTTGCCCCAGAGTTCTTTGCATTTAGTTGGCATGATTATGTCCAGCAGTTGCAGCTTTCAAAAGTTACCAACAAGTGTAAAATTTCTGCTAAAATCATTGATACTAAATTCCCTACCATTTCCCATATGAAAGTCCTCCTACAGGCAGGTATAGAAAGCTTTACCAACTGAAGGATATGCATTGATTATTGAATGAAACCTCCTGCCATGTTGTATCATGTTATATGAACTAGCGTCAATTGATCTTATTCTATAAGCTAGGTACTATGCCAGCTGCCTTTGCATGTTATTTTATTTAATCCTCCCAACAGTCCTAGGATTTACATATTACTCCAATTTTTGCCAATGAAAAGTGAAGGCTACAGAGGTAATTAGTAGTAACATGAATTCAAAATCAGCTTTTCTAAACCTAACGCCAGATTTTTTTCAACCATGTCAAGACGCCTCTCATTTATTTAACTTCTCAAGCTCTGAAACAAAATACCAGCAAATTCAAAATTAAGAATCATTCAGTAAAGGACCAGGCTCTCTAGACAGAAAAGAGAATATGTTTACTTCATCAGTTAAAATCCCAGTATACCCTCTTTGCTCGGAACCAAAGTTAAATTGGAGTGTATTCAAGTTGTATGCTTAAAATATACAACAATATTGGTGTTCAGTAACTTTGTTTTAGAAAAAGAGTTAAACTAATAACTCACTCTCACTGTGAAATGAATGGGAAATATTCTATTCATTTCCTGTCCTCATTTTATCCTATTTCCCATGGTTCAGATAGAGGGCAGGAGAAAAGCACTTCCTTGTGTCCTGCACAAACATCCAGCTCATGTGAGGACACTAGGATCGACTAAGACAGAAACCTGAGGCTGCTACGGGAAGCTGAAAGGAAAGAATTATGCCTCCACGGCATTTCCCTACAGCAAGCCCTAATCCCACTGCCTCTGAAGAGCAGGTGTTACTTATTAAATCATTTACTTTATATCTCAGTTTTTAATCTTTCACTAATAAGAACACTGGACAAAGTTCATCAAGATTTATTGGGCTGTCCAAATGTTTAGTCAACAGGTCATATGATGTTAGAGTCATCCAGAGTAACCTGTTTCCATAGATAAAAATAATAAAAATTTATGACCATGAATGTTTTTAGCAAAAGGAAATTGAATTGCATCCTCAAGTCCAAACAAAAGCACTTCTATGTAATTGAATAAAGTAATATGACAGTTAATTATTTTGTTATGATAACTCGTTGCTGTCTAAGTATCATCTTCTCTGGGTTATTTTACTGAAACCAATCAGTGCATCGTACCTATAGACAGAGATTTCTGGTGTTCTTAACTTCACCATCTCCTCTGAAAGCCTACCTTCAGAGATCAGCATGAGAGCCATGGAAAAGAGCTTGAGGATGCTGAAATTTTCAATAATTGTTCAGAGGAAAAGCAAATGAAGAAAGCTTCAATAAGCAACAAAATCTATGAAACTTTTGGAGAAGAATGTTTACATTTGTTCTTTCTTATGACATATAGTGCAACACAAGGAATTTTATTTAGATCAGTGATGCTCAAACTTTGGAATGCAAAATGAGCCCATGGGGAGCTTGTTCATAATTCAGATACCTGATCCTCAAACCGTTGAATATTCTGATTCAGTAGATTTGGGTAGAGCCTATAATTTCAATCCCCGTTTCCAGCTCTCCCTGTGACCTTCCCTGCTTTACTTTTCTTCACTGGTACTTACCACCTTCTAAGATCCTAGATAAGTAAATTACCTAGTATATATATTGCTTCTTTGTCAGTTTCCTCCTCTGTGTTTTGTTCACCAGAGTGGTGTCTGGCACAGAGTGGTGCTCCAAGGGAAACAAGGAAGGCAGACAGGGCTATCAGCTATGTGGTCTTCTCAGAGCTCTTTTAGTCTATTGTTAGAACCAGATGGCGATCTCAAGATTGAAATGTCCGTTTAAATTCCTCATAAACTGCGCCAGGCCTGGTACAGGCTATTGATGATTCTTTTGAGAACTGGCACACACCAACCCCACTCTCCTCACTCTTATCTCCTGGCCAACTTCCCTGCCTCTCACTACTTCTCATCAGACTATGTCAAATGTCAGGAGAACCAGGAAAGGCTAATGGAAATGTTGTCAAGGACGAAGACAGGTTCCTTCTCATCTAAACATGAAGGAAGGAAGGAAATGTGAAAGAAGGAAATAAGGGATTAAAAAGAGAGAGAGAGAGAGAGGTAATTTTCTAGTTGATCCTGGAGCCAATGGAGTGGGACTTTGCCCAGAAACTGCCTAGTTAGTTACAAGTGCTAATCAACTTTCACATAAGAATAAACTCTACAGAGCATATCGTTTTGGATTCACAAAAAGCCAAATCTGAATCATCTTAGATCTCTCCTTTCTATAGAGTTTGATATGTATTACATTTAAGGAGAAAATTGTGAGAAACTTGGCTACACTTGGATATTAATGAGCTGGGAACTTGGTCGAGGCTCACATGAGACTTAACATCTTGAACTCACTCCACCAGGCTAATTAAAGGGAGCCAGAAAAAAACAAAATGGGGTTAAACTGGGAAAATCTTGGGTTATACTTTATGCTGTGTCATTTAACTATTCGAATGCCTGTCTTATTTAAAAGAGATCTAATAATGTGATAAGTATGAAAATCGTGTAATGGATATTTTTGTTATTGTTTTTTATAGGCATTGTGTTATTTATAGAACAGATGGGCCCAATTGCCTTAGATCATAGAGTAAGTTTCTATAAGGAAAATTTCCCCTACTGACTTCTATTACAAATTGGAGGATTCCCAGAGAAAAATAGTAGTATAATACTGAGGACTGCACTTCTTTCAAAACTCTATAACCCAAGAAGTGCTCACAACTGTCTTTCTCCTATCCTATAGATCATGTTTGGGTTTTCTGACGTATTTGCACCATATAGCGCACAAATAAAAACTAATCTGGAGAAAACAAGTTATTTTTTAAAAAACTATTTTCTGGATAGGTTAATCTTACCACTTAGTCATTCAATAAATAATTTTTATAAAGCCCAATAACACTAAGCACTGGAGGGAATTAAATAAATTTGGTCACTGACAAGCTCTATATAGTAAATACACTGTAGAATGTCAAACAGACAATATCTATTACATATATAACATAAACTCAGCATTATTCTATAGCTGGGAAAGGTCTAGAGAAATAAAAGATGATTCAGTCCTTAGGTTATGAAATTAACAAACCCCAATACCATGCTGTATTTGTCTATGAGGCTCTGATTTGCAGCTTGAAGAATCCCATCAAGTGCCCAAAGTGAATGAAAAGCAAAGAGTATAACATTAAATAAAAAGGTAAATTTAAGACTGAATAGCTTTTTCTCCCTCTCTGACTGTCCACCCAGCCTCTGAAAATATGCCTCTTCTTTTTATTCAATATTTTTATGTAGGGGGACCTTGAAGATGGCGGAAGAGTAAGACGCGGAGATCGCCTTCCTCCCCACGGATACACCAGAAATACATCCACACGTGGAACAACTCCTACAGAACTCCTACTGAAGGCTGGCAGAAGACCTCAGACCTCCCAAAAGGCAAGAAACTCCCCACGTAACTGGGTAGGGCAAAAGAAAAAACAGAGACAAAAGAATAAGGACGGCACCTGCACCAGTGGGAGGGAGCTGTGAAGGAGGAAAAGTTTCCACACACTAGGAAGCCCCTCCGCGGGCGGAGACTGCGGGAGGCAGAGGGGGGAGTTTCGGGACCGCGGAGTAGTGCACAGCGACGGGTGCGGAGGGCAAAGCGGGGAGATTCCTGCACAGACGATCGGTGCCGACCAGCACTCACCAACCCGAGAGGCTTGCTGCTCACCCACCGGGGCGGGCGGGGCTGCGAACTGAGGCTCGGGTTTTGGTTTTGGACGGAGCTCAGGGAGAGGACTGGGGTTGGCGGCTTGAACATAGCCTGAAGGGGTTAGTGCACCACGACTAGCCGGGAGGGAGTTCGGGGAAAAGCCTGCACCGGCCGAAGAGGCAAGAGACTTTTTCTTCCCTCTTTGTCTCCTGGTGTGCGAGGAGAGGGGTTTAAGAGCGCTGCTTAAAGGAACTCCAGAGACGGGCGCGAGCCGCGGCTAAAAGCGCGAACCCCAGAGACGGGCGCGAGCCGCGGCTGAGGGCGCGAGCCCCCGAGACGGGCGCGAGCCGCGGCTGAAAGCGCAAACCCCAGAGACGGGCGCGAGCCGCGGCTAAAACCGCGGACCCCAGAGACGGGCGGGAGACGCTAAGGCTGCTGCTGCCGCCACCAAGGGGCCTGTGTGCGAGCACAGGTCACTCTCCACACCCCTCTTCCGCGGAGCCTGTGCAGCCCGCCACTGCCAGGTTCCCGGGATCCAGGGATAACTTCCCCGGGACAGCGCACGGCGGGCCTCAGGCTGGTGCAACGTCACGCCGGCCTCTGCCGCAACGTCACGCTGCCTCTGCCGCCGCAGGCCGGCCCCGCACGCAGTGCCCCTCCTTCCCCCATCCCCCAACCCCCGGCCTGAGTGAGCCGGAGGCCCAGAATCAGCGGCTCCTTTAACCCCGTCCTGTCTGAGCGAAAAAACAGACGCCCTCCAGCGACCTACACGCAGAGGCAGGGCCAAATCCAAAGCTGAGCTCCTGTGAGCTGTGAAAACAAAGAAGAGAAAGGGAAATCTCTCCCAGCAGCCACAGAAGCAGCGGATTAAAGCTCCACAATCAACTTGATATACCCTGCATCTGTGGAATACCTGAATAGACAAGGAATGATCCCAAATTGAAGAGGTGGAATTTAGGAGCGAAATCTATGATTTTTTTCCCTTTTCCTCTTTTTGTGAAGGTGTACGTGTATGCTCCTGTGTGACATCTAGTCTGTATACTCTAGCTTCCACCATTTGTCCTAGGGCTCTATCCGTCCATGACTTTTTTTTTAAAAACTCTTTTTCTTAATAATTAAGTTTAATTGTAATAACTTTATTATACTTTACCTTCGTTCTTTCTTTCTTTCCTTCCTTCCTTCCCTCCTTTAGACAACGAATCACCCCAAATTGAGGAGGTGGTCTCAGGGAGCAGGATTTATGATTTTTCCCCCTTTACCTCTTTTTGTGAAGGTGTATGTGTATGCTTCTGTGTAAGATTTTCTCTGTATAGCTTTGCTTCCAACATTTGTCCTAAGGTTCTATCCGTCCCTTTTTTTTTTTTCTAAATATTTTTTAATTCAATAACTATATTATACTTTATTTTATTTTTACTGTATCATCTTTCTTTCTGGCTTTTTTTCCTTCTTTCCCTCCTTCCTTCCTTCCTCCCTCCCTCCCTCCTTTCTTTCCTTCTTTGCTTCTTTCTTCCTTCCTTCCTTTCCTCCTTTCCTTCTTTCTTTCCTCATACTTCTACTAATTCTCTCTACTTTTTCTCCCTTTTATTCTGAGCCGTGTGGATGAAAGGCTCTTGGTGCTCCAGCCAGGAGTCAGGGCTCTGCCTCTGAGGTAGGAGAGCCAACTTCAGGTCACTGGTCAACAAGAGACCTCCCAGCTCCACATAATATTAAACAGCGGAAATCTCCCAGAGACCTCCATCTTAACACCAGCACCCAGCTTCACTCAACGGCCAGCAAGCCACAGTGCTGGACAACCTATGCCAAACAACTAGCAAAACAGGAACACAACCCCACCCATTAGCAGAGAGGCTGCCTAAAATCATAATAAGGCCACAGACACCCCAAAACACACCACCAGACGTGAACCTGCCCACTAGAGAGACAAGATCCAGCCTCATCCAGCACAACACAGGCACTAGTCCCCTCCACCAGGAAGCCTACACAACCCACTGAAACAACCTTAGCCACTGGAGACAGACATCAAAAACAACGGGAACTACGAACCTGCAGCCTGCAAAAAGGAGACCCCAAACACAGTAAGATAAGGAAAATGAGAAGACAGAAAAACACACAGCAGATGAAGGAGCAAGATAAAAACCCACCAGACCTAACAAATGAAGAGGAAATAGGCAATCTACCTGAAAAAGAATTCAGAATAATGATAGTAAGGATGATCCGAAATCTTGGAAGTAGAATGGACAAAATGCAAGAAACAGTTAACAAGGACCTACAAGAACTAAAGATGAAACAAGCAACGATGAACAATGCAATAAATGAAATTAAAATCACTCTAGATAGGATCAATAGCAGAATAACTGAGGCAGAAGAACGGATAAGTGACCTGGAAGATAAAGTAGTGGAAATAACTACTGCAGAGCAGAATAAAGAAAAAAGAATGAAAAGAACTGAGGACAGTCTCAGAGAGCTCTGGGACAACATGAAACGCACCAACATTCGAATTATAGGGGTTCCAGAAGAAGAAGAAAGAAAGAAAGGGACTGAGAAAATATTTGAAGAGATTATAGTTGAAAACTTCCCTAATATGGGAAAGGAAATAGTTAATCAAGTCCAGGAAGCACAGAGGGTCCCATACAGGATAAATACAAGGAGAAACACGCCAAGACACATATTAATCAAACTGTCAAAAATTAAATACAAAGAAAGCATATTAAAAGCAGCAAGGGAAAAACAACAAATAACACACAAGGGAATCCCCATAAGGTTAACAGCGGATCTCTCAGCAGAAACCCTACAAGCCAGAAGGGAGTGGCAGGACATACTGAAAGTGATGAAGGAGAATAGCCTGAAACCAAGACTACTCTACCCAGCAAGGATCTCATTCAGATTTGATGGAGAAATTAAAACCTTTACAGACAAGCAAAAGCTGAGAGAGTTCAGCACCACCAAACCAGCTTTACAACAAATGCTAAAGGAACTTCTCTAGACACGAAACACAAGAGAAGGAAATGACCTATAGTAGCGAACCCAAAACAATATATAAAATGGAAATAGGAACATACATATCGATAATTACCTTAAATGTAAATGGACTAAATGCTCCCACCAAAAGACACAGATTGGCTGAATGGATACAAAAACAAGACCCTTATATATGCTGTCTACAAGAGACCCACTTCAGAACTAGAGACACATACAGACTGAAAGTAAGGGGATGGAAAAAGATATTCCATGCAAATGGAAACCAAAAGAAAGCTGGAGTAGCAATTCTCATATCAGACAAAATAGACTTTAAAATAAGGACTATTAAAAGGGACAAAGAAGGACACTACATAATGATCAAGGGATCGATCCAAGAAGAAGATATAACAATTGTAAATATTTATGCACCCAACATAGGAGCACCTCAATACATAAGGCAAATACTAACAACCATAAAAGGGGAGATCAACAGTAACACATTCATAGTAGGGGACTTTAACACCCCACTTTCACCCATGGACAGATCATCCAAAATGAAAATAAATAAGGAAACACAAGCTTTAAATGATACATTAAACAAGATGGACTTAATTGATATTTATAGGACACTCCATCCAAAAACAACAGAATACACATTTTTCTCAAGTGCTCATGGAACATTCTCCAGGATAGATCATATCTTGGGTCACAAATCAAGCCTTGGTAAATTTAAGAAAACTGAAATTGTATCAAGTATCTTTTCCGACCACAACGCCATGAGACTAGATATCAATTACAGGAAAAGATCTGTAAAAAATACAAACACATGGAGGCTAAACAATACACTACTTAATAATGAAGTGATCACTGAAGAAATCAAAGAGGAAATAAAAAAATACCTAGAAACAAATGACAATGGAGACACAACGACCCAAAACCTATGGGATGCAGCAAAAGCAGTTCTAAGGGGGAAGTTTATAGCAATACAAGCCCACCTTAAGAAGCAGGAAACATCTCGAATAAACAACCTAACCTTGCACCTCAAGCAATTAGAGAAAGAAGAACAAAAAAACCCCAAAGCTAGCAGAAGGAAAGAAATCATAAAAATCAGATCAGAAATAAATGAAAAAGAAATGAAGGAAACAATAGCAAAGATCAATAAAACTAAAAGCTGGTTCTTTGAGAAGATAAACAAAATAGATAAACCACTAGCCAGACTCATCAAGAAAAAAAGGGAGAAGACTCAAATCAATAGAATTAGAAATGAAAAAGGAGAAGTAACAACTGACACTGCAGAAATAAAAAAAATCATGAGAGATTACTACAAGCAACTCTATGCCAATAAAATGGACAATCTGGAAGAAATGGACAAATTCTTAGAAATGCACAACCTGCCAAGACTGAATCAGGAAGAAATAGAAAATATGAACAGACCAATCACAAGCACTGAAATTGAAACTGTGATTAAAAACCTTCCAACAAACAAAAGCCCAGGACCAGATGGCTTCACAGGTGAATTCTATCAAACGTTTAGAGAAGAGCTAACACCTATCCTTCTCAAACTCTTCCAAAATATAGCAGAGGGAGGAACACTCCCAAATTCCTTCTACGAAGCCACCATCACCTTGATACCAAAACCAGACAAGGATGTCACAAAGAAAGAAAACTACAGGCCAATATCACTGATGAACATAGATGCAAAAATCCTCAACAAAATACTAGCAAACAGAATCCAACAGCACATTAAAAGGATCGTACACCATGATCAAGTGGGGTTTATTCCAGGAATGCAAGGATTCTTCAATATACGCAAATCTATCAATGTGATAAACCATATTAACAAATTGAAGGAGAAAAACCATATGATCATCTCAATAGATGCAGAGAAAGCTTTCGACAAAATTCAACACCCATTTATGATAAAAACCCTCCAGAAAGTAGGCATAGAGGGAACTTTCCTAAACATAATAAAAGCCATATATGACAAGCCCACAGCAAACATCATCCTCAATGGTGAAAAACTGAAAGCATTTCCACTAAAATCAGGAACAAGACAAGGTTGCCCACTCTCACCACTCTTATTCAACATAGTTTTGGAAGTTTTAGCCACAGCAATCAGAGAAGAAAAGGAAATAAAAGGAATCCAAATCGGAAAAGAAGAAGTAAAGCTGTCACTGTTTGCAGATGACATGATACTATACATAGAGAATCCTAAAGATGCTACCAGAAAACTACTAGAGCTAATCAATGAATTTGGTAAAGTAGCAGGATACAAAATTAATGCACAGAAATCTCTGGCATTCCTATATACTAATGATGAAAAATCTGAAAGTGAAATCAAGAAAACACTCCCATTTACCATTGCAACAAAAAGAATAAAATATCTAGGAATAAACCTACCTAAGGATACGAAAGACCTGTATGCAGAAAATTATAAGACACTGATGAAAGAAATTAAAGATGATACAAATAGATGGAGAGATATACCATGTTCTTGGATGGGAAGAATCAACATTGTGAAAATGACTCTACTACCCAAAGCAATCTACAGATTCAATGCAATCCCTATCAAACTACCACTGGCATTTTTCACAGAACTAGAACAAAAAATTTCGCAATTTGTATGGAAACACAAAAGACCCCGAATAGCCAAAGCAATCTTGAGAATGAAAAAAGGAGCTGGAGGAATAAGGCTCCCTGACTTCAGACTATACTACAAAGCAACAGTAATCAAGACAGTATGGTACTGGCACAAAAACAGAAAGATAGATCAGTGGAACAGGATAGAAAGCCCAGAGATAAACCCACGCACATATGGACACCTTATCTTTGATAAAGGAGGCAGGAATGTACAGTGGAGAAAGGACAGCCTCTTCAATAAATGGTGCTGGGAAAACTGGACAGGTACATGTAAAAGTATGAGATTAGATCACTCCCTAACACCATACACAAAAATAAGCTCAAAATGGATTAAAGACCTAAATGTAAGGCCAGAAACTATCAAACTCTTAGAGGAAAACATAGGCAGAACACTCTATGACATAAATCACAGCAAGATCCTTTCTGACCCACCTCCTAGAGTAATGGAAATAAAAACAAAAATAAACAAATGGGACCTAATGAAACTTCAAAGCTTTTGCACAGCAAAGGAAACCATAATCAAGACCAAAAGACAACCCTCAGAATGGGAGAAAACATTTGCAAATGAAGCAACTGACAAAGGATTAATCTCCAAAATTTACAAGCAGCTCATGCAGCTCAATAACAAAAATACAAACAACCCCATCCAAAAATGGGCAGAAGACCTAAATAGACATTTCTCCAAAGAAGATATACAGAATGCCAACAAACACATGAAAGAATGCTCAACATCATTAATCATTAGAGAAATGCAAATCAAAACTACAATGAGATATCATCTCACACCAGTCAGAATGGCCATCATCAAATAATCAAGAAACTATAAATGCTGGAGAGGGTGTGGAGAAAAGGGGACACTCTTGCACTGCTGGTGGGAATGTGAATTGGTTCAGCCACTGTGGAGAACAGTATGGAGGTTCCTTAAAAAACTACAAATAGAATTACCATATGACCCAGCAATCCCACTACTTGGCATATACCCTGAGAAAACCAAAATTCAAAGAGAGTCATGTACCAAAATGTTCATTGCAGCTCTATTTACAATAGCCAGGACATGGAAACAACCTAAGCGCCCATCATCGGATGAATGGATAAAGAAGATGTGGCACATATACACAATGGAATATTACTCAGCCTTAAAAAGAAATGAAATTGAGCTATTTGTAATGAGATGGATAGACCTAGAATCTGTCATACAGAGTGAAGTAAGTCAGAAAGAAAAAGACAAATACCGTATGCTAACACATATATATGGAATTTAAGGGAAAAAAATGTCATGAAGAACCTAGGGGTAAGATAGGAATAAAGACGCAGACCTACTGGAGAACGGACTTAAGGATATGGGGAGGGGGAAGGGTGAGTTTTGACAGGGCGAGAGAGAGTCATGGACATATACACACTAACAAACGTAGTAAGGTAGATAGCTGGGGGGAAGCAGCCGCAAGGCACAGGGATATTAGCTCGGTGCTTTGTGACAGCCTGGAAGGGTGGGATGGGGAGAGTGGGAGGGAGGGAGACGCAAGAGGGAAGACATATGGGAACATATGTATATGTATAGCTGATTCACTTTGTTGTAAATCAGAAACTAACACACCATTGTAAAGCAATTATACCCCAATAAAGATGTTTAAAAAAAAAAAAAAAAAAAGACTGAATATATACGTCACATCAATGAACAAATGGTTAGAAGTCACCTATAATAACAAAAGGATTCTTAGACTGGATATAGACTACAATCCAATAAATGTTGATATGATACATTTAAAACAAAGTAATTTGGAAACACATTTCAGAAAACTTAAAAATACAGTTCTTAAAATTAAAAACAAATAATAATAACATGGTTGGATGATAAAGTCAAGAAATTCTCTTGTAACAAAGCTAAAGGAAAATGAAAGGTGTAATGAATGTCCAGCCCATTAAATTGAAAATAAACACACAAAGGGATATTATTTTGAAATTTTAGAATGTTAGGAATAAAGAGGAGATCCAAAAACTTCCAGAGAGGAAAAGATCAAATACAAAGGTAAAAGAAAGCAGACATCCCAATAGCAACATGGGCTACTAGACAACAAAGGCGAAGTGCCTTCAAAATTCCAAGAGAACATAATTTCAATCTCAAATTCTAGAATCAAACGCAGTTGGAGATGGTTTGTGGAATTTTAAGTGCTCACTGTAGTAAATCTTTGTTTTGTAGATTTGAAGGGACATAGTTTTGCAAGTTTATGAAATCATCACTAGTTATAACTATTAAGTAAAATGAAGTCAATATAAATTATTATTTTCTGTTTGAAAAAAATTTAAGTGAAAATCATTTAATCATTTTGGGGCAGAAAAATACAATATAAGATTGGTATCTTGGTGTCTGAAATCATTTTATGGTATGCATTTTAAGAATATTGTTTCTTATATTGCATGTTGGTCAAAGGGTACAAACTTGCAACTACAAGATGAATGAGTTCTGGAGATCTAGTGCATAGCATGGAGGTTATAGTCAGCAAGACTATGCTGTGTACTTCAAAGTTGCTAAGAGACTGTATTGCAAAATGTCCTCACCAAATAGAAATGATAATTATGTGAGGATGGAGGTGTTAGCTAACATCACAGTGGTAACCATATTGTAATACATAAATGTATCAAATCAACAAGTTGTACACCATAAACGTATACAATTTTATAGGTCAATTATATCTCAATTTTAAAAATCATTCTGCTGTACATCTTAAACTTTAAAATATATTGTTTCTAACTATGAAAATAACCACCAGAAAAAACAGTTAAGAGTTAAAAGCAGTTGCCATGTAGAGTAGGACTGTATTCAACTGGTTTTGTGGTTGTTTTTTTTTCCTTTATAAAGCTTCCCCAGATGATTCATTTTTTAAACTATCATATAGATTTAGTCTATTTTAAATGCTTAATAAAATAAAAGATATTCATTACAAAATAAATGAACAACAAACAAATTAACACCTTCTGAGCTCACCATTACTTAAAACACTGACCCCAGCCATTTTTATCCCATAAAGGAAATTTTGCTAGTGTCCAAAGTGTAAATACTCCCACTATGATTGGTTTCAAGCTACCAACGTGACATCACTGATTGTGGAGTTGGGAAAAGAGGCAAAGCAATTTACCATTATCTAATATTTCTACCATAGAGATATCAGAAATTTAAATAACCTTAAGAGCACAGATAATACTGAAATGTAGTAAAATTATTAGGAAATGATGAGTTTTGAATACTTATTGACTTTATATGTAATTCATTGCACTGTAGATTTATATAATTTAATTTTTTTTTTTTAATTTTAAAACATGCAAATTTTTTAAAACATGCAAATTCCTGGAAATTTAACAATTGTCACTCACAAGCCTGTGTGAGCCAGATTCAGCACCCAGCTGACAGATGACATTAACATTCCACCACACTCTTGTGAAGTTCAATGAATGTTAGATGGATGGATGGATGGATGAATAGATGGATCAAAACATAACTAACTGAAAACACTAGCCATTCAAGAGGAAATTCTCAAGGATGGGTTTTCTCTTTTGTAACTAACATTTTGAAAATTGAAGGCAATGCATCCACAATGACAGTCATTCTGTGTGGTGCTATAGTCATGTATACAGGCACTGCTGGTTGTTCTTTTATTTAAAGCGCCATTGGTTATTTTCTGACAGTTTTGGCTACATTCATAAAAAATTGGAATGTTTCATCAGGAAGCACTATCTTGAAATCTAAAGAAACTACCAATAGTCATCAGAAACCATAAACCAGGAACCAGAGTGGATATTTGCCTGGATTATCTGATGAGGCTGTGTTAATAGAATTCAGTTCTTCAAGTAAATTACAGGTATTTGAGGGCAGGTATTGTACCTGGCTAATTTTTCTAGCCTCAGTAGCACTTACACAATGTTTAAAACTAGACTGGGATTTACCACTCAAGTATGGCAATAATCTTTTCTTCTAATAAACTGTGCACTCTCCTTGAAAGTGAAGTTTTTATCTTGTCAACTCTATGTGCCAGTGTGTGGTTGCTATTAACCTCTCATTAAATATTAGTTCAGGTAGATTGAAGACTTATCTAATAAACATTTATTGAATTAAATTAATTAGACTGAATCAGAACCTAATTTAATGTCATGATGGCATACTCCAAAAAGGGCTATCAAAAAAGAAGGCTTTGTATCATTAGTCAGTATAATATATGCTATTTGGATTCAACTTATACCTCTATATCTTACATGCTTCCAGAACTTCATCAAGTACATAATTCCCATAAACCTCGGTTTCTCCATCCTAACATGCAGATAATAATCATACGATCTATTGTTAAGTGTTTAACATAATACTTGGCACACAATAAGCTCTTAATAAATGTTTGCTGCTATATTATTATGGCTTTGTGTCATAGATAAATCTGATATGTGGTCATAAAGCATGATTGGCCTAAAGGGTAACTTAGGTCTTTAAAACAGTGAAACATACTCCCAATTGCCAGCCACAAAGCTTCTCATAAAATTGAACTTTATAATGCTCATCAGATTGTCACAGTTTCCCTTCAAGATGTAAGCTGTGATTCATTAACCTAAATCCAGACTGGATTTTAAGGGACTATTGAATTTTGATCTTTTTCTGTCTTAAGTTTGCCTTGGAGATAGGGCATGCTAATTAAAGCCACATATTGGTCTTCACATTATTTCAGTGGATCTTCATGTCAACCATGGATGTTAACCCATTTTATTAGCCTTGACCAGAAAATGGATCCTTGAAGGCAAAAAGCTCAAGCATATAACACAGGATTTTGACTCATCTGTCCCTTCCACGCAAAGCCCTTTCTAGTACAGAATATTGCCTCTCTCAGATTGCATAAGATCTCATCTCGCTTTTCTCACCAAGTTTTCTATCTTGAGGTGTGTGGTCCAGGGAAATCAATTATGTGCCTTTACCCCTGATTCTCAGTTGTAAAAGTGAAGTTGTATACCAAGGCAGGTTTTTAAAAAGAGCTGAAAAATTTTTGACACCTTTTCAACTGAGAAGTGGGGTCTGTGTTTCCTTTCTTGGCATCTGGGTGGGCTTATAACTGCTTTGACCAATAGAGTATGACAGAAGTGACACTATGTTGCTTCTGAGGTTGGTCATGAAAGGGCTCCCATCTTTCACCTTGTTCCCTGGAGTGTTGTTTCTTGGAATCCTGAACTGCCATGGCTGCCTTGTTTAGAGAAGGCCCAACCCGTATGCAGAGGCCAGAAATAGACTTTCTGTTCAATGGTTCCAGATGAAGCCAAACTTGAATCCCTCCAGCCCATAAGTCAGACATGTGAGTGAAGAAGCTTCCAGATGATTCCAGCTCTCAACCATTCAAATCACCACTAGCTGTTCTACTCTTCCCAACTGAGGCCTCAGATTTGTGGAGCAAATAAAAGGATCTCTACTGTGCTCGGTCAAAATTCCCAGCCTCCAGAATCTGTGAGCACGATAAAATGGTTGTTGTTCTATACCACTGAATTAGAGGTGGTTTGTTTTCCAGCAATAGTAACTGGAACATTTAACATGAGCCACAGGGAAGCCATAGAGGTGGAAATACACTGCAAAAAAGAAACACACTGTTTGAGGGTGGGGCATGGAAAGATGACGTTTCCAGGAAACCAGACTCAAGTGCTTATTGTACAGGTATGCAGCATTTGCTATCCTTATCTTTTTAGTACCAGCAAATGTTGTCATCTTCCTCCTAATCCTCTGGCTCTACTTGTTGTCTGATCTCTGATGTTACCCTAGATACCTCAAAGATGGCTCCAAGACGATTTCCCTGATTAACTATATGTGAGATATAGCTATAAGTGGGGAGACATTTTTTAATTGAAAGAAGGAGAAGTCTCTCCTTCTGGGGTAAGAAATGAAAAGAGCATAAGTTTGGGAAAGCTCTTTTTATAAAGGTTACTCTTTTTTTTTCATTTAAAAAGAAAATTATTAGATACACAGACATAGAGAACAAACGTATGGATACCGAGGGGGAAAGTTGGGGGGATGAATTGGGAGATTGGGATTGACATACATACAGTACTGATACTATGTATAAAATAGATAGCTAATGAGAACCTACTGTATAGCACAGGGAACTCTACTCAATGCTATGTGGTGACCTAAATGAGAAAGAAATCCAGAAAAGGTTACTCTTGAATTCTATCCTTTTGAAATAAATGATAGAGGAGTGAAAGAAATAAGGAAAAACATATTTTTTTAAAACCTGGTAGAAAAGAAAGATGTTTTATTAATTTGTCTTGCCAAATCATGCATGAAATTTTATGATGCCTACAAGGTCCTAGATATTTAATAGTGTCTGCTACTGCTCTTTGACCTGATGTGTCTTCACAATATAAGTGATGTGACCAAATATTTAAGACTCTGCTACATGTATTGCTGTATTTCTTATTCATATTGCTCAAGCTAAAAAATCAGTTACAAAACTAAAAGCTGGTATAATATTCATGGCTGCAAAATAAGTGAATCTCATACAAATGAAAAGTACAAAAATAATAATACATTTTAATAAAAAACAATACTTCAATTTAAAAAGGTCTCTGTAACTCCCTGTATTTCTTTAGAGGCATTATTTGACATAGATCTTGGTAATGAATAACAGCTATAATTCAACAATAATAATGGCGATTACCCATTTAAGGCTTATAACAAACTGCCCTATGAATTGGATATGTTTTCCCCATTTTTACAAGTGATGAGTAGATTCAAGAAAGTGTCACTAGTAAAGTAGAGCCAGAATATAACAGAGGGTGGTCCATTCTCATAGTGGCCTGTATGCCAGGCTAACTATTTAAACAGCACTTGATAATTTAGAGTGTATTTCCATGTGCAACATTTAACCTCATTGAATCTGGAAAGCAATGCTGTGAGCCATCCTGTGCTTTCTATTTTATAGATAAAGAATCTTCAGCTCAGGGAGGCTGAGCAAGTTTCCCTAAGTCAGACCATAACTATGAAATGCTTTCGTACATCATAATTTCTCAATAAATAATACTTGAAATGTGTTTTTCTGTGAGAGTGATAAAGAATTTATCAGTTGGAAATACGGTGGCTTGTGAAGGGAGATTTTAGTTTTGTGGGAGACATTGTTAAGAAAAAGAATAAAAGACTGAAATATCAAAATTAGGTAACAAAGTGAATATTATTTCAGAATGAGAAAATAAATCACCACAAATTATAAATTTTAAGAAGCTGAAAAGTACCCAGGACATTGCAAAAATCCAGAAAATAACAAAAAGGTTTTTTTTGAAATAACTGTTAACATAGTTCTGTAATAGCTTTTCCCTACGTTTTTGGTTGCAGGCTCCTTTATCACCTTTTTATATGTTAATTTTTAAAAAATAATCTATAGAAAGAACAAAAAGATAATTCATTCTTCTAATAAGACTAATTGAAATCTGTTTTCTTTAATTAATAGTTGAGATGATTAAATTACATGACCCATCCCTCCCTGCCACAGGCCTTCTCCCTGTTTGTAAAAAATGAGTGCAGCTTTTTGTCCAATAAACACAGATAAATTCTGATAAATTCTATTTCAGCAGCTCCTATTAACAGTATAGTAGGCTGACAATTGTATATGTTGCATTATTGAGTATATTCTGTACATGAGAGAACTTCTATTTTGACTAGGAATCAACAAGAATGAAATCCTCTTTTTAAAACTGCACACATCCAGCGATTGAAATAATTTTCCATAAATTAGCTTTTGAGTCTACATATTTCAAGCCATGTTTCTCCTTAGGACCCACCTGCTTCCTGTGCTAAGTACTGGTGTATCACAATACACCTCAAGTCCTGCACCTTTGTGTCACACACCACACCTGAAAACCACATCACAGAGGAAAAACCAGCTATAATTTAACTGATTGTAAACCCCATAGATAATACCAACCTAAATCTGCTCTCATCTCAAGTCCCCAGAGTGTTCACAGACACTCCAATGCATCCTGACAGGAGAGTAAATATGACAGAGAGAAGGTCAGAGAAGAACAACTCAGATGTCTGAACAGATTACAGTTAAATATTCTACGTTTGTGAAACTTACAAAAACACGTGTCTGTAGGAAAACATCGCTTGGGCTGCTTCAGGGCCTTGAAATGTAAGCTTCCTCAATGTCATGGTGAACTACCTCTGTCTTCATGAAAAGGGTGGTAGAGAAGAGTCTGCAGAAAGATTGAAAAATTATTAGCATCTCAAAAGCTTCCCTTAATTCTTTGACTTGGACTTTCTTGGGCCAATCAGGAGGGAATCAAAATTCTAATTGCCTAAGGATCTGTCCACAGCGTCTTTTGTCTTTTTTTTGTAGATGAGCCTCATCTACAGTGGGCTGTAAAGGGACAAACCTGAGCACTTAAAGTATCCAAAGAATTGAAGCTGCAAAACCATGTTATCTAGATCAATTAAAAAGTGTTCTTGGCTAAGCTCATTTGCATATTTATATTAATTCCCCACTTCACTTCAACTGTATGATCTACAGGGCTTCACTCAGTTATAATAACCCTTCGTCTATCAACCACAACTCATGCTAACGGTAAGTGTTATCTATCTATTCAGTATAAAGTACATTATAATCCACAAGGAGCAGTCGTTTTCAGGCTCGGAAAACTTGAACAAGCATGATGGCAAGGGAATGGAAACCCAGGATATGTGGAAAGCAGTTGGAAATAAAGCTCTTAGTGGCTTTAAATAAACACAAATCTCCAGACAGAGATGAATTCCTTCCTGAAGAACTGAGAATTGCAAATGTGAATATTGCTCATTTTTGTAACTGTTGCATAATTACAGAAAACAGAGGCAATGTTGAGAATCAAGAAGTAGAAAAGTTGCCACTCCAAAAAAGAGGAGATAGACATATTTGGTGTCAATTTCTAACAAAATGCTAAAACAGATTATTATTTTATCAAGTCGGAATTTCACAATTACCAACTCAATAATCAAATTTGATTTCTGTCTACCAGCTACAATTCTAGCCGATAAAGAAAGCAATCTACTCGTTTCTAAGTTGAACTCGATGCAGATCAGCCATTTTCTCATTTAGGTTTATGATTCAGAAAGACCCTCTCTCAGGGTTTTTTCTCTTCCTTTCCTCCTTGAGGTTGATTCTAAGCCCTGGGGGGGCACTTCAGAAATTTCCACGTTGTCTCCCTTCCCAGTATGGAGGAAGCTGATTGTATCTGAGTTAGCTCTGTCTGCCTTCATCCTGTGTGAGGCTTCTGCTCCATATATAAATCCTTACACAAGGTCCTCGAGGCAGACAATGGACACTGCCCCCTTCGAGAGCAACCTAGTTGGTCCTCGTGGAGTGGGATAGGCTGCCGCTGGAGTCTAGAAAAAAAACCCATCAGCCTTAGCCGGAGATATGACCAAGGCCCAAGGTCTCTTCTCAGAGAGATCACAGGAGTCACTAACTTGATTATGTCAGGATAACCTGCTCCATTCCCGTGTGTTTTTGTAAAGAGCCTTTAGAGCAAATTGATGCTGCTCTTATGAATTCTGAATGATCCTCCATTTGCAGAAGTGAAAATGATAGCACAAAAAGCCTGGATGTGTCAAGATGAGGGAAACCCCTGAATTGCCTGAGAAATTGCAGAATACAGTGGAGTTTTCTTTGATTTTGTAAGATTACATTCGCTCCTAGAGAGCAGAATTGGAATTCAACAATGAACTGAAGCTTAGTTTTAGAAAACAAATGTTCTGTTTTTGTACAGCTAGGCTGTGGCTTATAAAATTCATACCACAGTCTTTTAAGCACTTAGAAAAAGAAGCATTTATGGCTCAGAGCCCGTAGAAATTTACAAACTATAACTCCTATTAAACTAAACACCATTTCTCAATTAAAAAAAAATCTGAGAAATCAGGGAAACATTGTACACTTGCATCTTTTTTTTATTGAAGTATGGTCGATTTACGATGTTGTGTTAATTTCAGGTCTACATCAAAGTAATTCAGATATATATAGATATATCTATATATATCTATATATATATTCTTTTTCAGATTTTTTCCCATACAGATTATTACAAAACATTGAGTATAGATCCCTGTGCTATACAGCAGGTTCTTGTTGGTTATCTCTTTTACATATAGTAGTGAGAACACATGCATCTTGATTGAAGAAAATTAATACTTTTTTAAAATAAATACTTTTTTTCCTAACACCTCAGAGCCAGAAATGACATGGGAACAGAATTACTTTCAATTCTAATATTTCAGGGACTTCCCTGGTGGTCCAGTGCTTAAGAATCCACCTTCCAAGGCAGGGGATCCCGGTTCGATCCCTGGTCTGGGAATTAAGTTCCCACATGTCACGGGGCAACTGAGCCCATGTGTGGCAATTAAGACCCGACACAGCCAAAAATAAATAAATAAATTTAATTCCCACATTTCAAATGAGGAAAACGAGGTTTAAGTGACATCCTCAAGGACAAACACTCAAACAGTAATAGAGACCGAATTTAGAATCTGGACTCTTGTCTTTCAGACCGTTTACAGGCATGCTATGTGTCAGATGCTGTGCTAGAAGTTAAGGACACGAAGATGAACAACCACAGTCTTAGCTTTAGGAAGCGTGAAGCTGAGGCAGGAACATCAAAATGAACCCCAGGTGGCTCCAATCTCTGGGCTCAAGGGAGTTCCTGGCACTTTTCTTCGCGGGCACGTGCTGGAGATAGCTCTCAACCAGCGTACATAGCCGAGTGTAGGCGGCTCTTCCCAACTGCATGTTCAGTGACGTTATGCCAGTGTATTGAATTTGGCAGTGGTGAGAAAATTCACTCCAGGAGAACTGGCAAATCCACAAATGTTACAAATCAGGGCTTTCCCCTACCACCACAGCCAGTTTTAAAACATTGACCAGTTCACCACTGCCTCAGGGATTCTCTCGTTTTTCACCTTCTTGTTGCTGCCAACTTCTTCTCCAACCTTGAGCTCTGTTCTCCACAAGGCTCCCCAAATTTTCTTGTGCCCCTAAAAAAAAAAAGCTCTTGTCATTCTAAGGGAACTGAGGGTAGTAAAAAGGAAACAAGAAATCCGATAACATGAGGAAGTTACATCAGCTCCTATAGTTTGCATTTTTCTTACCACCCTGGCCTCTAATCTTTTTCCTAGTTCACCTCTGAGTTCATAAATGAATAAGATAATGTATGTAAAGCCCCTAGTACAGTGCTTGGCACAACTGGATAGGTCTTCTGGTTCCTGGAAGTGCACTTAGATGATGAGGCCAGTGAACAAACGTTCTGTCTTTGAAATATGATCTGGTGAACACAGGCCCACGCCATGAGCTCTGTGCCTGCCTTGCTCATACCTTGTCCCTTCCAGTCCTGGTGCTCTGTGCACACAGCCTGTGGCTCTTTCTTTCCATGAGGTTATCTGGCCCTTGAAGTTACCGAGTCTGGTTTTGACATTAAATGAACCATATGCTAATGAAGTGAGTTAACCAGTGTTTAGTATTTGGATTGGGAGGGAAACTTGTATTGAATTTTCTCAGCAACTTCTCAATTCTTTATTTAACATTGCTTAAGTAGTAGCAGATAGAATACCAAGAGTCTTTTTATCCCTTTAACTAGTTAATTAACATCTCAAGTAATAATCCAAGACAGGCTCCAAATACGGCATGTGAGAGATGAATTCTAGACGTTAAATTGTTCTTAATTTTGTCTGTACACAGAGATGACTTCTTGACCAGTTCTAGGAAATGCTTAAGCAAATGAACTTCATTACGTATCAGTTGTCATCTTCTGATGAATGCATATTTTAAATAGCCTGCATTTAAATACATTCTTTAGTGAAGGCAAAAGATATTTCTATATTTAAATCCAAATGGCCTTGTCTGCTTCCCTCAGAGATGTAAATAGGTTCATTATCTTCTCAATGAGATTTTGTCCATTAGGGTATATTATTACATTATACACTAAGAATTGGCACAGGATGTAAATCACACTGATTACTTTTCTGAAAAGCATCTGATCTAGATAATACTAACAATTGCCCTTGCATAGGAAGAAGATACTACAAATCCGCCCTCAGTTTTTAAACAGAATCTCTATCCAAATACGTTTAAAGGTTTAAAGATACATTAAGGAAATGTATTCACCCAATAGAATAAAGAAAGCAGGGTTAATATGGAAGTATAGTTAAACTATTTTTGGTAAATCGGGGGAATATTAGAATAAATACATGCATACCAAAAGGTCCCATCCATTTAGTTCTGAATTTTCAACCCAAGAAGAATACAATCAAATGTCACATTCAGAGTGTCCATAAGATAAACAATAACTAGTTGAAGAAAAGTACAGTTCTTACCATATACAAATATTCTTCTCATGGATGCTCAGCTCATAAACAGTACACCTGTAGTTTAATGAGTTTAACAGGTTTCTCTAGCTATTACAGGAACATGGTTTAATCAGTCCTCAGGCTCTGGTGCTATTCTTTCTGTGACCAGTGATACTGGTGATAGAATCTGTGCCAAAGAGCAGTGGTGTGAACAGATCCATCTAGTGATTTTTTTCCTCCCTTGAGTAATGGAGAAATGGAAAATTATTTGTAAGAGGTTTTATATATATATATATATATATATATATATATATATATATATATATATATGATAGAATACATAGATGAGACAGTTACAGAAAGAGGAAAACAGAATGATTTTTAAAATATATATTTATATATGTTATAAAATATTTGTTTTATTTATCTATAGCACTGGAGTTGACCTTCTTATTGAAAAACCCACTTATCTGGGAGAAGGGAACAAGGCAAGCTCCTTCTGAAAAGCAGAATTGATTTCTGAGGTAAAGGTGGGATTTCTTTGCGTATTGAAGCAAAGAATTTGGGGGCAAAGAGGGAGGAAGATTGAACCCATGGTTACCTAAGAGTGTAACTTAGAGAAGCCGGTGGGCCAAGTGGGCTTTGACTAGGGTTTACTGACAGCAAAGATCGCTAGAGGCTCCACATGGTTCAAGGAAAGTCAATTCTGATGACCTTCATTCAGCACAAGGTCTTAGGAACGGTGTGGGGGGAGGACTGGTTCCAACATGGGGATAACCAAAAGCAGAAATCACTCTGAAGCTTAGCCCAGTGGCTGTGCTTTTAGTAACAGCCACTGGCCATATGGGTATGCGCTAAAAAGAGCTTTAGCCTAGTATTCTAAGCAGAGGGTTCCAGTGAGCCCTTGGACAGACAGGAAGCCACTCCCCAACCATCTGACACCAGACTGTAGTGGCCAGAGACAATGGCAGCCACAGACTGATCCATTTTTCCAGTTTTCCTTGTACCTGGCATTTGGAAGCTGGGCTAATCCCAGCCTCCTTCCCCAAACGAATTACACTCTCAAGGTTGTTGGACAATTTAGTGAGAGAAAGTATTAAAAGTGTGATTCTGGACTTCTAATGAATAAGAAAAGTGGTCTTCTCAAATGGCTGTTGGGAAAAATGCAAGAGATGTGACCATATTTATTCCCCAGCCTTGTGAAACATGTAGTGACAACTCCATGGGACTCAGGTACAGCACAGTGATCAAGCGGGGGGGAGCTGATCAGCCTCACAGTTAGCCCTACCCTTGCCAGTTGACTTCTGCTAAGCTATGTACAATGAAGGGAAAGGAATCAGGATGCACATTTATCCAGCGTCTCTGTCAGGCAAATAGATAGATAAATGAATGAATGAATGCCACGTCTAAAGGATGGTCAATATAAATCTTAATGCCTAAATAGCTTCCCATAACTGAATGTTTGATGAATTAATTTGGAGAAGCCATTTTTTAAAAAATATGTGGTGTCCATCCAAAGTGCCTAATTAGTGACTATTAAAACCATAAACATACTGTGAGCTAGTCATTTCCCTCCTGCACACTGCCACCAAATATGATGCCCACTATAATATTCAACCCTCCTGGGTGAAATATTCTCTACCAGTTAGTGCTAAAGGGAAAAAACTTACAGATAAAAGGAAACATATTTTCCTTGATATCCTGGTTTTCATTCATTCTCTCTATTATTCATTTAAAGTACCAGCTATGGGACAGCCATTTGCTGTGCACTGGGCATACAGAGAGGTGTAGGACACAGTCCCTAACCTCTGGAGATACCCAGTTATAGTGGAGGAGGAAGACAGGCACATACAGTGTTACAAGATGCTAAGGGTGGAATGGGTGCATAGCAGAGGGAGTTTTGATCCTGGAGGAGTTTGAGAAAGACCTGTGCAGGAAGAGACCTATGAGCTGAGTCTTGAAGAGTAAGGGAGAAGCAGGTACCAAGATGAATCTGCGGTTTCAGACTCGGCAAGCTCAGGAATCATGGCGCCTTTAACCAAGACGGGGAGTGAACAAAGGAGGGCTCATTTCTGGACGGAGATAAAGAGTTCATCTTTGACGTTTCACCTTGATAACTGCTGCCTTGGTTTTGATCCAAGTGTGGCATGGTTGACAGGCAAGGGCTTTCACTTCAGCTGAACCAGGATCATATCCTGGCTCTACCATGAACCAATGATATTTACCTTGGGCAAATTTCTTAAACCCTCAGGGCTGTGGCTTTCTCATTCATAAAATGGTACTGATGGAGTGCAGCCACTTCACGCCAGGAACTCTGGTTTGAAGGGCCTGGTGCGAGGCCACTGCTTGCAGTTCCCTGTGAGCGAGTGAAACCGGACTCAGCACAGAGAAAAAGAAAACAAAAAGGTCGTATATCCAGTCACCTGCTCTCCACATCCAGATGAGATGTCCTGAAGGAAATTCAAGCTGAGCAAGTCCGAAGACGTGTGGATGAAAGGCTCTTCGTGCTCCAGCCCAGGAGGCAGGGCTCTGCCTCTGAGGTAGGAGAGCCAACTTCAGGACACTGATCAACAAGAGACCTCCCAGCTCCACATAATATTAAACGGTGGAAATCTCCCAGAGACCTCCATCTTAACACCAGCACCCAGCTTCACTCAACGACCAGCAAGCCACAGTGCTGGACAACCTATGCCAAACAACTAGCAAAACAGGAACACAACCCCACCCATTAGCAGAGAGGCTGCCTAAAATCATAACAAGGCCACAGACACCCCAAAACACACCACCAGACGTGAACCTGCCCACTAGAGAGACAAGATCCAGCCTCATCCAGCACAACACAGGCACTAGTCCCCTCCACCAGGAAGCCTACACAACCCGCTGAAACAACCTTAGCCACTGGAGACAGACATCAAAAACAACGGGAACTACGAACGTGCAGCCTGAAAAAGGAGACCCCAAACACAGTAAGATAAGCAAAATGAGAAGACAGAAAAACACACAGCAGATGAAGGAGCAAGATAAAAACCCACCAGACCTAACAAATGAAGAGGAAATAGGCAATCTACCTGAAAAAGAATTCAGAATAATGATAGTAAGGATGATCCGAAATCTTGGAAGTAGAATGGACAAAATGCAAGAAACAGTTAACAAGGACCTACAAGAACTAAAGATGAAACAAGCAACGATGAACAACGCAATAAATGAAATTAAAAGTACTCTAGATAGGATCAATAGCAGAATAACTGAGGCAGAAGAACGGATAAGTGACCTGGAAGATAAAGTAGTGGAAATAACTACTGCAGAGCAGAATAAAGAAAAAAGAATGAAAAGAACTGAGGACAGTCTCAGAGAGCTCTGGGACAACATTAAACGCACCAACATTCGAATTATAGGGGTTCCAGAAGAAGAAGAAAAAAAGAAAGGGACTGAGAAAATATTTGAAGAGATTATAGTTGAAAACTTCCCTAATATGGGAAAGGAAATAGTTAATCAAGTCCAGGAAGCACAGAGAGTCCCATACAGGATAAATACAAGGAGAAATACGCCAAGACACATATTAATCAAACTATCAAAAATTAAATACAAAGAAAGCATATTAAAAGCAGCAAGGGAAAAACAACAAATAACACACAAGGGAATCCCCATAAGGTTAACAGCTGATCTCTCAGCAGAAACCCTACAAGCCAGAAGGGAGTGGCAGGACATACTGAAAGTGATGAAGGAGAAAAACCTGCAACCAAGACTCCTCTACCCAGCAAGGATCTCATTCAGATTTGATGGAGAAATTAAAACCTTTACAGACAAGCAAAAGCTGAGAGAGTTCAGCACCACCAAACCAGCTTTACAACAAATGCTAAAGGAACTTCTCTAGACACGAAACACAAGAGAAGGAAATGACCTATAGTAGCGAACCCAAAACAATATATAAAATGGAAATAGGAACACACATATCGATAATTACCTTAAATGTAAATGGACTAAATGCTCCCACCAAAAGACACAGATTGGCTGAATGGATACAAAAACAAGACCCTTATATATGCTGTCTACAAGAGACCCACCTCAGACCTAGAGACACATACAGACTGAAAGTAAGGGGATGGAAAAAGATATTCCATGCAAATGGAAACCAAAAGAAAGCTGGAGTAGCAATTCTCATATCAGACAAAATAGACTTTAAAATAAGGACTATTAAAAGGGATAAAGAAGGACACTACATAATGATCAAGGGATCGATCCAAGAAGAAGATATAACAATTGTAAATATTTATGCACCCAACATAGGAGCACCTCAGTACGTAAGGCAAATACTAACAGCCATAAAAGGGGAAATTGACAGTAACACATTCATAGTAGGGGACTTTAACACCCCACTTTCACCCATGGACAGATCATCCAAAATGAAAATAAATAAGGAAACACAAGCTTTAAATGATACATTAAACAAGATGGACTTAATTGATATTTATAGGACACTCCATCTAAAAACAACAGAATACACATTTTTCTCAAGTGCTCATGGAACATTCTCCAGGATAGATCATATCTTGGGTCACAAATCAAGCCTTGATAAATTTAAGAAAATTGAAATTGTATCAAGTATCTTTTCTGACCACAACGCCATGAGACTAGATATCAATTACAGGAAAAGATCTGTAAAATATACAAACACATGGAGGCTAAACAATACACTACTTAATAATGAAGTGATCACTGAAGAAATCAAAAAGGAAATAAAAAAATACCTAGAAACGAATGACAATGGAGACACAACGACCCAAAACCTATGGGATGCAGCAAAAGCAGTTCTAAGGGGGAAGTTTATAGCAATACAAGCCCACCTTAAGAAGCAGGAAACATCTCGAATAAACAACCTAACCTTGCACCTCAAGCAATTAGAGAAAGAAGAACAAAAAAACCCCAAAGCTAGCAGAAGGAAAGAAATCATAAAAATCAGATCAGAAATAAATGAAAAAGAAATGAAGGAAACGATAGCAAAGATCAATAAAACTAAAAGCTGGTTCTTTGAGAAGATAAACAAAATAGATAAACCACTAGCCAGACTCATCAAGAAAAAAAGGGAGAAGACTCAAATCAATAGAATTAGAAATGAGAAAGGAGAAATAACAACTGACACTGCAGAAATAAAAAAAATCATGAGAGATTACTACAAGCAACTCTATGCCAATAAAATGGACAATCTGGAAGAAATGGACAAATTCTTAGAAATGCACAACCTGCCAAGACTGAATCAGGAAGAAATAGAAAATATGAACAGACCAATCACAAGCACTGAAATTGAAACTGTGATTAAAAATCTTCCAACAAACAAAAGCCCAGGACCAGATGGCTTCACAGGTGAATTCTATCAAACGTTTAGAGAAGAGCTAACACCTACCCTTCTCGAAGTCTTCCAAAATATAGCAGAGGGAGGAACACTCCCAAATTCCTTCTACGAAGCCACCATCACCTTGATACCAAAACCAGACAAGGATGTCACAAAGAAAGAAAACTACAGGCCAATATCACTGATGAACATAGATGCAAAAATCCTCAACAAAATACTAGCAAACAGAATCCAACAGCACATTAAAAGGATCATACACCATGATCAAGTGGGGTTTATTCCAGGAATGCAAGGATTCTTCAATATACGCAAATCTATCAATGTGATAAACCATATTAACAAATTGAAGGAGAAAAACCATATGATCATCTCAATAGATGCAGAGAAAGCTTTCGACAAAATTCAACACCCATTTATGATAAAAACCCTCCAGAAAGTAGGCATAGAGGGAACTTTCCTCAACATAATAAAGGCCATATATGACAAGCCCACAGCAAACATCATCCTCAATGGTGAAAAACTGAAAGCATTTCCACTAAGATCAGGAACAAGACAAGGTTGCCCACTCTCACCACTCTTATTCAACATAGTTTTGGAAGTTTTAGCCACAGCAATCAGAGAAGAAAAGGAAATAAAAGGAATCCACATCGGAAAAGAAGAAGTAAAGCTGTCACTGTTTGCAGATGACATGATACTATACATAGAGAATCCTAAAGATGCTACCAGAAAACTACTAGAGCTAATCAATGAATTTGGTAAAGTAGCAGGATACAAAATTAATGCACAGAAATCTCTGGCATTCCTATATACTAATGATGAAAAATCTGAAAGTGAAATCAAGAAAACACTCCCATTTACCATTGCAACAAAAAGAATAAAATATCTAGGAATAAACCTACCTAAGGATACGAAAGACCTGTATGCAGAAAATTATAAGACACTGATGAAAGAAATTAAAGATGATACAAATAGATGGAGAGATATACCATGTTCTTGGATGGGAAGAATCAACATTGTGAAAATGACTCTACTACCCAAAGCAATCTACAGATTCAATGCAATCCCTATCAAACTACCACTGGCATTTTTCACAGAACTAGAACAAAAAATTTCGCAATTTGTATGGAAACACAAAAGACCCCGAATAGCCAAAGCAATCTTGAGAACGAAAAAAGGAGCTGGAGGAATAAGGCTCCCTGACTTCAGACTATACTACAAAGCAACAGTAATCAAGACAGTATGGTACTGGCACAAAAACAGAAAGATAGATCAGTGGAACAGGATAGAAAGCCCAGAGATAAACCCACGCACATATGGACACCTTATCTTTGATAAAGGAGGCAGGAATGTACAGTGGAGAAAGGACAGCCTCTTCAATAAATGGTGCTGGGAAAACTGGACAGGTACATGTAAAAGTATGAGATTAGATCACTCCCTAACACCATACACAAAAATAAGCTCAAAATGGATTAAAGACCTAAATGTAAGGCCAGAAACTATCAAACTCTTAGAGGAAAACATAGGCAGAACACTCTATGACATAAATCACAGCAAGATCCTTTCTGACCCACCTCCTAGAGTAATGGAAATAAAAACAAAAATAAACAAATGGGACCTAATGAAACTTCAAAGCTTTTGCACAGCAAAGGAAACCATAATCAAGACCAAAAGACAACCCTCAGAATGGGAGAAAACATTTGCAAATGAAGCAACTGACAAAGGATTAATCTCCAAAATTTACAAGCAGCTCATGCAGCTCAATAACAAAAAAACAAACAACCCCATCCAAAAATGGGCAGAAGACCTAAACAGACATTTCTCCAAAGAAGATATACAGAATGCCAACAAACACATGAAAGAATGCTCAACATCATTAATCATTAGAGAAATGCAAATCAAAACTACAATGAGATATCATCTCACACCAGTCAGAATGGCCATCATCAAAAAATCTAGAAACAATAAATGCTGGAGAGGGTGTGGAGAAAAGGGGACACTCTTGCACTGCTGGTGGGAATGTGAATTGGTTCAGCCACTGTGGAGAACAGTATGGAGGTTCCTTAAAAAACTACAAATAGAATTACCATATGACCCAGCAATCCCACTACTGGGCATATACCCTGAGAAAACCAAAATTCAAAAAGAGTCATGTACCAAAATGTTCATTGCAGCTCTATTTACAATAGCCCGGAGATGGAAAGAACCTAAGCGCCCATCATCGGACGAATGGATAAAGAAGATGTGGCACATATACACAATGGAATATTACTCAGCCTTAAAAAGAAATGAAATTGAGATATTTGTAATGAGATGGATAGACCTAGAGTCTGTCATACAGAGTGAAGTAAGTCAGAAAGACAAAGACAAATACCGTATGCTAACACATATATATGGAATTTAAGGGGAAAAAATGTCATGAAGAACCTAGGGATAAGACAGGAATAGAGGCGCAGACCTACTGGAGAATGGACTTGAGGATATGGGGAGGGGGAAGGGTGAGTTTTGACAGGGCGAGAGAGAGTCATGGACATATACACACTAACAAACGTAGTAAGGTAGATAGTTAGGGGGAAGCAGCCGCAAGGCACAGGGATATAAGCTCGGGGCTTTGGGACAGCCTGGAGGGGTGGGAGGGGGAGAGTGGGAGGGAGGGAGACGCAAGAGGGAAGACACATGGGAGCACATGTATATGTATAGCTGATTCACTTTGTTATAAATCAGAAACTAACACACCATTGTAAAGCAATTATACCCCAATAAAGATGTTAAAAAAAAAAAAAAATGGTACTGATGATACATACTTCTTAAATTGCAAGGATTAAAATGTACCATAGTAACGAAATTTGTAATCCTTTTAGTAATTTTTCTACAGACCTCCCTGAGCCCAGTCTGAACCCAAACTGAAATCATTTTGCTCCTGCTTGGTCTTTTTCTTTTTTTTTTTAGTTTAGTTAATGTGGATTTTTTTGTTTTTCTTCTGAGACTAAGAAAAGGACTGGAACCAGTCCTCCCCCCATTCCTGAGACTATACTGAAGTATAGTTGATTTACAATGTTTCAGGTGTACAGCAAAATGATTCAGTTATACATATATATCTATTCTTTTTCAGATTCTTTTCCATTATAGGTTATTACAAAATATTGAGTATAGTTCCCTGTGCTCTACAGTTATCTGTTTTATTGGTTGGTTATCTATTTTATATATAGTAGTGTGTATCTATTAATCCCAATTTCCTAATTTATCCCTCCCTCTCCTTTTGCCTTTGGTAACCATAAGTTTGTTTTCTATGTCTGTGAGTCTATTTCTGTTTTGCAAATAAGTTCATGTATCATATTTTTAGATTCCACATAAAAATGATATCATATGATATTTGTCTTTCTCTGACTTACTTCACTAAGTATGATAATCTCCAGGTCCATCCATGTTGCTGCAAATGGCATTATTTCATTCTTTGCCAATGACTGGTGAACTTCTTTCTATTGCCTACAATCCCATCCTTCGTGCCATACAGGCTGGTTTCCTAGTGACCCACCTTCTGCCTAGAGTTGAATCCCTTATTCTCACCATGCTTCATAGCCAGTGTTGAGAAGCATACCCTATCTCAATGCTGTCTTTAAGCCTCAGGACAGGGAATGAACAAAAATAAGGGTACATACTGTCTCCCCAGTTCAAATCTGTATCACCTGTTGGGACCACACGTTGCTGATGGATTGGGTGTTTACAACTATGAGTTTTGTCCTAACATCCTTCATTCTTCAATCCTCCATCCTCCATGGGGAGTGATGTCCTCCCACAGTCTTGGGGCGAAGCCAGAATACAGACTAATGTCATTCTGCTGGACTGTTCACATGCATTGGACGGTGACAGCTGGATCCCAGACAGCTGTTGTATGGCAGGCTGAAGTGGGATAATCGCAAGCTGGGAAGGAAAAGGAAATGCTTTCCGGGTTCACTGAAGCATAACTTCAAAAACACAGAAAAACTGGAGACAATTAGGAAACTCAGACTGAAGCAGTCAAAAACAGCAAAATATCTTTCAGATAGCTGTGGCCAGTGGTAATTAAAGAACGTTTCCTGTGTGCTCAGTTTAGCAAGGACTGCTAGACCATCGAGGGTATTTCTGGCTAAATGCTCATCCAGATTTCAGCACTGCCTCTGTGAGCAGGATGGCCACATGACAGTCTGTTAATCTCCCTGTCTGTTTCTCAGGGCATGCAGAAGTAGGGCCTTGCAGCCACTCTTCATTCAGATAAAAGGACTTCAGCAGCCACAAGAGAAAGGATCACAGCACATGAGGTCAGTGAGTGGGGCTATTGGGCCAAAGAGTAGACAACCTAACAGGTTGACACCTAGGGACTCAATGTGCTTCAGCAAAAAGAGTCAAGGGTAGATTTAAATCCCAACTCTGCACCAGTGTGAGACTTTGCTTCCTGGCCTGTAAAATGAAGAGGAAAATACCTCTAATGGTTTTCTAAAAATTAAATGCAACAATATGTAGTGTGTTCATAACACACTAAATCTAAAACAATTGGTCCCATACTCTTTATATACTGAGGGAAAACAGTCAGGTACAGAAGTGACTTCAGCTGTGCCTTTAGCTATGACATCTGTGACTCGCCCAGTGCTCAGGTTTTGTCTTTTTGGTTAAAGAGTTAAACATGATGTTGTCATAACCTAATTGTGTCATTCCACTTAATGAGCTCACTGGTAAGTAATGCAATTGCTTTATCATCTAGCTCCCTTCCTCTGTGAGGGGACTACTCACAGTTATGATACATATTATAAAAAGAAAAAAGTAACCTCCAAGTCACATTTCCTAGCTTGATATCAGGAAGGGGGAAGGATAGGCTGTAGGCAAGGCTCTGAGACCTTCCTCAATCAAAGCATCCTTACTTTGAAATGCTACATAGACTGGCTTTCCCATAAGGTCTTTCTATACCCAAAGAATTCTATGACTGAAAAATTAAGTTTGAAAATCACTTTTCTATAACATTTATGTTCATGAGAACACTTGGATAAAAGGCAACAGTATTTTTACATCCTAGGTCAATTCACATGGCTACCCCATTCATTTAGTCTATGCAGGGCTGGAAATTGGTATATAACATAGAACGTTCCTGCCAGAAATGTCTCTGAAATGAACTAGTTCCTGAAATGATATAGGGAAAAGGAAACATTTCAAGCATACTGGGTTATGGGTTCTCAAGACCATCCTCAGTTTTGATGATTCCCTGGGAGGACTCACAGGATCTGCACATAGAAATACTTATGGTTATAATTATTACAGCCAAAAGATACAAAGCAAAATCAATGAAGGAAAAAGGTCCATGAAGCAGAGTTTGGAGGAAACCAGGAGCAGACTTTCAAGAGTCCTCTCCCAATGGAGTCACACAGCAACAAGCTGGAACAACACGTGCAAAATGTTCTCTACCAAGAAAACTCATCAGAGACAGTGTCCAGGAGTTCTGTTGGGGGATGGGCACATAGGCGTCCTCTGCCTAGCACTTACCAAAATTCTAGACTTCTAGAAGAAAGCAGGTGTTCAGCGTTAGCCAAATTATTTGTACAAACAGTTTAGAAACTGTGAGCCACCCTTACCAGTTAGAATAACATGATCCGTCCCAAAATATAAGTTCTCAGATGCCAGCCAAGCCATTCATAAGACAGGAGTCAGGTCTGCTGTGTTAACCCTTTTTGTGCATAGATATCCATTAAATACCTTGAAAGTCAATGACGTAAGCATGATATAAACATCAGGATGTGAATGACTTTAAATCATCTGTTACCATATAAATGCCATTATAGGTATCCCTCCATTATAGGTATTCCTCTTTGATTCATAGATCAAGGTATGTACATAAATAGGAAAAGAAGGGCAAAACCATTGCAATGAGATGACTGTAGTTAAAAAATCTTAGATCATAGCTTAATCCTCTTATTTTACAAGTAAGGATAGAGAACCCGAGAGATTATTTGACTGATCCAAGATCACACAGCTGCCTATGGGCCAAGCAGAGCATAGAACCCAGCTGCCAATTCATAGCAACACTCTGTCCCCCTTCACTTCACTGCACTAGTCATATTCTGAGGTCCCTGGGAAAGACAATCTCTAAGTGTAAACATATTGCTTAAAAGGTGTTATGTCAGGGAAAATACAACGTTACTGTAGGAATATTCCTGCATGCCCACAAAATTAATTAATCCATAAATTAACAAATACCTTCCAACCCCACTGATGATATTGAGAAATGAGCTCCCAAAACTTTTTCAAACATGTAAAATAGGAGTGTTATTGTGACAAGGTTAATGAAATGAGAACACGGCAGGACAAGTGGATGTTAGGTTGAATTTCCCAGGGTATGTTCTTGGGGAATTTCTTCTATCTTCAAATAAGGTTTGATGTTTTTGTGTTTGGTATTCATATAGCTTTTACCTTCACACATTCTACATTGATTTTCACAAATCTCCTTTCTTCAGTAGATTTCAGTCTTTCACTTAGGATTGGCCTGAGTTAAGTCACCACGGGATGTCTCTAACTGCCAACGGTGGGCGAGGGCTCAGGTACTACAGAGACAGAGGTGGGCTCTGGGGAAGGGGCTGGTGTCGGAATCTGAGACAAGGGGGAATCGTCCTTCAACTCTTCATTTTGTTCCCTCCCCACCTTCTTAGTTCTCAAAAAAATCACCTTTCAGGGTGAGTATGAAGGGACATTGCCCAAACTCAGACTCACAGAAGTCCTCACTGCCCCCTGGGGGTGAGGGGTTGGGTAGAGTGACAGGCAGAGTGGGCGTAGCCCTAGTCAGCTTTATACAAGATGTTAAGAGCTATGAAAATGATAAACCTTAGAGAAGGAACAAGGGTAGGTAAAACACAGGTCTGGTCCTTGGAGGAGATGGATAATATAATGAATAACTACCAATTGCCCGTTTCACTTATGTTTCTCTATCAATGAAAGTGATGATTATTGGAGCAAAGTCCAAAAGAGGGAAGGAGATTGTAAATGGCTGTGCAAGTCCCCTTGGCCCCCATACATTATATCCTCCTGCTTGAAAAGAGCATGGAGCACATACAGGAAAGCAGGTGGTCTTCTAAGAAAAGATAGAAAAGATATGAAATGTCAAAATCAGCAAATGTTATCCTCATTTTTAAAAAGGAGAGAAGGTAGCTATGGCAGATAAAAGACTGTTTATCTTGAGATTCATCCAGAGCAAGATTCTAAAAAAGTAGCAATAAAAAATCGTGGTATTATACTTGCCACATGGCAGACATTGTTCTCAGTCCTTTATGACAGCGGTCCCCAACCTTTTTGGCACCAGGGACTGGTTTCTTGGAAGACAATTTTTCCACGGATTGGATGGGGGGTGGTGGAAATGGTTTGGGGGTGATTCAAGCACATTAAATTTATTGTGAATTTTATTTCTATTATTATTACATTGTAATATATAATGAAATAGTTATACAACTCACCATAATGCTGACAAGAGGCGGAGCTCAGGTGATAATGCGAGCAATGGGGAGCAGCTGTAAATACAGATGAAGCTTCACTTACTGGCCTGCCGCTCACCTCCTGCTGTGTGGCTCAGTTCCTAACAGGCCACAGACTGGTACCAGTCCATGGTCCCAGGGTTGGGAACCCCCGCTTTACGAGACTTAACATCTCATGCTCACAGCAGCCCTCTAGATAGGTAGGGAACAGATCCCCACTGGCAGGTCCTTTGGGATCTCACCTTCTCGAAATGGGCTCACTGAAAATTTTCTCTGAAGATGACATTCTCTGCTAGAAGGAAATTCTGATAAATACAATTTTTTCTACCACATGCTATAAAGGAAAAGACACAGATGGAGGGAAATTGGCTTCTTTTCTAACTGTTAAAAAAAACTATTAAAATCCTATTCTATGTTCCGAAGGTGCTGCCTTCCCTGGCCCAGATGACCTGAAGTTTGTGGGAGAATCATTGAAGGGTCAGATCAAGTTTCCTAAAGTGGGGGGCAGTCCCTCTGCTGTCACTGTCATTTATGGTTCTGGGAAGGTGAGCCTGGTCTGTCCCTTTTCCAAACGTCTGTAGCCTTTCCTCCAACCCCAGCCCAAGAGTGGAGTTAGAGTCCTTTAAAGATCTTTGTTGGATGTGTGAGGCACTTAAACCAGGATTAGAGAGCAGTCCCATAAACCTTTGTTTATTCTGAATAGTGGCCAATTTCTTATTCTTCTTTCAGGTTCTTGTAACTCCTGGTACAAGCATATTCCTCCTTTTGCATCTTATTCCTGATTTTACGAAGCCAAGACTTTAGAGAGAATTCTGTACAGCTACATCTCTCCTCATATCTTCACGGACATTTGGAAATCTGAGATCCTAACTCTGTGCCCTTTGCTGAACTCTGAGGATACATCTGACCATGGACAACCTTCTCTTCTTGGGCAGTCAGTTCCTCTTTCTTGTTGATCAGATTTTGATCTAAAACAGTGATTCTCATGGTTTCCTTCATCATCTGAAACTTGATATCGACAAGAAACTAGGATAAGACCTGGATTCTTTTGTTTTTTTGTTTTTGTTTTTAGCAGAACAGGACTTACAAAAGCTATACAATTGGCTGAATTTTAATGTTAGTATAATTAGTATATTTGGGTGTTTTTGTTCGTTTTACAGTTTATATGTATAATTATGAAAGAGCAAGAGAATAAGGAAAGGGGGATGAGAAAGGAATTTCATTGCTTTTGTTTGGTTGAAAATGATGCTATTTTAATGGACTGTACAGAAAGGCATGCTAAAAAAATCTGAATAACTCAGTCTTTTAGCTCCATTAAGAGCAGAACAAATTAGTGGTTCAGAACATGAGCTTTGGAGTTATATGGGGCTGCCTTCAGATGCTGGCTGCTTTACTTACCCACTATATGACTCAGTGGCTTTAATTTTTCTAACATACAATTTCCTCATTTATGTAATGTAGTTATTAAAAGACTTCATTGGGGCTTCCCTGGTGGCGCAGTCATTGAGAGTCCATCTGCCGATGCAGCGGACACGGGTTCGTGCTCCGGTCCGGGAGGATCCCACATGCCGCGGAGCGGCTGGGCCCGTGAACCATGGCCGCTGAGCCTGCGCGTCCGGAGCCTGTGCCCCGCAACGGGAAAGGCCACAACAGTGAGAGGCCCGCGTACCAAAAAAAAAAAAAAACATTGTCTGAAAGAAGGAAAGGTTACGTCAGTCCTAGCTTCCAACATCTGCTTATTAAATACGCTCTCAAATCCTGGCTTCCCCATGGCAGCCTCAGCTGGTGTCACAGAATCCCTTTAGCTATGGGTACAGTTGTTCCCATTTAGGCAAGGAGAGAAGTATTTGGAGTCTCATCCCCATCGGTCTGGCTTCCTTCTGCACAGGGTCTCAGGCTGTGCTAGCGAATCAGGGGAAAGAACCTGGCCATGTGTCATGGACCAGACAGGCTACACAGTTTGTGGAATCCTGTGCAAAACAAAACCCCAGGTTCCTTGTTCAGAAATTATTCAGAATTTCAAGATAGTGACAGTAGAGCTGTAAACCAAGAAGGGGGCTCTTCTGAGCACATGGCCATATGTAATTGTCACACGCCCATGAAGCCAGCTCTGATCATGGACCAAATCCAAAATGACAGAGTGTTGGGAAAACAGAGCTTCTATTTCCAGGCAAGGGTGGAGACTAAGGACAAAGTCCCAAGAAAGATGAAAGGAGGCCATTCGGAAAGAAAAGGCTGAAGACTTCTTAGAAACACACTTGAAGGGTGCTGGGCTGGTTAATAAAACCACAAACTCGTGCTATCATAAACCAGTGTGCAGGTGTCTGAGCTGAGCTCTGGACACCCAGATGCAGAGTGAGGGGTGGACTTCCTGCAGAGCTTGCCTGGCTTCCCCTGTGGGCAGAGGGCTGCTAATCAAAGCCCCAGTGAATTTTATGAGTGGAGGAAAACATTAAATGGAAAATGGAATACTGAAATCTGATGAGGAATGGCAGAAGGAAAAGTCCCCCATTTGCCGTCATAACTTCGCTGAGCCTCAAATCCACTCTGGGTTCATCCCTGCCCTGTGGGCGGCCTCACCCTCCTCCTGCTGATGCTGTTCCTTAGCAAGACCGGGTAGAGCGTGTGAGCGAGGGAACAGACACTGATCTGCGGGGTCAGCAGTCCCTTTCTCTCAATGGGAGATTTTATCTCTTTTGCAGAGGTCAAAACACCTTCCTAATCCTAAAATGCTGGGAGCTGCTTCAGTGTACACTATCCTGCGATGTCACTGTGGCTCAGATTATCTCAAAAGGGTCACCAGATATGGAAAATATCAGAGGCCCTCTCTAAAGTAGTGCAAACACTTGACACTTATAACTGAGAATGTAAACCATGACAACTCGATTTCTTCTTTACTCTCCTCTGGATTGACACCTTTGTTTAAATCTAATATAGTTTATTTAACTATCCTCACTATAGATGTTTAACCCATCAAAAAGATACTTTAATGTTGAACACTGTGTTGTCACTACTATGTTTTTAAAGCTTATTTTTTTAAAAAAGACAGACTTTATGTAGAGTATATATATTATTATATAATGTTAGTATTTAATAATATAATACAATGAAAATACTATTTTATATGTGTGTGTGCATATGTTTATTTCTGGCAGCAGAAGGAGTTAATTCTTTTTTTTCTTTTTAATCAGTTAGATGTGAGAAGAAAAAAAAAAATCCTAAAGTCACTTTGTTACAAAAATATCCCCGAATCTGGGAAACTGGCCCAAAACCTAGGAAGATTTGAATTTCATATTGAACGAACAAGGTCAACCAGAGAAGAACTTTCTGGTAAGCATTTGTGTATAAGAATGCAATTAGAATTCGTTCAAAGAGAAAAACTGAAAATAAATGGAGAAGGTAAGAAATCATAACCCACACTTTATTTCTTTCAAAGTTACCCTTGAACGTCATTCTTAAGTACAGTGTTTGCTGACTCTTGCTGAGGTTTAAATGCCTTAATGAAGATATGTTTTCCTAAATAACAGTTTAGTTAAAACTTTGATTAAGCACTTAAGCCTTGTTGTTTGAATTCTAGGACCATAGTAGTATTCCTGGAGTTTGCAGCTCACCAGCACTTCAAAATTTAACTCTGATGAGTTAATAAACCTAAACCTAGATATAAACGTAGGTACAGGGCAGCAACTATAACCATCATAATGATATATACATGCAAAAGCATAGATAAAGAAAGTTTCTCCACTCACTTTTCCTTTCAATACTGAACTGAATATACTTATTTTTTTCTTTACTGTTCCCAGAATCTTCCTTGATGATCTATTATTAAGATACATTATTAGAGAGTTCTTAGAGTTTATGAAAAAGTGTTTTGAAAGGCAAATTATTTTCTAATGAAATCAGCACTTTTTCTTGCAGCAGATTACTGGATATTACAGATGTTACTCATAAAATACCTGTCAACAGACCAGGCAGGAAATCTAATTGTGTCATAGATAGAAGCTATATATATCTTGGTTTGTATAAGGAGACAATATTATGCTAAATGAGAGCTTCAGAGGAAATTTAAGCCTTTTGTATAAACCAAGGTGCTGTTTTAGTAATGATATAGACACAAAAGTGTCAGTCTAAAATAAATAGTTAAATCTTATACAAATATATATGGACAACTCATTTGACTTATACTAGTTTTGAAGGCAAATCCACCTCTAGGAAAACATCCAAGAATCTAAATTTAAAATATATTATTTAAGGGCTATACTTTGCTGATATAATGTGTTTGTACTACCAAAAACAGGACAATAAACATTGCTAGAATAAGCTATTGTTGAACTTTCAGTTTCAATATTTATTCCTTACCAAAACTTTTTTTATCCTTCTTTTACTGTTTTCTACCTTCTTTCTTTTTTTAGTTTTCCTTTTCATCACCTTGCCAACTCCATGAAAGCTGATACTTATCCTCTGAAACTGTTCTTTTTTTAATATCACAGTAACTGTGATATTTAATATCACATTAACAGTTAACAGTATTTAGACATCTAATCAGGTTTTCTTCTTATTCAAAATGATTCATCTATACACCAAAAGCATAAGCAATGAAAGAAAGAACAGATAAATTGGACAACATCAAAATTAAATCTTTTGTGTTGCAAAGGACATCAAGAGAGTGAAAAGGCAACCTGCAAAGTAGGAGAGTATTTTTTAAAATCATACATCTCTTAAGGGTCTTGTGTCTAGAATATCTAAAGAACTACTACAACTCAGTGATAAAAAGACAACACAATTTAAAAATGGACAAAGGATTTGAATAGACATTTCTCCAAAGAAAAGATGCAAATGGTCAATAAGCATATTGCAAAGATGTTCTCCACCATTAAACATTAGAGAACTGTTAACCAAAACCACAGTGAGACACCACTGCATACCCACTAGGATAACTCTAATCAAAAAGTCAAGGGCTTCCCTGGTGGTGCAGTGGTTGAGAGTCCGCCTGCCGATGCAGGGGACGCGGGTTCATGCCCCGGTCCGGGAAGATCCCACATGCTGCGGAGCGGCTTGGCCCGTGAGCCATGGCCTCTGAGCCTGCGCGTCCGGAGCCTGTGCTCCACAACGGGAGAGACCACAACAGTGAGAGGCCTGCGTACCACAAAAATAATAATAATAATTTTTAAAAAGTCACTTAAAAAAAATGTCAGATAGTAACAAGTGCTAGTGAGGAGGGGGAGAAATTGAAAGCCTCATACACTGCTAGTAAGAATATAAACTGGTACCACTGTTTTGAAAAGAGTCTGATAGTTTTTCAAATATTAAGACATACAGTTATCATATGATCCAGCAATTCTACTTCTCATTATATATCCAAGAGAAATGGAAACCTATGTTCACACAAAAACTTGTACACAGGTGTTCATAGCACTATTCAAAACAGTTAAAAAGTGGAAACAACCCAAATGTCCATCAACTGATAAATATAATAGGGAACCAAAATGCAGTATTGCATCTTTACAACGGAATGTTATTTGTCAATAAAAAGGAATGAAGTACTGATACAACACGGATGAACCTTGAAAACATTACGCTAAGTGAAAGAAGCCAGTCACAAAGGAGCACATAATTGTATGATTCTATTTATGTGGAATGTCAAGGACAGGCAAATCTATAGAGGCAGAAAGTAGATTAGTGGTTTTCTAAGCCTGGAGATGATGGGGAGATCAGGGATGATGACTAAAGAAGCTTAATAAAAAGAGGTTCATCCTCTACCCACTGGCTCTGCTGTAACAAAAGATCAGTGAGGCTGCAAGTTGTTGGAAACTCCATCTCACAAGTCTCCACACATTTGTGTACTCACCTGTTCCTTGTGGTGGAGGAGTTCTGCATTTATCATCAGAAATCCTGGGTTTTGCATGCTGTCTGCTTTTAGCTATATGACCTTGAGAAATTCACTTAACCTTTTTAAATCTTAATAAAATAGAGATCATAATAACTATCTCACGGACACATAATGGAAGCTAAATGAGGTGACATAGCTTTATTAACTGTAAATTACTGTATGAATGTAAATAGTTGCTATTAGCATTTTTTTTTTTTTCCGCGGTTCGCAGGCCTCTCACTGTTGTGGCCTCTTCCGTTGCGGAGCAACAGGCTCCGGACGCGCAGGCTCAGCAGCCATGGCTCACAGGTGAAGTCGCTCCACAGCATGTGGGATCTTCCCGGACCGGGGCACGAACCCGTGTCCCCTGCATCAGCAGGAGGACTCTCAACCACTGCGCCATGAGGGAAGCCCGCTATTAGCCTTTGTAATAGCAATACATAGGGCCTTGATACTTAGCCTACCACAGAAGAAGACCTGACACACATCACCCAACTACATCGCTTGCAGGAGCCAGAGTCTTAATTTTACAGTGAGAAATCACACTGCCAAGACGATTGGATAGTCATGTCAGTCTGTCCACTCATTTCCTTCCCAAAAGAGAAATCTATTGGAGAAACTCATTTACCATCGGAAGGTTGCTTGGAGAGTACAGAATCAGAGTTGCAGGAGTTAGATGATCCTGGGAACATTACCATGAAGATAGGGAAAACTACTGAGTTCCCTTCCTTCTCTACAGAAATAGATCTGTCGAGCAGACTAGACATCGTTCCTTCTTTAGTGCAGGAAACTGCTCCCAAAGATGCCCTTTCACCCCTATATTTGCAGGTAATCCTCCTTCTACTCAGGGTGTTTGTAACTACCTTAACTTCATCACCTGTGTTCATTTCCCCCATTGTTATGATAAACCAATTCGTAATTTCATATTTTTCTATCTGTTGTATTTTGTATGTAGACTGCTTCCCTGGTGACTATTCATGACCTACAATTCCCCAGCTCCCCTCACAGAAACTTGGATCCAGTCAAGGTTCCCCCCACAATCCACAAAGAAAGCTAATCTAATCTACATGGCACAGCTTCTTTTCTGATCCAGTTACTTGTCTTATCTCCTTCTAGACAATTTATCTCAGGCCTAAAAATAGAGTTCTCTACAAATGTGAATTATTATGATCGCTGTAAGCTCTGCATATCGATACCTTGATGGTCTGTCATCATGGCATGATTAGAACCTGCTGGTAAAGCACAGTCCTCAGTCTCTCTGGCCTTTCTCCAGCACACTCTTACCACTATATATTTTTTAAATCAGCTTTGCTTTGGAAGAATTTCAAAAGCAGAGAAACGAAATAACCTTCACGTCACTAGACCACCAATATCCATTTTACTCTCACTGTGAGTTTTCTACTACTCTAGGATGAGAAATTAGTTATTAATAGATTGATCTGGTCTTTCCAGAAATGCAGGTATCATTATGGAGGTCACATGGCGTAGTAGTGGGAAGAATGTGGACTTCAGGGCCAGGGAGTTGGAGAGTTCTGACCGAGCCACTTATTAGTAATGTATCTTGACCCAGTTACTTAACTACTCTGAACCTTACTTTCTTCATTCACTATAAATATCTTCATTGTTGACGTCCTGCAACAGTGAAAAATAATCCAAGATGACAAGGATTGTGACTGGCATGTTGTAGGTACAATGTAAAGGGTAGCTATTATTTTCTTTAAGTTTTTATTGGAGTATAGTTGATTTACAATGTTGTGTTAGTTTCAGGTGTAGAGCAAAGTGAATGAATCAGTTATACATATACATATGTCCGCTCTTTTTTAGATTCTTTTCCCATATAGGCCATTACAGAGTATTGAGTAGAGTTCCCTGTGCTATACAGTAGGTCCTTATTAGTTATCTATTTTATATATAGTAGCGTGTGAATTGCTACTGAGATCTTTGCATTCTTTAAAAAGGCATCTATCAAACAGACTTGTGGTTGCCAAGGGGAGAGGGGTAGGAGAGGAAAGGAGTGGGAGTTTGGGGTTAGCAGATGAAAACTATTATATATATATATATATATATAGATAGATAAACAGCAAGGTCCTACTGAATAGCACAAGGAACTATATTCAATATCCTGTGATAAACCATATTGGAAAAGAGTATTTAAAAAAAAAGTATACATATTTATAACTGAATCAGTTTTTTGTAGAGCAGAAATTAACACAACATTGTAAATCAACTATACTTCAACTTAAAAAAAAAAAAGATTATTTTCGTGAGTTTAAAATCAGGATTAGTCATGGCTTGCTATGTGGCCTTCCAAAACTCCGGGTCTTTCCATTCATTATTTGAAAAGCGAAGAAAAAAATGACACTTTTAAAAAGTAATAACAGTGTGGTTAAACAAGATTTCCTCAGCACACTGAATTTTTTTTCTTATACATTTCCAAAAAGTGGCTCAGTATATTATAGAACCTTGGTAAGTTTTATAGGGCAGACTCTTAAGAAATGGTCTTCTATGTAGAGAAACACAAACAGTATCTGTACAAATTTTCTCATCTGATCTCACCTACTATTTCAGGAGAGAGACAGAGAAGTACCCCACAGCATTACAGGCCCCTGACTTCCAAGCCTCTAAGTTTTTATACTACTGTTTGACTTGGAAAACCCATGGTCAGATGCCTAAGCTTTTTAAAAAATCAAACACCATTTAAAAGTCCTGCTAACTGCATTTCCAAGGTTTTATAACCTGATTCTTTTCCAGAAAGGAAAGAATGATCTGCAGAAGGAATATGACATAATGAAACATTTTTCCTGAGTCAAATGTTTTGATTTCTAAAAATGTTCTAAGTGTTGATGACATTAGTGCAACTCTTCTGCTGAATGAAACAGAAGCGGGGAACAAAGAAAAACCTCAGAAAAAAGTCCTGGTATGGAATACCAGGTGCAACACAGTCCTAAAAAAAGCAAAGGTAGTTTTTCAGATTTCTTCTCTTTAAGAATGCTGTCTGGGTTGTTCATATTCTTGGGATCGCCTTTCAGGTTTCTTGAGCCTGTCCTGCCTCAGCCATCACATCTCTCAGTCACTCAAAGAAGAGCTGCCTGCCTGTTTTCCAATGAACACTTAGGAAAAGAGTACTAGTCTGCTCAGCGTGTCGTAACAAAATACCATAGACTGGGTGGCTTAAACGACAGAAATGTATTTTCTCATGGTCTAGCGTCTAAAAGTTCATGATCAGGCTGCCAGCATGTTCTGGTTCTGATGAGAGCTCTCTTCCTGGCTTGTAGATGGCCTTATCACAACCTCTTTTTGCATGGGGAGGGGGTTGAGGGGTGGGGTAAAAGAGAGAGAGGGAGCAATTTCTCTGGTATTTCTTCTTATAAAGGCACTAATCCCATCATGAGAGCCCCACCTTCATGACCTCATCTAAACCTAGTTACCTCCCAAAGGTCCCATCTCCAAATACCATCACATTGGGTATTAGGACCTCAATATACAAATCTGGGGGACAGAGCATAATTCAGTCCAGAGCACCCTTCTAACCTGCCTTTTACCATATCAATTCACTGAAATTTAATGGCTTCATGGTTTATTCTGCCTTATAGCATGACAATCATTCACCAGGTGAAGTGAACTGATATGCTTAGAGAAGTTAAGTTTTAAAAGTTAAACTCCACAAAAGATAAAGACACAGATGTAGAAAATGGATTTGAGGACACAGGGAGGGGAAGTGTAAGCTGGGACGAAGTGAGAGAGTGGCATGGACATATATACACTACCAAATGTAAAATAGATAGCTAGTGGGAAGCAGCCGCATAGAACAGGGAGTTCAGCTCTGTGCTTTGTGACCACCTAGAGGGGTGGGATAGCAACGGTGGGAGGGAGATGCAAAAGGGAGGACATATGGGGACATATGCATACATATAGCTGATTCACTTTGTTACACAGCAGAAACTAACACAACATTGTAAAGCAATTATACTCCAATAAAGATGTGAAAGAAAGAAAGAAAGAAAGAAAGAAAGAAAGAAAGAAAGAAAGAAAGAAAGAAAGAAAGAAAGAAAGAAAGAAAAGGAAAGAAAGAAAGATACAGGGGATATTTAAAAAAATAAAATCTGAATAGAAAAAGGTCAATAGTTTATTGCCCAAAAGACTTCCTGTGATAACTCTACCTTGATGAGTCTGCCAAAATTCAGAGCTTGGTGCTCAGTCTTTCAGACTCACAAGTCAGATTTTTGTAAATGTGGCATTCAAAGTCAATTTCTAATGAAAAAATTCACATTCACATAAGTCAAGGAACCAATGTATATATAAGAATGCTAATACATTGGAAGACAATGAAAAACAAAAACTGTCACACACACACCAGCATACTCAAATTGACAGACTCCAAATTCTAAGGGGTTCTTTTTGGAAAGTCAAATGATAATTAGAAAGCTGCTTGCTAACAAAGACCTCAGAAGACGAGAGATTATTTGCATAATTAAAACGTTTAATATCATGAGGCTAAGTAAACTTACATCCAGCCCCACTGTAGAAACAGCCTTAAACCAAAGGGATGATGAAAACCAGAATCTATTGGCGGGATAGATGCTCTCCCTGAAGAGTGTCTGATTTGGCCTCTCAAGTTGCTCTGATTTTCCACACTTCTGCTGTTAAGTAACAGCATGTACCCTCCAGTTTTGCTCAGGCCTGGGAGCCACTGGACCTCTCCAGCCGAGAGATTATAATGAGGGGGTTCAGAACAGAGACTTGGGAGCCAGATGACCTTAGTTCTGCCACTTCTTGGCCACATGACCTTGAAGACTTCATTGAAAATAGCCTAAACCTCATTCCCCCATTGCAATATTAAGAATATAATCTCATTTAACTTGCAAGGTTATTGTAAGGGGTATGCTTGTAAAGCTTTTAGCACATTAGCCTTAATAAATACTAAATAAATATTACCTATTATTTAGTAGAAATTTGCAAATCTCTGCTTTAATTCATTATCTGATTTTATAGTTTAACTCCCAGGGTACCATCTCATGTCTCTTAAATCCACCTTTCCTATAGCTGGGGTTTGTCTCATGTTGGCCCCTGGAACCTACCTCCTATCAAAGTGATGGTAGAGACAGTTGGTATAACTCCTTCTAGAGCACACACTGATTTCTTTTCTACCTTGCTAGATTAATTTTAACAGAAGACTTCTGGAGACAATGTTATTTACCACTTTTCTAGGACAAAAGTTCATCATCATTGTGGAAACTTGCGATGGTGTTTAAAAGAGGCAGCAGGAGGGCTTCCCTGGTGGCGCAGTGGTTGAGAGTCCGCCTGCCGATGTAGGGGACATGGGTTCATGCCAGTCCGGGAAGATCCCACATGCCGTGGAGCGGCTGGGCCCGTGAGCCATGGCTGCTGAGCCTGTGCGACCGGAGCCTGTGCTCCGCAACGGGAGAGGCCACAACAGTGAGAGGCCCGTGTACCACAAAAAAAAAGAAAAAAAAGAAAAAAAAAGAGGCAGCAGGAGAAGAGGACCACAGAGATAAGAGGCAGAGGTGAACTGCTTATGTTCTCATGGGTTTTTCAAAACCCACAGTTACCCCTTTCCTTTATCTAATTCTTTTTTTATTGCAAAATATAATACATCTACCCAAAAATGCATGTACTGGCTTTATTTGTAATTGTTTCCTTGCCTTTATTTATACTTTTACTAACTAAACAGTATTCCCTAACTACTTTATACAAATGTGATCACACAATATTTTGCATTTGATGTCTTTATCTTAATTTTATGTTTTCAACTTTAGTTTTTGTTGTTGGCTATAGTTGGGTTCATTCATTTAACTAGTATATGGTATCCCATTCTAGGAATACAACACCATTTATTTACCCATTCACTTTTGATAGAAATTATTTTGGTTTCAGTTTTGGCTATTACAAATAATGCTTTTTTTAAAACATACTTGTACATGGCTTTGGGTGAATCCACTTTAAAAAATCCAGTGGACATTCTAAAATTGAAAAAAAAAATGTGACATATGAAAGTAAGAACTCTACAGACTGGTTTAACAGCCGATGGAACACAATAGAAGATAAAATTCATCAGCTGAAAGATCAAAGCAAAGGACTCCAACTGAAGCATAGAGAGAAAAAGGACTGGGGGAAAAAAAACAAAATAAAAATCTCTGATGTTGGATTGTGTGACCTGCCCTAGACCCAACCAGTCAGAGGGTTCGTCTTCCCTTGACCACATGATTAGCTCAAGAGTTGGTGTGTAGTTCAGTTTGGTGCAATCAGAGCCAATCTTGGAGCTTGGGCTTCAGCCACCAGAGTGAGATAGTCTCTTTTCTACTGGACTTGAACCTGGGCCTCAGACGTTAGCCTGGAGCTTCCGGGCTGGTGTCCAGTCAGGGCCAAGAGAAGAGCGTAACTGAGTCCTGGTAACATCATCTGAGGCCCTGGAGAGAGAGCTAAACCAGTCGTATCCCTGGACTGGTCAGTTCTATGAGCAAATATTTCCCTTCTTGCTTTAGACTAGTGGAGGTTTTGTTTTGTCACCTTCAATGAGAGTCCTAACTCTAAATGCTCCTTCACTCTTATGCATTCTCCAAATGCCCTCATCCATGCCTTCCACAAGGAAAGGGAGCTCCCATATTATGGAGAACTTTAGACCAATTTTCTGTCTATCTCCCAGCTAGTATATAATCTTCCTTCTGGACCTTCCCCAATAAAGCCACAGCATTGATCTTGGAACCTGGCTGCACACAGGACATTTGTACTAAGCTCTTCTTCCTCCTTGGGTCTCAGTTGACCCATATTCATCTAGCAAACCTTTGCATTCCTCTGCCCCTTGTTCATTTTTGGACCTCTAAGTTTAATATATTGTTTTAATTAACGTTTTAGGAGCTAAACTCTTAGCTCTGATTATGTCTGAGTGGGAGGGTGCATGATAACTCTTAGAATGGGATCGTATTCAAAATGAGGAGCTGACTGTAAATTACAATCGCTTCTGCCTTTGAATCTGAGGATGAATGTAACGCTCAAAATGGCCATCAGAAAGCCTGCTCGCTTAAATCTCTACAAATTGACTTCTCTGAGCTTCACAGCCTGCTCCTACTGAGTTCTCTTAACTCTCCCCTTTCCTTTTCAGATGAAATACTCCAGACTCTGGGCTCTCTGGGCTCTGAAATCTGGGCAGGACACTGTTCATTGCATGGCTGATTATTTTACACATAGTAAGAAACTGTCCCCATTTGAAACTAGATTGAAATCTCATTTTCATGCAGTTTCATACTGTTCCTTAGTTCCTCTCCTTTACTGGAATAATAAAGTTTTAAACTCACAGATAGGACCTCAGTTCCAACATCTCTTTTCATTCTTTGCTTTGTTCTTTGTGTCCTCCACAGCTCCACACACAAAAAATTAACTAAGTCAGAACATACAAACGTCCAGGCTGTATGGCTGGCCCACAGATGAGTGTTGTTTGACATTAATATATTTTTAAATCGTGTCTTTGTTACACATCGTTAATATCGGGACAGCCTACAAAACAATTCTCACCTCAGGACCCTCTCAAAATACCAGGATGTCTGGCACCCCAGCCCATTTTCCCTCATGGCAGCAACTAGCTAGAGCAAAGTAATGGCAGCCCCTTTTGTCTTAGAACTGGTCCACTTCACTGATTTATTCTCTCCTTGAAGCCCGAGGAAGGCGACAGAATGCAGAGTAGTGACCAGAGGGCTACAGACAGTGTGTTGCTGTGCCGTCCTAAGGAGAGACAGATGTAGCTCAGAATCTGGATGCTGAGGGACCTTGTAGCTGGAGTTGGAGACTAGAAACCCAAGCAGTGATCTCTGTTGATGGACATGGGACAAAGGAGGCATCAGTGGATGCTAAAGAGTGACCACATGGTGGCCAAGATCAGAAGTCCCCAGTGCCTCAGCACTGCCAAGGAATGGAATGAGGAAAAGAACAAACTAAGCTGTGTCATCAGATTTTTTCAAAGTTATTTCTCCGATACATCTGAATAGATAGACTAAGATTCACGCTCTCCACGTTATGGATGGAGGCCTCATATTAAAATATTTTTCCTCTGCATCCCCCTACTGACCACTATTTTGTTTAATAGTTTTTAATCCCATTCACTTCTGCATAATCTCCCGACACAGCTGACTGCCGGAAAGAGTATTTTTCAAAAGAATGTGAGCAATGCACTTAAGCATCACCTGGAGAATTTGTTGTTCTGGTTAGTATTGCTGTTTAGCAAACAACAATTGTTCCTCAATTTGGGCAGAGCATGGCAGGCTTGGCTTGTCTCTGCTCCACAAAATGTCAGTAGGTACTGCTTAAAGGTGACCCATATCCAGGGACTGGAATCTTCAGAACACGGGCTCAGTCACGTGACTTGGGGTTGTTGCTAGGTGTCAGCACTCAACTGGGGGGTCAGCTGGAACACTTAATAACAGCCTCGCCATACAGCTGCTTGGCTTCCTTACAGCACTGTGGCTGGGTTCAAACAATAAGCATCCCAAGAGGCGGGAAGTAAAAGCTACCGGTTTAAGTCCTGGGCCCAGAAATCTGCACAGCATCCCGTCCACTGTGCTCTATCAGTCAAGTGATGAGTGTGCCCAGAGTCAAGGAGAGGGGACATGGACCTCAGCCCTCAATGCCAGGAGCGTCAAAGAATATGGGGCCATGTTTTAAAGCTGCTACACTTATTTAAAAAGCTGATCGTTAGATTTTACCCTAGACCCACTGAATCAGTATTTCTGAGGCTTGAGGCTGGGAATCTAGTGTTAATAGACACCTCAAACTTTTCTTAAGCAGATAAATATATACTTTATATATCATCTTGGAACCTCCTATTTTAACATAAAAGTTCCACCTCCCCTATGTTTCTTTAGCCAGGAGTATTTCATGGTATCCACAACCTCATTGCTTTGTGTGATGGGAAGGGACATGCTAAGGGTTCTATTCTAAACTTGAATTCCTCCCACACTGCAAGAAGAGCCGAGCACAAGAAGGTGGAAGGGATTGAGTAAGGGCAGGGCTGGTAACGCTAAAGTCTTCATGGATCTGCAGCCAGTTTGCGGCTGCACAGATGATAGGAAACTTCAGCTGATTTTTATCCTGCAGCATCCCTCGTTTCTTAGGAGATGTGCTTCCTTTTCATATAAATGTTAAGGAGAGAGAAATTATTTCAGCAGGGGTGTGTATTAGTCGGGTTTCTCTGAGAAGCAGACCCCAAGATGTGGACTGAATGTACGTTTTATTTGGGAGGTTCAGGGTTAGATGAGACAGAACAAGTAAGGCAGCCAATTGGAGCCCAGAATGAAGCCAGCTACCTCGGGGGCAACCAGAGCCTAATCCAACGAGAGGTTCTGGGAAAAGTCATCAACACATACACACCTGAGTTATCCTGCCAAGGGGCAGGGGAGCTGGGATATTTGTATTTCCACCCTCAAGTAATTTGTAAGGATGCTCCTAGGAAGTCATTAATTCCTAGGCATTTCAATAGGCAAAGCAGGTTCTAGCAGCCCAGAGTAGGTATTGGCCACTGTGCATGGAAATGGTAAGGGACCCAAGAAGATATGAGGAGAACATACCCACAACGTGTCAGAAGATCTTACATCCGTGCACAGGCTTAATCAAAACAAGTCCGAGTGAGGACTTTGACATTTGAGAATTTCTAACTGGTTTTGTTGGAAATTATAATTATTATTAATCTCTGTTCTATTGTTTTAGATTATACCTGGAAACTACTTATTATTCTTGGAGATAAAGAATCTGCCTAACTGGGAAACCTGTACTATTTCATCCTGAAGAAAGTAACAGTCTTATCAAAGAAAGAATTAACTTTTGAAGTACTTTTGACATTGTTTCCAGATGTGTGCTTTCCAGATATACACTGGCCAGACTGGAGGAGCGCAGGCAATGGTACAGAGCAGATGCCTGAAAGCTTTAGGGATGTCTTTGATTCCATGAAGACCCTGGCCTTGCGGACAACTTTGATGTCATCTTTCCCAGTTTACTGTGGTGTATTTTACTTTACAAACAGGGGGAACGTCTGAGTTATTTCAGCTGGCTTCACTCTTTTAGGTAGTGTTTGGATTGTTGTTTGGCAAGGGCTATGCTGGAAATTGCCAGTGATAACATATGTGCTGTCTTTGTACTTCTTAGTACTCTTTCATGTTGCTCCACCTCATATCTGAGCCAGCCCGTGTTGCCCAGAAGACCATTCAGATGTTAGTCTCCACATTCTTTCTCTTTAGAAGGCAAGGAAATTGCAAGGCAAGAATTAGTATAATTATTCACTCAGGAGGGGCCTTGAGAGGAGATCCCAATAATTTTGGTTATGTTCCTTTGATTTGTAAATCTCTCTGCATATCATTTTCTTCCCCCACAGGAAGCAATCTTCTTCCCAGGCTATTTCTACTGAGTAGAAAACCAAACTGCAAAACAGATAGAAGAAAATATTAGACATTATCTATGACATCAAAGGAGGGAACACTTTATTAAGACATAAAAATCACTCCTCTTTTGCTTTAGAAGCAAATTCAGACTCTAACCTGACCTCCAAAGTCTGACAGGCTGACATGCTGAGCTGACCTCTGATGTCACCTGTCCCCACTCCCTGTCTCCTCCCATGGGCCTTGGTTCTGTCTCCCAGTGCAGCAAGCCCACTTTGGGACCTCCACCCTGCCTAGAATGCTGTGACCTGTGCCTGGGTGGCCATCATTTAGGCCCTGGCTTTAATGTCACCTCCTCAGAGAAGCCTTCCCTGACTGCACCATCTTATGCACCTCAACTTTTACCTTATCTGAAACTTAACCATGATCCAAAATTATCTGACTTTTTGTTTGTTTATTGTATGTTTTCCCCACTAAAGAGTTTCGTTAGAGCAGGTTCTCACCTCCATTCAGCACTGTATCCCCAATATGTGGCACCAGTCAGTCCTCAATAAATTCTTGTTGGATGGATGAATAAATAAAGGAGATACTTGTTGGCAGAACAGAGGGTTTGATAAGCTTAGAGCAGGACTGAAAGAAGCAAGAGAGGAAGGAACTAAGGAAAAGAGTTCCCAAGGGTAGTAAGAATAGAAAAAGAGGCAGGGGCTTCCCCCTGGGCTGGGCAGGCTGCTTAACTACCCACTCCATCGCCTTTCCCGTCATTGTGGCTTCAAGCTCAGCAGAACATGTTAAAGGCAAAGATATGAGGGGTAGGAATCAGCCACTGTCATTCCCTCCAGCCCATCCCTGAGCTGAGCTCCCAGCCCGCTCATTCCTGCAAGGAGCCTGGAGGACACAGCCAGCCAACCAGTGGCCACAGCATCCTGCCTGCAGCACGGCAGCTTGCCCAAGCCCATGGGAGGACCAGGGTGTTGGCCACAGTGCTGGCCTTGTCGCCTCTGCCTCCTTCTCCTGCTGGCCCTATTTATTCCTGGCTCCTGTATCTCCCTTAGGAGCCTGAATCCAGGATTTAAAAGACTTGGGAAGGGCAAAGTTTATTTCTAACAATGAGCTGTGGGATGACCTTCAGCATAACCAGAGCCTATATTTATGAGGGCTAACTAGCTGAGTTAATCTCTTCCAATACATGATTCCATTTAAGCTCACAACCCCTCTATGAGGTAGCTATTGTTATTATCCCCATTTCTCAGGTGAACAAACTGAAGCTTAGAGAATTAAACACTTTCCAGCATCACAAAGCTCAGCAAATGATAAAAGTGACATATAAACCTAGGTGTAAATGCTTTAAAGTGTGATGTCCCCAAAATGAGTGAAAGTATACTTTAAACTTTCTTCCTGATTTTGGTTTGACCTTTCCCTCAGTTTAACTGAGTAGTTGGTTCCTTCTTCCATTACTGGTATGGGAGATAAATATCTAAATATATTCGTGTATTTTTCTCTAGTGCCACCATGAATTCCAAAGAAATGTGGCAATCTTCGCACATCTGTTTAATTTTTTACGCGAGGTAATTGTAGGGGTTATTTTTTGATTGTTTGCTTTTTGGGGACTCCCTCCTTGCTTGCCCTAGGCCGCAGAAAGCTTCTTCGCAACCTTTAAATCAAACAAGTGTCTTCTACCTGTCCCTAACTTTCTGTGTGGCGCTGCCCCCTAGTGGCTAAAGTAAATGCAGCTTCGGCTCAAGCAGCAACAGCCATCTTAGGGGCTCAGAAGCTCTCTTAAGGTGCCCAGAGACATACAAACGTAGGATCAATCCTACACTCAGTGGATTCTTCAAAATAATTTGCCTGCCTGTATTAAATGGCACATGGGCACCCACGTGGTGTCCCTGCCTAGTAACTCAGAATTGGGGTATGGGTTCAGAAAGACTGAAAGACACTTCCAAAGGAAACATGCTTCATTTCATCAGCTTCGGGTATGGAAGCATTTCTCAGTTTCTCCCCCCATTGATCAGAAACTAGGAAAAAGCTGTAAAGTGCACAGAGAAGACAGCAGTGGCAATTAACCTGTGCTCTGCAAGCAGTGCCTTCCTTCTACATGTCCCAGAGGGAATGTAAATCAGACGGCACTGTTGTTTTTACAATGAAATATAAATGTGGAATGCAGCCCACTTCTTAGGAATTCTGGCGTTTTCATCTGATGGAGGGAAGGAGTGGGGCCTTTGCAGGAAGAATGGAGAGGCTGGTAATAATTCTCTAAAAAGCCTCATGTTAGAAGGAAGTACAGGTGAAAGATGTGAGTATATTCAAGATATTGTATTTGTCTGTGTGGGCCCTCTTGGAGTTTGTGTATCAAAAAAACTCTGAAGTTGAGTCTACATAACTTTACGAGATTGACCAGGCTGACTGAATTAACCCATGATTCAGTCAGACAGGTTTAACTGATTTTCTTCCCTGAAACACACCAGTCGTTCTGACAACTCATAGAGCAGCAAAACCAGCCCCATGAGTTAGGCCTGACCACAAAACCTAGTCTAAGTTAGCAAGAATTCGGACTTGGACTCAGTTCAAGGTTGCTTTCACTTAGGTTTTATTACTAAAGGAGTAAAAAAAGTGCAAACATTATAGACGGCATCAAGGACACAAATGCGTAGATTTGCTGGTGCCTCCCATTTTCATCCCCGTGGTACACCCAAAGGTCAGTGGTCAGTGCAGCCCATGTGGGGTGATGAACCTCCCAGGACAATGGAGCCGCACGCAGATCTGCCAGGGAGACTTACATATCAGCTAGACATCCTGAGCTTGAAGAGGAATACAGCAGCAGGCGGAGAACTTGGGGTTATTCTCTTGGAGAGGCTGGAAATGCATTCAGTATAAAGTGCACTTATGTGAAGAATGGTATGGATGGATGGCAGATTGTCCAAGGAGGTCAAGTGGTAAAATACATTTTCCCTACTAAAGGATTCCTGAATCTGTAGACAGATATACAACATTCTCTGCAGGTCAGAGTGGTCAGGTGACCTAGCCAAAGAGAGATAGAAGTCCCTGGTGAGGGCAACCTTCCCCAAGTAAAAAGACAAGGCCTCATTAGTAAGACAGGACAACATTCACATTTCTTTCACCCCTTTGCTCACACCTGGAACACAAACAGGAGGCTAGGGGGTACAGCAGCTATCTTGTGACCATGAGGCAACAAGCATGGAAATTAGGGCTTACGTGTTAAAGATGCTGGAATGGGTCACTGATGGTACCCCTGAGCCACCACACCTGCCTTGGACTGGCTTCCCTTCCCTGCATTTCTTTGTGTGTCAAAAGAATCCTAATATTTAAGTCCCTTGTTCTGTCCTGTCGGTCCCAGCCTATTAAGGTAATGCTCTGGGCTAGAAAGGCCTGAGGCACTTGCCCTGGGCCCTGTCCCTCCTAGCAAGCTCCACAGACATTCCCAAGCCCACATCTGGGCCCAGGGTTGTGTCTAGGCCCACGCTTGCAGTGCTTATTTATGATCACAGGAGACAGTTCAGTAAAAAAAAAAAAAAAAAAAAAAAAAATTCAGGGAACTTTAAGGAACAAGATTTATTACTCAGAGATCCTGGAAAGTATACTGCACACCCGAGGGCCACACAGCGAGATCACGAGGAGAGAGTCAGAGAGAGAGAGAGAGAGAGAGACATGGAGAGAAGGGACCTGGGCTCTGCTTTGGTTAGGGTCCGAGGGTGAGGTGTCTGGGGTTTTGCAGGGTCACTCATTATGGGCTAATACGAAGCATGAGGGGGAATCAGGGCTCAGGAGATTAGAGGGAGGATCACACATAGGGTCTGTTATCCAGGCGGTGCAGGGAACTTCAGGAGTGTGGGTGGCCTAGTTCCTTACCTGATTGTTCTGCTAGGGTCATACAGCTGGGGATATGCTTAATTAGAGTGGATGTCTTTTGAAATGGATGCCTCCACAATCACAAGCTTAATGGCAGGCGCTTACACTCACCCATTCTCATAGAGTTTTCTGTTGGTTATAGCTAAGTAATACATTCCTAACAGACTGTCTCAGTCTGCTCAGGCTACCAAAACAAAATACTGTAGACTTGATGGCTTAAACAAAAGAAATTTATTTCTCCCAGTTCTGGAAGCTGGAAGTCCAAGATCAAGGCGCCAAGGATTCCGTGTCAGATAAGAGCCCTCTCCTGGCTTGCAGATGGCCACCTTCTTGCTATGTCCTCACATGGCTTTTCCTCAGTGCCTGCTAGTGCAGAGAGAATGAGATTTCTCTCTCTTTCTCTTTTTGTAAGGTCACTAATCCCATTATAAGGGTCCCATCCTCATGATACAATCTAGACCTTATCACCCCTCAAAGGTCCCACATCCAAATATGATCAACATATGAATTTTGAGGGAAACATAAACATTCAGATCATAACACAGATATATTTACAAATAAACATGTAAGTTATAGAAGCTTATCAATATTCCTTTAGTTGCCCTGTGTTTTTACTTGGGATATACAAAGCTGTCCTATAAGTCATAGTATAGAGCAACTGCACTGGCAAGGCTATTCTTGGGGACAAGAATCAAAGGTTAGCATTTGATCCATTTGAAAATTGGGCACAATTTAGCTTGCTAGGCTATGCCCACTTAAGAGACAGAAAACCGTTTGATAACGAGTATCCATTTATTTATTCGGGTCACAAAATTTCACTTTGCTTTTTGGATTCAGATTGTGAATAACCAAAAAATAATTTATAGTTGGCTATCAACTTTAGAGACGCATATCAGTTAAAAAAAGGTACCCATGGACATATAGACACTTTTTTCTTTAATTTAATTTAATTTTTTTTATACAGCAGGTTCTTATTAGTTATCTATTTTATACATATATACACAGTGTGTGTATGTCAATCCCAATCATACGGACAATTTTGATCTTTGTTTCAGTTCCCAGCCTGTTTCCAGCACCTCTCTTTTTTTATTGACAGAAACTCCTCCAACATATCATAAGGAGGAATAACCCAGGCTGTGAATAGTTGTAAAATCATCAACATACAGTAGACCACTAGGAAATGAGCTATAACCGTGAATTCATAAAAATTTGTAAAGAAATAGATTGGAATAGTACACTTGAAAAAGAAATTTTACAGTAAAATACAAGATGCCTTTGTGTTCGTTCAGCAGAAAAGTATCTGGGTATCATTGCAAGAGAGCTATTAGCTTCACGCGGGTGCATAAATGTGTGCCTAATAGTGACTCACAGCTGTAATTTTAGGTCATAATTATGCCATACATTTTTATGTGTTTTCATGTTTTCTGTTGAGTACTTCTATTAAAGAATCAAAGCAAAAAGAAAAGGAAAAAAAAAACAGCAGTGAGAACATTTTAAAACATTTCATTGGACTCCTGAATTTTTTTCATTCCTAAAACTTACAGAGAGCCCTAAAGATAGAGTACATTTTAAAATTTCCCTTTCACATCCATAAATCAGTCAGCATGATATAAGAATCCTCTAGGTTTGTATCTATGGCTTTATATCCCTCAAGAGGTTGGGTTTTTCCTTGCTCAGTAAGCTAACACCTTCCTGAAGTACCAGCTGGGGTCCCGGCAGGGCTTTGAACACAGTGTCAGGTAATGAAGTGGCAAATATGTCTAGTTTCAGCGTTAGAAATTATGTCCAAGCAGAGAGGTTTGGGTTTTTGTTTTGCATTTTCTTATTCTTTTTAAAAAGATGAAAGATCTATTTTAATCGTAACATATTTGGGAAGTGGTTAGATCAAAATGTACCACATAGGTTCTATAAATGCCACACCCTACGGTCTGTAAACAGTGCTGAGCTTCGGACAATACTTGAGCCACTGGGGATTACAGTGAGAGTTAAGTGACCCCAGAAGCCATGTCCTGCCCTCTGGGGACTCCTAGACCTCTCTTTTGTCCCAGCTTCTTCTCTGAGACACTACAGAGATTATCCAGATTTTCTGTTGATGTCTGAAGTCTACCCTTGGAGTCTGGATCAAACTAGGTTTTCTATGACCACGCTAGAAGTACTTAGAGTTCTATGTTGAAAGGAATTAAAACTTCAGAAATGCTTTGGACAAGTAAACAAGCCTGCCCTGAGTAGATGTCATAGGTGATTTAAAATGCCTGGTCCTATTTCTTTCCCCAAGTTTTTTCTCTTCCCTTCCACACATGTCCCCAAGGGGCCAGAGATATTAATACAGACTCAAGAAAGACCTCTCTTCTAGGACTTAGGGACAGAGTAGTGGTTCATTTTTATTATCCATACTGTAGCCTCTTCCTTATAAGGGGTTTAAGTCTGTCCGAATAGAAATTAATAATCTGAAGTTACAAAACAAAATGGAAGGAAAGAAGGAAAGAAGGGAGGGGCAAAAAACAGAGGGAAGGGGAGGAGAGGGCATAGCAGAGTATCCAACTACAAATGAGCTGTTGCATTTCACGATAGAAGATTTGAATTTTGCTGATTTATTTCTTGGTAAGACATATTTTTAAATCCCATAATTTACATCGTGTCATGAATCTTTGAGTCTCTACTTGTATCTAAGAAAGCTTTGGCATCAATCCCCCTGAGTTTTCTTCGTATCATCATAGCTCTCATTCTAAGCGGTATCTTTGAGGCAAAGGGGCTACTGGGCCTATTTCAAAACTCAGAAGCTTGAAGACTGGAAGTACTTCCTGACATTTGCTTTGAAAATTTCATCACTTTAAACCCTTGAAACTGTGACCCCCTTCACTTTATATCTTGCTTGATTTTTCTCTGAGATGTCAACTATATCTGATAGTAAAATGTCATGTAATATCCTCTAACTTCTAGAAAATATGTGATATATATTTATCCTGTTTCTAACAGAATTTCAGTTATACAACTTAAACATAAGAACAAATGTATGAAGTCCATTTTCTTGTATGTATGTTTACTTAATTAAAAAATTTAAAGAAATATATGTAATAAGTTGTAGCTGTTTGAATTCACTTCTGTTAAAAATATTTATCTTTGACAATTCAAATCTTTCCCAATTAAATCAGACTCTTTGGGATTCATATAACCCTGGTATATATATAGTTTAAGTAGATTTTATACAAGTATGATGATGATGACCACTCTTTGGAAGTACTGGGATTACAAATTTTTTAACATCTTTATTGGAGTATAATTGCTTTACAATGGTGTGTTAGTTTCTGCTTTATAACAAAGTGAATCAGTTATACATATACATATGTCCCCATATCTCTTCCCTCTTGCATCTCCCACCCTCCCACTCTCCCTATCTCACCCCTCTAGGTGGTCACAAAGCACCGAGCTGAACTCCCTGTGCTATGTGTCTGCTTCCCACTAGCTATCTATTCTACATTTGGTAGTGTATATATGTCCATGCCACTCTCTCACTTTGTCCCAGCTTACCCTTCCCCCTCCCCATATCCTCAAGTCCATTCTCTAGTAGGTCTGCATCTTTATTCCTGTCTTGCCCCTAGGTTCTTCTAACCATTTTTTTTCTTTTTTAGATTCCATATATATGTGTGAGCATACAGTATTTGTTTGTCTCTTTCTGACTTACTTCACTCTGTATGACAGTCTCTAGGTCCATCCACCTCACTACAAATAACTCAGTTTTTTTTCTTTTTATGGCTGAGTAATATTCCATTGTATAGATGCACCACATCTTCTTTATCCACTCATGTGTTGATGGACACTTAGGTGGCTTCCATGTCCTAGCTATTGTAAATAGTGCTGCAATGAACATTGTGGTACATGACTCTTTTTGGATTATGGTTTTCTCAGGGTATATGCCCAGTGGTGGGATTGCTGGGGTCATATGGTAGCTCTATTTTTAGTTTTTTAAGGACCCTCCATACTGTTCTCCACAGTGGCTGTATCAATTTACATTCCCACCAACAGTGCAAGGATGTTCCCTTTTCTCCACACCCTCTCCAGCATTTATTGTTTGCAGATTTTTTGATGATGGCCATGCTGACTGGTTTGAGGCGATATCTCATTGTAGTTTTGATATGCATTTCTCTAATGGTTAATGATGTTGAGCATTCTTTAATGTGTTTGTTGGCAATCTGTATATCTTCTTTGGAGAAATGTGTATTTAGGTCTTCTGTCCATTTTTGGATTAGGTTGTTTGTTTTTTTGATTTTGAGCTGCATGAGCTGCTTGTAAATTTTGGAGATTAATCCGTTGTCAGTTGCTTCATTTGCAACTATTTTCTCCCATTCTGAGGGTTGTCTTTTCGTCGGAGACAAGAATATACAGTGGAGAAAAGACAGCCTCTTCAATAAGTGGTGCTGGGAAAACTGGACAGCTACATGTAAAAGAATGAAATTAGAACATTCCAAAACAGCATACACAAAAATAAACTCAAAATGGATTGAAGACCTAAATGTAAGGCCAGACACTATCAAACTCTTACAGGAAAACATAGACAGAACACTCTATGACATAAATCACAGAAAGATCCTTTTTGACCCACCTCCTAGAGAAATGGAAATAAACACGAAAATAAGCAAATGGGAACTAATGAAAATTAAAAGCTTTTGCACAGCAAAGGAAACCATAATTTATTCTTATAACTGGTACCACCTGCAAAGTGGAAGCACCACAGCCCTACCCATGGCTCCTTCCTGGGTTTCACACAGACAAGGATCCTGGTAATTAAGGAAACTTGATTTGTAGCATACAAACGTGATTTAATCACAATTAGGAAGGGAACTTTTACCTATTTGTAAAAGTCAGAAATGGTTATAGGGTTTTCCAAGGACAGTTTCCTTGAGGTTGTGTGTTCATGAGTCCCAAAGTATTGACTCAGGCATCAATCCCATATCTTATTTCCTCTCCTCTCTTACCTATGTGTGATGTGTGTGTGGTTGTGTCTGCATGTCTGGATATATACAAATTATTTCATATGCAGTCAGGAGAAAGTTGTTGAAATCGGCATTAAACACATGTGTTGAAGCAATCATTAGCCAGTAAGTGTAGAACCATACAAGGTAAAGCTGTGTATGGACTAACCAGTATTTCTCAAAGTGTGTCCCATCTCCCCAGACCTATTAAATGAGAATCTCTGCCATTGAAGCCTGGGCATCTGTACTAAAATAAGCTCCACAAGTGATTCTTATTTAAAGAATGTCTAGACATCTAAAGAATGTCTAGGTTTGATCATTTATTCATTAATATGTTCATTCAACAAACATTTACTGAGCTCCTACAAAATACTGGGGGATGCAAATGAACAAAACAATCACAGACCCTGTCTACATGAAACCTAGAATCCAGCATTTGCTGAACTGTGTCTCACAGGTCCCCAGTGTCCTACAAGAACTTAATAATGGTTGCAAAATGTTGAGCAGACTTTTCTGCTGAACAGGACCCAAAGTCAGGAATGCTCCCTATTCTAAAGGGTAAAGAGAATTGTAAGCAATTGGAGACCAGATTCTTACTATGTCTAGGCTTAGTAAGTGACAGCTGAACGAGTAAGTGGCAGCTGAACTACCTCCAATAACCGCCATTGTTACCCAAGCCAAACCCATTTTCCATGCAAGAAGAATAGGAGGGAGGAGGGGAAGAAGGGAAGGCATAGGTTCAAGGGCATGAAGCGCCAAAGCTCTCCTCATAGTACTATAGCTCTTCCCTCTCTCCCTTCTGAAAAGAAGGGTTGCTTCCTCACCCCCAAAAGCCAAGTAAAGAAGGTGCTAGTTGAGACTCCTTTAGAAATTGGCAGCTCCTTCTAGAAGGAGGGATAGACATCTAAGTCCCAGGTCAAATGTCCACGCATGTGACGGACTTGCTAGTCTACTGTCTGTGGCTGTCTGAGCTGGGCTGCAGAGAAAGAGGAGCCAGGGTGGAGAGAAGCGGCAGTGGAACAACCTGCACTCCCATGAAGATCATTGGATTTGAGCCACTGCTCCACCTGGGAGGGCAGCCAGTTGATGAGGGGTCCCCAGATGCAAGAGGCTGTAGGGTCTACCATGCAGGTGGGAACTGAGAAATGTTGGAAGAGATCAATCCAGGAGCTCATCAGTGCATTATGCAGTGAAGATCCATGTCTCAGAGAAAGCAAACAAGGGCCCTATGAGAGAAGTAGCATTTGAATGTCTGTCTTGCCAAGTCACACATAGGGTTTCACAGTTAAGCAGGTCACCCAAAAGTGACACACAATAGTGTATTAAATTACATTTCCATTTACACACACACAGAAAGAACATTTGCTCTTTGTAACCTTTAATTTTTCTTTCCTATCTCAACAGAGACAAAATAGAACCCAGAAGTTAGAGAAAAGAGGTGAAAGGGCAAACCAAGCCCCCTCCCTATTTTGAATGCCTGTGCTGAGGGAAGAGAATGGTGTATAGTACCACACTGGAAAGGAGACCGAAGTTTTTAACTGGACTGGATTGGACTAGAATGACTAGAAAGCTATGGGATCTGACTGTATCACTTTGGCACAAGGTATGTAGTTGAAGAAGGTAACTAAAAAAAAAATTATTTCATGTTTATACCACACTGTTATAGACCAAATGTTTGTGTCCCCCCAAAATTCCTATGTTGAAACCTAGTCTCCAATGCAATGAGATGTAGGTGGGGCCTTTGGGAGGTGATTAGGTCATGAGGATGGATTCCTAATGAAGGGGATTAGTGCCCTAATAAAAGACACTGTAGAGAGCTCCCTTGCCGCTTCTTCTATGTGAGGACACAGCAAGAAGACACAGCATAGAAGACAGTTATCTATGAACCAGGAAACAGGCTCTCATCAGACAGCTAATCTGCAGGCACCTTGATCTTGGATTTCCCGGCCTCCAAACTGTGAGAAATAGCTTTCTGTGTTTAAATCTCCCAGTCTACCCTATTTTTATTATAGCAGCCCAAACAGACTGAGATACACACCCCAAATTCAGACCATCCAATAAACCACCTAGATGGATATTCTGTGAAAAACAACACAATGAGTGTTCTTTGGTAAAGTAAGATTGGAAAACGATGTAAAATGTAATCCCCCCATCCCCCCCACCCCATTAAAGTAGCCACCGCTGCTACTACCACCATGCTGAAATTGACAGACAATCAGTATATTAAAGACTCTGTGAAGTTCTGGCAGGAAAGACTATTTGATTGTATTCATCTCAGCATTTCTCTATCTTGTTTATCAATAGAAAGAGAAAGAGGGAGATGTTACATCTTATGGAATGTTGATGTTCTATGAAGGACAGCTTGGGAAGTAAATGCTGGAATAAACACAGTTTGTACTGTGTAGTGTAGGATGCAGTGCTATGAGGTGACAGATCAAAGAGATTACCTGATCACTTTTTTTCATTTTATTATATGACATCATGGTTAATAAAAGTAACTTTGGACATATTATCATTCATAAAGATAATAATAACTAATCTTTACTGGAAGCTAAATACCTTCTGGAGATTTTCCATGCATTATCATATTTAATCTTCCCAAGAACCCTGAGGTAGATACTATTCATATCCCCAGGTAATAGTTGAGAAAATGGAGGCCAAGTTTACACAGCTAGGAGAAGGCCTTTACCCAGGTCTGTCAGACCCAAGCCCTGCTCTGGACCATTGGGATACATTGCTCTATAGCCCTATTTTTCTCTGCACTCTTATGGGAAATTATCCAGACTGTGATTCTAATATTACTCACCACCACATTGAATAATCAGTCACAGCAGTGAACTTCGTGGCAATTAAATGATCCTTACTTTTCCAACCAGCTTATTCAGGCTCAACAACAATGTAAGGGTCTGCGTAATAAGTGTAGTAGTGATTTGAAATTGATATAAACTACAAGAGAAAGGCCGAAGGGAGGCTGAGCAGCTGTACACTTCGGAAATGTTAAGGTTCCTCTGGGTGGCATATTATATGAGTCTCTGTGTGTGCTTGACGGGGTGGGATGGGTACGGGGATAATATTTATCTTCAATATACACTGAGTATGAGGTAATTGGTTGCAGATGACTCACAGCTGTGAGGAATACCTTTGTTTCATTTGAAACTTGTTATAAATCTGTTCCTTAAACTACCTGCTCCAATGACTTTTAATTTAGAGGATGTGGGGTAAGTCCCTGGATCTGACCCCCATATATCATCATAAAAGTGGTGGTGGTGTGGCTTGGCCTGGAAACCCCTGGGAGAGGCCCTAGATTTATCGAAGGACTAGGTTACCACCTGTGCTTTGGGGAGTTTAAGTAAAGGCTTTTATTGATTATCAACATTGTAAAGAAGAAATCAATTTTTACCAAGAGGGGGACTGAGGGAGAAAAATCCCCTTTGGCTAATAAATTTTTAAAAAGAAGTTAGGTTAAAATTATTCTTTTTTTCTCAGAGAGCATTTTGGAAAGTGGAACTATTATTCCATAAGTTAAAGAAATTTGGACAGAAATGGAAAAGATACAGTTTTTGTGGGTAAGCAGTTTAACTGGTTTCTGTCTAGAAGGGCAAGTAAGATTGAATAAATATCTAGCGGTACATTTTTAGGGGGTTGGGGTGGGGCGATGGGGGGCAGATAAGTTGATGATAATCAAATGAGTTCTTTGGTTTCATAAAGTCCAAATTAATGGATCTCATGTTTGGAAAGTAAAACTTGTTTTTTCAGCTATGTTTTTGTATCCTACAGCAAATTGTCATTAAATCTTATAAAGTGACCAAAAAAAGTGTCTTAAATGTTGGCAGTTGCTATAATTTCTATATTGTTTTTAATTTCAAGGGTCCTTTTACACTAACTCTTTGAACTTTTACACTAACTCTTTGAAAGTCAAAAGCTTTGAACTTAACATTTTCTTCTGACTCCTTGAAAGTTTTGAGAAGACTTGTAGTGAATAGGGGTGTACCCTCTACAGCGGCCTCCCTTTCTCCCCATCGCAGCCAGCACATCAGTCTTCTCAGAGAACTGCCCAGGAAGTCAGTAGGCAATGGACCTCCCCTAGAGCTGCATCAAAATAGAGATCTAGATCTTAAAAAACCCCATGAACCACTTACACGTTTTTCTGTCACACACAAGCCATCCAAAGGAAAAACGAAATTCATCTTAACGAGCAGCCAAAGAACGGAATGCAGGAGGCCACCACAAGGTAACAAAGGACCTCAGTGCTGCCCTGGCATTTCTCGTTCAAAGATTTTCTCCAAAGTTCATATGCATGAAATTAGCAAGAACTTTTTTTTTTTTTTTTTTTGCGGTACGCGGGCCTCTCACTGCTGTGGCCTCTCCCGTTGCGGAGCACAGGCTCCGGACGCGCAGGCTCAGCGGCCATGGCTCACGGGCCCAGCCGCTCCGCAGCATGTGGGATCTTCCCGGACCGGGGCATGAACCCGTGTCCCCTGCATCGGCAGGCGGACTCTCAATCACTGCGCCACCAGGGAAGCCCAGCAAGAACTTTTTTAAGAGCAATTGCCATAATTTTGAATAAAATTTAGAAGCCTGGAGCAATGAAGAATACCTCTGTTTGCAATACAAATGGTTGCCAGGGATAAAAATCTATATTATGTTCCTAACTTCACTGGATGTGTACTTTAAGATATATCATCGATTCAATCCCTACAGAAATAGCCTCAAAAGACAGCAAAAATGCTTGGTTTTACCAAATAAATATTTTTTTCCTAATAGTCTAAAATTTTTAATTTCTGTTTTATATTATGTTTCTTTATTTTGTGATCAGATTTGCTGATTTTATGGTAGAAATTGGCTTCCAGGGACAAATCCTTAAGTTTATTATTGCACTATAGAAAATAAAGGTTTTATTTATTATGGCCCAACTTATGTCTGTCCAGAAACTATTTAGTCACATTTTGGGGAAAGATATCATCCATCAATTCAATTCAAGGTGTTAATACATGTTTTTATTTCCCTCTAATATGACAATTTAAAAAAATTTCCAGTTTGCAGGAAAGATAACCCACATGTTTTAGCACAATACTTCTCAAACTTTAATGTGCCTGTAAACTTCCCAGGGATCTTGTTAAAATTCAGATTCTGATTCATTGACTTGGATAGGGCCTGAGATTCTACTTTTCTAACAAGGCGATACTGATGTTACAAGTTTAGAATCTCTGGTACTTGGATGAGGGGGAGAAAAGGAAATTTCCTAAATAAAGGAAAAGCACAGCATAAAACACTGAGTACCTTGATGTCTTAGTGTCCACCTATAAATGTCTTTTAAATGAATAAAAATATATAGTTAGAGCCATAATGATAATAAATATATTTGGTTAAGGACTGTGTAAAGAATTATAGCAAAAGAGCACCAGATTGGAAATCAAGAGAGTCTGGTTCTAACTTTAGCTCTGCCACTAATTATGTGAACTTGGGCAATTCAACCACACAATCTGGTTCTTGGTTTCCTTATCTCTATAATGATGTAGGCATGTCCTCAACTAATTATAGCACCAGAAAAAACATGATTTGCACGTTTATGAAAACATAAAGTGCTGCAGTTAAGAAAGATAAATTGGCACCTTCCTCTACTGTTATTGTATTTTCTGAAAAGCAGATTAACAATCCCTACCTTTCAACAAGAATTCCACCTCTAGAAATTAATCCTGAAATATAATCAGAGGTGCACACAAAGAGAGGTAAGCACAGCTTTATCATAACAAAAATTCAGAGAAAAATCTGTGTCCAAAAATGTGACTGAAGTATTAAATTAAGTATGGTTCATCCACATGATGGAATGTCCCCCAACAATTTTAAAAACATTTTTAAGGGTATTGTGATAAGACATTATGTAGTAGGTATATGGGAAAAATTCTGGAAGGAAATAGACCAGATTTAAATAAGATTTTGTACTCATCAAATTTTCTTTAGTGTGCATCTAATAGCTTGATAATCATAAATAAGATTTTTTAAGTCTCAATGAAGAATTGGGAAATCATCATAGATAATAATGTGTCATTTGCTCTCACCCTCAAAAAGTTGAGTGAAATCATTTCTCAGGTCCTTTCCAGCTCTAAAATGCAATTGTTCTATAACTGGGCCTCTTTTTCTAACAAAGCACACTGAAGAATTGAAACAACCATCCAGATGATCATTTAAAAGTCAGAGTTTTCCTTTATATTAAGTTTTCAGTGAGTGAAAAAATCTCCTTATGAAGCTTACATAATACCCAGCTGATGGACTCACTCATCCATCTATACATTGACCCTTTGGGAATTAAATCTCACAATCCTGTGTGAGCTCCAGAGGTGTCTCAGTGTTTTTTCTTTCTCAATCTTGTAATCGCCAAAGTGTTGTTTGACTAATGTAAATTTAAATATCTATCAAAAAGCAGAGGAATTATCAAGTGTTAAACATCTACAGACTGCCACAAATTGCTGGCATTGGGGTATAGGATGAATTAGCCTTGTAGGTCGGGAGTGGTACATATAACAGGCTTTTACTTAGATAGTAATCTATGAAGGCGTGTTTTGGTGAAATGTTTGACGATGTAAATGAGACTGTGCAACAATGGACTTTGCTGTAAGCAAATGTATATTTTCTCAAAAACCAACTGAACTGTAAATGCCTTATAATTAGAACAAAATCCTAAGATGAGTTCTGACTTAACATCTATACATCAATCTATGTTAACCTCTCTCTCCCTATGACCTGAAGCAGTCAATGTACAGTGTAATGTCTGCAGCAATTGTTAGTTTGGGGCTGAATGGTCCAGTCTTGCTTATTCTCCTGAAGTTGGGCGAGCGCTCAAAGTCTGCATTCCTCACACTATCAGGGTGCCCAGGGCCTCTTCACACACTTGCAAGATAGTGTGGATGAGTAGGTGGCGAAATCCCAAATAAATCGATGCTGTTAAAAATGTTTTAAATGTCAAAAAAAAAAAAATGTTTTAAATGTCTTAAGTCAACAATTAATAAAATGCAAATTTAATTAGAACATTTCTTGATAAAAAGATCGATCATAATGTTTAAGATATGAATGTGATATTATAGTGCATATAATTGATACATTTTCTATTGAAGCAGTGAATCTGTTCTTTTGATACTAATATGCAGAAAAGGTGATTTCCTTTTGAAAACTCACTGAAAAACCGCTGACACCACTTCCTAGAATACGGGGCCATCAAGATTCCATTTTGAAGCAAAGTGGTCATGTTTAATATTAGGTTCAAAGGAGTGATGATAAGCTTGGTTTCCCTTATCTTCGTTGCAATTTTGAGTCATACCCCAATTAGCAATTTATTCGGTCCTTGGTTTAAAAAAAAAAAAAAGCTAGTGTTTTGTAAACTGATTAATAAGACCAAGTTATACGTGTGTGTAATTTTATGTGTTTTCTATTATAAGTAAAGCCATTTGTACTTTGAAAAAAATGTTTTAAATGTGTATATCATTTAGTGTTTGCCTATTAATTGTTTTTATTTCTCACTTGGATAGAAAGAAGCCAAGTGGAAAGTTGTTGGGTGTGTGAATCTCAGACCTGTTTTAAAAAGCTTAGAAAATTATTGAGATGATTGACACCATTTGACTTGCTGGTGTTAAGGAATTAGACTTCAGTTTTCACTTTCCAGCTGGTTCAGTCATTTGACTTGGTCTCAGAAATTAAAATGTTTAAAAACTCTCACAAAGGGAGGGTGAGAGGGAGATGCAAGAGGGAGGACATATGGGGATATATGTATATGTATAGCTGATTCACTTTGTTATAAAGCAGAAATTAACACACCATTGTAAAGCAATTATACTCCAATAAAGATGTTAAAAAAAAAAATAACTCTCACAAAGAATTCACCTGGACTTTCCCACTGTCACTTGGAGTCATTGTGTGTAATGAGATCCCATGGCCTCCCTGTAACTTGTGTTCTACGTGACACTTAGGATATCATTTTGCAAGTGACTTTACACCTACAAATTTTTAGAATGATGACTTTGTTTTTAAAAAAATGATACACATTCATGACAAAAAAAGTTTTAAGCAACAAGGAAAAGTATAAAAAAAGAAAACCACAGATGATGATCCCAAGTCTTACCACCTGATAATAAACATTTTTAATATTCGATTAATATTATATCTCTATACATATACAGCTGAGCCTTGAACAATGCAGGTGGTGGGATTGCGGTTAGGGGTGCCAACCTTCCACATGGTCAAAAATCCATGTACAATTTTATTTAGCCCTCCATATCTGTGGTTCCACCATACCCGGGGTTCTGCATCCACAGATTCAACCAACTTCGGATCGTGTAGTACTGTGGTAACTACTTATTGAAGAAAATCTGCGTATAAGTGGACTTGCATCATTCAAACTCATGCTGTTCAAGGGTCAACTGTCTAAACAAATGGAGAGAGAGGGAGAATGACAGACCATACTGTGCAATATTTAAATTTGGGGTTGTCTTTAGGATAAATCCTGATTTTATTTTTTTTATATCTAAGTCCTGTTCCCAAGTTGTCCTAAATACTTTCACAGTTTCGTCTTCCACTAGTGTTGATCCTTCCATTTTAGAGAAAGTGCTTAACACGTTCTATGAGCTTTTCTGTCTTTTGATATTCACTCTTCCCGCTCTTTCCCCTGTGCCCTCCCTGCCCACCCTGAGCAGAAGTGCTCTCCTCCTGCGTCTGGTCTCTAAAACCCACTAATGACCACACCTCTCTTTTGGCACTTACTGTCTGCTTCCTCTTATTGTTAGCTGTCTTTGTGTGACTTAGTATTGTCCCTATTAGACTATAAACTTCCTCAGCACAAGACCTGTATATTCTTTTTTCTTCTTCTTCTTCTTTTTTTTTTTTTTCCAGTCTCCAGGGCTTTCCACACAGTGAGGAGGGCCATATAGGCAAGTGCTTAACCAATAGCTGTTGAGTGACAATTCCCAGACCATGCAGATGAAAGTCTGCATTATGCAATCATTGGGTGGTTGTGATGTGCTGCCTGCATGCTTTGCAAGGCAGCTGAAGGGTCTGGAGGTATCACAGAAGTGGTGAGGTGTCACTGGAGGATTCACCAATGTGAACTTCGGGACAGATGTTTAGAAACACCTCACCAGGGAGGCTGGGAGCTTAGCTGAGAATGAAGAAACGTGCCTAACAACGGCACTGCCAAATTACATCCCTGAATCGCTTTATACAAACTTTAATTAAATAAGCATGAAGAGCTAAGTGTAACATTTTTAAGGAAGTTAATGCATTATGACACCTTGGATTTTAAAAAGAATGAAGGAAAAAACGTTGCAAAGATGAGAAGTAAACAGGAGAAAATTGCCCTTTGAGAGAGGGGAAAATAAGCAGAACTTCCTCTGGGGGAAATATGGGCAAAGAGAGGGCAAAGTGAGGGCAGGCAAGAAGGTGTAGTTCTTTGTCTAGCTGAGTGTCACAAACCTGCTGGAAAATCCTGCTTACGTGAAAGGGAGCAAAACCTTCGAGGGAGTGAGACCCATAATTGAGACCACACGTAAACCTGTTTTCAGGCTTTTCATGGATTGAAGAATGAAGAGTATGAAGACAATCTTAGGAGCCCATTTGCATTGCTGAATAATACAAAAGCAGTTCTACTTTTTCTATGTATGAAGATATATTTCATTGGACAAGAAAAATATCAGGCTGATTTCTGAATCTTGGTTTCCAGATATCTTTTAAATTTTCTATCTATGTAGTTTTTACATGCTCCTGAAGATATTAATGATTCAACCAGTCTCTGAGAGTACAGGTAGCTTCTGAAATCAGAAGGTACTATGGATGCCTCAAGCATCACCCAAGTCCATGCCACTCTGGACCAAAGACTCTGCCACCTCCCTTTAAGACGAGCTCCAGGAAAATACTCTTTGTTTTCCTCTGGTTCTGCTCTCAGATGAGAAAGGGGATAAAAGTGGGGAATGGCTAGCCTACCATCACAACCCCTGTCATATCAGACAAGTATTCAGTCTACTTTGCCCAAGTGTGTTATGGTCTCCCGTCTGAAACAAATTGTTTTCTCTCCAGGAGCTGAGAGGAAATAGATGAAGACAGATTTGGGGTCAGATATGCTTGATTTGGGATCTTGACTTTGTGATTGGAGGATGTCATTTAGTCCCTCTGAACCTCAGTTACCTCTTCAATAAGGTGGAAATAATAAGAGCTGCCTCATAGGATCACTGTTATACTGAGTGGCATACGCATCACAGACAAGCTTTACACCTCTATTCCACCCCCATAGGACCTAAGAGGCTCCCAGGAACTGCACTTGTTCTGTGTGACAGTAGCCTCATCTCTAAGACTGAATAGAAAGTAAGTTATCCAAACAAATCTTTCCACAATCTTGGCCTAGAAATAAGAAACCCTAGGAAATCTAGGTTGGTTACTTGAGCTGGGGAGATAGAATGTGGGTGGTGGTATTTAGCTTTGTGCATCGCCAAAGCAGGAAAATCTGCCCAAAGAATAAGAGAAAGAGGTAAGGGGACGACAAAATGAAATGAGAGAATACGTCCCCTGGGTTCGGGATAGCTGTCCAGTTCTTAGTTCCTGTTCTTCATGATATTTTGCTAGCTTCCTGGCCTTATAGCCAGGAGTTAATTCAATAGGCTCACATTGAATCCCTTTACATATGAAATAGTTAGAAACAGATTTCTATCACTTAGCACTCAAAAGAGATTTGACTAAAACCATATCTTAATGTCCCTAGAATAGCATCTAACATGTGGTGATTAGCTCTTTTGGTAACCACTTTATGTGCTTGAGTGTGAAGTCCTTAGAAATCTTTAAGACGCTTCTTAGGAAACTCCAGGAAAGAACTGACACATCATTTTTACTGGTTTGGTGTGGGTTTGCCAAAGCAATTGAGGGAGATGTATCTTTGGATGATAAAAATACCAAGAAAATAAAATCGAGTTTACAATGAGAAATGTTGACTCATCCAATTTGGGATTTATCCCTTCCTTGCTTTCCAAATTCATGTTTAGCCAAACAATATGGGCAAAATATAATAAGTGAATGATAAAATTATCCAAAAATATTTTTAGTCTGTGAAATTATATCAAGTTCTCAAGACACAAACGATTATAGTGCTTCCCTCTCAAGAACATACTTACTTTCTATTGAAGGGTACCATCCAATGTGCCCTACACATAAAAGACATTATCTAGCTCTCTCCAAGAGTTCCAAAAAGGAACGTGGCAAGAGAATCTGGCAGGTTATGAAAAAAGAAATGAAAAGCAGGAGATCAGATGAATGGGGACTTTTCCCAACTTAATTTTACAGAAGTTTTTTTAAGCTGGTACAACATACAAAGTATTGGTGAATACGTAAAAATATAGTGAGACTCTGCTCTCTAAGAGATTGCAGTTTAATAGGCGAGATAAGAAAAGTGTACCAAATAAGAAGTACAAATTCAGTACAAACTAAGAAATCTGGGAATGCACTACAAGGGAAGTATGGAAGGGTAGCAGGACATGTCACCCCAAAATATGCCGCTCTGGTATATTGATTACTTTGAGCTGAAGGCACTTGGAAAAACAGCACTTGCAGGGTGAGGCTTTCTCTGAACTTCCCTTATCTGCCTAAAGACAGACCCTCTTCACCCCTCACCCCCCTCTCCTCCAATACTCAATTGTCACAGATGCCCTGCCAGGGAGTTTCATCAACTGGGGAAGACTGACTCTCATCACAGGAGAGGAGTCTAGAAGTGGACACCACAGCCTGACTAACCTTGTCACAAACTATCACACCTCCCACCTATTCTTCTAAAGGCCCGCTCAGCTTTCCTAAAAATCATTTATTCTTCCCTGAGAGTCTTACATCTTCCCTCTGCTTTCCCTATAAGATGCTGTTTGATCCTGAATTAGAGGTCACCTCGGGGAGTTACTCATTATCCTCTGGGTAGCCCATGAGGCATACAGGTTAGTAAACTTCTGCTTATTTTTCTCTTGTTAACATGTCTTTTATTACAGGGGTCTCAACTAGGAACTCAGAAGGGTAAAGGGAAAATTATTTTTCCTGCCCTGCAATACCAAGGCCTATAGTAGCACAAAGCAGAGGGCCACCAGGTTGAGGGCATAAGGGAATTTAAAGCCAAACATCGCATTTGACCTGAGCTTTTCACAGCAGGTAGGTTCTGGGACAGGAATGGGACAGAAGAGAATGAGAAACAGAATTCAGCTCAGAATACCCTGTTCCCTCTACCTGCAACACCCTCCCCAACCCCCTTCCTATCCTAACCAGCTCCTACCTTAAGACTTGGCTCACATGTCTCCTCCTCCAGAAAACATTTTATGATCAATTTCTTCTGCTGAAGTGCCACTGAGCTACTTGGCTCTGTGCTTCTTCCCATCACAGCCTTTATCCATCACATTACAATGGCCATTTATTGGTCTGAGTCCCCCATTAGACCAACACTTCTTACACATTGATATAGATTAATTACTTTTCAGATGTCTCACCAGTTTGTTACTAATAATCATTAAAATTCCAAACTTTACCTTTCTTTTTTTTTTTTTTTTTTGATAGTTTAGAGAATACTCCTGGTATCCCCACGATACCTTCCACACCACTTATGCCACTTTTACTTGGCTGGGAGAAATAACATGCCTACTTGAGAATTTAGGCCGTTGTTCTAACCTTCCAGTTCCTCACTTATACAATGGTCCTGATGTTGATAAACTTGATGTATCACCATAATCTGTTTGGCTTCAGCAAAGCTGTGACATTTACATCATGGCAGGCAAGACATTTATTAGTGGCATAGAAAATCTACCCACTTGTGCTGCAATTTGCATAGTGATATTCAAAATATTTAACAGCCCATAGGGTGTGGACAGTGGCCAGTTAGAACACACACAGGTAGTGTTAGAACATGGTCCTAGAGCCTCTTCCCCGCACTACTCTGCACATGATAACCTTTATTTATTAGAATGAGCAGAAGTCTGGACAATCTCAGGGAAGGAGCCAGGGCAGCCAGGGCTGCAGGAGATATCTGAGGGCTCAAAGAAGCTGTTATTTGCCAACTGATATGTATTTCAAGACATTTAACAACTGGACAAACTGAACTGTTGTGTGCCTAGCAAATACCAGTGCTACCAGCTGAAAAGGAGAATTGGAGCAATTAATTTTGAAAAAAGAAAACACCCAGATTTCATGTGTGCTGGGACCATGGAGAGGATTCCTAGACTGTGTTCCATGAGAAAATATAGCTCATAAGATATCTCTAGATGTCCCAAGAGAAAGGTTTCTATGGGCAAGTAAGATTTGAGTACAAATTATACTCCTCTTGTGTTCCACAGCACGTGAATGAACTACAAGTCCTGGAGTAAAGAAAACTCTTGAACTTTGTTTAGCCCAAGTATTTAATAAACTTACTTCCCCGAGGGAATCCCTTCACCATGACATGATTTCACTTTGGAAGGACACGAAGGTTCTATGAAACAACGTTTGGGAAATATAATTCCATATATCCTCTCCACATTTAGATACACCCAGGGTGGTGAGTTCTCACAGACAGCCCACCACTGATGTGTACAAAGGCCAGATTGTCCTGCTGCCATCATTTTCCAGAGGTTTCTCTTATACTTTATTTCACAGGCTCAAGAGTTTGGCCACTTGCTTGCTTGTTTCCAACACCCAGGAAAGTCCTCAAACACTAACCCCTAGTGGTCAGGGGTCAGCAAATGCTTCCCATTAGGAGCCAGAAAATTAGTATCTTCAGTTCTGTGGACCGTCACGCCTTCTCACTCTGCGTTATGACAGAGCAGCCATAGACACAAATAAATGGGCATGGCTGTGTTCTCAAAAATGTTGTTTACAAACATAGGCAAAAGGTCAGACTTGTCCTGTCTGAAGAAACAGTAGCTTCCTCAGCTTCCCCTCTTTTGGCCTCAGAATGGTCTTTGCTCTATTTGCATCCTAGATCTCAGAGATAAGTTAACTTGAGATTCATATATTAATAGAGATAAATGAACTGAACGAGGCCTTGTTACTATTCAAATCTATAAGAAGAAATGAAGTTGGGCTATAGAGGGCAAGAAAATTCCAAATGGCAATACAAACTATGCACCGGGGAGTACAAGTAGAAAAGACCTTTCCCTGAGCTCCCTGAGATATTTAAAATTAGCCTCACTTCATCTACTTCCAAGAAACATTTGGGGACTGAAAGCCTAATGACAATTCTTTGGCTGAGAATCAGGTAGCTGTCAGTTCAGTGATCCTGCTGTTTGCTACTATTTTTATTTGATAAGCAGAACCTTGTACAATACTTGGGCCTAGATATGAGGCAAGATCACCCATGATTCATGGTTTAGAGATGAGAGGGCCCCACCGCCAGCTTGACCCGTGTTCTGGTTTCTTTGGCAGAAGTATTGTAGGTGTTTTCAATTAGGGGAAAGCAAAACCTCAAGAGAGTAGGGCTTTAACCCAAATAAAACCTCCCCTTGAATATAATTTCCCTGTCTCTCTCTGTCTCTGTCTCTCTCTCTCAGTCTGTAAATCTGTATGTGTGTGTGGGTGTGTATATGTGTGCAAAACGGTTGAGACAGCTGTATTATACAGGTGGCATCCTAGGCAGTAAATAATATGGCTTTTATAGATGGCTTGAGACACACAGTCTCAGAACAATTAATTTTACCACTACACGTTTGACCTAAGAACACTTTTTATCACAGCAGGAATTCCTTATCAAATTCTCAGGTGCAGGTGCCCCATAAACACCTTGGAGGCATACAGGACCTCGTGGCTGAGATGGCTAGTAACTCAAGAAGAGAGTAAGAGGTGGCCTGGGAAGAAAGAGAAGTATCAAACACTGACCCCAGCTCAAAAAGGCAAACCCGAATAGTCAAAGCCACCCTTCCATGAAGTTTGTATATTCCTCACCCAGTCATAGTATTGGAAAACCTTAACAATTTAGAAGTCAGCCATCATAGGGAAAGATTTGCTTTGTTGTCATAAGGCATGCAGAATCGAAGAGTTACAAGGGATTATATTTATATTTCCAAAGAATTGACTAAAATTACCAAGTGGAGGACAAAGAAGTCAGTCAGCTGGCAAATCGGGGCTAAGGAGTGCTCACCAACAACGCCAGCCAACAAAACATTTCATAAAACTCATAGGGCTGGAAATATATGCATATATGTATTTAAATATATCTTTAAAAATTTATATACTTAAAGAAACAAAGGGCTTCCCTGGTGGCGCAGTGGTTGAGTCCGCCTGCTGATGTAGGGAACACGGGTTCATGCCCCGGTCCGGGAGGATCCTACATGCCGTGGAGCGGCTGGGCCCGTGAGCCATGGCCGCTGAGCCTGCGCGTCCGGAGCCTGGGCTCCGTAACGGGAGAGGCCACGGCAGTGGAAGGCCCCCGTACCGCAAAAAAAAGAAAAAAGAAACAAAGATATCCATCTGTCTCTGATACTAGTGACAATTAGTTTTATTTATTCATAAATTGTGTCTTATCTGCTGAAAACTTCTAGTCCAATTTTCTCTACTTGTATTAACTAAACAAAGATTTACTCAACTGGACACATAATCTATAAATTAGGGATTCCACCAGAATTTATGTCAGAGTGTTTTATTGCTTGTTTGTTTTTCTATTAAATGGCCGCTGGGGCATGACATTCTTGTTAAAAAAACAAAAACAAGGGCAAGAAAAACTATTACAATTATTTTCGAGACCCATCCAAACCCTGACACTTTTCTAAGTTCAATAAACATTTTTGATGGGCCCGAATGACCGTGAAATGAACAAATCACTACAGTGAAAGCAAAGGTGCCGGAAAGCATTTATTCACTGACTGTCTGTGGTCTGTGAGCCTCTCCCAAGACAGAGATCCTCATCTTCTGGGAGAGAGGAGAGAGTTGGAAGGACAGGAAAAGCATTAAATGAGAAAAACCTGACAAAAACTACTCTTCTGAATCTGAGCCCATTTGTAAGTTTCATGTAGAATCATAAATTTAGAGATTTAAAATCCCTTTTCTGCTAAAAAATGGTAAAGGGATTATATTATACTTCTTTAACTCTTACTTAAAATTTTCCTTTTCATTATGCCTTTTATATCCACTATGTCATTATAAATAAAATCGTTTCAGTTTCTTCCTGACCAGAGGATCCTGACTTTTGATGACTGAGGGCCTGATCTCAGGGGAGGAACTAAGTGACTGATGTGGGACACACATACATCAACACATAACTAATTAGAAATAATTAGGAAAAAAAAAATCCCAAAGGCAGCTTTTAACTCACATGTCTTTCTAGGAGAAGTTTATTCTTTCTTTAGAGTCTAAAATGCCTGTTTCAAGTACTTACTATTTCATGCTTTTTCTCAAAAGTTTGAAATGTTTGGCACCTCATAAGCCTCGCAATGATTCCCTCTCTTTTGAAGGGCAAAGCATAACAGACATCCTCTTTTAAGGAATAACTGCTAATAAGATAAAAATGACACAATATTTTTTTCTTGGATTTTATTGGTACTTGGGCATCTGTCTTTTCTCCGCAAATAATGTGGTATATCCATTCAAGAGGACCATAAATATGAGAATCTTCTAATTTATTTGATCTAAAGCCAAAAATACTTGCACATCCACCATGTGACTGGAGCTAACTGAATATGCCAGACACACAGATTTACAGCTCAATTCTACACGTGTTAGTTGGAGAAAGAAACCATGCTCCATTGAAATATGATGTCATGAACACACCCCATACATTTTTTAATTAAAAAAAATAATGGTGAGATTACAACTCTGTGTCCATTATACTTGAAAAACTGCGAAAGAGAAATAGGTTGAGGACATATCCTGAGGCAGAAGGCACATTCCTTTAGCATGGCTTGAGGAAGCCACAAAATCTTCTCCTCTCTGCCCACTTTATCTTTCTGTCTGCTTGAAGAACTTTCCCAGGTTCCCCTGTGTTTCTTCTATCTCCTGGATTCTCAGAACGACTTCCCTCAGGTGTCCCAGGGGCATGCTGGAACCAACTCCTGCCTGCTCACATGTGTTGACCCTGTGAGTCTCTTCCTGACTCCATATTCAGTGACCACTTTGTAGCTTGAAATCAGCCATGGTGGGAGTATTTACACCATGGAAATTGGCAAATGCTACAGATCAGGGCGTTTTTTTCTCCCTGGAGATCCAGCCAGTTGTTAAACCTATACCAGCATACCAATGTCTTGGACACATCTCTCTACTCTTTCTCTCTCCTCTTCTCGCATCTCAAATCCTATCCTCAGACGACCACACACTTGAAATACTCCAATAAGCGAATTTACTAAATTATTAGTGGAGAAAGAGGTATTTAATGTATTACCTCTGTCAAGCATATATTGAACACCATCTAATGATAATGCCTTAACCCAAAGTAAACAATCTCTGTCTGTTAAAGTCTGGGTGTTGCTGAGGGATAGTGCTTTTGTCTACGACAAACTTCTCAGCATCCTTCAAAGTATGCCATCAAAACAGCTAGTGACTCCCCCTTAAACCAGTGTTGACAAAGGATATTGAAAGCAGGGTCAGTAAAACTATCTGGATAGGCAGCCCCATGTTGATTGAAGTACAGAGACAACCTTGTTGAGATAGAAAGGAGAAGCTGATTTTCAAATAAATAAATATCTTGTTACCACAGGAGGAAGAGTAAAGAAACAAGAGTGTTTCTTTGATGCTGTCCATCTTATAATCAATAATTTTTTTCTTTTGAAAATATATTTATTCCAACACTACGTTGATACCATATTTCATGAAATCTAAGATATCATTGGTTGTGAAATATACCATTATATTCTATATCACCAAGAAAGGATGTAACATTGTTACCTATTAAATGATGACCCAAAGTTTTCCGCTCACTTAGTTTTTCTTTTTATATTTATTGCAAGAGTTTTTTTAGATTTGTTTGGACAGATTTTATTATGCATTGCTCTTGTGCATGCCTAAAACGAAAAATCTGTGCAAAATAAGCTGGTTAAAGAATGTCCAAAATTCCCTCTCTTTGAGAATTGACTTTTCTGAGTCACTTTTTGACTGAGAGTCCTGGGAGTCCATGCAACACATGATGTACCACATTCCTTAAAGGACTGCAAGACAGTAAGTCCCCTACATACGAATGAGTTCCATTCTGAGAGCGCGTTCGTAAGTCCGCTTTGTTGGTAGGTCCACAAAGTTAGCCTAGGTACCCAGCTAACAAATTCGGCTATATAGTTCTGTACTGTAATAGGTTTATAACACTTTTCACACAAAAAATAAAGAAAACATTTTTAATCTTACGGCACAGGACCTTGAAAATTACAGTGGTACAGTACAACAGCTGGCATCCAGGGGCTGGCATCGAGTGAAAAGAAGAGTTACTGACTGGAGGAGGGAGAGGGGGTGGGAGGTGGTAGAGCTGAAGGATTGTCAGCAATAGGAGACAGAGGACAAGCTCCAATTTTACTCACACCTGACATTGATGGAACTCACGTTTGCATCTTTGAAAGTTGGCAACTTGAAGGTTCATATATAGGGGACTTACTGTACTGGTCCCAGCATTTTCCTCCAAACTGCTGTCACAGGTGATGATGCATACACTCAGGCAGGCTGAGCACCTAGCCTGGCTGACTACGTCCGAATTTCAGAGACTGTATATATAGATTGGGTAGAGGTGAGCGGAGGCTGAGGGCATCTTAGAATCAATGAAATATGACCGTTAGGGTCTCAGGTTTAGAAACCAGACCTAAGGTCTAGGCCCAGAAGAGAAGTCACCTCTGTGGGGTCTTTGCTTGTCTTTAGATCCAACTAAAGCTGAGTGTAGGCTAGAATTACCTGGTCAGGGGGAGGTGATTAAATCAGAATTTCTGAACTAAAAACTAACTTACAGTAACACGATTGGTTGGAGACAATAAATTTAGTTAACAATTAACATCCTTTAATCACCCTGGAAATATGTAGTTTTATTAGTCCCCAACGATCCTAAACTACAGCTCTCCCTCAAACTGATTTTCCCCTCCCTTCTTTTTAACAGAATCTTTTTTTGTTTTTTTTTTTTTTTTTTGGTGGTACGCGGGCCGCTCACTGTTGTGGCCTCTCCTGCTGCAGAGTACAGGCTCCGGACGCGCAGGCTCAGCGGCCATGGCTCACGGGCCTAGCCGCTCCATAACATGTGGGATCTTCCCGGACCGGGGCATGAACCCGTTTCCCCTGCATTGGCAGGCGGACTCTCAACCACTGCGCCACCAGGGAAGCCCTAACAGAATCTTAATTGCTGTTCAAGTGTTCACCCCACTTCTAGCCCTAGAGGGAGACTCTTGATTATTCTCTGTCGATTAATGAATTCTTCGGCTACTGTTATTATTCCAGAGACGGACAGGGGGTACTTAATCAGACTACAGGAAAGGACTCATACACTGTCTTTGAAAGTATAAGGTTTCTCATCTCTCTCTCCTGCTGGGTGTGGCGAGGATGCTTGCAGCCTTGATTACTATTGGCCACCGTCTGAGACCACGAGGGGAACCAACTTGAAAATGAAATAGGCACAGAGCAGAGCAGAGGGATAGAAGGAACCCAGGCCCATGAGGGTACCACTAACTTCAAATTATGAGAGTTAATACATTTCCTGTTTGAGCCACTTTGAGTCAGATTTCTGTTACAGTTAAAAACATCAGATTACACCTCCTTCTCTGTGCATTATCAAATATTGGGGTTCCAGCTCTGTTTGAACACTGATGGGCCAGGGATAGAATGAAACTTTTACTGGTGTCTGACCACTTGATTTTTAGGATATTGGGAGGGCAAAGAGTGGAGGAAGGAGCAGAGACAGGATCTACAGATAAAAGGCTTGGAGGACCCTGCTTCCTCCTCTCCCTGACTGTGCGACAAATCCATTCAGCATTTAGAGCGTAGGTTCCTCATTTAGAGGGTAAGTCTGTCATGACATTACCACACTAAACCAGGGATCAACAAACTTTTCTGTTACAGGCCAGATAATAAATATTTTAGACTCAGTAGACCATAACATTCTGTGACAACTACTCAGCTCCACCATCGTAGGGCAAAAGCGGTCGTAGATAATCCTTGAAGGAATGAGTGTAGCTGTCTTCCAGTTACGCCTCATTTACAAAAGTGGGTGGTAGGTGGGATTTGACCCGTGGGCCGCAGTTTATGACACCTGAGTTAGATGACATTAAATCACCATCAAAGTAGAGCAGCCAGATATCTTATACCTCCCCATGGTGATGCAACAGAACTACACGGTACCACCTATAAAGGACTTTTGCACCAAACCCCCCAAAACATTTAACTTCATGTGATTAAAACTAACTTCCAGTATACAAGAAATACAAGAGCTAAAGAATCAAGTTAGGGGCATCCCTGGTGGCGCAGTGGTTGAGAGTCTGCCTGCCGATGCAGGGGACACGGGTACGTGCCCCGGTCCGGGAAGATCCCACATGCTGCGGAGTGGCTGGGCCTGTGAGCCATGGCCGCTGAGCCTGCGTGTCTGGAGCCTGTGCTCCGCAACGGGAGAGGCCACAACAGTGAGAGGCCCGCGTACAGCAAAAAAAAAAAAAAAAAAAGGATCAAGTTAAATGGTTCAATGAGAAAATATACAGAAATATCCAGAATGTGGGACATTGAAGATGGACTAAGAACTGCTCCTGATTGAAAAGGATTAAAGTTCAATGCAATGGGTGCACTTTGTTTGAAACCTGAGTCAAACTAACTGTAAAAAAAAGAAAAAATTTTTAATTTATTTTTATTTATTTATTTGGCCAACCTTCGCAGCATGCAGGGATTGAACCCGTGCCCCCTGCATTGGCAGCACGGAGTCTTAAGCACTGGACCACCAGGGAAGTCCCTAGAATCTTGTATTAAACTTTTGCTACTTCACTTCACTGGAATGTGTCCAGTTAAAAAAAAAAATTGGATTCAACAAATGATGATTTTATACCTCCAATATTCCAGACACTCAATTAGGTACAAGATAAATAAGTACTATTTCCATTTAGGAGATTTTATTATGGGCCACTCTCTGTGCTAATGATAATTTTACTTCTATTATCTCATCTAATTGTTAAGATGTTTCTACAGTGACTTCTTTCCCTCAGTTTGCCATCAAGGGACCTGAGGCAGGGGGCTTAAGGGACTTTTTCAAGGCCACACAGCTATAAAACGGCAGGGTTTCTGCCCAGGTGTGTCTGACTCTAAGCCTGTGCTCTTACCTCTTTTCTCATGCTCTCTCCTCTCCTCAGGATACTCATGTCTAGTAAACTGGTTGAAGAATCTGAAATTTGAACTCGGACTCCTAAGGGCTGAATTTAGATGCAAGTGACTCCTTGTGACCCCTGACCCAGGAAGTGGTCAAGAGTCAGATTATTCAGTCTCCTCTGGCTCATCTTTTCCAAGTGATGATACAACACTTACCTTCACTAATGTTTGACAAAGTGCTCTTGAAAGGTATTAGATGCCCAACAGGGGACTCCCTTTGACCCTAACCATCAAGACTCCATTTGAATGAAAGCACCCATGTTGGGGGGTTAACAAAGCAGTTCCCTTTCTGTGGCTTCACCTCACCTGGGCCCAGCCTCTCAGTTCAACTGAGGGAAGATTAGAATGTTTCTAAAAGAATTTCACTACAAAACAACAGTGGGAGAGCAACCAAAGGTAAGAAAGGAAAACACAAAAGCAGAGAAATGGATGAGTTTCAGAGTATGGGTTCCTGGTGCTAATGAAGCCCAAAGTGGTTTTCAGCTCATGTCCTTTCAAGCACAGATTCTGGTTCCTTCTCATCAGCCCATCAGGACCAGGGCTGGGCCATGCTCTCAGCCATGGTCATTTGCATTTGGCCACCATGCTAGGCGAGGTCTGGGCGGGTCCTCAGACCATTCACAGAGCCACCTTCTCTGGTTTGGCTGGAGGTGTCAGAACTGAAGCAGCCCGGGGTGGGCACCAGGGAGCGGCATTATTTGTCCAATGTGGGACCTTCCCAGCAAGTGTTTGAAGAAACGTGTTGACATAACCATTCTTAAGTCAATGATGAAAAGCTACTACAGAAGTAAAAATAAGACCTGTGGGCAAAGGGAGCCAAAGGACTATGCCCGTTTTACTTGCCCTTCTCCTCTCCCATCCACAGTGCAGACCCCACCTCAGGCTCGTTCCTTCTCACACGAGGTCTCAGACATCTAGGGCTCTGAGCTCTGCCAGACTTAACTCCTGCATGCTCTGTCCACCCACCTCCCGGCATTGTCCCCCTGTTTATCCCCTGTGTGAGAAAGGCACTTTTTCATCTAAACTACAATGGTCCTGAGTGGCCTGGGAAATCACCTCCTTCACTTCCCATCATGTTGCTCTGACCCAGCCCCCCCCCCCCAACTTCGCTCATGAATCTTTTTGGCTCAGTTCTGCTCATTTGCCTAAAACCACGGGTCTGCAATAGCTCGTTCTACTTTCTGGGAAAGCTCAGATGCTTAATCTGTTCTAAGCAAGTATCCATTTCTAATCCAGCCAAGACCTGTGTTGGCTTCAAGAACATCACTGGGGATGCAGCATGTACAGGGAAGGCAAGAAGACCAGTTAGATGGCACCCCAATACTTAAAAGGGGAGGCAGGCCTAGCATCAGGCCAGGGGGCATGGGAGACAATGGCAGTGCCATGGAGGTCGAATCCACCTCGGCCACTGGACCTCAAAGGACCAGATGGGGACTGACATAATCCATGCAGTGCACTTAGAATAATGCCTGTTATATCAGAAGTATGCAATAAATGTTAGCTATTATTTTCATTAGATATGTATACTCAATTTGCCTTTCAGACTGAATAATGCTCTCTATTATTGGTATCCATTATTCAGTCAGGGAAGCATGTCTTCATTTCCAGAAGAAGCATAAAGAAATTTGCTGTAAGATGTTACTCTCCCACTTTCTGCATCAACTTAATATCATTCCTACAGCAGACCCTAAAATTAATTCATATGCAATGACAGATTAGAAAGACACTTTGCTATACTGGAGCAGAATTTGTAAAATTTGTAAAACCAAATTTGTTAAGGGTGAGTACAGAAATAACTTTCCACATGCCTGGCTTAAAAATTTACCCTAATCCATATCTCTAGTCACCTCTGGCATGTTATTCCACTCTCGTCTTTGTTATAACATGTTAAAACCACTACACCACACTCCCTGACTTTTCCCTCTGCCTATTTTCTTGAGTTCCTGTCATAGCCTCAGGAGGGTGACAGAATTAGTTACATTTCCTACAGAGGTGAAAGGGAGCACATTGCCATCGCCATGCAATGCTTGACTTCCAACAGCCTTTAATCATTAAGAAAAATAAAAACTGTGGCCTTTGCCCCAGGAATGAGGAAGGGATTTTTTTCTGCATGTCTGCCTCCTCTCAGCCCTCAGGTCTGCTTTAGTCAGTATTTACCTGTCAGCCAAAATCATGCTGATGTTGCGCTCCAAGGAATTGAACCAATCTATTTTTCAACTTCCTTGTCAGACCCTTTGTTAGCTATAGCTTTTGGGAACTGAGTATTTTTCTTTTTTTTTTTTAACATCTTTATTGGAGTATAACTGCTTTACAATGGTGTGTTAGTTTCTGCTTTATAACGAAGTGAATCAGCTATACATATACATATATCCCCTTCTCCCCTCCCTCTTGCGTGTCTCTCCCACCCTCCTTATCCCACCCCTCTAGGTGGTCACAAAGCACCGAGCTTATCTCCCTGGGCTATGCAGCTGCTTCCCACTAGCTATCTATTTCACATTGGGTAGTGTCTGTATGTCCATGCCATTCTCTCACTTCATCCCAGCTTACCCTTCCCCCTCCCCTCTAGGTCCATCCACCTCATTACAAATAACTCAATTTTGTTCCTTTTTATGGCTGAGTAATATTCCATTGTATATATGTGCCACATCTTCTTTATCCATTCATCTGTCAATGGACACTTAGGTTGCTTCCATGTCCTGGCTACTGTAAATAGAGCTGCAATGAACATTGTGGTACATGACTCTTTTTGAATTATGGTTTTCTCAGGGTATATGCCCAGTAGTGGGATTGCTGGGTCATATGGTAGTTCTATTTGTAGTTTTTTAAGGAACCTCCATACTGTTCTCCATAGTGGCTGTATCAATTTACAGTCCCACCAACAGTGCAAGAATGTTCCCTTTTCTCCACACCCTCTCCAGCATTTACTGTTTGTAGATTTTTTGATGATGGCCATTCTGACCAGTGTGAGGTGATACCTCATTGTAGTTTTGATTTGCATTTCTCTAATGATTAGTGATGTTGAGCATCCTTTCATGTGTTTGTTGGCAATTGTATATCTTCTTTGGAGAAACGTGTATTTAAGTCTTCTGCCCATTTTTGGATTGGGTTGTTTGTTTTTTTGATATTGAGTTGCATGAGCTGCTTGTATATTTTGGAGATTAATCCTTTGTCAGTTGCTTTATTTGCAAATATTTTCTCCCATTCTGAGGGTTGTCTTTTCGTATTTTTTTATGGTTTCCTTTGCTGGGCAAAAGCTTTTAACTTTCATTAGGTTCCATTTGTTTGTTTTTGTTTTTATTTCCATTACTCTAGGAGGTGGGTCAAAAAGGATCTTTCTGTGACTTATGTCATAAAGAGTTCTGCCTATGTTTTCCTCTAATAGTTTCATAGTGTCTGGCCTTACATTTAGGTCTTTAATCCATTTTGAGTTTATTTTTGTGTATGGTGTTAGGGAGTGTTCTAATTTCATTCTTTTCCATGTAGCTGTCCAGTTTTCTCAGCACCACTTATTGAAAAGCCTGTCTTTTTGTACTTTTCTAAGAATTTGTCCATTTCTTCCAGGTTGTCCATTTTATTGGCATATAGTTGCTTGTAGTAATCTCCCATGATCCTTTGTAATCTGCAGTGTCAGTTGTTACTTCTCCTTTTTCATTTCAAATTCTGTTGATATGAGTGTTTTTTCCCTTTTCTTCTTGATGAGTCTGGCTAATGGTTTATCAATTTTCTTTATCTTCTCAAAGAACCAGCTTTTAGTTTTTGATCTTTGCTATCATTTCCTTTATTTGTTTTCATTTATTTCTGATCTGATCTTTATGATTTCTTTCCTTCTTCTCACTTTGGGGTATTTTTGTCCTTCTTTCTCTAATTGCTTTAGGTGTAAGGTTAGGTTGTTTATTTGAGATTTTTTTTGTTTCTTGAGGTAGGATTCTATTGCTATAAACTTCCCTGTTAGAACTGCTTTTGCTGCATCCCATAGATTTGGGTCATCATGTTTTCATTGTCATTTGTTTCTAGGTATTTTTTGATTTCCTCTTTGATTTCTTCAGTGTTCTCTTGGTTATTAATTAGTGTATTGTTTAGTCTCCATGTGTTTGGATTTTTTACATAATTTTTCCTGTAATTGTTATCTACTCCCATAGCATTGTGGTCAGAAAAGATACTTGATATGATTTCAATTTTCTTAAATTTACCAAGGCTTGGTTTGTGACCCAAAATATGATCTATCCTGAAGAATGTTCCATGAGCACTTGAGAAGAAAGTATATTCTGTTGTTTTTAGATGAAATGTCTTATAAATATCAATTAAGTCCATCTTGTTTAATGTGTCATTTAAAGCTTGTGTTTCCTTATTTATTTTCATTTTGGTTGATCTGTCCATTGGTGAAAGTGAGGTGTTAAAGTCTCCTACTATGGTTGTTTTACTGTTGATTTCCCCTTTTATGGCTGTTTGCATTTGCCTTATGTATTAAGGTGCTCCTATGTTGGGTGCATAAACATTTATAATTGTTATATCTTCTTCTTGGATTGATCCCTTGATCATTATGTAGTGTCCTTGTTTGTCTCTTGTAATAGTCTTTATTTTAAAGTCTATTTTGTCTGATATGAGAATTGCTACTCCAGTTTTCTTTTGATTTCCATTTGCATGGAATATCTTTTTTCAATCCCCTCACTTTCAGTCTCTATGTGTCCCTATGTCTGAAGTGGGTCTCTTGTAGACAGCATATATACGGGTCTTGTCTTTGTATCCATTCAGCCAGTCTATGTCTTTTGCTGGGAGCATTTAATCCATTTACATTTAAGGTAATTGTCGATATGTATGTTCTTATTACCATTTTCTTAATTGTTTTGGGTTTGTTATTGTAGGTCTTTTCTTTCCCTTGTGTTTCCTGCCTAGAGAAGTTCCTTTAGCATTTGTTGTAAAGCTGGTTTGATGGTGCTGAATTCTCTTAATTTTGCTTGTCTGTAAAGGTTTTAATTTCTCTATCAAATGTGAATGAGATCCTTTTGGGTAGAGTAATCTTCGCTGTAGGTTTTTCCCTTTCATCACTTTAAATATGTCCTGCCAGTCCCTTCTGGCTTGCAGAATTTCTGCTGAAAGATCAGCTCTTAACCTTATGGGGATTCCCTTTTATGTAATTTGTTGCTTTCCCCTTGCTTTTAATATTTTTCTTTGTATTTAATTTTTGATAGTTTGATTAATATGTGTCTTGGCAGGTTTCTCCTTGGATTTATCCTGTATGGGACTCTCTGCACTTCCTGGACTTGATTGACTATTTCCTTTACCATATTAGGGAAGTTTTCAACTATAATCTCTTCAAATATTTTCTCAGTCCCCTTCTTTTTCTCTTCTTCTTCTGGGACTCTTATAATTCGAATTTTGGTGCGTTTCATGTTGTCCCGGAAGTCTGTGAGACTGTCCTCAATTCTTTTCATTCTTTTTTCTTTATTCTGCTCTGCAGTAGTTATTTCCACTATTTTATCTTCAGGTCACTTATCTGTTTCTTCTGCCTCAGGTATTCTGCTATTGATTCCTTCTAGAGAATTTTTAATTTCATTTATTGTGTTGTTCATCATTGTTTGTTTGCTCTTTAGTTCTTCTAGGTCCTTGTTAAACTTTTCTTGTATTTTCTTCAATCTATTTCCAAGATTTTGGATCATCTTTACTATCATTACTCTGAAATCTTTTTCAGGTAGACTGCCTATTTCCTCTTCATTTGTTTGGTCTGGTGGGTTTTTACCTTACTCCTTCATCTGCTGTGTATTTCTCTGTCTTCCCATTTTGCTCTACTGTGTTTGTGGTCTCCTTTGTGCAGGCTGCATGTTTGTAGTTCCTGTTGTTTTTGGTGTCTGCTCCCAGTGGCTAAGGTTGGTTCAGTGGGCTGTGTAGGCTTCCTGGTGGAGGGGACTAGTGCCTGTGTTCTGATGGATGATGCTGGATCTTGTCTTTCTGGTGGACAGGACTTCATCCAGTGGTGTGTTTTGGGGTGTCTGTGACCTTATTATGATTTTAGGCAGCCTCTCTGCAAATGGCTGTTGTTGTGTTCTTGTCTTGCTAGATGTTTGGCATGGGGTGTCCAGCACTGGAGCTTGCTGGTCGTTGAGTGGAGCTGGGTCTTAGTGTTGAGATGGAGATCTCTGGGAGAGCTCTCACTGATTGATATTACATGGGGCTGGGAGATCTCTGGTGGTCCAATATCCTGAACTCGGCTCTCCCACCTCTGAGGCTCAGGCCTGACACCAGGCCAGAACACCAAGACACTGTCAGCCACACAGCTTAGTTTTGTCATCTTGGATCAGACAGTTAACATCTCTGTGCCTCAGATTTCCTTTCGTGCAGCACCTCCTCACTCCAGAGGCCCAGTCAGGTGTGAGTGAAGGGCTCTCACTCACAGGCTGTGGAGCGAGGAAGCCCATGAGGCTGGTGTGGGATCAAACTGTGAGCTTAGTAATTTTAAGTGACAGACACAGTAGAAACTCTTTAAGCCACAAAGGAACTGGATTCACACTTAACCTAGGAGCTTAACAGTTGTGATCCATTAGGCTATCACTCTCTGTAGCTGCCCTGATTCCAGAAACATCAGACCTACAAGGTATTGAACCCATATAATCAATAGCTGTTATGAGAAGATCCTTCTGTACTTGAAGACAAATAGTGCTTAAAAAGAAACACATTTATACAATGGAATATTACTCAGCCATAAAAAGGAACGAAATTGGGTCATTTGTAGAGATGTGGATGGACCTAGAGTCTGTTGTACAGAGTGGAGTAAGCCAGGAAGAGAAAAACAAATATCATATATTAATGCATATATGTGGCATCTAGAAAAATGGTACAGATGAACCTATTTGCAGGACAGGAATAGAGACGTACACATAGAGAACAGACATGTGGACACAGAGGGGGAAAGGGAGGGTGGGACAAACTGGGAGATTAGGATTGACATATATACACTACCATGCATAAGTAGATAGCTAGCGGGAAAGTAGATAGCTAGCAGGAACCTGCTATAAAGCACAAGAAGCTCAGCTCGGTGCCCTCTGATGACCTAGATGGGTGGGATGTGACGGGTGGGAGGGAGGTCGAAGAGGGAGGGAATATAGGTATACATAGAGCTGATTCACTTCTTCGTACAGCAGAAACTAACACAACATTATAAAGCAATTATACTCCAATAAATAAATAAATACATACATAAAAATTTTTTAAATAAAAAATCAAAGTTAATGCAAAACAATTCATGATGAGCAAACTATCAAAGTTTTAAATAAAGATCAGACTGGCCTGTAAACAAACAAACAAACAAAAAACACATTAGGCAACCATAAGTACTACTTAACCAAACAATTTTATTGTTTTGTCTTGTGGGATTTCTTTCCCCTCCTCCTCCTCCTTGTCTTCATCTTCTTTTAAATTGAGATGCCGTACATTTGACTGTAGTGCATTCCCTAGTAATGCATTATGTCCTTTAGGCATGAATACGACGATTTTTAAAATATTTATGGTGACTTCAGTTGTCCTGGGGCTTTATCTTTATTTGTCCTCTCTTCCTTGAGGGTCTGAATTATTTTTTTCCAACTTATGAGTGGTTTTCTATGCACTTGCCCTCTGCCTCTCACTACACTCATATAGGAGCTATTTGGAGAACAGAACAAACCAAAACTCACGGTCTCTTTCCAGAACCTTCACCTCTCAATGTTCCTGAGGGGCTCAAAGGAGACACCTTCCCATCATTGAACAAAAGTTGCACGCATGCAGAACAGATTTCCTGTAAGACCTCAGCAGGAATATTCAGGGAAATTAATATGGTGAGATATAATCATTTCCAGCAATGTAAGAAATTGTATGTAAGAAATTTCCAACGGGCTGATGGAACATCAGTCCGGGCAACACATAGTTGGCCAGAGAATAGCCTGTGGGATGGACAGCTTGTTTAAGAATGAAAAATAAAGACCAAAAGGAAATTTTGCAGTGGAAAAAAAAAAAAAGTAAGAAAAAACCAACATAGAGTTTTGGAGCAAAAGAAACTCTCAATTCTATCAGTGGTAGTAATCCCAACGAACTGCAAACATGGCCTGCTTTAAAATACAAAAGCAAACAAATGAGACATATTCCACCTTCATCTTTATAAGATAATCACCACAAAAGTTTCACAGTGGGGTCCTCTAAATGCTTTTTTCCTGGTGCATTTTAAATGATTATTTTGTAAGAATTCAAGTTAGACACCACTTGAGAAACACATAGCATTTGCTTAAGGTAAGGCCCACCCTCTTGCAGACCAAGATGAGAAACCCACCCAATATGGAACAAAGGAACCGCCATAACTTCTAAAGTTGTAGCCACAAGTCAGGCCATCAGTCAGCACATATGCATTGAGTGCCTGCTGGGCAACAGACACTACCCCTTCTCAGCATTCACAATACAGCAAGAAATAAGAGAGGCAGTGTTACTAACCTTCACTGACTGCATTACCAACAGAACATTTCATTTCTCAGTTTTGAGTTGCTTCACTGCATTTAGTTTTTCTTCTAAGAACAGTGACGGCTACTTTTCAAGACGAAACTGGTCTACCAATAAAGTATTTCTGCTTTGTTTTAGTTTTGCCCAGAACAAAAGGATAGTATGTCCCAAAGGTAAATCCAACCTGCCATTTCTAATAAGGCAGGAAGTACTTGAAATAATTTTAAATGAGATTTTTCTTGGTTTCTCCTCAATCAGAGTTTCAGGGGAAAGAAATCAGGTCCAAGTCTCCTGCAGGATACTCCATTATCTTCCCTCCGAAGGAAGAAGAGACAGGATAAAGGAGATGAAAATGAGACAGGTTAGTTGACAAAGGGACCCTTGTTAGAAATACTTTTGGAAATTATAGATTTAGTATGAACAAAACTATTAAACAAACGCTAGATGACACTTGCCTCTTGTCTTTGAAAAGTCCTCCTCCCGGGAGCTGGCTGAGGGGGGTAAGAAAACCCGAAGCACAATCAGGGCTCCGCCTTTCCTGGAACCGATTCAGAGAGCTCACCTGGTCACACTTTGTGAAGTCAGCGCCAAGCTGCCTCGCCCAGTTCCTGCTCTGAGGAATAAAGTCATGGAGAGATGCACTGAAGACACTGTATGTCCGCCCACCCAGCTGGGTCCCACTTGAAGGCACAAGATCATAGTTGTAACAGAAGTTCCAGAACCACCTGTTCTGTATTATTGTGCCACATCCGTAATGTCTTCTTACCTGTTCCACTGAATCAAACAAGAAATTTACAGATAAACATGAACTAAACTGTCATTGTCATTCAAAGCTTCACCTTTTTCCAGATGCATATTAGGTTATTCTCCTTCCTGTGAAAGAACTGTTGTCCCCCAAATCGTGCCCTCAGCAGAGTTCTAGAAAGCTCTCTGGGGGGATGCAGGGCAGAGTCAGTCACCCATGAAGCCTGCTCTGTGGCCACAGTAGACTCTATTGTACACTCGGTTGGCCACGAGGTCGGGGATAGATGTTTCCACTTTGGTTGCTGCGTAGATTAAGCCTGGAAGGATGTGATGCGAGCTGGGGGCCCTCTGCCCCCCGCACAGGCCAGATCCCATTTCTGTGGTGTGGAGACATTTGGCAAGGCTTAGGGCTGGAACAAGTGCTTCTTAATCCCCGTGCACTGGCTACAGGTATTCCAAACCCAGAAGCCTTCTGGGGCTGCAGAACCTGGTGGGTCCGATCCCAAAAATGCTGTACCTAAAAATCAGATGACGCTGCTTTGGGTGTGACAGGAACAACAGTCATGGGGCTGCACATCTAGCACAGAATGCCTCTTAGTTGAGAGTTACAAGCAGAATGTGTCTGTCACACAGTTATAACTTGGCTTGTTTTTATTGGGCCAGTTCCTTATTCTCTGAATGCAGTAATAACTCTCTCCTAGAGCTTCAGAGGATAAGAATCTGGAATCCGGCCTGGGGTTTAACCTTTGCTGAACATGAGTGTTTGACTCCTTATGGAATGTTGCAGTGGGACTTTCAAAATCCTTCATTCCCACGTTTGGGCAGTGGTGTTCGCTTAACCTTAGGTAGCATAGGCAGGGCGAGCTCAGATCAGCCCCCGTTCCTAGAGGAGCTGGCTACGTCACTGTGCTACAAAGAGGCTTAAATTGTGAACCGTGGGTAGAAAGGGCAGGGTAGAGTTGGGGTAACGCACCAGTGCCTGATCCCCACAGCTGTTGGAACACTTACCACTCCCTGAACATCTTTGACACCAGCATTTGCTTTGACATCTATGGCACAGATTTAGCCAGTAATGTCAGAGTATCATCATAGACATCTGTGCGGCTTTTAATTCAGAATTCTAAGAAAGGTTCAAGCCATAACTATGGTAACAACACTACCAATAACAAAGACCCAAACATAACCCTAAGTAATCGCTGCATTTACTATTCTCCCACAGCTGTATGCTTTTTCTGTTATGCAGAACTTAAGACTATTCCTTGAATTGTAGCTATTGTTTATGTACTATCACCTATTCTACACTGAAAGCCCCTTGGGGACAGAAGCCATATTTCAATCATTTTTGTAGCAAATATGGGACATTGAGAAGGACACGCATAGCCTTTGATATTAAATCTACTTGTGTTTGAATGCCAGAGCTTCCAAGGTCGGTGGCCCTTTTATGACTTAATTGGCTTCTCCAAGCCTCAGTTTACTTATGTGTAAAATGGGAATAACACCCTCAACATAAAGTTCTTGGTTCCTTTCTTTGCTTTGCATCTCCTTCCCTACCCCAGTATCTACTATAGTGTTTTACATGCATGTGGTAGATATATGAAATATTTGAACTACATTCCTTAAAAGAAGCAGCTAATATTGTCCAAACAGAAAGACACACTTTATTTAACAATCCTACATATGAGTGCATGAAAGAGAGAACTCAAGAAACCCAATGAACAGTCCGAGACCATAGGATACATTGGGGACAGGTCTCAGGTTAAAATCAAAACTCTTGAACCTTAAATAAGCTCTTCAAGGTCAGATAAAGCGTTCCCTGAATGTACGATTTCACAGTGGGCAATGGTCCATCAAGAGACAGAAGAGAGCAGACAGATGGCAGGGCTTCTGGAAATCTTATCAAGTCTCATGCGATTCCGGGACACACCACACAACAACATCAGGGCCTCAGTCAAAGGCATTAGGAGAGCAGAGACAGACTCCACAATGCCTGGAAGGTACATTATGTTCGCTAGAAGAATGTTGCCCACTGTGGCCCACACGCGAAGAGAAGGGAGTTAAGGCAGATGAGAAGAAACCACAGTACAGGTAACTCTCTATCCCTACCTACTCCTCCATACACTGGCCTTCCATTTCACACCTTACTGGAAAATAAAGAGCAGGAAAACAAGGAGTGCTTCAGACTAATACCACAAACGATATTTTGCAGACATAGCGAAGCGGCTGCTGCCAAAGGATTCCCCTACGGGGTCCTCTGCTGGTGCAGGGTATGCAGGGGAGCTCCACCTGGGGGCAGTGCCCCGCTGCCACCTTGTTGTGTTCTCACACAGTTTAGCCCATCCTTCATCATTCTGTGAGTAGTCAGTACAGACTAGTACCGGCAGTGCTAGTGTTCTGGCCTCCTGCACTAACTTAGTTACCCTCGGGGATCTCTAGTCTTCAAGTTTAAAGTCATTGGACTAGCTGATTTCGTTAAACGTATGAGGTGTAACCGTGACAGAAAATGTAATGAAGAAATTGGTATAGGTAAGTAAACTTAGAGGTAACGGCCACTATCTACTAAAGATCAGCCAGAGATTCTGATTAAACGTCCCTGAAGTGGGACGCCCACTGCCAATGGGAAAATAGGTTTCCATTCACCAAACCCATTGCAATGACATATTACTTAGGACAAGTCCATTGAACAAAGAGTGGGGCACTGAAGGCCACGCTGTGTGTAAAGTTGGCAGAGGGGCAAGGATGACAGCCACCAGCAGGGCCTTGTGGGTTTCTTCACAAATAGCATGTGCCACTCTCTTCCCGGGGGACTGACCTTCCCCTCTTCAAATCCCTGAACTGAGCAGGAACTTTGACCCTAGAGAACTTGATAAATGCACGTTTGCCATTAGGAGGGGAACCCTTAGTACTACTCCATCCTCCAGGGCATCTTTCCCCCTCATCTCCTGCCTCCCAGATTTGCAAAAGAGAAAGGGTGACACGTTGGAACTTGAGCATAACTTAACACTAAAGAAAATCTCCATAAAATGAGTCCACGCAGTGGCACATCCAATCACATTAGCCTTGAGAAGCTTAACTCAGAGAGCGGAATGTTGAAAATCAATCACACACCCAGCATCCCAGAAAAAGCCTTCAGCAGCCAAGAAACCACAAAGGTCTGAGTGTGTGACAGGGTACAGAAGATGGGAGGCACAGGTGGAATCAATGTACTTGCAGTTGTTTCCTCAGTACCTCCGATTTGATCATTTTGCTTTTTTTCGGTTTGTTTTGAGAGGCAAGACAGTTGGGATAAAACTGGCATCTAAAGTGCTTTCTTTTTAAGGGAAACACTAGAAAGGAGATATTAATTGACCGGGGGAAGCCCTGGGCCATTTCGCCCTACTTAGTGCTTTGCTCAGACGTTCTAGTGGAGAGACAGCATCGTCTCCGTTTGTCTCTCTTTGTCTGTGGTTCTTTATTAGGATAGAAGGGGAAAGAGAGCAGAGATGAGCATGAGAGAGAAAGGCAAAGACATGCAGGAGTTTACTGTGGGGAGGGAGGGCCCATAGCTGGGTGAGTATGGAAGCCAGAGGGATGGAGAAGAAGAAGGCAAGAGAAGGGAGAAGACAAGAGTTGAATACTCAGATGCCGAAGGCCCTCAGCAGATGATGTGGGGGACTGATGTGCTGGCCAGGAGGAGAGTCCAGAGTGGGTGGTGGGGACCGCGGTGAACTGAGGAACGCTGGCCTGTCTACCCAGCTCCAGCCTGCGCTGATCAGGAGAGAACATGGGCTTGGTGTTGCCGGGTCTTCTGATTTTTTCCCAAAGCAGTCTGGCATCCAAACTTTTATGTGAATTATTCTACTTCCTAAATATTGGTAAAATACTATTCATCATAAAAAATGCCTGCAGGGCAGATTTGACCCAAGGCCCACCAGTGTGTAGGCAAAGAACGAGTGACGAAAGGGTCAGACACCCGCCAGATAGGAATGGGTTGATTTTCACAAAACAGAGGGTGGCTGAAGAGGAAGAATAAAGAGAGAGCTGACAAAGAAGCCAAGCGGGATGCCGGATCATCAGTGCACGGGGGTGGCGGCTGACGTGTGCATCATGGAGTCTGGAATACAGGCATATCTCATTTTATTGCCCTTTGCAGATAATGCTTTTTTTTTTTTAAACAAATTGAAGGTCTGTGGCAACCTTGTGTGGAGCGAGTCAATTGGGGCCATTTTTCCAACAACACTTGCTTCATGTCTCTGTGTCACATGTTGGTAACTCTTGCAGTAGTTCAAACATTTTCTTTATTATTGTATTTGTTATAGTGATTGTGATCGGTGATCTTTGATGTTACTATTGCAAAAAGATTACCCCTTGCTGAAAGGCTCAGATGATGGTTAGCATTTTTTTTAGCAATAAAGTATTTTTTAATTAACGTATGTGCATTGATTTTTTTTTAGACATAATGCTACTGCACGCTTAATAAACTACAGTATGGTATAGAGATAATTTTTATATGCACTGGGAAACCAAAAAAAATCGTATGACTCACTTTATTGCAATATTCACTTTATGGCAGTGGTCTGGAACCAAGCCCACAATATCTCCGAAGTTCGCCTGTTCTTACTTGAACGCCAGGTTTTGCTGGGCAAGTTACTTGACCTCTGTGGGCTTCCACTCCCCCATCTGTGAACAGGGGAATGGTAGTGACCTTGCGTGGTTGTTGAGATGATGAGATGAGCACTCTTTATGGACGTGCCTGGCCTAGAGATGATGCTCCGTAGATGTTGGTTGACTTTCATCTTTTCCTTTTAGCAGATGGAATAGTTGGGTCCCAAGAAGGTAGCTCACTGGTCTGAAGGACCAGACTGGTATTCTCTGGAAAGCCATTTAACAGGCCATTGAGGAATTATGAGTCCTTCTGAGAATTCTAGGAAATACATGGAATTTCTCTTCGGAAAAAAATACATAGCAAAACACATACAAATACACATCACTTACAATTTCAGGAGGTCACAGGTCCTCTGAAACCTATCCATGAACTTCAGGTCAGGATCACTTACTTATAATGATTCTATCCCAAAGCATCAGAAAAGAGGAAGTATAATGATCATTGGCGACTGGTGTTGGTGAAGACAGGGTTAGACCCAGACGCAGAGCTTGGGATGGGCGCCTGGGAGGCGGGAGCGCGTACACATGTTTCACGCGCCTGCTGCTGTCGGCTGACTCACCTCTGCCCCTGCATCAAGGAAAAGGAATTGTCCATACCGCCTACCTGAGGACCCGTATCTGATGGAAATGTTTCCAAGGAGCCGAAGTGCTGCGGACAGATGGAATTGAGTGGGAGGCAAACTACCTTTGTCACTATTGGAAGGAGATGAGCTAAAGGAATGCTCCCCCGCGGGATTCCTGAGTGACAGGCTGACGGTGAGCTCTGCTGGGCCCGGTGGGCACGTCGAGATATTCGGAAACACCTTTCAGAAACAAAGTAGGAACCCAAGGCGATAATGGAAACCAGGTGCCCTCTCCCTGAAGGTAATGTCCTGCACATGTACTAACAAAACACTACCAGGTAACAGGTAGCAACCCAGCCACAATACACACCCATCTTACCTGTGTCTAAACTTTGCAGAGTAATCTTCGGAGACGTTTTGGAAATGCCACCTAAACCCATTCTTCACCCCTCAGCGATTACTACACTTGTCACAGAAATGACTTTATTATATAATTCCTCGTTCTTCCGTATTTACCTAAAACTCAAGATTGAGGCCTTCCAAGTGTTTCCTAAGAAATATATTTGTAAATAGGTCTGGTCCCTCTCGAGCTGAAGCATCTATGATTCTATTATTCTTATATGTAAATTAAAGATAAGAAAAGCTAAGAATCCTGCAGGGAGAAAGATCTGTGGAATGGGAAGGGGCCAAGGAGACCCCAAGCTGAGGCCAAGCCTTCCTCTCAGAGAAACCCGCAGGCCTCCCCCTGCTGGCCACCGGGAAGGGCGAGGATTTCCCCAGAAAATCCAAAGCCCTCAGGATCTGCCACATAAGGTTTGGGAATCTGTGTTCTCCTCAACTACCGTACTATTAAAGAAGGCAGGTGGTACTGGGACCTGCAGGAAATAAGCAAAATGTCTTGGAAAATTTTAATCATATAGGAATTTCCCAGGTTTCCAGTTCACGGGTTCCCATCTTTCGAGGTGTTTATTTTGGAAAATGGAAATCAGTGGCCCTGTTTCTTATTCATTGTTTAAAATAATGATTTCCTAAAAAGCATTTTATTATCTACCTCTCCCTTTACCACTGCAAAGAAACAGGAAGAAGAAGAATATATAAGCCGGAGTTCCATGTTCTTAAGTAGATAGGATTTAGACAATGTCCTTGAACTGTTTTCTGGGAGACCTGTGTCTTGTGAGTCCTGTGGGCTCCCCTGCACTCAGGATCTGCCGTGTGTGCAAAACAAAGACCAGAGTAAATGATGACTGGCCCAAGGTGACCTGTGGGAGGAAGTGGCTGTGGAGGCTTTAAACAGGGACCCAGTGGACTGAATCATCATTTTGACTGGAATTCTACCAAGTGGAACTCAAAAAGCTAGAAATTTCCAAAGGGAGGGATGGGGAAGATTCAAGGTCTAGTAGATTATGTTCAGTTGTAAAAATAAAGATTTATTTTTGCACCCCTGCACTTCATGGACTGCCATAACTATAAAACAGCAGAGGGGTTACGCATACTTTAGGAGAATTAATGTAAACAGGGCGCTTTGTTTCCATTTGGGGGATAGAAAAAGACAAGAAGCTCTTGTAAGAAAGAAGGCAAAAAATAAGGAGAATAATATTTATTGTGTTATATATGTGTCATTATGTGTACTTTACAGACAAGGAAAGTGAGGCTAAAAAATTCATTTACCTATAGCCACACGGAAGTGACCAAACTACAATTCAAAAATAGTGTATGTCCTTTCCCTACAAAAAGGAAGACAGAAATGTCAAAGATTCGTTCTGCCAGCCTCCCAATTTTCCCTCTCACAAAACTGAACCATTTCTTTCTTGCCCTCAGTGCTTCTTTTCACATTGCCCACAAGGTGGCAGCGTTTCTCCAACCACACAGTCGTCAGCAACTAAAGCTGGAGGAATCAGCTGATCTAGCTAGAAGTAGAAATCAGGGGACAACTAATACAAAACATATAAAAAGAGGAAAAGCTCCAAAATTGTGATGGTGTGCTAAAGGCATAAAGACTTTAAAACTCTACTTTCAAATTTAATAACTTCCAGCCTCTCCGTGTTTAAAAAAATTAATTCACAGCCGATTATTTTAGAGCTACCTTGTTCCACCACTTGATGGCGATAAAGACCCGTTTAACATCTAAAGCCCATTTTCTTTTTTGACAGTTCGTAATTCTGCACGCTACTGTACACAAAATAGACAAACAACAAGGGCCTACCGTACAGCACAGGGAACTATATGCAGTATCTTGTAATAACCTATAATGAAAAAGAATCTGAAAAAGGATATATATATGTATCTGAATCCCTTCACTGTATACCTGAAACTAACAACATTGTAAATTAACCATACTTCAATTAAATACATTTTTTAAAACTCCTATTGTTCCTGAAGTTATCAGTGGAGTTAAAAAAAAAGAAAGTTGGTAATTCAGTTCCAAAAGTTCAGCAGTCTGTGCCTTTATCCATAGTTCCCAGTCTCTTTCTGTTCAAGATGCTGTGAGTAGGTTGCCTGATCTTTCACAAGGCCCCCTTCCCTTCTGTCTGAGCTGTCTCTGGGAGCTAGCACAGGATTCTCAGACTCACACTTTCTCTGTGCTTGGTCTAATACACTTAGCAATTTTCCACCTCTAATCCGCATCCCTCCACAATTAACTAAGCCTTCTTGGCTTCCTCCTTCAAATTGTTTCTGAATTTCCAACTCCTTCCTGTCTGGCCCTATGCCATCCACACACCTAACTCCCATGACCCTCCATTACCATCATTCCACACAGCCTTAGACACCGACACTGTGTAATGCAGTTCCTAACTCGGTGTACCTAGTGGTGCAAGCAGCCCTCAGACAGCTCCTTGAAGCTGAGACCATGTCTCACGAAGGTGAGACCAGCTTTAAGCTTTCAGCAGAAAGCCTAGCGTGATGTCTGCACTCCATGTGGGTTTATTGAATGAACTGGTCATTGTGAAACTGCAATTTCCTTTGCTTCAGTGATGTTCATGATAAATTTCCCCAGAGGAGGCGCTCTGTCAGTACATCTGCTTTGACATGGGCCTTGCACTTGCCCTGGTGATCCATGAAGGTGATGATTGTAGGGGTGAGTCAATGTCACACGGGAGAAGGGGAGAATTTGTCCATGACGGGGGAGTACTGAGCAGTGTGCTGATCTGGAGGCCGTGACAGAAACCCTGGTGGGCTTCTACAGTGGTGGTGATCCCCCAGGCTGAAGCTTCATCCTTCTAGGATGGCCTGCTTCCAGGATCAACAGGCAACTTGAATGCAGTGTCAAGCCTTCTGTGGATTTTTTTTTTCCTTAGATGAGTTAAATTATACATCAAGATGCTATTGCTTTGGGCTTTTTAGCAATAATTTCTTGGCCGAACATTGAATGGAGAGGATTCAGGAAGCCACTCAGGAAATAAAGGAAAGGTTAGCAACTGGGACCTCTGAGGTGGGATGGGGAAAGCTGAAGAGGTGTCTTCTTCATAGCTCCTTAAGTATTTCAAGTTTGTTAAAGAAAGGAATTAATTAATAGGAGTTGTCCTTAGAGAAAGGAAGTAGTCTTCATGAAATCATGTCTATCTCTACTCTTTTTTCTTCTGTGACTGTAATTAAGGATGCTCTATTTTTCTTTTTCTTTTTCTTTTTTTTCATCTACCGTATTACCGCTCAGACTGCAACTTTGTGCCAAATGAGGCAATGACTTCTTGGCATTCAAATCATACACACGGGTGTTTGTAGACAGTTATCATATCATTAGTCACTGCCTAGTTAGACCTGCTTTCATGTTTCCACATAAATGAATCCCTCCTACTCCCTCAGTCATATCTGTCCTTACTCTCTGATCTTCTTCCAGTATTTCCATCTCTTCTGGGCCCCAGGGCACCTCACTGATGAGAGTTACCCAGAAGGAAACCAGAGTTACCCAGAAGGAAACCATGGTGTGTGGACTCGGGTTAACCCTTTTCATACCCTTTTCCAAAGTTGGAACCAGGAACAAAGAACCTTCATTATGGTGGCCACCTTACTTGTACAAAATGTCTAAACTGGTTTTAAAGTGCTTGACTATTTGCCAGCTGTACTCATAACAGAAAATTTGCAAGCGTACCTCTATAATACGTTATAATACATTTAATGTCTTTGTCCCCATAATGCTCAAACTTTATAACAGGGACAATAGCCTTTTGTAAAAGGGGATAGAGTGAGATTCAAGGAGAGCAGAGAAGATGGGATGGCGACCACAGGAAGAGGTCTTAACCTTGTGTGGGAAGAGACTGTCCTTGGAGAGCCCTGGCAAATAGTCACACTGGGTGCAGACACAAACCAGTTAAAAAGGGATGTGAGGAATAGATGGAGGAAGATGGAAGTTAGGTTGATGGTCCCCTGTTGACCTCAATTTTCTTGGTGAATCAGGAGGCAAGATGGTCAGCTAAGAGAGAATAGGACTGAGGATGGAAGGGGTTTTGAAAGTGAAGGCTGGGGGGGCAGGGAAGGGAAGGAGTGGGAGTTTGGGGTTAGCAGATGCAAGCTATTATATATAGAACAGATAAACAACAAGGTCCTACTGTACAGCACAGGGAACTATATTCAATGTCCTGTAATAAAGCGTAATGCAAAAGACCATTAAACATCATTTCTGTAAGAAAAGTGAAGGCTGGACTGACCACGGGAAGAGGGAATCATTGAGAGCCCGGCTAAATCTGGAAACCCTGACCGGGAAGCTTCAATCTGCACTCCCACAGTTTTCTTTTCCAGCCAATTATATCATCCATGATTGTTCATTCTGTTGAACATTCCTGATCCTGCCCTCTCTTCTCCATCCTAACTGCTGCTCTCTTGGTACAAGATTTCATCACTTTTCACCTGCACCTGATTGTTTCCCATCTCCCATCTCACACTGCCTGTCTTCCTTCTTTCTTGCAGCTGCCACAGTGACATCTCTCACCACCCAATCTGATCATGACTCCCTAGCTTAAAAGACATCCACGGCTCCCTTGGCCATGGGATGGAAACCATGTTCCTTTCCTCTGCATGTGATATTTTGGTAAATTGAAAAGTGGCAATGAAATTTTCCCTTCCCTGTGTGTATGCACCTTTGCAAACTGACTTTGCAGTTCTTCCCATCAAGAGATGGAGTCTATTTCTCCACTGCTTTAACTTGGGCTTGGGCGTGTGATTTGCTTTGGCTGATGGGACAAGAGCAAAGTTGACACATGCAGAGATTGAAAAAGCCCTCTCTTGCTTTCCTTTGAGACCTTTAGACATCCACGTGAGCAAGTCAGTGGATGACAGACCACATGGAGGGAGGGTCCAGGCATCCTAGACATTCCAGCCAAGGCCATCATCAACCCGCTAAACCCAGCTGACCACAGACACATAGACGAACCCAGCCTAGACCAGCAGAAGAACTGCCCAGCTCAGCTCACCCCAGATTTCCGACCCACGGGTTTGTGAGCCAAACCATTCAGTTTTCGGGTGGCTGAAGATTGGAATAGGGCCAGGGAAGTGAGGCACCCAGGGTGCAAAATGTAAGCAGGGCTCCACTCATATTTCCGTGACCCTGAATGTGAACCTCCTTACATTTTGTACCAAAGGTGCCTTACTCACTTCCCTCACCTCACCCTATAGTTCTGGTCCTGCGTAGTTGGTTACACAGCCATGGATAATGATAAAAGGATCTTCTCCATCTGGCTCCTGGAAGGTTTATTCTGACCAATCACAGTGCCCGTACCACGGCCACCAGTCCTTTAATCTCCCTGCTGTGTCCTGTGACATGTGTCCGGATAGCTGTGACTTATGACATATTGCCCTGTACTCCTGCTGACAGCTGCTGGGCACCAGTGTCAGGTACCTCCCCGAAGCTTTACAGCAAATTCAGAAGTCTGCTGATACAAAAAGTTCTGCTTGGACAAGGTTAGTGATGCTTATTTAGGCCAAGAGATTCTCAACCCTGGATTTTTGAACCAGGAAATTTTGAGAAAATCTGTCAGAGACCTAAAGTACTAATCCATTAACACCCGCCTGTGAGATCCCAAGGGCATCCTCGAATCTTGAATCGCCTTCCAGAATCAGCCTCCATCATGTGTCCATATACTGCAGTTCTGCTTAGACTTACTTGAGATCCCCGCCTCTCCTGAGCATGCTGGGATTTTTCCCCCTTGGCACCACAGAAGTCTAACCACACTATAGCTCTTTAGCCTGTTGTCCCTTATGTTCTATTTGCCGTTTATGTGGAGGAACACTGAGTCTATTTTTCTAAGCACACATCATTTTTTATACCTTCGCTCAACTTTTTCTTCTGCTAGAAGGCCCTCCCTTTCATGACTCTGAGAGAGGACTTTGTTGGTGTGCACCCAGATCCCTGGAACCATATGTGATCCTTTAACAATATCTGGCACCCTTCCTCTGACTTCTGCCTGCTCTGCAGCTAGTGGCTCCCTCCCGGCACCCAGGACCCTGAAGATGCCCTGCCTATTCCCGATATGCCTGGGAGTTTCATCCCCTCCCTCTGCTCGTCCATCATTGTAGCCCATTACCAGTGACAGACTGGTGTGGAAGTAGAGAAGCCCAGCTCTCTTACTCCAAGGAGGACAAACACCAAGGTGTCATTGACGATCCAGAGCTCGGGGTGAATCTGAGACTTCACGTGAAATGGCACTCTTGCTTAGCTTCTTCCCATCCTTATGATACAGCAAGTCCCCTGCATACGAACCTTCAATTGTGAACTTTTAAAGATGCAAACATGCGTTTGCATGCCCAATCACGTAAGTTCACGTGTCTGACATACAGACATTGTCCCATGCGTCCATCCCCTACAAGTGGTTGTGCTTTTGTGTAATTTGCTGTACAGTACTATATAGAGTACAGTAGTACAGTATCTTTATTTCAAGGCCCGGATGTCTGGAAGCAAGCTTAAAAGCAGCGGTGATGGGCTTCCCTGGTGGCGCAGTGGTTGAGAGTCCGCCTGCCGATGCAGGGGACACGGGTTCGTGCCCCGGTCCGGGAAGATCCCACATGTCGCGGAGTGGCTGGGCCCGTGAGCCATGGCCGCTGAGCCTGCGCATCCGGAGCCTGTGCTCCGCAACGGGAGAGGCCGCAACAGTGAGAGGCCCAAGTACCGCAAAAAAAAAAAAAAGCAGCGGTGATGTAGCTGGTACTGCTAAGAAGTGCCAGGAATTGGAGGCCCAGAGAAAGGACGAAGAGAGACAAGAGGAAGAAGGAACTGAAGAACCGAAGAGATTCACGACGCAGGGAATGGCGAGGGGATTTTCTTTATGTGAAGAGGCACCGTTAGTTTTTGAGGCACAGGACGGGAATGTAGACTTGTACATGAAGCCTGCAGCAGCCGTTCAGAATGCGTTCCAGTGCTCCCGTGTCATCTATGATGAGAATAAAAGAGCTACTACCCAGACATCTATGGGCCGTTTTTTCGAGAGGGTAGATAGAATAGAATCCAGCAAGGAACCAGAACCTGTGCCATCCACATCAGGCATGAGTGAAACTGCAGCTTGCCCTCCGTCTCCTATTGCTAAGGATCCCTCAGCTCTACCATCCCCCACCCCCTCTCCCTCCTCCAGTCGGTAACTCTTCTTGCCTGTTCACTCGATGCCAGCCCCTGGATGCCAGCTGTTGTACTTACTATTGTACTTTTCAAGGTATTGTACTATAAGAGCAAAAGTATTTTCTTTATTTTTTGTGTCTGTTTTTTATGTATTATTTGTGTGAAAAGTATTATAAACCTATTACAGTACAGTACTATATAGCTGATTGTGTTAGTTAGGTACCTAGGCTAACTTTGTTGGACTTAAAAACAAACTGGACTTATGAATGAGCTCTCAGAATAGAACTTGTTCGTACGTAGAAGACTTACTGTATCCTGAACTCCCTTACTGGCTTCTCCTGAGAACACTTCCCTTGCATGTATCCCCCTGCAAAATTCATACCTGTGCTTCTAAGTTATGCTTAATTATCACTTCTGTGAAGTGTCGCTGACCACCTAGGGAGAGAGAATCAATCACTCCTTCCCCTGTGCCACTGCTGACTTCTCCAGCAACTTCAAAGCTTGCATTTAAGCAAGTCCATGTTTACAAGTCAACGAACTGTCTCTCTTATTGGTCAGTGAGCACTTTGAAGGCAGGGGTATGGTTACATTACTATCCATGAGAATATCTCCTGTAACCATTAGGGACACAGGACATATTTGTTCATTAGAAAATTATTTCCATTGACTTGAAATCTTCCTTGTAATCTTCACTTTTGGACCCTTACTCTTCTCTTTTACACAATAGACTAAAACCTTCTGACAGTGGTTATTTCTCACCAGGTTTTCCCTTCAGGCTCAACAACTCTGGGTCCTGCCAAAGTCTCACCTGGCTTTGGTTCCTAAAACTTCACTATCCTTATCACTGTCTTCTTGGTGCTCCGGAGTTTATCAATATCCCTCTAAAAGCTTCAGAACTGAAAACAATAGGATGAAAAAATGTTAGGATGGAATAATACAGATATGGTTTAGCAACCCAGTTGGCCACAGACCTCTAGTCTTCCTCCATCTGGATGCGGGATTTTTCTTAGTGAGACTGAGATGGCTGCTAAAAGCACCTGTGTGATGTCACACTATTGGTCCAGTGGAGAGACAGGTCAATTTAAATCACTAGAGTCCTTTACATGAACTTTGTAAGACCCATCTTCTCCACTTGAATTTACAAGAGTGAGTTTGGAACCTAACAGTCTGTCAAGCTTCATCTGATTTGTTTGTATTATTGTTTTATGGCAGCAAAACAAAATGTTTTGAATATTGATGCCACATCGGTTTTGTGACCTTTTCAGTCTTCATGCTGGTCAGTGATAAAAATGAGGGCAGACCAGGACAGAGTGAGAATGCTGTCATTCCGTTCCAAACCTGTACCCAGGCTACACTGACACCCACCCACAGTCTGTGGGCACCATTGTTCAGCAAGCTCTGAATTCTGTGCTGTGAAAGGCCTGAATTTGTTCACCAATAGAATAAAATGAATACTTATCTGAAAACTTGGCAAAAATCAAGTGTTCTTATGACTTCAAAATTTTCCTAATCTATGGAGTGAAATTACAGAGCAATTAAGAACATGAATTTAGAGTCTGACACAGATACATCTGAGCTGTGGCGCTCAGTTTTTGTGACATTAAACAAGTTTCTAACATGTATATGCCACAGCTTCTCTACCCCTTCAGTAAGCATAAGAATGGTTTCTATTGCATAGGATAGCTGTAACTGAATGAGTTTATCTCTATCAAGAGTTTAACAGAGAACCTAACATACAGCAGTAAGTTCAATACACGTTATTACAAACTAATGGGCACATTGGGGAGGGGCTTGCTGCTTTAGGGGAAGCAATTCTGGTCACCAATTCAGCGTGTGGAGGGGGTTTTCCCACTCTTACCAAGCAATTCTCCAACACCAACTGGGGCTCCTACAATTCAGCTGAATTCTGAGTCGGATCCCACAGGCTAAGGGCACAGTCCTACAAGGCTGCCTGCCTCCCCCTCTTCAGATGCCAATCGCAAGTCCGGGCTGTCACCTGTATTTCTGACATGTTGGCTATATTTTGAAAATTCCCACAACCTTCTCCTTGGGTTTGATTAATTTGCTAGAGTGGCTCACAAAACTCAGAGACATATTTACTTACTAGACCACCAGTTTGTTATAAAAGGATATAACTTGGGAACAGCCAGATGGAAGAGATGCAAAGGGCAAGGTACAGGGAAAGGGCAGGGAGCTTCCATGCCCTCTTCGAGCACTCCACTCTTCCCGAATCTCCACGTCTTCACCAGCCCAGACGTTCTCTGAAGACCCTCTTTTGGGTTTTTATGGAGGATTTATTTCATAGGCATGATTGATCAAATCATTGGCCATTGGTGATTGAATCAACTTCTAGGCCCTCTCCCCTTCCCTGGGGTCAAGGGATGGGGGTGGGACTAAAAGATCCAACCCTTTGATCCCATGATTGGTTCATGGTTGATTCTCCGGGCAACCAGCACCCATCCTTACGTTTGGTCCAAAAGTCACCTCATTAATACAACAAAAGACGCCTTTATCACTCTCGTCACTTAGGAAATCCTAAGAGTTTAGGAGCTGTGTGCCAGAAACAGGGACAAAGACCAAATATGTAGTTCTTACTCTAAAGCACAGTATCACAGGGGAGGATCAGTCAGAAGGCCTCACTGAGAAGGAGACATCTGAGCCGAGCTGATGAAGAAGAGGGACTGAGCCATGGAGCTGTCTGGGGAAGACTGCTCCAGGCCAAGGGGATGCTTAGGACAAGTCTTAGTGTGTGTGAGGACTAACAAGGTGAGCGTGACTCGATCTGAATGAACAAGGGGGAAGATGGTGGGGGCGAGGCAGAGTTATGTCTTTCTTACAGGACCTCGGATTTCACTTTGAGTGAAATGTGAAAGCACTTTAGGAATGTGAATGATGGGATGGGTGGCATAAGGGGACCGTGCTCTAAACCAACCACCCTAGCTAGTATGTGGCATAGGGGCCATAGGAAGGCAAGGGTTTGGGACTGTTGCAATAATCCAGTAAAACATGATAGCAATCCAATAAAACATGATAGCATCTTGACGGGGGAAATGCTGGAAGTGGAGAGAAGTATTCAGTCTCTAGATGTATTTGACGGTGCCGTCTGCAGAACTATTGAAAGAGAGAGGGGTCCAGGGTGAGGCCAAGTGATTCGTTCTGAGCAACCCAGAAGATCGAATGGTATTTATTGAGTGGAACAATGAGAAGAGACACAGATTGGGGAAGTGTATCCATCAGGTTATGCTGTGGTAACAAACAGACCCCCAAGTTTCACTCGATTAACCCACAAAATTCTCTCTGTCACTCATAGTGCATGTCTACTGCCATGGCAGGGAGCTCTTCTCTGATTATTAATCTGGGGACCCAGGGGGACTGAGGCCCTAGGGACCCTAGTGAATTGTACTCTGGCTTCTCAAGCTCCTGCTGGGAAGTGAAGTCACTTCCCCTCACATTTAATCGGACAAAGCCACCACAGAGCTCTGCCTAACTTCAAAGGAGATGATGGGAAATGCAACCCTACCACATGTCTGGGAATCCGAGAGGTGAAAATATTTGGTGACTAGTACCAATGACTACCGCTGAAGAGAAAATCAGGAGGTTTTTTGTTTTTGGTTTTTGGACACACCATCCAAGTGGAGGTGTAGTGGACAAGTTTGAGGCCCAGGGGACAGTAAGGGGTGGACCCTAGGTTGTGGAACCAAGAGTTATATAATTCTAGGGGAAGTTTTTCTAAGTCAAAGAATTCAAGGGGGAGGGATAAATTAGGAGCTGGGAATTAATATATACACTACCAAATGTAAAATGGATGGCTAGTGGGAAGCTGCTTCATAGCACAGGGAGATCAGCTCGATGCTTTGTGACCACCTAGAGGGGTGGGATAGGGAGTGTGGGAGGGAGATGCAAGAGGGAGGGGATATAGGGGTATATGTATGAGTATAGCTGATACGCTTTGTTGTACAAGAGAAACTAACACAACATTGTAAAGGAATTATACTCCAATAAAGATATAAAAAAACAGTATGTGTCTCTCCCCCCCCTCAAAAAAAAACCCAGATACACAATACTATGTACAAAATAGATTAACAACAAGGACCTACCATATAGCACAGGGAACTATATTCAATATCTTACAATAATGTATAATGGAAAAGAATACGTATATGTGTATAACTGAATTACTTTACTGTATACCTGAAACTAACACAACACTGTAAATCAACTATACTTCAATTAAAAAAAAAAGACAAAGAATTCAAGACTCAATTCAAAATTAGGTACAGCATCTTAGAAGGGGTTGTACAAGTGAGAGGCCCTAAAGGTTAAGCTATGCAAGCTTCGAAGTGAATCCATCTCTGAGAAGAAGGCGTAGCACTGCAGATGGGGTGTCACCCGGTAACAGTCACCGGGTGACAGAGGGTTTTAAAGCAATGAGACCGAATGAAGTATGTAGTGATGATAAATAAAGGAGTCCCTGATCCCTGGGGTAATCCAGTGTTTTGAGATTAAGAAGCAGTCAGCAAAGGAAACTGAGAAGTAGCCAACGAGATAGATTTGATAACAAAAAAATTTTTTCTCTTTACATGGACTTTGTGCTTGCTCCCTTATACTCTGCTATTTATTTTTTATTACATCTCTTTTCTTGAACTACTGCAAAATGGAGAGTCCTAAATCATTTGACTTTTCACACCAGCATTCAAAAACCTGGGGTGGCCTCAGATCAATTCAGTTCAAAGAGAAATTCAGCATTGAACCAGCAGTATAAGGAGAAAGAATAGACTACAGGTCAAGAGAGGAAATCTTAACTTCTAGCCCTGTCACCAATTTATCAATTCACTAGCTCCGGGTCACATAAATCCTCTGGACCTTAGCATATGCATCTATAAAATGAGGGCTATATTATTTTCTCCAGAGTCCTTTATGACTCTGCCATTTCACCCACATATTCCATGTCACCATGGGTTGGAACTCAGGACTGGATCACATCAGTTTTCATGATATGTATTTAATAGCATTCACTGATTTGTGTAAACATTTCAAGTTCCCTATTCATTTTATGTTGATTAAGATTGATGCACTTGAAGGTAATAAATAAAGTATGGAACCTTAAAAGGATGTTTGGCAATAAAATGGAATGATTGTAGTTGCAGAGTTCAAGGTAAACTGTATTTACCTAATACCTTTATAAACCTCCTCTTTACTTGAGGGATTTAATTAACGGCAGACTCCAACTAACACATAATTTAATCATAAAAGAGACAGTTTTCTAGGGCTGCTGTAGCAAAGTACCACAAACTGAGTGGCTTAAACAGAAATGTACTTTCTCTGGGCTCTAGAGGCCAGAAGTCTGAGATACAGGTGTCAGCAGGGCTATGATCCCTCTGAAGACACAAGGGAAGGCCTCTCTTCTACCTTCTGGTGGTCCCTTGGCTAGTGGCAGTGTAACCCCATCTCTACATGATGTTCTCCCTGTGTATGTTTGTCTTCACATTTCCCCCTTTTGAAGGATACCAGTTGTATTGTTTTAGGGCCCACGCTAATAACCTCACTTTAACTTGATTACTTCTGAGAAGACCCTGTCTCCAAATACGGTCACATTCTGAAGTACTGAGACTAGGAGTTGCACGTAGGTACCAATTCTAGGTGCCAGGATTCCAACACATCTTTTTAGGGGGGAAACAATTTGGCCCATAACACAAACGACTGCTGTCCCCAGCCTCAGTTCCTCTTCATCCTCAAGGACATCCACACTGTGAGTCTTCTCCCAGGGCTTTTATCTCTGCCTTCTTAACAGTTTATGAATCTATTTCCTCCTCTCTATCTTCCCTGTTTCACCTCAGACCCTCCTAACTTATTGTCTGGTCTAAGACAAGGATTTCCTATCCAGTTCCTCTACGTTATTCTTTTTTTCTTTTTCTTTTTTTTTTGCGGAACGCGGGCCTCTCACTGCTGTGGCCTCTCCCGTTGCGGAGCACAGGCTCCGGACGCGCAGGCTCAGCGGCCATGGATCACGGGCCCAGCCGCTCCGCGGAATGGGGGGTCTTCCCGGACCAGGGCATGAACCCGTGTCCCCTGCATCGGCAGGCAGACCCCCAACCACTGCGCCACCAGGGAAGCCCCTCTACGTTATTCTTATGATCACCCCTACTGCAGCCCCAATTCTCCATCCTCCCCACTGCCTCCCCTCCCCACTCCCTCCCCTCAGCACCAATTCATCCTCTGCTGAGCAGCCAGTGTTTTCTTGCTAAAATTCACCTCTGACCTTGTCACCTCACTGCTAAAATCCCTCAGTGGTTTCACATAGACCTTTGGCTATAGTGCAATTTCTCAGCACAGATCTCCAACCTCTCCTCTAGATCCTGACTACGTCTCAAGCCTCAGCTTGAACCCTAACTCAGCCGTAACAAACACGAGGTGGTTCTTTGAATAGTGTATTTTGTTTGTGCCCTATAGGAAAGCTGCTCCCTGCATATCAAGAGTCTCTGTGTCGGGCTTCCCTGGCGGCACAGTGGTTGAGAGTCCGCCTGCCGGTGCAGGGGACACGGGTTTGTGCCCCGGTCCGGGAGGATCCCACATGCCACGGAGCGGCTGGGCCCGTGAGCCATGGCCGCTGAACCTGCGCGTCCGGAGCCTGTGCTCCGCAATGGGAGAGGCCACAACAGTGAGAGACCCGCGTACCGCAAAAAAAAAAAAAAAAAAAAAAAAAAAAAAGAGTCTCTGTGTCAAGTGGGAAAAGGTACCCTATCCGGGAGGATGAATTACAATGAAGTCCCCCTTCCTCCTGTTGGAGGCAGCCTCCGTATATGTTCATACGCAGCTTGGGGCTGGATTTCAGTGCCCACTCCTCCTCTACTCCAGCACAGAACTAAATAATATAACCATGTATGGCTTCCCAGCCCTGTACACACATGCAGTAGGAATTCCCCAGGCAAACATTCATAAGATCTCAGGTTTGCATCTGCCAGGAAAAGCTCTCTGATCTCCCAAGCCGATTAGCTAAAGAATAGAGGATTCTGTGGGAACATCAAGGCAGGACGGACTCCCAACACCTGTTGCGCTGCAAGGTGGTTTCCTCAGCGGAAGGTGAGCTCCTTCAACATAGGCGCTGGGTCTTAGTCACACCCCACTATGTCAGTACTCAGCATGGTGTGTAGCATACTCGGTACATCTCAGATGAGATTTTTCCATTTTTTTCTTGACAAGTAGAGAATCTGTGAATTCAAAAGTGCTGGAATAGCTGAAAACACCACAAGTTGCTGATGGTGTGAACCTGGGCAAAGTCCCACGCAGGCTGGCCTGCTCTGGAGGGAAGCTGCTTAGTGCCAGGGAGTCGTCCTAGATGGTGGTTCTGGTCCCAAGCCATTCACCAAGCAGCTTGATGGCTAGAGGAATCAATCCCTTGTTAAAACCTTTAAAGCTCTTCTATTTTGTGGTTTTATAAGGTTCTCTTGTCCACATTTCTCCCCTCGCTGCCTAAATTTAAAAATTTTTCTCTACTATATGCCCTAAAACTCCACCAGCTAGAAAGTGAACATGAAATGATTCTCAGTCAATCACACAATCATATGAGTTAGATTGATAAATTTAAACCTTCAAATTGCTAGTTTAAATCAACAGTCCCGGAAGAAATGTACATCTTGATTTGGAGAGAGGAGTGAGGGGAAGCTCCAGGGCACAGACCATGTGAAGGTAGAAGGATGGGAGCTGGGACTGTGCCAGCCTTACTGGGAAGAGTGTTGTCTGTTATTGACAAGGCTGAGTTTCCTCCATTCATCCCCTATCATCTAGGGCACATGACTGCTGACCTCCTGGGGCCCAGGCCCATTCCAAGCAAGGATAATTGATAGGACTCTTTGTTAAGGCAAAGAAAAGAGACCCTATAGATACTACAGCACCTGGGAATTGTGCTGAAAGAGGTGGCCAATCCTGGTGGTAATAAAACTCTCTTCCTTCATGCCTTCCATGAGGGCAGAGTAAAACTCCCCTCAGGTTCTTTCCAGATTGACAGAGGACTGGCTGAAAAATTAACACGAGAAAAACCAAGCACTGTTTGTATCATACTCTGAACTCTCTGAATAGAGGAAGTTCTATTTGTAAGATTATCTTGGTAATAGACCTGCACCCCCATCTCCTTATAAAATTTAAGGGCAGAGCTAAGGGATCCCATCGCAGCAGGGCTGGATTTATCTGTAAGCCAAGAGAATACTCTGAAGGAAAAAAAAGCATTTTACAAATCCTGAGCCTCTGTGGGGACACCTAAGAATCCTGTGGGTTAGCCTTATTTCTCATCTAAGTTTAAACTGGCTGAGAAAGCGAGCCCCCCGCTAGCTCTTCTCTGCCCTACCCAAAGGCCTTGATCATTTTTGAATACGTGGAGAAGGGCTGGTGATGCCTATTATTTTCCAGAATTTTATGAACTTTATTTTATGGAGTCGGTTCAGGAAAGTACTGTAATTAAAAATAATCCTCTGGGACTTCGCTGGTGGCACAGTGGTTAAGAATCTGCCTGCCAATGCCGGGGACACGGGTTTGAGCCCTGGTCCAGGAAGATCCCATGTTGCCACGGAGCAACTAAACCCGTGCGCCACAACTACTGAGCCTGCGCACCACAACTACTGAAGCCTGCGGCCCCAGAGCCCATGCTCCACAACAAGAGAAGCCAATGAGAAGAAGCCTGCACTCCACAATGAATAGTAGCCGCCACTCGCTGCAACTAGAGAAAGCCCGTGCGCAGCAACAAAGACCCGACACAGCCAAAAATAAATTAATTAATTAAAAAAAAAATCCTCCTAGTTATCTAGTTCTATTCATTTACCTAATACCTATTTTAACAGCTAATAGTTTGTAGTTTCCCAAGAGAACAGAATTTCTTACTTCATTGTTTTCTTATTAGATCTTAAATGTTGAGTATTACAGAAGCTTCCAGCACTGCTAATGTCACACCTCTTCTTAAACTCCCACTTGCCAAAGATTTTTTATTTACATATCCCTCTACAGTTTTCTCCCTCTTCTGAGTTGTTTGCCTTTTTCTTCTCTGATCTTTTCTCTTTTGGGGAGGTCTTCCTGGATTAGAATTCATGGAGCATTTGTAGCCCAAGGAAAGAAGGTATCCATCCTCACAAGACTGATCCATGCCCTTGCTGGTTTCCCTCCATGTAGGACTTCCCGTAAAAGGTATGTCAAATTCAGGAGTTTACCACTGTCTGGACAGTCTTCAGAGAAGGTCCCCAATCATTTTCAAAAAAAGGAAATTTGACAAAATGCAGAAGGGGACTCTGATCATCACGTGTCTGGGTCTTGATATTTTAAGCCAAATAGTGATTCATCTGTGAATGACTAGGTGTGAACAGGCACTTTATATATGATTTTATCTACATAAACCAGCATAATTGCAAGAGCTGCCATGGCAAAGATGTGTTCTACACAACAAAGTATTTTTGTAGTCTTTGGAAGCTGTGCTTTCTTCATCTAGCACCTTTGAAATCATACAACTGGTTTTGCACAGAGGGTATTTTCTGGTTTCTGGTCTGGGTAGCAATCTCTCTTTACTATAAAGAACTCTATCCAGTGTGTGGCACGGGATTGGAGGGGGTAGCTGAGCCTTTATCGCTTCTTTGTCTCCAATCAAATAGCAATTAGCCTCTTATCCCTTCCCTCTTCAAACACAACAAACAAAACACAAAATTGCCGGGCAGGAGGAAGGGAAGTTTGAAGCACAAATGCAGGATGCTGTTATTTACTTGCTAATTCACCTTTCTGTCCAGCAATCTGAGAAAGTGCTTTCCCAAACCACAGACTCTCAGATCCGGACCGGCCAGTCCTCGTCAATTAGTCCAGACCCATTACTTCCTGATGAGGACACTGAGGTCTAAAAGGCGGGGAGACTTCCCCCAAAGCCCCAGAAATCTAGGGAGGGTGAGGTTTAGCACACAATCCTCCCATTCTTTATCTAATACCCTTACAGAGTGTATTTCAGATTTATCCCATGACCTTAAACAGTCAGTTCCAGTTTTTCTTTTAATGATGGATTTTTATATTGGTTTTTGTTTTTTTTTCCCCTTGCGGCACGCGGGCCTCCCACCGCCGTGGCGCCCCCCACCACCGCGGAGCACAGGCTCCGGACGCGCAGGCTCAGTGGCCATGGCTCACGCGTCCAGATGCTCCGCGGCACGCGGGATCCCCCCGGATCGCAGGGCACAAACCCGCGTCCTCCGCATCGGCAGGAGGACTCTCAACCACTGCACCACCAGGGAAGCCCCCAGTTTTTCTTTTAATGATGGATTTTAATATTGTTTTTAAAGATGGAGTTCTTGTCATGATTATTAGCTGTATACTAATAAACACAGAGGTGTGTTAATCTAATTACTAATCATAATAAAAACAAAGCCCTCAGTGCTTTGGATTTCCTTTGCTGATCTCTGAGGATAGTACCACCCATGAGAATGGATCAGAATCACTTGAATTTACGCTCATTTCCAAAGTCCAGGTATTGTAGGGGGACGAGATTTATTCAACTCCAATAAAGCAAAAACCTGTGAAGCTCCAATACCAAGACCGATAACCGGCTTGCTCATGGGTTCAGCATATATGTACTGAACACACATGAACTCCCCACATGGCTCACCTGCACTTACGAGGATCCATAATCACATTGCAAAAAAATGAACAATGTCTATGGTCCTCCAGCTGCTGTGTCTCAGCCAAGTTAACAACACACTCTGTTGAACTGACTTTCCCACAGTGATTCATCCAGAGAAAGATGATTTCACGCTAACTTTCATTTTCTCCAAGCAGCGTAGGTGGAAAGAGGGAAAGAAAGCAAACTTGGTTTCATGGTAGAAAACCCAATGGTTTGGCACTCTTCAAGGAACACATAATTTTCTTGCTTATTCTGAGAAATATTAGTTTCCTTCTTTAATTCTCTAAATTGTGTTCCATAAACCATTACCTAGAAGTCCTAAAATGTTGGATGCTGTGCACGTTTAAACTTAAGTATGCTAACAACTAACTATTCTAAGACACCTGCCTCGTGCCGCCTAGAATGTGAGTACACATAGGGATGTTTCATTTCTTATTAGATCGAATCTCAGAGAAATGAAGCAGGGTTTTAGCCTTGTGGAGTGGGGTTTAAGCTTGTTGAAGGCTGCTAGCACTAAAGAGGGAATTGGCTACCTGGGAATTTCCTCATTGCATTAAGTAAAGAAAAAAAAATGCATCCTTTAAGACGAGTTGATGCTTAAGTACAGAATTAAGGCATATTTTGAATTAGGGTCTATTTTGCACGGAGCTGGCCTCATTTGCTAGTTTTGAATGACAGGTCCTTAATCTTCAAGGTTTGGATACATACACCTCAAACCACAACATCTCTTCTGTTAGCCTTGTGTAGAGTCAAGTGATCTTGATTACATGAAGCAGAGAACTGAGGCAATTATCTAACCATTCAAACCCAGAAAATAATTTTGGCTTAACTTATCCAGGAAGTGCCCCAATTTTCTATTAAAACTCTGGAATCCCAGGTCTGACAAAAGTCTTTCCTTTTAAAATGTCTTAAGGGTAAAGTTAATAGAGAGACCATCAGAATCTCTGAGTTTGATATGTTTAGTTAGTTTCCGGGTCACTAAGCACATTTTTCTCCAGGAAGCAAATTCAGGAATTCCTTTGTACCCTTAGCTCCAAAAACTATTTAGCTTAACACTCTTTTCTATCCTTGGTTGTGTGCTCTCCATCAGCATATCAAGACACGTTTGGAATAGAGGCAGAGGCTTTTGTTGAGACGGGCCACAGGGTAAACAGAATGCACCAAAGTGGAAGGCAGAGCATGTCAGTCATCTACAGTTGAACATTCCTGTGTAGTTTAGCAACTCACCTTCCAGTGCTGGGCTGCGCTTTCTTGGGATTCTAAGTGCAGGAGGCAGATGGGCAGCAGTTGGAAAAAGAAAGTACAGAGAGAAGCAGAAGTGTGCTAAAGGTACAGGACGGGTGAGGAAATGGCAGGGGTGTCAGAGCCGGGTCCAGTGGAGAGGGAAAGCTGACAACCTTCAAAGACAGAGGCAAGTCAACCCTTTTCCAATGATTTTCTTTGTTAGATGAAAGGTGGGCCACAGCTGGGGAACTCGGGCCTGTGTCCCCAGACAAGGGACACTTCAAATTGTGAAAGGAGCTCTCTGCCTTCCCCACCCAACCCAGCTTGTTGTGAGGCTCCCTCTGGCCTCAGCTCAGAGCCTGCTGCTTAGGAATTCAGGGCGTACCTGGACAGAACTCTACCTGAATCTACATCTAGGGGCTGACATCACACGATGCTGCTTATGCTTGTGTTTACCCAGGCTTCCACCCGGCCACAGAAATGATCTACGCACCTAGACCCAAACCCACAGACGGTGCACAGAGGAGAATGGTGACTGATTTCCACAGATAGGTTAGTACCTGGTTTAAACCACTGGCTTATCTGGACATGAAAACAAGAGACAGGTATGAGAATGGTAACTCTTTCTGTGAAGACTTTTTGTTTAAATAGCCTTAGAATCTCTAAGAATCCCTAATTTGTTAAGTCTAATACCACTTTAGGAAAATATTTCTCAGTAGCCACATTTATGTATCTAATGCCTTAATAGAGACCTTAGAGCATTTTTGCAAACTCATTGTAATGCTCAGAACAACCACTTAGAGAGTAGAGGTCAGCAAACTTTCTTTCTGTAAAGGGCAGAGAGTAAATATCTGAGGCTTCGTGGGCCATCCAGTCTCTGCTGCAACTACAAGACTCTGATTTGTAGCAGAAAGCAGCCATGAGAAAGTGCGTAAGCAAATGAATGTGTCTGTGTTCCAAACACTTCATTTATGGACGTGGAAATTTGCATTTCATGTAATTTTCACGTATCAAGAAATACTCTTCTTTCCATTTTTTTTCAACAATTGTCACCTTGTGGCTCAAACAAAAGGGGTAGACTTGGCCAGCAGCCCATCACTTGAAGACCCCCAGACACAGAAGGCTGAAAGGTGGACATTGTTGCTGTCATGGCAACACATGCAAGGTGCAGAGTTCAGGGAAAGGCAAGGCAGCAGTGCTGCAGGGAGCCTCGCTCCGAGGGTTCCAGGACCAGCAGCATCAGCATTGCCTGGGTCCCACCCCAGACCTACAGAATCCACATCTGCAGGTCAGCGAGATCCCCAGGTTCTTTGCAAGCTTGAAGGTTATACTGAAGTCTCAGAAGGCTTGGCAGTGTGATCTCAAGGCTGGGCTCTGGAATTAAAGGTCTAGTTCAAATCTTTGTGTCTCTCATTAGTTATACAGCCGCGGACAAATTATTATTAATATGCCTGTTTCCACGCCTAAAAAGCGAAGATGACGATCCATGGCGAACACTTAGAAGTGCCTGGCAAGTGATGCTTATTAACTGTTTACTATGATTGAGTTTCAAAATATCAAAGGCCCACGCACATACTCCTAAAGGCCACTTCCCCAAGGACAGACACATTTTCAGCCGGTCACTTGAGTTGAACAGCTGAGACTGCAGCTCCCCCAATACCCCCCACCGATCCCATCCATTAAAGAAAACAAAGACACCACAACTCCTGGCCGCAGAGTGTCAAATATATTGATGGTTGTAAAGGGACAGCTTGGAGACATTTTAGGTCCGCTGAGATGGCGTGCAGCATACAGACATGCTCTGTTTTTCTGAAACCATGTCATTAAGTTTGCAAATACATCTCTGTTTTGAACATGATGTCTTTTTTTTTTCATTAGCACAGTTTACTACTACAGTTTCTCCTAGAGTAAATAAATATAATGGCTGTTTGCAGAGCCACTACAGATTTATTTAGATGTTTAACAAGGTGAACTATTTCACAATTAGTTCGACCTCTGAGTCAACAGCAAGATGTTTTTCATTTGTTTTGTTCACTGCTCTAGTGGGCGGGGGTTATCTTTTCCAATCTGTTCTCTGTTCACATGTTTAGTCGCCAACAGACTGTGAAAGGTGGTAGTGAAAAATAAGTCTGTTTAAAAAATTAAACTGTAATTAGGCCATGGGTTTTTTCCCAAGACACTTAAAGTCAGATAATTTAAATTTACAAGAGGAAAAAAAAATAGGCATCATGGAAAACTAAGTAACAAAAACACTACTGAAAAACACATCTGTAGAACACAGTGGTCAGTTGTAAACAGCTCAGAAGGGTAAAGAGAACAGAAGGTCCTTCTAGAATGTTACACAGTCCAATGACAAACTCTGCTTTTTTTTCTAGTGGCTATTTTCCTACCACAGTGTTAGCTTCATTATTATATTAAATAACTTATATGGGTAAAAAGGAGTTTGCTAACCAGCAGCCAACTCAAAACCTTGTAGGAAGAGGGAGGAGGGGAATTCACAACACAGCCCGAGCTCAGGGAAACAAAGTCCGCAGTTGGCATCCAGCCAGCCTGACCCCTCCCGGCAATACCACTGAGCTGCAGTTTGGGATCTAAATGGAGGGCTTGCTTCCCCTCCCTCTTCTCCCTTTTTCTTTTAAGTTAACAAAGAAACATGGGCTTCCTAAGAGCCAGCACTCAGCTGGGCAAGTCCCATTAGCAGCAAATGTTGAACCAAATTAAAACACACACACACACACAAAAGAAAGCTCCATCCAGATGCAGAGCTGTGATTCACATGGAAATTCCAGGAGATGAATCATTGCAGAGCTGGGATCTTTAGAGGATTCGTCCCCAAGTGTCCTCAGTGAACATTACAGTCTCACAAAATTTGAGTCAGTCTGTCAGCTGTGGGGAATAAGGTCCCCGTCTGCTCTTGAGGGAGCGTGCTTGCAGGGACTTCATGATTTTTTGTGGCACTAGATGCCCGAAAACAAAGGCCAGCCCCTCGATGATCTGCTTGAACGCAGCAGCAGCTAGCAGCAGCCAGCATCCCGTGTGTTAAACTCTGCCCAGGAGGCTGGACCTGAGTAATAAAGAAGATAAGATAAGAAGGAAGGTGGCAAATGATCTGAATGAGGATGAAAATCCTCACCTAATACTAGTTTCATCTTTCCCATGTTTGACGTTTGATTTTACATAGTTTAAAGTAAGTCAGACAAAGACAAACATCATATGGTATCACTTGTATGTGGAATCTAAAAAAATGATACAAATGGACTGATTTACAAAACAGAAACAGACTCACAGACGTAGAAAACAAACTTATGGTTACCAAAGAGGAAAGGTGGGGGGAAGGATAAATTAGGATTTCGGGAATAACATATACACACTACTATATATAAAGTAGATAAACAACAAAGAACTATACTCAATATTTTGTAATAACCTATAAGGGAAAAGAATCTAAAAAAGAATATATATATAACTGAATCACTTTGCTGTACACCTGAAATTAAAACACTGTAAATCAGCTATACTTTAATAAAAAATAAATTAATTAAAAAAAATTTTTAAAGAAGGACAGAAAAATATTAAGCATTGAAGTCCTTCAGGTTTTCTCAGAGAAGTGCTAGTCACTTAAATATATATTAGTGGAGATGGCCAAAAACCTAGCCCAAGATCAAGTTAATGAAGGCTCCCAAGTGACTATGGGAAGAAAAGAAAATGGGTTTGTCTACCTGGTACATAGGCACATGGGACTTCCCTGGTGGCACAGTGGATAAGACTCCACGCTCCCAATGCGGGGGGGGCCTGGGTTCGATCCTTGGTCAGGGAACTGGATCCCACATGCATGCTGCAACTAAGAGCTCACATGCCACAACTAAGGAGCCCGTGAGCCACAACTAAGGAGCACTCCTGCCACAACTAAGACCCAGTGCAACCAAATAAATAAATAAATATTAAAGAAAAAGAAAAGAGGCACATGTTCCCAGAGTCTCTTAGTAGAAATACACATACAGCAATTTTGGTTATGGTAATACTATATCCTGGGCTACTTTTGCCCATTAAAGCATCTCAGATGGTTAAAATACAAACTTACCTATCCTAGTTTTGTTTGAAAATACTACAGATTAACAACATTTTTAAATTTGGAGAGATTCTGTATTACATTTAAAGTCCCAGCTCTCTCCCAAACCAAAGAGGGGACCAAGATCTAGTCGATAAGTGACACATTCCAATTTACTGAAGCAGCTGGTACTTGGGTCTCTTTGATCTCAGGTGAAATAAGATTTTACTGTTAGAGCTATTCAGAAATACAGTCTGAACTTCTTATCTTTTAGATGAAGAAAATGTGTCAGTGCCCTTTTTAACATACCACAGGGTAATTTCAGTTCCTCATTCCATAAAATAATGGGAGAAAGAAGAACAGAGTCACTATATATCTGCCAGTACTAAAAAAAAAAAAAAAAGACAATAAAACTGAAGGATGGCAATGAGGATTCCAAGCCACAAAGATTCAGTTAACAGGAGATAAGCTACAGAGAGGACTTGGAACTCACAGGCAGGGACTCCCTGTGACAAGCTCGCGGCTTTCTTCACTTAAGGGCAACGTCTTTATTAGATCTGTACAGCAATGAGAAGCAATGAGACCCACCTTAAGGACTTCCATCTGTCTTTCTCTATATGGTTTTCAGGTCCTTCACTCTCATAGGAAGCCAAGTAGAGAGCTACAATCAACCAAAAGTACGAATGCATTAACGCTGAAGCCTTTTCCTGATACATTACCCACCTCCATCCATCCCCCATTCAACCTGAACCAAACCCTACAGCAAAACACACTCCTTAAAATATCAAATTACAACCGGGGAGCTTTAAGAACACAGAATACCACACTTTGTCCCTGACTGACCATCTCAACACAACCCCAAGGGCCTCTTAGGCCAAAAAAGGCACTTGGTTAACTAAGACAATTTATGAGGCAAAAAAAAGCTTAAAAAGGCAAGCCACAGGATGCGATCATACACTCACATTTATGTCCTTTACAAAGAAGGGGGATGCGAAGGGGAGCCTTTCCTGTTAGCTTTTTAAAAGACATTTTAGCAGGTAAAAAGTCAGGTTTTCTAGGCCAATTTTTCACTCTTCTAATGTTTTTCTCTTTAATATTAAGTCAAAAAGAATTCCAAAGATTTAAAAGCTTGTTATTAATTCTGTTTGTAGAGGCTAATAATAATCAAGTCCCCTCTGGAATGGGTCATATTAATTCAAAATGTTCTTTAGTCATTATCACAAATACTACCATTCTACTATGAGAAATAGTTAATGCTGCTATTGATTTCTATAATATTAGGTTATAACAGATTAATATAATCAATCCCCAAGTCTTTTACAAACTTTAAACTTCTGGTCAATTTTTTTTGTACACAATCACTGTTTCTGCCTCAAATTCCCTAATGTTTTAACAGTTTAAGACTTTCCACTGTTTGTTTTGACAAACAGCAGGGACTAGCAATTGTTTTGTTCTTCAAATTACCTTGAATGTCAACATATCATGAAATACCTTTTTTCTCCATTAAAGCAAGCCTAAACAAGGGCAAATAATCCTTCAATAACTTTCCATTTGTGCCCAAAGCTCTGCAGATCTAATATTATAAAAAATGTTTAAACACAGACACGTACTGCTTATCGGTGAATGGTGAGTGCCTGACTCAAATATTTTAGGGATAAATCGTACGGTTTTCTATGCAACAGAAAATTCTTAAGATGGAATAAGTCAGAAGACAGGCCTCATACTACATGAGGAACCTGGCACCCAGCATTTATATGCTGACTTCCTGATCGTAGGGTCTGTGGATGCTGGTGGCGGCCCCGGCTGAACAGGCTACCCACCATCTTCACTAAAGACCGGTACTGTGAGCAAGTACTGTAAGATCTTCCGGTCCCTCTCAAATGGACACTCCACTTGCTTCCATGTCATGAATTCACTCACTTGTTTGGCCAGTTCCCAAAATTTCTAGAAAAGAATAAAATGAAAGTTGAAGTTAAAGGCAGTTATCAAAAATCATGAGCTTGGATGAGACCACTCCATTTAATGTTCTCCTCTGGCTTCTAATCTTCTGAACTCCATAATTTTCTTAATTTAATAAAAATTAGCAATAGACATTTGCTAGGTAGAGGTCCAAATTTACTCAAGTACCTCTGGATAATAATTTATAATAATGGTGCAGCTAATTTATTCTAGTCAGCATTGTTATCTTCTTACAAATTAGTAGGGAAAGAGAAAACTTGGCTCGAGAACTTCAGAAGCAGCTTAGATGGCCTGGGCTCTCTACAGTTGCTGGAGAAGCTCGTCCTTCTCTGGGCTCAAGTCTTGCAGCCTTACCTCAAAGTTGACATGGCCGTTGGGAAGGCGGTTGGCACACCCCTCATTGAGGAAATAAATATCTTTGATTAAAAGACTGAAGAATGGTATCACAATCTAGAGAAAACAAAAAGCTCTGGTTTGTTTTGGGCAAATAAACATTTAGACTCTCATCAAACAATATAAGAAGTTAATGAACAGCATTGACTCTGGATTACAGAGTAGGCTATAATTAATTAAGACAGGTACAGTGTTTCCTTTGCCTCCCATGAGAGCAGTTTCCTTCTTTATATAGTTTGCATAACATAAAAATGCTGTTAATAACCAAAATGCAGCAAAGACGGGTGGCACTGGGAGGCAGATTGGCTTCACATTGTTGCTAGTTTCCCCCATTTTTCTCAGGGCAATAGCATATAATCAAATCTGAGAGTTCTAGCTATAATCAAAGAAAAAACATCTAAAAGAACTCTTACTCTTCATTTAGTTAGAGCAAAATATTAATAGAATACCTGCCACTGCAGGTACTAAGAGCTTAAGATGTGTGACCCATCTCTCTGTGAGAATCTGTGCTGTTTTTATCATTTAGACATCTACATTTTAGATGAACTTTTTCTTAGAGGAACATTTTCTTTTCCCTTGAAGATACTGCTCAAGATAACGTGAGGGCACCGGGTTTTTGGTAATAGTTGCTACAAACTTCCTGTTGAGTAAACCTGGCCTTCTTGTGACACAGCAGGTAAGCACCTGTTCTCATGGGAAATCACCGAAGTGGTACCTTGCACAATATGTTGTGAGGCAGGCCCAGGTGAAGGAGGAATATAAATGTGCAAATTAAAATTAATGGCTGTTTAAAAAACAATGAGCCTTCTTTAGTAAGACTTTCCTGCCTCACATCTTTGGTTTGATATGGTGGTATTTAATTAATTAATCTAAAATAATAATCTCTAAGAGAGTACTCAAAATTCTACGAAGCCCAGAATGAACAAAGAGCAAAGCTCTTTGTTCTTCCACTTTGTAACTTCCACTTTCTCTCAAACGCCAACATGCTTTTGAAGATTCTAAATGTGCTACAATGTAAATAATGCTGCAGACGCAAATCGTGGACCTATGTTGTTTACCCAAGAGCAGGTTTTTGAAGGTTCCCTAAGCTTATGACTCACGTGGTACACCTATACTAGATGAATGACAGGTCTGGAGAACAAACATTTTGGCTTGTACTCAAAAACATTAAGTATCAATTTTCACTTCTAGGGGGAAATTCAGATTTTTCCCCTAAAGTCATTTAAAAAAAGATAGGCTTTGATTTTTTTTTGTTTCGTTGATCTCTGAAAATAGCCAAAATGAATCTTCAATTTCGACAGCCCTTTTGAATATACTTTTAATCATTTGCTATTGTCTGGAAGTCTCTACACTGAATTCGTAAAGATCCCCTCATTACCTTCTCCTTCAAATATTACTGACTATATCTCTATTATTTTAGAACTAAACAGCCATGGTAACAAGGATAAAAGCACACCCGAACTTCACCTCTTTGCAAGACCACTTGTCACTGGGGGGTGCTGGGCTTTGGCTCTGCTAGACCTCAGTTTAAAATCTGGCTCCACAACTGACTGGACGTACAAGCCAGGAGTCCGCCACCTGTGGCCCGAGGGCCAGCCCACCTCACCACCTGTTTTGGAATGGCCTAGAAGCCACACGTTTTACATTTTTAAATGGCTGGGAAAATATCGAAAGAATAATATTTCATGAGCATGAAATTAAATGAAGTTAAAATTCCAGTGTCCAGACAGCTTTACTGGAAAACAGGCACAGTCATCCGCCCACCTGCGTACCGTCTATGTCTGCTCTTGCGCCACCACATCTGAGCTGAGTAGTTGCAACAGAACCCGTATGGTTTACAATGCCTAAAATATTTAGGATCTGGCCCCTAAGAGAAAGAGTTTGCCACCCCTGGTATAACGCCTAAGAAAGCCTAGTTTCCTCACCTTAAAATGGGAACAGTACCTCACTGACTTGTGGTGAGGATTAAATTCAACAACACAGGTTTGACCTCAATTAAGCATTCCCTCCAAACCAGTGGGCCCCATACAAGGGGACAAGTATTACTGATGTATCATCATAAGGAAAATGAGGACTGAATTATTATCAGGATGCAGTATCTGCCTAGTGTAACAGCTTTTAAGCAAGAACTTTACTTCTGTGCCCTGTTCTGTAGTGCTGGGCTGTGAGATTCATGTGGTGCTGATCACATGAATCATTTCATATACATATATATAATGGAATAAAGAAACTGTAGTATATATGCTTGTATGTATATATATTATATATATGTGTATATATGTGTGTATATATAAATATACAGACACACACACACACTACAATTTCTTCATCCTTCATCCATCAATGGACATTTAGGTTGTTTCTATCTTGGCTTTGTAAATAATGCTGCAATGAACGAGGGGGTACATGTATCTTTTCTAAACATATAGTGTTTTTGTTTTCCTTGGATAAATACCCAGAAGTGGGATTGCTGGATTGATCCACTATTAATTGTCTGAACCACTCTTCCAAGAACACAGCGATAGAAACAATCTCCCTTATGATCATTCCTGTGCTGTTCCTTATGCCCATATGCCAGACAGAAGTCTCACAGTCTTCTTCAACGTGTCATTTCCTCATGGATGGTTCCCTTCAGATGTGCAGCCCCTGCATAAATCTACCACTGTAAAAAATCGGGAAGACTATAAGGGCTTCGGATTTCCAGAGTGTAGGTGGATGTACAGGCTACTACAGGAGCAAAAGTTTGCTTTCTGAGAGGTCTTTCAATGAAGGCTTTAGTGGGAGAACGTCTCAAGTAGTAATGTTCTCTAATTCCCTTTCACAATATTCTTGGCAACTATACCCTAAAGGCATTATCAGTTCCACAACTAGAAATGAATGCTGATGATCAGAAATGGAATTGGTGAAAGGACTGAAAACCATGCACTTGTATGAGAAGTGGTTAAAAACCAGGAGACACAAGGACTCACAGAAAAAAACAGCAATCTAAAGATCATTTAATGGGCCTGATGCGAAAGATAGATTTTTTTTTATATGGTACCTAGAGATGTGCCACATTGGCCACCTAAACATAATTCAAAGAATATCAAAGATTATATTACTTTATTACACTGCCAGGAAGACTTTAAAATAGGAACTGACTTAGGAATAAAGAGAGTCTACCCTCACTTCAAAAAAGAAAACAGAATCCCAATTCTCTTGAATAAAAGATGTATTTTTATCCCCAAATGTTTTCATTTATAGCCTTTGAGACCACCTGTGAAAAAGAAATGGTATATTGCTTTAAATTGGTGGTGGGATCATTTGTTTTACGAACTACAGAACACAATCCATACACTCACACAAAACTGGTTAAAAAACAACAAAACTAAAGCAGACAAAATTTAGTAAATGATGGAAAGGGTAAATACTGGAAAAAGCTATTAGAGTCCCACGAGTACAACGTTCAGTGAGATCTTTGTGGGAGGGCTGGACTTCAGAATTACTTTGGCCAGTACTGCAGCTCCTGACCAAGAGAGATGATTCTACAGCCTCTTCCTCGCTAAGGCAGAGGCCCTCTAACTCACGGAGGTCCTGCAGAGAAAGCCTTGCTTCCAACATGGAGAGGTGAAGAAGAGGCTGCGGACAGCCTCCCACAGGTCTTCACACTTCAGGGTACTGGGATCCTCCCACGCATGTGATCATTTCCCAAAGCTTGAAAAACTTCTGATTCGATTTTTCTCAAAGTAGTCACAGGAGTACTGGGATGTGGGCAAATAAACTTTATATTTTTCTTTTTCATTCTCCTCATCCTTGTTCTTTCTCAGAGAGCTTTAACCTTCTTTTTAAATTTTATTTATATTTTGGCTGCGCTGGGTCTTAGTTGTGGCACGTGGGATTTTCCTTGCAGCATGCGGGATTTTTTAGCTGCAGCATGTGAACCCTTAGCTGCGGCCTGCATGCGGGATCTAGTTCCCCAACCAGGGATTGAACCTGAGCCCCCTGCATTGGGAGCTCGGAGTCTTACTCTTACCCACTGGACCACTAGGGAAGTCCCGGGCAGGTAAACTTTAAAAGTTGGTAAACTCCCTCAGGCTAAATCGAGATAGTTATCTCTGCTTCATTCCTTCTCTGACCTTGTTTCTTTATCAAAAATAATAATAATAATAATGTATTCACAATATCTCGCAAACATTATCAGAACTGATATTTTGGATTTTGTTGAGAAGGAATTTAGCATGTTTAAAAGCTGGGGTTTCTTTTTGTATTTGTTTTTATTTTAGATCATGGTGGCTGAAGCTTTTTGGGGGAAGTGATTGAGAGGCCCTGAAATTTTTTACCCTCATTTTCATTTATTTGTTGAAGACATAGTTTAAGTTAGAAGATGGATAGAATCTAAGCAGAAAATAGCTTTCATCAAGCAACCTTCATCAGCCCATTTACTGCAACCAGGTATTTACTTTTCAAATAACATGATCTCCAAATGTCAAAATGACTTATCCTTCCCATGTATGAAATGTGCCAATGAAGGACCCTCTGAGTCAGAAGTACAGTTGATCCAAGATAATCTGAAATTGTTTAAGGGCGGGGCAGATAGAGTGAGGATCATTCATCTCTCAGACATCGTCTCTGTACCTTTTCTGCCACCCACATATCCAATTAGTAACAGCAGGCCTAATGCTACAGCAACTAACCTACTTTCTGAACATAAATGACTTAACCATGGGAGGTAAGCTAATTCTTTAAGAGAAAAGGTTACATTAAGTCAGCCACCTTGTGCAGAGTGTAAATGTCTGTTTTCCATTTAATCAAATTACTCTCCAATGCTATTAGTCATCTTAACATAGGACTTAATATTTATTGCTTGAAACGCAACTATGACACATTACAAAATAGTCATTTAAATAATGCAATAATAACATTCGCAAATTTCTCCACCAAGTTCCCTTTCCCTCTCCTCCTTCCACCCTTCCTTTAGCACTCCCCTTCCCTCTGTGGCAAGTGATAAAAATGTCTACAGCATGCGACCTTGCTTTCTTAGATCTAAACTAAAAGAAGCTCGGTACAGTAGTTCACATTTCAGTGCAACACATGGCAACTCTACTATGAATAAAACTCCCTTAAACCCATACCTTCTCTCTGCTGCTATGAGCAGTTAAAGACCTTTGTGCCGCCCCACGAAGAGCTGTTCGATAATTGTAGAAATTGCTTGAAGGGTCCATCTGATGCTGAAGACAAAAGAGAGGAGAGTATTAACTACACACTTCTCACCTGCAGAAAGTTTACGAGAACTTACTTTTAACGCCACATAAAAAATTCCAAATAATTCAGGCGCAAAATGTTACGTAACAGCAAAACAACAGCTCCACGTACCTCAAGAACATCAAACTTGGCTGTCTTCACTTTGGCCCAAGTTTTTTTCAGTCGAGAGACTGGGCTCATATTCATGCCAGCTTCCAATTTAAAATGGAGGGGGAGAAAAAGAAGGTGCAAATAGAGAAATAAGAGAGGTCATTCTAACCTATGTTCTGAAAAAGTGTTCATTACTAAGTGGAAGGAAGTTAACTTTATACAAAAAACCTGCCAAACGATTTTCCAGAATAGTGGTCCCATCTCATACCACCACCCATGTCTGAGAATTCTACTTGGTCCACATCCTCACAATATTTGGTTCAACTAGTCTTCTTAATTTCAGTCACTCCCATGTGTGAAATGCTATTTCACTGTGATTTTCATTTTAATTTGTATTTCTCTGATGACTAATGATGTACAGCATCTTTTCATATACTTAATGAGCCATCAGTATATCTTCTTTTGTGAAGTGTCCAAGTATTTTGCCCTTTTTTTTTGCGGTATGCGGGCCTCTCACTGTTGTGGCCTCTCCCGTTGTGGAGCACAGGCTCCGGACGCGCAGGCTCAGCGGCCATGGCTCATGGGGCCCAGCCGCTCCGCGGCATGTGGGATCTTCCCGGACTGGGGCACGAACCCGTGTCCCCTGCATCGGCAGGCGGACTCTCAACCACTGCGCCACCAGGGAAGCCCCTTTGCCCTTTTTTTCATTGGGTTATTTGTCTACTTTGTAAGGTCCTTTATAGATTTTGAATACAAGTTCTTTTTTAGCTAGATGTATTACAAATACTTTCTCCCGTGAAATGGATTGCCTTGATATTTTCTTAACAGTACAAGAAGGGAATTAAATAATCTTCTATTACCTAGACTTTGGATCTTTCAAGTCTTTGATGTAGATGAACATCTGTTCACTATTTTCATGGAGTAAGCCAGATAGAGACCTGAAGCTTGGCCAGTATTTTTATGGGGGAGATAAAGGGGGAAAAGAATCTTTTTAATGGAAAAAAGAATTGGTGAGAGGGATTTATTAGAATCAAAATTATTGAATTAAATTTGGTAGATTCTCTGGCTTCAAACTGACCCTGACTCTGAAGAGTCAGGCAAATATTCAAATATTTACTGAGTACCTAAAATGTGTAGCATAGCCATATCATTTATCATATAAATTAGAATATTTTTAACAAAAGAGTCATTAACCATAATTGTGGCAAGAAAACAGGTATAAATTGGGAAAACCAAGACACAGTGTTACCCCCTGCCCTATGTTTATAGAATGAACAGTCACTAGCATGAAAATCCCCACGATACAGAGGAGGAGCAAAGTTTATATGCTGGGCTAATAAGGTCAGAGGATGATAAGTACCAGTGACTTGGGTAGTCAGAAAATGTTCCAGTTTCTCAGGCTGCCCTCTTGTCTTGCTGATGGAATCATCTGATTTAGTCCCAGATCATATATTTCTATAATGCTTGATACACAAGCTACTCAAACACTTTCTAAAATCCTTAATTTAGGCACATATCTCACGTGTAAGCCTTTATACATAAATATTCAGATGAGGATAAACTGACTAAATGTGTTCCATGAACTCTTATATACTTAAAAAAGATTACACATACTTGTACCAATTTGGATATTTAAAGCATTCTGGATGTTCTGAAACAAGTCTAGATTAAACAATACACTTTTCATTAACAAAACTGTACTATCTGCAAATTTTCAGTGGATACATTTCACAGGATCTATAAAAATAAAGGACTCATATTTCTCAGAAAACACTCACAGATTATTGCCATCAAGGAGTTAAAGTTGCCAATGTTAAAACACTCCCGAGCTACGTCAATGAAATACTCAATCATCCTTGCTCGGTGCTTCTTCTTTACAGGCTGTATAGAAAGAGAAAAAAGAGGGCAGTTATCCAACATGTAGACCCAACAGATGTAAAATAAGTATGAAAAGATAATATAGAGGGCTAGAAGAGAAAATTCATTTTCTCACCATGCAGATTTCTGTAGCAACCAAGTAGCTGAGACGATTAAACCATTCCACGTAAGCTTCTAAGTTTCGTGTTTTCTTCCGTTCACTGTAGCAACTCTACAGAGAAAGGAAAGTGAGCAGAGGAGTTGGAGGAAAAAAAGAGTGTATTAAGCTCTCCTTTTATTCAGATGTGGGCCTTTATTCTCAGTGTGTGAATTAGGAAGGCTTTCTAGGATAAGAGTGGGGGCTGGGAGGGGAAAGAGAGACAGAGGGAACCACTAACATTCTTGACTCTCCTTACAGAAATATCAAATCTCTTAGTATAGTCCAGTGAAAACCCGAAGGTCTAGAAATCTATTCTGCTGCATTCATGACAATCTATTCTGATGAATTCATGATTTGTGCCTTCTCTCCCAGGAAGCTAAGTTACTCTTGGGGGGAACTGTCCTCAGAAGCACAATTCAAAAACAAAAAAAGGGTCTTGGCTGCATTCTAAAACAATCTTGACTAATTAATGGGGTATGAATACCAATTGCTGTCAGCACAGCATGGAGAAGCTGAAAGCCCAGAAGACTAGAAAATTTTCTCTTAAAATAAAGTCTAGGAGACAATTTTGGAACTTTGTGTAGCAAGAAACTAAATATCTTCCAAGGTAGATAAACAGAAGCCTACATCATCCTGGTCTTTAATAGGGTGAGTGACATATTGTTCCAAAACAAAAAGAAGTTAAGCTCATCTCAGAGTTCAAGGCCAAACTTGAACAGGTTAATTACACCCCTCTTTCCTTCCTTCCAAATGAAACAAACAAATTTCAAAAAAGTCCACTAGCCTCCTATTGCAAAACCTAATCTTGACTTCCTGTACTGAGCAAAACTATTCTAAGGGCGGAAAACAGCTGCTGCCCCTTCTCCCAAAGGGGGGCTTTCATTAGTGGGTGATGCAGTGTTTGCTTAACGATTTGAAATACTTCCTGGAGGTCACTGGGGGAAAAATTTCTTATGTGTGTGTATACCGGTTTTACAGCCCATGCCTAGTGTCAGTTTCTTTCCATATGGGCTGCATCAGGCAACAAACCTGTCATGAGGGATTCACCTTAAAACAAGAAGCAAGGCAGTAAAGACCCATCCTCAGCACACTGGATGTGCATCCTGTCTTTATAGCCTCTGCTATTGTTGAACCATGAGCAGAGCATCCTTTCGTATTTTCCTTCTGACTTAATCTGCTAAACCCATTACCCTTCTATCTCCTACCTTCACCACCACAAATGCCCGCGCCTACTTGCTTATTAAATTTCCCAATAAGGAGGAAGAGAGGTTAAAAGTTGGTGGTAGGGTAAGAATATCGTCAAGGCACTTAGAGACCAGGCTCAAGAAAAATGTAATGAATCAGGTACGGCTAATGAAAAACAAAAAAAAAGTTTTTAAAACCTAAAACAAAATTGTTCCAATTTCTGTCTCTTGTACCCACTATCATAGACTAAAGAATTCCATTGCCAATTTCAGGGCTGACCTCTGGGTAGACCAATTACCTTGTCATTGTCCAAAGGGTCCTTCTGCACAAATGCCTGAACAAATTCTTCTGGGCCAATATAATTGAGCCTCTCCTGAAACACAAACCCAGCAGGTCAACAGTATTAAACAAAAGGAGAAGAAATGGTCTTTCCGTTCTGTCTACTGACTTTCAACACTACCCTCATTTTTTAATGTAGCTTGTGAAATAAGCCTTTAACCCTCAAAATTGTCATCATCTTCCAGGTCTGAGCAGAGGCAGTTTTCTGCCTGGGTCAGTGCTACACTAGAGAGTAAAAGGCTGAGCGAGTTATGGAAAAATTAACTACAGGGGGAACATGAGGAAGGTCAATAAACTCTTTGCTCGTCAGTCTTGCTTAGTATTTATTTTAAAGTGAACTCCCAAAATATCAGAAATAGTCATATTCAAATGTCTAAACAAAACACGTTCCAGCTATTTCATAGATTATTTCCCATTTGGATTATTCTAACCTCTCCCTTGACATTACCGCTGACGAACACACTGTCTGGTTGTCAAAGCAAATCAAGTGTGGGTTATAAAAGACAAGGATGGCAATGGCCTTACTAGCTCTATGTGAGTCAGCTGCTGGGCCAACGTGTAAGGGTCACTGCAGACAGTAATAATGTCCCTTTGTATGGACTGTGGCTTGGTCTTGAGAAGTGTGAGCCGATCTGTTGACGTGGAGCTGATTTTTGCCAGGACTTCCTCATACTGGCTGAGCGCGGCAAGTTTGCGGATTAGACACTGGATCATCTGCTGGACATTCTTCCTATATGTCTGCCAGGAAACAAGCAAAGGATTACCTCCTTGCTCTGCTTGTCTGTTTTCACCACTACGCAAACTCAGAGACTCTGTACTTCAATGCTTTTACCTTCACGTTGGACAACCACCTTGGTTGAGGGCAGTTAGAGGATTTGGCTTCGCTCTAACAGTTTAAAAGAGACACATACACATAAGGTGTCTTTTCAGATCTGTAAGACTTAGTTCTTTTCTCAGGCTGCTCTTGAGAGTACAATTCAAGTTGGGCCATGAAAACACAAGGATGATTTAGATGAGCTACTGAGGGAATCCAGTATAACAAGAACCACATATAACTAATGTTCTCTGGGCTGGTATAGGAATGTACTGGTTTTCTTTTAGTAGGTTAAAATGTGTTGATCTCAAGTCAGAGCATCCTTTTCCTAATTCTTTTTCTTTAGGGTCCCTGTCTAGATTTTTCTCCTTCTAGCATTCCCAATCTCATTAGTCTAAGGGTACAGACAGCTACTTAACAGAAATACACCATCACTTCCTACTCAGCCCCCAACCACCTTCCTGCTTTCCACATAGAACATGAGTTACCACCAAAAAAAAGCAGTGGATATTCCTTTTTGGTGTCTGACTTCCAGTTGGTTCATGTCCATTTCTTCTGCATTCATGAGTCAGTGCTAATGTTCACCACCAAACTCTTCCACATGGCAATTCTACTCATAATGCTACTACCAGGTGACACCTTGTTTGTTACTACACCATGCTACCGCCACAATACTTAAGAGAAATCGGTTTTAAAGCAATGCGTGTATTACAGATAAATGTCAACCTCCTGACTTTTAAAACAGTTGTTAAGTCCAAGAAAGAGCTCCACAATCAACCAATTCCTAAGGTAGAGTTACATGTATAAGTTAGGGTATTCTTCTATTCTTCCTTTTTCAGGCAAAAATTGCCAAACTAACACTTATCCTTCTGGGTAAACTGTGACATCTGTTATCAAAGAAAGGCACACAGGCTGCTTCAATGCTAACATGGTCCTTAGGTTAACAGCTCCAAAGGAGGACAGTCCTAGTGAATTTACAGATGAAAGCCCTATGTCCATGCTTTACTAACTAATCAGCTCCTTTTAAAAAGGTACCACGATATCATTTTCTGAGATTAATTATCTGAAAATTAAATGGCATCTTACCTACAAGTCTAAGAAACATCTTTTTTTACGGAAGTAATTTGGTTTACCAGAGCATATTATAAAACTTTAAATGAATAGATATTTGCATACTTAAGCCAAGGAAAATTAAAAATAGAAGGAAATGATCAATTCTCATATAGTCAAGGCAAAAAGGCACACACAACCTTCTTTCTTTTCTTCTTCTCTACTTGTCTGATGTATATTCCTCAGTTCTTTAAACTGGTCCATTAGATGACCTTTTTCCCCTCTACATTCACAGACCACCCTGAAGTCACTAATGAAATACCTAAGTGTTTAAAAAATTGAGCCTTCAAGGAACCTATCTTCCACACAGCATTAAGGTTATCAGTTAAGAAGATGGTATCTACTCGGTAATATGGTTGTCACTCAAAGAAAATGCCTCTTTCTTTGGAATTCGAAGCAGTTAAGGCCAAATTGAGGGCTATTTTAAATCCCTTGCTGGGGGTGAGGAAAATGGGTGAGGAGGGTCAAAAGGTAGAAACTTGCAGGTATAAAATAAGTCAGTCATGGAGATGTAATGTACAAGATGGTGACTACAGTTAATAACATTGTATTGAATATTTGAAAGTTGCTGAGAGAGTAGATCTTAAAAGTTCTCATCACAAGAAAAAAATTTTGTTAATTATGTAAGGTGACATGTTAACTAGACTTACTGTGGTGATCATTTTGCAATACACACAAATACTGAATCATTATGTTGTATACCTAAAACTAACAGAATGTTACATGTCAATTGTACCTCAATAAAAATAAATTAATAAAAATAAAATAAAACCTGCATCCCTATTTCCCTTGCTTCTTCTACATTCACAATCTTGAGTTACATAAAAATCGATGAACTTAAAATGGTTTCTTCAGTCTTCTGTCCCAAATGTCATAATAAATGCTCCCTGGGTGATTCTGACATGCAGCAAAGCCTGTCTGGTGAAAGACTCTTATTCTACACTTTAAAAAATGCTTTTTAGGGAAAGAGGTAGAGTAATGGACAGTGGAGGATTCAGCTAGTGAGCAAAACGCAGCAAAATATGAGGAGAATATGTATGCAATAGGGTATAGGGGAAAAGCTATTCGAATAACAAAGAACGTGAGTGTGTGTGTGTGTGTGTGTGTGTGTGTGTGTGTGAGACAGAGAGAGAGAGGATATGTGTGTGGCCTCTTTCAAAAGTTTGCTGCTGCCATTTGATTCCATTCGAGAAACCAAACCTTCGTGTTGTTAAGCATGCTCTTTTACGGAATCATGGATTGCCAAGTACGTACTTATTCTTTTTTATAACTTCAAATGCCAGTGGCAGTAATTACCTGGCAGATAAAGACAGAATAAAGACAGGTCCCGTAAGGAAGAGAAAATTGCACTGTACCTACTATAGTCATTTGTCATGTAATTGAATCATCAGCTTCATTTCAGGATGCTTGCTGTCAAGTCCTAATAAACCTCTTCATTTTGGGCAAATCCTTGGGAGGGGTGGGTAACATATTAAGCCATACTATGTGGAACTGTCCTAGCAGATTCAGAAGAACTCAACTAAATTATATAGAGGGCACACCTGGATCCACTGACTGCCAAAGAAAATCCCTAAAGTCCCAGGCAAGAAGCAGCAAGTCCCAACCCAAGTGAACACTCCTTCCCATGGAGGGAGATAACTTTTCAGCGGAGGGAAATATTTTTTTCCTATTCCAGTAACCAATTAGTTTGTTCACTCATTCGTTCATTCATTCAAACACTCCTGAGTGCCTATTAACTACCAGATACTGGGCTGGAAGTTAAGGATGCTATCTGAACAAAAGGAGCACAGCATGGAGTCTAGTGAGGAAAAACAAGTCATAAAGAAAGTAATTACTAATCACAGAGTGCTCTGAGGGAAAGGCTGGTGAAAGCCAAGAATGGGGGATGACCATGGCTGGGGAGGCCAGGGAAGGTGTCTGCAAGGAAAGACACTTAAGCACATGGCAGGTAAGTGGCCTCCCAAGCACAGAACTGAGGAAAAGAGCATCCACCACAAAATTTTAGGGCTGAAGGGGACATTACTACAGGGAGGTTACCTCTATGATTTAGAAATGAAGAAGGAGCAGAGTCTTCAGGGGACTTGCCAAAGCACTCAAATCAACCACTGCCAAATGTGGACCCGATTCTGAACACTGTCTAGAAGTGACTAAAGGAATACAATCTCACTGGAAAACCCAACCTGATCATGGCAGGTGACATCTCTCCACTCAAGCCCTAGGCTTATCTTCTCATCTCTTTTCACACTCAAAACCGTCTGAAGATCTCAGGTTTATCAAGGATTTGTTATTAACACAGGATGGCTGATAGGAAGCCCAGGCACAAGGCTATTTGGTCCCCATGCTTGGTTCCATCCAATTCTTGAGTGGCTTGATCCTGTTAAAAAGAGATCGGAACCAATCTGGCCAACACAGATAGAAGTGACCCCCCTCATGGACTCCCATGACAAGAAGGACAAAAAGCCATCCATTTGGCATTGTATCTGAAAAAGATTTTTAAGGTGTTCCTTTTGGGAAAAACAAGTCGTCATCTCTACCTTTTAAAAAGGCAACAGGAGGAAGGGAAGCTGACTGCCACATCAAGTTAAGTACTGACACAGAACTTAACTGAAGTGAAGCACTGCCTGACTCAGAGCTCAGCCTCCACACAAGAAAAAGCCCTTACGATGCCACTAATCTTTTGAGCAGCTTGCCATAAACTTAGGTCACGGAGCCAGCATTGACCCTGTCAAGCAACACAATAGCTTCCCCTCTAAGAAAAGATTTACTACAAAACTGTGATGCTTAACTTTTGCCTTTGTGAGTGACGGACCTACCAATTCCTACCTTGCTAGAACCTGTTACACGCAAACTAGCAAAATGATTAGAATAGTCATAATTTGCAGAAGGACTCAGGGAACCACTCATTCAGGCTTGCAGAAGTAATGGCTCTCTTGAGCACCAGTGTTCAGTATAATGTCATAGGGGAAGTGTAAAAGGGTTAATTCCATTTTCATGAAAACATAATGTGGGAAGCAAGTGAGTATTTTTCAAGTGCTAATCTTATATAATTTGTCTGATTTTTTTTAAAGTTAGGGGAAACAGTATTAAAATGTTTTCGCCAGAAGTAGACAGACTAGATAGGTGTCTTGTTCCATGATCTTGACAGCACAGCCCTGAAAGAATGATTTCTCCAGGTAGGCTATTCATAATGGGAAAATGCATTTTAAGATGGATGAAACAAGACATCACAGCCTTTGCCAAATGCTTCATCTACCTTTTTCTAACACTGTATCTGTGCCTAAGTACAGAAACTACAAAGATATCCTTGCCCAACAAGCCTCAAAACAGAGTAACAGCCTTCCAGGCCTGCTTCAAAGAGGATAACCTTGAATTTGTCACAGCTAGGTAGCTCAATTGAGGGAAGTGATATTTATGAAAGATTATCTAACAGACTTATTTTCCATCTCCATCTAAGTCTAGGTGCTAAGCCTTGAATCAACTTCCAAGCACAAGACTTGGATCCTTTTTTCTTTGTCTTCTCCACTCCTAAAGAATTACTTTTGCTAATTTAATATATAAATTAATATATAATCTTTTGGCCTCAGTTTTTATCAAGGAACATTTGTTATAAACACAATACAGAGCAGTTTCCATGATCTCATTCACAAAGTCCTTGCAGGAAATCTTTTTAAATTTTCATTTAATTTAATGCTTTGAAGGATTACTATGCTTTTTCTTTTCTGACAGTGAAAATTACATAACCAACTGTATTTCCCTTTTACCTGGAGCTTACAGTTAAAATACAGCAATCTTGTCCTACTCTACTGATTCTCAGTATTAGCACATTTGTTTTCTCCCTTCCATGATACAAACTCTCTATTTCTGATTTATTAATATATTACTCATTACCTGTTAATATATAAATATGTTATTTTACATGTATTAGTGTTTATATCTCCTAATGTGATATTTATAATCTAACTTGCTGGGTCAAATCTTTTTGGAAGGAAGAAAGTTATAAATAAAATAAAATGAAAACACACTTGCATCATGAATCCTGTGCTTGAGTTGACATGAACATACCCCCAAATTACTCACATAAAACTCTAGATCATATCCCTTTGAAGTGGGATTGTATAATCATCCCCCTTTGACACACCAAACAGACCAGTATGCTATGGAGAGGACCTGCCCAAAGGCAACAACAGAAAAGAAGCAGTAGAGATGCCGATGCATAATTTAGCACCACTTCTCACCAAGACCCTGCCTGGAAATTCCAGTAATTGTACTAAATTCAGGTTACCAACCTCCTCACCACTGGCTATTCGGTGAGCCAGATCTTTTAAGTTTCTCATCATTCTTTCATCCCGAAAATCATAAGGAAATGTTTCTGTCCATTCTGTCAGGAGTTGAAGAATTTTGGGTGCAATTTTTCTTATCTGATTCTAGGGAGAAAAAGCAAATCAAATTCAGTGATATCTATCAAATAAATAATTACAAACAGGGTTAATGGTAAACTTCTAGTGCAAAGTCTTTGGGGTTAAAGAAGACTCTAGTCTTTGGGATTAAAGAAGACTCTTGTCCCCCTTTCCCAAGTCAATGTCAAGTGCTACCAACTTAAGGCAGGACGGAGGGATCTTCCATGGCACTAGATTTATATTTGTTCTTTATACCTTTCCAATTCCCTCTGCATAGCCATGATACCATTTATGGACCTCAGCCTGGGGAGAAGCTATGGTTACTTAAGGAAACCAACTTCACAAAATCTAAGCCATAAAGCTACCAAACTTAATGGAAAAAAACGTTAAGTTCAAATAAGGTATCATTACCTTATCACCACTAGGATCACTTAGTCTCTGGTGCTCAACACATAAGTGGCAAACTTTGGCCATTAGCTCATACGGATGCATAAATAACCGAGAACTCAGTAGGAAGGTAAATATGTACGTTCTCTGTGGCAAGAGAAAAAAAAGTCATCATGGTTATATTCTCTCTGAAACTAGTATCTTTCCTATATATTATACATCATATAGCACTAAGTTCTCTTTAGCAAAGTTAAAATGCTACAGTTTCAAAAGTGATGCTTACTAGTAGTAAAACAACCTAAGATGGATTTCTCCTTTACTTTGTGATATATATTTTCCCTTAAACCATACTAAAAATAACAGAAGTACAGGGTAAGTTTAGCTACTAAATTATTCACAGTACAGTTTTACATCCATCCTCTGGGAGCCAGGATACCAGGACATATAACTCAGTCTAGTAAAGAAGAATGAAATTCAGCCCAGGGAGATCAATCTAACTTAAATATACCACCTGTACAGATTCTTGTTCTGTGTCCAAATATTATGGTAACTCAATGGAAACCAAAAAAATCACCCAACCCACATCAGCTCAAGAAATCTCCAGTGGGTCCAGTATGACACACTGGAGCATTTGTGTGCTTGTGTCAGAACATTCAAAGACAGACTTTCAAGTAATCTATTTACTTGCTCAAAGGCTAAGCAATCTGATAAAACATAATATCACACGATATACTTTTCTTTAACCACAATGTCTCCCCAGAAGCCAGTAATGAAGTAAAGCTTATTTGTTATAATACTTTCATACTCCCAATAAGAAGAAAAATTCCATGGGTTTTTCTCCCCCTTCGGTGCCTTTTGTAGCTCATAAACACTTACAGGGCTGAACAAGGGATGCCTTTTACTTTTGATTAGAAGTTTTCCCTGTGTGGCAACATATCTGAAAATGCTACGTAACAAACCTCACACACACAGAGATAACTCAGTAAGAAACATTAAGGTGAACTACAGTGGCAAGCACAAACTACCCTCTGCACACCAAGGTCATTATTATATTTATAAAAACATTCGAATCTAGCGCTTGGATATTTTCATGAAATCTTTATCAACAAGCAGCTGTTGCACAACAGGGGCAGCCGTAGCACAAGGGAAGGGGGAAGAAACATCACGTGCCCCAGAAATAGAAAGCCTGGGTTTGAATGTTGATGCTAGGAGTGAGACCATGTGCAAATTCCTCAACATTCTGAATTTCAATTTCTTCCTCTCTAACCTCTTGGAATTGCTGTAAAGACTGAGAAAATGTAAACGAATTCCTTAAATTAGAAAGGATTATCCATACAAATGTCAGTTCTCAAAGTAAAACATAAACAAGTGAATCTGTCATCTGATGTCGAATCTATAAAGAATTGCATCTTGAATGTAACTCTTGTTCTCTTTTCTGTGAAGTTTCCCTGTGTAACTTCACTTTTCTCAGCATAGTTTTGGAAAACAAAAAGGCACTAACCATTCTAGGAGCATCTAATGTTCTCTGGCATTTCTATTTAAGGACCAAGGTATGTGCATGAGTCAAACCTTACAGGTATTTCATTTAGATGGTCTCTGACTGACTACAATGTGATACCAACCCTGAAAGGAAAACTGATACACAGACATATCATAACCAGGTTCAATCTGATCTCAAAGCACTCAATAATCAATATGCAATTTCTTATAGAAAAATTCTTAGTAATCCAGATAGAATTCTGCAGCATCTAGAGTCCCTGTCTATTCTATTGTAAATTCTGCTGGATACCGAGGACGTGTTTCAGGGACGCATGGATACCTACATCCGGATAGTAATCCACATTAGGTACTAAGTGCTGGATGAGTGCTTCCAGAGATCCGGAGAGGAGGTTGTTGTCATGGTAATACAACCCTCCACAGCTGTCCTCCGCAGACTGATAGAGGTTTCGGTTGTAACCGCTGCTGTCAAACATTGCTGAAAAGGGAGGAGTTTGAGGCATGCTTTCCTAAAATGAATAAAAAAGGAAAAAACAGTGTCAGTAATATGCAAAAGAAAAGTAAACTTTAATAGGCATTAGGCTTTCATAATCACAAGGAAACAGGCAATTTTTAAAATAAGTTAGGTTCTGATACAATCTGAGAACCCATCAAGAAGCAAATTGCTCTTTGGATAACACATGTATGTATATTTTTGAGTACAATGTCATCCAATAAAATACCATAAAACACTTGGATCAAAGGCTCCAATCTGGACTTAAATTCAAGTCTCTGGCTGCCGTGTTTAGATATCATTCCTTCACATTCGGTTATGAAGTCAGGGAGGGGAAGTGAGCTTTAAATTGCTTTAATCCCCTGAATCAAGTATTATCCTAAGGTAGAGATGTGTAGGCCTTGAAAGTTGGATGGGAAGAATTACATAACACTTAAGAAATAAATACCAGACTAGCATTGGGCATATGAGGAGATAACCAAAACAGAAGTTGAAAAAATGAAATTGTAAAAGAGGCCTAGAAGTAAAGTATGTGTGTATGTGTGTGTGTGTGTGTGTGTGTGTGTGTGTGATTATAGATGCACGCGTATATCAAGAGATTTAATGCTGACTCCCCAGCTTTCACGGGAAGATCGGATGCTATTGATTTTCACCCCCTTTGTGTCAAATTCTTTTGGGGTGCAGAGCTCTATAAAGCCTCGGTTCTCAGTAAACACACAGGCTGAGCAAACACCTGATTCAGGGAGCACTGCCTTCATCCGTGTGTTCTGCAACTCACAAATCCCTTGTCAGAGCATGCCTGGTAGAGGCCAAAGGCTATTAAGTTATTACTTGGATTCCTAGGGACAGAGTTCCCAGCCCCAAAAGCAGACTCCAGTTTCTGGCAGCATGTCTGGACAATGGAGGCAATTCAGGAGCTGCAGAGCATGAGGGCTTCAGAGGCAAACGATGAGGGGAAGCCAAACTCCAGGGCTTGGACTGACAGGGACAGGGTGTGCAGAGGCTGCAGGAGGACACAACCTGGGCTAATCCCTCTTTTCAAGATGCTGAAAGATATCTGTATCCGAAAGGGGGAGGGGCGTGGGGCCTGTCTGAGGAGGCACATCCATTACTCCAAGTGCATCTGTTCTGGTTCCCACTAATGGGGGCCACAGCATCACAATGTGTGCGCATGCCTGGGCAGGGGGTGGCCAGGGGTAGGGTGCTGGGAAAAAACAACGTCCATTATAAGGCGACTTGGCAGGTGAAAGTGGCATTTAGGGAAAGAAGCATCCGGAAAGAGAAATAGAAAAAAAAAAAAAGCTTCAGTATTTTGTGCTCTGTCCCATCCACAAACCAATGCTGAGGGAGAACATAAAAGGATCCAGCACAGAGAAGGAAAGACAAACATCATATGATATCATTTATATGTGGAATCTTAAAAAAATTATACAAATGAATTTATTTACAAAACAGAAACAGACTCACAGACATAGAAAACAAAGCTTTGGGTTTACCAACGGGGAAAGCAGCAGCGGAGGCGGGGGCGATAAGTTAGGAATTTGGGATTAAAAGATACACACTACTATATACAAAATAGATAAACAACAAGGACCTGCTCTATAGCACAGGGAACTATATACAATATTTTCTAATAACCTATAATGGAAAAGAATCCAAAGAAGAATACATATATGTATAACTGAAACATTTTGCTGTACACCTGAAACTAACACAATACTGTAAACCAACTATCCTTCAAAACATAGCTACAAGTGGGAAGAAAGTGAGGACTGAGAATCACTCTGTCTGGGGAGACTTGTCACTACCAGAGTCATCATCGCCATCCCTCTCACTTGGGCAGGACATGGTCATAATGGCCAAAGGAGCAGGAACTGAGGATGTAAATGTTGACACAAATGCTCCCCACTTAGCTGGTAAGGACCTCACACATAGGAATCATGTTTAGATGAAGAACTCAATGTTAACATTTTATAAGGCAACGGACAAAGTATGTTTCTGTCCTCTTCAAATTGCCAGTTTTCTATGAGTATGTTTCATATCATCTTTGCAAATGGGTCGTCCCTGGTGGGAAGAAAAACAAGAGCCTGTCTACCTTTGCCCTGAGAAACTCAAAATGTCCTTAAACCGGGACGCCAGGACCTGAGATGAGAAACATCTGAAAGTTACTTCTTCCAGCCTGGAAGGAACCTTCCCTCTGGATGTGGCTTTCCTGCCTCTGGCTTAAGAAAAGCTTTAGATGGTTAAAACCACACAATATCATTGGTATCCAGGATGACAAGTGGAACTCACTCTATCCATGCCCTTGAAGTTGTTTTTCTGCCAAGAACCATGAATTTTCCTTGATTTCTCCACTTACTCAGTACTATAGAAACCGTCCTAATATTAAGTGCTTTGGGGAGAAGGTTGGCCAGGATTTGGGAATTTCAGAAAAATCAGAAAATGTTAAAAGTTCAAAAGGACCATAGAAATCAAATGGTCCAAGATGGAAAATAGATTTCATTTCACTTCCTAACGGCAATCAATCCAAAGTGGTTGCCAAAAGGCCGGATGAAGAGTGAGGATTCAAAGCCTGTAACTGGGTGGGGAATGTGTGCTAAGGGATTAGCTATGACCGCAAAACAGTCACAGAAGAAGCCAAGGCCCAAGCGTCATGACAATCAGGTCCACTCTCCTCTGCCCATCAGTTTGCAAACTGAGACCTTGGGCAGTGAGGTGAAGTGACCAGGCTAGGACCACACAGCCACGTGGCTACAGCACCACGTGAGCCCCACGGCACTCCTCTGAATCTTGCACCCCTGCTGCCTTTGGTAGATTGACAGGAAGCACCAGCCACAAAATAGTCACAAGTCACTCAGAGTTCCCTTTCAAAGAATCGGCACCAAAAGCCACCAAATATTTGTACTTATAATTATTTACTCCCATAAAGTGGACAAGGACCCAGATTTAATGAAGCCCTAATCTAGGGCTTAAGAGCTGTGAAAACTTCGGAAAGTCACTTACTCAGCCCCTGCCCCTAGGTATGTTTTTCATCTGGAAAATTATTTCCAATTTTGCTCACTCCTTCTGAAATTCTAGATGATAGCAAAACTACCAATTTTCTTTATAGCGAAGTTAGAGCATTTTTAGAGCAATGGCAAAAGGTCTTTGTATTGTTCCTTGGAAATGTGTCACAGGATTTCTTTGAGGAGGCACAAAATATCAACAACAACAAAAAACCCCTCCAACCAGGCACCAGAAGAAAATACTACAAATAGCAGTGGACACCAAACCGAGATAAGTTAATTGAGGTTATAGTTTATTATACTTAAAAATCAAATTTAAGAAGAGAATCTATCATAGGTTGTTTTCTGCCTTCTAATTAGCGCAAAGCCTGTTGCCAATCAGCTGACTGACCACAAACGAACTTGACTGTTGAACTTGCGTAGAGCAACAACCAATGGCTGAGATTTAAGTCACTCCAAGAGACCCAGCCCCTTAGTTACATGCACAATGGTCCTATTTTCCCACCTTGCCATATACTGTCAACTCCTTAGGCCTCCACCTTCCTCAGTTTGCATCCTTATACTATGGGATCCTGTGTGCTGGAAAAAGGTCTCCACAGTCCACAGTCCTTTACTTCTCTGATTCTTGCTCAAGGCCGCACAGCCCCTGAGAATGCCTAGATGCACGGTGAGCAAGGCTCTGAGAATGTCAGCAGCTCCCGTCTGTGTAAGGTTTACTGCCTACAAATGCCTTTTTGGATATTATATCTACCTTGTTTGGCAGGGATCCTTACTCTGTTTGACTGCATAAGCACGGGTTCAGAAAAACTTCATTACTCAGCTGGGGTTACACATCGGATAAGGGACAAACAGGCAGGGTTTCAAACCTAGTCTTCAGATTCCAGGTTCAAAATTTATTACACTACATCATGTTATACTGCAAATGGTCTTCTTTGAACTTTTAATGTTTAACCATAAAATGAAAAGCCTGTCAGTCTGTCCCAAATTGCACGCTATCAGAAAAATTTACATGCCTTACACGTTCTACATAAATCCTTGCCCCAAAGATGTACGAACGTCATTAATTACTCTTATTAAAAAGCAACACTATCAACAAAAGTATTTAAGCTACTGACCTTTGCAATCAAAGCATAGTGCTATCTAGACAGACTTCAGAAATTCTAATATACACTTCTTCATATTTTATTTTCTTTGAAATTGGGATGCACATAAATAGTTAAGTGATAAGAAAACCTGTTTAACTGACAGTCTTTTTTTAGCAATATATAAAATAAAAGAGCATCTTACAATGGATGACATTTTAGATTCAATGAAATACAGTAATACTTGCTTGTACGTACTTTACAGATTTCCAGTAAAAAAGATCTGATGAGACAAATGACCAAAAGAGAGATCATGGATCACGGTACATGTAACTAATTTCTGGACAATCTCTAGCAAGTGGTCAGTCTAACCATTTTCCAGAAAGATCAACTGCCTTGTGTAATAGACGCATTTGATAAACAAGGGGAAAGGTCAGCAGAATGGCACAGAGAGTACTGCTTGTGAAGTGGATTTTTAAGCGCCTAAGAAGATAAACATAGTAGATTTTTTTTTCCTCTCAAGTACCTTTCTTCTTATTACCCACATCAAGAACCACTGTTTGTTCAGCATTACTCAAATTTGACATCCAAGACTTTAGTTCTACCTGCTTCAGTTCTGGAATGAAAGAAAGTGAAGTTCAGAATATTAAATATTGGCTTGGTTCTTGTTTAAGAAAACAAATTCATAGAATATCCAAGTACTGCACATGAGAATCCAGAGAAGCATTTAGCCCCGGATACTATTAACTCCAGGAACCATTTGCTAAAGCCTCCCTGGTGGAAGAAGGGCTAAGTGTAAGGCGGTTCCTACCCCACAGCTTCCATTTATTTTCTTTAATCTCAATGTAGCTCTGACTTCTTACCTGCAGCAAATCTTCTCTTTACAGCTCACAATTACTATTTTCTGTCTGTTGGGTTCTGTAAACTCTCAATTTACTCTTCTCTACCCTTTCCAACATAATCTCAACACCAACTTCTCTAATGTCCGCCATCCTTCTTTAGCACAAATTTTGCCCAACCCAATATACCTGCTATGGGGACCTGCTAATCAAAACTCTAGTTTAGGAAAAACTGACTATTTCCAAAATGAGAATATGTGACAGCATTAAGTACTGGCCTTAATTTGCTGTTAAGTCAAACTTCAAAGTAGCTAACTCCTTTGGAAAAAGTGAGATTTATATGAGATGCTTGAAAAAGCTGCTGACTCTATTCAAATCACTACCAGTAAGATAAGACAGAGGACAGGTTAATCTCACAAGCAATTCTCACCTTGCAAAATTTCATTTGTAAGCCAGTTGCTGGAAACTCAGAATATATTGTTTGGCCAGTAGCTCTTAACTTTTTAGGAAAAGATCACAACGTCTCCACACACTGCCCCCAGAGAAATCGACCAACAGGTTTGTATATACTTTCAGGGAGTTCAGACTCCAGATTAGGAAGCACATGTGCTGGCCTGTACAGAACCTGGATCGTATTTATCTACTTCCTCAAAGAAAGAGAACATAGTGGCTCTGAAGGGAACCTTGTTTTAACACACTGAAGACTGGTTCCTTAGAAATCAACCAATACATGTAAATATTTTCTAGTAGTACTGATCCAATGGCATTGAAGAGAATGAAAAAGATACTTCTTTCGGTTTGCATAGAGGTATTTAAATAGCTCCCCCCCACACACATTGAGAGAGCACTTTGGGATAAGGGGGAGGCAATGAGACAATGGGAAACAGATTTTGGTTTTAAAAACAATGACCCAGGGTTTCCCTGGTGGCGCAGTGGTTGAGAGTCCGCCTGCCGATGCAGGGGACACGGGTTCGTGCCCTGGTCCGGGAAGATCCCACATGCAGCGGAGCGGCTGGGCCCGTGAGCCATGGCCGCTGAGCCTGCGCGTCCGGAGCCTGTGCTCCGCAGCGGGAGAGGCCACAACAGTGAAAGGCCCGCGTACTGTTAAAAAAAAACCAAAACCAAACAAACAAAAAAACAATGACCCAGGCTAAAAGAAAGCTCTGAGCTGCCAAAATTAGCATATAGATTACAGGTTCTTCTGGAAAACTTCCCAAGAGGAAGTAAAAGATATCCAACCCACGTATACAAGATGAATGTTCTTTCTTAAATTTAATTTGGGAAGCTGAAAAGTTGGTTGACAGACAAGATATCTTACCGGGACAGCTAATTCAGTCACAAAGATATATGATGTCCTTCCAAGGACCCTGCAAAAGTTCAGCATGACATTGATCCAGCAGCAAGGAAGCAAGCTCTAGGTGATTTAAGGGATGAATGGATTTGAAAGGCATGCCTAATGGTTTCAAACCAACTAAAGCACCAGAAGAAAAGCTGCCTTTTTTGAAACAACAGACTGTGTTTGAATCAGTGACTGCTTCTGCACAAGGTTATTTACGAGGAGGCAGGTGCATCTGTCTAAGGTGGTTTCAGGTGACAATTCAAATTGGAAGAGGGCCAGGAAAGGATGGGTGTGGGAACTAAATCAAAAGCCATCCTTCAACATCTGCTTTAGGTGTCTGGTAAATCTCTGCCAGGAAGTCAAGTCAGCATTTCCTTTACACTCAGGAGAATGAGATAGCAAAGGTAGGAGTCCAAGATAAAAAAGGTTTATTTCAGCCCCTATTTCATCACAGAGCACCTCAGTGAAATATTTAATAAATCCAATGTCTTTATATTGATTGCTATCCTTTCGCTTCTGTTCAAATGCTGGGCATGTATGTGTCCAAACGAGGTAGAGGAAGCCCTCCCTATCACAGTTGAACTTTGAAAGCATATTTGTTTAGGGAGGAGAGGCTTAATTTAAGATCCGGCAATGACTGGTTCCCAAATTCCCATCTAAATTCCAAAGGAACTTTGCACTTTGGTGAGATGCAGCCTCTTCCTTTTTTCATTTAAGGCTCCAGAGATCGGAATGAGAAAGAGTTCACATATTTCAACTTTACTCCAGCTGGGATCTCAAGTACTTTTAGCCTCCTTTTGGCACGGCTGGATCTCAGAATACAGGTGCTGACTGTACGCTCAGAGAGTGTTTCTCTAACTATGGATTCAAGTTGGGGGAAAGTAAGTCAAGTCTCCCACACTGTATAAAACATGCTTATTTTGAGCTTGAAAAAAGTCTCAAAGATTATCTTCTCATTTCTTTCTAGCAGCATCTCTGGACACTAGAAATGCTACACCTCTGCTAACCTCCTTGAAAAAAGAGGTATTGTGCTGAGATTACAAACAAAACAGAGTAGACGACTCAGAATCCACTCACTTCTTTGGCATGTGAACAAAAAGTAAGTAACTCCCAGATAAGTACATTCTTTGGAACTGAGCCCCAAATGCTTTGTAGATTTCATGGTCAAGGGGAAATAATCAGTATTTTTGAGGAAAGAAGGTCCTATTTCTCTCTACAATGATGAAATGGTGGTATTTCCTGATTTATTATAGGATTCCACATTAAAAAATGAATGTGCATTTTGCTTGATTTGTCCTAGATGCTACTTAAATTTTTCTTCACTAATTCCTAATTAATGGAGGAAAGGGATTCTGACTCAAATAATTACCATCTTTGGTTTCCCTGAAAGAAAAACAAAGCTAAAATTTGTCATCTTTTGTCTTGGGAATATCTTGTCAGCAGTTTATTAAGACACAAAACAACAATTCAGTACGTGGCAACTACAAGTGGGCCTGAAGAATCATTTAAAACTTTTCTATGAAATAAATCTTTACTAATTTTTTTTTTGTAGGAACCGATCACAGCACATGTTGACATTCTTCCTGCAATGTTTTTAATCGTCTACAACTGCCATGCAGTTCCTGATCTTAACAGTAGATGGCTCCACGTGCCTTGTCTTTGAAAGGATTAGTGCTTTCTAGCAGTAACAGTAGGTGCTGGTTTAAAAAATTCAAAGGATAATTAGAGTTCTGGGGGAAAAATTTGAGAAATTGATGTTTGGGATCGTGGAATATTATTGAACTTTGGAAAGTGGCATTGCTCATGATATACAGTTGAAAACATATAAAGCCAGTCTTATTTCCTTATGTCTTGGGAGCCTGTCTATGATGAGAATTAATTGTCATTTTCCCAGAGGAATAAAAGTGATCTTCTGGAAAATCAGAATCATCGTTATCTAATTAAGTGTTGTCAAAAAAGAACTTTCTGGAATATTGGAAATGTTCCTCTTCTGTCCAATACAGCAGCCATTCACCACACGTAGCTATTATCGAACACTTAAATGGGGCTAGGGCAATTTTTGTTTGTTTAATTTAGTTCAACTTAAGTTCATATATCCCCAGGTGGCTATTTACGGAACAGCACTGGCCATTACCTTGAACAGCACAGATATAAGTAGTTGAATCATTTATACATGATAGATCTCAAGCTAAATTATAGAATATCAAATGAGCATCCTTTACTAAAAGGGTTTATGTTTCTAAACCCCGTTCACCTCAGCATACTTAGTGAGGACATTCAGTAAACAAGTAGAATTTTCTATTTACAATTTATTGTGGAACAAGGTTACCGGGATAATTTTATTTTTTTGGCAGCAGGTTCTTGAAAAATTACCCTTATCCCACACCCCCCTCCATTCTTCCCTTTTAGATAAATAGAAGGATACTAGCATTCTATAAAGTGCTTTCCTTTCTTACAAGACTAATTTGTACTTTCCCTGTGTTAAACTCATTTTCATACCAGGGCTTCCTAATAAAATTTGAATCAATTGAATGACTTCCGGATATAAATGTACCTTGACATGAAATAATAAACACACAAACCTAAGAAAAAATGATTGGTCAAAAGACTGGTTTTAAAATGACAAAATAGTAACACTGACTTAAAAAGTCCAAAAAATTTTCCTGACTCAACCTTCTTGAAAATAGCGTTTTTAAATACACTTGTAGGAGAAAAACAAGAGCAAAAAACAGCTTAAGCAGATAATAAATCTCTACATAATTTTCACCAATAAGAAGAAATTTCACTCTCCTCTTCATTTCCACACACCAAGTAGCTGAACATCTAACTGCAGACCATTCTTCAGCCTTCATTGTTCCACAGCTAATAAAGGGTGCAAATGAACGAGGTGATAGTACAGCAAGATAAATCAGTTAACACAGAGCTAAAAGAGACTCATAAATCATCTAGTTCAATACCTTGTCAATTTCACAGATCCTGCAGGTATAGGGAGAGAGTAAGTGACTTGTTAGGGCTCCAGATTGATTAGAACCCTAGGCTCTATTCCCAAGGCAGAAATCTGCCCGCAGCGCTAGGCTACATCTGTCATCCTAGGATAATCAAGGGTTGCACAAATCTAATTTTTATAGATTTAACTGGAAAACCAAAAAGGACAACTAAAGGGGGGGTGACACCCATATTCAACCACTAAAGACAAAAATCCCATCAATCTTAAGCAGTATTTTCAACAGTACAATTTGTCTCTTTAAGACCTTACAAGATGTTATTATTTGTGGCACCAGAATCAAGATTCTAAGTCCCTGCTTCAGGGATTCCAGATTCTTCTCCCAAGTAAGGGAGGATACCCTAATTTTCTCATCTCCTGTCCAAGCAGGTACTCTCTTTGGGGTCATCCAAATGCTCCTCCAAAGTCTAATTCTTCCAGGCCACCTCTGGAGATTGATAAAGTTGATCCCACCACTTCCGGTGCCATATTAGGTAACTTACCAACATAAACAGTCACCTAGTTTTGCCCCTTCAATTTTCTTACTTTTTCCTAGATAGGTGTTATTCAATTGATTTTTTTTTTGGTCTATTGTAGTTTATTGGCCAGTAGTTAGACTGTAAGAATGTAATGTTAGTAATAATATAAGAAATGTGAATGATTATCATAAATAATAAAAATTTTAAATATTTAACAATATATGCCTAAGAATAACAAATTAAAAAAAACAATAAATATAAATAGCTTATGGTGATTTTCTGTTCCAAAAGACAGAATGATCTCAGGAATCAGATTAAATGTCTAATGGAGCATAAAATGGAGCAAGACTGAAAATGCACCAGGGGAGAAATCAATTCGAAGAATTTAACACTCCATTAGACCACTGAAAAGTACTACACTTAGTAGCCAGAAATATTGCCACCTCTAGGAAGACAAAGGATTGACCCACATGTCGTGGAAGAATGCCAACAAGACACTTGCTAATCAGTAGCCGATCTTCTCCACTTCTCCAGAAAACCTGCTTGAAAGGCGTAACAGAGCAGCGCTTGTGAACCCTGACTTCTGTCAAGTGCCCTAGGTCCTCCTTGGCCCTACAACTGCCCCCCCCATAAACTAACCATTAATGATAGGACTTAACAAGCTGCCACACTTTTTAATCTGCTATGAAAATCTCGGCAGCCAAGAATTTTTCTTTCCTTTTAGAAGTCAATTCTACATTTGCTCTAAACCTCACCTGACTAGTTGTTTTCCTTCCAAATCTCCAATCAGGCATATACTCTGGTTAACTGTAACCTCCTTGTTTCTTAGCACAGGCTTATCACCATGGTCCATGTTTTAAACTAAGACACAGCTATCACATGCCAAGCTCTAGCTACTGTTTTCAGGAGGAAAGAAAAATTATTCACCCCATCTGAGTCTGACTGTACCAGACATTATTCAAGAGTGCAAAACCCTGATCCCTGAACTCTTCCCTTTATGCACTCAGTTCAGAGACCCTCCCTCGGCCATTAGAGATCATCCAGGTCTAAATATAGATCTACGCACACCAGCGGTCCCTGGCCATCGTCACATGGTGCTGCTGACGAAGAACTCCTTGGAGACGCCTTCTGCCCAAACATACATACACAAATTTCTGTGCATATTCATCCATACACACTATACCCACCGAATTCGTCGGCGAAGACGGACACATCTACATTCAGAAGAGAAAGTGGCTCCCTAGAGATCCCCTCCTGCGGTTTACTACACTTGTGCCGCCCCCCGCACTGTCAGAGGACCTAGCTACGCTGCTTTCGCCTGAGCTGCGCGGATCAGGTTGGGGTAAGGTGGGAATCAATACTCCAGTGGATCCCAGACAGACACACACACTTACACTCCAGCCCCCCTGTTCCGCCCTGTTCAGCACTGAAGTTGTTTCCACGGTTCCCCTAGAGAGAGGAGCCTCCCCCCGCTAGCAGCCCGGGAGGCTCCCAGGTACCCACAGTTCACGTTATTATCGCCCGGCCAGGTGACCCGAGACAACTCACCTGAGCTCAGGGCAACAGCAAGGCGACACGTTGTGTCCCAAGTTACCAGCTGAACGGAGAAAGGAAAGAATATCACCTCGTCAGTGGCGAGCACGTGACCTCTGTTCCCTTGTCTCTTCCTGAGAGTCAGACCTTAGATTATAAGGCTCCGTCACCAAAAATAAGCAGGACCCCCAACTGCCCACCCCCACGCACACACTCACGAAAACTAGCCAAGAAGTAGAAGGAAACAACCTAGCTGTGCACAGGAAGGGAAGAAAGGTTGAAGAAGGGATGAAAGCGACTAGAACTCAGACAAATCCTCAAAAACTGTACCAAGCTCTCGAGACAGAAGGCCTGGCTGCGGGATCGGGGCGAGAGAAGCAAAGCAAAACCCAAGCCTGTCCCCGCCCGGGCCCCAGTAGCTGGGGCCCGCACCTGCTGGCACCGTGTCCGCTCCCGGGGCGGCCCCAGACGCCCTCGGCGGCCAGGCAGGAGGACTCCCCACTTCCCCCGCTTTTGCGGGACGCTCTGCACCAGCGAGCGCCCGCTGGCCAGAATCTCCCGCCGCCTCCAGGGGCACTGGCAGCCGGGGAGCAGTCAAGAGATCGGACTGCTCCGCGCGCAGCTCCCGGGCCGCCTGCGAGAGCGCAGCGCGCAGCAGGGTGGCGCGTTCCCGCTGCCGGACTCCGGTTTCTCCCGTGAGAACTGCTGACCAGGGAACAACCCACCGGCAGATGGACCCGGGGGTCCTCGGCTTCCCAGCTGTTTTCCGCGTGCCCACCAACGCAACCAAAGGAGAGGAAGCAAAAGAGCGCAAAAAATTCCGCCCAACCAGTCGGTGCCTTGTTTATACTGAAACTACTGCCACCGCCGCCGCCGCCGCGCACACCCACTTCTCTTCGAGTGCCCGCCCCCGCCACCAGCCCCGCCCCCCACCGGCCCCCGCAGACCAATCACGGCGCAGCTCACCGCCCACTCTGCCAACGCCCCCGGCGCCCGCGGCCAGCCCACGCGTCCCCGGGGGCCTGGGACTCCAGTGGCGCGGCTACCGGTTGTCCTCCCACGCTGCGGAGGCCGGCGGAGGCCGGCGGAGCCCGGCGCAGGCGTGTTTAACTACGCTGGTTCGGCTCGCTCGGACTGCGTGCGTTCCCTCCTGAGGGCACCTGCCGGGGGCTGTTGGTGCAGTCATGTGTATGCCTGTGTGTGTTCGTTTACCTGTGTGCTACCTGTAAATACCGGCCCGACCTGTTATACAGTATCTATTAACATAATTATGAGCTAGAGGTTACTGTCCCTCTAATTTTCAGAAGAGAGCTGAGGGAAACCACAAGAACATTCGCTCAGCAAATATTTACAGAAAGCCTGAGTGCTAGGCTTTGTGCCAAACGCTGGGGGCACACTCCAGGCTGGTCCCTGCCATTAGGAAGCCTTACAGTTAAGTGGTGGACAAACATTAAGCAAATGGTCACCCAAACAAAATGTAAAATTCTGGCTGTTACAAGTTCCACAAAGAAAGGAAAACTGCTGTGAAATATGTTTCTGGAGGCAAAGAGGGGAGGTCTGACCTCAGTAAAGGCTGTGCTGTCATGGTAACCGCATGCTCTATCACTGGATACTTGATAACTATTTCAGGAAAAACGGTAAAACTATTTTTCTAATAAAAATTTGTACGAAAAAAAAGAGGCTGGGGACTTCCCTGGTGGCGCAGTGGTTGAAAGCCCGCCTGCCGATGCAGGGGACACGGGTTCGTGCCCCGGTCCGGGAAGATCCCACATGCCGCGGAGCGGCTGGGCCCGTGAGCCATGGCCGCTGAGCCTGCGCATCCGGAGCCTGTGCTCCGCAACGGGAGAGGCCACAGCAGTGAGAGGCCCGCGTACCACAAAAAAAAAAAAAAAAAAAAAGAGGCTGGAGGGAAGAAACAATGAAAACAAATAAGGGAAGGAAGAGACGCAAGGAAAGAACAAAATCTTAAATCATCAGGAGCCTCTCTTGCCGGCCATGTGACCTTGAGTAAGTAAAGTAGCTTTTCTGAGCTTCAGTTTTCCCATGTGTAAAACAACACTCTTCATACCTATCCTATAGGGCTATAATTAGGATTACTGAGATAGAGGAACTCTTTTTGTCCCTGCTCCATCTTCCCTCCCACCTCCTCCTTGCTGGGTTGGAAACAGCATGAAGTTCACCTTGCCTATTCTTAGCTGATTCTTCCCCTTATTTTCTTCATCTGTACCTCCTCTCACTTCTCTTTGCCTAATTATACTCCCTCCTTCTCTTCTGTAAATGAGTCTCCTGTGACTCCGTTGTCTACTCTCACCTATCTGAGCTTCTCTGCAGTTTGAAGAAGGAGCCCTAAGACCAAGAAGGCTTGGCGGGTCCAGCTGTTCAGAGTAAAGCACCAAGGCTTGGGTGGCCCGGCCCAGCCCAGCTGTTGTGGTTGTGCTGGTCGGCTAGTCTTTCAAGCTCAGTTTTCCACCCTGGTTCTGCAACAAACAAGCCGTATGAGGTTGGGCAAGTCATTGACAATCTTGAGGTTCCTGGTCCTGTAGCAATAAATTAAGACTTGGACTAAATCATGATTTCTTAATGGAAATATTTGACATATCCTTTGTAACCTCTGGTTACACCCACCAGCCCAGAAGATTTTGCCCAGTTTTACATTCTGAAGTTTTTTTTCCCACCAAAACAAAAGATGTTTATTTATTTCTCAAAAATATAAAATGGATACCGTGAGACTGTTCATTCAATGCTTTACCAAACCACATTCCTGCTCTGCATTCTGGTCGATCCCCCAGGACCCCTTCCATCTCCCTATATGAGAGATAATATATACGGAGACAGCTCCAGAGTTAACTCTGTCTCTATCACTTAGCCAGCGATCAAACCTTAGAAAATACATGGACAGATTCTGGGCCCCCATTTACTCATCTGAGAAACAGCAGTCGTGGTTTAGAAAAGCAAATTCTTCACAGAAGAAGATTAGAAGAGATAATACACAAAATGAGTTTGGAACAGTGTCCCTTAGAGAAGCTTTCCCTGACCTTCCTACTTAACAACTGCAATCTCATCATCCCCACTCCATCTCGTCATTCCCTTCCCTGCTGTGTTGTTTCCTCCATAGGCCTTATACCACCATTTAACATACTGTCTATTTTACTGATCATTCCCTCCCTCTCCTCACTGGAATATAAGCTCCAGAAGAGCCGGGTCTGTTGTTGTCATTGTAGTTGTTGTCTTCCTGCTGTATTTTCAACATCTAGAATGGTGTCTCACACACAATAAACATTCAATATAAGTACGTGTTGGTTGGATTACTTAATTAATTAATGCCTAGCACATGGTAAGCACTCAGTAAATAATAGCTGTTATGAGTATGGATTAAGTATTCTCTATCATGAAAATATATTCTGTCCATTCTTTACTTGTCATAGTTTCTTTTTGGTCTTTTGACTCCATTGGCTCAACGCTTGTCTCTGTAAATCTTGGTAAGCTCAGTAATACGGGTCAAATTGATGCATATAAACCCCTGCTGAGTAAGACCTCACTCCAGTAATAAGAATAGCCACTTGTATTGAGCTTCTGCTATGTGGCCAGCTTTGTGCTGAACATTATTTTTCTTCTCCTTTCCTCTTGGACCTGAGGTTCACAAAATTAGAATAATTGTCATGACTGATCCATGTCCAATGTTCTTCCTTTTATTTCACTTTCTTTCATTTCCCATCTAAGATCCTTTTCACCACCCCAGAGGCACTTACTCCTTCACACTATTTAGTGAGTTTTTCGATCCGCCTTTCATGAACAATGGCGTATTGTTTTATGTGAGCACAAGAATATACTTATCTAAATGCTATTGTGCAATCTGTCTCATTCTGTTTCTCACTGTTTTCTCTCAACTTTTGATTTTGATCATCCACCCATGTTGACATATATTGATGTTGTTCACTCCGTTTACTCACTGTTGAGTATTTCACCATATTTGTGTTACAGTTTTTGCTTACATGTTCTTTCATCCTCACTAAAACTCTGAGATATAGGTACTGTTTTCTCCATTTCTGAGATAAGGGAATAAGGCTTAGGAAAGTAAATAACTGCCAAGGCCATTCAGCTGGAGAAGCCATGAATTAAACCCATATCTCTCTGATTCCAATGTTCCCGTCTTCTCACTCTACAAAATGGATTTAATTACTGTAAGATTTTTGAAATAATGTCTGAAAAAAATCCTCTACCTCCTGGTCATTTTATATGTCCAAGATATTGCTGTTAAAACTAGTAGATATGTGTATTTAAATTAAACCAGAGTTGGGCTTCCCTGGTGGCGCAGTGGTTGAGAGCCTGCCTGCCGATGCAGGGGACACGGGTTCGTGTCCCAGTCCGGAAAGATCCCACATGCCGCGGAGCAGCTGGGCCCATGAGCCATGGCCGCTGAGCCTGCATGTCCGGAGCCTGTGCTCCGCAACGGAAGAGGCCACAACAGTGAGAGGCCCACATACCGCAAAAAAAAAAAAAATTAAAATTAAACCAGAGTCTTTTCATTGCTGTTAAAACTAGTAGATATATGTATTTAAACCAGAGATTAGTTCTTATCATTGCAAAGCAGCATTTATTATGTCTCAGATGCAAGTTTAACATTACTTGTGATTTATGATCTTAAGACACAAGAACTTTATTTTTTTTTTAAAGACATTGTTGTAGACTTTTTTTTAAAGGTCAGTGTGAACTTTTTAATTTAATTAATTAATTATTTATTGGCTGCATTGGGTTTTCATTGCTGCTCATGGGCTTTTTTCTCTAGTTGCTGCGAGTGGGGGCTACTCTTCGCTGCGGTGGGCGGGCTTCTTGTTGCGGTGGCTTCTTCTGCTGGGAGTTTGGGCTCCAGGGTGCATGGGCTTAGTAGTTGTGGAGTGCCAGCTCAGCAGTTGAAGACACAAGAACTTTAAGTGAAAATCTCACAAAGCATAATGGCCTTCAAAGATTTAAAAATTGTCCTATCAAAGAGGAATGAGGCTCCAGAACACCAGTTAGGACTAAAGAGGGAAAAGTATAAGGGAATGGATCAAGGCTTCAGGGTAAGAAAAACATTAACGATGCTCCAAGTTGAATAGCAGCTTTTTCTCATATTGAATTCCTTCTCTCTGGATCATAAAGGGCCTTGTGAAATGGCCAAGTAACTCTCCAAAACACTTCCATGTATTCTCTTTCATTTAGTTTCTAGTGTCACTCTGAAATATGAAGATGAAGAGTCCAAGGATACTGAATCTTAGCCCCAGTTTATAAATGGCAGGAAATGAAGGCATTGGTCACACTAGTTACCAACAGCCAATCTAGACCGCAGCCTCAAACTTCTCACTTTCTAAGCCAAGGAAGACAAACTTATTTTTTATAAGTACGATGTATATTGCCTCTTGTGTATTTCAATAAAAGATTACAAGAATTTCATAAAGCAAAAACGTGAAGAATGATCAGATGCAATTTTGAGAAAATCATTGAACAATTCCTAAGCAAGGTATGTGAATATAACTTTGTAGCTGGTTAACTTGCCCTTTAGCATCTCTGAACTAATCACAGCTTCTCTGGAACACACAAACCCAATTATTTTTTTTAAACAGGTAAGAAATAAACCCTATAATACCTAAGTACTGTACAGATACCAAATTATTTATTTTATGTAAAAGAAAGAAAAAAGCAATTGCTTTTGCACAGAGAATAGATTTAAAGGAAGAGGAAGAAAAAAAAATACATGATTCTCCCCCCAGCCCCACCCCTTTCACAGAGGAGGAGGAAATACCGTAGTGGTGTGGCTAGGTAGAGACAAAGATATTTTGGAGCCAGAGGTCTCATTTCTTGGGATCTGGGTTCCATTTCTTGGGATCCTCTCTCTTTGGACTCTCTCTCCCACATGGCTGCAATGGTATGATGGGGTGTTAGGTCAGTTAGACCAGCCTGGCTCTAGACCTTAGAGAAAACCCCTTATATTACCTGGCTTTTTAGCATGCTTTGGTTTCATACCCTCTTCCTCATTCTAGCCTGAGTAAAAGGGATTCTGCCCATGGGCCAACCTAGCTTATGAGAAGGCCATGTTGGAATTTCATAGTAATAAAGCATGTATGTGTTTGACATTGACCTCTATTCATACCTTTCCCTGGAACTTGAAAGAAGGATGATGAACGACAGACATGAAAATTTAGATATTCAAGATTCCGAGTCCCGGGCCCTTCATAAATACAAAATGAACCCTGCCACTTAGGAGGAATTTTTGTGATGAAACACATAATTGGGTCAGCCTTGGAATGGTCTCCTCAATAATAATTCCTAACAATTGTTATCATTTACAGTGTTCTTTCACATCATTGTCTCATTTAGGGAGAATATTGAGTCTGTGAGGGTCAATCAGTTCTAATGGTAGTCATTACAGAGGCATATATTTTCCTTTCTTGGGATCACTAAAAATATTACAGAGAGCCATTCATTTAGATTTGCTAAGAAGATACCACTAAATAGAAGGGAATTGACTAGAAAAGATAACTTCAGGGAAGTTTCTTCCACACATCTAGGTGATCCTCTTTCACTGTCACTTTTTGTCTACCAGATCTTAAAGTTGTACAAAAGAATGTAACAACTGCATGGGAAATTCCACAACAGATATAGTAGGTTTTCAACGTCTCCTAAGAAGATGTACAAAGTTACCATATGTTCATTTATACTAGACTAGAACTGTTGAACAGCAAATTTATTATTTTTCCTTCATAAGCATCGTTGTTTTGCTCATTTGCCAATTTTTACTTACTCTTATAAAGTAATTAGTTGTAATAAACTCAGGAGGGATATTGATATTGAGAAATAATAGTACTTGGCCTGATCATAAGGTTCTGAGACAGTCTTATCATCACTGATTATATAATTCATAGTGACTTATTTTTTCTACACGGACAAAGAAATATTTCATAACCTTAAACACATTATTTTGATACAATGTATCATTCTTTTGAGTGGAAATTCAATTATAAACATGAGTTTCTTTGGATAAATATTCTTTATCCTGTAAAATCTTTACAGTGAATAGTAAATACACATATATTTCTCTAGTTCTCATTTCTCTTTCTAGCGGTTTTTGTCTGGTTTCTTGTGAGTGAGTTGATCTTATAATGAATTAAGAAAAGGTTTTTCTGTTTCAAATTCTTATAGCCTTCAATGTTAAGTCTGATTATTTTGCTAGAAGGTCCCCTCAGTTTTGACTAATTACCAATCTATGTCCTAGAACACTGAGTGGGAGGGAGAAAATGAATAATAGAATAATAAAATTTTAGAGCTGGGAGAAATATTAATGATCATCTCTTTTCATCTTTCCCCACCCCAATGCCACCAACCAAGGCATTTTTGAGGTGAGGAAATTGAATCCTAGAGAGATTAAATGATCTCTCTAAGGCCATCCAACAAGATAACAACAAAGTTACACAAGTCAAAGAGTCTGGATGATAAGCCCAAAACTTCAAAAACTATGATTTTGCTTCCTAATTATTCCTGCAGGGCTGAAATTTATGGAGCTACTTTGACGTTATAGAAGTACAATTTGTTTTCAAATATTTATGACAAATATTCTCTACTAAATGCTTCTTGATGAAATGATAAAGGAGAATTCTTTAGGTGTTGCTAATAGCTTTTATTAGAATTCTCTAAATATTGCTAATATCATTTATTTTATTTAATAGTCAAGATAGTAAACTCTTGGTTGCTTTATCATTAAAGTAACCATAGTCTAGATTATTAATCAGACTTCATAAACTATATTCAAGAAATTATGTTGGGCTTCCCTGGTGGCGCAGTGGTTGAGAGTCCGCCCGCCGATGCAGGGGACACGGGTTTGTGCCCCGGTCCGGGAAGATCCCACATGCCGCGGAGCAGCTAAGCTCATGAGCCACAACTACTGGGCCTGCACTCTAGAGCCCGCAAGCCACAACTACTGAGTCTGCGCGCCACAACTACTGAAGCCCGCACACCTAGAGCCCGTGTTCGGCAACAAGAGGAGCCACCGCAATGAGAAGCCCACACACCACAACTAAGAGTAGCCCCTGCTCGCCACAACTAGAGAAAGCCCATGCACAGCAACGAAGACCCAACACAGCCAAAAATAAAAACAAATAAATAAATTAATTAAAAAAAAAAGAACTAAAGGAAAATGGAGGTTGACTATATGGAAATATATCCCTATTAGTGGAATAGTCCATTTACTTCAGGTCTGTTGAGAGAGTCAGGGTGTATGCTTATGAGATGTGTCTGGATGAGTAAATGAGGTGGAAAGACATGTCTGTTGCCTGTAGAGGGGAAGTTTGAAAAGAACTGGAAGAAATAGGAATTTTCTGGCCCAGACTGTGTTGCTCTGTGACTTTAAAGAGATTATCTCTGAAGGAAAAGCATGTAAGGAAATAAGCCTAAGAAAGACCAAGGCCTTCTCTGTAGAGTTATGAATTTAACACCTCTCACAGCAAGAAATTCATAACGGAAGCTCAAATAAAATGTCTTAGTCTGGATGAAGTTTCCCAGACAAATAAAACAATTGTCTTCAGTAAGAACTCATACAAACTCTCTTTGAAATGCCCTGCCTTCCTAAGTTAAAAGTCAAACACCAGCTGTTACGAAAAGCAGTTGTGAGCCCAAACTTTCTAACTTCCAAGATACTAACAAGCTGTACTTTTCCACCCAAAATAGTTGAACTAGGACATACTGTTTTGTTTTGTTTTTTTTGCGGTATGCGTGCTTCTCACTGCTGTGGCCTCTCCCGCTGCGGAGCACAGGCTCCGGATTCGTAGGCTCAGCGGCCATGGCTCACGGGGCCCAGCCGCTCCGCGGCATGTGGGACCTTCCCGGACCGGGGCACGAACCCGTGTCCCCTGCATCGGCAGGCGGACTCTCAACCACTGTGCCACCAGGGAAGCCCAGAACATACTGTTTTGAAAATACTTCTAAATAGATGCAATTTTGGTTAGCCCTGCCCCTGCTCTTGCATTAAGGCTAATGGTAGACAATTGTCATTTTTTCATTCAGAACATACAACAAAATAAAAATGAATGTGAATTTTGGACTGTGCCTTTCCATTGGTGAGCAAAAAACCCATATATATTGCCAGAACCAAGACTTTAAAGTATGTCACAGTGACATAAAATCCAGGAACATCTAGCCTGATGAGGTGCCTATATTAGGCTTCACAAATTTATATTGGAGTTTTTAGACTTTCTTTCCTTTTATTTTCTCTTCTTTTCTTTTTCTTTATTTCCCTCCCCCTGCTCCTTCCTTCCTTCCTCCTTCCTCCCCATCCCTCCCTCCCTCCCTCTCTCTCTCTCTCTTTCTTTCTCTGCAATTTACATAGTGGTGAATTTTTTTACTCTAAATCTCGGAGTAACCAACCCATGATTCAACAAAGAGGTAATGTTTGAACCTGTTAGACAGATATTTTAGGGACAACCAACCAGTATATTGAAATAAGTCATTTGCAAAAAGGCTAGCACAACTTGCTCCAGAGCACACAAAATGAGGAAGAAAATGCAAAACAGGACAGCCTGTTGAGAGCAAGCAATGGAAGGGACTCATTTTCTCACCTGTAGAGTGAAAGCAGTGACCATTCTTTCAAAGGGACCCTAGTCAGTGTAGGAACAAATAACAAGGATCCTATAGAACTTGGCTCTCTGTTGGTGAAGTTAACATCTCAGATTCTTAGTTTCCTCAACTGTAAAATGAGGGGATTGGAGATATGATTTCAGAGGTGTTTTCTAGCTGGCAAATGCTACTTCATATTAAGACTGTTTTTAATTGTCAGCTTTTAGACTGGTTCCATCTGGATACCTCAGCAGCCGGCCAAGAGGCTTGAGATGGCCCAGAAGTGATGGACTTGACCCAACTCCACTGACTTGGTTATGGCTATGGTCATGGTTATGGGCTATCTTTCCCTGGAGTTCAACGTCTGTCTGATTATAGTGATTATGATGCTTGAAAGAGTCCCTAGGGATCTGCTTTCGCTTCCCCCTAAGGCTCGGCCTACATTAGAGGCAATAACTGCAACTAAACGTCCCATGGCATAGTGATACCTCTGCTCTGGGTCTGGTTTAATAAGACTTGACATTCAGCTTCAGTGATGGAAGGTCTGTGACAAATTTTGGGGACTAATTTCTTATCCAATGGATATGCATTCCATATAGGGTGACCAACCACCTCAATTTGCCTGGGACTAACCTGGTTTTAGCCCAGAAAACCCTATGTCTTGGGCAAACCCTCAGCTCCTGGAAAACTGGCATGGTTGCTCACCCTAATTCCACAGATATTTACTGAGGACCTTCTGTGGGCCAGGCCCTGGAAAAAGGAAACCCAAAGAAAACGAAATAGACAAGATTCCTATCGTCCTGGGGCACACACATCCATGTGGGCAAGACAGACATTAAACAAGGGAATAAATAATAACCAATCACTACAGAAGATGATCAGTCCTGGGATGGAGAAGAGCTGTGCGGCTCTGCTTAGAGGGGTCAGGGAAGATTCCTCTTAAGTAAGCCCTGAAGGATTCGGAGTCAGTCATGAGTATTGGCAGGACAGGTAAGTTCTAGGTCATTTCTAAGAATGAAGAGGCACTTCAAGAAAACCTTAGGGGAATATTATCGCTCTCTAAAATTATCTTATTTATCCATTTATGTGCTCACTATTAGAATTAGATTTAGAATACAAATGCTAATAGAATAATTAGACTAAAAAATGCACTCCAGCAAAGACCCAATCTATAATGCCAACAGTACTCACAATACTTGGTATTTAGTAGGTGTTCAATGTCTATTGAATAAATAACGGAGTGAAATATTTCAATCTACAATGTAGCTCCCTGAAACTTACTTTCCCCCAATTATATCCTTTTTCTCAACCAGACTGTCCATAAAGCAGATGGAGATACAGATCCTATGGAAACACCCATAAGCTTCAGGCTAGGGCTATTCTAAGCTAGTCTGTGCCTACTGACTCCAAGAGAGACTTTTCAAGCCCTTTCCTTTGCTCTGTGCCGAGGTATCAGCTCATAGGATGTTAGGTGTTTTGCTGCCTAAGTTAAGGAGAGATAGGTCTCATCTCAAGTTTTAAGGCTTCAGCTTTATGATGACCTGCTTCTATCGGTGGGTTGTGGTGGTACTAATTAAAAGAAAGCAGAGGTCTAGCAAACTCACCTTTTCCATTAGGACATTTCTCACATCCCTTGAAACAGCTCACCGTTACGACTCTCTCACGTCTGATCATGGTACCTTTATTTTCCCAGTTACTCAGGCTTGAGACCTCAAGGCCAGCTTGTCCTCTTTATCCAGGCTTGTTGCCTATATCCAGTCAGCGGCTATATCCTATTGTTTTTGTACCCCCCCCCCCAAATTTCCCTTGTTTTCCCTTGCCATTTCCAGTCCCATTGCATTCAGAGATTAGAGAAATGACCACCTACTTAACTGCCACTCCTGCATCTGCCCAAAAAGACACATACTGATACACATACAGTATACTTCTAGATTAGACCAGCCCTGATATGTGGTATCTCAGGAACTTGAGTTGTTCACTTGCTCCAAAACTGATGGTGGTTTGCTATATTTTGAAGCATGAAGGCTTTCAACCAAACTTTCCAATCTTACCTCTTTTTAAATTTTACTTTATTTATTTTTTTATATAGCAGGTTCTTATTAGTTATCTATTTTATACATATTAGTGTATATATGTCAATCCAATCTCCCAACAATCTTACCTCTTATTTATGCTTTTATATACATAGGAATCCAATTGAGTTCACTGCCTATCTCTGGAAAAAAATGTTTCATTTTCCCATTTCTATGATTTTTCTCATACTGTTCCATTTACCTGAAAGTTCCATTTGAACTTTAATAGTCCCAAAATATATTACAAATAGCTGTTTCTGCCTGAATTTTAGAAACCCATTGAAAATATCTTAATCTTAAGTTCCTAGAGGGAACTTTTAATACCTGACACAATCTAATAAAGTCACAATGGCTATCATACTGATAATTTAATACTAACAAACACATTTTGTTCAACACTAGTTGAGTTCTGTTGTAGGTTTTAGGGATTCAAAGCCATGGTCCCTGATGCCAAGTTGATAGGTAACGGATACAATTGCAGGATCCAGCATTGGCAATCATGGAGCATCAGGGTTACTCTGTATAAGCAGAAGTCCTTTGTGGCCATCTAAATTAAATTTTTTAAAAGGTGGGGAGAGGGGAGTCATTTACTGAGCATTTACTACATGCCAGGACTGTGGTAAGTGCTTTCTCTAGATATTTATTTAATCTGCATAACAATCCTATAAGGCACTTAATATTATGTCCATATTCATAGAAGAGGAAACCAAAACTGAGAGAAATTTTAAAAAATTGCCTAAGAACAGACATCTAATAAATGACAGAGCCAAGATTTGGATCCAGGTGGGCCTGACTCCAAAGATCATAGTCTTTGTATGACAAGGAGGACAGAGTCTATAGAGTAGACACATAAGCATTAGGTGGGTTTGCTTGCATTGTAATAAGTGTTGTAATGGAAGTAAATACAAAGCGCGTGCACTCTCCTTTACCACATAAGTGGTTATGGTGCAGTTTGGGGGCGGAGCAATGCTGCGTAAAGATCAAGATCACCCACAGTGGAAACAGGAAGAGCTTGGTTCCAAATCTGGCTCAGTGTGAACTTGAACAAATTGTTTATTCAACCTTCAGTTTTTTCATTTGTGAAATTAAAAAAATAATGCTTGCTTTAAAAATGAAATAATACCATATGTATAAAGTCATTAGTACAGTATCTAGAACAGAGAAGTCAATAAAAAGTAGTTAATTAAATATAATTATCATCACTATTCAGCAGCCTCTTTCATCTGTAACACCTCAGACTCTTCCAAACTTCTTAAAAAGATATGACTATATTTTTTTATCTGTATGTGTGATTCCATTTTGGGTTGTTGAAGAACCATTTGAAAGTTGCTGACACTCTTAAATACTTCAGTATGCATCTCTTAAATATAAGGACATTCTTGGCATAAATATTGATATATCCAAACTCCTAAGAAAAATCAGCAATATTAATTAATATCATCTAATTTCTAGTATATAATTTAAATTGTCCCTCAACATTATCCCCAAGAATTCTTTGAACCAGGATATAATCAAAGTGTTGTATTTGGTTGCTGTTTCTTTATTCTCTTTTAATCTGTACCAGTCCCCACCCCACTCCCAGCCATTTTCTGCTTTTCTTGACCTTGCCTTTTGTGAAGAAACCAATCAATTTGTCTTGGGGAAAGAACCACTTTCTGGAATTGTCTGATATTTTTCCTCAAGGTGCCATTTAACTTGTCCTTCTATCCTCTAAGTTATCCATAAATTGGAAAGCGGGTCTTAAAGCTTTATTTTTAAGTTAAACATGGCAAGAATGCTTCAAAGTCGATGCTATGTAGTTCATATTACATCACAGCAAAATTTCCATGACCACTTCCTCTTCAAAATATTTTGTGGTTTCGTAGCTACCTCTGGGGATATGGTTAGACCAGTGGTTTTCAACTCCGGCTTCACTTAGAATCATCTGGGGAATTTTAAGAAATATTTGTTCCTGAGTTGCATCCCTAGCATTTCTTGTCTCAGGCCCAGGCACTGGTATTGTTGTAAAGCTGTTCCAGATGATTCTCATTTTAATCAAGGTAAAGAGAGACGGGTTTAGGATGAGAAGGCAAGGGGCGTACCTTCCTTATTTACATATTGGCAGTGTTCAGTGGAAGGCCTGGTGGCTCTTAATTACTGCTCAATAATACATGCTCAATCAATCAATCAATCATCAGTGAATATTCAGCACATAGGCCACCTCATCCTCCTCTCTTACTCCAGCTTTTCCTTGTTTTCTATGTGGTGTACTAGGAAGCCAGTAGGTTAATTTTACAGCATGTTTAGAGAAATCAGAACATGCCATTATTTTTCCAAGTTTCTAAAAACTGTATATCGATTGAAAAAAAATTGGTTTTCAAACTTCTAAGGAGAAAAAAAAGAGCAAGCAATCATTTAGTGATAGTGTTAGATTCATTCTGTTGTAGACAGTTCTGTGTTTGTTTGGTTTTTTTCTTTTCACATCATCGGTTCTTCCAGTTCTTATTGTAAGAACGGGTGAAATGATTTTAAAATGACTTACAGAGGAAGAAAGACTGGGAGTTTGTCTTAGTTGAAATTGTTGTTTCTTTCAAGTATATTGAGCAGATTTCAACCACGTGGAGGAGTGCAATAGAAAGAGAAGGACTTTGGGGATAATTATGTTTCCATTTGTTCAAATTCAACTTTGGCCAAATCTTAAAAACAGAAAGAAAAGATGCAGGGTTCGTTGGGGCTTGCTGAAACTAACCACCTATAGCTTCAGATACAAAGGAGGTAAGAATGGCCACCTTCTCCTAACAAAGATGCTTATCCCATAGCAAAGTTAGGAAATAGTGAATATACACTTATTTATTGTACTTGTTCTAAATGAAAATCATCATCAGTCCAGGAGAAAACCAGCAAAGGATATGAACACACAGTTTGTATCTGAAAAGGCTTTTGCACAAATGAAAAATGCTCACTTTGACTCATACTGACAAAATTAAAACTATACTGAGATATCTTTTTCTTTCACTCCTCAAATTAGCAAAAATCCACTGTCATGGAGGATTACAAGCTCACACATCTTTTGATCCACCCATATGAGCTAAGGAAAATTATCCTGTAGATACACTCCACTCAGTATGTGAAGTAACACATGAACAAAGTAATTCATTCCCTCAGGTAAAATATTAGAAGCAACTAACTGTCCATCATTAGAGAACTGGATAAATACGTTTTGATACATTCACAGAATTAAGCACTTAGCTAGTATAATAAACAATAATAAGGAAACTATGTACTGATATGAAATGTTCATATTTTTTCACTGTTTAGTGAAAAAAGGTACAGATTATTATGTAGTATGTGCTATAATGTATATAAAAGAAGGAAACAAGAAGGAATATATATTTGTATTGTATTACTTGTTACACAGAAAAATCTTTGGGCAGATAAACAAGGAACTGATAGTGGTTAGCTATTTGAGGGAAGAGATGGGACCTACGTAAGTGGAAGGCAGTAAGAGGGAGAGACAGGAAGGAAACTTCTCAAGACACCTTTTCATGCTTCACCATGTTTGAATTGTGGGAATACATGATACATTCAAAATTTTAAATATTCCTTAGAAGTGCTACCAAAAGTCCTAAGAAAATGTAATTTTTTTAATAGAAAAAATTTAATAGAAAAAAATATCCCAGACATTCTTTTAGTGTTTATTCTTGTTGTGGAGTTTCAAAGTCAATCTATTGCTTCTCAATTTCACTAAAAATGAAACTGAAACTCTGCATACTTTTCATAGAATCAGACCTAAAACATGGGCTCAAGAAAAAACTCACAAGAAAATTATCAAGATAATTTCCAACGTTGATTTTTGTTGTGCTACAGAATTTCAAATTATGTATCAAAACATACACTATTTAAAGTCCAAATAGACCATTGTTGAAAGATACCCATCCCAAGGCCTAGTGCTTTCATAAAATTGAAGTAATAATATAAAGTAAAATTAATCTTTCTCCCATGGAGCTCTTCATGGAATCCGCAAGAGATAGGGCTATGTCACACAACAATAGGGAAATTCCACCTAAGGAACAGAAGGGATTCTTTCTTCACAGGCTAATCAATAAGATGAAAAGGAATTGTGGTTTACTCATTTGGCTCTTAACATCTATTACCTTCAGATAGCAGTTATCTTTGTGTGTGTATTCTATTACAAAAACGTATGGGACTGTTGTTTTATTGCTAGCGCTTGGCCCAGTGCAATGCATACCATGTACCATAGAAGTCTGACAGACCACAGTCAAATACATCTGTGTTCTAGGATCTCTGTGACCTTGCCAAGTCATATATCCTCTCCCTGTCTTAGCTTACTTTCCTTATCTGGAAATGGAGTGATAGTGTCCAACTGGAAAAACCTCAGAATTTCGATATGGTGACCAAATAATATGAAAGATTCTGGCAAGTGTAAATTGAAAACAGTACTACTGTTACTGCTGTTATGACACAGATCTAAACAGATAGGGCAGAGGAAGGAAAAAGCAATTCCAGGATATGCTTCATGGAGAATTAGTCTCGTTTTCACAGATGGGCAACAGGAAACCTAGAAAAGTTAAATAACTTGCTCAAACCCAAGTAGCCAGTCAGAGCAGACCTGAAGACAAATTCCCGTTCAGGTGTTTTCATTGAATGTCTCATTTTTCTTTTAACTAGTACTTCTGTCACTTTGAGCCTTGAGAGCACATGGAAAATATGAAGAAGGGCCACCTGATGACTGTTGTCCTAGGAAGACTGGAGAAACATTAAGAAGTGAGTAGAGAAGTCACAAAAGGATAGCAGGGTATTGGTCCAGGTCCTAGTTGGGATGTTTATTGGAAAATAAGAAGGGAGTAACAGATACACACTACTGTATATTTTTGGCCAAAAAGTTTGTTTGGGTTTTTCTGTAAAATCTTATGGAAAAACCCAAATGAACTTTTTGGCCAACCCAGTGTAAAATAGATAACCAACAAGGACCTACTGTATAGCACAGGGAACTATAATCAATATTTTGTAATAACCTATAAGGAAAAAGAATTTGAAGACGAATATATATAGTATATGTAAAATATATATTTTATGTATATATATATATATAAAATGGAATCACTTTGCTGTACACCTGAAACTAACACAACATTGTAAGTCAACTATACTTCAATAAAAAATTTAAAAAAAAAAAGAAAAGAAAACTTTTACTAAGCATTTCTGACTTACCAGGGCCTGTAGAACTTTATCTCATATAACCCTCACAACCATCTAGTAAATATCATCTCCACTTTCTAGTTGAGGAAATATGACAAGAAGCAGTTACCAGACTTACACAGGACCAGACCGCTAATTGGTGGCAGGGCTGTGATGAAATTTGGGACTGTGGGACTCTGGGTCACGCCCCTGATCACTCTGCCTCATTCTATGATCATTGATAAAAGATTGTAGAGGATTTGGGCCCAGTTGGGAGAGCATTAGATATTTTTAAAGGGATATTTATAATACACGCTCACAATTTTTAAATAATTTCACTAAGTATTTTCTTTCTGAACTTAAAAGGTGAAAGATTAGTAAAAATCTCAAGATGAACTCATGTTGGGTATTTTCTGTTTGAGATGAAAAGCCTGGGGCCACATCTTTAAGATGAACACCTTTAGGATCCTCCTCTAAGAAGGACCAAAACAGGGGGTTTGAGCCAATGAATAAACATTATCACATGGGAGTCTTTGAGTGAAATTAGCCTGGGGCATTTTATTTTTCTGTACTAAGTAAGCTCCTGAATAATGATAATATCTAATGTATACACAGAACGTTCTAAGCACCATGCACTGTTCTGCACCGTTCTATGAGCACAATGCACACATTCATTTAATCCTCATCACTGTATGAGGTGGGTTTTATTACTATGTTCATTTTGCAAATGAGGAAATAGACACAGAGAAGTTAAGTAACTTGTCCAAGATTAAACAGCTAGAAAGTGGTGGAGCTGGGATTCACACCCAGGCCATTGAGCTAGTACTTCTCAGTGTGGCATATTATATAGCACTTTGCATATTCTGTCACCTAGGACTTCATTTAAAAAGCAATTTTGCTTAATAAAAAAAAGCAATTTTGCTGCCTAATCTAAAACTCTCAAATTCTGGGGTTAGATAAAGACTCATTTATTCACTAATTAAGTCATTTCATTATTTATTCATTCAGTATGTATTATAATCCTACTATGTACCAGGCTCAGTAATAGCAAAAATAGGCATGGCTTCTGCTATCCTAGAATCAGAGTGTAGTGGGGAGAAATACTTTAATCAAATAATTATACAAATAAATGTAAAATTACAAACTCTCATAAGAAGTATGAAGGAAAGGTACAAGATATTATATGATTATAAGAACATTTAAAGAGGTATATGTCCTAATTGAGGGTGGTTCCCATGGAAATGACCTTGAGCTGGGATTACAAAACCTGAGACCTTGAGATGTTTAACATTTCTAAGCTTCAATCCTCACCTGTAACATAGGGGTAGTGGATTGTCCTAAAATCTTAGTGAGACAATGTGAAGAGATTAACCCAGTACTTAGTAAGTACTTAATTAATGACACAATTAGTTGGCCTCGTTATTTTCATTTTTCTCATTACTCCCTGACCAGTATCCAGTTAGAGAACAGGATAAAAGGAACAAAGATTTATAATAATAGGAATCATAAAAGTAGAAAGACGGGAGAAAAAGAAAATATTTTGAAAATGCTATGGATTTTAAGTTTTTAAAAATCGAGTGTTTCAGTAAAACGAGAAGTATATTGTAAGTAACCAAATGGGAAAATAAATGCATACAGGAAACCTAGTGCTTTGATAATGTTTTACTGACACCTCCAGAATTTTGTCCTAATATTGCTTAGGTTGGCTGATAGCATGTTTTCCTGTATTTTTAGGTATTTCGTTCAGCTTTAGTCCTGGGTTGATTGATTGATTGACTGATTGATATGCTCTTTTACCCAGAGCTTAATATTGCAGCATATAGGAGATGGGGTTAGACTGACTTTACTTGGGTGTGTAAAGGTGGAGGGGGTGAGGATAAAGAACCTGTAGAACTAAAGAGGAAAGACATTTCAAAGCTGATATACGGATCACAGAGCATCCATCCTGATGCTCTCTGCTTCAACTTAGCAAGGAAAAGAAGGAAAGCTGTTGTAAATTCAGCTGATAGAAATGATTACTCTTTCCTGAAATGTGAGGTGTCCCTGGAAGAATGCCTCGGGGGATGGGTTAAGTAATGCCACATTTTTCAGAGAGAAATTTGCCGATGCCCCCTTGGGGAGAGCACTTCAAAGGTTCAGAGGACACTTCCAAAGGCCAGGGGCCTCACCCACCACTAGGGCATGAAAGTATGCGGTATGTGCCCTGGAAATCCACGAGTACACAGCTGGAGTGGCAGGGGTCGGGGTGCTCCTGAGGGGCTATGATGATGTGGACTGAGTACATTCTTGTCCAGAATCCAAACTCCACACCGAGTCATCTGAACAGTTGGGACAGGAGGGCAGGCATGGAGGGGCCCATGGGAGCCATTGGGCCACTTCTCTGTCCAGGCTAAGTCTAGACTTCAGCTTTCAGCCCATTACACCCAGCCCGTTTCGCCCCCATCGAGTCCAGTCCTTGCATCAGCATCTTTCAGGAGCTTAGTTGACTCAGGTACTGTGGGAGGAAGTTCCCTGTCCTTGATTCCTGTATTCTTGGGCACCTTCAACCTTGGAGTATCCATCAATAAAATACTTGCTTTTCTTTAAGTAGTCCAAAGACAACTAACACATGTGATTTACTTCCTCTCTTCTATTCCTCTGGGAGAGTTTCTATTGATAAGATATTAAAGGGAGCTAGGTTACAATAGCAGATATGGGAAGTTAAGCCTAGACAGCCCTTAAAAAGCCACCATTAACTACGAATGGAATTGCCATATGCCCTTTAAATGCCATGGTGGTTTTCTTGTTATCGGGGATAAACATCAGAGGGGTCTCACGTTTCCAGGGTATTTCTGAGGGACCCATCCTTTCACTTACAAAAGGTAAGTTTTATAACCACATGTGCATTTCCCCCCTTATCATTAGACTGTTGTATTGGCCAAGGACATCAGTATTTTTGCTTCCTCCTCTTCCAAGCACACACATATACATACACAGAGGGATGGGGTCTTTACTGATCTTTATAAAGACCAGTAAGACAGGAACAGAGCTTTACAGGCACAAGGAGGCAATAAATAGAATCAGCATAGCAAATCCGGAACTAAGAGAAGCTTTTAAAGGCAAAATGGCCTTTAAGCCTCTTTCTCCAAAGCTCTACTCCCCAAGTCTCCCCACACAGGCAAGAAGACAGGCAGGCGCTGTCAAAGGTACATGGGTGGGATTCTACTTGATTCAAATTCTTAATCTGAAAACCACACAGCAAAGAGGAAGGCTTTGCCTCCCCAGCATTTCAAGAATGTGTTTTTAGATACATTTCTGTGTACATGGAGCTGTTGGGTTACCTACCACACCTGGCACATAGCAGGTAGTGAGTAAGTCGTTGCCTAATGAAATATAGAATGTATGGAAAACCATATGTGTTTCCTGATGACCAGGGAACTGACTCTTGCGGCCTTCTCAGGCAAGAGCTTGAATTATTTGTCGTGTGTCAAAAACAAAAGCCCCCAGCCATGCAGCGCTTAATCCTTAAGGTCTTCAGAAATAGGAAACAACTGCTTGTTTATTTCTTGACCTATGACTGCTGTATCTGGTGTTTAGCTCTAGAAATAAAAGGCAAATAAAATATCTTGAAACAATTTATATTAAAAAAAAAGGACCCTCCCCCAATGCTGTTTGCTGCCACCTTCTTTTTTTCTCTGCTTCCTCGTTTTCAGCTTGACATCCTCCCAAACGCTACCTGACAGACTGCGGCAATCACCCTGTGAATGTAAGTAATTTCCTTATTGACAGCCTCCCATTCTCCCTGACATCTGCCAGCACTCCCTGACACTTGAATAAGCATTAAGACATTAACAGTCTGGCACAGGCTTAAGGGCTGGAATAGTAATGCTTGGCAGCCCTGCTGAACAAAGCCACATTCTAGAGACCCCACTCATTCAACTCTGCCGTCCTTCTGGCTAGAAAATGTGGCAGAGCCCGGCCTAAATGCCGATTATTCGCTCGACTGCTCTGGCATTTTGGTGTTTTCTTTGACAGGCCAGATCGTACATTCAAGGAAAAGGAAAGAAAAACAAGAAAATGCCTGCTTGTGAGACAGTGTAAGTGAGGAGTGGATGTTCGTGAAAAGGCAGGTCTCTGCTCTCTGCAATGACTTAATATTTTTAAGAGATTGACTTAGAATGAGAAACAAAGTCATGCTTCCCTGACTTATACAGAGAACAATTTGCCGCATGCTTTCTTCTGATCATATCAAATTCTTCCCAAATACTAGCTGACAGATGCCACCTTTGTGCCATGGATTTTGGAAGCCAATTTGTCAGATCCTCACACAGAAAATTATTAGAAAAGAACACCATGGTAGACTTTGTTGCCAGAATCTGTTCACTGAGAAATGGCAAAGCTTGATATTAAACTGTTAAGTCAGTCAGAGAGCTGCCTCCATTCTATCCTAAGTAGGGCTTGTTTTGGATCAGAAACCTGTAATCTGCACAGGTAATGCTAAAATTAACATCAAAATAGAAGGGGCAGAACTCTGAATGTGACACTTTTCCTTGAGTGAAAAATGACTCAATATAGCTGCCCTTGGGAAACAAAAGAAGAGTTGAAATAGATGGTACACAAGTTCAAGGCGTCTAATTAAAGGGTCAGGCGAGATGTTTCCCTTGGGAGCATTCTGTGGCTCAAGACTGACAAAATCTTCTGGGGGCTAAGAGCCTAGATTGTCCCTATGCCTCCAGTTGGCCACCAGTAGGACAGAAACGTCACAGGGAACAGCCACTATTTACTTTGCGATTCCTTCTGCAAACCACCTTATTTTTCTCTGTTTTTTGATCTGAGCCTGGGGTCATTATATGATTTGCAAATGAGGGAGAGAGACAGGCTCAAAAAGGATAAGGGTCTTTCCCCAAATCACACAGGTAGTAAATAGTGAAGGCCCAGATTGAACCTGGGTCTTGACTTCTTGGGCTAGTATAGTATATTTTCACTGCATTGGCTCCCAGCCCCAAGGAGCTTGGTCAAAATTACTAGAGAAAGATATAGTGCCTTTCCAGAGCCAAAAGAGCTGTCAGTGATTATAAGTATCTGAGTGGAACCACAAAATCTGCTCCAGTCCACAAAAGGTGCTCTTCAGATGGGCAGGGTGGTTCCCTTCATAAGTATAGCAGGAGGGACTTCCCTGGTGGCGCAGTGGTTAAGAGTCCGCCTGCCAATGCAGGGGACACGGGTTCGATCCCTGGTCCGGGAAGATGCCGCGGAGCAACTAAACCTGTGCGCCACAGCTACTGGGCCTGTGCTCTAGAGCCCGCGAGCCACAACTACTGAGCCTGCATGCTGCAACTACTGAAGCCCGCGTGCCTAGAGCCCATGTTCCACAACAAGAGAAGCCACCGCAATGAGAAGCCCGCGCACCATAACGAAGAGTAGCCTCCGCTCGCCGCAACTAGAGAAAGCCCGCGTGCAGCAACAAAGACCAAACACAGCCAAAAATAATAATTAAAAAAAAAAAAAAAAAAAAGCACAGCAGGAGAATCAGGGCCAGCCTTGTGGATGGGCAGGGGAGTTAACTATTCTTAAACTAAATGAAGTGCCACCTCTGGATTTGCCAGTCCAAACTTTGAATGTTTAAGTCAAGGGGACCCAAATTCAAGTTCTGCCTCTCATCAGCTGTGTAGACTGGGCTAAGTTTAGAAACGAAATCTGTTTCTTCATTTTAAAATAGTGGTGACAAAAAAAAAAACAACAACCATAAAATAGTGGTGACAACCGTGTCTTCCTTATAGGCTTGCTGGGAAACTCATTGAGTTAACTGTTGTTAAGTGTTTAGCACAATAAATGCTCACAAAATAGACATGAATGTACTGTCATTATTAATTTAGGGGCTTGTGTAAGGCCTCCCATCTTTCTGATTGTCCACTCAACATCTCTCTTTGGATGTCCTGCAATTATTTCAAATGCATACCCCAAGCCAGTTCATCTCCCATGTAACCATAACAATTACAACAAAAAGTGATTAAGAGCTCAGTCTGTGTTCTGTGCATTATATTTATCATCTTATTTAATCCTGCAAGTTAGGGGTTATATTTTTGCTTTTCCAGATGGGGCCATTAAAGCTCAGAGAGGTTAAACAATCTCCCCAAAACTTCACGGCTGTTAAGAGTCAGGCCATGGGCTTCCCTGGTGGCGCAGTGGTTGAGAGTCCGCCTGCCGATGTAGGGGACACGGGGGACACGGGTTCGTGCCCCGGTCCGGGAAGATCCCACATGCTGCAGAGCGGCTGGGACCGTGAGCCATGGCCACTAAGCCTGCGCGACCAGAGCCTGTGCTCCGCAACGGGAGAGGCCACGACAGTGAGAGGCCCGCATACCGAAAAAAAAAAAAGAAGAGTCAGGCCAGACTTCAAAGCTAGGGTCATCTGGTGCCAAAGCCCATTCTATATACTTCTGGCCTAAACCACCTTGCTCCTACCAGAGACTAGGCTGTGTACCTCTCTCTTCCTTGTGGAAGACTTTCGATGACACCCCACAGTCTTCAGAAGAAAAACGAGACTAGTCAGCTTGACAATCAAGGTTCAGTTCCTCCGTAAATGTGCATCTAGTTTTTTGGTTTTCACTAATCTTTGTTTATTCAGCAGACTCCATGGGGGCAGAAATTTGTGCCTCTTGTTCACCGATTCATCCCCAATGCCTAGAATCAAGGCTTGTTTATAGTAAGTGTTCATTAAATATTTGTTGGTTGAATGAATGAAAACAATTTTCCCAGCCAAAATTATATAACTTTCTTTCCACCAGGCTTTTTACTGTAGAGCCTGTTGGGCACTGAAAAATATAAAATCTGCTTTCATTTTTTGAGGCTGTTGGTGTATTTTTTTAAAATTAAGAAAAACCAAAACACGATTTTTAAATGCTTGATTAATTTTAGAAGGTAATGTTTATCAAATTAATGCTTTTCAGGCTTCCCTGGTGGCGCAGTGGTTGAGAGTCTGCCTGCCGATGCAGGGGACACGGGTTTGCGCCCTGGTCCGGGAAGATCCCACATGCCGTGGAGCGGCTGGGCCCGTGAGCCATGGCCGCTGAGCCTGCGCATCCGGAGCCTGTGCTCCTCATCGGGAGAGGCCACAACAGTGAGAGGCCCGTGTACCGCAAAAAAAAAAATAATAATAATGCTTTTCATGTTTATTAAACACAATGGAATATAATTGTGCCATTCAAAGATAATCACAGGAGTTATAAAAATATTCCTTCTGGGTCACTATAGGCAGTGTGACCCAGTATTGGAACCAGTTTAAAATAGGGTAACAAGGTCTTCTGTACTTTTGCCAGGGTATGTATTGCTGAGACGGGACACAGAGTCTTCTGAGGCCCCAGCTGAATGTGTGCCTTGAACTAATGGCTCTGCTGCCCACTGCACCCCCCAGGCCCTATCTTCCTGCATCCCATTCCTTCCCCTCCATGTACATCTTCATACACAACCCCTCCTTCAAAGGCCAAAGTAAATGCCCCTCTCCCATCCTATTCTAGGCCTCCCTCCTCAGAAGAAATCTCTTGTAACGTCCCCACAGCAATTAGCAGTAGGTCCATACGTGCTGATGATTTCTTACTGTATTCCATGCATTTTAATTATATATATCCTGAGTAGGTTTCTTTGAATAGGGCCCATCATCTATTTCTGATTTATCTTTGTAACCACTCTCTGCCTACTACTTTGTATCATGTCATGTTCACAGATGCTCCATATCTATTTTTTGAATAAATAAGTGAATGTGGCAATGCAGGTAAAAATAACAGATGGCTGAAGTCTCTGCGTGGGGCATTAGGCAGGCTTTACTAGTTGATAGAGGGAGAGGGGGAGAGGGGAACCGTGTCAGAGGGTTCTCGAATTAAAGACATCTTAGTATGAAAAGTGGCAAGCCTATTGATTAAGTGTGGGCTCCTGAGCCAGACTGCTTGGATTCCAGTATCAGCTTTGTCTCTTAAGTGTTGTATAAACTTTGAATATCAAATGATATTTTTACCTACCTCACAGGTTTTTTATAAAGATTAAAGGAGATAATAAATGTGAAGTGGTGATTCCATTGTGGTAGATTGCAATATTGTTTCAAATATTTTGCTGCCTTTCATGTTAAAAAAGTACACACACACACACACATTGTCACATGACTTGCTGTGTTCCTTTCATTGGCATCAGGCTTGGTCTTACGACTTGCTTTGACATGTGGAATTTGAATGACATATGCCATGACTGAGCAGAGGCTTTCAGGGTCATTGTACCCCTTTTCTTCTGCCACAAGGTTGATCTATCTCAAATAGGGTCATCTCATTCATGCTGGATCCTGAATGAAGAAGCCATGTAGAACAGAACCTCAACCATGACAACCAACATACAACACACAAGAAATAAGCCACTGTGTTATAAGGTCACTGAGATTTGGGGTTGTTATTGGAACATAACCTGGTGAGTTGACTCACTGCCCAGTGATAGAAGTTCTCCAACCATGTAAAGCACCTAGAACAGTGCCTGGAACATAAGAAGGACTCAACAGTGATTCTCACTGCCAGTGTGCTCTGACTTTTGACACGACTTCCTAATTTGCCCTTGCTTGTCTTCAGTTAAAACCTTCATCTTTGGATCCTTCCAGATCCAAATCATCTGGCTAAAAGTCAGATGATTTGTTGTAGACAATCATCTGGCTAAAAGTCAGAAAGTGTGGGTTCCAGTCCTAACTTGCTTCTCCTGGGGCTGTTTTCTCATAGATAATTGTCAAGGCTCCTCACAGCTCCAAGAAGTTTCAGAGTCTACAGACAAGCACTGTGGAATTTTACAGACCAGTAAATGAGGCTTGGCTCTACTAGTTACAAAGCCGGGTGATTTGGTGACCTCCTTTTCCCTTCACAGGGTTTATGTTAGGCTATTGCCCTTGTCAGTTTTCAAGGCAATGGCATTTGCACAGGCGGCTGCATCACAGCACTGTTTTTTTTTTTTTTTTTCTTTCTTTTTGGTTTGGTTTGGTTTGGTTTGGTTTTCCTGAGATTAAGTTACGTTGCAAAACTCTTAGCCAGAGAAAAAAGTGATTTCCTAGAAAAGGTGTTATGAAAAATCTTTGGCTAACCAAGTATGTATTTAACTTAAAGAACTTAAAATAAAAAGCAGGGTGCAATTGGAGAAGAAAGCTAGGTTGCTGTGATGGGCAGAGCGCAGGCCTGAAATCTAAAGCTTTGGGTTCCAGCCTTCTTTCTGACAGCCGGCAGCCCAGCGACCTTGGGCAATCATTTATTTTTCTGGGTTTCAACTTCTCTATATGTAACAATCAAGGATCTCCAAATTCCTGGCTAGCACTAATGTTTTATCACTATGATTCCATCAGAATTAATTGACAAGGTAGTTTCTGACAAGCTTTAACTGGCAGTTCTCTTAATGTGTAGAGGTGGGGAAAAACACTAAAGAAGGAAAATGTTTATAGGGGAACCCAGCCCACACAAATCTGAACTGCTGATAAATTCTGATCCTAAAGCAGAAACAAAAGAAAGAACCTGATTTTTAATCATTTAACAAAACAAGCACTATTTGGTTTGCGAGAAGAACAGGTGGTCTACTCTCTTTTCCTGCCCACTCACAGGAGAATTTCTGCTCCAACTAAGGAGAGCTGATCTCTGCCATATTCCTCCCAGCTCTGTTGAAATGAATCCAGATCCTAAAAGTCTCACCCAGAGGTCTGTCAAGTAGAGTGTGGGTACCAAAGCTGGTCCATGGATTGATGTATGTCTGGTTTCAAAAGCCAGATCCTCCTCCTATCACTTAGAATGGTAAGTGCCTGCTGTTCCTATGCTACTGGCCTTGGCAGAGTTGACAGTCCAGCTTCTGTGCCCCCCTTTCCCCTGATTCCCACCACCATCCTTCCTCAACCAATTCCATTCTTGCTTGTGGGCAGGGATGGCTTTAAGATTGGCTCTGGTAAATATACAATCTGAGTAAGACCATATATTCTAAGATAAGTCCCTAGGATCTCCCCTTGAAAACATACTGTCCCTCGCATATAGAGATTCTATGATTATCAAAACATGTGAAAGCCAGTGGGCTTTCCAGAAGCGGAAGGGCATTCTAGAAGAACAGGACATGGAGGTACCCTGCTCAGAAAACCTGTCGTGGAGTGTAGTTGATTGACAGCCTCAGGTGCCAGGTTTGGATCCACTACAGTGTTTACTCTGAAGCCACACTTCCCCAGGGCTGCTCCCAGCCATCGTCTGAGCACAGTGGGGGAGCTAGAGCTGGGTCATTCCTGTCTCAAGGGGGCTTCCTCAAACGGGCAATTTTGGCCTGGGGATTCTCCATCAGGATAACCAAAAGTTCCTCAGAGCTGTGCTGTGGTCTGAAACTCTTCCTACTCAATCCTTCCTTCCTCTTTCCTTTTAAAGATCTCAGACCCGTATCGTGGGCTGAAGGCTACCCCTGGCTACTCCTGCTTCTTCCCACTTTATCCCTCATCCTTCACAGGCACTGCCTTCAGTTCACCTCTTGCACATCTAATTCCATTTGGCATCTCCTTCTAGGAGAAGCAAGGCATAACACTTTCCAAAGTGTGTATGCCTGTCCCACTGCGTTAGTCAGTGTTCTCCAGAGAAATAGGACCAATAAGAGATATATATTTATTATAAGGAATTGGCTCATGTAATTGTAGGGTCTGAGAAGTCCTAAGGTCTACAGTTGACAGGCTGGAGACTCAGGAGAGCCAATGTGTGGTTCCCTTTGGAATTTGAAGGCCTGGGAGCTGACAGTTTAAGTTCCACTGAAAGCTGGCAGGCTCAAGTTCCAAGAAGAACTGATGGTTCAGTCAGAGTCCAAAGAACAGAAAAGACCAGTGTCAAAGTACTCAGGCAGGAGGGGTGCCCTCTTACTCCTGGGGGTGTGGGAGGGTGTGGGGGTTGTGCTGGTACTGGTGTGATATCAGTTTTTTGGTTCTAGTTAGGCCTTCAACCAATTGGATGAGGCCAACCCCATCAGGGAGGACAATTTACTGTCTTCAGTCTACTGATTGAAATGTTAATCTCATCCAGGAACACTGTCACAGACACACCTAGAATAATGTTCAACCAAATATCTTTGTACTCCATGGCCCAGTCAAGCTGACATATAAAACCAACCATCCCACTATGGTGCTCAACAGCCAATCAGTTAAATCTCTTTTGCTAAAGTCACGAATACAAGTCAAATTCTCATAGTATGAGTTGTACTTATGTTTATATCTGTCTCTCCAAAAAGCCTATGAATGCTTTGGAGAAGGAAGCCATGTCTCATTCATTTTCAGATCCTAAGCACATAGTAGTGGGAATTCAATAACTTATACTTATTGAGTTCCTACTATGTGTCATGCGTAAGGTGCTAGGGGTATAACCATGAATAAAACAGCCCAGGTCCTTGCGCTCAGAAAGTTGACATTTAGGTGAGAGGGCGAACCATATATAAAATTATTGAATATATAATATAATGTGGCAGTGATAAGCGTGAAAAGGAAAGAGTAAAACAGGGCAAGGGGCTAGAGAGGGATGGAGGTGCCATTTTATATAGGTGCCCAGAGATGGCTTGAATGAATAACTGGATGAATGAAGGGATGAAAAATGTTGCATAATTGTCTTGGGGCAAAAGCAAGAATTCAGAGCTATGCAGAACAGAAGGAAGCTTCACCTCCACCCAGGGCATGAGCTCAACTAAATTGTTTTTCCCCAGTTCTGGCCTGTATAATGTTCTTCTTTGCCTCCTTCACTCCCATTTTTACAACTTTTTTTTTTTTTACAGAATGGGCCCCAAGTGCTTTTTCTTAAAAGGCTTCCTCACTGGAGTAAGTTTTCAAGTCAACCTCATCACTTGCATTGATCTTCCCCCACATGAGGGCTTGGGGCCCATTTTCACTTCTGAAGAAACTCCTCTGAAAGTGGTACTCTGGAGACACTTCAGGAAATGAAGGTAGACTTGGCAAAGTAATTCCAAGCCTATAGGCAGATAATTAAGAGAGATGTGCAAAGCATAGGGGGAAGTCAAAGACCATTATATATGTACAGTTAGCACTAAACCACTTTTATTACAGTTTGAGCTTTGTACAGCTGTGCAGCAACTGAGAGGTGACAGCCAATGAAAAATAAAAGCCACATGGATGCCAACCTTATAGCAGCCTACAGGAGCCACACATAAGTTTCATAGCTTATGTAATTCCTTATGAGGAATTACAACAACCAAAACAGGAAATTTTATTGCAGTTCTAAGAAGGAAATGATTATGTTGCAATTGAGAAAAAAAGTTAAAAAATTTTCTTTCCCTCTTCCACCTGTCTGACTCAATCCTTACTCTCAACAGTGGTGTGGTAATATGAATGAGATTTTGTATGGAGTCATCTGAAATCTTTGAGAGGTTCAGGGGAGGAGTCTGGGCTTTGGAACCAGGCAGGCCTAGAAATGCAATTTACCTAAGAGTTGTGTGTCTTTAACAAACTAAAAATAGAACTACCATATGACCCAGAAATCCCACTACTGGGATATACCCAGAGAAAACCATAATTCAAAAAGACATGTGCACCCCAGTGTTCACTGCAGCACTATTTACAATAGCCAGGTCATGGAAGCAACCTAAATGTCCATTGACAGACAAATGGATAAAGACGATATGGCACATATATACAATGGAATATTACACAGTCATAAAAAGGAATGAAATTGGGTCATTTGTAGAGACGTGGATGGACCTAGAGACTGTCATACAGAGTGAAGTAAGTCAGAAAGAGAATAACAAATATCGTATATTAATGCATATATGTGGCATCTAGAAAAATGGTACAGATGAACTGGTTTGCAAGGCAGAAATAGAGACACAGATGTAGAGGACTAACATATGGACACCAAGGGGGGAGGGGGAGGGTGGGATGAACTGGGATATTGGGATTGACATATATACACTAATATGTATAAAATAGATAACTAATGAGAACCTGCTCATTAGTGTAGCACAGGGAATTCTACTTCACCTCCTTGTACAGTAGAAAGTAACAACATTGTGAAACAACTTTACCCTAATTTAAAAAAATACATATATATATATTATATATATATATATATATATATATATATATATATATATATATAGGCAAGTAATTCAAACATTTGTGAACATCACAAAGGCCAAACAAAATACGCCTATGGGCCAGACTTGGCCACACACCACCAGTTTGATCTCTGTGGTGAAATGTTTTTGAAAATTATGTGATTAAAGAATTTTTAATGAAAAAGAAAAAAAAGAGTTGTGTGACCTTAGGCAAGTTACTTAGTCTCTCTGAGCTCCACTTTCCTTGTCTGTAAAATAACTAGTTGACGGAGCTGTTGTAATGATCATATGAGATAGGGTAAGAACAGTGCCTAGCACATGATAGGCACTTAATGAATGATGGTTCACCGTCTTAGAAAGAAAGTCACTTAAGGAACTCAAAAGAGCATTTGTCATAGTTTCTCTCTTGTTACTGCTAATTAAGATTATGATATCAAAAACTTCTTTGTCAAGAGCAGTGATCACAAAAGTCTTTGTGTAAATGTCTTTGGTAACCCCACAGTAGAATTTGATTTGTGATTTGTGGAGCACTGTGGCAAACTAGAGGGCCCATGCTCATCTCAAGGGGGTGACTGGAAGGCCCGTGTCCCATTTGGAGGGGCCAGTTAAAGGATTTATGCTTGATGTAAGGGGGTCCACCCCATCTCCTGGAGGGGCTGAGCCCCATCTAAATGGCAGTTGTTACTTCGCTCCTACCTCGAGGTAGTGCAGACCCACTATTGACAGATTATTTTTTGATCCCGGAATCCATTTTTATATGAAACCTCCGGTTCACATAAAAGGGCTCCGAAGTCACTTAATTAAAAAAACACATAGACCACAAAAAGCATGTCTGCAGGCTGGATGTGGCCTATGGGCCACCAGTGAGCAACTTCTGAAAGAGGAACTTTCCATGATTGCATTCTCACTCCTTGTATAGTAAAATATTTTAGTTAAAAAAAAGAAAATTCTTCAAATAATTCCACACAGAGCAAAGAGTTCAACATACAAATAAATCTCTTCCTGCATATTTCTATATCTAGGACACCAAGGGCCAAAAATAACCTTAAAAACCTAAAAACCAAAAATAACCTTAAAAACCTTAAAAATCCTATGAAGGATTTTGTTGTTATTTATTCCTCAGGATTTAGCCGATTGCTGGTGGACAGACTGTTCAAAGTCTATGCGTAGGTAAAGATAAGTTGATGCCTGCCGATAAAGCTGTTTTCTAAGTATGTGCTTATAAAATGTGATATTGACCCACAATTTCCATGGCCTCATAGAGGGGTTCAAGCATTAACAAGTAGTCCACAAAATTGTTGCCTTCAGATCTTAAAAGAGAGGGCAGAAAGAGCTTCGAAGAAACTATTGTGTTTCTTAAAGAATCTTTCTATCGGCTCTGGATAAGCTTCACAATAACAAAGAATGTTCCCGAGAGGTGTTGATTGGAAACTATCAGTGGCTGAAAAGTATTAAGCCACCAGTGTTTTAATTAACTTGTTCCACTTCATTTCTGAGCTTACAGAAGAGAATAAAAATGAACCCTATTTCAATATCAAAAGTCACGGTAAATGTTAAGCTCCATTTTTGATTGACAGTCTCCCACACACTCACACACCCTAAAACTAGCAACTCTAAATTTAGAGCATTTGTAAAACCCAACAGGTTTCTAGAGCATGTGACAATCTAGATATCTCTGCATCACTTACCCACCGAAGCCATCTCCTGTGGGGGAAATGTACTGTGACATCCATTTTGAAAGGTAACAGGCACATTAAAATGGGCTTATCTCCGTTAGAACAAGAAGAGAGAAACCTTAGACCAGAAGAACTACAGGGCATCTCTCAGGAACACGCTCAATTCCCTTTATACATACAGGGATTTGTTCAGAATTGGCTGAGGGGAATTGAATTATCGATACGTCTTCCCAAGGTATCTATGTGTTCTGCAGACATATCTTCACCAAATAATTGCTCAATCTATAAATATGCAAAAAGCTACTGGGCACCTGTTGGATCTGAGGTCCAATTGATTCTGGCAACCCTAATTCTGGCATTAGTGACATGCAACACAATGAGTTAATTCTGTATTCTTTGGCTTCTTTTCCCATGTTTCTGGTACTAAATTGAAAACAAATTTCCTAAGGAGACTGTGGCCTGAAGATGTTCATGTTTCAGACCATTCTAGGCAGTATAGGATTTCTTTCTCTCTTGAAATATTAGGTTAGGAAACAGCAACAAAGATCCATAGAAAGGGACAAAAAATTATTCTACCAAAATGATGTTTCAGGGATCTGGTATAAAAAATTAAGGGATTCTCTTTTATTACGGGGAAAAGGCATATTTTTGAAGCTACAAAATTCAGAACCTGAGACAAAATAATAAAAAAGGATATTTTTGGTAAAGTATATTGAGATCTTTGAGAGGCAGCCACTAAAATAAAATACACTATCATAAAGTGGCATATTGAATAGAATTTCTACTTGAAAAACTAATTTTCAGTTACTTCTCTTGGTTCCTACATTCTTTTTTCTTGTAAACCCCCTATCTCTAATACTATAATGACCCTAATAATAAACATGTTTTGCCTCAGAAATCTACTCATTTGAATATTGAGTATATCTTAATTATGATATTGAATACACCTTAGTGTGAGAAAGCCTTTTTGTAAAAGATGAGTCAAATTCAAGTAGGTGTAAACTGATCTTTTTGCAACCATGTTCCCTAGGACTATGATGTTCCCAAGATATTTCATAATCTCAATTGGGTCAACACTGCAGTTGATTTGAATGGCAGGACTCTAAGGGAAGTTGCTATGCTGAGTTTGACACTTAATGATGCTTTAGTTGTGCTTTCCCTTGAGAGAGCACCCCATTACGGAAATGGAGTCCCCAGAGCGGGATTTAAGGGGGTGGTCAAAACATTGCTTTGCAAGGTCAGTGAAGATCTGATTGACCATTTGGGTAGAAGACAGGACACAAACTCTAATTGGCATGGTGGTAACATTTCAATGCAGACTTGCATTCTGCTCAAATTCCTGCTGTCATTTCAATTAGAAACAATGGTCTTCTTTCTTACCAATTCCCTCAAATGTGTAGTGTGGCTGTGACCTGCCAGCCTGTACTAAATTTCCTTAATAAAGATAGATACATCACGGCAGTGGGTTAAGTGATAGAGCTAACAGTTAATTCTTGCTTCATTAAGCCAAACCAAATAATTCTCATTTAAATGAAGAAACCCATCCTGCTCCCCAGTAAATATTTGGTATCAGAGCAGCAGTGAAATCTCATGCTATGTAAACCTTACTTTTCTTTGGGGGCTCCTAGGACATTTCTATAAGTACTGCATTGAGAATGATAAACATTCAAAACAAAATGACACTTGTCCAAATAATTGGGTAAAGGAAACTTTCTTTGTGAAAGCTCTTCCTAAGAGCTTGTGGTTTTTTTGGTTTTGTTTTTTTTATAAAGTGTGTGTTCACTCTCATATTCAATTGTGAAAACACTAATTCTCCCTGCCACTCTCAGCCATTAGTATGGATTAGAAAATCCTACTGAATAATCTCTATAAGTCATCCTACAGAAAGTGCCTGGGCTTTTCAGGCTGAGTGCACATTATGCATATAAATCGTGATCACTTTGGGGTTGATGAGAAAAGGACAGGTATTTTGCAGTCTTGATAATGTGTGTATGCCCGTGGCAACTGATTGGCTATTTCAAATTAATAGCTTAACATTAAAACAAGCCCGAGGTTAGAATAAAAGGAAATGGGTTTTCCTCGCAAAGAAAGCTTCAACCTCCTCCAAAAAGCCCCTTCCCTCCCCCTCATCCTTTCTCTTCCTCTTATTATCCAGCCTCAGGATGATATCTGTCAGCTGGAGGACTTACAGGGGTATGACTTATCACGTGAGTTTCCAGATCTCACTGGAAGGAAAGGTGGTGGAAACAACTAGAAACAATGATGTCCATTAAATATATTTTTCTGCAGTCATTTCACAACTGGGGCTTCAAACTTTCTCAGGGGGAGTTGCCCAGATGTGAGTCAGGCTGAATCCTTCCTTCTGTCTGCCATATGCCACCCTGCCTGGCTCAGGCAGCTTCTGGAGATACTGTCTGCCTACACCCAGCACAACCGCCACAGGGCACTGGGGTCTGAACCACAAGAGGAAGAAAAAGCCCAGCAGAGAAAACAAACACAAACTCCGTTTCCAGGATCAGTGGAGGGCCCAGGGGCAGAGAATGGGTAATGTGGCTGAGGTTTATAGGTAGGCAGAGGATCTGGGTTTCAAGAAAGAATTTTACAAGATTTTTTTTTTTTGCCATTTTGCCTTCCTGGCATATTGGGCCTAGATTTTATTTTGGAAAATATTAGAAATTAAACTTTTACTACTATCTTAGTTTGTTTTCTAAAGTTAAAGAAGAGAGAAAGAAAAAAGAAATTTCTGTCTGTGAAAGACCCTTTTGCAGGCAGTAGAAAATGTACCCCGATATTCTTGCTGCCTCTCCAAGAAATCAGGGAGCCTGAAGTTTGTCTGAACTCAGGACATTTGTGTTAGTTAACTAAGATGGGCAAGACTTTATTTCTCTAACTATTGACTTTATTTCCCTAACCCCCCTTGTTTCTGTATTTTATTTGATAAAGAGAAGTTGTCCCTTATGCAATTTTAATTTTAAAAGAAAGATAAGAATGCCATTTTATAGGCAAAACTAATTTTTTCCATCAAATTACCTACTAAGAATGCGTACTAACATTTTATACCCTTTGGTCTTAAAGATTGCTACCACGTCTGCTACTAGGAAAAGATTAAGTGGAAAGAGTGAGAAAAAAAGCTTTGATAGCAAGCAGATGTGTTTTCAAATTCCAGTTCTGCCACACACGAAATGAGTGATGTTGGGTGAATTGCTAAATGTCTGTGAACATCTGTGTCTTCATCTCTAAAAGATGGGGCTAATAATACATACTCGGCAGTATTTTGTGAGGATTACCTTAGATAACAAAGAATAAACACCTATCATGGCAGGTATTATATATTCATTTTATTCCTCCCAATTAGGAAATACTTTATGGAGATTCAGTTTAATTGGTATCCTTAGAATGCTTCCTCAGTCCAGCTAGCTCTGTGGTTGGCATTGTGAGAAATAATAAAGGAGTAGAAGGCCCAGACTATGTCTCAGAAGAACATTCCTTCTGTCTGAGGAGACAAGAGGTATAAATAAATTCTTATTTACAACTGGGAAGTAGTGAGGGCACCTATAGACAAGTATTAGATGTTACGGTATAAATAGCAAGTGCCAGGGAAGATTATGGGAAAGACATGGGTTTTATTTAGGCTTTGTGACATATAGAATCTTAATTGGCATAAACAAAACAAACCACTTTAAACACAAACAAACCTAGGATATTTTTTTAAATGGGAAGAATATGGTTGAAGACTTGAGGGTAGAAGTGAACAGGGCATGTGTCTTCTGAAACTGACCGACCCAGAGCAGAGCGCTTTATGGGGGGAAATGGCACATAAAAAGTAAACTGGGACCAAGTGATAAAGAGCCTTGAATATTATCCTAATTGATAGAGTATGATCTATGAGGTCTTCAGAAAGAGAGTGAAAGCAGAGTTCTGGAGAGGCTGTGGCTCTTCAGGATGGGCCAGGGACACGGTGTGGGCCCAGGGCCTCTTGAAGAGTCATGTGAGGGGAGGTAAGTTATTTGTGCTTCTCAAATGCTTTCTTCTGAAGTGTCCGTTCCAAGCCATAGGCTCAGTGGATCTTGAAACTTGTTACCACCAATTTACCTATAGATGGTTCTATCCACAGTAACTAAACTCAGAAGAGATTTGTTCATAAAAGCCAATTTAAGCATTTAGGAAGCTACACACAACTGTGAAGAGGAATGGCTTGTAGGTATGGTAAGTAATTTGGCCTATCTCGTTCCTCTCTAATAGGAAGAGCATTCTGGAAAATTAAATCAGTATCAGAGAGTTTATTGGCCGTTCATTCATCAATTTATCAGACATTGATTTAGCATCTACCAAGTGGCTGGCATTTAGGTGAGAAACAGCATGAGGAAGCTGAGTGGTTTAGGGATGTTGGAAGGACCAATCAGGGGGCCTCAGGCTCTGGGCTGCAGAGAGGAAGGTGGAGTCTAGGCCCCAGAGGGCTGTGTACTTACAGAGCTAGGACTTGAATCTCTCTATAATCACAAGTCTCTGACATGTTTTAGTAAGTTTAGAAACACGTCTTTTAACTTCTGAGTATGTTATTATTTAATTTGACATAGCATTGGTAAATAGTCTGCATTTTACCCACTACAGAATACATGCGGTTGAAGCAATGCTTCAAGTAATGCTACTGGATTGAAATAGTAGATAAAAAGGACCTGAAAACCAGATGTAACAAGCTCTCAGAAACTATGTTTTGGTTATAAAAATAAACTACTGGGGCTTCCCTGGTGGCGCAGTGGTTCAGAGTCCGCCTGCCGATGCAGGGGACACGGGTTCATTCCCCGGTCCGGGAAGATCCCACATGCCACGGAGCGGCTGGGCCCGTGAGCCACGGCCGCTGAGCCTGCGCGTCCGGAGCCTGTGCTCCGCAACGGGAGAGGCCACAACAGTGAGAGGCCCGCGTACCGCAAAATATAAATAAATAAATAAATAAATTACTGGCTAAGAATCACTATTATGCACAGGAGTTATTTGTATAACAAAGAAATTGGGATACTTACGTTTTCAAATCAAGGAATAAATTAATTCCAAAGTAAATAAATAAAACAAAAATAATAAGATGGAATGAAATCTATATACAGAAGAGAACCCCTATCATAAAACTGAGTAGGCATCTCAGGTAGGGAGGCTCTAAAATGTATAGGTCCCAAATTAAACCTCATTACATATTTTTCATTTAATTTTTGATAGCAAATATATTTACATGGTTGAAAATCAAAACAATATGAAAATAATATGTAGAGAAGCAATGCTCCCACTCCTGTCCCTGTCTGCCCTGTACCCTACCAATAACCACTTATATTCATTCCTGCTGTAATCTTACAGTCTTTCTTTATGTATAACCCACATACATTTTGTAAACATGAAATTTAATTAGAAAAAAAGGGGAAGAAACTAAACCAACATTTGTTGGGCAGCCACTACTTGTCAGACACTGTTAGGTTTTCTGTGAGTTAGGCTACTGATTCCCTATGACAACTCTGTAAAGCTGATCTTCTTAGCTGCCCCAAAACCAGACCTCATGTCAGGTGGGCAGAAATCTCAACCTTTGGCCTTGTACTTTAGAAGCACTTTCTCATGGCTTTCCAACCTCTAGAGTTTTATGTGGATTGAACACATCTTTTGATTTTATATTTCAACTCATTGCCCTACCTTCATAACATCTTTAAAATGCCTACATTTCAGGGTCTGTTTTTAAAAAAATTTTATTTGGCTGCACCAGGTCTTAGTTGCAGCAAGCGGGATCTTCAGTTGTGGCATGTGGGATCTAGTTCCCTGACCAGGGATTGAACCCGGGCCCCCTGCATTGGGAGCACAGCAGTCTTAGCCACTGGACCACCAGGGAAGTCCCTTCAGGGTTGTTTTGAGGATTAAATTGAGTTGCTAATGAAGTATGTGGCATATGGTAAGAGTTGTCAGTGGAAGCTATTATTATAATATCTCTGGGAGCAATTCCTCAGGCTAAGCTCATTCAAAATGTATTGATTTCTGTTTAACTCATAGAGATGGCCCCCTTTTTGGATTTCATTTATTCTGATGCTGACCTTACCCCTGGGTGAGTAATAACCTTTGTCTACTCCTTATATAAATAGAAACAAATCTGGGTATTAAGTAACCAGATCCTCTCTTGGACACCCAGGTTTAAAGCCTAGGAACAAGAATTACCACATTCAGTCTATATCAAGGATCAGCAAAATTTTATAAAGGGCCAGGTTGTAAATATTTTAGGATTTTGGGGGTCTTTATTACAACTTCTCAACTGCATTGTCACACAAAAGCAGCCGCATAAACAAGTAAGGGTAGGTATGTTCCAATAAAACTCTATTATGGACACTGACATTTGAATTTCATATAACTTACATGTGTCACCAAATATTTTTCTTCTTTTGATTTTTTTAACCATTTAAAAATGTAAAAATTATCCTTAGCTCATGGGCCATACAAAAGCAGGTGGTGGCTGGATTTGGCCTGTAGGACATAGTTTGCCAACTCCTACCCTAAATGACAATGATTTGATAAAACATCTCTTGAACTTGGTCAATTCTCTCTCTCTCTCTCTCCGTCTCCCTCTCTCTTTCTCCTTCTCTTCTACTATAACTACAAGTAGACAAGGAAAACAGAAGGCCCTTTTGGAAGAAATCCTCCTACTTACCCAGAGAGCTACAATTTTATTTCTCTTATAAGCAGCTTAGGGTTTTGTAAATACAATTTAATGATTCACATACAAATTTAGATACAGATTTGAGTTGATGTCAACTAAACATCGTGAGCGATCTTGGAAAAAAAAACAATAGTAGACAGTATGTCTAGCTGCTAGGAAATTAAGCTACGTCAGCAATTGAAGTGTGTAATTACCTTATTTGAAAACCAAACTTCAGAGGAGAGTAAGGTGGTCTTGCATCTTGCTATCTGTGTCCCTTGCAGGCGAGGTGTGTGCACTGTGGTACCAATCTGGGCAGGGGATTCAGGGAGTTCAGGAACACCCTGGTCTAGCCTTCCTGGACCTTTATCCTGGCTGAGAGACTAGAAGTCAGACTTGTTGAGGACACATAGAGCCACAGCCACCTCTCTGGAATGCCCTGTAGCGGCCTCTGCCCCCTCTTGAGCCTTTACCAGTTTCTTCTCTTGCCTCCAATCACCTTCACCCCTCTCTTCACCACCACCATGATTTCCCCAAGAATTCAGGCCTCTAGAAGCAAAATTCATGAAGGCAGGTTGTCTGAGGAAAACTTCTGCTTTCCACAACACACCCTTATCCTGAGGCAAAGGAGCCCCAAAGCCTTGCTAGCTGTTGGAAAATGGTTAGGGAAAAATACTTTTATAATCCTATAAATTATCCTGTGACACAAACATCTCTTTATCATCTGGGAAAGTCAGTCATGTCAAAGGGGCAAATAGTCAGCAGCTGTCCACTCAGGAAAATTCCATCTGCTCCCGTGGATTTTTTAGAGTTATGGATTCTTGAGAAGAGGATCTGGAATGAGGGGGTGACCGATGAATACTTTCAGAATTCTTTTTAGAATCTTTGCTGTTTGCACAGAACCTAGCCCATCACAGTACTCAAAAGAAGTCTAAATGTTGCAATTTTGAAGAAGAAATATTTGGGACTGGGGCTTAAAGAATTACGGTTGTTGAGAGATGAGTGAGGAGTAGGGAATGAACAAAAGCATGGGGACATGAAAGCATGAGATGGTTTAAGCTCCAAGAAAGCAGGAATTTTATCCATATTATTCACTTGATGTTCTTCACTACCAGCCTTGGAAGAGGACCTGGCTAGTGAATCTTTGCTTAATGAATGAATGAATAAATATATATAGAGAAGAGGAGAATAAGACTAGAAAGACAAAGTTTATCAGGTCTCAGCAGGAAACAGAGTTTTCCCCAGATAATTCAAGGTCTACTTTAATGAAGGGGTGACTTCAGGAGGCATGGTTAAGGAGAGGAATAAGGGATGAGACTGGCAACAGGAGGCTGACAGCAGCGCTGAGGCTGAAAGGACAGGGCTCACCAAATGAGCAGCCATTTGGTGGAAAAGATGCTGTAATTACCAGAGACAAGTACTGAAGTGGGGAGGATGTGAGGAAGAAATACCCCGACCTCTCTCACCTTCAACACTCCATTCTCCTGCCAGGGCCTCCCACTGGCTGAACCCAACTAGAAGCCAGAGGACATGAGAGCAGGAGAGAGAAGGTTGGAGAATGGAAAGTAGAATCACTAGCCCATTAGGTGAATTGAAACTGAAAGCTCTTTTTCTTTTTATTGAGACATAATGGACATATAACATTATATTAGTTTAAGGTATACAACTTAATGATACGATATTTATATACGTTGTGAAATGATCACCACAATAAGTCTAGTTAACATCCATCACCACACAGAACTACAAAAAAATGTTTTTTCCTTGTGATGAGAACTTTTAATCTTTTAGCAACTTTCATGAAAGCTGAGTTAAAAAAAAAAATGTGCCTTCACTTCCCTATGCCTTCGTTCATTCCCTATTCTCCCAAGATATCTCCAAAGAAATATATCATCTCTTATCATTTAGATTGAAAGGCTATTAGCTTCCACTGGAGATTTTGAAGGAGGAAGTGACAAAAAATAAGGCATTGGGAAACCTTATCTATGTTCACATTCCAGCCCTGCCACTCCTTAACTGTAAACGTGGGCTAGTTACTTAAAAATTTCTGTGCCTCAACCTTCTTATCTCAAAAATGAAGGAAATTATGGTAGATATCTCGTATGGTTGTTATGAGGATCAAATGAGATAATCTAAGGGAAGTGCTTGGGTCTAATATTATTGCTTTTTAAAAGCCTATCTTGGATCAGATTTAGGCAAATTTGTCTTATACTGAAGAATTTGCTATCAAATCAATGTTAGAGCAAGGTTTTAGTGAATGTGGCAATCATAAGGAAAAGACTAGACTTTGTTTTATGACTTCATGACCAAGCAATTTTACTCTGCTTTTGTCTACCCAGGCTAAGAAATTCCCTTCCTTAAGCACTGATTTTTCTGCCTTTAAATAATATTAGAATGTTACAGTGGCTTTAGGTAACACTAATGAAGTCCACCTACATGTGATCTCAACATACAGCTGTGATTCAGCTACCAATGCATTTCTGAAAATAGCTTCCTTAGCACTTCAGCATTTTATTCGAAAGAACAACTGAAGCAGAAAGAAAATCAAGCAACAACAGGAGGGCTTCGTTTTTAAACTCATTAGTTGGCAAGCAAAAAACTTGCTCAGATCAGTTGGGGTTTCAGATGTAAGAATTGGCTTCTGATAGGAAAGTCAGTAGCTACATTTTAAAAGTCTGAAGCACATTTTCTTCCCCTTCCCCTACCCACTTCCTTATTTTTCTAATAAGAGTTTCATGTGCCTTCTTAATAGATGAGATGTAAAATCCATGGAGTGCAAGGTACTCTTGTTTATACCACCATTAAAATTTAAACAGACATACACTTTATGGAAAGACTGGCTCTAATTATGATTTTTTTAAATCCCCTTCCCCCACGGCCAATTTTTAGCACTGCTGTAAAAGAAACATTATTTTTACTGAGTTCTTGATGAATGTTTGTGGAGCCTTCTAAAATTATAAATGCATTTACAATTCTGATGCACCAGTTTAACTTGCCTAGGTTAAATAGCAAGGGGATGTAAATGTGTTTAAATATCATTTTCACACCCAAGACTTCTAGTTATTTCAATATGTAGGTGAGCCTTCATGATGATTCATACAGATAAATTGCTTATTTTTATAATATACAACTCATATAAGTAAGTGAATACTTTCCCAGTGAATTAAGTTTTTTAAAGGTAGTGTAAAAAATGGTATCTTGGACCATGAAAGCCCTTAAACAATGATTCTCAAGGACTTCCTCTGTCATTGCTTAATAACATTCAAGGCATACAGACAGACTTCAGAATTACATGTTAAAAATTGTACACACAATATGATTACAGCTATTTTTTTTTTTTAAAGCAGCAAAACCAGGTGCATAGACTGGTTGAGATGAAAGGAAATTCACCAAACTCTCAACAGTCATTATATATGGGAGGTAGGATGAAAACAAAGGCTTAACAACAGTGCTAATCCCTTCCCAGGGATTCCTGATCCCCTTTCTATACCTTCCTTTCAGAATATGGTATCAGAGGCAGTGGAGAAGAGCGTGGGTTCTGGGTTTGAGTCCTGACTCTATCACCTACTACTGTGTGACCTTGTACCAGTACAAACATCTCTGGACATCAGTTCAATCATCTGTGGAGAAGGATACTAATAACACATACCCCGTATAATTGTGAGATTAAGTGAGCGAGTGCATGCAAATCATTTAGAACAGTAACAGGAACTCACTTGGCATGAGTAAATGAGAGCTATTATTTTGTTATTTATATTCACTCTCTTCCAGTAGAATGTGACCTCCTAAGGGCAGTGATAATCCTGTTTTATTTATCTTCTGAATCGCTGGATCTTAGTACCATGTCTGGCAAGTAAGAGATGCTCAACAAAGATCTGTGAATACATGAATGAATGAATTCCACATGGAGTGTAAAGTGACACAGAATGCCACCATTTCATCGGTAATGATTGAGTTGTAATTGTTCTGCCCCTAGTCCATGACCTTTTTTTATTTTAGCCTTCACTGGTTAGCATCTGCTCAGAAAGTGTCCCAAGGCTGTCTGTGCTGATCCAGGTCACTAGCGAATGGTTTGCCTTATGATAACACTAGACTAACAAAGGGGACGTAGGAGGGGTGTTACTCTAAGACCTATCAGGGGACGTAGGAGGGGCGTTACTCTAAGACCTATCAGCCTTCTTAGTCCTAGAAACTTCAGTCACCTTTCAGATTCTCACATGGGTTTTAAAGATTAAGTCACATCTAAAGGGTAAATTTGATAGAGTCAAAAGGCACTCAGTCCATGCGTAAAGTCAAGGTTTATAAACCAATCTGCTTTTCTCCTTAGTTCCACGCTCCTTTTCAGCACCTGCAGCCCGAAGCTATCGGGCAAAGCTGCCCTTGCCTCAGAAATTTTCCAGGAAAGGTAGGAATATCCATAAGTCACTGAAATACACCCTCATAGAGAATGAGTTTGATTGCCTGAACTTTCTCCAAACCCCACTGGGTTTTTAAAACTAATAGTATTTTTACAAAAGTGTAACATGCTTGAAACCTATTCAGAATTTCTGGTCATGAATCGAAAATGATCAAGTTCAGTTAATATATACTGACATTACTAATATTTGTCTCTCCTCACAAAGATGGTCTTCGGTAGGAAACAATCTCCTCAGCTTCCTTCTGTGCGAGTTTCAGTCCTATTTCCTGCCCTCTTGCTTAGGCAGAGTCTGAACTTTAAAAGTATTAAACACACATAAACCTGCCACACCTATATCTTCGCGTGTTTGAGTACAGAAGATATGTGTTATTATTACCCCCCTTTAAGATGAGGTGCCCAAGGCACCCAGAAGTAGGAGTGAATAAATCACCTTAGGGAAGCTCCTTACAGATCTTCAAAGGGCTGTACCCTAGCATCCTTAAGTGCTCTTTATTAACCCATTATGGGTTATTACTTTATTAAATGGAACTCTTAAAATATGCAAGGGATGAGGTGGTAGAAATAGATGGGTAGGAATCAGTTAAGGACCAAGTAAATAAAGTGCAGTGGGGGGAATTCAGTACAGGAGAGAAGGGTGAGTGATTAGATCACACAGACTAGTATTTACACAATGTCTAGTTATTTACTGAGTGCTTTTTACATACAGGAGGAGAATAAACAAAAGGAGTGAAGAGGATAGTGAATTAGTATAGGTAGGAAGGCTCCACTAACACACAGTCTTTAGACCTTAAAATGCCTTATTGTGATTTTGTTACACTGAGGTAAGGAAAATATATTGGGACTACAAAGAAATCAAGATATCCCCTTAATTAATTTAAACTGTAACATTGGTAGATCAAAATTTGCCTTACAGTTTTATAAACGTTGATACCATTACCCCTTCTATTGTACGGAAATTTGTTAATATAACTCTAAATCTTTGGTACATAAAGCAGGTTTCCAAAAGCTTTCATTCATCTGTTTCACAAGGCTCTCTCCTGTGCCCTGGACACTGTACATTCAGGTAGCACATCAGAATTGTAGCACAAGGACAAGAATGACAATGTCCCTTGGAGGCCTGAGGTTGACCAAGAAGCAACTTACATTTCTGAGCACTTATTCTGAGGCAGGCTCTCACTCAAGAAGCTGGCTTAAGAAGCAGAGCAGTATTTGTACTGAGAAGACCCAGGCACCCCTTAACTCGGTGACCGCTTGTCTTCTCAAATCCCAGCCCAGAACATGGCCCAAATCTACACCCTGGCATCCCTGCTCTGAGGTAAAACGTTATTCTGTAGAAAACTTTAAACGAAGGAAAGTGTGAAAGTCTGAGAGTCGAGCCTACCCCCCACCCCAGGGGGCCATCAGGTACCATTTTACTGCAATTTCTCTCTGCTTTGTTTTTTCCAATGATGCATTTAGCTACAGCAAGTAGGAAAAAAAAAGAAAATAAAAAACCCAAAAACCCTATTCAAGAGAGTGGGGTCATTATCCACACACAAAAGGCCATTTAGGGAAAGAACAGCTCAGTCAGTTCAAGCTGTGGCTGCCAGAGTCCAGACCCATTAGAAAAACGTTAGCTGTTTAAGTGGGACCGTGAAACAAAATGTCATAATTAGGGCTAACTGGGCATCCTTCCCCTGCTGAGAAAGCTGCCTGGGATCATAAACTAATTCCCTGAAAGTTCTAAGCTTTGGGGAAAGCAAATCATCAACTCTAAATGACAGTCCAGTGGTTAACCTTTACCCTAGAGACTAGGTTTTCATTCTTTCTTTCTCTTTTTCTTTTAGGTATGTTTTTTATAGATGTCATGTTTATAGGGTTGAACTGTTCTTTTTCTAGCTCACTGCTGTTGGCATGTTTCAGATCACAGTGCTGTGTGTGTATGTGTGTGTGTAAAAACCACGAAAAGAAACATGTCACCAAATTAACAGTAGCTACCTTTAGTGATGAACTATGTGGGAGAACTGGGAATTAATTTTTCTTCGTTTCCCTCTCTGTACTTCCTAATTGCTCTTTTATTAACATGTAAGGTATAAGGGAGGAAAAAAGACATGTAAAATATTTCAGATAAAATGTTCTACCATGTTTCCCTTAAAGGAGAAAAAACGATTAGCGCTTCGACACGATTAATCAAGAGGAGAAAGGAGGTAATGCCTCAGAGAAGAGGCAGCATAACGAAGGCAGGAGAACCGACACGACTGTTAACCCAGCTTCACCTCTCCTTTTCCTCAGCCGTTCAACAGCATCTGGGTAAAAGTAATTTCAGACTATTGGATATTCGCAGTTGTTAGTAATACAGTAAATTTTCAGCATGTAGCATGCTCAGAGGCACGGTGCTCTGATTGATAAAACAATGTGAGACAAAGCACATGTTAGTCATTTAATAGCTACTTCCTGTCAGATTGATTGGTTGGAATATTCTGGTTACTAGAGGGTAACCATGTATACAGGACACGGATAACCAATATTCAGTAAATAAGATGAGGCCTAAAATGTTATTGAAAATTTAATGTTTAATGATTCAGAAGGCATTTTGGGATCTTTTAGAGGTTTGACTAATTGTTTTGAATATCGATGATGAATATAACACAGAATGGCAAAAGCACAAATTCACGAGAGGTTTCTTTTGCTAGATTACGTGACAATTTTGCTTTTTATGCAATATTTCTAAAGTGACTTGCAGATAAAATGGAGAAAGTTGCTTAGCAAATAGAAATTAGGCATTTTACTCACCCCTATATGGACTTTCATTAACACTTGCTTTCATTTTTATTGCCCTCATAACAAAATATTTATTAAGTGTAGGACATTTAATGCAAAAAAGCATGATTCTTGTGTTCATGTGGCTTAAATAATAATTTAAGAAGTATGTATGGTAAGGGCATTTCCTTTAAATCACATGAGATTTCTTTTAAATTTTTCGCATAGGTAAGGTTTTTGCCTAGGTAGAGGAAAGGGCAAGCGAGAATCATTAAATCTAGAATTGCCTTTTGGTTTGTGAGAAAAGAGTAGCTGTGAATGAAGAGGTGCAGGCAGTCAAACATTGAGAAAAGGACACTGATTTAATTCATGCAACAAATATTTTTGAAGGCCTACTATGTTCCAGGTGCTGTTGTAGGCACTTGAGATGCATAGATTTTACTAGAGGAGACAGACAATAAGTAGGCATTATAAAAATATAAATGATGCCAGATGACAATAAAAATTATCAAAATATTGAGCAGGGTATGGGAGACTCGGAGAGAAGGTTGCTTCTGAAATTTTAAACAGCGTGGTTAGGGTAGGCGCCACTGAGGACACGTTTGAGCAAAGCCTTGATTGAAGGAGGTGAAGGAGTTAGTTCCATGGATATGAGGGGGTGGGGCATTCCAAGATACAAATAAGAGAGAATGGAAAGCAGAAAACTATTTATTGAGAAAAATACAAAGAGCAGAATATGGGAAGAAAAAGAAAGGGACAGTCATTGGAGGCAAATAGGCAGCCAGGAAATCCCTAAATAATGTAATTTTGAAATGCTTGGCTTTGGAAACTGTGATTGGGAGAAATAATAAAAATAATCTCTTTGTCCAAAGTATGATTAGCACATGGACATGGAGCTACAAAATAAACAGGTAAATGTGCTCCACTTTTACACACCTGAAGATTGGCATATTTCTCATTAGCAGTTAGCATATTGAATGCATTCATTCTTTTATCGTTTATGTTCTGAGAACCACATGCGTCAGCCACTGTGTTGGGAACTATAGGGTATAGTGATGAGCAAATCAGATGTGATTCCTACATTCACGGCAGAGACGTACTTTAATTAAATGATGTATTTGTTATCTTATTATAAGTGCTGTGGAAAATTACAAAGAAGTAGGAAAGCTTATTGTAGAGTTACTTGACCTACTTTGGGAGACAAGAAAAGCTTCCACTACAAAGTTGATATTTGAGCTGAGATTTGAGGGATGAGTTGGCGTTAACTAGGGAAAGAGAAAGGTTCACCTAGGCAGAGGTGGAAGGTAGCATGGAATATTCGGAATCTGAAAGGCCAGGGCTTAAGGAGTGAAGAACGATTCAGTCAGCGTAAAAAGGGCACACTCAAATAGGGCCATCGAGGACAGTTTAATAAAGGGACTCTTTGTAATGATGTCTGAATGGTTAAGGGAAGTCAACAGGGCTGTATGGTACCCAAGAATGGAAAGCTGTCCCTATGCCTGGGATTGAAGTGGAAGGCAGGAGTATTTATCAGAGAAAATAGCTGTAGGAAAGATATACCTCACAGTAGCTGTGGCTGTAAGGAGATGCAGCCAGTGTGAGGCTACACAGCAGGGAGAGATTCAGGGGAGTAAATACTGTAGTGCAATCTCCGGCCGTCTCATCATCTCCGACCTTTCTTTAGTGGAATGAACTGTAGGTCAGATGATGAGGAAGCCCTGTGATGCAGCCTATAACAAGTCAGCTCCCAGGGCACAGAGTGGGGTAGAGGAGAATAAAGAGGATCTGGAGAGGCAAATGGAAAATATCCTGCAGAGAATGGGCCAGGTCATACCAGATCTTATCAGCCAAGGGAAGGACTTGGGTATTTGCCTTTCTGAAAGTGATGGGCAGCAAAGGAAAGATGTAATCAGATTTGCGTTCGTAAAGGAAGGTCACTTGTGTCCTATGAGCGATTGGGAGCTCCTTTGGAGGTATCCTCGTGGTCCCAGAGAGAGGTGATGGGAGCTTTTACTGATCTGGGGGTTGCTGCATGTGGGGAGGTGTGGGAAGACTCTGGAGGCAACGAGTTTGTGCTGGTTTGGAAATGGGAGGTGTGGAAGAGAGTATGAGAGGTGTGAAGTCTAGATTTCGGTTTGCGTAAGTGGGTGGGTGGTGGTGCCATTCTCTGAAGGAGAATGTTCAGGTTTGGGAGTTGGTGAAAATCATGAGCTTGGTTTTGGACATATGGAGTCTTTGTGAACACCAGCTCTAAAGTTCAAGTCAGTACCTCCACTTAAGTAGGTGTTTAACGGCCTACTTTTATCGTGCCCCAGCAAGGTGCTGTGCTAGGCACTTTACGTAAAATATTTTCTCCAATCCTCAGAATAAAGTGGATCTGGAGGGTCCAGACATTACTTTTCCCATTTTATTGATGAGAAAACTGAGGCTCAATGAGGTCAAGTATCCAGCTTACATTTAGTACTTGAAACCCGGACACTTGAAACCCCAAGAGAAGCTCTTTCTCTTTTGTGCTGCTGTATCTGCAAGTCACAGAAGCATCAGAGGAGCCTGTAGAAGAGGCTGAGGAAAAGTGAAAAAAGATTCTGTTATGAGGCCTTGTTTCATGCGGGGAAAATACGGGCTTTGTCTCATTGGATTCTAGAGTGGGCTCGTGAATTTCAATTAGTCAATCAATCAGCACTCCCTGAGCAATCATTATATGCTTAGGGCTTTGCTGGCCATTATAAAAAAAGATTATGAATAGCATAAAATATGATCCTTGATTTCAAGGGCTTAACATTTAGCTGAGGAGGCAAATACACTCAGGAAATAATTTTACATAGGATAACACTATATGCCGATAACGAAATGCCAGGTTCTGTAGGGCTGACAGCCTGGTGAAAGGATAATATACATCATGATAAGGTCTTATTTAGGGGAGACTTGCATTATGTGTACAAAAGGAAATTGAAGAAGGAGAGAATACTGTGTGTTGATGGCCTAAGAAATTTCAGCAGTTGAGTATTAGTCTGCAGACTGGATGTCTCCTTCCTAGGAAATTTCTTAAGATACACAATTAATTACAGTTTCACAGTTAGCTAAATGAAGTATGCATGAAATGCTCTGAGAGTTGAAGTTTCTGCGAACCTATCTTATTTAACATTTATTTTTGAAATTACTGCAACCAAGAGTGCTTTGCTTTTCTTTTTGATAGACAAGGGACAGCAATCTGTTCGTATCTTTGTTGAAGGAGAAGCTGAAATTGCAAATATGTTTAAATCTGATACAATCTAAATCCTTATCCCAATAATGAAAAATGTCATCAACAAATCTTAGTCTAAGATCTTTGAGGCACCGTAAAGATTATTCTTTATGGGAAAATCACCTCAAATTTATTTCCAAAAGGAAAGATAAGACTTCTTAAATAATGGCATGCAGAAAATAGACATTTTCTTACTAGTAGGTATTATAATAACAGACGTTTGTATAGTACCTTATGACTTACAAAGTACTTTATAGACTTTCTCTCACTTGATAACTAAGCAAAGCTAAACTTTCATCAGAAAGTTTTGTTAGTTATATAGTTCCTCAAAGAGAAAAAATGTGTTGGTTTTAACAAATTTGGAAACGAAAAATCAGTCTTAAATCCTTAGGCATAAGAGAGAAATCGTGGGTTACCACATAATATAATAACTATATTATAATGTAGTAAGGACAATAGTTACAAGAATAATATGTATTGAACCTTTGCTATATATCTGGTGCTGGTCTACACACTTTATGTATTAACTTGCTTAAGCCTGCAAAAGTCCCATGCAGAAGATATCATTTCCATATTACAGATGGAGAAACTGAGGCACAAGTGTTTAAGTGACTTGCCAAGGTCCTACAACCAGTAAGTAGAAGAGCCAGGCTTTGAACCTGAGAAATCTGGCTCCAGAACACTCACTCTTAACCACTGGAGACTCCTTCTAAAATGTAAATTGTCCCTTATATAAACATTGTTTCTTAAATAAAAATTGTAAAACAACCAGTGATTTACAAACAAAAATAAAGGGGGAAAAGGGATAGGCACTATTTGAAAGCTAATCAAAACTCCTTAATAAAATCCTACAGAAAGGAAGAAAGATCATGAAAAATTAAAACTCTGCTTAAAGATTTAGAAATGGAAATATTTCTAACTTTTTCACTAGTCTCTGAAGAAAGAGAAAGGAAGGTTAAGGAGGAAGAAACTAATTTATGATCCAAGAATAACCCAATGTTATCATCATTATAAAAATATGTTTTTAACTCTTCCTAAAAATATTTTCTGCTTTACTTGGAGAGGACACTCGTAATTCTTCTGACATAGAATAATTCATTCCTAAGCAAGAGAGAGAGGGTCTATAGACAAATAGGATATTCTAAAATCTCGGATACCTCGTTGAGGACCCCAAACTCTTTAACCCGTTCCTCACCCTGGATGTATGAGGTACAAAGGGGAAAGTGGCAACAGAATTCATTCTTTTAACTCTGTCCTCATTGTGTTGAGGATACCTGGCATGCAGATCTACCCAGCTTACCAGAATTCTCTTGTAACAGGAAGGAAATTGTGTCCCTTGAGGTTTGAAGATGTCTGTAATTTGGGGTAAAAATGATAAATTCCTCATCAGCTCTGATAAAGTATAAAAAGGAACTCTTGGGGCTGCTTTGCATTTGGGGATAGATGGAAGAGATTCTTGTCCAGTGTCCCCTCAGGAGGCTAAAATATAGAATTTTTCCTAGTGTCTATGTAGTAAGAGGAGTGGGTATAGACCTTAAGATATCGGTATCTCTCACCAGCTGCTTAGAATTGGAAACTCACAGGGGACACAGTCAAGCACAAGGTCTGTGGGTGCTTAGCTTTCTGACTCCTAATCTGGAAAGCCACATCTTATCTCCTATGGCAAAGGAAAAGAAAAAGTATTTTGCTTTTTCTGATCACAAAATTAAATTTTCTAAAGGGATATGAAAATTTACTTCACAAAAGATTCAATGTTGTGCTGAACATTTTCAAAATTTAGTTTTGATAAAAAGACTCTTCTAGAAATGTTTTAGCCTGTGGGACATTTTAAAATCTCATTAGGGGGGCTTTATTGCTTTGGGGGACAAAATCTTATAGTGATCGTAATAAAGAACACTGTGCATGAATGTTAGATGGATTTTGCTATATTGCTTTTCCTGACCCCAATAAAATTCATAATATTAAAAATAAGCGTGCTATACTTTTGGACCTACTAATTCATTCTTTGCTGCAAGACTTAGAGCAATGTGCTTCAAATTGTGATCTGCAACACAGAGGGAAACAAAATCAATTTGGTGGGCCTCACCGAAGGCTAGTTAAGTATTAAGTAGTAAAAATGAAATAGAGGGCTTCCCTGGTGGCGCAGTGGTTGAGAGTTCGCCTTCCGATGCAGGGGACATGGGCTCGTGCTCCGGTCCGGGAAGATCCCACATGCCGCGGAGCGGCTGGGCCCGTGAGCCATGGCCGCTGAGCCTGCGCGACCGGAGCCTGTGCTCCGCAATGGGAGAGGCCACAACAGCGAGAGGCCCGTGTACCACAAAAAAAAAAAAAAAAAGAAATAGAATGGATTAGAATAGAAATATTAGAGTACATCACACATGATGAAAATAGTATTATTTCATTAAGCTTTTTTTTCAATTATTTATATGTGTATGTGCACTGAGATGCAATATGAGGTATTTGTTTCTGGTAAGAGTGAAAAAAAGTTTTTTGAAAGCCTCTGACCTGGAGAGATTGTTGGACAAGCACATCAGCCCAGTCCTGATGATTGATCCTTTACTCCCAAACCCACAACTCCACTGTCAAGACCAACTTGCTAAATTGTTTGTTTTTTTTTTGCGGTACGAGGGCTTCTCACTGTTGTGGCCTCTCCCGTTGCGGAGCACAGGCTCCCGACGCGCAGGCTCAGCGGCCATGGCTCACGGGCCCAGCCGCTCTGCAACATGTGGGATTCTCCCGGACCGGGGCGCGAACCCACGTTCCCTGCATCGGCAGGCGGACTCTCAACCACTGCGCCACCGGACAAGCCTGCTAAATTTTGATGTAGTGGCACGATAAATATTATACAGCAGTGAAAACGAGTAAACTGCAGCTTTTGTGCAACAATGTAAATCTTAGAAACACAACATTGGAATGAAAAACTTAGATGCAAAAAAATACATACAATATGGCACCATTTCAAGGAAGCTCTAAAAAAAGGAAAATTCATATTACATTGTCTAATGATACATGCTTATTTAAAACTACTATTCAAATAAAGCCACAGAATAGACAAACATAAAATCCAGGAGCATGGCTACCTCTGTATGGAAGGCAGGGGGGTTATGGAGGAGACTGGGGAAGAACATACCAGAAGTTTCTATGGCATTGTTGATGTTCTAGTTCTTAAGTTGGGGGGTTTATTATGTTTCATAACTTAAATCTATTCCTCAATTTGTGTTACATTAATTTTTTTTGCTTGTATGAAACAATAAAAAGTAAACTTGTTAATACAGCTTTATAAGGAAAATAGTCTATTTTTTCCTTAAATTTTGTCCTTGATAGAGGTCTGATAACTAATCTTATTCCTAAAACACACCACCTTTCCCAACGACGGAGTGGCCAATAATATCCCAGACAACTAAGCTTATCTAAAAATAAGATTAGCTTTCAACCAGCTGCCTGGAAATGACAGAGTAAATGAAGATCATTTTCTCAAAATTTCAGGCTCCCCTCTGTGACCTTGCATAATGTTCCTCTCTTCATTGCTTCAGTTTCTCCAGCTGCAAAAAAAAAAATTAGTGTAACTCTGGATTCCTGCTCCCTCCTTATCCTGCCCTAATCTTCAAAGAATAAGAGCAAGTATTTCTAAGCAGTACTTTACAAACTTGCAATTTGATGGACACTCCATGGAAAAAGGCTTTTGAATGGCTACCAAAATACCTAGCCCCAGTCCAGACAACAAAGTTCGTTTCATAGTTCAGCTCTTTTGCTGTAAAGGAGCAAAGTGCTTCTTGAATGGTGAAAAAGCAGCTGCCTGCAGCTTCCTGTCTTTAGAGAATTAAATTATGAAAAAAAAGTTAATTGCTCACTCAGCAGTCAGACTTTAGTTTATATATGCAACTCCACTTCCTCAATGTAAGTGCACACAGTCCCCAAATCAAACACAGTCTGCTTTCCAAATTCACTGGAAAGCTGATTATTTGGAATTGCATCTACCTTTTCCAAAGGAGACCATGTTAGAAATGAGGGACAGAGTCTCTCCAGGTCTCTAAAGGAGACAGTGCTGGAAGTTCCCCTGGAGACCCTCTTGCTTTCAAGGCCCCTCGGGGTGAAGGGTTTGGTGGGGAAGACTGTAGAGTCAGCAGAAACATCCAACAAAGGGAAGCTGTTACACCCAGGCTGGGGAGTCCCTGCGGGGCCACCTCTCAGTGGCACTCCATCCTGGGCAGCTGACAGTGACAGTGGGTGGGATACGCAGGGGAGGGCCCTTCAGTGGAGGATGCCAGTGGCAAAGGAGGCTTCCAAGGGAGGAGGCCAGATGGGACTTCAGTAAGTGTCAGAGGACCCATTTGTAAGTCCTGAAGAAAAGTAACCTTCAGGACTGTTGGAAATTAAAAAGCATGGCTAAACATTTGTCTAGCACACTGTTCAAGGCTCAGAGAAAGGGAAAACTACTGTCTGGACGACATGTACTTTTCTTGTCCTTTCTCTTTTGCTCTACTTTAATGAAGGGGCAAAAATCCTGAGTGCTTAAAGCCATAACAACCCCTTTCCTTGTGGGATGACAGCCCAAGGCCAATGGAAACACAGCAGTAGCAGAGAAAGAATGATCCTGGCAGGAGGAGACCATGGGAAGATTTTATATATGCATTAAAGACTATTATTTGTTGTCATCAAAATGAAATGATTTCTTTTGAATTAAAGAGTCCCTTCTGTTGACAGAGCTGGTGAAATATGGTCACTGAGTAACAAGGCCAGGAGATTCTGGGCATTTATGGAAGCAGCTCCATCCCTTAGAGCTTGCCAGTTCCACTTACCATCTGAAAAGGTCCAGGTAAATTTACATCGACAACTGAATCAATGTTAATAAAACCCTTTTTATATTTTTTATTTTATATATACTTTATATATATTATATATATTTATTATATTTCCTGTCACTAATCAAAGTAAAAGTATGTATGTAAGATAATTTTCAAAATTGACATTGTAAAAATCAAAGAGTTTCATGAAAAAGGGGAAAAAACAAGATATAATCTAGGTCTACCTCAACACAATCATACAAATTAGCAACGTCGCTAAGACTAGGACCTGAAATGTCAGACTACGACTTAAAGAGATACATTTGTAGGAAAGAAAGAATTTTAACACAAATTCACTTTTGTCTCCAGCCTTGGGACAACTTGCAGGCTACGATTTTGAGCTACCAGCTGAGTCGTTTTCTTTTCTTTCTCTCTCTCTCTTTCATATAATAATTACTGAGAATTCATACAGTATTTGGGACAATGTAAAGGAATGAAGAGCAACAACAACAAAAGCTATAATCATTTTCTTAAATGGAAAAGAGTAGGTAAGAATTTTGCTGATGATAAAGAGACTTTGCGTCTCCAAGTGATCTGACAGCTAAAGGGAACAGTAGAAGTTGTCACTGGATAGTAAGTTCCAAGCTACAACTCCATGTGATTCTTTACAAGTTTTGACATTGAACTGACTATTAACAGCAGAAAAGTTTTAGAGGAAAAAATAAATAGTGTTACATTTAGTAGATCTAGGAGTAAGGATATATTGTTTTAATAGCTTAGGCTCCAGAAAGTCAATACTTTAATTAACTCAAGACTATACCATCACTTTGAAACATACCGACATCCTCAGGTAAAGACATGGCAAAGTACAAGACATTCAGCAGTAATAATCCACTAAGACAGTTAACAAAGAATTTTATAGGTACCAGGATGGGCCTCAAACTCTTCAGTTATTCAAAGTTGAAATTAGCACACTCAAAGTTTTCATTAAATCAGAAATGTAGATGGATTGATTCATTTATTCCAGAAATGTTCACCTAGTGGCCCTATTTGAGATTCTGTGAAGGATGCAAAGATAAATCAGATACATACCTCATTTTTCTAGGGAGCTTTATGCCTAACAGGTGAGATCAGACATGAACATACAAACTAGAATGTAAAGTCAAAAGTGGTGAATGTCAGAGGAGACGTACAGATGACAAATCAGAGAAGATCTGGGAAAACTTTAGGAAGGAAAGAGATGTACTGGGCTATGAACAAGACATCTAGGATGGTCAGGAAACAGTCCAGATGGAGGAAAAAGTACAGTCAAAGGCATGGGTTGAGCAGTTTCAGATTGCTCAGTTGAGCTAGCTGGAGAGTATGAACAGGAATGCCAGGAAATGTGGTAGAAAGGACTGAATGAATTCTTCAAGGAATGAAGCAGTAGGAGTGTCAGGTTAAGGAGATACGTTGGACAGCTCAGCTCTCAGCTCACAGGCATCTTGTTTTTCTCCCATCATCCCAGCCACCGTGTAAAATTTACCATTGAAATAACTTTTTTTTTTTTTTACAGATTGAGAGTTTAGCACATAAGGAAGTATATTAGGAGATTGTAAAATAACACATAATTGACTCTTTTACCTACCTTAAACTCACAGATTAATTTTGCTTTTATTCCATGTTTGCCAAGAAACAATGTCATATAAATATTGTGGAACAAACTGATATAAAGGGATGGATGGGCAGATGGATGTGTGGGTGGGCATGTGGTGAGTATGTGACTGAAAGAATAGGTGGCGATTGGATATGCAAGTGGATGAGTGTATAGTTAGACAGGTGGAGGAATAGGTCAACAGTGGTGGTGGATGAGTAGGTGCGAGAGGACTGAGTGGCTGGCTTGCTGGATACTTAAAATAGATGATTTTCTGTATGATCCCATGATTTGAACAGCCAACAAAAAATGTCAATAGTATAAATCCAAACAATTGTTTGCAAGTAAATTTTAGTCTGGCTACAAGAGTCAAGTTTATTTTTTAGTGTGCTTATAAAGTGAGCACATCTTTCACTGCACACTGGAATAGAACTCAAGAGACACATGTCCTTTTAGTTCCTTCATCCCTTTCTGCAATGGTATAAGATTTCAAGTTTTCCCAAGCGCAACCCAAGAGAAACAAGAAAAAGCCACTGAAAAGGTAAAAGTTCATTAGCTAAATTTAGGGTGATTTTTAAAAAATGACATCTATAATGACATCCTATAAATGAGAGGATTCAGCTATACTAACAGTTTCAAAAATTGTAAATCACTGATGTTTACTTTCAAAACCAACAAACACTAACTAACAAGCCAGCCACCCAATCATCCAACCAACCAAAAATTTCAAAACACCAACTATGTGTAAGTGGGATACAGTTCACTGGTAAAATAAGGTTTTAAGAAAGACACTCTTGCTATTCAAAGTGTGGTCCTTGAACCAGAAGGATTAGCATCACCAGGAGTTTGTAAGAAATGCAGGATCTTGGGACTTCCCTGGTGGCGCAGTGGTTAAGAATCTGCCTGCCAATGCAGGCGACATGGATTCAATCCCTGGTCTGGGAAGATCCCACATGCCGCAGAACAACTAAGCCCATGCGCCACAACTACTGAGCCCGAGTGCCACAACTACTGAAGCCCACAAGCCCAGAGCCCGTGCTCTGCAACAAGAGAAGCCACCGCAATGAGAAGCCCGTGCACCAAAACGAAGAGTAGACCCCGCTCACCGCAACTAGAGAAAGCCCGCGCGCAGCAGCAAAGACCCAACGCAGCCGCAAATAAATAAATTTATATTAAAAAAAAAAGAAATGCAGAATCTCAGGCCCCGTTCCAGACTTACTCAATATGCAATTTTATATACATATTAAAGTTTGAGAAACACTGATGTATGCTCTTCTTAGAAATCAAAATGCATATAGTGTTATAAGTTAAGTTTTGTTTAACCTAATGTTTACCAAAGTTATTTTTTTTTTTTTTTTTTTTTTTGGCTGTACACGGGCCTCTCACTGTTGCGGCCTCTCCCGTTGCGGAGCACAGGCTCCAGACGCGCAGGCTCAGCGGCCATGGCTCACGGGCCCAGCCGCTCCGCGGCATGTGGGATCTTCCCGGAACAGGGCACGAACCCGCGTCCCCTGCATCGGCAGGCGGACTCTCAACCACTGCGCCACCAGGGAAGCCCCTACCAAAGTTATTTGATCATGGATCCCTTTTTCAATGGAACACCCACTCAACATTGCATGGAAATTGTGGAACACAATTTAGGTGGTGCTGAGCTCAATGAACACTGAAGTCCTCCCAAATAAAGCATTCTCTGTCTCTGTTAATTATATAATTGTATATATACATACATATATATTTATGTGTATACTATATTTATCTCTCAATCTCTCTATCTAATAGAAAATAGCCGTGATTCTATTTATATATTTAATGAAAATGAAAAAAAAAAAAGAAAATGCACTTCCTAGATTTGAAAGAAATGGCAGAATACAATTTTAAGTTCTTGGTGAAGAGAAGGAATTTCATGACAATGAGCAATGAACCAGTTCAACCAAGAGGTCAGCGTCTATGGGGAAATGTGTATGTGGGTCTGAGATTACTCTCCAAGATCTTTTCCAAAATATACATTCTTCATTAATGAGGGCTAATTTTTAAATGTACTTTCTTCCACTTGTTCCTATTCAAATATTTTATTTTTGAAGGAATGTTGTTTTAGGGACTGTTACGATTTCCATAGGCTTTCAGGAATGTTAGTGTTTAGATGAAGTCTTCTTGGGTAAGTACAAATTGCTATGAAAGATTTGGACTTAATTTGATGTTATCGGGACTAATCTGAAAATAAATAATACTTCCTAGTGGTGGTGGGTCAATCCTTGAAACAATATTTTAAACAGGAAATTTTACAGGATGTGGCTGCATGTTCTCTCAGTGTCTATTCCAAAGCACATAGACCCTACCCTGAGCCACCCCATCCTCAAAAAGCCAGGATGAACACAGGGTGGTGGCTTTTTTTCTATTACCAGAGACTAAACACTTGAGCCTAGAAAGGGCTTTGTCATTGCAAATCTTACTTCATTCTGACAAAACTTGGGGATAAGCAGAGTAGGAGTAAGACTCTGCTAGGTCTATAAAGAAGCCAGCATGATACATGAGATGAGTTTAGGTGGTATATACAGGAATCTTTTATTTTAGTAGTCACGAAGTTATCTTTATATTAGAAAAAAATAGAATCAATATAGCAAATGTGCCACTACCCAGATAATACGTTTAGGATTAGGTTAAGTTTACAAAATAAGGCCACTTTAAAACAGCAAATAACATTACAGGTGTGTTATACAATGAAAACTGTCGCTGTGGTAAAGGATTGCAATGTGGGAAATACTCCTCTAGTTCAATTCTTTTCTTCTTCAGTTCACGGGAATTAGGGCCTAGGATTTATTACTTCTCAGAATCAAACTCATAGTAATAATAATTAGCCTCAGATAAAAATATCTCAAGTGTATCTGAAAAACCTTTGGGATGTAGTGTTAGTAATCACAGTGAATATACTTTCTCAGATATTGAACAACTGATTATAGACGTTCAGTTCATAATTTTCAGGATTCTCCGAAGCATTCAGATGCATTTAAAATAGTAAGGTGAAGTAAACCCTCTCTCAAAATAGGTTGGCTTTATCTTACTTTAGGTGTAAACTGTAAATTGTCATGGAGGCTTGCCTCTTACCTGGTACCACCTTTGTGAGAGTTGGTTTTGCCTACCTTTTTCAAATGGAAACTTGAGCAAGTAATGATTCTGTCTCCAATTTCTTTATTATACAAAACATACAGATGAGCTTCCCTGGTGGCACAGTGGCTGGGAGTCCGCCTGCCGATGCAGGGGACACAGGTTCGTGCCCCGGTCCGGGAAGATCCCACATGCCGCAGAGCGGCTGGGCCCGTGAGGCGTGGCCGCTGAGCCTGTGCGTCCGGAGCCTGTGCTCCGCAACGGGAGAGGCCACAACAGTGAGAGGCCTGCGTACCGCAAAACAAAACAAAACAAAAACATATAGAAAAAGAGTCTTTACACCATTAACTTTCTAGTGCCACACATTCCCCATCTGTGAAATATTACTAATTAATTGATCTCTAAGGTAACTTCTAGCCCCAAAGTACTATGGCTTTATAACTATTAAAAAGATGAGTAGTATATTAAACCCATAGAAATAGCTGAGCTTCCAGGAAGAAATGTTACTAGATAATACAACTGGCATTTTTCAGTGCCTACCATGTTACAAGTACTCAACAAACATTGTCTTGTTTCATCTGCCCAGCACAGATGCATGATTTCTATTTCACGTATGCAGAAATGGAGGTTTAAAGGGGTGCAGTAACTTATTCAAGATCACACAGCTAGTATTAGTATGTAGTAGAGCTGAGATTTGAACCCAAGTCTGCTTTTCTCAAAAGTCCACTTCTTTCCTCCACCATATCAAGCCACCTTTCCGTGATCCAAGTAGAGCATTATTATTATTACCTTTGAGATAAAGCTACTGGGACAGGATTGCAAAAATCTATTTGTCTATTTATCAACACAGTTGGAAAAACATCTCAAGGATTGCCTAATTGTCGAGAATATTGAGAACACATGTCATTTTTTTAACTAATCTCTTAAATATACAGCATAGATTAGTGACGTGAAAGTTTACCAGACACAATTTAGATGCAAATTTGCCATTTGAGAAACCCAAAATTCTAATATTTGATCCAAGCTACAGAGAATAACTGATACAAAAGTTATTCTTAAAAGGAAAAAGAATAGAAACTATATGAATATTATAATACAAATAAAAGTATTTCCGTGGTTTCAGGATTATACTAGTTCCCTTTATTTTTTTGATTTGTTTTAGTTTTTTTATTGAGGTATAGTTGGTTTATAATATTAGTTTCAGGTGTACACATAGTGATTTAGAATCTGTATAGGTTATACTCTACTTAACGTTATTATAATATTATTGATTATACTCCCTGTGCTATACATTACAATCCTATGACTTGTTTTATAACTGGAGGTTTGTACCTCTTAATCCCCTTCACCTATTTCGCCCATCCCCCTTTGCTTCCATTTCAATGAAAATAGGAAACAAATTTTGCCACTATTTGGAAAAGAATAAGTAATTGTTTACGATAGAAAAAAAGAAAATGTCATAACATTTGGGAAATGTCTAAAATTACAACCATAATATTGGCAGGTGAAAAAATGTGTTTTAGAGCAAAATAAAATTTTGTGTATGCATGTGTATATATGAAGATATTTAGGTGCCAAGTCAAATATCAGATTCAAAAAATGTATTAAGTAGCATCTACTTGTCAGACCAACTTTCAAACATAAACTGTAGGCCGAGTTGGCATTATCTTTTGAAATAATAACTTAGCTGAAAGATACTCAATTCGAAACTAAATAGTTTATATCGGCAACGTGGTTTTGAGGTAGGAAGAAAGAGAATTTCTTTAGGACATAGAGAATCAGCTTTAGGTAATCACATCGGCTTAAAAACATTTCTTTTTTAAAGGAATAAGCCTTCAGTGCTAGTTTGCAGGACTTAATTTTCACCATACTCCAAAGCCAGGGCACATAGAAATGAACAAACATTTAAAATTCTTGGAATAGCACATTAACACCTTATAACAGTAGCAGCTTTCTTCTTTCAGCTGATAATCCTTTAAACAGCAACATGTGAAATGGTTGGCATTTCAAGTAAATTAATCAGTTCCTATCCCTACAATAATTGCCCATTTTGGACAAGGTGCTCTAGTGAACGAGTGCTCAGAGAGAGAGTAAACTGGGGGGAAGCATGAGTTTCCCAGCAGCCATCAGTTTGTGACTACGAATGAGATCACCTAAAATAATCATTTAATTTACACTGGCTTCACCTACATGATGTATGTATACCCTCAATAGCCAGGCAAGACTTCCCCATTCTCAAACATTTCTGGAAGCCACCAGTTGGTACAGCATCTTGTATTCTCACATATAATCATGAATAGACTCCTGCTGGGCACTTGCAGACCCACCCTCAATGCTCAGCTTCTGCTGCACCACCAGGCTCAGCCACTCCTGTACTTCATCAACACTCCGTCAGGTCAATCATGCTGCTTTTTCTAGGGTACATGTCACTCCTCTGCCACTACCCTGCAGGGCACAGCCCACTGTTTCCCTGGGCCTTGACAGTGTCAGAGCAATATCTGGGTTGTATGGGAGAAGAAGTTATGATCCACTCTGACTCCCCACCAGATTCCAGTGGAGAAACTACAGACTCTCGGAACTGACAGCTCACTGATGATCACTTGTGGGATTATTAATGAACCAAATTTATCAATGAACTGGGCAAGTGCCCAAGAGGCTCTGCAAAATCCAAGTAAATGTTGGATTGGAGAATGCAATTTGGATCTAAAGCCAAAGTGTTTCATCCCATCCCCATCCAAATGCAGACTTTGGGACCATCGGAACCTGGGGTGGGCTCAGGGGTTGGGGAGAAAGGAGAAATGAGTCTGCAGCACAAACACACCACCCAGCCAGGTACGCAGGAGGACCACAGGCCTGACTCTTCAACCCTGTTACTAGCTGACCAGAGAGTGAAGAGGGAAGGATAAGAGGTGAATTCTCTCCCGTACTGCTTTCTCATATAGAAACAAAGAGCTAGGGAGCCTGAGTGCCCACTGTTCCCCTGCAGGTCCTAGAGAGCAAGAAACTTGTGCAGGAGCTGTCACTCTCAACACAGGGACATTCTCCTGAGTATTGCCCTTCCTCCTTCATGGGGAAGCAAGTATGGGGTTGGGAGAGAAGCTAGATGCCTTCTTTCAAAGCCACAGCTTTGATGAGAAGAAGAGAAGTTCCTTCCTCTGTGAAAACATGAAGATGGGAGATTAAGTACTGTAAAAATATACTCCAGATGTTAGAGAGTTTATTAAGAGTCCTTCTGGCTTTGGCTCATCGTCCTTCTGAGTTCCCTGGGTCTAATGGGTGGGCAGAGACAATCCAAGTGGCAGACCTGCTTGAGCACAGAACTCCCTTCCCTTCCAAAGTAAGGAAGGATGTGCCATTGGCTTGGCCTGTCATGCTTAGCTACTTTCCCTTAAAATTAATTCTCTTCCAGAGGATATCACAGTCCCCCAACCTGAAAATCTTCTTTGGAGCAGACTTAAGAATTTGCCAAACATACCCACATATGTATCGTAAATAGAGTTGTAAGCAATAAATACAGTTGATCAATTTGTCACCAGGAGTCTCTTCTTTACTCAACACAAAAAGGCAGCTGGTGGTCTGTCCTGTGAGGTAACCAGAGACTGCCAACCATGCCTGTCCTCCAGCAGGGTACCTGGTCCAGGCCTAAGCTGTCATTCCCCAGCCTTTGCATAAATCATAATCTAATTTTGTAAGCAGGTATATACTGGGGAGCTGGTTAACTTAGGTAGAATTAAGCTTTGAAGCACTTCAAACATGAAACTAATAAAGACAATAAACAGGAGTTCAGGATTTAATTTAAATGGAAGAGCCCATTAAATCACTTATTCATTATTTTACTCAGCATTTATTTAGTACTTCGTAGGCACCAAACACAGTTTCTGGGGATCAAAAAATAAACAAAGATTTAGTCCCTGTCCTTAAGGAGCTCACAGTCTAGGTATAAAGGCAGTCATGTAAAGAAGCAAATGACACCTGTCATAAATCTTTTACCACAAAAAGGCAGGCACAACAAATTTTATAAAAAAAATAACAGGCACATAAAGTGTTGTGAAGTACAGAGGAGGGAACAAGTATTTTTAAATATAATTATTAGGTGATCTCTAAATTGGAAAGATTTGAGAACATATAAAAGATGAAAAGTATTCAGTCTAAATTTTTTGAAACATGACTATTCCCAAGCCTGGATTTCTACCATAGTTTTTGTTTAATGTGCTTATCTGGGGATTTATTTAGGGCCTACTCATAGTAGCAATGACCAGTAATGGCCTTCAGCTTATGAAAATAGATCTTTAATAAAATAAACTCATTTACTGGGAAACCATTGGAACATCTTGGTCCTGTGGAAACACACAGTTATGTGTTTACTGATAACTCATTCCCTGCTTATGTAACTGACTTGCCACATTAAAGCATCATTCAAGCAACATTTGGGAAAATCAAACAAATATCCTTCTCTGAAAAGAAAAGATTGATTTCAAGCTTTTAAAATTGTTTCTTGCTTTTGCTCAGTTATCCAAGATAAATATTGAAGAGTTAAAAAACACATTTTTAAAAAAAATGTCTTTGGGGTTGGTGTTTATTTATTTAGGCTGCTCTGTGCAGCTTGCGGGATCTTAGTTCCCCAACCAGGGATCAAACCCGTGCCCCCTGCAGTGGAAGCACAAAGTCCTAACCACTGGACCACCCGGGAATTCCCAAAAACATCTTTTAGTTTGAAATTTTTTAATTATTTGGAAGACACTGTAGCTTATTTGATCTATATTATCTCTCTGAGCTGGTGGGACCAATCTCTAAAATTATTCATAATGTCAGCTCCTAAAAATCAATGGATTCAGAGATTTGGAAGTATGCTCTATTGAGTCAACCATGTTTCTTTTATTTTCACATTATTTCCCTTTCCTTTTCTTTATTCCACCTTACTTTTCAAGGCAATCTCTTGTTTTTAACCTTGTCTGCTCATGCTTTGGACTTCTCAGTGGTACATTTGAAGGTTGCTCAGCTCTCTGATGGACCCTAGTCTTAGTAAGTGATTCTGTGTGCTCATCTTGAATAGTCTAGTATACACCTCTCCTTTAGGACTCTATTAAAGTATAGAATAGATACGTTTGGTATAAGGTAGAAACTGATATAGCATAGAGAGTTATTGAATTTAATGCTTATGGGAGTGCATGCTTAATGAGCTAATTGTTTAATATAACTGAGAATCATATATGATGGACACCTGTGGCTTCTCTTGCCAGTAGCACCCTGATTTTTCCTTGGAGACTCACCCATCCCTAACTAAGTCCATATTACCAAGTAGTCAATTAGAGTGGCGTACCACAGAACCATAGCGCTTACATCAGAAGTGGACACGTGACTCAAGAAAGGTTAATCAGAGCCAGCCCTGGGACCTTTGCAGGAACTAATGGGATGAAATTTCTGTTTCGGTGGGAGTAAGCTTTGAGCCATTGGGGCCAATCTGCTTCCTAAGAATGACACTGTCTCAAAGAAAGCAAAGCTGACAGATGGAGAGAGAGAAAGATACCCTGGCCCTAATGATATTGTTGAGCCCTTAGATCTAGCTGGCCCTGAGGCTAGTGTAACATTATGTTTTAGAAAAAAGAGTCAAAAAATTTCTAGATTTATTATAGCATGTTGTCCTTATGCCTAAAGTTCATATTTATCAAATTGAATTCTTATTGTTTCTTACCTATTTTCTCCACTAAACTATAAATGCCTGGAGATCAGAATTCCTTACTACCTGGCAAATAACAGATGCTCAATAAATATTTCTTCGAATGAACAATCCAGAATCTATCCTTAAAACAAAAATCACACAGCTATAGATTTTATAATGATCAAAGTACCATGTTTCTGGGCAGGAAATTTTATAGTACTTACTTAAAAAACATTTGGGAAACGCTTTGCACCGATAAAAATTCTGCTTATAGAATTGCACAATACATGGAGAGAAAAGATATTTTCTATTGTAATTAAAGTTATTGGTCTTATAGGTACATACGACTAGATACCTACATGGAGTTCACAGTCTACTTCCTATTGTGCTGACCCTAATACATCAATTGCAAAGTTATATAATATGAAATAAGCCTGATATACTGCTTCACTTTACTCTCCTTAACTCTGTTAGGGAAGTGAAACTATAATGGTAGAAATCATCCTTTATTCAAGTAAATATGTATTTAACAATTTGGAATTTCTCCTTATGACCCAGCCTTGAAAAGTCTACAAATATCACTACCCATCTCTGCTTAGACTGCCTGTTGGAGGGGTCTACTTTTCCATGGATTTCTGGATAAATAAGAATTAATAACTAAGAAAGATCAATGATTCACAGAACATATAATTTATCATTCAAGACAAGCAGTGTTTAGAGTGGCAGGAAAAGGTAGAGGCTAATCACAAAACCTTATTAGGATGAAGAAGTATATAGTTAACCTACACTCTACTTCCTCAGTCATGAAAGACTCAGATCTGAAAGAAACAGCCACACAAAACTGAACAAAACTATATCACACCATACTTCCCTGGCATACCCAGTATCTTTCCTGCCCTTGCCCTCAACCAACATAGCTTTTCATCGACAAGAGGGTGAGGCTCACCCCCTAGCAGGTGTGGAATTATTGGATGTGTCGCTCAAGGAGTCTGCCTCTGGGTTTCCTCTCGCTGACTTGGAGGCCTACTTTAACTGAGCTCTACCTGAAGGTTCAATGTCGAATGGCTTCTTGCCAGCAGAGTTCACCTTCAAGACTGCTTGGCCTCATTTTAATAAAGAGACTCTTTACTTCCTCAAGTCTAAACCAAAATTTAAAACACAAAGCATTCTTTATTTCACGACTGCCTTTATCCTTCCTGATTTAGGAAGAACTTGATTTCTGTGAGATTCTGCGGTCTGATGTTTGGCATGCTTTGTTCTTTGGTGGTAAGAAATTATACAGCAATTCTTGGTATTGTTTGTTTCCTGAATTCTAATTACTACAATTTTAACTTTAGAAAGCAAGGAAAGCTTAGTATTTCTTTGAAAATTTCTGCTTCATATGGCTAATCTTAATTTTTATGAATATAAAAATCGTTTGGGTAAAATTCTATTTGTTTAGAATTCATTTTAATCCTCTGGATTTAGAATAAGCTCTGCAAGCTTATTACTAGTAAGATAAACCAATTCTTTACCAAGAAGTTTCTGTGCCCCTCCCTTGCAATGACAGACTCTTCTTTTCTTAGGAGAGGATCATAGTTTTAACAAATAAGTAACAGTTTATAGCAACTGTTTTTACTGAAATATTGTAGGAAGCATTTGGTCTCAAAGATCCTGGCAAAAGTGCCTTTGAAAATATTTTGTGGAAGATGCTTTTATCCACACAAGTAGGAAACAAAAGTAGACATCTATCTTGTTTTCCTGGGCACTGTTTCTTTTGGGTTTTTTTTCGGTACGCGGGCCTCTCACTGTTGTGGCCTCTCCCGTTGCGGAGCACAGGCTCCAGACGCGCGGGCTCAGCGGCCATGGCTCACGGGCCCAGCCGCTCCGCGGCATGTGCGATCTTCCCAGACTGGGTCACGAACCCGTGTCCCCTGCATCGGCAGGCGGACTCTCAACCACTGCACCACCAGGGAAGCCCCGCATTCACATTCTTAATGTGACTTTTATTTTATTACATAAGATGATTCTTGTTTAAAAATTAGAGAGATGCATAAAGGAAAGAAAAGCCACCTGCAATCCCACCACTCCCTCTTTACATTCTAATGTCTGTATATCTAGATTTTCTGTATTTTGGAATTTGTCTCTTCACTTAAAACTAAATTATGAACAACTTTCCAAAATGCCATATTCTTTTAAATAGATTTGTTGCTTACAGAATCTGCCCCACAAAATTGAATCTATGAGCAGAACCTTGAGGTCATCCCTCATGGCCTTAAGTAGGCATGCCTAATTTTTTGGAATAAGTCTCTCTTGTTTCTGAGGACTTTCCAAGAGCTGTCTTCCTACATATCATGGACAAAGTAATTTGGAAGCTATCTTTGGATTTGTGAGTCATTTTATGATACTGTCTCTCCAGCTCAGGCTTTTCCTGAATCAATAAAAACTTCCAAAGTAATTGATTCAGCCAAAAGAAACCACCAGAGAGCATTATTGATATTCGACAGGAACTCTGTCAAATATCAATAATGGTATTCTGGGTTCATGAGTGATTCAACTTTGTAATAATACTGATGCCTGACACAAGGTAAGCCAGAAATAAATCCTGAATGATAAATAAAAGAAAACAAGTTACATAAGAAATCCTAAACCTACAATGTCAGTGCTGACACCCCACTGGCTATTGACTGTTTTTGTTTTTTTCAAACTTAAACCTCTGAAAAAAGTGAGATATTAATAAAAAATTATTTAATGGGGTAACAATTTTATATAATAACGTGGAAGTGATGATACTAGTAATAATCAACATTTTAAAGATTTATCTGACATTTAATATATATGAGGCTTTACATATACTGTTTTCTATACATACACGTTTCATGACAATTCTATGAAGCAGGCATTTTAAATCCTGTTTTACAGATGAGGTAACTGAGGCATAGAGGGAGAGTAACATCTCTCAGGTAGCAAACGGCAGAGGAGGTTAATCGAGCTTTTTGTGACTCAGATGTTCTTTGCATCATCCTTACAATGTATGTGGCATTCCACAGACGTTGGAATATGGCTACAGTGTCCACTCCATTTCCATTATGCTAAACTTCCTGACGTCTAGCAAAGCAGGAAAGTGAGAAACTCTAATATGACTTATATTTGCATCCCACCCATTGGTCTGTCCAGAGCTGTCCTTCTTGTGTGGTTCAAAGTAAAGGGAATACCTCTCAGATTATGAATTCCAGAATGCATACTGACTGGTTTTCAGGTTTTGCACTGAATAGTTGAAAATAAACTTTAATTGCCTTCTCATTCCTTAAGAGGATCCTTCCCTGGCTCTGTAAACATTGCCAATGGTGCGGTAACAACAGCAGAGAATAAGGAAACTGAAATGAATTAATAAAACCTTATTAAAGCTAATATATACATAACTAGTTTTAAAGGGTACAGAAAACCATAATTCAAGAGAAATGAGCAAATCAACATAATGTGAGTTATCCGACCCAGACAATATTATGGCAGTAAAATTGCTGCAGCATTAAAGAGAGAAATGTCATTTCTAAGGCTGCCTGATGAGTCATTGAACGGAAGTCCAACTGGCTCTAACCTTTAGACGATAATAGTTTTTTCTAAGATATGGCTAATAAGCTTATATAACTTATTCCACACCAAAGATGAGCTCTAAAGAACAACCTGACTCTAAGAATAACTTCTAATATCTAGGAGAAATAACTGTGGTTCTGTTTGTTCACTGACCCTAGCAAGAGTCATTCAGTAGTGGGTTTAGCATTTCTCTCAAATTTACTTTCTTTTCGTTTTCCTGGGACAATATGAACTCACCACGCATTAGAGTTGCCAGCACCATTCTAGGTGCCAAAGCTTCAAAGAGGCTCCTTGGCACCTCTTGTCAAGTACCTGTCAGGCTAGTTGAGAATGGAAACCTGTGAGCAGACAGCTATGATACAATGACAAGTGCTAAGATGGGCCATAGCTGCTCAGGGCTCCATGGATGCACAGTGAAGGGGACCATGGACAGAGCGGTGATAAGAGAGAATTTCTCTTGAGAGATTTCAGAAAGAACACATGTGATCCTGGTGAAGAAGGCGGCAAGGGGTGCTCTAGGCTAAGAAGATTACCAATAAGGGCACAGAGGTGTGGCAAAGCATCATTGAGGAGCTGGACAGTTCAGTATGAGTCAAGTATTAAGATGCAGATGGTGAGTGCTGGGAGAATATATCAGAGGCTCTACTTTAGTCATATATTCTGCACCCTCGGCTGCTCATTAGGTGATGAACTAACCCTTTATGAATAAACATTTATACAGTTTTGCTGTTTTGTTCATATGTTCCTTTCTGTGTCTCGGTGTGGCGTGTGTGTGTGTACTTGAATATTCCTTCCTACTAAGCATCATCCTCAAAGTTATGGGCAACGCAAAAGTGGTACCTTTAAAAGAACACAGCATATAAAAGTTGAGATCAGTTAGAGAGCACCTTTTGAGAAAATTTCTGAGTAGAAATGAAAGGAATGTAGAATATGTATGTAGGGGCCACAAAACATTAATTAAAGAATGTTTTCCAGAGGGGGGTAAATATTGGATTTAAAAGGAAAGATAAACAGGAATTGGTATGAGGAACATTTGTAAAGTAATGGAAGTGAGAAGCCTCACATCATGCAAGGATGATGGCAGAGGGGTTTACTTAAACAGCAGATTGGGACTTTGTCAGGAATCAGTGAGAATGAGGACAGCATGACTGGATTAAGTTAACTAGGTTGGAAGGCTGAGATCCAAATAATCCTTATGGGAAATGGGTGGGATATAAATTATAAATATAAACAAATTAGGTTGCTAGTGGAAGATCTTGATGGCCTGACAGAAAATAAATAATCAGATTGAAACCAAGGTAGCTCTTGCATTCTTGAGGAGGGAACAATATTGTGACCAAAAAGATGTTTGAGGAAGACAGTGTCTGGCAATAATTTATCTCTCTTCACAGAATGGAGATACTGGGTCCAAGAGAAAGAAGGGACCTATGGTCCTTCTTTTAATGACCTTGGTTTTTTTTTTTTTTAATATAAATTTATTTATTTATTTTTTGGCTGCATTGGGTCTTTGTTGCAGTGCACGGGCTTCTCATTGTGGTGGCTTCTCTTGTTGTGGAGCACGGGCTCTAGGCACGTGGTCTTCAGTAGCTATGGCACACGGGCTCAGTAGTTGTGGCTCACAGGCTTAGTTGCTCCGTGGCACGTGGGATGTTCCCAGACCAGGGCTCGAACCCGTGTCCCCTGCATTGGCAGGCAGATTCTTAACCACCGCACCACCATGGAAATCCAATGACCTTGTTTTGATATGATCAATTTTGTATCAAACACTGAGGAGATAGACTAAACGAACCAGAGGCTTTTGCTTTCAGCCTTGATTTTTTGTCCTACTCTTTCTCCTTTCCAGTCTGACAACCTAGATTTTTTTGTTTGTTGGTTTTAAATTTGTTTTCGTCTCCACTTTGGTATGTTATCTGGGGTAAGTCACATCATCTCCCTGGGTGTCAGATTCTCCAACTGTAACATGAGGAGGAACAGTCCAGATTATCACTGAGAATGCCTTTCAAATTTAGAATTCTATGAAATTACATGAGATTAATCAAATACAATCCTAGGTAATTTTCCCCATGGATAAGAAAATCCCTGTTGGTCTCAAGGAAAAAATAAGGGACCTAGAAGACTTGAGAAGAGCGTTCCAAGTGATTAATCCAGTGTTGATTTTAAAACGTATATATATTTTGATATTGTAACATATCTGAAAGAAAGATAGGTCATATATAACTGCTGGCACTTTACAATCATAATTGACAGCATTTTTTCCTTCTTCACAGTTCATAAAATAACAGTGTGCTATACAACTGAATTTCCTTTTAACTCCTAAATCCAGTTAAGATGAGAGTATATATAAAACCAGATCTTTCAAACATCTAATGCAGCACTATTTAGATGAATCAGGAATGCAGGTGGATTGGGGACAAAACCTCCCAAATTGTTGTCACTTGTTATCTCAAAGATTCTCCTGGACTGGAGGAGAGTTCCTCCACAGCTTCTATGCTAGGTCATTCATAAATAACTCTTATTCTTCTAAATAAGGCTCAGCGTTCTTGTTGATGCTTTTATTGTATTATTATTATTATGTACTATTATTATATTTTTTATCATCATTATTATTAATGTAGGCCAATGTTTTTCAAACTGTGGATTGCAGTGTAGGTATGGGTTTTACAGTCAATATAGTGGGTTGTTATAGCATTTTAATAAGTAAAGCAGCATAGACTAAAACAGAAAGTTGCAGAGTGCATCCCATATCGTGAGTGGATTACTTCCTGGGACTTTTTTCAGATTTATTTACTTATACACATACATGCATACATTCACATATGTGAGAACTGGTTTATGGTTTAAAATGTATTTCTATTGTGGGCTGTGGTCAAAAAAGGTCTAAAAATGCTATTCCAGACGCAGCCTTAGAGGTGGCCATGGCTATGGAAAACAGCTTGCAGCATGTGCAACCAAGCAGAGAGATGCTGAATTTGGGGAGTGTCTTTGGCCCTCATTAGGAGCCTGCCCACACCCATACCAAGTCACATATTTGGCAAAATAAAATGGTACTTTGCAAAGGGCTTGAACTAGCCATTCATAAATAAATTTTTGATGAATCTATTCTCTTTACAAGACATCTCTATCACCAGCCTTGTTCACAAGCTTTCCTATATACTTGATGGCTCCCCAGTTTATTTAATGGTACATTTATAGGCACTTAGAACAAAAAATTCCAGTTGACCTCTGACAGTTGGTGACATTTATTTCTCTTATAAGAAAGTTCCTAGGGAGATTTTACCTTGAAATTTTGACTCTTATGTTTAATATTTTTAGGCAGTACATTCACTTAAAGAAGGTATTAGTTGAGGAAGTGGATGGATACTGTTAAATACCTTTCCTTCCAAACTACTCAGAACAATAAATAGCCAGCATCCCCTTGCAGGCATATGAGTTCACCCGGTGTTTCCTATATTGCCTGGAGTTTCTGCTTTCAGTTGCATTTCAAGCATCCTTCCTGTATGTCACAGCAGGGGGTTCCTACAAAGGGGGAAATGAAACCAGCAGCTGAAATGATGGAAGTGGGAAAGTCTTGGTTTTTCCCGTACAACTTCTATAGGTGGTTGAGTCACGGTCTTAACTGAAGGATATCCTTAGCTTAGCTTTTCAGATGGATCAAACTGCTAATGCTGACTCTCTTTGAGATTCCACCCAGTTGCAGCATCCTGGGATTCTCTGAGATCTGGTCATGCAACCATTTCATTTTACAAGTGAGAAGACAGAGGTCTAGGCAGGCTAGTGATGATCCTAAGGTCAGAAAGCCTGTTCCTGGCAGATCTGAGATGCTAAGATGTCCCTCAGCAGATTAGTTATGTTGCTTTGACTTACTGTGTTTAGACTCTTTCTCAAGCATACCTTGAATCTTTGGGAGAGATGTAATATCCGACTTAAGTATTTTAAATCTATTACTGAGTTTCCAAATGAAAGTTTCTCCTTTTATGGAAATTCATGCTAGATAGTTAATACAATTTGAATAAATGTGATAAGTCACATAATCTGATTTTAAATTCCTTGCTATTTTTTTTTCATGTACTTCCAAAGCAGAGAAGTAAAAACTGTGTTTTCTTTCTCAAGATATCTGTGAGGAAGCTCTATAGCGAGCAGATCTCTCTGCAGCATATACATTCTATAATAGCAATTTTCTTGTTTCATTTGGGTGCTGTGAAGTAATATTATCTTCTATTACCAATGAATATATAAACAATACACCTGTTTAAATATAAGTATTGTGTCACTGCTATTTGAAATTGAGTCAAGGATTTTGTTTATAAGTTGGAGAATATGATAGAGTCAGACAAAGGGTGGTCTTTTAAAAATTATTATTTTGAATAAGAAAAAGAAGACAGTTTAAAATAAACAAGAGCAAGAGAGAAAGAACTTTTTGACATCTGAGTGAGCAAAACAACCTCAGAGGTCTTTCATTAGTGTGTTTTCACAGAGTTTGCTGTCAACAAAATTTCCATCCAAATGTATTCTATTTTTTAGTTTATATTTGTAAAATATGTTTTGCTAGAAAAATGAATTTACCATTTTGAGTAGTATGGTTAAAACTAACTGACAAATAAAATACTAAGGAATGATATTACAGCAATCTGATGAAAGAAAAATTATGTTCAAAATACCAAAATAGATAAATTCATAAAATAAGTGGAAAAATACACCCGGATGTATTAAATATGCACAGTAAAGTACATCCATTCAATATATTATGCAGTAATTGAACTCAATGGAGATTATGTAGTAAGGCAAAAAATATTTATGATATATTAAGCAGATAGGCTACAAACTGGTATATACAAAATGACTAGAATTATGGAACTCCTCTGTCTTATTACTCCTACGTAAAAGAAAACCAGCAGTTATTTAACTGGTGCTTCCTGAAAGATATTAATAGTGGGTGCCTTTGATAATATTTTTGAGATACTTGTTTTTCCTTTCTCTTTATTTTTGAAATTGTGTAAAATTACCGTGAATTTGAGTTTTGAGAGTAATAAACGTGTTTGGTTTGGGAGTGGGGTGGGTGGAATCTGCCCTCCCTTTCTACAAGTATTATTTTCACTGTCAAGTTTGTGTTTGATAAAGCTCCAACAAGATTTAAAGATTTCCTCAATTTATGTTCAAAGTACTTCATTTTTCCTGAATTTACCTGGCAGACTCTGTTAACAAGATCATAAAAGAGAATATCAAATAAACCCCAAACAACCACGAGCATCCAAATGGTGTCACAAAGGTCACACACTGAAACCAACAGACCAACAAATCTGACACACTGAAGCTCAGGTGTTTTGCTCCTGCCCTGATTTAGAGCTATTTCCTGGTATCTTATCCATAATTTTGTACACATAGCTATTTGACTTTCAAGCCCTCAGTTGATCACAGACAACTCGTTTGAGGTGGGAGTGTGTGGAGCAGTTGCTGACAGCTGGCAACAAGGAAAGTAACAGAAAGCCATAAAAAGAAAATTCAGGAGAAAAACCTTTAAACTTCCATTGATCTAGAAATTGAGCAGAGGGGCAAACAAGTTTATACCCTTCCAAGGGACCCACATCATCACTATACAATTGTAGAAGAAAATAATTTTAACAACAATGAACACTGAGTAATAAAAGAAGGGGAAAAGTATAATCAGAATATACTCTTTAGGAAAGAGAAGAATGAATTGTGTCGTTTAATCTAATTTCCACATAAAACAATTACAATAAAAAATATTCTCATGCTTTAAGAGACACATTGTCAACTACATTGAATGATTCATCCCCCGATGTTACAGGATAATTTATTTTTTTTGTAATCTTTTAAACTTTTGCTCACTTTTCTCATCACTTGAGAATATTTCCTACTTGGTTAGTGTTAGCCGAGTATGAGGACTGTTACATTAATAGTTCCCCTATAGACAAATACCATATAGACCAAAGGTAACAGCATATAAAGACAAGAATGTTACAAAATTGTCCCATCCTTGCTTTCTATGTATGTTCATCCAGTAGCCGTTGTAGGCTAATAAATGTCTTACACTAGCAAATCGGTAAATTATTCTTGTGCGGCTAGTTCTTTGGTGCCTTGACACAACTAACTGCTTGCAAACAGCAGATCACGGTTAGACTTACTCTGGTTGCAAGAGCTCAGCCTTAAAAGATAAAATCGGGGGACCTAGGATTCAGGAGATGATAACAACACCGACAAAGTGCTGACCTAGAACCCCCAAATTCTTTATCATCACAGAATAAATAATATTCCTGAAAAGGGATAATAAGCATATCCTTAAGTCAAAATCCAGTTGGGTGTAGTTTGTTTGATGATACTCCGATCACGTGCTCCCCTTGCTACCTCTGTTCCCCAAGTTAAGTACTCAAGTTTTTCTACTGTGAAAGTTTCACTTTTGCTAATGTTCATCCCCTCTTTCCCCTTTTCTCTCAAAATTTCCATTTCCCTAATATTCTAGTCTAGAGGCTCCTGGCTGCAGCCCAAGGCTGGTGGGCGTACTGCTGTTTGGCAGGAATTGTCTGGGTCGGAAGTGACTCTGGGCTGATGCTCAGCTGGAGAGACAGAGTCAGGCTCCAGCTGCAAGGCCAGCAAATAAAGCGTTCCCCTCCCTTTCTCCTCCTCCAAGATAAGGATCACAGAAGTTTCTTTCTCTGTTTCTGTAACTCCCGGCCCCCCAATCACAGTTCAGCATCTCCTTCGCTATGCTGTCAGCCTTCCAGGTGGAGCACAGAAAGGTGAGGGGACCCATCATTTGTGCCTGTAAACTCTCTACTCAGAATTTATATCTTAAAAACAAGTCTCATCTAAATCAAAATACTCTAGATCCCCTCCTGTCAAGTGTCATGTCCCACTCAATGTCTCACCTTCCACTGAATTTCTATCTAGTGATTTTCACTCCCTTTTCTCTTGGAGCCAAAGTCAGCCATCCTTCGGTTACTTGCGGACAAGCGTATTTCTTTTTGATTGATTAGTTTTTGTTTTTAACTCAGCTTCCCCTTGTTTGGATTTCTGCTTTTCTTTCCCGTGTCCTCTTATCTCTAAGCACTTGCTCTCTAACCTTGTACTAACTCTGGCTCCTCCTCTCCTGGTTTCTTTCCAGGCTGTTCTGGACTCTTTTTCCCAGTTCACTTTCCCTGTCTCATTCCCTTCCCACTGTCATCTATTCCTTTCCTCAACTTAATCCTTTTCCTTATTCTTTTTGGTAACTTCCTTGTCTTTTCTGTCCTTCATGTCCTATTTGTCTTTCTTCCCCTCTTCCAACAAACTGAATCTACAAAGAAGAAAGGACATTTCCTGTCTGTGAAATTTTGCCATTCCACTTTAACAAAAATAAGCACTGCCAGTGGAATTGCTTAACATTAATGAAAACCAAATATTTGCAGAAAGATAAGAAGCAGGACAAAAAATACTTATTTGCTATGGTTGAAGTTAACATTTGAAACTGTGAACTCGAAAAGAGACATTTCTTTTAACAGATAGGGAGACAAAGTTGGCCAACTCTGTGTTAATATACCTAGGGTCTATTTCCAATTCTGTCCTATTGAGTATTTTTGTCTAATATTGAATAATTTATCACCTCCTTGTATACGTTTTGTTTTTTAAAAACCATTAAATAGCTTTCTTAATAGCATGCATCCATTGTAAAAAAGAATTTTTTAATACAAAATGATATACCGCAAAAGTTATTCTTCCATCTACTAAAATCCCAGGTCACTTTCCCAGATGCAACTACAGTTTAGGATATACAAGAACTCGCCATTCACAAATAAAAATACATGTATTTATATGTATATGTAACTATGTTCTTATACATCTTTATTCCCCTATCTTTATACAAATGAAAGAATACTACACATATTATAATGCAATTCACTTCATTTGCTTAACAATATATAATGGAGTGAATTCCAACAAGCACTTACAAATCTGTCTCATTCTTTTCCACTGTTGCAAAGAACTCCATTTTGTTAATATACCATAACTCAGCAGTTCTCAAGCTTTTTGGTCTCTGGAACTTTTACACTCTTAAAAATTACTGAAGTGTCCAAAGATTTCTTCTTATATTGATACTTATATACAATACTTATTATGCATAGATGTCTATGTATTATAAATTAATGCTGAGAAAATCCATCTCAGCATTAGATGGATCTATGGATCACACTTTGAGAACTGCTGTTATGACATATTTAACCAGTCCCACCTTGTTGGGTATTTAGATTGTTTCTGCCCTTATGCTAACACAAACTTTTGTACAATTAATATTCTCAAATCAATATTCCTTAATATTCCATTTGTCAAATGATTTAAACTTAAGAGTATTAAAGAGCTAAAAACTATTTATTTTCTGTCTCTCTTATCATTTGACAGAAAGTATCTGTTGACAGAAAATATGAGGTCCTGTTAAAATGAAAGATCAATCAGCTTCTATTTTAAAATGGCACCCATGGGTATATGAAGATGTCTGCATTCTGAGATTCATGGGCTGAGAGAGTTTTATTCTATATATTCTATATAGAAGGAAAAAATAGAAGAATTTGCCTAGAATTGTGCTATGATCCTCATTATTTTGGTTATTTGGAAATTTTCAGACACAGTAGGAAATGGGAATTGACTTAGAATGTTTTTTATTTAGGAATAATTGGATTAACACAGAAACTAAATCATTTAATTATTCAAAAGTATTTTCTGAGGAACATACCATATTCGGTACATGGTACTAATACTAAGCATTGTGAAGATAGGAAAAATGCACTAAGGACAGAGTCTTACTGCAAGCAGATTACCAACAGTGGTTGAGAAGCTTTCTCCAAGTAAACAACTGCAAAGACCACGTCCAATTCTCCCAGTTTAACAGTGTAGAATAGATTCGGGTAAGACAGTATAACTATGTGTTCTTTTATCTTACTAATAATTAGGGTGACTACACAGTCCTGGGTTTACACTGGTTGTCTCAGCATAATTATTAATAGCATCTTCTTTCATTCTCAAAAGTGTCCCAGTTTGGGCAATAGGTTACATAGTCATGTACTAATAGTAGATATAGAGTTCCCCTCAAAGTCTCACTGTTAGATCTTTGATATAACCCACCAAGGACTTTAGGTAGAAAACAAACATTTATTGAGCACCTAGTAAGTGTGTGCTTTCCATACAAATTTCATTCTATATTTAACAATCCTATGAGAGTATTATATCCTCATTTTGCAGATCAGGAAACAGACTCAGAGAATGTAGTAACTTGCCTCAGGCTACAAATAAGTGGTTAAATTAGGATTTGAAGCCTTCTGTCTGATTGCAAAAGCCATATTCTTTCCTCAGCTTTTCAAAGTGTGTTTCATGAAACCAGCATCAAAATCATCTGGGTGCTTATTTTGAATGCAGATTACTGAGCCTCACCCCCAAACTACTGAACCAGAATCAATCACAGTAGGGCCTGGATATCTGCTCTTTTAAGGAGCTCTTTAGGTGATTCTCATGCATTGGAACACTTGAGGACCACTGTTTTAGATGATACCACCTCCAGAGCTCAGCCATCAATTATTTCTTCAAACAAGAAGGTACTTTCTTAATATTCAAATGAAGTAGTGAATTGGTGGGGTCCAAACATAATAGCACAATCGTACTTATCAGTTCCAATTTTCTTTGGTGATAGCCAGGTATATTTGTTGGCTACTCTGTACAGTTGGTCTCTTCTGATGATTAAATTGACCATTTATTCTCTCTGTGAACTGCTTCCCTTTCTGAGAGGTTTTCCTGGGCCTCTCGAAAGGTTAAGTAGAAGCTGTTCTGTGCAAAAGCCATGCTGCATGTTCACACTGCAGTTTCAGCAATGTCAATTGTGGTTACAAAGTCTCTCAACTTCAGCAGAGGACCTTGGGATAGATTATTTTTCTGATTAGTGATACACTATAATTAGAAACAAATTCATCTGGCACTCATTGCAATAAAATCATTTAAGAGCTATTACTAAATTTTTTTGAGATGTATTGCTCTATACCAGCTGAATACATCCAATTCACATATCTTAATATTAAAGAATAATAAAGATCAATTAATTCCATGTGATGTGACTTTGACAACACGCTTCTGGTTTACACTTTAATGGACTTTGACAGGCATATTTTCTTAAGCTTGCCATGCCCTCGCATCTGCAAACAGAATGTTAGTGGTTACCTACTGAGGTCTCTCATCTGTAAGAATACCTGAAATGCCTTAGATCGCCTATGCTCTTGGAAAGCTCCCTTTACTTTGGGTTATGCAATATACTTCTAAGTCTCATACATGGGTCAGCCAAAGCCATGCTGCAATAGAAGCTTTTGCCTAGGAGAAAAGACTAACCCAGTGCCAAGTCAGGGTCCTTGAAAACACTAGGAAGTGTTGCTGGATCAAAACAAGTGTTAAAGGAGGGTGAGGAACCCAAATCTAATCTGGGTCAGTTTCAGGGATCGAAGAGAAGACAGATTGAGGGTGTCAGGAAGTTATCTTGTCTGGGTTTCACAGTATTTGGCTGTAGTGGGCCATGGTACAAATATGTAGTTAACCTTGGAAGCCCATGATGAAGGTGGCGAGAAACAAAGTCCTGTTCAATGGAAAATATCATAAAGAAACTGAGTAAGACATTTATCTAGGGCTAAAGAATTAAAAGAGGTATCTAGGCACCAGGGACCTAGAAGATTGGCCAGGTACTTAGAGTTGCCATGCTCATAAAGTTTAAGGAGGCTGTGGCTTGACGCTCACAAAGCCGTTAGACTTCAGTTCAAGCAGAGGTACAGAGGAAACACTGCTTCCAGACTCCACTCACCAATGAGCAGGGATGGGAAGGATCTCTAATGCAACACCCCTTTGGCTCTCATTGCCCTGGGGCCTTGGTTGGTCTGAGTTTGGAGGTAATACCATCAACAATAGCTATTAATTCATTTGTGTTTTTTAATACAGTATCATGGCTGGTGCCTTTTTCTTAGGCGATTATCAGTGTCCTGCTCAGATTCATCATCAAGGACGCTAAACGAGAGTCTTTTGTGAAATGCTTTACTGAAGTTGGAAGAGCTATTATATCCAATGTTGATATCCCAAACCATCTGTAAAGGTGGACCTTAATTTATTGTATGCCATCTCCAACTGATATTTTGATATTCAAAAGTTTCTCTGAGGGCTTCCCTGGTGGCGCAGTGGTTGAGAGTCTGCCTGCTGATGCAGGGGACATGGGTTTGCGCCCCATTCCGGGAGGATCCCACATGCCGCGAAGTGGCTGGGCCCGTGAGCCATGGCCGCTGAGCCTGTGCTCTGCAACGGGAGAGGCCACAACAGTGAGAGGCCCGCGTACCAAAAAAAAAAAAAAAAAAAAGCTTCTCTGATTCATCCTGTTATCAGAGTCAGAATGTACGTTTAACATGTAGGAGTTCAGATTGATTCCTATCAGACCAGGAGACACAAGTGCATTCAGAGGCTCTTGAGATAATAGCATGATTTCCTCCCTAGAATTCATTTGTGAACAAGGCATTTATATTGATGGCTTAGGGACAGTTTTTTTTTTTTTTTTTTTTTTTGCGTTATGCAGGCCTCTCACTGTTGTGGCCTCTCCCGTTGCGGAGCACAGGATCCGGACGCGCAGGCTTAGCGGCCGTGGCTCACGGGCCCAGCCTCTCTGCGGCATGTGGGATCTTCCCGGACTGGGGCACGAACCCGTGCCCCCTGCATCGGCAGGTGGACTCTCAACCACTGTGCCACCAGGGAAGCCCAGGGACAGTTTTAATTCTTGACACATTCATATTTTATCTTGGCCTCACCATATGCAGAACATCTGCAAACCATTAAAAGAAGGAAAATTTCTGGCCAGAATCAATGTCTAATGGTCTGAAATAGAATTTGAGAAAAATATCTATGTGCAGGGATTCAAGGAGAGCCATAGAAAGTGATTAAGAATCATAAGACAGGGATCTCTACTGATTTTGCAGGACTGTAGAACTTTCTTAATTATGACGCAGAATAGCATCAGTGTTTCTTGTTCCTTCCTTCACATTAGCAGTTACAACCCTGTTGGTATGGGAGTGATACTTGGGAATTTCTGGCAATGAATTTTGTAGTTCTCTCAGAAGGCTTTCAGAAATGAGTGGCACTGAAACTTATCTGGGTTGATAGTATCACGCTGTATGATACAAACATGAAAGGATGCTGAAAGGATGAAACAGCTTGGTAAGGATACCAGGACTGAACGTATTTCATTCCACACTGAAAAAGACAAGTCAGTCTTGAAGACACGGTCCCTCTCTGTCCTGCCTTAGATGAAAACTTATAAAACAAATACAGGTAAAATGGATTCTTTTGAGTCTGCTCTTACTCTTTGCTCATTTTTGACACAACTGTTAAATATTACAAGGAACCATGAGCAGATCAATGTGCGTTCTTGCGACTGTGCGCATCACAGGCCTGTCTTCTACAAGAGCCGGGGTCCAGATACGGCAGCAGGGAGGCCTGTGAAAATGCTTTTTCCAGGGTCATCAAGCAAAAGTATTATTAGAAGGAACTCCTCTAAAGTCACCAGGCCTGGCTAAGTCAGCCCCCTCTACCGAAAGATCACCAGGACTGAAAAGGCACAGATCAGTGATTCTTCTCAGAACCCAGCAACTGCTAAAGACATGATATTTCTGTTCCCACTAGTGTATACAGACACAACTTTGAAAAAGGGTCCTTCCTGCATTTCCTAAGATTTGCATTAACTAAGCAAAAAGGGGGGTATCATATAATGTGATGATTTGTGGTCCATCTGATTTCCTACAGTTGTACTTTTCCTGACTGAGTGTGGGTCTCACCACCAGTGGCTCTGTTTCAGGGCTGACACGTTAAAACAAAAACAGTCATAGGTTATCATTATTGTTTTAAAATACTTGTTGGACATTCTGAAGTAAAGTTATCTACACTCAGTTGTGCTGTACTGTCTGTGTAAGGAGATGGGTACTCAGAAAAGTGGATATGAATCTTTCTAAGAACATGACTCCTATGCTTGGGTCCTTAGAACACGGATTCTTAAGATAGCCAAACTGAAATAACAAGAAATGATAAAGAGGCGGTCAGCTTGGTAAGCAGCCTGGCTGTTCCCCGTTGGGAAATTAATCTGCCTGTTCTTCTGTTGAAAGGGATCACATTTCAGTCCAAAAGTACCAGAACAGGCTGGGTCAAGCATCCCCTCCTCCATCCTCCTCATATGTACACACAGATGGTTTGTGGTGGTTTCAGCAAATAAAAGGCAACTTTAGAGGTTACTTTTTTTAAAAAAAAAACAACTTGATGCAATTTGTAAAAAATACAAAGAAAGCAGCTAGCTGCAAAGTAGTCAAGGAGCAAATAACACTGGAACTGAATTTGCCAGTTGCCTCTTGGCTAAGCAGAAGTCCAAAGAATTGGTTGGATACCACTAAAGACTTCTGTAAAATTAACCTCCCATTTAACTCTTTTTTGATCTGAACGCTCAGTGCAGGCCAACATCTGCTAACACATTAACTGTGGAATACGCCAGATCAAAGGGCCTCTAATTATCAGCGATTTCTTCAGAACTTGAATTTTACCAGCTCAACTCGTAAGATCAAAAGATACCTTAGGTATAAATACTGAATAAATCCACAAGGTATTCAACGACAGCAGCACGGAGGACAAGGCTTGTATTAAACACACACTTATTTGTTTTCTATTTCACTTAAATAGAATATAAGAAAACCATTTTCTTGACTTGCATGCATCGAAAGGGTTCAACTGAAAGTTACTATGTTAGGGGTGGCTCGCCAAGGTATAGTTGAACAACTTGCATCTAAGGATGTCAAAACATCTAACAAAATGAGGGAGCATTAAATTAAAAAAAAAAGCTTAAAGCGAAGTCCATTTCAGCATTAAGAACGTAACACCCTGCACATTATATAGGTTATAACCCCAAATATAACTACATGCTGGGGAACCATGTCTTTTTCATGTTTGTATCCTAGACCCTGGCACAGTGCCTGCCTAGCACAGGACAGATGCTCAGTAAATGTTGGTGGAGAGAATTGTAAGTAAATATTGTAGAGGTCTCATAGCATCCCCAAAAGTGTAAGCAAACTCCTTACTTAAGGAATGCATGGGGCAACCTTGACTGCTGGTGTTTTGCTGTTAAGTCATTTTCATGTCCTTATTTTCTCAATATCTACCTTGAAATAACCAGGGCAGAGATACCACTAAGTTAATGCAGAGGACAATATAAAAAGAGAAAGATAATTTAAATGACTAAGTTTTCAGTACACAGATTCATATAATTAGTCTTAGGAGAACCCCCATCATAAACTAGTACATTCTTTAGCCTCTGCTTAAATTCTTCTACTGTCAGAGAACACAGTCCCTCACAAGGCAGTTGGGGGATAGCTCTGATGGTTTTAAAGATCTTCCTCATTTTGAACTGAATTTTACCTCCCGTAAATTCAACCCTTTGGTCCTTTATCAAAGACCTCTAACTCCACGAGGATCCCTCAAGTATTTGAAAACCTTTATTATACATTCCTCCCTCCCCCAAACTGAATATCCTTATTCAAGTAAATATTCCTGATTCCTTAAGACATGGTTTACAGAGCCTCCTCCTTACTTTGGGCATGTTCCAATTCTTTGTGACATTTTTCTAACGTGGAATACTAAGACCTAAAAAAAAATTATTTTGGACTTTTTTTTTTTTTCTATTTTCATTGTCTTGGGCATGCTTAACTCATATTAAACTTGAAATTGAAACTTCAAATTTTTTTAATTAATTAACTTTTTAATTGAAGTATAGTTGATTTACAATGTGTTAGTTTCAGGTGTACAGCAAAGTGATTTAGTTACATATATATATATATATATATATATATATATATATATATTTTTTTTTTTTTTTAGATTCTTTTTCCATACAGCTTATTACAAAATATTGAGTACATTTCCCTGTGCTATACAGTAGGTCCTTGTTGGTTAACCATTTTATATATGGTAGTGTGTATATGTTAATCCCAAATTCCTAATTTATCCCCCCCTTCCCCTTTGGTAACCACAGTTTGTTTTTATGTCAACTTCCATTAGACAACATTGGCCTATCTTTTATTTGTATGGTTCATTTTTGTTTGTTTCTGAGTTTAGGACTTTTTATTTATACATTAATTTTTTAAATTTCATTTTTGGGAGGAATACTTTTTCAAGATATCATTACAGACTATTGAGACTTTTTGAATCTTGAGCCTATCATTCATTTGACATATGTCATATTAGCTCATCCTCCCCTAAGCCAACAGTGAAATAAATATTAAGTGGTCCAGGGGTTTCTACCTGAGTCATATCTCAAGCTTCTCTGAGGCTCCATGCAGGAGGAACTTACACACCGTAAAGCACACTGTAAATGCTTTAGAGCTGGGATTATCTCTGAGCATTTTGATGCCCAGAACTGACTAAATCCCTCAGGGCTTTTGTTTCCTTTAGGTTATGCGGGAGCCAGTTTCAAACTGTGTGGGAACCTTTTCCTGCCAGGCAGGTATTTTATTTCAGCTTGAAGTCCTGTTTTTGAATGAAACCTTAAGAGACATCTAACTTTTCTTTCCTTTTCTCCCTTAGAGTAGATCTGATTTTATGCCCCTCCCAGCCTCTACTTCACTCTCACCCCAAAAGACTTTATACTCTTCTTAAGAGATCACGTTAATCCATCAAGAAAAAACACACTGGAGGGAAGGAAGCCAAAATCACCCGAGTAGAGAGACACAAGCGTAGAGGGAGCTTGTACTTTACGTCTGGAAATTCCCTAATTCCTCCTTTGCTTCTTTGCTGCTGGTATTATTTTAATATAAAGCAGAGCTGACAATTCGGAGTGTGTAAGCAGAAGCCCTTAGCAAAATATAGCTCATAGCAAAATGATGGTTTAGTGAAACCTGGGGTGTGTTGTTCTGTTTCAAGTCAACTGGGTATTATTTTAACAAACTTGCTCAAATCCTAAAGATTTAGCACATGGTTTACAGTTAGATCTCACACTCAGAGATCTGCTACCCACAGGCTTTGACTTGCAACCAGGGGCGTCAATCTCATTTTGTTCAGACAAGGCAGTACCATGTGGGGCTGAGGTCATTTAGGAATAAGTCAGGAGACTTGGAGCTTAGTCACTCCTTTGCTCTGTGACTTTGGTTAAGTCACTTAATGAGGTGGGCCTGTTTCAACTTTTGTAGACTGAAGTCGTGTTGAATTAAATTATCCTGAAATCTTTTTTCTTTTTAAGGTCATCATTCTTAAAAAAAATTTTGAAGCTTATTAACTTTGTAATTATAAAATAATATGTATTCACTGAAGAAAAGTTAAAAAAAATGAAAAATAAAACTCCGTAATATCACTGCTCAGAGACAACTGCTGTTAATATTTTAGTTTATTTCCCTAATTCTACTTTCTATCCACACGTATATCTACATAGCATTTAAGTTCTAGACACATTTATGATGCTTCCTACCTAGGACTCCTTTACATTAAGCGTAAAGCGAGCTGATCTTTCGGGCCACCAGACTCAAGGGTGGCCCATTCTTAGACTGACTCAGGACCTGTGAGCTGTCATCTGGCTCAGAAAGACAAGCTGAGCCAATCAGTTTAGGAATTTGGAATTGGAAGACTGAGAGGTGAAGCCAGTGAGTAATGAAGCTGAGATGAACACATGCAAGATGATAGAATAGAAGCTAACAAAAGCATTTTGAACTATGTGCAAACTGAATTTATGAGACAGCAAAAAACTATGCTTAAGGAGAGATGGTTGGCTCGGTAGAGAGAGAAAGATGGAGAAGAGGCCACAGGGAAATCCAGTTGCCTGAGAAAGAAGCCTTATGCTCGGTGATTTTCCAGATTCAATTTTCAAGAGATCTATCTGTCCTTGATTCCTAAGCTTTGATTGTCATGAGACTTCTGAAACATACTCAAAGCCCCTTTTATCTGAGCTGGGTCAATGTTACAGACAGCCAAAAGACACCTGCCTCAAACAATTTAAATTTGAATTGACATTTTTTATTGACTATTTCCCCAAGTTATTACATATGCTTTAAATACATAGTTTTTAATGGTTAAGTAGTATTTCATAGTATAAATACACTATAAGAAACCTAAATGACAACAAAGTTGATTACTTTAATGCTATTGAAATTATTACCTGGGCATTAAGAAATCTAAGACCTGTGGGTGCCCAAATGATCCAGGAAGACTTCCAATATTCTTCCATAAATCCTTTTACCTACCAGATGTGGCAACACACACAGGCACACACACAAGCTTAGTCAGTAGAATTTAGTGTGGAGAAATCTAGCCTGCCTTCAAAAAATCCCTTGAGTACTATTTTCCTAACTGAACCCATTACAAATGTTTTTATGAGGGCTCAGTGGGTGTTTTTCCAGCTTCACCATGCCATTGTAACTCATAATAAGGGAGGCATAACCCCACCCTAACCTAATCTTAGTCACAGAACAAGAACATCTGGGATAAAGGTCACTGAGAAGTCCAGATGAACAGGTTAGACACACACAATAAGCACATGCACCTACACCCTAAATCTACCTATTCTTTCTTTTCTTTTTTTTTTTTTGTTTAAATTTTTATTGGAGTATAGTTGATTTACAATGTGTTAGTTTCAGGTGTATAGCAAAGTGAATCAGTTATACATATACATATATCCACTCTTTTTTAGATTTCTTTCCCATATAGGGCATTACAGAGTATTAAATAGTGTTCCTGGTGCTATACAGTAGGTCCTTATTAGTTATCTATTCTATATTTAGTAGTGTGTATGTGTTAATCCCAGTCATCCAATTTATCCCTCCCTGCCCTTACCCCCTGGTAACCATAAGTTTGATTTCTGCATCCGTGCTCTATTTCTGTTTCTACATATTCCTAATAGAAAGATTGAAAGAACAAAATGTCATGATTGCTCTTTGTAAGAAAATGGTATCAGCTCATAGATTGGCACCAATGCTTGGTAAAACCTTGGACAAGGTGTGAGGGATCCTGGCTCCGTTCTCTGTTTTGAAATATAATATCAAATGCTGCTCCTTGTGGGTTTGGAACTTATTTGGGAAAAAAGTTTATCACCTTCCCTCATACAAATTTTATCCACATGATAATTTGAAATTTCTCCTGTGCAGTTCTCCTTCCCAACATAATAAGAAAATTACTCTTTCTAGCTGGGTTTTTCCCAAACCCCTAAACTCACACCAATTTTCTCACAAAATTACACCAATTCAGTATTATCAAATTATATGAGAGAGAAAACCCACAGGTGTAATTAAAGCAGCAGGGGCAACTCTGAATTCAAAGTAGCCTTTCTTTGAGTGCTTTGCCTTATCTTTTTTCAGGGAATGATGATACTCCGATGTAGCCAAAGCACCTATGAAGTAAGAGACAGGGTTTTAGTGTTTATTTAGTATTACTTAGAAATGATCATGGGCCTACTTTACTCAAAGTTCAGTTCTGAGAAAATGTGAGATGGAGTGTATAAAAGCATGCTATTAAATTTTAAGCAATTAACAAATAAAATTACTTCCTTTTGCTGGAAGGTCAAGTAAGCAAAAAGGTCTAGTGAACAGAACAGACTGGAATATCACAGACCTGGATTCAAATCCTATATATTTGACCCTAGGCAAGTTCCTCACCACTCTCTCTTTTGGTTTCCTTATCTGTAATATGGTAATATTGATGTATATTTCATCAAGGTTAGATGTATTCTGTATTAATAATGCCTTCTACATACACTAAATTAGTGAGAAGATTAAATGATGTTTGTAATGTGGTCTTATGGATATTCCTGTCTTGTTTCTGAATTAAATAAGAATGTCTCTGGTGTTTCATAGTGAGCTATGACCTCACTATTGTTTTTCAATATTATGTAAAAATATTCCTGAAAAATCTTCCAAACAAAATATAAGAAATGGAATTGATTTTATCTCCTTTCTGATACTTTATTTCTAGTTAAAGATAATATAAATCTCTGTTTAGAAAACCCCAGGAGAATCAACTAATAAAACATTAGAATTAATTTTTAAAAACGTTCAGTATGGTGATCAGATTCAAAATAAATATTCCAAATTCAAAAGTTGTTCTATGTATTAGCAACAGCCAGTTAGGAAATATGAAAGGGGAAAAATCTCATTTATAAAAGCAATAGAATATATAAAATAATAAAAATAACTTTGATTAAAATTCATGTGGTACCTTACATAAAGAAAAATTATAATTTTTTCTGATGGAACAGAGAGAATATTGGAACTGGGAGCTATTCTTTATTCTGAACGTGATGAACAAATGTGATAAAGATGTCAATTCTTTGCAAAGTAATTTATAGTTTTAATGTACTTCTGATAAAGTTTCAAAAAAATTTTAAAACATTTCCAAAATAACTTAGAAAAAGTGATGAGGGAATATCAAAAGGTACTCTAAATCTACAAAAATCAACATAGTATGCTACCAGAAAAGAAGAGACAAAGTCCACTGGTTCTAATACTTATGAGAACTTGATATGTAAAAAAGTGAGTGACACATACTAACAGGGAAGGAATTAACTCTCCAATGATGACATGAGAACAAACAGGATAACTTAAAAAATAATCAACACAGATATTCATCTCATCCTACAAATTAAAAGTCATTCATCCCATAATTATTTAATATTGATGCCACAGGAAAACTGGAAAAAAAGAAAGGTGATAATGTTGGGTCACTCCAACACACACACACATTTGTAAACATAACCATATAAAGACAGAGATATACAGCTACAGATATTTACTTAAATGTGAAGAAGTATCATAATAGTACAACTGTATGTGAGCAGACTTCCTGGTTGTGACAACTGATCGCCTGCGTTGACCCAAGTGATCTGCTTGGACAGGAGGGGTCCTCTCAAACATCACTATATTGTATGTGTGTCTAATACCACACATTTGGTTAAAGAAAACGTCTTTCCCAGACAGAAGACTGTTTTTCAGTCTCAGTTTTGTAAGTTGCTATTTCCACCTTCCAAATTCTCACAAACAAAATTAAACAGCCAGTAGGGGAAAATAATTGTTTAAAAATATGACAGGATTATTTGTATTAATTATGTAAGTTTAACCTTAATAGTAAACATGGGCTATCTTACCCTCTCTTAAGACCCATCCTTGCCCAGCAACACATCCAACACAAATCTAATTCCACAAGCTTGAAGAGTAATGTATATACTTTATTGAAGATGGTTTTATTTGGTTGAAGGGCAGAGGTGGCAGCAAACACAAGGTTTCACTGCATAAAACACGGCAAAATATACTAAAGACCCTCTTTGCTTATCCTTCCCATCAAAGCCTCATCAATCAGAGTAGCTTCTCATCTCCCTTATCATTCTGTCCCCAAAACCGTAGTCCATTCTGGCTATTCTTCTCTTCTCTCTGCTGCCAAGTGTCTCCAAATTCTTGCTATTTTCATAACTCACCCCCTTCCATCAGTTATCTCCATATTTCCACATTTAAAAATATATTTCCATGCCTTTTCTCATCTACATTAATTTAGCCTATATTCTCCCAACCATGACTCAATCCAATTAGCTGAGATAAAGGCTCATCATTCCCTCCTATGAGTAGAGAAATAGGGACTGGAAAAGAGAGAAAGGGAGAGATGGAAGGATTACAAACTTTCATGGTTTAATATAATTTCCTTTTATCTCTGTCATACATATAAAAAGTCAGTGTAAAAATACTAAAGTTCCAATAGAAAATGAATAAAGGATATGAACATACACAATACAGAAGCAGAAATATAAAAGACAAATGGATATAGGAAAATATCAGCTCCACTAGTAACCAATAACGAATGAAAACATACCATAATTTAACTTAGCAAAGATTAAAAATTATAATAGTCAAGCTGATGGAGGTATAGTGAGGTTAATACTCTTTTTTTTTTTTTTTTTTTTTTTGGCGGTACGCAGGGCCTCTCACTGTTGTGGCCTCTCCCGTTGCGGAGCACAGGCTCCGGACGCGCAGACTCAGCGGCCACGGCTCACGGGCCCAGCCACTCCGCGGCATGTGGGATCCTCCCGGACCAGGGCACGAACCCGTGTCCCCTGCATCGGCAGGCGGACTCCCAACCACTGCGCCACCAGGGAAGCCTGAACAATCTTTTTGAAATGCAACTAGGCAGTACACATTGTGAAATTTTAAAAGTTTCCAACCTTTGCCATTTCTAGGAATAGTTATAAAGAAATAATCAGAGAAACACACACAGATCTCTCTATAATTATGTTCATTATTTATTTTAGCATTATTTATGACAAAAGTTAAAAACAACCAGAAGGCTCAGAGTTGGCTTGTTATAAAAGTAACTTAAGCTATAGTGATACACTCAAATCTCACTTATTAAAAATCATGATTTAAAAAACCTATGTAATGATGTTGTAAATGCTCATGCAATAATATAAAGTTAAAGGTTATTGAACACTGCATATGTTGAATAATCTCAGTTATATAATACAAATGTATGCATACGTAGGAAGAAAATACACCAAAATATTAACTGTGGTTATCTTTGGATTGTGGAAATCTTTGTTTCCTTCTGACTGTCCCTGAATTTTCCAAATTACCCATAATGAGGAAGAATGAGAGAGTATTACTTCCAAAATCAGAAGAGATTTTTAAGAACCAAGAAAAGGGGCTTCCCTGGTGGCACAGTGGTTGAGAGTCCGCCTGCCGATGCAGGGGACACGGGTTCGTGCCCCGGTCCGGGAAGATCCCGCGTGCCGCGGAGCGGCTAGGCCCGTGAGCCATGGCCGCTGAGCCTGCGCGTCCGGAGCCTGTGTTCCGCAACGGGAGAGGCCACAACAGTGAGAGGCCTGCATACCGCAAAAAAAAAAAAGAAGAAGAAAAAGAAAAAGAACCAAGAAAAAACATCCAAATTCTATTGTAGATAATCAAATGTGATTCCTGTTTGTCATTAATTGATATTTCAAACTCATGGATGAAACTAAAAGACAAAATCCCTTATCCCTGGGAGAGACTTTCTTGAGGACAGAATATAATTCTCAGGTTCCAGGTAACTCGATAAAGTTGGGGAGAATTGGAGAGAGATGTGGAGAGACAGAATTACATTAACAGAGTATACTGTGAGTTGTATGGTTTCAGGAAAAGCCTTAGTTCCTTGTTCTAAATGATAAAGTAGGCAATGAATTATTAGAAGCCATTAAAGGTGAATTATTATTGTATTTACATTTGCCCATTTGTCTGGCACAGTAGGTTTTTTAAAAAGCTCTTTCTAACAGAATACCTCCACAATTTGGTCAACAAACAGTCACATTTTTCTGTGATATTTTTGGGTTGTTTTTATCATTTATCTTTTTTTTTTTTTTTCCCCTTGCATGACCACGGACAAATCATTGTTGGGCACCTGATGCTAAGAATAGGATTTGATATTGACCAGATACGACTGCTTAACATACAAGCCTTCCGGCAATTACAAACGGGACACTGCATCTTAAAGCTGAAAGCTAACGTTGGAGAACTAACTCGGTTACTTTTTAAGATCATAGCTTAACCAAATCATCCATTCCTTTACCCCTGCCATCCACCTTGCAAACACGCGTTAGTCACCTGGAGGAATTAGGTAAGAAGATGAAAATAAGTAACAATAAATCCATCTTCACTGTTAGAACCATCTTAGGGTCTGATCATTCTTAGAAAGTCCAGATGCCAGTATTTTTATGGATAATATACACAGATTTCTTCTGGTCATTAAACATATCCCATATGGTTGCGATTTTATAAAGAACAAGAGCAATGTCTCAGGGGATTCTCGGGTTTTCCTATGGTATTCTAACTTTAGGGTAGTTCCACAGCTGAACACTCCTCCAAGAGCCAACAATGCCTCTGGGGAACCCCTATAGCCAAACATGAGTTCAGAGTGCGTCTTGGGAAATAGCTTCTACCATTATAGAGCCTCAAGCCCACTCCATTCCAAGGCGGTCATGCTCCTCTTTGCTCAATCAGGGTGATTTCAGGACAACACATAAGGCAACTCAAGTCATGTGAGTGACTACACTTTTTGGAGTTTACTTTAAAAAAAACCACTTTCATTATAAAATATATTGCATATATTTTTTAAAGGGCATGAAATTTGTACGTACAAATAAGAAATCACTATTAAGAAATAGTTATAGAGGAACATCCGTATGACTATCAAGTACAGTAAGAACATTGCCAACACCCACAGAAGCACCCCGTGAAGACTTCCTTGTCACTAGCCTCCCCTGAGTTCATTTTTTTCAAGTACTCCCTCTTCGGCCCCAGCAGGGATTCTTGGCCAAAATTTTATCAGCACTGAAGTAGTGTTAGAAAGGCTTTCCAAGAATCGTCCTTACTGTACAGTACGTGACTCTATTTTGGCATTTAATAAAAAGGCTGCTACTATTTTAAAAGATTTCTCTATTGATCATAGGAAATGGCTGTTTTCCAGGACATAAAAGGCATGTATGTTCTGGAGAATAGCTTGCTTTAGCAGTTCAAAAAAATTTCATCTTGATTTTTTAATGATTATTTCTAAAGGGATATTTTAAGCAATTTGCATTTCCCCTTTCAAATTCTGTTTATATCATTTAGCTGTTGGGCTCTTAGATTTGTCCCATCAGCTTTTATGTATGTGTGTATATGAATATATATATACATACATATATATGTATATAATCACACACACATATGTGCATTTGTATGAAAATGAATGTTAACTCTGTCTGCCATATTTGTAACAAATATTTTCCCCAGACTGCTGTTTAAGAAAGCACAGAAATTCTTAACTTTGTTTATGGCATAGATTGTATTAACTTTTGCCTTCATGAATTTTCCAACAATTTTCAAATAATTTGAACAGACATTTCCAAACATTCACGAAAGTAAAGGGAATATTATAATGAGTCCAAGGTACTCATTACCCAGCACAATAATTGTCACCATTCTGCAATTCTTGTTTCATCTATTGTCTCCCATCCCCTCATTGTTCTTTTGCTGAAGTATTTTAAAGTAAATCTCAGACATAATATTATGTCACATGAGAATACTTCAGAATATATCTCTAGCTGATAAGAGCTTTTCAAATAACAACCAACACACCCATCAATATTGACAATAGTTCCTTAATATCTAATACTCAGTCAGGCTCCGTTTTCTCTAATTTAAAAAAAGTATCATTTCAGAATAGGATTTTTGAACTCAGATTCAAATAGGGTCCATGTGCCATATTCGGTTGATATGACACTGAGGTTTCCCCTCCCTTTTAGATTCCATGCCCTGTATTTGTTGAAGAAACTTGGTCATCTGTCCTAAGGAATATCCCACTTGCTGGATTTGGATGACTGTATTCTTGTGATGTCATTTACCACATTCCTCTATCCCTTGAATTTTCTACCAAGTGTACCAAGCGATAGTTGCATCTACAGATTTGATAAAATTCAGGTTTAATTTTGGAGGACATAAGGTACTGTGAACCTCCTTTTGCATCATGTCATGGGACACACGATGTCTAAACACTATCCCACTTTTAGCGATGTTAAAATTAACTACTAATTGCAGTGATTGTAAGCCTGATCTATCCTTTATAAAATTCCTAATCAACGTTTGAGCTAACATTTTTAATGGTCATTGATAACTGTTTTCTAGATCCATTAGTGCGCTAGGGCTCTAATGCACTTGAGCTTAGAAAGCCTTAATGTTTTACAATATCAGATCACTAAATATTTTCTCAGGACTTTATTGTGTGTGTGTATGTGTACTTAAACATTCAAATCTTGAATCAGCCTGAAATTCACTTCAGTGTACAGGGAAAATGAGGATTTAAATGGATTTCTTCTAGAAAGGATGTGTTCCAAGAAGGTCTTCAGACAAGTAGCACCACGTAACTAGCAATGGAATTTCTGACTGGCTACAGTGCTTTCCTAAGGGGATCCCAAACTTTCCTAAGGGGATTTCCAAACAGTTAATACTTTTTCCAATACTCTTGGTGTCCTGGCATTGGAACGTTTATTAGAGAGAGATTTTGTTATTTACAGAGACAGTAGGACTCAGACTAACAGAGTATCTGAGAAGGTTGGGGTGCTATTACATTTTCTCACAGTAAGTAAGTACTTTTATACCAGAACAGAAAACTAAGACTTTTGTGAGTACTCAGGGTTTTGCTCAATCACTAAGTTTTCAAATTTTGAAAATGTCAGCTTTTTATTTCCATAAACCATCATCTTGCCATTGAGGGAAATAACCTTGAAAAATCTGTATGCATGACATAATGACTCAAATTTAAGCAGAAGTTGTTATACTTTCTTTTCTTCTTTAAGAAAAAGAACATAGTCACCTCTTTCCAGATGTTGGCACCTTCTGTCTTCTCCTTAAACTGGCAGAAATGAAACTTATTGGCAGGGTAATTATTTAGGTCATTTTTTTAAACTACTGTAGGATAAATGGTATTAGGTACTTGATTTTAATCAGGAATAAAAAAGCTGTAAGGCTTTTCTCAATGATTTCCCTGACTACAAAAATATCCCATTCAAACTAATGCTAGGCTAATTGTGCAAGACTTTTAATCACTTTATCTCTTTGTCCAAGAACCATCCATAGAGCCCCACTGCTTAGAGTCAAATTCAAATTCAAATTCCTAGTTCCATGTTCTTTCACTACGGATCACCCACCAACTAGCCATCCTACCACTCATTCTTCAGAGTAACTCTTCAATATTTTCACTCTAGTCTATTCTCTGAGCTTATTGTGCTTTTGCACTTGCTAATCCCTAATCTGAACATTTTTACAATTCCTCTTACCCAGTACAGAGTCTAGTTTTTTTTTTTTTTTTGGCTGCATTAGGTCTTCATTGCTGAGCGTGGGCTTTCTCTAGTTGTGGCGAGCAGGGGCTACGCTTCGTTGCAGTGTGCGGGCTTCTCATCGCGGTGGCTTCTCTTGTTGCAGAGCACAGGCTCTACGCACGTGGGCTTCGGTAGTTGTGGCACGCAGGCTCAGTAGTTGTGGCTCGCGGGTTCTAGAGAGCAGGGTCAGTAGTTGTGGCGCACGGGCTTAGTTGTTCTGCAGCATGTAGGATCTTCCCGGACCAGGATTGAACCTGTGTCGCCTGCATTGGCAGGTAGATTCTTAACCACTGCACCACCAGGGAAGTCCCAGAGTCTAGCCTTTAAAAAAAAAAATCCATACATATCAAGTTTAAATTTATCTACAAGCATTTGCTTGGTGGTGGCCTTTGTAGATCTCTTTGTTCTTTAAATATGCCTCTTTAGAAACAGAATGGTATAGTTTAGCATGTAAGTTTTTTTCTTTTACTGTTTACAGTATATTTGTTATGGTTGTCTCACTAGATTGTAAGAGCAAAAGTAGTATGCTACATAGGACTTTATTTTTAGATCTTATTAAAATAAAATTCTTAAGAATTTTTAAAGGATCATTTTGATGATGTGCTTATCAAATCCACAAATGGCATAACCGTGAGAGTGCAGTAGATTTAAAAAAATGGACACAATAATCGTGTTTTCTTTTCCTATCTAGACCCTTTGTAAAGTGACTTTTGAAGCTCCTCTCATCAAGATATGGAGCCTGTTTCTCCAGCCTTTGAAGGTTTCTGGCCTTAGAATTGTTTTGGCCCACAGAATACAGGGAAAATGATGGCGTCCCTGTTCTGAGCACGGGGCCTCTCTTGGTTTCATTTGCTTTCTTGGGACCCCTCTTCTGATATGTGGACAAGAGTAGGTTAGCCTGTTGGAGAAACCATGAGAAACCATGCAGAAAGAGACCAACCATTTCAGCTGAGGTTTTTCTAGACTCACCAGCCCCCAGCTGACCTAGCAGCTGATCACAGATGCATGAGTAAGCCCAGTCAAGTCCAAGAACCGCTAAAGTGAGCCCAGCCTAAGTTCAGACACATAGAATTAAATTGTTTTTTAATCCACTAACTTTGGGATGGCTTCATACATGGTAACATTAATTAATACAAAGGGTAAAAACTTTTACATGGCAGAATCTTGATCCTAGAATATTTTAGCATTCTACAACCATAAACTACACTATTGAGATAAAATATAACTGATTTAGGGCTTCCCTGGTGGTGCAGTGGTTGAGAGTCCGCCTGCCAATGCAGGGGATACGGGTTCGTGCCCCAGTCCGGGAGGATCCCACATGCTGCGGAGCGGCTGGGCCCATGAGCCATGGCCGCTGAGCCTGCGCGTCCGGAGCCTGTGCTCCGTGACGGGAGAGGCCACAGCAGTGAGAGGCCCGCGTACCGCAAAACAAAAACCAAAAAACAAAAAACTGATTTAAGTACAAAGCTCTAAATTCAAGTTCAAAAAAACCAGCTGTATGAATAGAGGATAGCAGAGATATAGCTTACTAACATATATGCAGAACACTTTGTGGCTTTGGTTGACCACAAGCATATGACTCAACCTTGTGTTTCCACTCTTACAACAAAGCTTATATGATTTTATGCTGCGTTAAATGTATAAGACCCCAAAGTGGGGTTTGTCCAGAGGACAATGATCATGATGCTGAAGGGCCTAGAGACCATCTCACACAAGGAAAAACAGAAAGCAATGCAATTGTGTATCCATTAGAGATACTGAAGGGGTAGAGTGGATGAGATAACTGCCTTCAACTATTTGAAGAGCTAACATGTGGAAGAAGACTGGACATGTTTAGTGTTATCTCATTAAAAATTAGGATCTATGAATAGAAGCTATAAGAAGGCAGATTTCAGGGCATCATAAGGAAGAAGTTGAGTTAGAGAGGCTGCATGTGTATACTGTTTAAGAATGCAAACTACACAGTCAAAGCTGGGTCTTCCACTTGCCAGCTATGGGATGCTGGGCAGTTGCCCAGTTTCCCCATCACCTGTAAAATGGAAATAATAACAGTACCATTTCATAAAGTTGTGATAAAGATTAAATAGGATTTTTGAGTACAAAATGTTTAGCTCAGTGTCTGGCATATAGTAAGCACTCAATACATTTTATTTATTATCATTAATAATAAGAGCTATTTAAATATGACATGAACTGCCTCAGGAGGTGGAAAGCTCCCTCTAAACGGAGATATTCAGAGGAGATTTGGCAGGTATTTGCAGGATAGATTTAAGCATTAGATGAGAAGTTGAGCTAGAGGACATTTAAATTAGCTTCCAGTGCTGAATAAGTCATTCTATATCCCTTAAGACAGGATAACTTCTTTAGTATCTCCCAGAATACTTAGCACTATATTTAATAAACATTTTTGATTATATAAGTGTATATTTTTCTCATAGTAAGAATCGTTCCATGCTAAAATGAAGCTGTGTGAGAATTCTTGATTTTTTTTCATCTCTTCTCCTCTAAAAGAAGCATACCACTAAATTTTATTTTTATGATTGCCATATTGACTAAAACTAAAGAGTACAAATTTTAGTGCTACAAACTCTCCATTGTGGGACATTTAAATTGGTATATTCAAAGCTCCCATCTTTTCACACTTGGCATTTCCCTATCAGAATGCGTAATTTTAAACTGGTCAGATATTTTCAAGGTACCAAAGGCTGAACTTTCTTTGGTAACTGACCAGCCATCCAAAGTCCAAGCTGGAGTCAGTAACCATTTTCCCTTCCCATTGTACAGACAGCATCTGGAAACACTGACCATGATCACTCTTGCCTTCTAAAGGCACTGTGGGCACTTCTAACTCCCACTGCAATTCTATTTAATAAAATAGATCTGGTTGGTTTACCTAAACAAGCTAATATGTCTATCTCCTCAGTTATCTCATTGCTACCAGTTAAGAGGAAGGAATTCACATAGGTCAGGGTGCTGTCTTCTCCAAGTGATAAAAATCTCCCCTTTATGAGGTTCAGCATAGTAATCGGCATTAATCATCCATGAGTAGTGTTTACTTTCCTCATTAATGAAAGTTTAGAGTCAGGTACACTAGCCAAGAAAATCTTAAAATGTGTAAGTGGGGAGAAGAGTTCTAAATTGGGGGTTTGAATGAGCTCTGAATTCTGGGTTTGCGGTGAAATGGACAAGGTATTCATAGGCACCAACAAGATTTCTGGGCCATCCATTCCTGGCGTGTGCATGCATTGTGCCACACATGCACAAGAATACAAGATAAGAAACATGCTCCATTACCAAGAGGAGGCAGAGATACAAGCAATTTCAACAAAGTGAGAGCAGTGCTGTAATAGGAAACATATAAAGCACAGTTTAACTCAGAATAGAGGCTGTAGGAGGGACAAAAGAGAAGTAGAAGTAAACTGTTAAGACAGATTTTAAAAAAGAGGAAGGGATTAGGCAGGACCAAGTAAAAGGAACAGCATGCACAATGGCAGAGTCGTGAAATACAGTGTCGTGTAGGATTTGGGGGAAATGAGTAATGGGAGCTGAGGCGAGAGGAGGGGGAGTATTTCACACATGCCTCCCTCAACTATTCAGAGAGATGCAGACTAGCTCAGTAGTCTGTGGAAAGCCATTCCACCTTTTAGTCAAGTAAGTAAGTTGATCATATTTGCAATTTGAAAGGTTAACTCTGTAGTGATATTGATGAGGTATTGAAAGAAGAGGATGAAAGTGAAGGTAGGGAAACCAGTTAGAGGGTTCCTTAGGAACCAGATGAGAGATGAGGAAAGCCTTGATTACAGCGATCACAATGGGAAAGGAGAGGGTGAGATATTAAGGATTTAGAACCATCTCAGTTGGATGGCTGACTGAAAGGATGAGGTCGGGGGGAAGAATTATGGGTGATACTCAAGAACCTGGCTTGAATTGCTGGGTAGAAGGTAGGAACATTCACTGAAAGAGGAACAGAACATCTGTAGAGCTGGGGAATCAGAAGACCAGAAAGAGGCACTGACTGGTTTAGTTTCAACTGTGTTGAGCAAATGAAACACGAAAATAAAGAATACTGCTCAAGAAGAGAGAGTTGATTTTTTTTTTTTTAAGTGCACCAGGAATGGAACACTGGGGAACACAGAACTGAGGTATTATTATTTTTTTTTTTTGCGGTACGTGGGCCTCTCGCTGTTGTGGCCTCTCCCGTTGCGGAGCACAGGCTCTAGACGTGCAGGCTCAGTGGCCATGGCTTACGGGCCCAGCCGCTCCACAGCATGTGGGATCTTCCCGGACCAGGGCACGAACCCGTGTACCCTGCCTCAGCAGGCGAACTCTCAACCACTGCGCCACCAGGGCAGCCCAGAACTGAGGTATTATTGAGGGCAGATGAAATAGCAAAAGAGACTGAGAAGGTCAGATGAGAATTAGAAGAGTCAGCTCTCATAAAATCCCTCAAGAGAGGAACAACTTTCGAGAAGAGGTCAACTGAGTCAAGTTCGAGAAGAATTGAAGCGTACTCTGGGTATTAGCAGTTAGGATTTTCCTATTGACCTTGGCAAGATCACTTTCACCGGTGCAGCGAAGGAAGGAAACAACTTCCATGACACAAAGCATGAGAACATTTTCTCTCTCTCACTCTCTATCTTTTTCTATTTTGTTTTAATCTCAACATGTCTCTTATCGCTGATTCTCTTTGAAAGTCCTTAGTGTAAAAATTGCAGTTTCTGCCTTTTGCAAATGAATAGAGGCTTTTAAGAGTTATTCTGTAAGTAAATGCCTTTTAAGGTAAAGTTGAATTTTTTCACTAAGCTGTTGGTTAGAGAGCTTTCAGAAGGCATTTAATGAAAAGCAGCCTGAACCCAGGTAATTTGAAAACAGCGATCTCAGATAAACAAAATGAGAATTTCTTTCCCTTTCTTTTTCTACCACTTCCCCCTCCTCAATAACCAGCTGAGATATGGAAAGAATTAAGCTTGGTGCGTTGGGGACATAAATAATGAATAAGGCACAATTCTGCCCCCTCACAAGGAGATTACAAGCCTCTGCAAAAAGGCAGACACACAATCAGCCAACCCTAAAAGTAAGGTAAGCTGAAAACAACGTTCATAGCAGTAAAAGCAAAGCTCTATGGGGGCCCAAATGTAATTCCCCATCTCTCGTAAAACCCAGGAAATGACCTTTAAAAACATAGACACAATTGGAGAGTTCATCGCACCACTAATTACCTCCCTACTCTTCAGACCATAAACTTTTATGCAATCTGCTCTCTGTTCACTAAAGAGAACAGATGCCTTTATTTTACCAGGCATCCAAACTGCCTACCTGAAAAAGGCATTAGTGGCAAGTGGAGATTTCAGCTCTACCCTTGTCTGTATGGTGATTCTTTTCTTACATTGAACTTTAATAATACCACTTTGACCCTTTTCATTGAGAGTGTTAAAGTTCTTAAAATTAAATGCATTGCCTCATGGATTAGGTGAGTACCAAGCCTCCTTCTTCCAGAGGAGATAAACTGGGACACCCAAATATATGGAATGGCTTCTGAGGAATACTATTTTGATCTGATAACATCATGGTGTTATCTTTGCAGTTCATACCCCCTTTAAAGTCCTTTGTAAAGCAACTGCCTTTACAGGGGCAACCTAACGCTGCATGCTCACACATTATTTCCCTATTGTGCAGGGTTGCTATTTATAATGGGCCTTTTGGAAAATGAAAATCTAAGGTTGGTTAACTGTAGCCAGAGTGACCCATAATATAAGCCAGGTCATACTTTTTTTGGCATCCTTCTGCATCCTCTCAGGAAACTTTGATTATATTTCAACTAGGAATAAAAAAGAGATTGTCCAAATAAATTTTTTAAAAAATCTCTCCAGCAGGTGGTTAAGGCATAGGTTCTTAAGTCAAGCATGCCCGGTTTTGGATGCCAACTGTACGGTTTGCCAGTCTGTGACCTTGAATAAGTTCTTTACCCTTTCCAGCCTTCATTTGTAAAACCATTTAATGAGAGACTGGATATTAAGAACTCAGGGTAGTGTTTGGCACAGAGTCCTCAAACAATGGAAGCTATTATAATAAAGATTATTGCTGTTATTGTTTATACCCAATTGCCCTGAATTACTGTTTATAGCACACGGCCTCACACTTGGAAGACATTCAATGTCTGTTTATTTCTTAGTGGAAATAAGCAGCTGGCATAGAATGCTTAGAATGCAATATTTCCAAGAGGAGCTTCCTTTGGCTTTCTCAAGGGTACCCCGAGTACTGAGAAGGTAGCAAAGCTACATAAATTCTGCATTAATTCTGCTGATAATGTTGTAGTGCTATGTCTCAGAATATAGTGATATTATGTTTTTCTGATCTATGTGAATAGAGTACACGCATACTATGCCAATCCAGGTCATCTTTTTTCCCTGTTTTCAGGTGGGACAAATTAAAGTTTCTTTTTTGGTCAATAACAAAACAGGCAGTATTTTTACTTAACATTTTTCCATCAGAAGTTCCACATGGTATTTTACAACCAGGTTCTGAGGGAGAAATCAAGGCAGCGTTAATGGGAAAGTGTCACCACATTGAGACAAGGAAAGAATAAACAATAGTTCTATATAATACAAATATGACTCTGAGACCTGTGATAATGGCACGGTCCCCAATAGTAAGGGTCTGGTGATTACGTGTGTGTATATGCTGCTAACAAAACATTTATCTCACATTTAAATTTAAACATCAAGTACTTTGCAGTTGGGTCATACATTTCAGTCTTTAGAGATAAGCTGTAAAGCAAGATCAGAGAACAAGAATGACTTTTAGGGCTTCCCTGGTGGCGCAGTGGTTGAGAGTCTGCCTGCCGATGCAGGGGACGCGGGTTCATGCCCCGGTCCGGGAAGATCCCACATGCGGAGCGGCTGGGCCTGTGAGCCATGGCCGCTGAGCCTGCGCATCTGGAGCCTGTGCTCCGCAACGGGAGAGGCCACAACAGTGAGAATGATTTTTAAGTTTGCTATTTCCCATTTTTATAGTGTATAAGCGTCTACCTGTTTCTGAATTAATGAATTTTATAAGCCTAATAAAATATATTCTATAGATATTGTTTCACTTATTTCCTGTAGGCTTTGGGATCTGGAATTGAATATGTTTCTGTGCTTACACGAGGACATAAATTGAACTGCCATTGGTTTAATCATATTTGTTCAACCTTATTCCAACTCTTTGGAGCTTACAAAGTCTGTTTATAGAGTCATCTTGCCTGTTAGGAATGTTAGGATGGAAAGACTTCTTGTCCTTGTGTGTCAGGCTGCATTTCGTACCCAGTTGAACTCTTACCAATGGACCTAATGTAGTAAATTTCAGCCTAGGTTTTGGTTGAGTGGTAGTGAGAATATATTTTCACCTCTAGTTACTTGATACTTATAGGACAGTGCTAATGGTATTGATTAAATTTTTTTCTTGTCTTTTGTAGATATAGTAGCCCACTCACATAGAGTACTATTCAACAACCATTGTGAACGAGGATACGAAGGTGAAGATAGCTGAATAACAAACTAAAATTCCATATTCATGTAACCATCAGTTGACAAACACTACCTGCCTATTGTGTGAATGTCATGTGTCAGGCATTTTGGGCGAAGAGATGATGGGGGAAAATGACATGGACTCTAACGTGGGGTAGCAGTAAGAGTCCTGATGATGTCGATGTTTTAGAGGGTTAATTTACTAAGCCAAAATAATGTGTTATTTTATGTTAATAAAAGGAGAGTTGATCTAGAATGAAATATGAGGTAACAATTCACTTTTCTCATAAAATCCTGTGTAACTGAGTTACAGCAAAAGCTGAAATCCAAGATGATTCCCTAGAGCCCTGGGGAGTCCATACCTGCTTCAGATGATGAAAGAACAGAATATTATGCCAAATACATGAAGATATTTATACATATTTCCAAACTAACGACAGCTCCTACATACAATAAGTATCAATAGAAATGTTATTTGACCAGATAACGAGTTCCACTACAGCGCTTGAATTTGAGCATTTTCAGTAGAAATTTGTTTGCCTCAGTTCTAAGGAGAGCTTCTCCAAAATTCAGGATATGATAGGTTTACTATGTTAGAGCTCAAAGATGGGGTTCTCTGCTGAGCAGAGCTCTGTTCATCACCTTATCCTCAGGACCAGAAGCTAGCCTCCTTAACTCTTCTTCCTCATCCAGGCTTGATTTGGAAGACAGGTACCAGCAACTCAGCATTTTCATCCCTTTAACTGACATTTACTGTGCCAGGCTCTGCCTTCTACCTTCACTGGATCCTAAGCGACTTCTCATAGGGCATGCAGCCCACTTTCTCCCCTGCTTTAATTGTGTGCTAGGATACCACTGCAGCTACTGTACCAGTGGCCAGACTAGTAGTGGTGTAGTCAAGGTGGAAGTTGATTTCTGTCTCAGGCAATAGCAGTCTGAAAACAAGCAGGCAATGGTTCTATGCTGTTTCTCTGCCATCCTCTCTTGGTCTAAGGTGGCTATTTCAGCTTCTGCTACCATATTTGTATTCCAGCCAGCAAGTGGGGTCTGCCTTTCTTATGAAGGGCATGACTGAGACACTGAATACATCACCTCCATTCATATCCCACTGGCCACATTCTCATCATATGGCCACATCTAACTGCAAGGGAGGCTGAAAAATGTGCTCTTTAGCTGGGTGGATGTATGCCCAACTAAATCCTCCACTATATTAGAGGAAGAAGAAAATCGACCCCTTAACTTGAAAGTTTCTTTCACCTTGTCACAAGAAGGCCTAGAAGAAAAGTATTCGGCTTAATGTATTTTGCCTCAGTGACCAGAAGCTAAATGTATAAAGAAAGAGATCCAGTAAAATCAGTGGCACTCACCCTCAAAACATTATGTTTATCTACAACTGTAGCAATTATAGTGGATTCCTGCGCTCAAAATTATTATTATCTTTTGATTGTTCTATTCCTGACTTCTGGTATTGTTTTTGGAAGCAGCAATAGGCCACAGAGTAGTTTGTGGGTCGGCTTCTCCATCTTCCTGGGTCACTTAGAGCTCTAAACATTAAGTCCCAAGCTACTTCTCATAGAATTGGTGCTGTCTATTCAGACCCAGCCATGATATAATGAGGTAACGTTCAGTGATCCTCAACGGGCCATGACTTAGAAGACTATTCTTAAAATGGCCCTTGTTGGCTAAGCTAAATTTTCCTTTGGTAAGAAAAATTCTCCAGTGCTGAAAGAAGCTAAAGATCAATCTGCAAAATGGGGCACCTCTGTCTGTTTTCTTCCCATAGATGCCTCCCAATTTTGAAATAAAGCAGCTCTATATTTTGTTGATTCTGAGTTCACCAGTTCCTTTCTTTTTATCTGTTGTTTACCCAGTTACTTCCATCTAGCTCCTCCAGTTTCCCCTTCACTCACCCAGAAATACAGAAGGCCCAGGGAGCCCTGATAACTTTCTTAGCCACCCTTCCATGTAATAACACTGCTATCCTGCAAAGCTGTTTATCTACCTCCATTTCCTTCTGGTAAAATCAAATAATGCATTAAAGTTACATTTCTTTAGACTGAGGACAAGTTTACCTGTCACTTAAATTCTACTGAGAAAGGTAGGTTGGCACAGCCATGGTCGTGGGCAGCTCTTAATCCAAAACAGCTCCCTCTGCTTGTGTATTCTATGCAGTTTTCAGCGGTCAAGGCACTTTATTGGGTCGTTTTGACTTGGCGTGAGCTGCGCAATGCTTTGCTGAGTTGAACTAATACTTCTTTCAGCCCACTATCCTGTCTTGTCAGTAGCACCAGTGAGAATTTTGTGGGAGAGCCTGGAAGTTGAATTTTCTGTCATCTTCCAATGTTACCTATCTCCCTAAATCCCTGCTTTTGTTTCCGTCATTATTCTCTAATTCCCTTTCAGCAGTCCACTTTGAATCTGCCGTTAATTTATTGAAATTCTCCAATCCCTTTTGCATTTACTGTTAGCCTGTGCAAGCTCTTGGGGGGAACATGTTTACTGTCAAATACATTAAAGTAGTCTGTCTTAATTCATCCTCCAGAGTATCTCTTACAAATTACAAAGTCCTCTACTTATAACATTGTGGCATTTGGGGAAGTAAGTTCATCCTGAGTTTTCACAACAATATTTAGCTGCTGCCAAGTCAAGAAAGAAAAAGCTGCCAGGTCATCCCCATGAAATCCCAAGACACGTATTTTTATCATTTGCATTCTTATTTACATAAATTTGTATGCTCCATTCAAAAGACGCTGATTCCAATTATGTAAAATAAAACAGGAAACTCTTCTATGTCTGAGAGTGGATAATCACACATCCCAGTCTTGCTTGCTGCCCAGAGTGATTTCCAGGGCTTCTCCCCTGAAAAGAAGGAAGTTTCCCTCCTTTATTCCTACCCTCTAATCATAACCACTAATGAAAAGAGCTATCATTTAATGGTAAGATTGGAGTTGGCTCCAAAATATTCTTTTTTCTATTATGAGCTCACATTGGAATCGTCTGTTTTCCAACTGGTGTTTTCCCAACACCTTTCCTCCCCTCCACCACCCGTAGGAAGGAAACACTGGTCCTTGGTTCAGCTTGGGGCACCCTAATTTGGGTGGTAGAAATTGCCTCTGGGTCCAGCTTGCAGCTTTTTACCCAACAGAAAGTTTCTTGGCAGTGAGTAAGAGAGTTTGGATTCTGGGCAGATTAACCATAGGTTTTAATTATCCACCCCCGATGATGCCTTCCATTGACCCCTATAATTAAAGCTTGACTTTCTTACATATTTGGCATCATTTTCCCCTCCAGGTGGATGGATCACAGAGCTGATTGCAAAACGAATTCATTAGAGTATTTTACAGAACACGTGTTAAGCCCAGAAGCCAGAGCTATGGGGAGAAAAAAGGGCAAGAGTATCCTTTGGGAGCAGCCCCACTCATCCCAGGACAGTCCTAGTGTCACTGTGCAGAAAGACACCTACCTGTTCACTCCGCCCTGGGCGAGAAGGGGACCTGAGGAACACACAGTGAAATATCATTGAACCAAGAATGGTCATACTGCACTTGATTTCCTTCTGCTCTCTGACAAGCATTTCCCAAAGTTACTCTCTACCGTTTCTATACTGCTGTTAGTGTTTCTAATCAGGTCTAGGAAAACATCCAGTAAACTCTGGACTATCTATTGGATTGAAGTGAAATTTAGTCAGAAAAGACCCCTCCAGCGTTCATGGACTTCTGACCTCAGCCTTTGAAACAGCTTCTTTCCATCCCCACAGAGTGGTGTTCTGTTTAGAACCTATATAAAGTCAAAGGAGGCGGGGCTGGAGGGGACCGAGGCCAGGGGAAGGCAGTGAAATGGAGCTGTTGCCAACACATTTTGTGATGTTCAGGGAGTGTTTTGTTTGTTTGTTGTTTTAATCTTTGGGTCAAAGGATACTCCTCTTACTTGGAACTGAAGTCAGCAGAGGGGAAGTGCAGACCTTACTGAACCCGAAGTACAGAAAGTCAGTCCCTAGAAGCTTGGGTTGCTCCCCTGCTACGCCTGCAAAACCTCAGCGGGCTGACAGCGGGAAGGAGACTTTCTGTTCGACTGGGAGTTTGCACTCTGCAGAAAGCTGTCTTGGCAGGACTTGCCGCCAAGGCAAAATTACCAGGAATTGCTGGGAAAATAGATTCATTTCCTTTTAAGAACTACAAAAGCTTCAGTTCTGCCCACATATATATAAGTTGGAGAGAAAAGCCCTACTGAAAGAACTTTTGTTTGTTTTTGACTTGTCTGGACAGTGACTATGTTTCATCCTCGTCCTTGGAGTGTGTGTGGTCCAGAGATGCACCGCTGTAGCAAAGGATAGGAAGGTGGCCGCTATCCCAGGTAGACTGGCCCTTCAGTTAAGGTGTGCCTGGAAAGTGTCCTTAACGTACTCACCAGAGCTTTGCCTCCCTTCCTGATGTAACAGGGAAGAGCCAAATCTGACTACATGTTGGATCTGTTTCTTTCACTTTAACCTTTTCTTTCCCCTGCTTTTGTTCACTGAAAGGATATTGTCTGTACGTAATGGCCTGCCTCGGGGAACCCTGCCCCTCTGCCTAAATGTTAAACCAAAGGGCCTTTGTTCAGGGAACTGACCCTGTCCACCGGTGGATGGCCACAAGGAAGAAGAAATTAACGCACCCCCTCCCCGAGGCTGGCCATTCCAGGTGATATTTGCAAAACTTATGGCCTTTTTTTAACTTTACTTCCTCATCTCCTCCCCGCTCTCTGCTCTATAAAAGAAACTGGCATTCAAACCCTGATAAGATGGTTTTTTGGAGACATTAGTCTGCCATCTTCTCGGTCTGCCGGCTTTCCGAATAAAGTCATATTCCTTGACTCAACACCTTGTCTCCCGATTTATTGCCCTGTCGTGTGGAGAGCAGAGCAAGCTTGGACTCGGTAACACTGACATATAACACGCCCCAGCTCCCATTTCTTGGGATAAGCAAATTGAGCACGTGTTTCCTCTAAGTTTACCATGTGTATAGCATTTCACTTATTCATTCATTCAACTCATTTGCATAATTCATTGAGTATTTGGATACACAGTGAACAAAATGGGTTAAAAAAATCCTTGCTCTTGTGAATTTATATTAAATTGTTTAATTCTTTTTTAAAAAAATAAATAAATTTATTTATTTATTTATTTTTGGCTGAGTTGGGTCTTTGTTGCTGCGCGCAGGCTTTCTCTAGTTGCGGTGAGCGGGGGCTACTCTTCATTGCTGTGCGCAGGCTTCTCATTGTGGTGGCTTCTCTTGTTGCAGAGCACGGGCTCTAGGCTCATGGGCTTCAGTAGTTGTGGCACATGGGCTCTAGAGAGCAGGCTCAGTAGTTGTGGCGCACCGGCTTAGTTGCTCCACGGCATGTGGGATCATCCTGGACCAGGGCTCGAACCCATGTCCTCTGCATTGGCAGGCAGATTCTTAACCACTGCGCCCTAAATTTTTTAATTCTGATGACAGTCCTGTGAGGCAGTAGTATTATTATGAAGCCCTCTTTACAGGTGATTTTCTCAGTCACAGAGCCAGTGAATGGTGGAGCCGGGATTTGAACCCAGGCAGCTGGACGTCATTAAGCCCACACTCTTAACCATCCAGCTCCACACTCCCTAGTGGGACTGATGGGTGTGATTTCAGGTTCAGAACAGGTGCAGTTTAGCCAAATACCTGTAATTTCTCTTCTGGAGGCAAAGTCTTTCATTCCACAACATAATTTAAATAACAAATATGTTTGAAAGAGGTAGTATGGTGGTTGGATTTCACACTAAGACGTTGAGGCGGATCAGAGTTTGCACCCCAAAATATGCCACTTCGGCATAAGGATTATCTTGAGCCAAAGGCAATTGAGAAATAACAGATGTAGGAAAAGCTCTCTGCCCTCTCCGTTTCTGTCTAAAAGTAGAACATACATTTCCCTTTGTAAAGGTAACATAAATTTGTAAAGGTGCCTTTCTTTCCCATACCAGGAAGATGACTTTTAATCACTGGAGATGATTCTTATCAATAGAAAAGGTACCAACGTGAGTTTGCATAACAAACCTTACGAAATAACACAATCTTCCATTAATTGTCCCCACATATTTACCATCTCACAATTTATGGCCCAGAGAAGCCCAAACCCCTTTTCCTTTCTCTTGTCACTTCTCCACAGTTAATCACTCTTTGTTAAAATGGTATATAAGCCCCAAATACAATTGCTTCTTTGGGTCTTCACTTCTTTTCTAGGAAGGCCTCTTTATTCATAATAATAATAAATCTTTCCTCCTGTTTACCCATCTTTTTTTTTTTTTTTTTTTTTAGTTTAATTTTCATCACCCCAGGTACTAAGCCTAGAAGAGAAGAGGAAAAAGGTTTTTTCCCTCTCCTATTATGTAAATGACTAAAAGCCACTTCTTTCTTTCTAATAAGTTCTGATAGGCGGGGAAGGTGGTCAAAGAGCTGAGAAAGCAGGGCACTGAAAGGAGTTGGGGAGGGCATCATCAAAATGCAACGGAGGCCAGCAGCTGAGGCCAGGGCATCTCAGCTCAATGTCACTCAGCTCGACATTTTGCCTAGGGCAAATGCAGCTAGGGCAAACCAAATAGGTCAAAATTTGGATTTTTATCAGTCACTTTTATGAGATCAATTTGATGATGTCACCCAGATAGCTCAAAACAAAAAGAAAGAACAGCCAACAGGCTCAAATCATACTGTTCAACAAGAAATGAATTCATTCTTACTTTGCCAATTGGCTTCTCAATTGGAGGGCTTGTAAAGCAGATTGGAGTAATGCTGCTGTACATTGAAGGTTTCCATTGCTGTTCCTATGAGAAAGGAAACAGAGAGAGAGATTTCAGGGACTTGGCTGGCCTTTCTGCTGCAAGAAGCCATTTCCCTGCTTCCCACGATAGTGCCTCAAGCACTTAACCGTAATGGTTGGCGCTTGAAATACCTGAGTCAGCGCTTTTGCACAGGCATCTTCAGTTTGCAGTCTGTGCAAACTCACTTAACCTTTTACAGGGTTATATTACAAAACCTTTTATGACATTTTGAAGGAATGTTGACAGAAGTGCAGAATATTTTCAGCCTAATCTGTTAAGACATCCTTCTAGAACATAGGTTAGACTATGTGAATCTTTATTTTTAAGTAACTTTATTAATATCTCATCTCATTGCATAAAAACACTGACCACAGTTAAACTTCTGGTTTTGAAATATCTGATTCTATATGGGATACTGTCCAAAGTTCTCTACCTGCTTTTCAGAACACTCCAAAATGTGGCTCTTTTTCACTTTTTTGCTTTAGTTCCAACTCTGTCTTACAGTTTAACCTAAACCTCAAGCCACATTTGGCCAATGTGCTTTTCTTAAATAGACTCCAATCTATGCCTTTGTTTATACTGTTCCTATTTCCTAAAAGATCCTTTCCTTACTATCTGTCTATGACTTCCTACCTGTCCTAAAAAGCCCAGCTCAGATTCCCCAAGAAACATTTCTCTATATTCCTCCACTCTGGCGAAAGTCAGAATACATTTCTCCCTAACACAGGATCCACATACAGCAAGTCTCCTACACATGAACCTTCATGTTGTGAACTTTCAAAGATGCGAACATGCGTTCGCATGTTCAATCACGTAAGTTAGTTCATGTGTCTGGCATACATTGTCACGTGCGTGCATCCTCTACAAGTGGTTGTGCTTTTGTGTACTTTACTGTACAGTACTGTATAGAGTACAGTAGCACAGTATCTTTATTTCAAGCCCAGGATGTCTGGAAGCAAATGTAAAAGCAGCGGTATATAGTCGATTGTGTTATTTGGGTACCTAGGCTAACTTTGTTGGACTTAGGAACAAATTGGACTTATGAACGTGCTCTCGGAACTGAACTCGTTCCTATTTAGGGGACTTACTGTACTATTATTAGAGTACTTGTCACTATCTGCTGGGAAGGTGAGCTACTGAAGACAGGACTCATGTCTTAGCTATCTTTGTATCCTTCACAATCTACCACAGGTCTCATGCATTGCTCTGGTCTGAATGTGTCCCTCCAAAATTTATATGTTAAAATCCTAAGCCCCAAAGTGATGGTATTAGGAGGTGGTGCCTTTGGGAAGTGATTTGGGAAGCTAAGGGGATTAATGTCCTTGTAAAAGAGGTCCCAGGGTGCTTGCTGGCCCCCTTCCCATGTGAGGATACAAGTAGAAGTCTGCGACCTGGAAGAGGCCCCTCACTCGACCATGCTGACACCCTGATCTCAGACTTCCAGCCTCCAGAGCTGTGAGAAATAAATATCTGCTATTTATAAGCCCCCTAGTCTGTGGTATTTTGTTATAGCAGCCTGAAGGGACTAAGACATAGATGTAGGTGCTTTCCATTAGAGCACTCTTCCCTTTCGTCAGCTGAATCTTTTCTTTATATAGAAACATCCCAGCAGATCCAGCTGTCTCCAGCCCCCAGCTCTGATTCTCACTACACACATTTTTCGGTGTCATTAGAGGAAACATCAAGAGACTTGTTATTGAAAAAAAACCTTAACTATAGGTACCAACAACCCCATAAAATAAAAATGACCTTTAAAAACGAATCAGCAAGCATTGACCCATCCCCACCTCCCGCTGTCCATTAATTGGCCATGTTTCTTGAGTGAAAGGAAGAGTTTTCAGTGGTCTTAGCAAAGGAATGGAGTATGACCCTCTGGAATCTCTACCCCTGCTGTTACTAATTATCTTACTCTGGGCAAATTACTTGTACTTTCTACCAGGGTGGCCCTGCCTGTAAATGTGGTTTGTGTTATTTACACACATCTCACAGGGTATTTTGAGACTAACTGTGGAGCTGTCTGTGGCCTGGAAATGCAAAGCATAATTCCTGAGGAAGAGGCCCTGCAGTCTACCCCCAGGATAAGCCATTCAAACCTCTGACTTCTTCCCATGGTCTGGAAACAGGGGTTATGGTTGGATTCCGAGGGATAGGGATTTCTGTCCATTAGGAGTTAAACTGAGACTAGCAACTCATTTCACAGGACATGTTCCAGCCATCAAAGTTTAATTACTACCAAACCCACTGGCCTAGGTCCCAACCATGTTAATGCATGCATGAAAGAAAGTTCCAAAGGATCCAGTTACCCAATTCCACCTTTCAGAGATAAAAAGACATTGAATGGCACCAGGGAAAAGGCCAAAATACATCAACTGAGACTGCAACTTTTTTTTTTTTTAATGAAAATAACAGGTTCAGTGTTGATGATCAGGACACATGATTCAGTTTCAAGGAAGTCAATCTGCAGATGCAGAAGATGAATCTGAAAAAGTCTGCCCTTCCTTCTGATGCTGGTCCAGTTGCTACGGCAACATGTAACTAGTTTTCTTAGGTTGCTGTGGAGCTTGATTTTCTTTAGACCAAAGTGTCCCTTGATATGATTGCACTGGGTATACTTAAGACAAAAACAACCCAAGAGTCACAAAGTATAGACTTCTTACCTAGAAATTATTTATGTGGTGGGAAAATATGTGATGATTCTGCACCATATATAAAAGGGTATTTCTGAAATAATGGGTTCACACGCAAAATACAGAGTAGTCAGGGGTATATAGTTATTACTAAATATTATTTCCCTTTCCCTATCTCCTTTCCTCATTTCAGGCTTTCCACACAGGGTTTGCTGTAGCTGTTGTTTGGATGGTTGAGCGGCTAGTGTTAAGAGTTGTCCCCCATCTAACTCACCACTTGCTAAATATGGGGACAGGGCACTGAGGATGGATTTGGACAAAGTGGAATGAGAGAGAATTAGAGAAAAGTTGTTGAAGCCTCAGGCAAGTCGGCCATCCTCTAGCTCTCTGCAAAATAAGGGCAAAATTGCCCCTTTATCTTCTTCCCATCATAACTTTAGAGCATTCCTGAGAAGCTACAGAACCACTCAGAGCTCTCCACATGACTGGTACCTGGGGTTACTTTTCTGAGACTGGATTCCTAAAAGGAGACCAAAGAAGTGGTTAAGGCTGTGAACTGTAATTACAACCTTCAGTGTTTACCCTGGAGTCTGAAGTATAAGGGCAATTCCTGGCGCCAAAGGACAGAAATAATCTAGGATTTTGATGAGGAAGGATGCTGGGATCATCTGGCAACTCAGCTAGCTGGCTGAGCAGTGGGGTCAGTCCAGGTGGCATCTGCCTAAGGGTGAGTCCCTGGCCAGCTCAAACGACCCTAATAACTCCGAAGGAAAGAACGTGTCTTCCCTCAGAAATCTCGATCTTATACCCTACAGAAAACATGGAAGTGGATATCTATCAACCGCCGGTCCCTTCTCCCCCCACCTCAGGGCTAGGAACAATGTAATCTGTTTTGAGATGGAAGCAGATTCTACTTTAAAGACTGCCATTCATCTATCCAGCCTCAACTTGCCACCCATTCTTTATCTGGAATAAAAACAACTGCACCTTCCATCTATAGAGTGCTTTCAAAGAACTGCTAACACTGCAGTTCAGTTGCCCCTCACAGAAACCTGAGCTGTTTCTGGGACCTAGGACATTGAGAGAACTGTGATATTTCAAACACCCACTGGGAACCAAGGAAGGAGAAAGTTCCTGAAAAGGGACGTGATATAGATATATAGAGAAGAAGGGCCAGACCCCATTGCTCTGACTCGTCTTCTCTCTGGCCCCCCAACCTAATGGTTGAGAGCAATCAGCAGGAATTTGGGTTTGCCCCACCACGCCAGCTGGAGTTGCTTCTTAGCAAGGGTCAAGCACACAGACGCAGAGGTGAGGTGGCCTTGGGAAGGGAGGAGAGCTGGGTGGAGGGCCATTAAATGTTGACTCACTCAGGCTTGACCAGACTTCCTCCCTTTTTCCACATTCCAGTACAATTTTGGTGAACTTAAGTAAACTGTGCACACTGCTAAGTGTTCCTACTTCCTTTGGGTTATTATCACAGACCTGCACCAGCTCTGGCATATGAAAATCCCCTCCCCTTCAAAACTTGTGAGCAGAGAGAGGCTCACAGGGGGAGAAGAGCCTTGCAAGCATTCTGGTTTTTAAGTTTCTGGGCAGAATCTTGTTAGAACCTGACCTGCTTATACATTTTTCAGCACCTCCCTCAATACTCATTTCCCAGAAATGCTCTGCTGAATTTTTGCATTTAAATTTCTACTTCTTAGATTTTTACATGTTAATTTTTAAAATGTCCCTTGTGCTTTTTCCTTCCTTTCCTATGTTTTATGCATCCTCAGTACCACCTGTACCTACCACAAGGCTGCCATTATAAGAAACATTAAAACAAGTGCTTTTGAAACACTCAAAACCATTAATGGGACTTTTGAAAGAAAGTGGCACATCTCCTTCACCATACTCTCCTGTCTCCGAGTTTCCAGCCAGCCTTTATCCAAATGCATGTATATTTAGCTACAATGCCATTTCGCATCACTCTTATACATTTTCCATTTAACATCACATTACATATTTTCTGTGTTTTTACATAGTCTTTGGGTTTATAATATTTAGTGACTACATCATGTTCCATCAACAGGATGGAGTATAATGTATTTGCTATCTTGATACATATTTCGATTATTTCCATTTTTCTCCCTAATTTTTTTTGAAGTTTTTAAAACAGTTCTATTGATACAATTCACATACCATCCACTCCACACATTTAAAGTGCACAATTCAATGTTTCTTAATACACTCACAGTGCTGTGCAGCCATCACCAGCATGTAATTTTACAGTATTTGTGTCCCCTGCCAGAAGAAACACTTTACCTAATAGGAGTTCTTCACCATCCCTCCTGCCCCCTCCCCAGGCCCTAAGCAACCACTAGTCAACTTTCTATCTATATTTTTGCCTATTATGAACACTTTATATAAATGAAATCACACTATATGTTGTCTTCTGTGACTTTCATACAGTGTAATGTTTTCAAAGATTATCCACGTTGTAGCATGTATCATCACTTCATCATTTTTCACTGCCAAAAAAACTCCATTGAATGGATATACCGCATTTTATGCATCTGTTTATTCATATGAGTTGTTTCTACTTTGGGGCTATTATGAATAAGGCATTTACGAACATTCATGCACAAGTTTTCATTTCTCTTGGTTATATACCTCGGAGTGGAAATGACAGATCATAAGACACCTCTATATTTCACATTTTGAGGAACTATCAAACTACTTTTCCCTGTACTTAATATCTATGAAAATATACTTTTTTTGGTCTTTTGAATCATTTCTTTAGAATATTTTTCCAGGAATAGGGTTCCTGTGCCCAAGATATGGACATTTTTATGGCTCTTGCTATTTTCTACCTGTACTGCTTTTCAAAAGGATTGGACTAGTTTACACAGCTACCATATATCGTATATGTATCATGTATGTATGCATGTATATACACACACACATTTTTCTACACAGCAAGCTTAGAGGAAGATGCCACAGTTAACCTCATATTTATAGATGGAGACACTAAGGGCCACAGAGGTTAAAATGCTTATCTTAAAAGTATACGCCTGTATATACACTACCAAATGTAAAATAGATAGCTAGTGGGAAGCAGCCACATAGCACAGGGAGATCAGCTCAGTGCTTTATGACCACCTAGAGGGGTGGGATAGGGAGGGTGGGAGGGAGACGCAAGAGGGAGGAGATATGGGGATATATGTATATGTATAGCTGACTCACTTTGTTATAAAGCAGAAACTAACACACCATTGTAAAGCAATTATACTCCAATAAAGATGTTAAAAAATAAAAAGTATATGTCTGGCTCGAAGGACCTTATAAATAAGACAATAATGATAAAGTAGAAAGCACCCTGGCCCCCCATTCCAAAGTCTGGGATTTGAGAACAGCTTTGATACTCACTTGATATATGACCTCTTTGGGGTTCCATATTTCTTTAGCAATAAAAAGTATAGTATATAATTTGCTATTTTTTAGAAGATCCAATAAGGCAATGTATTTGAAAACATTCAAATCAACAATACACAAAAATTGTACATCTTTTTGATATTTCAAAATCAAGATGTGGTAGTTACACCATACAACAGTCCATTCACTTGTATGATACGAACCCTGAATTCTCTAGGAGTTCAGAAAAAATAGGAAGGAAAATGAAAATGCAAAGTCATCATTTATTCAAACATGAGAAAACATCACATAGGAGAAGAAATAGTTCTCCACAGTTCCCATGTATCACTGGAGGTCAACTTCATGTGCAAAATGATCCTGAAGTATGGGCTCTGAGAGGTCCAAATCTAAAATAATCACATGGAGCCTTACAGGAGTGAGGGAAGGAGCTGGGGATGCTGTAACTTGTCTCTCGGGAGATGGGGGCTGCTTGGAGACCAGCACCAAATTTAGGGAAAGGTATCAGTGGGTAAGTGCAAGTTATAAGTTGACTGCAAAATCATATGTTGAAGTCCTAACTCCCAGCACCTCAGAATATGACTGTATTTGGATGTAGGGTCTTTAAAGAGGTGATTAAGTTAAAATGAGATCATCAGTGTGGGCCCCAATTCAAATAACTTGGGTCCTTATAAGAAGAGGAAATTTATACACAGATACACACATAAGGAAGATCATGTGAAGACACAAGGAGAAGATGGCCATCTATAAGCCAAGGAGAGAAGTTTCAGAAGAAACCACCTCTGCTGACCCCTTTATCTCAGATTTCCAGTCTCCAGAACTCTGAGAAAAGAAATTTCTGTTCTTTAAGCCACGTAGTCTGTGGTATTTGGTTATGGCAACCCTAGAAAGCTAACACAAAGATTCTTAGAAAAAAAAAAAAATAGATTCAATATCAGGAGGAAGGGCCTTTAGAAGAGATGCCTTTTGGGGGCTTTAGGCAGTCAGTGTAGGAAAGGTTTCCAAATGAACTGGGGAGAAGATGTTGCAGTGACTGGTGACAAAGCAGAGGCAGAAGTCTGAATGGGCAGCGTCCTGTACATCAGCACTGAGCAGGCCCTGGGGATATTCAGGAGAATAAGATGCTGTCTTGTTCTCAAGGAACTCCCCCAAGTCTAGTAGGGGAGAGAAATAAACAAATAACATTCAAAAGGAGTGGTGCATATTCAGGACATTGGAGAAAGTGTCCATGATATGGAAGATGCAGTGGGAGCAAGGGAGGAGCATCTAACTCAGCCAAGAGAGGAGTTCCTGTGGTCGGAAGGCTTCTAGATGGAGGCAGTACAGGAGTTGAGGACAGAAGGACAGAACAAAAGTTAGGTAGTCAAAGAAGTGGAGTGGGGCAGGGAGGGGAGGGAGGGCCTGGGGATATGGAAGGGGGTTTATGGTGTTGCAGGAAGAGGAAACATCATAAGGGCAAGAGGTATGAAATAAAAATAAATGTTGAGGGCTTCCCTGGTGGCGCAGTGGTTGAGAGTCCGCCTGCTGATGCAGGGGACACGTGTTCGTGCCCTGGTCTGGGAAGATCCCACATGCCGCGGAGCGGCTGGGCCCGTGAGCCATGGCTGCTGACCTGCGCGTCAGGCTCTGCGGCGGGAGAGGCCACGGCAGTGAGAGGCCCGCGTACCGAAAACAAAAAACAAAAAACTGTTGAGTTTTTATGTGAACCACAGATCATTTGGGGCTGTTAAGATCTTAAAGAGTGAGACAGAGGTGGAGAGAGATGACCCTGGAAAGGCAGGCAGGAAGCCCACGATTCTTTTATAATAGTGTTTGGCCAGGAGATGGGAGCGTGCATTTGAGAGGAGGAAAGACTGTAAGCTAGGTAAACGTTTAGGCTACTGTTATCACAAACCAGGAAAGACAGGCGTCTAGAGAGTGAGGAAGTAGAGACAAGGAGCACAGACTTGACAGACTCCAGGAGAAGGAAAGGACGTGATGAGGGTGCAGGTGAGGGGCAGTTCCTTTGCATCAGGGTACACCCTGGGCACCAAAAGGCGCAAAGAGCACTCACCACTTCAGAGTCCTGATTTTAAATGTATTATTCTTTGACGTAAATGTTGTACTACGTTTTGGCCTTAACTTGCCTTCTTATCTCAACTCAAACTTTTCGCTGCCACCAATTTTTTTTGCTTTCTCCCATGCACACACCCTGGTGTGCAGTGGGTTCACCGTTCTGCCAAGAATGAAATACTCATATGTGCACAAGCTACTAAACATGCATTGTCTGCATACAAGTTAAATGCTCTTATACGGACATTTAAAGCAGATATTGTACAATATAGATATAAATGATAAAATTCACACTGACGATTTGATTTAATATTTCTTTACTTAGAATGACAACAAGTAGCAAATAAAGAGCAGCATGACAAGTTGAGAGACTGCAGAAGAAAGGAAAACATTTTATATTTTAGTATGTTTAACAGCATTTTTCCTGCTTTTTGAACCAAGGGGCCTGCTGAAAGCCTAAGCATGGGCAGGTACCAAAACAGCAGTAAGACAATCCCCAAACCTGTTGGTAAGCGCTTAAAAAATTGCTAACAAAATTCAATTGTATTTTTTTTAATGATTGTGACATTAATTTCAGCTTTATTTTTTAATGACACATTGTAACGGACACAAATTTAATCAGTTTAGGTGGAAAGGAAGTCATTGATATACAACTGCTTTATCTTTAAAGGAATAGTAAACTACCTCCCTGACCAATTGTTTTTATTGAAGTATGGTTAATTTACAATGTTATGTTAGTTTCAAGCGTACAGCAAAGTGTTTCAGATTCTCTTCCATTATAGGTTATTACAAGATATTGAGTATAGTTCCCTGTGCTCTACGGTAGGTCTTATTTTACATAGAGTAGTGTGTATATATTAACCCCAAACCCCTAATTTATCTGTCTGCCGCCCCCAACCTCACTATCCCCTTTGGTAACCATAAGTTTGTTTTCTATGAGTCTATTTCTGTTTTGTAAATAAGTTCAATTGTATCATTTTCTTTAGATTCCACATATAAGTGATATGATATCCACATATGATATTTGTCTTTTATTTGCATTTTAAAAACTGGTTTATCTATATATAACTGCCACAGTGTGCATGGCCTAATTACACTCTTAGGCAAATTTATCTTGATATAATGTTAGAGGGCTATGAGAAACTGTACTTGACACATTGCAGTGCTTTTTCCAAGTCAGGAGCTCAGGTAAAATACAAGTAACAAAGATAGTCAAATTGGATTCCAAAATCACTAAAAATGATCTGTCTGAAAATACGTGAGCTTAATGTGTTCCAAGCACCTGGGAATTGCTCTAACTACAGGCTCAAGGTAAGTTTTGGATTCTGAGACTATATAGACAAAATTTCTGTTCTCAAAGATAGAAATCTATTAATATTAATTAAGTTTTATGCAATGTTAAAATAATTTTTAAAATGAAAATATCCATGCATCCTTTATACTCAGATACAACTTCTAAGGAAAAGGGAATAAGCTTTTGTTCTCACGTTTGGGGGCTTTTCTCTGTTCCCCAAGCAGATGCATCTTGCCTGCTACTCTTAAATCTTCCTTATAGTGACTCTTGGATTCATTTTTCAGCTCTAAACATAGTAAAGTAAAAATATCTTAATCATACTTCTCTCCTTGAAGCTACAATATTGCTCAGAGTTCCTCAACCATTTCTAAGAAGTGTGTACAGTAATAACATTTTCAAACAATATAGCCCTTAACTAGTCATCCCTAAAATTTCTTGCGTTACTAGAAATTAAGTGAGGTCAGTTGGAAGATCATAAATGGAACCATAACCCATGGGCATAATTCTCTCAGAGAGCAGATAGGTGATACAATTTCAAGTGCAGAGGTTAAGGAAGCCCACCCTTTGATTATCTGCACCTGAAATTTCTTTTCTAGGAAAAGACATTCATTCTGTAATTAACAGTTAGCAAAAGGTTTAATGTGTGAAATTCCCTGGGAGAGATGGCATGTTGGTTTTAATTCACAATAAGGGGAAAATGACTGAGGGAGAATAATCTCTTAAGATCAGGTTTTGATAGAAATAGAGCGAGGAGGAGTGACCGATGACTGCAATTGAGAGAGACGCAGTGGGGTACCAGATTCTGCATCTGCCCCATCACTGCATCTTGGGGTTCCCTGTCATGTATTACATGTCACATTGATTTATAAGCCAAAAGCAGTCTTCCCCATTTTAATCTCCAGTTTAATAGGGGGAAAAAATCCTAAAATTGTCCACATTGTAGACTCCATACCATGCAATTTGTATTATTTCAGGTATTTAAATGTTATTATGGTTATAGATCTCAGGAACAAGAATGGTGTTTTATGGAAGTAGTTCTTAACTCATCAATAGATGAGTTCTTCCTGATGGCAGGATAGCCCTATCTGGGCTGGACTTTAGAACAAGAGCAGAGGTGACTCCTACTTGGACTTGCTCAGGGAGGTATCTGGTGTGGGGTTCTTGTCACAGCATCATGTGTAATGTGTTCAATCATTAAATCAGTTGCTTGGTTTTCTTTATTAGAAGTCATGATCCATTATCCAAATTGCATTCAGGTTGAAAAGCACAGAATTTAGTGTCAGAAGATCTGGGTTGGAGCCTTTTTTCTTTTTGATTCCTCAAAAAGAAAGTAAAGACACTGCTACAACTTTTCTCTTACCTGCGCTGCCCACCTCAGAGCTTTGTTATGAATGGCCACTCTGGTCAGCACAGTGACTGAGGCACGTTTGACATTGTCTTTAATTCCCAAAGCAATACTCCACATGAGACAAAGCCAAAGAGCATGACTTAAAAGCTAGAAGGTATAGTATCACACAAACATTAGTTTCTCTCAAGCAAGCAAAGAAATGGAATGTACAGTGGTATTTTAGTAGAGAGGATGCATGCCAGTGACATTTTAATCTGAAATTTTATTATGAAAGGTAAAAATTTTAAAGCAGATATATTTTAAGACATGGAGTCACCTCTGCCCCTTGTCCCTTAGTGGGTCTGACTCTCCTCTCACACCTCTAATCAAGACTGTCTGTGGCTTCCCCGATCGCTTAGGACAAGGAGGATAGAAGTTTTCTCTACTTCTCCTGGGAAAGATGGTCTCCTGCTCAGCAACCTGAGGGCCAATCAAGGCCCCATCCAGGTAGAATCTCCTCCATGCTTCCTCCTGGTCACTCCTCAAAGGAAGCCACTATCCTGATTTCTAACACCATAGTTTCCCACACCTGCCCCTCCCCGCCTTCTTGAATGCCATATGAATAAAATTACCCAGAATATATATTTTTGGATCTCCATTCTTTTCCTTAACATTATTTTTGAGGGTTCATCGTGGCATTGTGTATGGCATTTACTTTCATTGCTGTGTAGTACCATCCTGTGAATATATCACAATTTATCCGTTTCACTGCTAATGGACATTTGTATTATTTCCGGTTTGGAGCTATTATACATAGTACTACTATGAACGTCCTTACCCATGCATTTTGGTGCACATATGTATATTTTTTCTATGTGGTAGAAGAACTGCTAGATCACAGACTCTGTATATACTCAATTTCAGTAGACAAGGCCAAAGAGTTTTCCAAAGTGGTTGTACCAACATGCACTTCATCAAACTTAGACTTCCTATTTATTTAGTTATTATTGAGGTAACATTGATCTATAAGATTATATAACTTTCATTAGAAATGTCTTTTCATACATTTCTTTTCCTGTTTCTACTAGCCAGAGCTGGTTCCTGCTGCTTGCAAATAAAAACTTCACAAGACATGTGGGAAAACCTGGAGGGGAGTGTTACAGGTTAAGAGTAACGGGGAGGAAGGCCCTGAGGCCACTATGTAACTACCTTATATTGATTACTTACTAAGCAGATACTGTGCCTAAGTGTTCACACACACACACACACACACACACACACACACACACACCCCTAGATCGATAGCAAGATAGCCAGAGATAACCCTAGTTAATCATTCTCACTCGACAGTGATACACCAGGCACTGGGTTAGGCAAAACCCCGTGAAGTAAGTATGATTCATATTTATGCAGATTGGGAAACTGACATTTAATAAACTGAAGTAAATTGCTTAGGATCATCTATATATAATGATAAAGTAAGAATTTGAACCCAACGTTGTCTGCCTCCAAAATCTATGTGGTTCACCAATATATGACACTGATAACTGCTCTTTTAAAAGCTAAGAAAAGGGCTTCCCTGGTGGCACAGTGGTTGAGAGTCCGCTTGCCATCGCAGGGGACACGGGTTCGTGCCCCGGTCCGGGAGGATCCCACATGCCGCGGAGCAGCTGGGCCCGTGAGCCATGGCCGCTGAGCCTGCGCCTCCGGAGCCTGTGCTCCTTAACAGGAGAGGCCCGTGTACCAAAAAAAAATAAAAATAAAAATAAGAAAAGAGTTGATTAATTTAGAAGCACATTTAGAGCAGATCCTGTTAACTCTAGATAACATCAAATAGCAGCGACCATCTTCCAGGATTCTTTATTTTTTCCCAGTGTCTGTTGTAGAGCATCCTAGGCAAGGTGGTAGATGTGCCTGAGGATGAACATTCCAGGGAGTGGTGAGCATGACAAACCATTTGCCAGTATTCTTCAGTTGCTGGCAGATACTGAGGCTGCATTCCAGCTCTGCTAACTAGAGTCTTAGGTAATAATGGTAATTCATATTCATAAAACATTTTACACCCTTTCTAAAACATTATAGGTCAGAACACTGCTAGGTCATAAAGAGTATATGTTTCTTCACCATCTAAAGTCTTTCTTTGAAAGATGCCATTTTTTTCAGAGTGAGTACAGAGTAGAGAAGGAATATAATTGTTTTCTGTTGTTTCATCTTTTACAGATAAACACTAAATCTGACTCAGTTCAAAATATCGAACTGATTTAACCTGTAAGAACTTTACGATTATGAGGTTGATGTGTTTTGGTTTGTTGGTTGGTTGGCCTTGTTGCTGTGGTTATGCTGGTGGTAGTTTTTTGATGTTTGACTGCCATAGAGTGTTACTGATCCAGACACAGCTTATTAAAATAAAGAGGATCCCCCTTGGGTGGAATTTCCCTTAATTCTCTTAAGTTTCTATTATTCTAAAACATAGATAACATTAAAGGAAACAAGTTAAATTGAACAGATTTGGCATATCACGTAGCTGCTGTTCTAAAATCACGTCACATCAAAAGGCAACATTGGAATCCACTTAGAAATTGGTAGTAACCATCAACCCCTAAGAAAAGACTTCTGTCAGCCAAATAGAGAGGGGTAGAGTAGGGCAATAAGAACAGTTGAAATATCTTTCTCTTGGTTGCTTATTTAATCACACTGTTTCCTAAACCAATTCTGTTTTGAATGTTCCTCTCTAAAAATTACTATCCAGCAGACAGTAACAGTATCATCTGCCGCTTGCTGCTTATAATTGACAAGTGATTGCTAGATACAAGTTGTGCCGTTAATCAGCCTTGAAGAGAAGTGAAAACTGTGCCTTCCATCCAAATTCAAAGCTCGCTTTTGGTGTTGGTACTTTCTATTTCTGCAGTTTGGGCTGATGTGAGCACATGCATTCCTTCTGCTACTCCCACTGGGGCCACTTCAGCCTTCAGAATGTGGGCAGCTGGCTCCTTCAAGCTTACACCAGGTAAGTCTGAATACCTTCATGTACTTCATCCTCAGTCATATTTATGAGCAGGGAAATGCCTTCCAATTGTTGGGGAAAGGCATCTTCCTCTGGAGAAGGGCAGACATGTAGCAGATGCAAAACCCACTGGCGCATCACCAGGAAAATATAAACCCCACTAATAGTATTCAAGTAACACTCTCCTGATCCTCAATATTCTGGACAGTTTATTCTTCCTGAGTGTCTCCATTTAATTTATAATCATAAATATTATAAAATGACTTCTGAATCATAAAAGTGCACTTGAGAGATAAAGACAGACTGAAGTAGAATTCAGCTCTTGACGGAAAACAATACATTTAGGATCTGAATTGAAACAAAAATCCATCTAAGAAACTCAGAGGATGAGGCACCACTGCTGGCTTGGAACCTAGTATTTAGGTGTTTCATGTGCCAGTCTGACGTTTTGTTTCTCTGAGTCACCCTCCCTCTAATTCCTTGTTCTGCAAGGTATGACTTTAATGGCTTTTCTTTATTTAAAGTCTTAGAGAAAGTTAAAAATACAAAGTAAACGTGGCAACACAGCCACTGTATTCCTCTTAACCTTCTCTTTTGAACTTCAGGATTTACCCTTTAATATTAGTGTGTATATACAAACAGCAAAAAGAAAAGAAAAACAGAAGTTGATCTACCTTAATTTATCATTACATTTGGTCTATACCTGACTCACCTTGACTTGGCATGATAAGAACAAAGAACTTTCTGTTCCTAACCACGAAATAGATGAGAGAGTAATGGAAAACATGACAGAATTCATATGAAGAGTTGTTTTACCAATTTTTATCCAGGAGATTCCCCCTGCTCTTTGACTGAATATGAACTCTGGTCTCATGAAATCTATTTGTTTTGGCTGAAATTTGTAATCTAGCTAAGGTCAGTGTTAGTCTGAACATTAACTAAGAATTCAGCTTAATATTAAACCTTGTCACGGAGTGAGAGGATTCACTTGCTTGGTTACTTTTTGAAGGTACCATCTACACACTCGAAATGTAGCCCTGAATTGTGTTAATTTAGTGAAAATCAGGGGGCAGTTGCAGGTGTTTACCTGCTTTCTGTAATCTTATGTCAGTCTGATGCATGTGTCCTGATTTTGAGGGTCTGAGAATTCTCATACACTCTGACAATGAATTTGATTTGAAAACAGTCTACACTCAAAGCAGCTGTAAACTGCAGCCATGCCCATTTGCTTCAATCTCCTGAAGTGTGTGTGTGTGTGTGTGTGTGTGTGTGTGTGTGTGTGTGTATGTGGGTGTGTGTGTACAAATAAAAATAAAAATGACTAGAAGGAAGCTATAGCAATCAAGACAGAGTGATACTGGCAAAAGAATGGGGGAAAAAAATCAATGGAACTGAATAGAGAACCCAGAAACAGACCAGCATAAATATACTCAACAAAGGAGCAAAGGGAAAATACAATGGAGCAAAGATAGTCTTTTAAATGGTGCTATAACAAATGGACATCCACATTCACATCCAAAGTGAATCTAGACACGGACCTAACACCCTTCACAAAAATTAACTCAAAATGGACCCAAATGTAAGATCTGAAACTATAACATTCCTAGAAGATAACATAGGAGAATACCTAGATGACCCTGGATATGTTGATGACTTTTTAGATATAGCGCCAAAGGCACCAATCCATGACAGAAATAATTGATAAGTTGGACTTCAATGAAATTTAAGATTTCTGCTCTGCAAAAGATAACGTCAAGGGAATGAGAAGACAAGCCACAGACTCGGAGACTACCTCTGCAAAGAATACACCTGATAAAGGATTGTTATCCAAAATATACAAAGAGCCTTAGAAAACTAAAAATAGAACTACCATATGACACAGCAATACCACTACTGGGCATATACCCTGAGAAAACCATAATTCAAAAAGAGTTATGTACCACACTGTTCATTGCAGCACTATTTACAATAGCCAGGACATGGAAGCAACCTAAGTGTCCATCAACAGATGAATGGATAAAGAAGATGTGGCACATATATACAAGGGAATATTACTCAGCCATAAAAAGAAATGAAATTGAGTTATTTGTAGTGAGGTGAATGGACCTAGAGTCTGTCATACAGAGTGAAGTAAGTCAGAAAGAGAAAAACAAATACCGTATGCTAAAACATATATATGGAATCTAAAAAAAAAAATGGTTCTGACGAACCTAGGGGCAGGAGAGGAATAAAGACACAGACGTAGAGAATGGACTTGAGGACACAGGGAGGGGGAAGGGTAAGCTGGGATGAAGTGAGAGAGTATCATTGACAGATATACACTACCAAATGTAAAATAGATAGCTAGTGGGAAGCAGCTGCATAGCACAGGGAGATCAGCTCAGTGCTTTGTGACCACCTAGAGGGGTGGGATAGGGAGGGTGGGAGGGAGACGCAAGAGGGAGGGGATATGGGGATACATGTACACATACAGCTGATTCACTTTGTTATACAGCAGAAACTAACACAACATTGTAAAGCAACTATACTCCAATAAAGATGTTAAAAATATATATAGGGCTTCCCTGCTGGCGCAGTGGTTGAGAGTCTGCCTGCCAATGCAGGGGATGCGGGTTCGTGCCCCGGTCCGGGAGGATCCCACATGCCGCGGAGCGGCTGGGCCCGTAAGCCATGGCCGCTGAGCCTGCGCGTCCGGAGCCTGTGCTCTGCGGCGGGAGAGGCCACAACGGTGAGAGGCCCGTGTACCGCAAAAAAAAAAAAAAAAAAAAAAAAATATATATATATATATATATACACAAAGAACTCTTAAAACTCAACAATAAGGTAACAACTAGGTTAAAAAATTGGCCAAAGATCTTAACAGACACCTCACCAAAGAAGATATACAGATGGCAAATAAGCATATGAAAAGATGCTTCACATAATATGTCATCAGGGAAATGCAAATTAAAACAACGAGATACCACCACACAGTTATTAGAATGACCGAAATCCAGAACACTGACAACACCAAATGCTGGTGAGGGTGTGAAGCAACAGGGGAATGGAAAATGGTACAACCCGTTTGGAAAACAGTTTGGCAATTTCTTACAAAACTAAACATACCCTTACCATACAATCCAGCAATCATGCTTCTTTGTATCTACCCAAGGGAGCTGAAAACTTACGTCCACACAAAAACCTGTACATGGATGCTAATAGCAGCTTTATGCATAATTGCCAAAACTTGAAAGCAACCAAAATGTTCATCAGTAGGTGAATGGATAAATAAGTTGTGATACATCCAGACAATGGAATATCATTCAGTGCTAAAAAGAAATGAGCTATGAAACCATGAAAAGACATGAAAGAAATTTAAATGCATATTACTAATCTGAAAAGGCTACATGCTATATGATTCCAACTCTATGACATCCTGGAAAAGGCAAAGCTATGGAGGCAATAAAAAGTTCAGTGGTTGCCAAAAGGTAGGGGAGAGGATAAACAGTCAGACAACAGAAGATTTCTAGGGCAGTGAAACTTCTGTGTAATACTATATGTTGTTGGATACATGTTATCATGTTATTATACACTAGGAATGAGCCCTAAGGTAAACTATGGACTTTGGGTGATTATGATGTGTCAATATAAGTTCATCAACTGCCTGCTCCTACAACCAGTTTCTGCAAACATTCCCCGTGAAGCGTAGGGTGAATTTATGACAACTGAGCTTGTTGAGACTACACACAACTCCTCCTGCCAAGCCTGAGAGTTCAAGGTCAGTGACTGTTCGTATGATGGAATTTCCTTCACAATAAGATAAAAAGCCAGAATCTGTTGTCTTTAGAAGATAGTAAGCACTTGCTTTTCCTGCTTAATAGGGCCTTGGAGGTCAGGTTCAAATAGACATCTCTATTCAGAAAGATGGATTCTGCTGGAGAAATTTCACATTAATAGCAGATAAAAACAAATTCCCTCTCAGTGAGAGGAAAGGAAATGAGTACTGAGAGAGCTGGTTCAGATACAAATTTTCACAACAGGCCAGAGAGTCTTGACCCAATTACTTGAGTGGGTCAGTGACTACTTCTTGGCACCCTGTGTGATTTTATTCCTTTAATTAACTGAAAAAATAGCTTCAAGTGTTGTTCATACATATGCAGTAACATTTATCATTATTTATTTCTAGCCCTGTATTTCAAATCTTGTTAAACCAAACAACTTAACCCAAAAAGTCAATTCTGTGTTCTCCAGGGGCTTTTTATGTTAAACATTAGTGAAAGTTCCATAGTATTGGTCACTGGCTGTGCTAGAGATGTGTGCTTACTGTAACTGTTCTCCTCTGCCTCCTGGATATGTGGAAAGCCCTCCCAGCCTCCCTTGAGGTCATGTTGGAAAAAGATGTAGTCCTACTAGAGAAAGGGGCAAGCTATGAGCAAACACGAAAAGCATTGTAAATTATCCTTGTTCTCCTTTTTCTTGCAGCAGCAAACGCTGAAGTACCATTTTGAGGTGCTAGTGTCAAAGAATGGTGGAGACATTGTTAGCCTAGGTTCCTGAGTGACCCTATGGAGCAGAACCTCCTGCTACCCATCACTGCATACGTTGTGTTAAGACATTGAGATTTAGGGGCTAATTTGTTACCACAGCACACTGTAGCCTATACTGATTAATATACTGGTAAATATGTTGAGACGTGTTTATGCCCAATAAGAGAGGAAAATCCTCTAATTAATACAGAAATGTATACATGCCTCATCAATGCTTCCAGGGAACACTCAGATAGTTTCTGACTTATGAATATGATCTCTCTTCTATCCTGCACAAGTAACACAGATAAATTATGGAATTCATTAATTTATTCAGCAAGTTATTTTTGAGCAAGGCACTTTCTGGAGCTGTAAATGTAACACTGAAAAAGTAGAGAACATCCCTGCTCTCACAGAGCTTAGACACCATGGATCTCAGGTTCTAGGGAGGAATAAAAAATAAAGAAGTAAGTGAAATAGGTAGTATTTCAGAAAGTTAAAAGTGGTATTAGCAAAAATAGACTAGGGAAGGGGGATAGGGAGTGTCAATGGTGAGGAAGAGTTGCCATGCTCCCAGTATTTATGACAATGCCTGGAACCGAGTACTGAGTTAAGTCTTAAATGAATGAGGGCCATTGGAGCATACTACCTACATTTATATGAACCCTCAGCTTCCCTTCAGCTTTTATCTTGGATCAGCCCGATATATCTCTCTATATGTGTATGACCTTGAGGACTTGCCCTATTTCTTCCATTGCCCAATAAAATAGGAGTGGCAGGTGCCAACCTGGAAAAGAAATAGACCAACCTCCATTAGAGATGCTCCTTAGACTCCTCCTAAGACAGCTCACTGCCTTCTGTTCCCAACCGGACTTTGCCAGACTTTGCTAAATATTGGTTTCATTTTTTCCCTCACAAGCTTACTCTTGACACTTAGCACTTAGTGATAATATTTAAACTCTTGAGTTAACTCTCAATTCCCCCTCAAGCACTCATCTCATTCTCCGAATAAGAGATGTCAATTGATGTCTGCTCACCTACACCACCTTTGGAGGGAAAGTTTCCCACCCTCAGCCCCTGATATCTAAGCCACTACATTGTATACACACAATCCCTTTTCTTTATTTCCCTCCTCCTACCATCCAGGCTTCAGGTGAGAACCTGAGCAAAGCTAAGCCTTTGGTTTGCTGGTGTTAAAAAAAAAGATGAGCTGGGATGACTAAGTTCTCTGTCTCCTAAGTTTGAATTAAGTCATGCAGACAGAGTATACCAGCTGGTGCTATGAATTGAAGCTGAAAAAAGCCATGAAGCATGGTTCATAGCAAGCCAAAGGCACATGCAATCCAAAATTATGAGGCAATAGAAACTATTAGCAAGCAAAAAAAGCCTTATAGTAAAGAAAGCAAAACAAGCAGACACTCAGAGATGGGTCCCAAAAGAGAAGGAGAGAGAGAAAGAAGGTGAGTTTATCACCCCCTAGAATTGTACCATGAGAGCTGTCCAGTTTTAATTCTAAAGAGAATACTAAAGCAATATATATCCCTACAACAAACACTTCCCTCCAAGTCACCTTGAGAAGGTAAATCAGAAAAGACAAGTCAACGGCCAGACCCTATTGGTCCTGGCAGCTTCTGTGCTTCACCACACTCCATTTGGCAACTTGACCATTATTGAAAGAGGTCATGGAGAGGACCTGACCACTAATTTTTTTTTTTTTTTTTTTTTTTTTGGCTGCATTGGGTCTTTGTGGCTGCACATGGGTTTTCTCTAGTTGTGATGGGCGGGGGCTAGTCTTTGTTGTGGTGAGCAGGCTTATTGTGGTGGTTTCTCTTGTTGTGGAGCATGGGCTCTAGGAGCACAGGTTTCAGTAATTGCAGCCCGTGGACCCAGTAGTTGCAGCACGTGGGCCCTAGAGCACGTGGGCTTCAGTAGTTGCAGCTCATGGACTCAGTAGTTGCAGTACACGGGCTCTAAGGCATGCAGGCTTCAGTAGTTGTGGCATGCAGGCTCAGTAGTTGTGGCGCATGGGCTTAGTTGCTCCACAGCATGTGGGATCTTCCTGGTCCAGGGATCAAGCCCATGTCCCCTGCATTGGCAGGCGGATTCTTAACCACTGCACCACCAGGGAAGTCCCTGACCACTGATTGATTTGTGAGCTTAACCCCAGCAATCGGAGGCTCCCCACCCCCTTCCCTGTCCTTGGAATGTTCTGCCCACTGTTCTTACAGCCAAAGCTACTTCAAGGACTCAGCCTTGAGAGAGCAGTATGTTGTTGAGACCATCTGGACTGTGTATGTGGCTGAACCCCACTAAGATGGGCCTCTGTATAAGCGTTAAGATTCTGGTGGGTGGGCATGGAGATCTACTCATCTTACGGCCACCCAAGACACAGCAGTTCTCTTGCTTATTAAAATCACCACCTACCAAAGTGGAGCGGTCTGCCTCTATCTTCAGTCTCTCCCCGTCCTCCCTGTCTGGGGCCAGTTTCTAATCTCATCTGGGAAGCTCCCGGGGTGTGAACCAACAACTATGCCAGAGGAGACGTTTGATGGCAACTGTGCCAGAAACCAGAACAGAAGCGAGATCTTTACTGATTCCCACCTCCAGGAGGCCAGGAAACAAGCCTGTAAACCATTATTTTCAATGAGATGAGATAAATGGCAAAAGGGATTTGCAAAGTGAGTATCCGGGATGACAACTCACATCAGCAGCCACAGCCAGGGATCAGCCCATTGTCCCTGAGTTCCTTACCCTCAGTGTGTTGAGTCTGTCCCTACAGCTAGGTTTCCAGCCTCAGTTTCCCTGTTTCAGGCCTAGAGACCCCATGGGACTTAATACTCCACAGTGAATCCAGACTGCTTAGCTGGTGCTTGATGATACCCTGTCTTGCTTGCCAGTGTCACTGCCCAGGAACTGGACCATGACTTCTATTCTTTCTCCTAACTCTCAGCTTCCAATGGCTAAAGTTCTACCCTGAAAAGTCTAATTGCTCATATCAGGCCTCACAAATATTAACTGAGCATTGAAAGACTTGCTACCTTACAGCTTTGTACTTGCTCTTCCCTCTGCCTGGAACACTTTTTTTTCATCCGTCCATCCATTCAGCAAATATGGAGACAAAAGAAACAGAAAAGACTGATCCTGAGGCTCTTCCTCATATTTCTGTGATGTTTACTCCCTGAAACATTCTGCGATGTTTCAGGTTTCTGCTTAAATGTCACCTGTGACAGAAGCATTATGGGTTGATGGTATATAAAATGACAACTTGCCCATCACTCCCTCTCTCTTATTTTGCTTTATCCTTTTTCATAGGACTATCACCGTCTGACAGACTTTATCATTATTTTTGTGTTTTTCCTGTCTCTGCCACTGGTGGGTAAGCTCTGCAAGAGGGAGAGAGACATTACCAGATTCAGTACTATATTTCCAGTGCCTGAGATAGTGAATGACACATAGTAGGTGCTCAATAAATATGTGTTGAGTGAATGAATTCAGGGAAAGTCTCCTAGAGGAGATGAAGCCTGTGCTGAATCATGAAGGATTTTCATATAAATACAGATGGGAAAGGCATCCTCAGCACAGGGAACAGCATTAGCTAGAGCTCAGAAGTGAGAAACAAAACAGTGTATAAAGCCATGGAGTATGAACAAATTGGTGCACACACATATAATGGAGCTGGAGTAAGGTGCAGAGCATAGGGTGACTAGAGGCAAGTCTGGAGAGAAAGGCCAAATTATTAGAGCCTTGTATGCCATACTAAGGAGCATGGGCTTTATTTAATAAATAAAATGAGTGCCCACTGAAAAGTAAGCATATATTTGGACTTTGTAATTCTAAGGTAGTCCCTCAAATTTCCAGCCCACTGTGTACACCTATCTTCTCTCAGTTACTGAATTAAACCCTAATTTTGCAGATATGATTAAGGTCCCAAGTCAGTTGACTTCAAGATGAGGAGATTATCCTAGGTGAGCCTGACCTAATCAGGTGAGCCCATTAAAAGGGACTGTGCTCATCCGAGCAAAAGAGATTCAAAGCATGAGATAAATTTGACACGAGGGAGATTCTCCACTGCTTGGGGGCCATGTGAAAAGGAGTGGGAATGGTGCACAGGAGCTGAGAGTAGATCCTGGCTGACAGTCAGCAGGGAAATGGGAGCCTCAGTCCTGCAACAGAAAGGAACTGAATTCTATCAGCAACCTGAAGGGGCTTGGAAGAGGATCTTGAGTTCCAGATGAGAACACAGCCAACCAATGCGTTGATTTCAGTCTGGTGAGGTACTGAGCGGAGAATCCTTCCCCTCCATCCCTTCAGCAATGTGAACTCACAAGTGGGTGTGGGTTTACGCCACCACGTTCATGGTGATTTGCTCTGCAGCAGCAGAAAACAAACACAGGTTTCTGCTGGACTGTGTGGAAAACAGCTTTGCAAGGATTAAGACTAGAGACGGGGAGACCGTGAGGGGGTTATGCAGATGTGGGCTGAATGCCCAGAATCACAGTGAGGCCTTCCCTGCTGAGCTGAGCTCACCGCTGCTGCCTTTGAACTTGGTTCTGTAAAACACCCAGCAACTTGGGAGGAGGCTACTTTCCACAGACTGGCTGCCTCCCCCAGCTTCTCCATCTTCCCGCCAACACGGGGTACTGGGTCCCAACAAGTTTCCTGTCCGTGCCCTTCTGAGTTGTGAAAATTAGTCATACTTCTTACCAGTAGCTTCCTTCTGGAGGCATGTATATATAGCAGCAGTTCTCAGCCCTGACGGCTTATGACAATGATCTAAGGAGCTTTTACAAATAATGATAGCCAACATAACCCCTCCGAGCCTCTCATTTAACTACGTCTCACTTGTTATTTTTTGCTTGTTTTCTCAACTTTCCCAGTGATTCTAATGCACAGCCATGGTTGAAAATAGCTGAAATAAAATAGACCTCAGTTTGAAAGTGTAGGACTTAAGGAATAATAATAAAATATAATTCTCTCATCGATCTTTATTTTTTTAAAATAAATTTACCTATTTATTATTTATTTTTGGCTGCGCCGGGTCTTCGTTGCGGTGCGTGTGCTTCTCATTGTGGTGGCCTCTCCTGCCGTGGAGCGTGGGCTCCAGGCGCGCGGACCTCAGCATTCGTGGCACATGGGCTCAGTAGTTGCAGCTCACGGGCTCCAGAGCACAGGGCCCACCAGCCGTGGCACACGGACCCAGCCTCTCTGCGGCATGTGGGATCCTCCCGGACCAGGGCTCAAACCCATGTCCCCTGCACCAGCAGGCGGATTCTCAGCCACTGCGCCACCATGGAAGTCCATCTCATCTAACTTTATAACGACATGATAAACCCTTCTTCCTCCTCTTCTCTTCCTTCTCCTTTCAACTCTACCAATAAGGAAACTAGCATCATCACCACCACCATCATCATCATCATATTATTATTATCATGTGAAGTTTGATTTGTTAATTTAACACTTTATTATGTAAATGATTTCAGGTAGTTGATGAGAAAACAAAGGCTAAAAAAAGTTAAACAAATTGCCTTAAAATCACAGAGTCATTGTGGGCTAAACACAATCTCAAACCCACCTCCATGTCCCAAGTCCTTTGTTTTCCATGAAAACACCGAACTATAAAGAACATATTTACCGTTCTTTACATCAGCCACCATGTACTGATCACTGCCTATGTTCTAGACTATCGAGAATGTTTCTGATTTCATTTGACCCTTATATTGATGCTATGTGGTGAGAATCAATGCCTCCACGGTGATAAAACTGAATGGTTACAGAACTAGCCCAGGTTCGGACAACAAATAGGTGATTAATTCAGAATAGGTACCGATCTTCTGATTCCAAGTCCAGTGTTCCCAACTATACTCACTTGATCTTAGTGACAGAAGACTCCGGCAAAGGCAGAATATCCTTGAAAAGGATACGGAAAACTTGAGTCTGAATAAAGTAATGAAACCAATCCCTGCTCTTTCTTCAGGTTTCTCTTCCATCACTTGGAGTGATGGAAGTCCCTCCCAGAGAAGTGATCCTGATGACAGACCGTATGCCAATAAACCACACGAATATACAGGCCCGCATTTACACATACGGGAATATGAGTGAGAAACACATGACATCCACACCCCCAGAAGTTCATCGTGATTATTCTGGGAGGTGAGTGATCTTTTAAAGTCATCTTCTTTTCTTATTGCCTATTTCTCTTTCTAACTTTATACAAGAAGCATGTAATATTTTTTTTTAAGTTAACGAATGATGGGAAGAGAGAAAATGACAGTCTCTGAAATTCCTTTTTTCCCCTGCCTTATCTACTTCACTGTCATGTATTACTTACTATCCAACCCCACTCCTCCAAAGTGTGCTTGGTGTTGGGCCCAAATAGACTCTCTCCTGACTACTGCTGTATTCATCCATTTATGATTACAGCTACACACTTCTACTGAATGCCTATAAATGTCCCTGGCAATAGAAAAATAAGTAATACTCTTTCATTGTCCTCAAGAAATTTTTATCTAGGGTACAAACGTAATTCATGGGCTTTTATTTCACGACTTAAGTATTACAGTGTAAGGAAGAAGCAACTCCATTCTCCACTTTTCATCTTGAGAATCATGTGTTCATGGCTCCACTTATCTTTAGCCTGAAAGAGTCTACACCTGGCAGCTGCTACATTATGGGAAAATGGCACAAATCTGTCTAGAAACAGCATGTAATATTTATGGAAAGAAATAGAGATAATGCCAGTGGTGGAAGACTAGACTTATATTTGTGGGTTTTAAAGTAGGGTGACCTTAGCATTTACTGTTCAAACCTTTGAGATACTTTTGAGAATGGAAAGAGGTGGCATTAATCGTTATCCTGGGACACTAGACATGAACCTTAAACCTTCCAAGAAAACTGGGACCTACGTTCACCCTCATAAGGAAATAAGGAAGGGAGTTGTGACATTTTTTCTATTGAGATGACTTCTCAGAAAATCAAGGGTATTTACTCAGACCTTTCTCCTTCGGTTTTGCAACGATGTTGAAATAATTTCCACTCATGTGGGCTCGTACCATCCCACACAGGGACTGACCACCTGACTGATGAGTTTGCCACATTGACACCAGGACACTTCCACTAGCTCTGCCTTCCCAGGGGTTCCCAGTTTCTCACCTGCACCCTAGGACATAGGTAAAGGGCTCCCTGGAGCCGGCTGGTGGGGAAAGTGCAGTGGCTCAGGCTTTGCTGCTAGTCTGGATTCCTCCCGGTGGCTGCGGAATACGATTTAGGGGCGTAATGAGGGAGCCCTGTCGTGCTCGCCGCATGCAGGCTCTATCGATGCAGAATTTCGCTCGGCAGATGAACACAGACAGATGCACATTTCCTCCACCAATGAAATATTAAACATGACAGGTGCGTTACCCATCAGGAAAGCTGCATACAAAACGCTTGTGTAACCCACAAGGTCCTCCCCACTCCACCTCCCCCACTGGGCTGGGTTCTAAGCAGGTGATATTCCTCCTGCAACTCTGTTCAGGTATTCAATTCCAAAAGCTATGGCCAACAGTATCCTCGGGATGATAATGTAAAGGCTTTTGCCATTAAATTAAGACTCCATTAAGATAATAAAATGTTTTCTTCGAGTTTATTGTTATTCTGCCTAGGGGATCTGTGGAGGGACACAGGATAAAAACTATGAGGAGAAAGATCTCCGTCACTATGGAAACAGATTCACTTATTTTTATGGGCTGATTTCTAATTCCTCTCCCTCGGCAAAGCTCCCACTAACTTCTGATGCTAGGAGATTATGCTCACTCCGAGGACATTTTGAAGCTTCAGGTGGTATTTCCTGTTTGTTTGGGGAGGGGGGTTGTAGAGAAGGAGGGCTCAATAAAGAGTCAAGATACATAAGAATATCTTTCCAAAGGGTTGACTCAAATCAGAATAGTCAACTGATTGCAGTGAGGGGCCATATTCAGAATTCACTACCAGTGGAGGGAGATACAGCCCCCTAACAGGTACCAGTTTGACATCAACCCTTAGAAACGCAGAACACACACACAGAGGGTTCAAGAAGCATACCTCTTGCATGAAATTCTATCCGTTGGCTATGTTCAGCCTGGAGCTTATTGATATAACTATGTATAGATCTCATCACAAAGGGTAGCATTCTTTAAAAAAAACACAATTTGTTTCGCGTCAATTATTTTTCACTTCTTGGGTCTCACTATTTGCAGAGTTTATGTTCTTTAATGGAATGCCAGATTCTTTCTCTTATGAGCTATTCCCTATTCCCGTATTAGTAAAATGGCAATAGTGATAAACAGCAACTTCCAGGAACAAAGGAGGGTTGTGATTGATATTTGCTATTATGCTGAACCCTCAGTCTGAAAAACGTTGGGGATATAAATAGCATGCCGATGATTTAACTCAATCTGTTTTCTTGTTCATTCTCACGTCTGGTCATTCAATGTGCTGTGCGATCCCACACACTGTGAGGATGGTCAGTCACAGCTCTTTGTATCAGGATCTGTTCAAGGTTCTGAAATGCAGACCGAAATGGTACATGCAGAACTGATGGAAAGATTGGTGGAACAATTCACCCATCAAGTCTGACTGCACATCAACCACTCCCCTTTCAGGCGACTTAGAAGTGAACCATCAGTCCTGGAAAGCCACTGGACCTAAGCCAGTGGAATCATAACCCAGCAAGTTGAGGTTCAGGTAAAGTTCAATGCAGTGTGTGTGTGTGTGTGTGTGTGTGTGTGTTTGGCTGTGGGTGTGGATGTGGGTGTATGAAGGTCATGGGTCTGCTGAAAGGTTTCCTTGGGTGTGGCAAAATGTTCCTTGTATAATCTTTATTATAGAGATTAGACTATTTTAAGAATTGGTTCTAAAATGTCTGAATGTTATGGTTTCATATTGCCAAAGCTTTGGCATCAGGAGACACCTGGATGTTTGGACGAATTTCTTCATCATTATGTTTGACACTGTTTATGTTTGTGCTGTTCTTTGCTTATTTGTGTTTGTGCTGTTCTTTGCTTATTTCAGTGCCAATACTTACATAGCCCTTCAGGGGGCTGTTTATCCCCTGTTTACCTGCCTCCCATCCAAGGAACTCTAAATGATACTGAAAGCAGGATGCGGAATTGAGTAAAAATACACGTAAAAGAAGATCAAATAAGTAAACCTGCGACGAAAGAGCACATGACGTAACACCTCATATTCCAAAGGCACATTTTCCAGAGCAGGCCTGGGGGAAGGCGATGTGTATTTGAAGGCTTTGGCGAAAGCACTAGTATTCTTCTGAATTAGAAATAAAAGCTCAGAGATAGACATATAATAGAAATATGGAACAGTGACACTAAAATCTTCATTTCACATCAATAACCATATACTGAGAGATATATGCAGGGTGCTGCGCAGAAGGCCCTTGCTCGCAATGATTTTATAGTCTAGTGGAGGATGCAAACATAAAAACAATGACTCACTGGAAAGAGGAGGGGGGAAGGAGGTGCCTAAGATGATGCTAAGATTCTTACTTGAGTGACTAGCAAGAAATACAGGAGGTTGAGCAATTAAATATTTTTCCAAATATTACAAAAGCAACATATGCTCTGCGGCTCTTCTGGCCGCTGCCCCACCCAGGGAAACAATACTCACAGTCCGCCGAATATCCGCCTACTGCTTTCCTCGTGTCCATTCAAGAACGCAAACATATATACATATATAGGGCTTTTCTATATTTGCTTTGTACAATAATTACATAGTATTATCTAATATGATAGATAATATTATACCTGTTACTTTGCAAGTTGCTTTTTGACTTCAGAATACATCATGGACATCTTTCCACAGCAAATAGCTGCATAATGGTTCTAATTCACAGTCATCTATTCTCCCCGATGGGCATTCAGTTTGTTCCCACGTTCCCACCATGACACACAATAAACATCCTTACGTATATACTCCTATACAGAGATGTGCTTTGATTTCAGTAAGAGAACCCAAAAGTGGGATTGCTGGGTTAAAAGGTATATGTACTTTTCACTGTAACTGAGTTTTCCAGATTTCTTTTGAAAGAATGTGAAGCAATTTTTGCTCTACCAGCAATAAAAGGAATCTTGGTGATGATGTGCAGTTGTGAGGAGTGGGGGCCTGGGTGGTACAGGGGAAAGAAAGGACCATAGTTTAGTTCCATTGTTGACTAGTTAAGTCTAAGAGGCCTGCTGGGCGTCTGCATGTTGATACCCAGCAGGCAGTGAGATGCTCAGCGCGGACAGGAAAGGATCTAAGTTTGAGTGAGGACATAGGAGTGGAATGGAATCGCTCTGGGGAAGAGGATGGAGCAGAGAAGGGAGGTGACTATAGATCCTAAGGCAGTTCCCCCATCACAGAGCTGCGTGGAAAAATTAGGAATTAGCGAAGGAGGTTAAGGATGCATCAAGAGGTAGCAGAGAAAGAAAGAGAGTGCGGGCTAAGGGAAATATGAGGAAGAGACAGTTTCGAGAAGCAGGGGGTGTACTATGTCACCAAATGCTGGGCGAGACCTCTAATCACAGTGACCTGGACGTTCTCTTCTTATACCTTAGAGTTGGGGCACAGAAATAGGAGTTCCAACTTCCTGGTTTTCTACAAAACTCATCTGTGTCAACTCTAATGAACAGAGTGATGCAGATAGATTAAATATTCTTCCTCCCAAAACCATTCCAAGGCATCACAGCTACTGGCAAAGCTACCAATGAGTTGGAACATGGACGTGTTTCGGTTTCATCTCATTTCCCCTCCCTCTGCCCTTCTTGTGAAAGAAGTGCTCGCAATCACAGAATAAAAGGCCCTAAGTCACTCACCGAACAGAAACACAGTTCCTAAATTATCAAAAGCCGATTACATCGGTGCTGACAGACACAGGCTATAATGCCGTGATCCTCCTCTCATCAGTTTCTCTCTCTGGACCGTGGAAACAGAGTCCTCACCTGCCTGGCATCCACAGTCCTCTTGGGGACAGGCTCTAAATATGTCCGTGCAGCACGTCGTGTAATGATCCACGTCATACACCTCCTGACATTGTCCTATGTTCACAGGGGGCACCCGGGACAGAAAGGGACTCTGACAAAAACAGGCACACTTATGTACACACTTAAAATATTTAACCTCCAGAGAACACGTACAACCCCCAACTTCCACCCCCTCATTTCCTGTATTAAGTGATGACCCATCCTGTTCATGGAGCCACCTATGAGAGGGACACTTCAGACAAGAACAGCCCTTTCATGATACGACGAGGCCCAATCCGTGCTGGTGCCACAAGAATGTGTGCAGAGGAAAGAGAGTTTTTCTACTCTGACCTCATGGAGTCAGGTGACACCGAGGTATCAAATGCTGCTCCAGACAGGTTTTCAGGAGGATGGTGTTTGCACAACAGTGATAAAGGCACCCCTGGGAATTGCAAATTCAATCTGACTTACAGCAGTCATGTTTGCCTCCGGAGACTGGGAGGATTTGAGCTGCAGGAGGAAAAAAAAAAAAAAGCCAACTCTTTGCAGAGCCTGGAAATGAGTGTGGATTGACAAAATGAAGCGGCACAGGAGACTGGCGGATCAATGGATAATTGCAGTCAGGCAGCCAGGGCTGGTCTAGCCCAGAGGAGGAAATATCATTTTGATTATGTTCAGGAAGATCTGTTTATGAGTATAGGTTTCCCGGCTGAGTCAGACTGAGTATTGTTCCGGGTTTAAAAAACAAAATTTGGATAAGAATAAACAAAGTTAGGGAAATTCTTTGATCTGGAGCATTTTCAATCTTTTCTGCTGGATGAAGAGTGGTCCTAAAGGAAAAGAAAGGCTTCCCATTCCTGTCACAGATCATTTCCACCTGCAACTTGGCAGAGGTTTTATCCCCTTTTCTGGCAAAGAAAGGCCAGGTTTCCTCCTCTTCACACACCCACCCCGTCATGCCTGAGTCTTCTTTTGCTCATGCTTTCTTGGGCCACATGGCTCACCCCAGGTGACAGAGGACACTGTCTTTGTAAGAATGAGGAAGTGAAAGGGCTGTGGCGCAGAGGCTGGTACATAATAAGAGTGGTGACGCTTTTGCATGAGGCAACCAGAAACTCATCAGACTTTGTGTTCAGACAGACCTGAGTTCAAATTCCTTTTCAGCCACTTTACAAGGTGCATGACCTTGAGTGAGTTATATAACCTTGTGTAAAATAGGGGACATCATACCCACGTCGTAAGATTGTGGTAAACATTAGAGAGAAAAAGAAATAAACGAATGAACCCACGCAGATATGTTTAACGTCCCTAGCACACAGTAGGCACCATCACAAGGTAATAATTACGCTGAGAATCTATATAATCCTATAAAAATGTGCCTGAGTTGCTGACTTCTGAGTAAGGAACTGGTTTTCTTTCATGTTAAATGCCAACAGCTTTACTCGAGAAATGTCTCGTCTCTACTGTTTTTCTCATAAAACCCATAGCTTTTTTCCCTATCAAGTCACCTGGAGGTTTTGCGGGGGTAGGAACCCCACTGGATCCAGTTTGGGTTTTAGTTCAATGGCACAATACGGTTAGAGGGAATTAATGGATAGGGAAGCCATTTCTACTTCCGTCTGTGGCCCAGGGAGTCCACATTATGACAGCTTGTCCCATTTGTCCCATAGGTCCTGCTGTGGGACCACAAATTCCCAGCCACCTCTCTCATGAAAACCCCTGCCTTTATATCCACCAGTCCGAGTCTCCACAACCAAGCTCTGCTCCCCCACTTAGAGCTGGCCTGGCAGAGAGTCCCAGTCAAGAAGGCTAGTTGTGATCAGAGGGCTGGAGTTAGGGGGTAGTACCCACGGAGACACTTGTGGAATGGTAAGAGCTAGAGGGGTGAGCCCAGGCCACCCTCTCCACACCCCACGAACATCTGTGTGGCACCTGGTCTGTGCCAGGCCCAGAGCTAGGCGTCAGAGACAGAGTGTGGAACAAGCCATAGTCCTTTAGTGTCTAGTAAGGGGTGTAGACATGTGAACTGCATTTATAACAGTGCCATTATTGCCCACGACTGGGGAAATAGAGGGTGCACAGAGATGAGGCCCCTAACCCCAAATGGGGAAAGTCACCAAGGCCTCCCCAAGGAAGTGAGATTGGAAACCAAGTAGGAATCAGCCAGGCAACGAAGGATGGGATGAAGATGAGGAAGGAAGAAGTTTCCTAACAGAGGGAGCAACATGTAGGGCGAGGGAGGGAGCTGGCAGGGGAGCCAATGCAGAGTCTGTCGCCAAGAGACAAAGGCTGGGGAAGCAGCGCAGACTGTAAGCAAATTATTTAACCCCTCAAAACATTTTTGTGTGGGCTTCCCCGGTGGCGCAGTGGTTGAGAGTCCGCCTGCCGATGCAGGGGATGCGGGTTCGTGCCCCGGTCCAGGAACATCCCACGTGCCGCGGAGCGGCTGGGTCCGTGAGCCATGGCCGCTGAGCCCGCGCGTCCGGAGCCTGTGCTCCGCAACGGGAGAGGCCACAGCAGTGAGAGGCCCGCATACTGCCACAAAAAAAAAACAAAAACAAAATTTTTGTGAAGGATATTATAATGTCCTCTTGGGATTACTGTGGTAGCAAAATAAAATAATATATTAAAAATCATCTAGCATCTGCCCTGATGCCAAGTTAAGCACTCAGTAAATGCTAGTTGTTATTAATATCCTGCTTCAGATGGCAGTATTGAGGCTGTGGAGGGAAGACGATTCGACCGAGTCTAGATCACAGGGGAAGCAGGAAGGGGAATAAGCACCATAGACCAGGTGATGCTGTAACTGCATCCGACCTTCCTGTGACTGCTCTTTAAGGTTGTTGGTTCAGGATATGCAGACAAGTACACATCAGCCCACTCGAAAGTCCAGGGATAAGACGCAGCCTCAAGTGAATGGATCAGCTTCTCAGTGCAGGGTGGGAGAGGGGCTTCTGTTCACATTCTGGGTGGGAAAATTCTTTGTTTTGCAGGACTGTCCCTCACACAGCAAGACATTTAGCATCTCTCGACGCATCCACTACAGTCCAGTAGTCCCCTCAGTCTCTGTGACAACACTTTTCTAAACACCCTCCACAGGTTAGACTGTCCACCATTGACAACCTGCTCATGAGTATTTTGAATTTGAAAGCATCTCTCAACCAAGGAAGACTGGAAACTCTTAGCCTAGAAAAGGTTTAGATCTAGAAAAGGGATTTAGAACTTCAGAGTAATAAGCTTGACTGAAGGTAAGTGCTTCAGAAGACATCCATGTTACAAATTAAATGGATAAATACACAGTTCTTCAAAGGAAAAACAAAATTAAATAAATGATATTCATGTAACTTGTACCTTTCTATCCTCTATTCACCTACAAAGAAGAAATAACCTAAGTAAGGATAGTAAGTTCTCTTTTCTGATGTAGAGTAGACCAATTCCATGTGTCTGGTGAGCACCCTCAGAGAAGAAAGCAGAAGTTGGCACAAATTATGTGAATGGAATAATTATAGTTGTCTTTCAGAATTGTTAGCAAATTAATTTCTCAGGCTATTTTAAAGAGTTATCCAGGCACTAGCTTCCGAGAAAACAAAACCTAGCATTCATTCCTTACCTCATCTCACAAAAATGAAACAAGGCTGATCAGATTTTATCTGTCTTTTTAGTGCTATTACTGGATGCTTTAAACTTCATTTCCCCGTGTGTCCATCTTGCTCCTCCCTACAAGGAAAGATAAAATACCACAGCATATGTCACTAAGGAGATAATCACTGAGAGTCTGGGCCAGGGGAGGGATCGGTAGATATGAAGTTCCATTCCAGAATCACTTTCTACTGTCCATTCTGGGTCCAAATCACTCTCTGCTCTGTTAGTCTGGGGTCCCGATACCACAACCCGGACAGCTTGAAGACGTGGAAATGATCTGTGCCCTTGGGGATACGGATTAACTCTGCCCCAAGGCCTGCGGCCACTGTCTGCCTCTCACACACTCTGCAGGCTCATGAAAGGCAGCCCCATACACTGTCTTCCCGTCAGTGGAGAGCAGCTCTGCCCGGCCAGCCTGGCTGCCCTATTTCAGCTCTGCCCCTTATCCTTTAGCTGAACAAATGAGGACGAGGCCCAGAGGGAAGACAATCAGTCCTTCTGTTCCTGAACTACTAGCCACGTGAGCTTTGCTGTTAAACAAGGTTGCTGTGTTTTACCTTCAGGGCAGAGAAACAATGCACATTCTCAAAAGGATTTTTGAGATATTTGGGGTAAACAAGACTGCCAGAGGTCTATTGAAAATCCACACTGATGAACATACAGAAAGAATTAAGTATGGTTACCTAGCCATAAAACCTACTGTTGGTCCGTTGGGGTTATCATTAAGGAAAGAATGCCAAGAGAGAGATGTTTAGGGAAATGTGTGACAGTAAGCAGTGTGTGCACCACGGCTGTGACCTCAAGCCAAATCTCCACAGTTTGCTTTTTTTCTTTTCTCTCTTGGAAAAGTGAAAAAAAAAAACAAAACTGGTAATAATTTTCTCACCACTAATTTTTAATGTGAAATACAGAATAAAGTCTAAGTCAGATCAATCAAATTTTTAAAAGGCAATGGTAGATCACTGAAAATGTTTCCATGGAATAAAACAAATCTAACAGAAGAGAATGGTAGCAGCAAGTCCTGTAAGATTTCCCAAACTTGTATTATTTTCTCATTCAAAAGATAAGGCAGAATAAGACTTGACATAAATTCTTGACAAGGGTGCCAAAATAATGGCATGGGGAAAGAATGGTCTTTTCAACAAATGGTGCATATCCATTGTTAAAAAATGAAGCTGGACTCCTTCCTTACACCGTAGATAAAAATTAACTCTAAATGGATCACAGACTTAAATGTAAAAACTAAAACTATTAAAACTCATAGAAGAAAACATAGGGGTTAATCTTCACGACCTTGGGTTAAGCAACATCTTCTCAGATACAATATCCCAAGGAACAAAAGTAAAAATAGATAAATTAGGCTTCATCAAAATTTTAAAAAAATTGTGCTTCAAAGGACACTGTCAAGAAAGTGAAAAAATGGGCTTCCCTGGTGGCGCAGTGGTTGAGAGTCTGCCTGCCAATGCAGGGGACATGGGTTCAAGCCCTGGTCTGGGAAGATCCCACGTGCCACGGAGCAGCTGGGCCCGTGAGCTACAAATACTGAGCTCTGCGCGTATGGAGCCTGTGCTCTGCAGCAAGAGAGGCCGCGACAGTGAGAGGCCCGCGCACCGCGATGAAGAGTGGCCCCCGCTTGCCACAACTAGAGAAAGCCCTCGCACAGAAACGAAGACCCAACACAGCCAAAAATAAATAAATGAATAAATAAATTTAAAAAAAAAAAAAAAAAAAAGAAAGTGAAAAAATGAACCACAGAATGGGAGAAGATATTTGCAAAGTACAAATCTGATAAAGGATTTGCATCCATGATATATAAAGAACTTGTACAACTCAACAATAAAAAGACAAATAACCCCATTTTAAAACAGGCATAGGATTTAAATAGGCAGTTCTCCGAAGAAGATTTACAAATGGCAGTAAGGACATGAAAAAATTCTCACCATTATTAGCTATTAGAAAAATACAAATCAAAACCACAACAAGTTGTGATGAATTGGGCTATTGGGACTCACATGTATACACTGATGTGTATAAAATTGATGACTAATAAGAACCAGCTGTATAAAAAAAAATGTGCCTTCTTGATAAAATGTTTAAAATAAGTCAAAAAAAAAAAAGTTGAATACATTAGAAGCAGAGAGTAGAACCGTGGTTACCAGGGGTGGGAAGGTAGGGGAAACAGGGGAGATGTTGGTTAAATGGTACGAAGTTGCAGTTATGTAAGATGAATAAGTCTAGAGATTTAATGTACAACATGATGACTACAGTTAATAATACTGTATTGTATACTAGAAATCTGCTAGGAGAGTAGACTTCAGGTGCGTTCACCATATACAGTACAAAAAAAATGGAACATAGGCAGAACACTCTATGACATAAGTCACAGCAAGATCCTTTTTGACCCACTCATAGAGAAACGGAAATAAAAACAAAATAAACAAATGGGACCTAATGAAACTTCAAAGCTCTTGCACAGCAAAGGAAACCATAAACAAGACCAAAAGACAACCCTCAGAATGAGAGAAAATATTTGCAAATGAAGCAACTGACAAAGGATTAATCTCCAAAATTTACAAGCAGCTCATGCAGCTCAATAACAAAAAAACAAACAACCCAATCCAAAAATGGGCAGAAGACCTAAATAGACACTTCTCCAAAGAAGATATACAGATTGCCAACAAACACATGAAAGAATGCTCAACATCATTAATCATTAGAGAAATGCAAATCAAAACTACAATGAGATATCATCTCACACCAGTCAGAATGGCCATCATCAAAAAATCTAGAAACAATAAATGCTGGAGAGGGTGTGGAGAAAAGGGGACCCTCTTGCACTGCTGGTGGGAATGCAAATTGATACAGCCACTATGGAGAACAGTATGAAGGTTCCTTAAAAAACTACAAATAGAACTACCATATGACCCAGCAATCTCACTACTGGGCATATACCCTGAGAAAACCATAATTCAAAAAGAGTCATGTACCACAATGTTCATTGCAGCTCTATTTACAGTAGCCAGGACATGGAAGCAACCTAAGTGTCCAGCAGCAGATGAATGGATAAAGAAGATGTGGCACATATGTACAATGGAATATTACTCAGCCATAAAAAGAAACGAAATTGAGTTATTTGTAGTGAGGTGGATGGACCTAGAGTCTGTCATACAGAGTGAAGTAAGTCAGAAAGAGAAAAACAAATACCGTATGCTAACACATTAAAAAAAAAAAAAAAGGGTCATGAAGAACCTAGGGGTAAGATAGGAATAAAGACACAGACCTACTAGAGAATGGACTTGAGGATATGGGGAGGGGGAAGGGTAAGCTGGGATAAAGTGAGAGAGTGGCATGGACATATATACACTACCAAACGTAAAATAGATAGCTAGTGGGAAGCAGCCGCATAGCACAGGGAGATCAGCTCGGTGCTTTGTGACCACCTAGAGGGGTGGGATAGGGAGGGTAGGAGGGAGGGAGATGCAAGAGGGAAGAGATATGGGGATATATGTATATGTATAACTGATTCACTTTGTTATAAAGCAGAAACTAACACACCATTGTAAAGCAATTATACTCCAATAAAGATGTTAAAAAATAAAATAAAAATAAATAAATAAAATGGTAACTTTGTGAAGAGATGAATATGTTAATTAGCTTGACTATTGTAATAATTTCACTATGTACATGCATATCAAAACATGTTGTACATCTTAAATATATCTATTTTTATTTTTAAAAAGTAAGTAAAAGTAAAGTTTTTACTTTAAAAAAAACCCAACAAAACACAAGATACCACTTCACACCCACTCGGATGGGTATAATAAAAAACACAAATAATGAAAAGTATTGTCAAGGATGTGGAGAAATTGGGACCCTTGTACAGTGATGGTAGGGATGTAAAATAGTAGAGGTGCTGTGGGAAACAAAATGTTAAACAGAGTTACCACATGATCTATCAATTCCATTCATAGGTATAGACCCAAGGGAAATGAAAACACATGTCCACACAAAAATCTGTACACAACTGTTCATAGCAGCATTGTTCATAAAAGCCCGAAAGTGGAAACAACCCAAATGTCCATCAGCTGAGAAATGGATAAATAAAATGCAGCATATTCATTCAATGGAATATTATTACTCAACCATAGAAAGGAAGTAAGTACTGATTTCACAAATGGGAAAATTTAAGTTTAGAGAGATTGCGTCCCTTATCCAAAGTCACTCAACCTTCAAGGGGCTGAGTTAGCTTTAGGTCACGGGTGTGTCTCCAAAGTGGATGCTCTTAAGCAGCCGGCTTCTTATTCCCTATAGGAAAGTTACCATAGATTGCTTTTTTTGAAGACTCGCTCTATGCCAGGTACTATGTATACATAATCTCACTGCTCTTCACCACACCTCTGCTAGGTCAGTATTATTATTTCTGTCTCTACAGCAGAGAAATCATGCAAAGGAGGAGTTAAAGGCCTTGCCCAGGTCATAATGCTGGAAATTGGGTGGAGCTGCGATTTGAACCCAGGTCCATTCACTCCCAGAATCACCATTCTTTCTGCTAAGTCTTGCTGTCCCTGTCATCAGGTTCCCGAGATGATTCTCTGATGTGTCTCTGGGGTCTGACCTGTTCCTTCCTTTCCCACAGACACAATGCTGGCCTGATGCTCAGATAGATAACTCATGCCAGGATTTCTCCATGAATTTCTGGTTGGACTCATTTCCATGAGCTTCACCCTCTTTCCAATCCACTTTTCAATCACCAGCCTCCTCTTTCTAACAGGCCACTTCTATTTATTTATTCTATTTCTCCATCACCTAAGAACATGCGATGCCTATGGAACCAAATCCAAATTCCTCAGCTTGGAATGTGTGGGTCCCCATACTAAATCTGGATGTACACTAGAATCTTCGGGAGCTTTGCAAAATCCTGTTGCTCAGGACACACTCCACACCAATTAAGTCAGAACTCCTGGGCATGGGATCCAGGCATCAATATTTTAAAAATCTCCCTAGGCGATTCCAATGTGCAGTCAAGATTGAGAAGCACGGAAACAAACCAACTGACTCCCAGTTTAAGCCTGCCTCCTAATTGCTAGGCTAATCTCTTTTTTGTCTTTCATATCTACCACCTTTGCTCCCACAGTCCTACTCATTGGCTCAGGGCGAATGCCTTCTCCTCCCTTCTCTGATAATTCAAGACTTCACCTGTCAGACCTCGGCCCATCTCCACCCACTCCAGGAAGACTTCCTTGAATATACTGACCTCTGAACAAACCCTGTATCTAAATATGCACTTACGGTCCAGGTAATTGAATTGAAAACATGATAATACAATCCTTTTCTTGCTCTCTAACTGCTTTACAAGTATGAGTCTATAGTCACTCCAATTGTGTAAAATATTAGTGCCAAGTTCTTTCCGTGTGTGCTTTGTTATTCCGTGGATGTTCCCTTTTCCGCTCTCAGTACCCTGCATCCTTGGAGACCTAACTTGTGCATTTATTCCCTCCCTCTAAAGTTTTATCTACCCACCCAGTCCTGTTGCCCCGACTTCAATGCTACTGATCTTCATTCCTTCAACAGACCTGGCATTTTCACTCCTCTGTGCTCTTGGCTTTGCCAAGAATTCCTTACCCTCCAACCTGGCAAGATTCTTCGTTCATTTTCAAGGCTTTCTTCCCTCTCCACTTGTCTAGGAGTCTTCCCTTGTCAGACAGAATTAATGGTACCTTATTTATTGGTGCTTTACAACACCGTTCCTGCTGCACTTTGTTTATACCAGTCATTGGCACTTATCACAGTGTATTATAGTTCATAGGCTGCTGCAGATTTTAAATAAGAAAGCACGGCAAATGTGCATGTAACAAAAGAGTGGATTGTTCCAACATAAAACCAAACTTCTGATGCTGTATTTTCCTTATAAGCCTGACAATAAAGTGCTGTTGACTTGAAAGACCATTTTCACGGCTCATAACATCACTGGGATAGGGGTAGTGGGTGGCCTTTGGAAGGCCCTGGCCCAGGACACCTGGTATTTTGTGCGCATATCCTGTGTGTAGGTGTGAGCTGTCTTCCTTTCAATAGAAGCAGCAAAGAAAGGGAGTGGTGGGGAGGTAAGATGTGCAAAACGTGTCCCTCTCTTTGAAGTCCAGCACTGATCGGAGATAAAAAGCAAGCTTGAAAGCGTGATGCCTTAAGCAGGCCCACACAGTAATAGGTTTTTTTTAAGTTCAGATTCAAATAATCTTGCAATAATCCATGTTAAAAAGTCACCAAGAGAAACTGTCACAAATAAGAATTCCAGACCCAGGAGGATCTTATCAATAAGGGACTCCAAATCCCTCCTCTGAGAAACACTCTTTTTGTAGAGGACTAAGAAGTTAATTACACATTTCAAAATCCAACTGTGGCAGGGTTGCTGCTATAAGCTGAGTTTTTTAATTTTGAAAATGCCATTTTCCCATCTCCATACTAATCCATTATAACAAGATAATAGGTAGAGAGCATCACGAATTCAACAGTAAATAAAACGGTGCCCAACCAATCATGCTTTTGTAACTGAAACTTGTTTTACAGTTTCTTATTCTAAAGTCCCCTTGAAAGACTCCAGATTGAACTCTGAGTTCCTCTCAAGTTCTCTCTTCAGCACTGATGAACTAACATGCAGATTTTAGAAGAGATCTCAGATCACATTCCCATCTCAGCACGATGACTTTCCCCTACTTCAGCCAAAGTTCATTCAAACCCAGGTTTTGTCTAAACAATAACTCACACTGTGTGATGTCATGACTTGTCTACAATATTTCTTCGGCTCTAATCAAGTTATCCCCGGGCTCACACGTCTTCAGTGATAAAGAGGCATGCATATGAATTGAGGCAGAGTTCCACTGAAGTAGACTGGGAAGATGAGAAAAGGTGCAGGAAAAGGATTCCTGGGAGAGGTGGAATTCGGAATTTTTTTTTTTTTTTAATGAATGTCTTTTGGATATCTGGAGAAGAGAAAGTAATTCTGGATAATAAGGATGGAACAAATAAAGGCTCAGGGACAGGTAGAAAGGAAACTGTCACTGGCAATATGACAGGTACAGCTGCTTGTCTTCTGTTATAGGCTGAATTCCGTCCCCCTCAAAATGCATACATTGAAGCTCTAACCCTTCCAGTACCTCAGAATATGAGTGTATTTGAAGATAGGGCCTTAAAGAGCTGATCAAGTTAAATGAGGCCATTAGGATGGGCTCTAATTCAACCTGACTCATGTCCTTATACAAAGAGGAGATCTGTACACACTGGGAGGCACCAGAGAGAGGAAAGACCACGTGAGCCCAGAGTAAGGAGATAGCCAACCACAAGCCAAGGAGAGGGGCCTCAGAAGAAACCAATCCTGTCAGCACATCGATCATGAACTTTCAGCCTCCACAACGGTGAGAAAGTAAGTTTGTGCTGTTTAAGCCAGCCAGTGTTGGTATTTTGTGATGGCAGCCTGAGCAAGCTAACCAGCCACTCCTCTCCTCCCATCTTCTACCTGGCAGAGCTCACCTCCAGCATAGGGTCTCCCAACTGCCCTTGGTGCTAAACCATGGACAACTGCACCCATCCTGGCGCAAAAGGGAAAGTCTACTGAGGGACTCTGGGAAAACTCTTCTTCTATCATGAACAAGGAGAGACAGGTGGGGGAAAAGTCCTGCCCAGGACACTGTTCTTCAATGACATAAGCCTTGGAGTTGTGGTGGCCATCTAGTACCATGAGATGAACATGAGAAAGTTACAGAGAGATTCTGTACCACCCTTGGCAATCAACTCTTTAACTGCCTTCCTTAGTTTTCCTGTCATGTGAGACAATGACTGCTACTGTCTAAGCCCATTTTCATTGGATTTATTACTTGCTGGGTCCAGGGAGGAGAATGACCTGGCTAATGTAAGAGATCACATTAGTGAAACCAAGTAGACCAAGGTTTTGGAAAAAGGCCTCTGAAGGTTTTAGAGAAAGTAAAATAGAAATGTGGGGAAGAGAAAGAAGAATTAGAAATAAATTCTGAGTCTCTAGACTGGGAGCCTGTGAGAACGGGACTACCTATAAGGAGTATGGGTTACCTTCTCCTCTGGGAGAACTTGCTAGTTTTCTAGCCCATCTCTCTGAGTATGTGGATCAGTGAGAGGTCAGCTGGATTGGATAACAAAGCACTAAAAGTGCTGAGAGTGAACCCGGGTCTGGGGTAGGAACTGAAAAGAGATTTGGAAGGGAATCCTGTCAGTGGGCCAAGTGGATGCTAATGCCTGCCGTTAAAGTAGGTATACCCAATGCTCACATCAGACCTCAAAGCACAGAAACCCGTGCTTGAAGCATAGTCCCACAAACTCCTGCTATCTGTTGCCAGTTTTACAATAATTCAAGTAAAATTCTTTTGAGCTGTAAAAACCTTGTGAACTGTGAGTCTCTACAGGCTCTGCAGTGAGAGTCTGGGGGACCTGATGCCTGGACCTAAATCTACCACTAACCAAATGAACTCAGACAGGTCACAACTTCTCTGGATCTCAATGGCTTCAGCAACAGAACAAGGGGGTTTGATGAGAACAGTGGTCATTTTTTTGGCAGTGGAACTCTTATTTGACATAAATCATATTCAAACCCCCAATATCTCTACTACTCATAATTCACAATAATTGCATACTTAACCTCTGCCAGGCTTTGTACTAAGCACTCCAGGTAGATGACCTCATTTTTAAAAATTTATTAATTTAATTGGAGTAGAGCTGCTTTACAATGTTGTGTTAGTTTCTGCTGTACAGCAAAGTGAATCAGCTACATGTATACATATATCCCCTCTTTTTTGGATTTCCTTCCCATTTAGGTCACCAGACAGCATTGAGTAGAGTTCCCTGTGCTATACAGTAGGTTCTCTATTTTTACATACATAGTTATCTATTTTATACATAGTAGCGTATGTATGTCAATCCCAATCTCCCAATTCATCCCACCCACCCCCACCTTGGTATCCATATGTTTGTTCTCTATGTCTGTGTCAGACGACCTCATTTAAATTCTCACTCTTAACAGTATAAAATAGGAGATGTAATTATCATTCCTGTTTTATGAATGAGGAAACTGAGGCACAGAGAAGTTAAGAAACTTGCCCAAGATCACACAGCTAGTAAAGAGCAGGGAGTCTGACTCTCCGGTCTTGGTTCTTAACCCCCAGGCTAAATGGAAGTCCTCTTTTGGTGTGTGTGTGTGTGTGTGTGTGTGTGTGTGTGTGTGTGTGTGTGTGTGTGTGTGTTTATGCTATTGGGGAAGGGGGGCATGTAAGATTCTTAATACAATAGAGTGCAGAAGACTTGGCTTTTTCACTAGTCCCTGAGGTAGCTCTATGGCACCCTCCAGAGAACTGAGGAATCATAGAATAAAAACCCTCCAAACCATATGATCTTCAAAGCAATAATGTATTAAACTAACACAGTAGGCAGATGAAGGTTATCTGAATGGGTTTTGTGGGGCAAGGGGAGATGTGATACAACTGGAAAATAAAGCAGCAAATTATCCCATTGTTTTGATTTGTTTTTAGTTACAGTTTTGAATAAATTTCAATTCACATCAATAATCATATGAAGATCAGACACTCATACAAAAAAGAGCAAGGGCTGTAAAAATCTTGAGAACCACTGATTAGACAGCTCTTCAGATCTATGAATTTTAATTTCCCTGGTTCTGCCATCTGCTTAGTTTCTGCTCATTCTCACCACTCCTTGTTCAACTTCCTAATCCTGTGTCAGGTAAGGCGGGTCACACACCCTAATTAAGATGGGCACCCATGTGACAGGCCAATCACTGGCTCCCTGGGTGGGATAATAATTATAACAGCTAACATCTATTGTATCCTTAATACGTGCCAGAAATCACAATAAAGATTTGTATGTACGTCAACTGGTTTAATCTTCACACGATTCCAAGTATCTATTATGTGCTAAGCAGAATCTCTTCCAGAGGCCTTTTCTAATCTCCTGGCTCAAGAGAAGTGGCCCTTCTGTGAGCTCTCATTACACCTGGCACACAACTCTAACAAAGCACATAGCTAATCATATCAATTCACCCGACTCACAACTGCCTTCCTGAATAGAGTATAAGTTCCTGGAGGGAAGAAACTTTGTCTTATACATTCTGTGTCTCTAACACTAGGCACAGAGATTGGCATACAGTAGGCACTCGAGACATGTTTGCTCAACACTGGCAGACACTTTCACTGAGCTACCGCAAATGCTTTCCTAGCCCATCCCTCCTTGGTTACCTCCATTCTGGAGACTGGAAAAACTAGGTAACTTAACTAGTTTTTCAGGAAGATTTTGGGAAAGGTATTTCTCTTCCCAGCACTATAAAAGCATCTGACAAGAAAGCTTGTGCGGATAGATGCTTAGAGCTACTGCAGCCATTCTGTGATAATGAGGGAAAGACCAAGAGAATCACAGGAACCCAGAACCAGATCCTTGATGTCTTTGAGCTACTGAACCTTTGCCACAATCATCTCCCTCCAAGACTACCTGTTGTGTTAGAAAACTAAACTCTGTTTGTTAAAAACACTGAGAGTTTCTGTTACTTCAAGCTTAAAGCATTTCTTTTTCTTTCTTTTTTTTTTTTTTTTTTGCGGTACATGGGCCTCTCACTGCTGTGGCCTCTCCTGTTGCCGGACACGCAGGCCCAGCAGCCACGGCTCACGGGCTCAGCCGCTCCGCAGCATGTGGGATCTTCCTGGAGCGGGGCATGAACCCATGTTCCCTGCATCGGCAGGTGGACTCCCAACCACTGTGCCACCAGGGAAGACCAAGCATTTCTTTTTATACAGGAACATTTTGAAATTAAGAAAAACTGGTCCCTAACCTTAAAAGAGACACCTTAAAAAAAGGGTCACCAGAGTAAATACAGGACACCAGATTAAATATAGGACTTATTAAAAACAATGCACAATTCTTCAGTATAAGTATGTCCATTCAATTTGGGGACATATTTATATTAAAAATACTTGCGGTTTATTAGAAATTCAAATTTACCCGGGTGTCCTGTATTTTTATTTGCTGTATCTGGCAGCTCTTTGTAGATAGTAGTAAACAGCTTATAAGAGTAGCAGAAGAGATGCTTAAATCAGGGCATCTGATTTAGCAAACAAAACCACTCCCAGGATAACACCAATAGTAACAATGTACATTACATGACCTTTTACAGTTTTCAGAGAACTTTCATAGACGTGACTCATTCAGTAACTAGCTGCTGTTTACATTTTATAAAAAGACTCTACCCTAGTGGGTTATTTGCCCAAAGTGGTACAGTTGGTAAGTAAAGGAGTAGAGATCTGAACTTGTATCTCCAGATTTCTGGTTCCATGCTGTTTCTTTATACTTGAGGTTCTCAAACTTTAACATGCATCAGAATCACCTGGAGGGCTTGTTAAAATACTGATTGCTGGATCTTCACCTAGTAGCAGGTCTGGGGTAGGGCCAAGAACTTGCATTTCTAACAAGGTTCCAGTGACGCTGATGCTGCTAGTACTGGGAACACACTTTGGAAACCACTGCTTTATACTATACCAAGGCAGCTCTTTTCTAATAGGACAGAATCAACAATCATCTATCCTGTTTCCAAGAAGATAAAAAAACCTAGAAGGCATATCAAAGCCAAATGATAACACATTAATTGCAAAGGCCCTCTTCTTCTTTGACTTAATATCACCTGGAGCTTGCAAGTTAAATGCATATGTGGGGAAGCACGTGAAAATGAATGTGATGCCTTACATTCCACTCTCTTGAACACTGGTTTTTATTCATGTGTATACATGCTGCCCAAACAAGCTGGAGGTCTCACTCAAGCATGGGAGGTGGGAGTGGGGATTGAGTGTATGTGTGTGTGCCTCTTGTCTCTGTGTGCCGCATTTTTGGAGGACAGGTTGCAAGAAGATTAAGGGTCGCTACAAAACCGCTCAGGGGCCTGGAAGTGAAAATCCCTGGTGTCCTCAACCTTAAAATCACGTGTGGGTCAGGGCATGAAACTTGACCCTTTGCATGATAAACCAAGAGATGTCCTTCCTTTATCCAGAGTTGATTACACTCTCCCTCTTTGTTTTCTCCTTTCCTTGTCTCCTTCATACTCCCACAGCAGCCACCTACCAGACAGGAAGATAAAACCGAAATGGAGAAGTGCAGCCAACTGTAAAGCAGTCGAGTGTGGCTGCCAAACCACAGTCAAGAGGGGATGAGAAGGGGTGACGTGGAAGAGAAGAAAGAGAGCTCTTTATCCTCTGAGTCTCTGAGTGGTAATTTCACTGTCTATGTATACAGTAGCCGAGAGCACTGAAAACAAATACAATCATACTACAAACACAGTTCATATTCTTGGAGCCTCCCTCCATGGGAGTCTTCTGGGGACCTGCAACACTCTCCAGCCAACCCTGGACCCTCGGGTTGGTAAACCAGGACCCGTCACTGCATTCCAGGTCAGTGACCATCTCTTGTCTGTCCAGATAGTTTCTTCAGCCATGAGACAATGAAGACTAATCAGTGTCATTTATTAATTTTCCAAAAATTAGTGATGTATAAAACTACAAAGAATAATGTAACAACAAACCCTCACAGTCCTACTATCCAGATTTAGTAACTGTTACATTTGGTTGTATCTCTTCCAGGTTTTAATATTTTGTTTTTATGGAATTACATGACAGATATAGTCCAAGAGCTTTAGCCCTGTCCTTTTTCCATTACCCTTTCAGGCAACAAATATCGTGAGTTTTGATTCCTTTTATTTTGTTAAAAATTTGCATATATAAACATGGATTATAAGACAACCCATAATATTATTATATTTTTGTTTTTATTAAGAATATATTATTGTTTATTATTTTCATATATTTAATAATATAACTTTTTTTTGTTTATATAAGTGATTCATATTGAGTGTTTTGTCCTCCTCCTTGTTTTCACACCACATAAAGTTCTTGAGCTCTAACCAGTTGATTTAGATGATCATTTTTACCTGTTCATTATATTTGCCCATGTATTTCTCTATAGTGGGCTGTGAATTGTTTCCAACTTTGTTTAATCTTACAAGCAATGCTGCAGTGCCCACCCTATTACATGACCCTGTGCATACACCAGAGTTTCTGTTGGATATATACACAGAAGTGGAATTATTGAGACCTAGGTATTATATCTTGAATTTTACTAGATGCTGTCAATATAGCTTGAAAGTGGGTGTATCACGCTGTATTCCCAAGACTAAGGAGGGAGGATACCGTTTCTCCCACACGCTGACAACTGTCGAAATTGTCAGACTTGTTAGTTTTTGCTAATGTCAGTGTGCAATGAAAGGTGTCTGCCTCATGCTTGTTTTGATTCACATTTCCTTGTAACGGATTGAGTTTTTTTTTTCTGATTCAATTTCCTTCTCTGTGACTTGTCTGTTTACATCCATTGCCCATTTTTCTATTACTTGTCTTTTGTCTACTGATTTGTAGGAATTCTTTTTTACACATTCAGAACAATAGTAATTTGCATATTATATATAAATATTGCAAGTATCTTCTTCCTGTCCTTGGCTTATATTTTAACATTGTTTATGAGTAAATTATTTGATGAAGAAGCCAAAAGGAGCGATCACAGGTTGTGGACTTGGCACTGTCACATACAATCCTTCAGTGGGCTGGGCGATAAAGAAACTGAGACTCTAAAGCAGAGCTATAACTGGAGGAATCAACATTCAAAGCCATGTCTAAAAGCCACAGATTCAGTGCTCACTCCGTCACAAACCAACATGCTTGCTCATGTGTTCCCTCTTGCAGAAACATTGTAAAATAAAGCCTTATCATGGTTAAAGTGTGCAATGAGACAATTTATGGTATCAGAAGTATTTGGGGACACTTGTTAAAAGGTCAGAGATTTTTCTTCTGTAGGACTGGGGTGAGTCCCAGAAATATATACTGCAAATAAGCTCCAGGAGACAAAGATATAGCAGATCAGCGGGCCAGACTTTGAGGACACTCTTGACAGAGTTGAGAAATCAAAGCACTTAGTGAAGCTGGTGGGGGCCCTTGGGAGGTCTGGGCCTCCAGCCACCTGTGTGAGTATTTGATGTGCCTCTCTCCTGTGGGTTTATAGCCTCTGCAAGGACAGGGACTTTCCTCTTCTGTTTTCTCCCAGCATCTAGCATCATGCCTGTCTCAATAAATAATTGTGGAATGAAGAAACGTTCCACGTATCACAGTTAGTAGGTAACCACTCATGTCTAAGAAGAGTCTTAGGAAAGCCTGTACTTAGCCTCAAACTCTAAACTTTCCTCTCCTGCTGAAAGGGAGGTAGGCAACAATAATTCATTCTATATGCTAAGTGTTCTTGACCTCAGTTAATTCACATTATTGACCCTCTGCCCTGACAGTTGTCATCTGAAAGTACATATTACGAAAATAAACATTCCTAATTATGTGTGTCTATAAAATGACAGTCAATTGAGTGGAGAAGGAAATCTGTCTAAACCCTTTACTGTGTGAAAATCAAACACACAGGCATTTCTTTGGAAGCTGATGCTCAAAAAGTACTTGTTAGGATACCTGCAATACCTTCTCTTTTCACCTTGTCCCAGTGCCACAAGACAGAGCAAGTTCCTAAGTCCTATGCCTCATGCCGTCTCTGTGAAGCAAGTATGATTCATCGGGCCTAACCTTTTAGTCCCGACAATTGCCTGCATCCGGTTTAGACCATCTCTGTCTTTGATCAAAACTGTCAGCATTTTCTTTCCTCTATACTTTAGTCATACGCTATTGAGATGATCATTGGATCTTCTCTCCAAAGCAGGCCAGTTAATGACATCTTCCAGCTAGGCAAGAATTTTCCCTGTTAGATCTGGGTGTGATGCAATGGTTCAGAGATGTTTAGCAGGGAAGAAACAAGGTAAGCATTTCTGAGAGCTTTGTCACTTCCACCTATTTCTGATTCCTCAAAGGGACAGGTATCTCTGAATAGTCTCAAAAGATGTAATGAAAAGAGGCCCTGAGAAGTACATCTGAGCAACAGGTATGACACAGCCACTGGGGAATGTGGTTTAGGGAGGTTCTTATTTCTCTTAGATGTTTCTATTTTTAGAAGTAACATTAAAACTTTTATAAGAAATACAAAGATGTTAAAACTCCTTATATGTTTAATCAATAAACCCGTGGAGATGTTACTGTTTGAAGATAGAGACCATGAATTTGTCTTCTCTTAGAGCTAGGGGAGATGATAGTCTTATAGTCTTATACCAAAGACTGTGGTGAGACTGACACACAGTTGACATAGAACAGAGGTGGGTAGAGTATCTTCTCTGGAGGAGAGTCTGGAATTCATTCTATCTACCTCCCCCAGGCCAACAGCCAAGCTCAACTCTATTCTGATCTTCAGAGCAATTGCCTTCTCTTCACTTCTTCCCTGGAAGAACCAGACCGAAGGTGGATCTATACAGAACTGTTGTCTGGGCCTTCACACACCATGCGTGGTGCCAGGGTGGGAGGCACTCACAAACACAATGCATAGGGAGTATAGGAATTTGTCAGCTGGTTTTGTCAACTGACAGAGTTTTCATAGCTTGGATGAATCGAATCCAAGGGGTTTTTTGCCTATAAACTTATATATAGCCTCTGAAGATATTTTAAGCTATATAGTTCTGACGAATTAGCACTTGACTCCTAAAAACATTTTTTTCCTATGGGCCTAATATTGTGTGATAATTATTTTCTGATCTTTTTAAAGCTCTTGGCTTTGGAAACGGGAAGTGGGAAAATAAACCAGAAAATCAAAACATTCTGATTTAAGGCAAAATCTGAGCGGCGGTAGTTCTGGCACAATGTATTTTCTGATCCTGACATCACAAACAATATCAGTCCCACAACAGCTGTGAAGAAAGTAAAGACTAGATTTAAAACAAAGTGTCTGTGGGAGAAAAAAAAAAATCTTATCCCAATTATTTCCTTAACCTTTTATAAATTGGTGTTTGAGAAGAAGCAGCAAAATGGAAGAGTAGCTCTTGGTCTTCTTATGAAAGTTTGATTCATACGCCTCATATCTCAAATGCTCCAAGCTCTGCAAGCCTCATTCCCATGGTTCAATCTTTCCCACCCATTTGCTTCTCCTCTCTTCCCATGAGTACAGGTATATGAGTAGGTTCGTGTGTGTATGTGTGTGTGTACTTTGCTCTTGCATCTTGTTTCAATGCTCCAGAAGCCAAGACATGGTGGAAACCCTTCTGGGACCAGTAGCTTTCTCATCTCCCTGGCCACCCTTCATGCCCCTCCATGAGACATGAGCTCATGATCACCTGCCATTTCTTCAGTGCCTTCTATGTCCCAGACACTGGCACCTTTACATTTATCTCATTTAATCATCAAAATAGGCCTGTGGTGTACAGACTACATCTCCAATATACAGCTGAACAACCGGAGGCTCGGAGTACAGGAGTCACACAGCTGGGGAGCTGTGATTTCAAGATTCAGACTCAAGTCTCACTGATTCCAAAGCACAAAATTTTTCCTCTACATCATGCCTTCAGGAATAGACAAAGGCCTGAGAGTGTAATGAATCTAAGGCACATTTCATCTAATTTTTTTCAAGAAATAAACCCTAATGGCAGAGAAGAGGGAAGGTATGTGGATAAGTGGGTGTGAGCACATGTTGGAGGGAAGGAGATACAGTGTGCTTCTGAGGATGTTAGTCTGAAGCATTCGGCTGCGTGCACGTAATTTCTTTGAAGTCTTTTATTTACCTAAAAAATTCACTCTAATTTTGCATTCTATTCCATAATGTATTCATACTTGCTGTAATGTTAAAGAAAGGGGTTTAAAAAACTTGCTGTTGGCTAAATGAATGCTCTAGGAAGATGTACCATATTTATCTTGCAGGTCTATGGATCCCAGGCACCTTGCCATTGCCCTTGGAATTACTGGAACCCAGGGTAAAAAAATAGAAAAAATAAATCCATTTCCACTACTGAAAATACAACTGAGAGGTCCCTTCCTTCCGGAGAGTGCGCCAATAGCGTATTATTTGCACCTAAAAAGCAGCAGGTTACAACTAGTGATCACAAGGTGGATTTCGAATGCTTAGAAGAGGAGTTCGAGGATGCTGATACATAAGAACAATAAAGAGCAATTTTTGATAACTGGGAATTATTTCTGCCACCTAAACCAACCAGTTTTTAAAAATCTAGCACAGGGAATCAGTTAAATGCCAAATTCCTATCAGGTCACAAGTAATTATGAGAAACAGAGGCAACATGATACAGTGAGAAGAGCTTTGGACTGAGACTCGACATGGGTTCTAGATTCAGCTCTGCTATCCACAAGTCTCGACAAGATAGGTGCTTAATCCCTGTGTTTGCATCTGCCAAATAGAGTGTCTGGTAGTGGGCTCAGTGATTTCTGATATTCTATCCATGAACACTCTATGAATCTATGGCATCTGTCTAATGAAGAGTGAACAGTGAGTAGAATATAGGCATTGGGATCAGATAGATCAGACCTGAATCCCAGCGGAGGCATTTAACAGCTTTGGGAGCTTCTACTTTTCTATGTGTGAAATGAGACGTAACTCATAGGGTCATTGAGAAGGTCAAACGAGAAAACATTTGTAAAAACCTACCATGGCGTTAAGAGAGATAGTTGGCACTCAGTACTGTTAGCTATTATTTTGATGATATTTGTTACATAGATAAAAAAGAGATGGAGGAGAAGCACTCTGCTTGTTCTGCCAGAGTTACCAGTTTCATTACCAATTTAAGTGTTACGTCCTGCTTTGTATTAGATACTCTTGTCACTCTCAGCACCGTGTAACTTTTCTTCATGGCATTTACCACAAATTATAATTATGTACTTATTTTTGTGATTCTAGGATTATTTATTTGAAATCTTGCTTCTCATGAGGGCAGAGACCACATCAGTTTTGCTCACATCTATATTCCCAGAATCCAGCGTAGTGCCTGAGACGAAGTAAGTACCCAATAATTATCTGCCAAATGGATGAATGAATGAGTGCATGAATGAATAGTCCTACGAAATCTTTGTCCTTATCTCACCTAATCTACAGACATCATGAGGAAACTTACTTGTTCAGTTCCACCTGTATTATTGAATCTGACTCTTCTACATAGGCCATTTCATGCACAGTGTATAATGTTCAATTGTAGGCCATTCTGCTATTGATTCAGAGCTACCAATTTTTAGAACTTGCACCAAAGTCCCACCCATCGTGGCTCAGATTCTGTCACACACACCCACCTACATGGCTGCCCAATAAATATACTTTTATGAACTCACAGCAGTAATGAGGAAGGCTCTTATTTCCACGTGTTTAAAGAAAAATGACAGGGTATTTCTTGCATTTTGTTTCTTAATGTTTTAAATTTATGGTCTTTAGTCTGTAAAGTACATCAGTATCACCTGGGAACTTGCTAAATATGCAGATTCCTAGGTCCCATCCTCAGATAGTCTGCATCACGGTATCTAGTATCAGGCCTAAGGATCTGCATTTTAAACAAGCTCTCCAAGTAAGATGCAGGAAGACTGGTCCACATTTTGAGAAACAATGCTTTAAAGACTGCATTGAAAATAATTACTGTATATTTTCTTAATGACATTCATACAGATAAAATATTTTGAACCAATACTCCTGAGATGTAATCGGATATAAACTCTTCTGAACTTCTGGGTAGTGTCCTAAAGAGTTGATAGGGACAAAATTCTACATTAAGCACATTCGGACTCTTTTTGATCCTTTAAAAAAGTTGAATATAAATCTCTTTTGGAACCTCCAGGTTTTAAATTACTGCCAGTTACAAAAGTTGCTACTTAATTCAACAAAGAGAAAGGAGACCATTAAAAAATACCCAGAGCTGTGGGCTTCCCTGGTGGCACAGTGGTTGAGAGTCTGCCTGCCGATGCAGGGGACGCGGGTTCGTGCCACGGTCCGGGAAGATCCCACATGCCGCGGAGCGGCTGGGCCCGTGAGCCATGGCCGCTGAGCCTGCGTGTCCGGAGCCTGTGCTCCGCAACGGGAGAGGCCACAACAGTGAGAGGCCCGCGTACCCAAAAAAAAAAAAAAAAAAAAAAAAAAAACACAAAAAACCCAGAGCTGAAAAATGGCCATCTCCAATGGCAAAGGAGATATAACCACAATGCCGAAGGCTTGTTCACTTTGCTCTGGAAGCCTCTGAAGGAGTAATGAGGGTGCCTGAGACTCTCGTACCTGGTAGAGGTAATAAGGTCAAGCAGAAAAAGTGTAGGTAAGTACCGATAATCTCACCCATGCCAACAGGACATTCCACATGCTATGGTCAGAAAGAAAGTAAAAGTTCTTCTCAGTGTTGACAGATGGTCATCAGTTGTGCCTAAATGGCTTTGAGAAAATCCATGTTTACCCTAGTGGGCTGCAGGAAGTAAATCTCCGAAAAGCCAAAGTTCAGGGCACCTCTGCCTATTAAAAATAATGTGACGTACCTCCCAACTTAAACAGCACCAGTCTAACAGGGGCTAAAGCTGTTTTACTTCCTGACATCTCCCACACACCTAAAAATAAAATATCAAGCTACATAATATAATTCTACCTCTAATTGAGAACCTGAATTTCATGTCTTTGGAGGTGTGTAAAAGGCCTATGTCAACCGTTAGCTTTCTGCAAAGATAATAACTTAGGCTATCACCAGACACTTGTCTAACCTATAATTTTTTCCTTACGCCATTTTATTTTGTCTCCCTGAATATGCAGAGAGCAGTGTTTGCCAGAGTGCTAAAGAGCAATACAAAGGAGCATGCATTTAATTATTCAGGTAGAGGTAAAGAGAGAAGTGATACAGGTGCTCAAAGGTGGCGAGTTCCTCCCTTTGGAACCTACTGTTCATTTCACCCCAGGTAATTACAGACCATCTCTTATACTTGGTACAGTAAGCAAGGAGTTCCAGAAGGCAATCAGGGGAAAGAGGGAAAGGATGTTACCATAGCCGATGGGAGAGTAACAGGGACTGGCATGAGGAAAGGCAACAGAAGGTATGTTCATTGAAGGAAAATTCATAATGGACTTTGTTCTACTCATTTATTCAGAAAGGGTGGTACCAGCAGGATTATCATCCAGCAATATAAGTGTTACTATGTGTCGTAAGCGATGGGAAGCCTCCCAGGTTCCTTTGGGTTCTACCTCCTTTATGGGCCTTGATTCATTTATTTTACTCGTGCAGAGAAAGTCTTTGTCGAACACCCATTACACGATCAGGATTTGCTCTCAGCACATAGGATACAATAGAATGAGATACATTTCCATCTGTAAGCAGTTTCAAGTCTATTGGGAGAGACGTACCAATAAACACGGAATGCCAACTCATTGTGTCTTCCAGCCAGGACTTGGGGGTCAAGGAAGGCTTCCTGGAACTGATACTCAAGCTGCAATTCCAAGAACAGCAGAAGTTGGGAGGAGACAGTGAGGGAGACAAGGCACGAAAGAGACTTCCAAGTAAACGCTTGGCAAGAGGAGAGAAGGCAGAATCAACAGGGTTTGGGGAGTGTGTGGCTTGGACGCAGTTTCTGGAGGAAGAGAAGAAAGATATGTAGACTATAAGACCCTTTTCACTTTCTTCTCCCGCTATTGCTAGACACAGTAGAGTTCATGTTCCCTCCTGGAACCTTGAGCTATTCTAACCAAGCAGCCAAGCTTTGAAGACTGACTTTAACGGTGGTCTCAGATCCATTCACTTGCAGCCAAAGTAGATACAAATTATATTTTCTTAATCTACCTACATACATCAGACTCTAAGGCTCTGTTTCCTTTTGGCCTGTCTTCTTTACTTCCTTCACTTCATACACAATGAACAATGATATCTACAGTGCTGCCTTCCCAGACAGATTTAATACTATCTCTGTGTTTATATTGTCTAGATTAAACTAACTTTAAAAAAATCTCTCTCTCCAAGTTCTTCTGGTTTCATGTTCAGTTGTGTTTATATTCCTTTCAAAATTTTAAAGAGTCTTTTTGATGTGTTTAGGAGTGGCCTAACTGGCAAGCCTGGTCTCCCCACTCTTTGCTATTGATATGATCTATGCATTAAATGCACAAATGCCAGGGCTTTGTACTTTGTACTGGCACCAAATAAAGCATGTTAAGTGGATACATCCCTGCTCTTTAATTTACTTTGCTTAGGATGGGAGTTTAGAATCATTTACATTTCCCTGCCCAGTTTTTCAAGCATTCCCAGGGAATTAATAAACTATAGTCTCTAAGTAACTCATCTGTAATGGTGTGCTGGAAACAGTCCACACCAGCTCATAAGAACCAACTTACATTTTCGGGAAATTTGTGAGCCGGTTGTTAAACATGGCTGTGATTAAAAATTAAATTATACGCGCTAACAAATAAATTATGTTTAAAACAAGGGTAATATATACTAAAAACATCACTTCCTAATTATTTTACTACATTTTACTATTATCTCTGCTCTCAGGTTCATTTACATCTATTGATTTTGGGTGGTGGTAATACTATACGATGTTATCTACCGTGCATCTCTTCCCAGTTCTGTGTTCAGTGATGCCATATTGGTAACTCAAAAACGGCCATGCCAGGAGTATTCACACCGCAAAATTGGCCAGTGCTACAAATCATGATTCTTTTTTCTTTTTCTTCAGAGATCCAGTTTTTAAGCCTTGACTCATGCACCACTGTTCATATGGAATAAAGAATGGGGAGAGTGGTTGGGAAGGAGAAAAAATGGATATTGGCAGAAAAACAGTCAATCAGTGTAATAATATGTAGAAAATCCACTAAAATTATAGTCTAGGAGAGGACCAGTGAAATAAAATCATATTCTCTGAAGATGTATGCGTCTGTCCTCTCGAAATTAATAGATTTTTAAGGAAAATGAAGCCATGACACATTACTCCTGTTCCTTTTTGCCTTTAACAGAAAAAATGAACATAACAGAAGAGACTACAGGGTCTGGAGGGTATAAAACCTGCTTAGGACATCTGCCAACACACCCTTATGCCCTGGTAGCAGCTTGTGTTGCATAAGTTCTCCAAGACATTTGAGAAATCATAGTAGATGAACTTGTTTTGTGGATTAAGATAAAAATTGTACTAGTATTTCGCAGTCAAAATGATTTCTTCTGAGCCTCTATAGTTTCTGGGTGATGTAAATGGCATGTAAATGCCATCACTGTGCTCAGGAGAATACACAGGGCTGTTGAAAATGAAGGCACAGATTAGGTAACAACAATGGTAATGGCATGAGTGACTCTCACCAGAGAGCCTCAATGGACCTCCTGGAACTTCTTTGATTCCTCGAATATCTCTGAGGTACAGTCAAGGGGCAAAAGCAAATATCCAATTGTTTGGAGAAGGAAGCAGAAAGACTGTGCTCCAACAATTTTCCTAAATTTAGGAATAGATCCAGTTAAAAAAAAAAAAAAAAAAAAAGGACCAGAAGCCCCAAACCCTGATGCTTAGTCAAATATAAAGTACACAGTCAAGTGGTAATGAATGGTGATTCCAAAGCCTCAGCTTTAATTCAAGCAAATTAGTCTAACGGATAAATAAACAGTGGTCCAAATCTCCTTCAAATTTCTGAGATTTTTAGGAAGTAGTAAAATTAAACAAACAAACTAACAAAAGACAGACTTGTGTATTTGAAGCTACCCAGGGCACTTATCGTGAATTCCAAAGTGTAGAAGTCAACATTACACTTATATGGCAAACTTTCTCCTAAAGATTGTGTAGAATTAAATAATTTTAGGATTTCTGCCTGATTTAAGGACCTCTCAAAGTTGATCCCGTCAAATGAAAATTATATAAATTCTAGTTTACAGCTAACTCTAAACACCTCATACTAATATATTATGAGTTCATTGACTGGTAAGCAAAGTAAACCTTCCAAGTCCTGCCTCATCATGAGTGAGGAAGGAATTTCTGGGTGCTTCCATTTATTCCCCAGGCAGGGTGCATCATCTGGCCATTTGTTCCAATTAGTTATTAATAGTCAGAAGGAAAATATGAAATGCGGGACTAAGGATTTGGGAAGAATTGCCTCTGAAAACTTGTCTTGTTCAAGAGAATTTTCTACTTCTGATTCTGAAAATTATAAAATAATCTTGCTGCTTCTGAAATGTTTCTACCTTCTCTCAAATAGAGATGAAATGCACCTTAGAGTGCATTTCTGGTTGTGGTTAACACATACGAGGCACTCCTGCCGTTATCTGTACAGGACAGACATAGCTTATCTATTAGGATAAGACTGAGTCTGAATCAGTCAATAAGGATACTCATTCCCACTGTGCCTGGACACAGACTTACAATTGTTCTCAACATTCTCCAGCATACTACTACCAATGAATTTGAATTAGCACTTGAGACAAGCCCGGATCTGATCTTACATTTGTGTTTCATTAAAAGTGAGGTCCAGAAAAGTTAAATAACTTGCTTAAAGTCACAAAACTAGTTAGTGGCAAAACCGGAATTTGAAAGTAAGTTTCTAGTGCTCTTTCTACTGTGATGTATTGCCTTACTTAGACCACAGAGGGTTTTGAGCTGATGCAATCTGAATTCTCACCCATAAGTGTAAGAATCCTGTTGATGGGTACCATCAGGGCAGACTCTTTCTGAAAGGCATCTGCAGACATTTGGTAGATGGAGCTGTTATGGGTTGCTGCTCAGCAAAAAACATTAGTCCTCTTCTTTCCATACATGAATTATCAGTGTTTATGGTACTAAAGTCAAGTAAAGAAATCTAATTGGCCAAAGAAAGAGTGCTAGGATTAAGGAACTCTGCAATTATTTATTAGTTCATTTACTTAAGCAGAGTTATGAACTGTATTACAAATAAACAAATCATTTTCATATTAAAGGGCTTCATCCTTGCCTTACAAACTGTTGAGACACAAGGTAGATGTATGGGGAATGTGGAGGTGAGATAGAAACACAGACTAGTAAAAAGGGAAATTTGACCTAGATTTCCTTGGAAGTAGTCTCTCTGTTCATTTTTGGGTGGATGTCATCAGTCAAGACCAAGTCTCTGTTATTCTGATATTCTTAATCTACAATGCCAGTTTTGACCCTGCTATGTGAGTAAACATTTTCAGCATTATCAATTGTTGGAAATACTTGGTGAGAGGTTTCCATTTCTGCTTCTCCTAACCACGCTTTTTAGTCGTTTGGGCTGTTGATGACTGTGTGGGGCAAAACCAAGAGCGAGAATTTGTAGATGCCATCGAAAAGGGCTTGCATGCAACTACACAGTTGGGATAGAGAAAAGGAGTCAGTATGGCAGGCACAGCACATTCTGCTATCTGTCAGAGGATTCCAAACGCAACAGCTGCTCACACACATGAATAATATCCTGCCCTGGCCTCAAAGACACTGACATTTTTCTACCTCAGCCCTTGGCAGCAAACGTTTCGCGGATATGCCACTTTGGTTTAAAATTCGCTTATGCTAGTTAGTATGACTCAGGAATTTCATATTTCCAAAGCCCAGTTAAAATTCAGACATTTAAGAGGAAGAAGAATCCAAAAGTGTTGGGTTCTCTGGATATACCTCCATTTTCATGTTGATGACGTGACTCTTTTTTGCCTAAAAGGTGCCTTGCACAACTGCATCAACATAAATAAGACTCCATGTGAAAACTGTAAGTGTAGAGAGTGGAATCGCATGGCCCCAGAATGTGACCCCATTTACCAGAAGTATAGCATTCAGTTGGTATTTTTAACAAAGGCATTCTTGTGAATTGAACGAACTACAGTTCTAATACTACTTGGCAGGGCTATTTACAGACTTTGTCCCTTAAAAAAAATCCACATCTTGTTCAGAGTGTATCTTGTTAGAAAAGTCTTAGGTGTTTTTTATTTGATGCCAAACTATACAAATTATTTTGAGCTAAGAAAAATGAAGACACAAAGATCAGTGAAGAGAGTCCTAAATCAGGGTGTAGAAGATTGAGGTTTAGACTAGTACATTTCCTCGGTGTCTTACAACTCCTATCCCTCCAGCCCTAAAACAGTTCGTGGTCCCTGGAGATGCATGTGAACAATGGTGAACTCATGTTTAAGAATACTTGGAAGTGACCCTTGCAACATGGAACATCATTTTGGCTCAGGAGATAATGAGAGGAACAGTGAGGGTGGCCCACATTTTTCACAGTTAAGATATAAAATGTTTATGAGAGATATGGGCAGACACTCTATTTTTATTTTACGCTTCTCACAAATTCTCTTCTCACGAGATTTTATGTTTCAATTGATAATGGCCTCATTCCTAGTCACACAAAGTCCTTCCAGATCAGGTTCTTCCCAGAGCAGTTTCAGCACTAATGTGCTGTTTTGTACTAATTTGCTGTTACTACCGCCATAATAATAGAAATTGACGGAAAGCCCACTGTCAAAAAGGCCAAAAGTAAAACAATCCAAAGGGCTGTCTATACGTGGGCATCAAGTCTTCAGTCTGAGGCTGGCAACCCACAGAGCACAGTGAGTGGTGAAGCAAAGGCAGCGATTAAGAATGGAGGTCAAGAACACAAAAGAAGAGGAGGAGGGAGAGTCCTAAGGTTAAGACACACAGGATTAAAATAGAGTGGTTGAAAGCAGACAGAGAGGGAAGGAGGCCTTAAATACCTGGCACACCTACAGGTATTTCTACCAACCTTGGCTTTGCAAATGAACTCCTACATTCTTAATCCCATGTAAGCAATGGGAATGTGGTCTTGATTCTTGATATCAGCTTCAACAGTAGACAACCCACTTCAAAGTTTCCCAAAGTTTAGTGCTACCACTAGTATTACACAGGATGCTTTTAAGTGACACACACATTTAAAAATTTAATTTTAGCTGTCATGGGTTTCTTTTGATATGTGTTAGGAATTTAGAACATAAAACCTATAATTTCTTAGATATTCCTTAGGACAGAGCTATATTTTTTAAAAGTGCATCAATTTAAAGTAAAAAAAAAAAAACCTATGAAGTTATAAGAGAAGTGATACAGATAAGGGGAAAATCATGACAGTCTTTGAATAACTTACGTTTGGGAAAAGCTGATCTAGTCTGGTTCATGTTAACAAAGGTTTGTTTTCTTTTTCCTCTTTGTCTCCCTGATAGGCGGTGATGTTCTTTGAGATCCTAACCTTATTTTACTCAAGACAAAGTGTCACACTATGTATAAAATAGATAACTAATGAGAACCTACTGTATAGCACAAGGAACTCTACTCAGTGCTCTGTGGTGACCTAAATGGGAAGGAAATCCAAAAAAGAGGGGATATATGTATACGTATAGCTGATTCACTGTGCTGTACTGTAGAAACTAACACAGTATTGTAAAGCAACTACACTCCAATAAAAATTTTTTAAAAATAAAAAATAGAAATGTATTTAGCTTTTTATGCCAATAGAAAAAGGGAAACAATTATAAAAGAAATAAAAATAATGAAATTGTAAAAAAAAAAAAAAAAAAGGAAGTGTCCCAAAGTAGCAAAAAGGAATGTTAAGAAGGGTGCCCTAGAAAGGGCACCAAAGCAAGTCTAAATTCATCCTTCTGACAGCAGAGCAAAAGTGTCAATATTTAATGAAAATTTTACAAAACCTCTTTCCCAACAGTTGGAAACACTAGTGTTTTTGGAGCTGGTGTAGGTGCTTGAATTGTAGTAAAGGAACATTCTATCCTGAGCAATGGAAATGGTAGACAGCTGAGGATCAACTCACGGTAAAAAATGTGCCCAAAGTGAACACCCGTGGTTCCTGTTCTTGGCAAGGTGCCCTCTGCCGCCCGATCTGCAGCCCACACTGAAGAACGTACCCTCTGCTTTATAACCCCGTAACTGTCAGAGTACATCTTGGAATCACAAAGAGTCAGCGTTTTAACCACCCCTTCTGAATTCTCACTTTTAGAAGGAGTCTCTCCTTAAAATACTGCACTGATTGAAAAAAAATTTTTAAAAGAAAAAGGAAAAGAAACATATTCCAGCAAAGAAGAGGTTGAGAAAAGGAAAAGACACAGGACCAGAGTTTTATGCACTGCATCCTCATATATTAGAATGTTAATGTCAAGGCAGGATTTTTCTTTTACTATTTAAAAACTATTTTAGTGATTTATTCTGCAATCACTCACCTTCATTCCAGCAGTGAAAATAAACATTATCTTGCTCCAAAATGGCTTTTAAAAGGGTGATGCTTTTTTTTAAAAGAGCAATGGAATTTAACTTGAGGAACTTATCGGGATAAGCCTGAAAATATGCCCTACAAGTTTTCCCCATGCACGCCAGGCTTGGTGGTCAAGTCCAACAACGCAGTCCACCTTTTCCTCATGAGCCGACAATGTGAGAATCACATAAAGGAAGAGGCTGAGGTGGAGCTCTCAGGAAAGAGAGAGACACCAAACCACAAACTTCTTAAAAAACAGTTTGTCTTTAATATAATGTGTTGGGTCCGTAACTCTCTCATCTGTGACAAGATATCACAAAATGTCCCAATGCAGTGTCCCTTCTGATTAACTGTTTTGTCATCAGAGAAGTCTATCAAGATCGATCTTGGCCAAAGCAGAGGAATGGCCAATAGGTCTAAGTGATCTGAGTCCCAACCAGTAAGTTTCCTGTTCTGTGCTTAGTCTCTATTCTTCCTTGTAGAATAACTGACAAAGCAGGTGACAGGCAGTAAGACAGAGAGATGGGTACAAGCCTGCAACAAATATTTATTAATTACTATTATGTGCAAAGTACAGAGGAAGAGCTGTGTGGAATACAGATTTGTAAAAGTGGAAGGAACTGATAAAACATTTATTGTGCAACTGCAATGAGTCAAGCATAATATTAAATAATTTACATATAATAACTTATTTGATGCTGACAACAAATGTGTGAGGTAGGCATTATATAGACAAGGCAAATGAGATGCAGAGATGCTAAGTAAGTAACTTGCCTAAAGCCATGCAATGCAATCGAGGAGGAGGGTTTGGTGATGGAGGCGGGTATGTCAGATCTCAAGCCTGTCTGACTCCCTAGAGTTTTCTGTTTACTTGCTATTTGTCTGTTGTTTTTCCTGTTGTTTATTGAGCGCTTATTATGTATCAGGCATTATACTAAATGCTTTCATGGATTATCGGAGTAAATCTTCAGCACAACCTTATTAGGTAGGTAATGTTAGTTTCGAAACTTGATAGGTGATGAAATTGCGGCACAGTAAAGCTAAGTTAGTTGTTTCAGATTTTACAGCTACCCAGTGGTGAATCTAGGACTTGAACCTAGGCAGTTTGATTGCAGAGCCGAGACTCTATTACAACAGTATATGGCCTCGTTGCATTGTTGTGTTTCCAAAATCAGACACAGGTACAAGACACACTGAGACCGAATTGAGTACTGGTGCTAAGAACACACATACACACACACACACACACACACACACACAGTGTGAACCAAGTTATCCCGATGATAGGTATTGCAGGAATTCAGGAGATAATAACTGGTTGCAGTACAAAGTGGATAAGGAATGCTCAGAACCCCCTTGCTGCCATTAAAATGGTTTTAAAGTGAAAGTCATTTGATTCAATTGACCCTAATATTCAGTATGATTAGGATGTCTTAATTCAGCGAGTCTTATTATTTTGGATTTGTAGATCAGACAAATTAGACAAGGAAAATATGGGCCGATGTCTTAGAATTACCAGTTTTTAAAATTTTGCTAAATAACTTAAAAACAACCATTAGCATCCATTGTCAATATCATTTCATAAAAAAGAAACACCACATAAATTTAGATTTGTGAAAAACTAGCTACACTGTTTATCACAGAATGGTAAAATGGTGTCAAAGATCATGCTGATTCACAAACTGGCATTTGGTAACCATTTTTCTAATTGCAAATCATAGCTTACATTTATTGAGCATCGATTATACGCCAGCAGCTTTGTAGACATTACCTCGATTCCTTATAGTAACTCCGTGAAGTATATATCATTACCCCCATTTAAGAGATTAGGAATTTGAGTTTCAGACAATGTAACTGTCATGCTCAGAGTCACCCAGCTAGTAAGAGGTACTATACAAATACAGGTCCTTCCAACTTCAAAGTTTATATTCTTTCTCTTGCATGGGGTGCCAATCAAAAATTTGCTTCTGTAGAGAGTTACCCCCTATACTATCACTGGGTTTATAATTTTCAAATAATGAGAACAAATACATTTTGCATTGTCCTGAATTTTTGGTGAAAATTTCAAAAACAAAGGAAACTATTAAACATGCAACCTATGAACTGATTACAGAGACCCAAATCCTTTTCTGAAAAGCCATGGTGTAGTCAGGACACCAACATGCTCTGTTTAGTGATCACCAATCAGTACCTCAACACCTGCTGTCTTGCCTCTTGTCCAGTAGCTGAGTTGCCATCTGACACAAGCCAAGCCTGTGGGAAGAGCTGGTGTGAGAGATGCAGACTTTGGGATGCCTGGAAACACCAGAAGCATGTGATGAGGCCCAACTGAATCTATCTGAATCCCTGTTGACACATTCTATTTTAAAATATTCTGTCTATAGACTCCAGAATATTCACGTAGGATGGAAAGGATCTTAGAGTCCAGTCAAGCTCACTACTTGTTATAGAGGACAAACCTGGGACCCAAAGGGATTCAGTGACAGCCCCAAACCTCCCAGCCAATCAGAGCAGTTACAGGACTAGAATCCATTCAAGGATGCTGTGCACAATTCCATGCTGGGAACACTGGTCCTTGTAGAGGGTAGGCACTGGGGAACTTTAAGGTCCTATAAGAGAAAGGAATATTGAAGGAATATTGTAAAAGACAGGCTTCCCAGAGACTGGGAAGGAAATAACTGTTTAAATTATAGTACTCACAGTATAGTGTCCAACTCCAGAAAGCTACTCGTAGAAAAGAGGGTCCCTTTCAAGCCACTAACATCTGAGGTTAAGTGTATAATATTTAGATTAGAATACATTTTTTGCATTTGAAGTCACTTGGAAACTGTCTTTTAAGATGATGTTATAAACATGAGAACTCTAATATAATTAATATAATTTAATTACTCTTCTATAATTTAGATGTTTAGGATCTCATCATTTAACTTAATCATTTAATGAGGTCATCATTAAAAACAGCAGTTACAGATCTGGAGGTTCTAGTTAATGAAGTCTGGCTAGTAATTGAACGTGTGCTCACAATAATCTGATTTTCTATGTGCTGTCTAGTCTTTAAAATGAAAGCACCTGCTGCAATGTCTGGCACACAGGAGATGTAAGACATTTGGGTTTCTCTCTTCCCTTTCCTTTAGGTGCACACATGGGTATTTGTGACGTATGTGTGCCTCTGTTGATAGGGACTTGAGGAAGTGGCTGCCACAAGAGGCCAGGCCCTAAAGGACCTCCACTGTGGCAACCTTGTCAATGGTGGTAACAGAATGGTAACCACAATTCCCGCGAGACACTTTGCTATCTGTGCAGCGTTGTGGTATTCTGTTACCTGCAGTAACATTTTTCTCCCCACCCACAGAACAGCCCCGGTTCTGACTACAGCAGACTACAGAGGGAGCCTGGGACGGCTATTCTCTGATGACCCCTTTTCCCTTTAGAGTAGTGATTCTGCTCTAGAGGAAAAGACCTATTAGACTCTTCTAGGACAGTGCTTCTCGAACTTACTATGCATATAAAATCCCTGAGGATCTTGTGAAAAGGCAGATTCTCATTCTTTAGGTCTGGGATAGAGCCTGAGATTCTGCATTTCTAACAGACTCCCAGGTAATGCCAAATGCTGCTGGTTCACAGACCACACTCTGAGTAGCAAGGATCTAAGGAGTTACCTCAAACTCCACATCAGTGTGCAAGCCACCTCCATTTATGGTGACAGTGAGTTCTCACACTGGTGGAGTGTGAGAAGAAGAAACTCCTTCTGGTGAGTGAGAGAAGAAAAGTGTTTATAATCAGAAAGCATGGGAGTGAGAATAAAAACAAAAGCAAGAGAGAGATGAAGAAGGAGGGAGGGAGAGGGAGAGAGGGAGGGAGGGAAGGAGGAAAAGAAAAGGGGAGGGAAAGTGGGAGATTTTAGGTCTTTGACATTCTCCGAATATTCGATCTGTGTTTAGCAACATCCATTTTGCAGTTTTCTTTCCCGCAGAGTACTTTTCAAATCCTTACATTTTATTATTTGATTTTCACAACTAAATGCATTTCTGAAGTTCTGTATCTAAGTATCTGCCATATAATGTACAATTATGTAGGGCCCTCTCCCTCGAACTCCAGCCAGTAAGAAAATCAGTAACTACCAACTTGTATTCTAGAACCCAGTATGAACATATCTGTGTGTGGGAAGGGACGTGCAGCATCACCTACTTCATTTGGTTACTAGCAGTAATGAGCAACTGCAACAAAGCTTACCTTGCTTTCACTGTATATGAACATAGTCTGTGGATGATTTTAATTTGGTAAACTGCTAGAAAAGTGGAAAGTGCATGGGTTTTGAGCCTAAAATTTCTGAATTCCTATCCTTAAAACCTCTGCAACTTGGGAAAATTACTGATGTTCTTCGAGCTTCTGTTTCTGCATCTATAAAATATGGATAATTATGTCCATCTTTTGCGTTCTAAAAGGAAATAAGTGAGAAAACAAATGAAAGCTTCTATTATAATGCTTAGTTTGTGGTAGACTCAGTAAATAGAAGCGAATATTGCTCTTCTCATTCTGAAAAAGAATATTATCTTTTTTTCAAAGTCTGATAAATAATGGTGACTTAAAATTATATTAACATTTTGTTATTATTATGAATAAGTCATTTTAAGGCTATATTTAAAAAGAAACAGAATAAATCTTAAACATCATAATCCACGCCATGATCCATTTCAAGCTCTCAGAATCGACCTGTGGTAGGTTGACTAGAGAACATCTTTGAACCCACCAAAATAGTATTTTAATTCTAGAAGATCTGGAGGAAATAGAAAGGAAGAAAAGTTAACATTAGCAATTTTGGTTTTTACAAAGTGTCCTGTAATTTAGGGAGAAAGATACAGCCTCCCTTTAAGAGTTAAGAACATTAATAATTAAGCCCAACCTCAAGCTGAATATATAGGTGCTGTAATTATTTAAATATTATGTTAATTGGGTACAGACAACCCTATGTCATTCCACTTAATTCCTAGCCATACTATCTGAACATGAGGGCTACTCACTTTTAACTTCACAGAGAATTTCTCTCTTGCAGAAAAAGATTGACTTTTAGACCATCTGGATATCATCAGAAATGAAGATCAGAAAGAATAATTTACTGACTGAACAGACACTGAAACAGCCAGTGTGGTGTATGACAAGAAGCCCATGTTTTTGTTTTTTTAAAAAACATTTTTGTCATTTGGCTCTCATGCATTTCACATTTTGAAATATTTTGGGACAAGCATTGAAACTGTGAGATTGAATTTCATCATTCTAGAGAAAGCAGCAGTCATAATGGAAGCTATTGCCAAGTCACCCCGACGTCTGACCCTTCCACCAACGTTGCTGTGGGTGTCAGAAGGAAAACTTGGGTCAGAAGATACAAGGAGAATGAGACAGCCCACATGGCAAACTGGGAGGTAATCTCGCCTAATCGATTGGAAGTGCTAAGAGTTGAGTTCTGTCTGGCTCCGTTTCCATCCCCATGCTGCCGTGGGCAGACTCTTTCACCTCCCAAACCTTTCTCAGTCTTTTCTGCTGCCAAATGTAAAGAGAAGCTGTTTTAGCTCTCAGATTGCTTACCGGGCAGGGGTCGTTAGAAGTAAGGGGAAGGATTATAATTAGTGAACACTTGTCAACTACACGTATAACATGGGGCCACAAATCATTCCCACTGGACCTAGTGATGTTGATGGAGAAGGAAGCAGCAACGACAAAAAGGCTGCCATGAAGACAGCTGTTGGCCTGCACAGCCCAAGTACCCTCTCCTCTCTTAGCAGCCAGCAAGTAGAACTGAAGAATAGAGTCCCCGGCTGCAAGGAAGAAAAAGCGAACGTCTTAAGTGTCTAATGCAGAATGGCTCCAGGAGGATCGCATTAAGTTACATTCTGCTATGGAAACCACTCCTTTTGGAGTGATGTCAAAAGCAGATCGGATCTCGTCTGGGAAATTGCAGGCTATTGAGTTTTCCAAGATTTTTCTTCCCTTCCTCCCCATATTTATGTTGTAGTCTGTGGCTGCCTCAGAACCTCAGCTTCCTTGACAAGGGGAAAGAAGGAAACCTACACCCAACCATCAGTAAGTAAAACAAACATTCAAGTGCATTTGTACCTAATTAGGGTTTTTCATCAAGATCTTTCAAATGGGGACCCCATACCCTGAGGCAATTCAAAGATGCTGTCTGGAGAGTTTGATGGGTGAAAATAGGGCCACAATAAGTGATTAAGGTAATCTCATGTCATATACAGTAGTATATTCTCTTTCTTGTAAGCTGACCACATACAAGGCACATAGAGACAGAAAAGCATAATGGTTATAACAGTTGTTTTCAACTCTGCCTGTGTTACATCTTTGTGGTTCAGAAAATCTGGGATGGGCCCTGACATTAATGTTTGTTTTGTTTTCATCTCCACATATAAGAGTTACAGAGTTGAGCACTTGGCTCCGGAATCAAAACAACTTCTGTTCAAATCCTGATTCAATTGCTAACAAACTATGACAACCCCTGACACGCTACTACTCCCCCAAAGATGCACACGTTACTTAATCTCTTTACACTACCAAATGTAAAATAATAGCTAGCGGGAAGCAGCCACATAGCACAGGGAGATCAGCTCGGTGCTTTGTGACCACCTAGAGGGGTGGGATAGGGAGGGTGGGAGGGAGACACAAGAGGGAGGAGATATGGGTATATATGTATATGTATAGCTGATTCACTTTGTTATAAAGCAGAAACTAACACACCATTGTAAAGCAATTATACTCCAAGAAAGATGTTAAAAAAAATGGATAATATTGTATCTGTGTCCAAAGGTTATGGCAAAGATTAAGTGAATAACCTTAGGGTTGGCACACAATACACATTAAATAAACTATTAACTCATTTATTACAATTTTTTTCTTCTTATGATGAAAGTAGCTGCAGTTAAATTCTTCCAGAAGGTTGTCAGAAGACAGCAACACTGTTCTAGGATATTTGGCTTGTATCAAGATTTACTCTGGGTTTTTGGTTAAGAAAATAAGCTCTGACCCTCTGTGTAACAAAAGCCTTGTAATAGTGAGCTGCTTTTCTGAATGTTGTATGTGGTGCCTGATTTCTCTATGATGACTAGAAATCCCAAGTCATAGGAAAGCATAACTTACATTTTGATACATGTTGCCAAACTGCCTTCCAAAATATTGTACCAACACGAAACACAGCAGTTTTCTAACTGAGCACCTACTATGTGCTAGGCACTATGCTGTTTCTTACTTAATCCTCAATACAGTTATACAACACAGATTTTTATCTTCGTGTACCATATGACGAAAATGAAGCTCAGGTTTGTCAAATAATGTGCTGAAATCACACAGGTAGTTAGTGATAGAGAAGGATCTGAACCAGATCTAAATTTAGATGGACCAGATGCTTTCAAACTGCACCATGGGAAAATATAACCCAGGATAAAAATGAATCTGAGATGTTGAAATACACTCATAAGTCTGTCAGATTTGTCACTGAATGACATCTAATCTCTGCATTTGTTTACACACCTGTAAAATAAAGAGGTCAACTTAAGTGGTGCCTAAGATTGCTCTAACTCAATGAGTCTGTGAGCAGTGGGGAAGGTTGCTCTCGGGACTGAGTCCTGATGGATGATGAGATGTCTACATGTATTATTTTAAGATGATGAGAATGTTAGTTTGTTCTCCATGTTTACAAAGTACCAACAAGAAGAAATGGACCCTAAGTAAAGCCGAAAGGTTTCCGAGTTGAAAGACCACCTTAGAGTATCTGATTGTCTCAGTGATAAACCCCAGATATATTAATCGGTTCTCTGTCCTTAAACATCTCCAGCAAGAAAACAGACCATTGGCAGCCCTATGTGGTTTGGGTATAAATATGCCTGAAGCATAAAGCTTAATCAAATGGTCTTCTAAGGTCCTTTTATCTTTGTGTTTGTATGACTCCTTATTTCAAGGTTAAAGCCAACAGAGTGGCCTTGCTGATGAAGGCATGCATGAATTGTAATCTGTGCTCTCCAAAGTTAGCCTTATGTATGCCATGTCAGTTCTAAACATGTAATGTCTAGGAACTAGGCTGATAGTTTTCAAACGTTGGGTTCTCGTTAAAGACATAGTTCCCTAGGCCTCATCCAGCAGAGATTTTAATTCCAGAGTTTCTGATGGGAGCAGGAATCTGTATTTGTAGTTAAAACCCCAGGTGATTCTGAATGTAATACTTTGTGTGCTCCACTCTGAGGAACTAACACTGCGCCTGCTGATGTAGCAAAGGAAAGAGGTATCGTCTCTGAGCTTGCAGATGGTCTTGATGTAGATGCTCAGTATATGGAGAAGAGACGTAGTTAAGAAGATAGAAAAGGTAGGAAAAGGAGCTCCTTCAAGGTATATTTTGCTATTGCATGTTATCTCTGAGATATCAGAGACCATATACATGTATTTTGTTGTTGTTTAAATTATATTGTGAATTCCTACCTATTGCTAACAAAATAAAACAGGAAAAGTGGTCAAAACAAGTAGCAGCATAAAACCATTATAATTCCTTTAGAAGGGTTTTCTATATTTACTTTCACAAACAACACTGATAATTTCCGACCCTGTTTTAAAATATTATTTTAACATTTATGAAGATATAATAATGTGTCCACTCTTTCCCCTGGAGATATAAACAACCTAATCTTATCCTATAGAAATACATGACTCATCAATCAATAATATTTATTGAGCAATTAGCAATGAAGACACATAATTAAACAAAGTAGACAGAATCCCTGCTCTCATAAAACGTATAGACTAATGGGAAAGTAACATTAAATGCAAAATTCGAAGTATAAACATTATCATAAATATAAGTAGAAAGTGCTATGAAAGTATTCAAAGGAAGGACCTAATAGTTTAATGCATGGAAGCGTGGGATGATTTCCCAAAGAAATGTGTTAAATCTGAGACCTGATGAATTAGTAGGAGTTTGCTAGGAAAAGAGAGGGTACAGAGAAAAGCATGTGAAGGAAGAACACACAACATTCAGGGACCAGAAAGAAGCCTCTGGGGCTGGGCAGCAGAGAAGGGTCATTCTTTAGGCTAAGTTAAGGATTATGAACTTTACCCTAAATTCAGTGTGAAACTATTAAAGGGTTTGAAGCAGAACATAGGACTGATCTCTTTGTTGTTTTAAAAGATCACTTCTAGCAGTAAGTGAATAGGGAGAGAATTATGAAAGGGCAAAAATGGATGCTGGGGGATTAGGTATAAGGCTCCTGAAGCGCTCCAGGTGGGAGATACTGGCAGACTGGACTGTGGTCATGGCAATGGGACAGGGAGAAGTGGGTGGATTCACAAGATATTTAGGAAGTAGAATTGGCAAGAATTGTTGGATTGGTTGGGTCTGGGTAGAATGAGAAGTCAAGAACCCTCAGGCTCTAGCTTCAGCAACTGGGTACCATTTCTTCAGATGGGAAAAGGTAGAACAGGACAACATAGTGATTCAGATAAATGACTCTCCAGTGGAAATTCAAGAATATATGAAATGAATTTAATTTAGTTGGCAGCCAGTCACATGAGTACCAGGCAAAAAAAAAATATCCACCTCTCTCATTCAGTTCACTCCAACTATTATCATTTCTAAAATATCATTTAACATGAGACTCCTCGATCTAGGAGCCAACACATGCAAAGCTGCATAACAATTCTCTGCCCAAGTTTCCACTTCCACAGAATCCTGCGCTTAGAGCCAACAATCTTCCAACCGAAACCATACATTAAAATCAAGCTGTTCACAGAGTATGTCTGTAATGACACTTGGCCTGCTCTTTTATTATATCTATGATAAACTCTTTCAAGGAGGCCAAGATTGAATCAATTGACCACTGTATAGTCAACATGAATATATCTCAAAAAGAAATATAGAAATACTTAAAGTTGGAGGTCCCTTTAGCTTGGAGGTCTCTTTGAATATAGATGTTTCTACATTCACTGTACAGTTATTTATTGACTTTCTCAAATAATCATTCTTAATAATCCAAAACTATAATCCAGGTCAGTCAGACTACCATTTGGTAGGACTTAGAGTCATACTGGGTCAGAAAATATCTAATAATATATGCAATTCACTGAGTTCCTACTTCATGATATGTATTAATATTTTAACTTCGTATCTTTCAACAATCCTAGAGACCATTTGATGGTTAAGGAAAGTGGAGTTGAGTGAGGCTGAGCTGGCTAAGGTCACATGGTTAGTAAGTGGTGGTGATAGAGTTCACACCCAGGTCTACCTGGTATCTGAGCTCTTTGAACTTCTCCAAGATGCCTCTTGTGAACTCAACAAACGAATAAAGGCAGGTGATATTTTCAGGTTTACAGAAAAAGTTTAATTATCCCCACCCTGCAATTGGGAAACAGGTTCTTAAGACGCTCACTCCTCTTTATGTGAATAACATCTGGCAACTTCTTAGTACACATCATTCATTTATCTCAATGCCTTCATGGTAAATCATGTGAAAAAGATACTTTTGATTTATCTCAACCTAATTGAAGAAGAGCCTGTACAGAAGCATACCTTTAAAAGAATACTTAAATTGCCCCAAACTAGAAACCATCAATTGTTCATCAACAGTAGGATAAAGAAATTGCGGTGTATTTTTTTTAACATCTTTATTAGAGTCTAACTGCTTTACAATGGTGTGTTAGTTTCTGCTTTATAACAAAGTGAATCAGCTATACATATACATATGTCCCCATATCTCTTCCCTCTTGCAACTTCCTCCCACCCTCCCTATCCCATCCCTCTAGGTGGTCACAAAATACCAAGCTGATCTCCCTGTGCTATATGGCTGCTTCCCCCTAGCTATGTATTTTACATTTGGTAGTGTATATATGTCCATGCTACTCTCTCGCTTTGTCCTAGCTTACCCTTCCCCCTCCCCGAGACCTCAAGTCCATTCTCTACGTCTGAGTCTTTATTCCTGTCCTGCCCCTAGGTTCCCCAGAACCAGTTTTTTTTTCAGATTCCATATATATGTGTTAGCATATGGTATTTGTTTTTCTCTTTCTGACTTACTTCATTCTGTATGACAGACTCTAGGTCCATCCACCTCACTAGAAATAACTCAGTTTCGTTTCTTTATATGGCTGAGTAATATTGCATTGGATATATGTGCCACATCTTCTTTCTCCATTCATCTGTTGATGGACACTTAGCTTGCTTCCGTGTCTTGGTTACAGTAAATAGAGCTGCAATGAACATTGTGGTACATGACTCTTTTTGAATTATGGTTTTCTCAGGGTATATGCCTAGTAGTGGGATTGCTGGGTCGTATGGTAGTTCTATTTGTAGTTTTTTAAGGAAACTCCATACTGTTCTCCATAGTGGCTGTATCATTTACATTCCCACCAACAGTGAAAGAGGGTACCCTTTTCTCCACACCCTCTCCAGAATTTATTGTTTGTAGATTTTTTGATTGGTGTGAGGTGATACCTCATTGTAGTTTAGATTTGCATTTCTCTAAGGCTAGTGATGTTGAGCATCCTTTCATGTGTTTGTTGGAAATCTGTATATCTTCTTTGGAGAAATGTCTATTTAGGTCTCTGCCCATTTTTGGATTGGGTTTTTTTTTTTTTCATATTGAGCTATATGATCTGCTTGTAAATTTTGGAGATTAATCCTTTATCAGTTGCTTCATTTGCAAATCTTTTCTCCCATTCTGAGGGCTGTATTTTCATCTTGTTTATGTTTTCCTTTGCTGTGCAAAAGATTTTAAGGTTCACTAGGTCCCATTTGTTTATTTTTGTTTTTATTTCCATTTCTCTATGAGTGGGTCAAAAAGGATCTTGCTGTGATTTATGTCATAGAGTGTTCTGCCTATGTTTTCCCCTAAGAGTTTTATAGTGTCTGGCCTTACATTTAGGTATTTAATCCATTTTGAGTTTATTTTTGTGTATGGTGTTAGGAAGTGTTCTAATTTCATTCTCTTACATGTAGCTGTCCAGTTTTCCCAGCACCACTTATTGAAGAGGCTGTCTTTTCTCCATTGTATACTCTTGCCTCCTTACTCAAAAATAAGGTGACTATATGTGCCACGGGTTTATCTCTAGGCTTTCTATACTCTTCCATTGACCTATATTTCTGTTTTTGTGTCACTACCATACTATCTTGATTACTGTAGCTTTGTGGTATAGTCTGAAGTCTGGGAGCCTGATTCCTCCAGCTCCGTTTTTCTTTCTCAAGATTGCTTTGGCTATTCAGGGTCTTTTGTGTTTCCATACAAATTGTGCAATTTTTTGTTCTAGTTCCGTGAAAAATGCCATTGGTAGTTTGATAGGGATTACACTGAATCTGTAGATTGCTTTGGGTAGTGTAGTCACTTGCACAATGTTGATTCTTCCAATCCAAGCACATGGTATATCTCTCCATCTGTTTGCATCATCTTTAATTTCTTTCATCAGGTCTTCTAGTTTTCTGCATATAGGTCTATTGCCTCCTTACGTAGGTTTATTCCTAGGTATTTTATTCTTTTTGTTGCAATGGTAAATGGGAGTGTTTCCTTAATTTCTTTTTCAGATTTTTCATCATTAGTGTATAGGAATGCACGGGATTTCTGTGCATTAATTTTGTATCCTGCTCTTTTACCAAATTCATTGATTAGCTCTAGTAGTTTTCTGGTAGCATCTTTAGGATTGTCTATGTATAGTATCATGTCATCTGTAAAGAGTGATGGCTTTACTTCTTCTTTTCCAATTTGGATTCCTTTTATTTCTTTTTCTTCTTTGATTGCTGTGGCTAAAGCTTCCAAAACTATATTGAATAATACTGGTAAGAGTGGACAACCTTGTCATCTTCCTGATCTTAGAGGAAATGGTTTCAGGTTTTTCGCACTGAGAACGATGTTGGCTGTGGGTTTGTCATATATGGCCTTTATTATGTTGAGGTAAGTTCCCTCTGTGCCTACTTTCTGGAGGGTTTTTATCATAAATGGGTGTTGAATTTTTATCATAAATGAGTGTTGAATGGGTGTCAAAAGCTTTCTCTGCATCTATTAAGATGATCATATGTTTTTTCTCCTTCAATTTGTTAATAGAGTTTATCACATTGATTGATTTGCATATATTGAATAATCCTTGCATTCCTGGGATAAACCCCACTTGATCATGGTGTATGATCCTTTCAATGTGCTGTTGGATTCTGTGTGCTAGTATTTCGTTGAGGGTTTTTCCATCTATGTTCATCAGTGATATTGGCCTGTAGTTTTCTTTTTTTTAATGACATCTTTGTCTGGTTTTGGTATCAAGGTGATGGTGGCCTCACAGAATGAGTTTAGGAGTGTTCCTCCCTCTGCTATGTTTTGGAAGAGTTTGAGAAGGACAGGTTTTAACTCTTCTCTAAATGTTTGATAGGATTTGCCTGTGAAGCCATCTGGTCCTGGGCTTTTGTTTGTTGGAAGATTTTTAATCACAGTTCCAATTTTAGTGCTTGTGATTGATCTGTTCATATTTTCTATTTCTTCCTGGTTCAGTCTCGGAACATTGTGCATTTCTAATAATTTGTCCATTTCTTCCAGGTTGTCCATTTTATTGGCATATAGTTGTTTGTAGTAATCTTTCACGATCCTTTGTATTTCTGCAGTGTCAGTTGTTACTTCTCCTTCTTCATTTCTAATTCTATTGATTTGAGTCTTCTCCCCTTTTTTCTTCATGAGTCTGGCTAATGGTTTATCAATTTTGTTTATCTTCTCAAAGACCCAGCTTTTTTTTTTTTTGCGGTACGTGGGCCTTTCACTGTTGTGGCCTCTCCCGTTACAGAGCACAGGCTCCAGACGCACAGGCTCAGCAGCCATGGCTCACAGGCCCAGCCGCTCTGCGACATGTGGGATCTTCCCGGACCGGGGCACAAACCCGTGTCCCCTGCATCGGCAGGCAGACTCTCAACCACTGCACCACCAGGGAAGCCCAAAGAACCAGCTTTTAGTTTTATTGATCTTTGCTATTGTTTCCTTCATTTCTTTTTCATTTATTTCTGATCTTATGTTTATGATTTCTTTCCTGTGGCTAAGTTTGTGGTTTTTTTGTTCTTCTTTCTCTAATTATTTTAGGTGCAAGGGTAGGTTGTTTATTTGAGATGTTTCTTGTTGCTTGAGGTAGGACTGTATTGCTATAAACTTCCCTCCTAGAACTGCTTTTGCTGCATCCCATAGGTTTTGGATCATCGTGTTTTCATTGTCATTTGTTTCTAGGTATTTTTTGACTTCCTCTTTGATTACGTTTTGGATCATCGTGTTTTCATTGTCATTTGTTTCTAGGTATTTTTTGACTTCCTCTTTGATTACTTCAGTGATCTCTTGGTTATTAAGTAGTGTATTGTTTAGCCTCCATGTGTTTGTATTTTTTACAGATTTTTTCCTGTAATTGATATCTAGTCTCATAGTGCTGTGGTCCGAAAAGATACTTGATAAGATTTCAATTTTCTTAAATTTAATAAGGCTTGATCTGTGACCCAAGATATGATCTGTCCTGGAGAATGTTCCATGAGCACTTGAGAAGAAAGTGTATTCTGTTGTTTTTGGATGGAATGTCCTATAAACATCAATTAAGTCCATCTTGTTTAATGTATCATTTAAAGCTTGTGTTTCCTTATTTATTTTCATTTTGGTTGATCTGTCCATTGGTGAAAGTGGGGTGTTAAAGTCCCCTACTATGATTGTGTTACTGTCAATTTCCCCTTTTATGGCTGTTAGCATTTGCCTTATGCATTGATGTGCTCCTATGTTGGATGCAAAAATATTTACAATTGTTTTATCTTCTTCTTGGATTGACCCTTTGATCATTATGTAGTGTCCTTCTTTGTCTCTTGTAATAGTCTTTATTTTAAAGTCTATTTTGTCTGATATGAGAATTGCTACTCCAGCTTTCTTTTGATTTCCCTTTGCATGGAATATCTTTTTCCATCCCCTCACTTTCAGTCTGTATGTGTCCCTAGGTGTGAAGTGGGTCTCTTGTAGACAGAATGTATATGGGTTTTGTTTTTGTATCCATTCAGACAGTCTATGTCTTTTGGTGGGAGCATTTAATCCATTTACATTTAAGGTAGTTAGTGATATGTATGTTCCTATTACCATTTTCTTAATTGTTTGGGGTTTGTTATTGTAGTTCTTTTCCTTCTCTCATGTTTCCTGCCTAGAGAAGTTCCTTTAGCATTTGTTTTAAAGCTAGTTTGGTGGTGCTGAATTCTCATAGCTTTTACTTGTCTGTAAAGGTTTTAGTTTCTCTATCGAATCTGAATGAGATCCTTGCTGGGTAGAGTAACTTTGTTCTAGTTTTTTCCCTTTCATCACTTTCAATATGTCCTGCCAGTCCCTTCTGGCTTGCAGAGTTTCTGCTGAAAGATCAGCTCTTAACCTTATGGGGATTCCCTTGTATGTAATTTGTTGTTTTCCCCTTGCTGCTTTTAATATTTTTCTTTTATTTAATTTTTGATAGTTTGATTAATATGTGTCTTGGCGTGTTTCTCCTTGGATTTATGCTGTATGGGACTCTGTACTTCCTGGACTTGACTATTTCCTTTCCCATATTAGGGAAGTTTTCAACTATAATCTCTTCAATTATTTTCTCAGTCCCTTTCTTTTTCTCTTCTCCTTCTGGGACTCCTATAATTCGAATGTTGGTGCATTTCATGTTGTCCCAGAGGTCTTGATACTGTCCTCAATTCTTTTCATTCTTTTTTCTTTATTCTGCTCTGCAGTAGTTATTTCCACTATTTTATCTTCCAGGTCACTTATCCATTCTTCTGCCTCAGCTATTCTGCTATTGATTCCTTCTAGAGAATTTTTAATTTCATTTATTGTGTTGTTCATCATTGCTTGTTTCATCTTTAGTTCTTCTAGGTCCTTGTTAAATGTTTCTTGTACTTTCTCTATTCTATTTCCAAGATTTTGGATCATCTTTACTATCATTATTCTGAATTCTTTTTCAGGTAGACTGCCTATTTCCTCTTGATTTTTTTTTGGTCTGGTGGGTTTTTACCTTGCTCCTTCATCTGCTCTGTGTTTCTCTGGCTTCTCATTTTGCTTATCTTACTGTGTTTGGGGTCTCCTTTTTGCAGGCTGTGGATTCATAGTTCCCATTGTTTTTGGTGTCTGTCCCCAGTGGCTACAGTTGGTTCATTGGATTGTATAGGCTTCCTGATGGAGACGACTGGTGTCTGTGTTCTGGTGGATGAGGCTTGACCTTGTCTTTCTGGTGGGCAGGACCACATCCGGTGGTGTGTTTTGGGGTGTCTGTGACCTTATTATGATTTTAGGCAGCCTCTCTGCTGATGGATGGGGTTGTGTTCCTGTCTTGCTAGTTGTTTGGCATAGGTTGTCCAGCACTATAGCTTGCTGGTCCTTGAGTGGAGCTGGGTCTTAGCACTGAGATGGAGATCTCTGGGAGAGCTTTCACCATTTGATATTACATGGAGCCAGGAGGTCTCTGGTGGACCAATGCCCTGAACTCGGCTCTCCTACCTCAGAGGCAGAGGCCTGACACCCAGCCGGAGCATGAAAACCTTGTCAGCCACATAACTCAGAAGAAAAGGGAGAAAAATAGAAAGAAATAAAGAAAAAAGAAAGAAAGAAAGAAAAAATAATATTAAATTAAAAAGTTATTAAACTAAAAAATATTATTAAAAATTTAAAAGTAACAAAAAAAAAAAAGAAAGAGAGAGCAACTAAACCAAAAAACAAATCCACCAATGATAACAAGCAGTAAAAATTATATGAAAAGAAAAAAAGGACAGACAGAACCCTAGGACAAATGGTAAAAGCAAAGCTATACAGACAAAATCACACAAAGGAGCAGACACATACACACTCACAAAAAGAGAAAATTGAAAAAATATATATATCTTTTGGGAAATCTGAGGTCTTCTGCCAGCATTCAGTAGGTGTTCTGTAGGAGTTGTTCCACATGTAGATGTATTTCTGATGTATTTTTGGGGAGGAGGATGATCTCCATGTCTTCCATCTTGAAGGTCTCTCCTGAAATTCATTAATCAAGGTAGAAGGAGGGGGCAGCTTGCCAACTCTGTTTCCTGTCCTCTGAGGATTGGACAGTGTCCAAAGCAACAGAAGGTCACGGTTCTTACTCACACTTGGATGTGGGTCAGAGAGTGGCCACAGCCACCACCGCCTGCTTTGATCACTTGGTTCCTGTCCATTTCTTTCTTCTGAGGACTTTCGTTTACTTTTCTCTCTTTTACTTTTTCCTAGTTCTTCTGCCTCTCTCAAGGTTTTAAGGTCTGTTCTCCAGGAGGAGGATGGAGACAACTGTCGTGTTTTAAACAGTTGAATACTCTATAGCAATGAGAATGAACTTAATATAACTGTAGGTAACAACATGGATGAATCTTGCAGACATGATGCTTAATGAAAGAAGGCAGAGACAAACAACTACCTACAGTGTGAGTTCATGCATCTAAAGTACAAAAACAGGCACAAGTAATTTATGCTCTTAGCACACAGGCTATTGGTTACCTTTGGGAAGGCGGTGACTGGGAGGGGGCACCCAGGGCGAGGAGGTCTGGGTGCTGTTAACACTCTGTGCTGGTACGCAGATGTATTCACTTTGTGAAAATTCATCAAGCCTTATATTTCTGATTTTTGCACTGTTTCTGTATCTATGTATTACTTCAATATAGTTCCATAAAAAGTTTACTAAAAGATATTTTCATGACTTTCAGGTTCAGGTGAGACCCTAGATATTTAGAGTACTCTAATCAATAAAAATATAAAAAATTCCCTATCATTAAGCTCATACTTAAAATTTATAATATATATAATGAAAAGGATTCACAAAAGTATAGATTTTTAAAAAACACTGAATACTAATAACAATAAACAGTTGAAAATAGTTTTCACAAAAGATTATTAATACATTTCAAATACTGTCTAACTAAAGGATAAGACCACAGAGAGACTTCAACCATATGGAACCTTGAGCGACAATTCCCATTGTAATCATGGATAAATTACTAAATTCTTCAGTTTCCATGTCACCAACATCTAAGAGCAGGATAATCCTTACCTTCCTCACAGGGATGTTTCACTGCTTAATTAATGTTGGTAAAGCACTTTCTGTTCCCTGGGTGAAAGGTATCATGAAAGAGGAAAGCATAATTATGTTTTAATTGCAGGGCTGATTTTGAAGACACAAAACAAAAGTGCTATGAATTGCGGTTTAATCAGATCACTCCATTAGAATCAGTCATGATTTATGCCTTCTGGTTTCTGCTGTACTTGGGAAAATAGCTTTTTAAATTTTTAAAAGTCGTTCTGGCTCAGCTTCTCTGTCTGTAAAATGGAATAACATGCTTTCCGTGATCTGCAAGTATTTCTTTACTCTTTGCAAAGTCCTCCAGCAATCCTTAGATAAAAAGAAGGAACATATTGCTATGGAAAGAAGAAATGCAACCTCCTCCTCCTGGGATGAATAGAATTGCTTTTCTCTGGGGGAAACCAGAGTACCAGATGTCTTTCATAAAGGCCACCTAGGGACTGGCCCCGAAGAAGGAGTCTGAAAACAATTAGTCTGCAGGAAGTCAGGATGCCAGATGAGAATTTTGGGAATTTGGTTTTTGGCATTCAGGGTGGTTACATTCCATTCTCTCAAATGGACAGCTGATTCTACTGTCTCTTTTGTTGAGGACATCTTCAATCCTGCTTTTAACCAAAGGGTTTATACTTACACAAAGCCAGTCATTAGAAATCCATTGATAGGTATGACTCAAACTAGGACCTTTCATGTAATATGAGATGACCAATCAAATTGAGCTGTGTGATCTTGCTTTCTGGGTCTTTCATGGATCTTGACTTGAGGAGATCAGATAATTATGTCATTATGGATTAAGTGTTTTAGAAAAAAAGATGTATAGAAAAAGAAATTCTGGGCTTCCCTGGTGGCGCAGTGGTTGAGAGTCCGCCTGCCGATGCAGGGGACACAGGTTCGTGCCCCGGTCCGGGAAGATCCCACATGCCGCAGAGCAGCTGGGCCCGTGAGCCACGGCCGCTGAGCCTGCGCGTCCAGAGCCTGTGCTCTGGACAGTGAGAGGCCCGCGTACCGCAAAAAAAAAAAAAAAAAAAAGAAAAAAAAGAAAAAGAAATTCTAACTATATTTTTCATTTCTCCTTGTTAACAGCCTAAGTAAAACATAAAGAGACTCACAAAAAGGTTTTTGATTCCTCGATGAACATAAAAGAACTTCAAATTATACATAAACAAAATAGAGTTTTCTGGCATTTATTTCCCCCAACATGTGGAACTTCAGTTATCTGTGTCTTCTATTTAACTAATATATAGAAATATTCCTCATCACCCCTCCTTGAGTAAAGAACATAAATGTCTGATCAGACCACACATTACTCCCAGCTGCTGGTCACATTTTTTGGCAATATACTTTTATTTCTGTATGAACATTCAATAATTAACCTTCTCTCTACTAAGATAAATCATACAGAGGAACTTTAAAAATAAAAAGCAGTATAAATCTTGGTGACAGTAGCTGTGACTTTTCAGCAGCTAAAATTCCCTTGAAAGATGAAGATGTCTGTTTGTATACCTCTACACCACCAACATCTTTCAGGGAACAATACTGATGAATTCCCTTAGGAAAATATAAACCAGTCAAGTGCACTGACTTAGTGATTAGAAGTCCTGAGAGTTTTCTGAAATCATACTTGGTTATTTGATGATCCAATTTTAAATGCTCAACAAGCTATTTACTACAACTATACAAACATACTTGGGGAATGTCTGTGTACATTTTATGGAATTTTAAAGGAATATACTAAATTGTCAACACCATTCAAATCATGCCATGTCCAAAAAGCACATATGCTGAAAGTCATATTGAGGGTGAGATGAGAAAGAGAGCAATGAAGGGCCAAAGTAATGGTTTTATATATTTTTTTCTTTCTGGAAGAAAACAAAAGCTCCAGTCCTTCTGCTGTGTTGTCACAATGGGAATGCTTTTAATGCTTTGGGCTAGAAAACCTTTAAAAGCTCGCTAGGCTCGGCTGGCCAAAGGGCAACTCCTACTGGACAAACAGGGCCCACTTCCTCAAAGTTCATGTCCAAGCATGTGGTCATTGATTCCCTGGCTGTCAACCTGACTGGTCATATGAATTTTTATCAGTCACTTCTTTCTAAATTTCAATTTAAGGTGGACTGATTCAAACTCCTTCCACAGTATCAATAAATTGAAAGAGATTCTCTAGAAGTTAATGTCCTAGTCTTTACAGTTATCCACCAAACGTTTCCAACTCTCTGACTTCCGGGCATGGTAGGATTGTATGAAGCATAATCTTTGTAGTAGTTTGACCCGGCCACATGACATTTGGCCAATGAAAGGTGAGCAGAAATAACATGTGTTATTTCCAAGGGGGAGTTTGAAGAGCGAGGGAGCAACTTGCCATAGCTCTCTTTCTCTCTATCCCAGCTGTTGGTACTGTTCCTGGTGGTGCCTGCTTTGTCAGTTGAGATGCTGAAGTGATGTTGGCACAAAGCAGAGCTTGCAGTTCCCACACAATGGACATGTGTGGTGCAAGGAAGAAATTAAATCCACTGCCTTAAGACATGGAGATTTGAGGGCCATTTGTTTCCATAGCATCACCAAGCCTCTCTGGCTGACTCAGCTTTTCACCAGGGTAAAGCCCTCCTCAGAACTTGTGGGAGGAGGACAGAGGGATGCATGTAGTACTACTACAATTTCACCCTCCCCTCAGTCTCATTCAGCCTGGGCCTGTGCTGTGATACCTGTTTTCTTTGGGTTCTGTTATCCCTTGGGAGACTCTCAGCATCACTTCCCCAATGTCCACAGGGGGGTCACCCCTTCAAATCACTACAGGGGCAGGCAGGTGACCTAAATGAGTAAAAGGCCGATGCATTCATATCAAAGGTTTTTTAACGCCTCACTTTTCCCTCAGGAAAACTCTTTTCTTGACACACGAAGTGCTCCCGGCCTGGCTTTCTATTCAAAGGAGCAGTACAAGTGTGATGATGAATTGTAACCACAGCTCTATGACAGCATTGGGAAATAACAGGGGCCAGAGGCAGCACTTACACTGGTAGCTGGGGCATGCTGGAATGCGTACCGAATATTTTCAGGTTCTTTTAGAAGATAGAATTCTAGATTTTTTTTCTAAATTTCCCAGTTTTCTTAAGACACGACTCAGGCCTTAGGCCCACTGTCTGCATACCACAGGCACCCGCAGGGGAACCTTGTTCTGTGCCTTTGTGGAGACAATGACTGTTCTCCACTTTCAAAAAGCCCCAGATTGTTGAGCCCAAACCCAGGCCAGGACCAAGCTCAATTTGGGGGAAAAGTGTTCGATTCCACTACCTTTCTTATGGAAGACATTTCCTTATCTTGCTAGCAAAAATTACACTAACCAAACCCGAGTCCAGGTCAGTACCCTAATTTGACCTCTCAGTCGGTCTTGCTGACAAGCTAGCTCTTGAATACTCTGCCTCTCTTTTTTCCTGATTATTAAAGTACCACATCATCATGACAGAAACACAGCAAAGTATTAATTAAGAGAGCAAGAGGCACTTAAGTCTAAGACCCAGAGATAATCAGTGTTGCCATATTAGCTTAATCCTTCTGGAAACAACGTTTAAAATATATTTATGTTTAGAACTTTGTATTTTTACCTGTTCTGTATTCTAATTTTTTTCTTATTAGTTTTTCACTTCTTCATAGTTTAGCCAAGTTTTAGATTTTGACTTTCTTTTTTCAGTTTCCAGAAAGAGATGTATGTTCTTAGAATATTCTTTCTCAAGGTGCTTCATTGATTCTTGCAGCAATTCTATGGCAGAGCTTATTCCTAAAGAGACAGTGGGAAGTGTCAACAGTTTTGTCATGAATAACTTGTCGAGAAATGAATAGTTTAATAATTTACTTTATAAATTTTAGTAAGTATACTTTTTCATTAAAGAGTAATTCATATTAATTATAGACAATTTGATAAATATTAAAACATGAAGAAAAGAAAAGGTATCCCTAATCCTGCAACCAAAAGATAACTAGTAGTATTATTTTGGTTTATTTTCTTTCAGTCTCCTTTTCTTTATACATAGGGTTTAAATATGTGTGTGTGTGTGCATATGTGCATGTGTGTGTGTTATATAGTGATATATATATATCACATTTGATGATATAACTGTATATTTAATTATATATATGCATATAGAGAGAGAAAAAGAGAGAGGGCATTATATATAATACACAGATGTTATATATACAATTACAATCACATATTTTTGCTATGGGCTTTTTTCACTTATTACATAAATGTTAGCTGCGGAACACAACTGTGCTATTCATATTTCACTTGAAGGGGAAAATGCTCCCTTATGGGGAAAATGTAGGAGAAACACGTGCAGTCTCACTGTCTATGTGCAGGAGTGATGGATCTGATTCGTGAGCTGGTGAATCTGACGTCCATTGTGCCACTGGTCCACATAAAACTCCATTTGGGTGGAGTTAATGGGGTAAAAACCTCAACACGCAAGTTGTCCACCTCCAGCATCTGTATGATTGCATAAGCATATATCCTGCTTCCTCTTATCCTGAGGCAACATGGCTTATAATTCTGGGTGAAAGAGTTTAATTCAGGAAGGGAACTGATAGAAAGCTTGATTGTGGCCATAAGTCGAGTTGCTTCCTCCATTTTAGCTTAACCAGTAATGTAGCTGAATTTCCATGTTATGACATATCTTTGTAAATAAATAGCTTTTTTGATAGGTGGATAAGACCAATGAGAGGGTTTATCCAGCCATTTCTCTATTGTTGACTTTAAATGAGTAATTTAGTATTCATACCCAAGCCTCTTTAACATTTGGTAACTAAAAAGAAGTCTGTATAGTATTTGTTGATTGGGTAGGTTTGATTTTTTTTTAAATGGCAGATTTTATTTTCCAAAGATGACCACAGCAATAACTCCCATCCCACGTTTTTTATACCATGTGAGAGTACCACTCAAGTAGTACTCTCCTTGAATTTAGGCAGGCCTGTGACACATTGGTATCCACCAATAGAGTATGGTGGATGTGATGCTGTGTGATGTCTGAGTCTGAGCAATAAAAGGAGATGCAGCTTCTGCTCTATTCATTAGAACTCTTGTGCTTGGAGCCCTAAGCCAGCAGGTAAGAAGCCTGATTACCCTGTAGCTGTGAGGCTCAAACCACAAAGAAAACCCATAAATAGGTGCTCTAGGTGGTATTGTCAAGTCAGCCCTGCCCAGGCACAAGGTATCTGAGTCAAGAAGTTCCAACCGTCAAGTCATTCCAAGCCTTCAAATCTTTTCAGCCGAGGTCTGCACATGTGGGGCAAACACAAGCCATCTCTGCTGTGCTTTGTTCAAATTTCTGAGCCACAGAATCCGTGAATAACAAAATGGTTGTTGTTTTCAGTGACTACCTTTTGGAGTCACTTATTGTGCAACATTAGTAGCTAGAACAGCACCTATTTTACAGGTGTAGCATCTCACTTTCATTTCCATAGACATTCACTGACTATCTACTATTCACCAGGAAATGAGCGAGGTTCCTAAGGTTCATAGATAAATCAGACAAAATTCCTTCCCTTAAAATGCTCACTGTGGTGGGAGAGACATAATCAGAGTTGCCCTTTAGAAACATGAATCCAACAGCATTGGTGTGAGGGAGACTAGAGGCTCTCTCTGCTGGAGGTCAGCTGGGCAAAGGATGGTACCAAAGAGATGGAAGCCATGGATTAATACACCTGTAGGCTGATTTCTCTCTGTTCCGTGGCCACTGTCACAATTTTTGCTCATAAATGGAACTGAGGTTAGTGTGCTTCCTAAAACGTAATAGGTTCTCATAAATAGTTACCATTTGAATTAAATTAAAGCACATATCTTACAAATTAGTCATTGTTATGGACTGAATTGACCCTCCCCCATTCATATATTGAAGTTCCAACCCTCAGTAATCCAGAATGTGACTATATTTGGAGATAGTCTTTAAAGAGGTGATAAAAGTAAAATGAGGTCATTAGGATGGGCCCTAATCTAATATGATTGGTGTCCTTAGAAGAAGAGGGGAGATTTAGACACAGACAGGTGGGCACATAGAGAAAAGCCATGTGAAGACAGAGGCAGAAGACGGCCATCTACAAGCCAAAGAGAGAGGCCTCAGAATGAAACCAGCCCTGCTGACACCTTCGTCTTGGGCATTCGGACTCCAGAACTGTGAGGAAATTATTTTCTGTTATTTAAGCCACCTGGTCTCTGATATTTGTTATAGCAGATCTAGCAAACTAACACAGCTATCGTAGGGTGACTTTCATGTGCCATAGCTGAACCCCACAAGAGGTGACGGTAGAAGTGGCGCATGCAGTGGTGGTAACAGCAGCTGTAGAGGCGGCGAGGCTGTGGGGAGATGGGGCCACACTCTTCCCTTCTGCTGCCATCTTTCCTTAGAAGAAAAGTTAAGACAACCGGCTATCGGTGAAGAGGCCAAACTAATTTTTACTTACATAGTACAGTTGGCCCCCTTGTCTTTTTTTTTTTTTTTTTTTTTAAATATTTATTTATTTATTTTTGGCTGTGTTGGGTCTTCGTTTCTGTGCGAGGGCTTTCTCTAGTTGCGGAAAGCAGGGGCCTCTCTTCATCGCGTTGCGCGGGCCTCTCACTATCGCGGCCTCTCTTGTTGTGGAGCACAGGCTCCAGGTGCGCAGGCTCAGTAGTTGTGGCTCACGAGCCTAGTTCCTCCGCGACATGTGGGATCTTCCCAGATCAGGGCTCAAACCCGTGTCCCCTGCATTGGCAGGCAGATTCTCAACCACTGCACCCCCAGGGAAGCCCTGGCCCCCTTGTCTTTAACTTACACTGTAGTTAACCTTCTCTGCTGTGCTGCATTATTTAATTTATAATCTTACATTATCACTTTCCACCTGAATCACTGATATAAACATTGCTTGAACTTTAGCCCCGATAAGATTAGCCAAGAATGTTTGTAGAAGGAACATTTTCATGACATTTGAAGAAACTGCATGTCTAATAATGGATTACCCAAGAAGTACACAAGAATTGAAATCTCTCTGAACAATTCTAAAGGGCAATTTGAACGAGGACCCAACCTGAAATTAAATAATGGGGAAAAAATACCAGAGTTTATCCCTAGCACTTATTAAATACTGAATGTTTGCTGAATCAATCAATAAATGAGTAAATAAATGGATGGCTGAATGAATGAATGATGTTTATGTCAAGGGTCAGCAAACTTTTCTATAAAAGGTCACAGAGTAAATAGCTAAGGCTTTGTGGGCCGTACAGCGTCTCTGTCACAACTATTCAACTCTCCCACGCAGCTGAAACGCAGCCATAGACAATACATAAACAGGCATGGTTGTGTTCCAATAAAATACAACAGCAGACTGGATCTGGCCCACTGGCAGAAGTTTGCTGATCTCTCGTTTAAAATATTCACTCCCCTCTCAAAATTTTTTTCTCACACCCTATCCTACCAGTTCCAGAGCAAACTATCCATTTGGGATTCAATCTCCTACACAGCATGAACCCCTGCTACTTCCCCTGTCTTATCTACCATTACTCGGAAATACGTAATCTCCATTCTGAAAAAGCTAGACTATTATTTCTCCACATTTCCCACTTCCTCACCTTGCTCATACAGTTCCCCTGATACCGTTTTAGATTTTCTGCTACAACAGGATAAAAAAGAGCTCTGACCGGTCTCTGTTTTCAATGGATTCCAAGACTTGCTATCTCTGGACTATCTGTAGAGGCAGCTTCTCTGTGGGGTCATTAATCTGGCAGGAATTGAAATAACCTTATCTGCAACAGAACTTTAAAAATGCATTAGGAGGGCTTCCCTGGTGGCGCAGTGGTTGAGAGTCCGCCTGCCAATGCAGGGGACATGGGATCATGCCCCGGTCCGGGAGGATCCCACATGCCGCGAAGCGGCTGGGCCCGTGAGCCATGGCCGCTGAGCCTACGCGTCTGGAGCCTGTGCTCCACAACGGGAGAGGCCACAACAGTGAGAGGCCCGTGTACCGCAAAAAAAAAAAAAAAAAAAATGCATTAGGGAACTAGAATTCTTGGAGCCAACTGTCCTTTTAATTAACTTCAGTCTGGGAGCAAGGAGCTAACGGCTTCCTCAATGGCTAATCTTCTAAAGAGGTTAATAGGAATTGAGATTTTACCTGTTGTATTCCTAAGGACCTGCTTACAGATTGTTTCCTGTAAGTGAAAACTTTTGTTCAACTCAGACATTTCTCCAGTGCCTGCCTGCAATGCAGAGGGCCCTGGGAGAAATGGAAAGATAAATAAGACATGAGCTGTCCTGATACACAGGAGTTAACAGTCTGGTCAGGGAGACAGACACAGATCCAAGGTCTGAAACGTAAAGCGGGCTGTGATGAGGGTTATAATAGAACACGGTGAGATGATATTGCAAAGACAGACATTAATTTTGATGGAGACAGGGAACAAAGAGACCTCAGAGCGTGGATGGGGTTTGAGCAGGAACTTGGTAGGAAAACAGTGATAAAGATGTGGATATTGTGATATCTTGGTATGTTAGAGCTGCAATGACCTCAGACAACCCTCTCCTTTATAGATGAGGAATGTGAGACCCAGAGAGGAACTGTGACCTCAGGCAACCTACTTGCTTCCCTTTAGAACCATCTATGTGCAACTTCGAATTCACAGGCGGGGTAGAAAAAAAGAACCGTAGACTAAAATATCTTCATTCCTAAGCATCTGTGACAAATGTCAGAGGCAGCAATTGGTAGTCTGACCACACAACAAGCCCAAGGCCAGGGCAGCCTCTGTTGGAAGCCATTGCCTTTGGTAGTTATCAAGGGACCACATTTAGCTGCTAACAGAATCGCACCTGGGTCTTGTAACTGACGGTTATAGAATCCTGGCAATAGAATAAAAGCTTGCAGTGAATTGGGGAAAGATCAGAGGGAGCTTTAAACTCTGGGTAGGAAATCTTGTGGAAGAGTCCAACTTTGATTCAAAAGAACAGGTCTCAAAAGTAACCAAAAGAATGATGATTTTTGCCCTAGAATTACAGGGTACGCCATATCACAGGGCCAGGCAGGGGTTTGCATTCTCACAGGGCGTGTGTTTCCCTGATTGAGTCTGGGAAGATAAGTGCAAGTGTCCCAAGTCCCCCTCCTGCCCCCCCCCCCCCCCCCCCCCACCCCCGCAGTTTTCCCGCTGTCAAGGGCAACATGACCATCACCGTTGGGCTGATGCCAAAGACGAAAGCAAACTTCTCAGGGTGAGTCAGAGAAGCAGCTAAGGCCCAGAAGAACGTCCTGTGACAGTTTAATTTAAATAGACTTTTCAGTTCCCTTCACTCTCATGACTAACATGGATTATGTAACTGAATAATTAAACAACAAATCCTTATTTATTTATTTTAGATTCACAGGAGCAGCTGTGTCTTTTTTCCTTTCGAAAAGAAACACAGACTTAATAGGGTCCATTGTGTTCCTACCTAGTTCTCTCTCCTCTGTATTTTTTCAACCCTACATACCAACTTCACTCCCCATTCCCACCATGGAAATATGATGTGCCCATATTAGCCTACTGAAAAAACCCGAAAATATACTGCCCCCAGATAGCAGATGCAGTAAAATGGTCTGATTAAATGCTGAGGCTTTATCTCTTTTGAAAAAAGTTACACTAATTTTCTATACATAAAACACCCAAGTTAAAAGAGACATGAGAGTAACATCACACAAATAATCCATTCAAGTAGATTTATTTTCCAGTAATGGAAAAAAGTGTGGTTTTGAAGCATCTTTTACTAATACTATCACTTTAATACAGTTTACACCAGTTTACTGCAGTCTGAGGGTATAGAAGGTATCACTTTTTCCTAACAAAAATTGCATATTTTATAACAGAATGCTATAGCTAGGGGAAAGGGCAGAAATTACAAGCAACCTCTAGACCAACCATTCCCTTTACAGATGGGGAAACTGAGGTACAGAGAAACCAAAGGATTTGCCCAGAGTCAGACAACCAGGACAAAGCCTCCCAGCAGGTTAGGGAAATTCCAATCTAGAAATCCTCTGTTCAAGGTCTCTTTGGTCTCTTTGCACTGCTTCACTACATCCTGTCTCTGTTTCTTTAATAGTAGCCTCTGGCATATATATTTAAATGCATGAGATACATACGATATGACATATATATATATATATATATATATATATCAGGGAAGGCTGTTACTTGCTGAAAAGAATCTAGTATTGAGAAGTCTCAGTAGCATATGATACTAATTCACTAAGGAACTCTTGTCCCAGCATTGTCCAAATCCCAAACCAAATGGCATCTTACTGGGAGTGTTACTTAGCTTTCTATCAAGGTTTCCATAGAGACAAAGAGCCAGACTCTGTCAACATTGAGATTTTTTGCACAGGAACTAGCACAGGGCATACAGTAGGTTTTCAGGAAATTCTCATCACCTTGCTGTAAAGAACCTGGAATACACGTTTAGGACACAATATGTAATAGTTTCCAGAGTAGGACATCCATATGGACAGCCTAGCAAAGTTAGGAGAATGCAAGAGCCAGCCATTGGATGGAGGAGAAGGAAGAGGAAGAAAGAGATCTCAGCTTCTCTTCTGCCCCAGACACTGGAAGGTGCATATCACTTTCACACTGTCGTATAGTCGAAAAATTTAAGTCAAACCATCGTAAAGTCAGGGACAGTCTGTATTGGCTCAAGGTCTCAGGCACTCAAAAATGATTTGGAACAAAAGGACTTAAAAACTCCTATTACCTTTTTGCTTTGTTGCCTCACTCAAGAGACTCAGGTAAATTAAGCCATTTAAAAATCCTGATCTTCTGTGTCCATGGAAGATGCCTAATGTAGCCTCCTCTCCATTATTCACCAAATGCTGTGAAATGTGGTTATAGAATATTCCTCTTATATAACATTTCTCATTATTGAAATGAGGGAAACTCTGGAACCTGAGAACATAATTATTCTATGAGCTACTAATTATACTGAAATCTGCTCAGGACACCCTTGTATTCAAAGGCCTCTGTTATTACTGACTTGTTCAAATGCCCACATTACTAAAATAGCAGTAATGTGTTTTAAAGGTGAATTCAGAAGCTGTGCTACTCAGCAGAAGCCAGAGAAATACAAATTGTCATAATAATTATATCTACTTTTCTTCAAGGAGACTGAAAACTTTACAAATCTTCACAAATAAAAACCTTGTTATTAAATAATTCTAGTCTCTATCTGTCTCAGGTTGTGGCTTGAAGAAATACCATCTACAAACAAGGCAGAAAACTGAATAAAGTAGTTTAGTGTTATTGTTCTTATAACAGTTATTGTTATTGTCCCTCATTAACAGTGAAAATACCATCTTAATCTTATTTGATAGCTTCCCTCATTGAATCAACTTAGTGACTATAAACAAGCCAGAAAACTCCTGCTATGTGACTACTCTCCACCCCTGTGTTCCTCTAGCACCAGAAATGCTTTCAGGGAATTGCTTCATTGCCTGAGAATTCAAGGAGACAGTTCTGTGTCAGCTGAATTGCCATTCTTCTTGTCCCCAGTCTCAAAACCAAATCACCTTTTATTCTCCCCATCTTTGTCAGCAACCATGTCCGTTTCATTACTAAGACCTCCATGTTTTTCTTTTGATATTTCCTTCATTTGGTTCTTCTCCTCTCTATCCTACATCATCCTTCCATCCACATTTAAGTCCAGTGTATCATACATGGGCTATCACAACATTATTTAGCCAACCTCTACAAATCAACTTCTCCCCATTCCAATTCAACCTGTTATACCTATACCAGGCATCATTTTTAATACTCATATTCCTGCCTAAAACTTATCAAAACAATCAAAGACATCTAATTTAGTTCCAGAGGCTCTACCCTACTTCTGAAATCATATTCTCTGCAAATCACTTTGTAGAATCCTCTAATCTAGGTAGATGAATCTCCTCACTGAGTCATGAACTTATGAGTTTATTCCTGTCTACATCCTTACTCATGGGATTCTGCTTGACAAGGTATTTATTTAAAATCTCTGAGCCTCAGTTTCTTTAGCTGAAGGTGGGGACTATAATACCAGACAGGGTTTTGGTGAAGCTCAAATAAGAATAATTTATTTACAAGTTCTTTCTAAATTGTTAGGCTCTAGAAAAGTTGTTATTTATTAATCTTCAACTGCATTCACACTTGTACCCCAACATTTGGTACCTAACCATCACACACTGAAACAATTCCATTATTGGTACAACATGTTTCTCTACCAAACCTGACCACAATCTGTTTGAAAGTAGCACTTCATTTAGTTACTAATCATCTTGAGTTTTTTTCCTGAACAGAAGGATCTGGTGGGAGGAGATTCATTAGACAGCTTTCTTGGTCCTTTTCAAGATCCAGCACAAAGTAGACAACAGTACACATTCGTCGATTGCTTTAGTTAGAATTGAAAATTAATAAGGGGGAACAGCAGAATCTCATCTCACTGGACCAACTTTCCTATTAAAAAACAGCAACAGAAATACATGGTGATTGGTGAGAAAATATCTGTGAAGTGCTAGAAACTGTTTGAGAAGCATCTGCCACAAATAGCAACTTCCTACTCTGGGGGCTTCAAAATGACTTTCCAAATGGTGATTTGAAATTCAAACTCTGCATTTTGCCTTGTATACACTCAGGAAAGGCAGACAGCTAGAGAAGCAAACAAATGTCATGAAAGATAGGGACACTCAATGAGTCCCAGTGAGTGTTCAGAGTGTTCTAATTTAAAGGCAATCCAGGGGCTTCCCTGGTGGTGCAGTGGTTAAGAATCTGCCTGCCAATGCAGGGGACATGGGTTCGAGCCCTGGTCCAGGAAGATCCCACATGCTGTGGAGCAACTAAGACCATGTGCCACAACTACTGAGCCTGCACTCTAGAGCCCGCGAGCCACAATTACTGAGCCCGTGTGCCACAACTACTGAAGCCTGCCCACCTAGAGCCCATGTTCCGCAACAGGAGAAGCCACCGCAATGAGAAGCCCGTGCACCGCAACGAAGAGTAGCCCCCGCTCGCCACAACTACAGAAAGCCCGCGAGCAGCAACAAAGACCCAACGCAGCTAAAAATAAAAATATTTATTAATAAGTAAATAAATAAATAAAGGCAGTCCAGATTCCCAAGGTTTTTGCTGTGTCGTTCCGTCCTTTCCAATCCCCTGCCTTTACCTAGAGGGTTATACGTGTGATTTTTTTTTTTTTTAAGCTGCCAAAGAAAGCAGGCCCTCAGTTACACTCTCTAACAGTCCTTTGGTTATAAAACTATGATTTATGGTTAGCAAACTTCAGTGAGTTAACCTTTCCCCAGATTACCCCTACTCAAACATCTTCTTTCCTTTCTTTTCTCCCTGGGGCCTCCAGCTGCCATCTCTCTTACACAGTTATTCCTCCTACACATAGATGACACAGCCCACATTATTTATAACTATCCATTTTTGAAGCACAACTGTGCACCATGTAAATGGGAATAAGGCCCAAGGTAGCCAAGAAATATAGGACTATCAGAACATTTAAAGTCGTCTATAATAGACTTCTAGCTCAGTTAAAACCTTTACAGAGAGACAAACACTCTTGGTCAGTTTAGAGATTTTCTGAAGAGGTAAGGACACTGTATAAAAATTCTGTAACAGCCTATCACCTAGAAAATTAGCAGGGATTTATTTTTTAATTGTCAACACTCACTCTTGGAAATGATGTGACAAAAATGGCCCCTTTTGTACGTTACAGGAGAGAGCATAAATTTGAAAAACTCTTTTGGAAACAAAATGAGAAAAATGTACCAAAAACCTCAAACTGTTCTTATCCTTTGATTCAGTAATTCTAGAACAGGCTTAAGGATATAAAGCTGAAATACTGAAAATGTCTAATCCCTCAAATATTAATAATAATTATTATAATTGTAAAAAAGGGAAAAACGTAAACGTCCAACATCATGGCCTTGTGTACACAAATTAAGATATTACGTCAAACAAATGGAAATTGCAGTCACATCCCTCATCGTGGAAGAGAGAGGGAGAAAAGTGAGTTACAAACTAGATTTACTGCCATAGCTGATGAAGCATCCAATGGAAATTGCAGTCACATCCCTCATCGTGGAAGAGAGAGGGAGAAAAGTGAGTTACAAACTAGATTTACTGCCATAGCTGATGAAGCATCCACCAGAAATCCCAAAGGAAATTCAACAGCTTTGTTTGTTTGTTTCTGGGTCTAATGATACAAAGATCGGGTAGGATGGGATTCGTCCCATTTCTCTTGGCTTTCCTCAAGCCTATTATAAATTAGACAACAAATACAAGTTTGTTCATTGTGGTCCCGGTGAATTTAAGGTTCTTGCTTTGTCACAAAAGAATTTGGAGATGAAGTGATAGGTAAAAAGTGGGTTTTTAATTAGAGAGAAAAGTACTCAACAGACAGAGCATGGGCCATGTCAGATGGTGAGAGAGCTCCTAAACCTGGCGTGATTAGTTTTTATGGGCTGGGTAATTTCATAGGCTAATGAGTGGGGGGATTATTCCAATTATTTGGGGGAAGGGGTGGGGATTTCTAGGAATTGGGCCACCGCCCACTTTTTGGCCTTTTATGGTTAGCCTTAGAACTGTCATGGTGCTGTGTCATTTAGCTAATGGATTCCCATGAGCGTATAATGAGGCTCAAGGTCTACTGAAGGTCAAATCTTCCATCATCTTGGACCTAGTTTGTTCTAAGCAGTCTTTGTCATGTCCTACGGCTATGTCATTCTTTTAAAGGTTGTACCCTGTTCCCTTCCCTCCTGTTTCAATTGTTTTAGTTGGTCATTGAATATGAAAAAGGCAGATAAGTAGAATCTCACCAGAGAAACACTATTGTTAAGGAAAACAACACATGATGAGTGATAAAGCATACACTGAGTGGTAGGGAGTCAAGATGAGCACTCATAATCTATTCATTTCATCTCCAGTTCAATTCCTACAGGAACTTAACTCTAGACACTGTGGCACCACACTGAAAAATATTACATCTTATCAAAAAACTGTGAAGGTTAACCTTCTGCTAACATTCTTTACTTTTATTATATTAAGGGATTGCCCTTCTCTTCCCAGTATTCATTGACATTGCAGCAGGCTCCCTCCTTTTTAGTTTAGTCTAAGAGTCCCAGACTCTAGGAATGGGGACATGGAAGTGGAGGGGCAACTTATCCCACTATAGATTGTTATGTAATCATTAAACTAAGAGGGGGAAAGCCAAGATAAAATTATAAATGGGAGCATGGACGACTTGCTACCACTTTTTGTTTCTACTTTTCATTATGTTCCCTAAATTTTCTACAAGAAGTAAGTGGTGTTTTACAATTTAAAATTTTAAAGAATTCTAAAGGTAAGATATTTTACTAATAATTTCATTCTTAGCGGCAAAAGTTTAACCCGGGGTACATTCCTTGTTTCAACAAAATGTTAACTGCTACCTTTGCCAGGCAGTGTGTTGGGTAAAAACCTGAGGAAGTCATGGCCCATGATCTCAAGGAGGTCACAGGTATCTGAAGGAGAAAGAGAATTCTATGGATTCAAGTGGTGGTCTCAGGGGGTAAGTCTTGCAACCTAAGAATGTGGAGAGCACAGCAGGCGCACAAGAGTTATGAGTTCTGCCTGGATTAGGAGTGTGGGCTTCACAGGGGGCTTCACAGGAAAGGGAACACTCAACTGAGCTTGGAAGAAAGTTTCACTTCCCTATCTGGGAGTAAATGATGGAAGAAAATTCCAAGCAGAGAGAATAAAATGAAGAAACATGATCAGGCTCGGAACTCATGAAGGTACACAATAATCAAGAAAAGGATGATGAAGCTGTAAGCAAACAGCAGCTCCAGAGAGAATGGCAGGCAGGGAGGACTTGAACGACCAGCCAGAGGTAAAATTATAGGATTTTGGGATGGATTAGCCGTGGGCGGTAAAGGGTAAGGACTGGAAAGTAACTCCAAGTTCTGTAGTTTAGGCAAGACTAACTAAACCTAACCTTAGAGTGAGTTAGGGGGATAGTGAGGCCATGAACTAAGTCAAGAAAATAGGAGAGAGGACTGGTTTGGCAGAGAGGGGAAATAGAGGATAGGAATTTATTCTGAACATCTGGAGTTTGAGCTGCCTCTACAACTGACACCCACGGAGTAATGTCTAATTCAGGAAAAGAAATGTGCTTCTGGAACCCAGGACAAAGGATAAAGGTTAGAGGTTGACATTTGGGAGTAGAGGTTATTGTCAAAATAATGGGTAAAGGTAGGAGAACAGAAACAGCCTCCTGACCATTCTCCCCTGTTCCAGATCAGCCTTCCCCACTTCCATCCTAATCTGTTCTCCATATTGTAGTCCCGGTGAACTTCCAAAGTAGAAATCTTACTATTTGATGACACAGCTTAGAAGCTTTCAATGCACCCAATCTCAATGGTAGTCAGAGAAATGTCAATGGAAAGGACAATGAGATTCTATTTTTTGCCTGGTGGACTGGAAAAAATTAAAGATTGATAATATCCACTGCTGGTAAGCACATGGGGAAATGAGCACTCATATATTTCTGGTAGGAGTGCAAATTGCTATGATATTTCGGGACATTTTTTACGATTTTTAAATCTCATGACTTTCAGTCCAGAACTCTCACTTTTAAGAATCTCTTAGAAACAAAAGCAAAGTACAAAAGGATAGATGTACAAAGGTCTTTATTACTGCCTTGTTTGTAAGAGTAAAGACTTAGAAACAACCAAATGCCTATTAAAAATGTAATGTTCAAACAACTAATTGGCAATTCATATTAAGTAGTAGTAGACAGCTGTTAAAAATTAATAATAATATCTATATATGCTTGGATTTGGATCTAGAAAGATGCTTGTGAGAGATTAAGTGAAAAAAAAGGGTTGCTAAGTTCTATATGATGATTCTATTTAAGAGAAAACAAAGGGAAAAAAGTGAAGTGACATCTCATAATATGAATAGAGTGCTTACTTTTTTTTTAAAAATAAATTTATTTATTTATCTTTGGCTGCGTTGGGTCTTAGGCTTTCTGCGTTGGGTGCACAGGCTTTCTCTAGTTGTGGCGACTGGGAGCTACTCTTCATTGAGGTGCATGGGATTCTCACTGTGGTGTCTTCTCTTGTTGCAGAGCACAGGTTCTAGGCGCGCAGGCTTCAGTAGTTGTGGCATGCGGGCTCAGCAGTTGCGGCTCATGGGCTCTAGAGTGCAGGATCAGTAGTTGTGGTGCATGGGCTTAGTTGCTCCTCGACATGTGGGATCTTCCCGGACCAGGGCTTGAACCCATGTCCCCTGCATTGACAGGTGGATTCTTAACGACTGTGCCACCATGGAAGCCCAGTGCTCACTTTTTTACCAGGTTTTAAGTGCATCACGTGCTCCTCATTTAATACTCACAACAAACTCATAAGGTAGGATTGTTATCTACCCCATTTTACTGATAAGGAAACTGAGGCCAAAACAGATTAACTAGTGCTGGTCACACAGCTAGCAAGTGGCAGGCAGGCTTTACACCAGGCTGTCTGGCTGAGAGCCTATACTCTTGACTCTGCACTATTCTATGATACAAGTTATTACAGAAGGATAGGGTTGGAAATTGTTAATTTTTAAAATACCATTGTATTCTTGGACTTATTAAGAAATATGTTATTTCTATAATTAAAAAAAAAGTTCAGTAGAAACATATGAGGAAAGAGACTCTGAAGGCTCCCGATTTGTCCTGACAGCAAAAGTTCATACTTCTCACCTTGGCTTCTTCTTACAAGCAGTATCCTATAGGCCCATTTGTCTAAAACACTGGGTAACTACAGGCTGAGATCTAGCCAGCTGGGGATCAAACTGCTTGCACGTCTTGGACATTCATTTTATACAAGGCAATGGCAATCCACGTTCATAAAAGTCTTTAAAACTTCCAAGGACCTGGCCTTGTAGAGGGAGAAGTGGGGAGAGAGGAGCTGGGCTTAACCAGTTCACTGTTAATTCTTCAGAACCGGATGGCGCCTCAGAAAGCAAATCCATCATTAGCGAGCACAAAGGGGGCTGCCTTGTCAGGCTGACAGCGAGCAGACTGAGAGTAACAAAGCTCTGGTGCCTTATTTATGTGGCAGCTCACAGCTGCTGAGGACGGGCCTCCTGTTCGCCCAGAGCTGGCAAGCCCCTCAGGAGGTCGTTCTCAGGCCCTCAGGCCCACTGGGCTGTGGTCACCTGCAGCCAGGGGTGCAAGGAAGGGACCCAAAATGAGTACCCAGAATGCTCTTCCTTGGAGACCGCAGGACTAGCTGCCTCCTTGCAGTAAGGTCAAGCCTCAGTTCCACCTTCTCAGAAAATTGCCCACATCAGAAAGAGCCGTCCCTCCTGCTCTCCTCCCCCGTCACTCTGCCTCAGCCTTCCTCAGAGAGCTTATTCTACCTGACCCAGCAGGCTCGTTCACCTCCCTCACCAACGCCACCCCCTGCCAGGGCCTCCATGTAGCTTCTGTAAATGGCACCCACTTGAGTCGTGTAACAGGGCAGCTGGGCCCCCTCAGCTGAGAGCAGGGGTCCATTTAGATGGGACTTGCTTTGCTCCAAGGCACAAAGTAGGTGTGCACTGCATACCCATTAAACAGACGAATGTGCTGACTTCTACCACCGCTCCTCTGGGGACTCCAGCAGAAGTCTCTCCCAGCCTTTTCTGTGTCCAGTCCAAGCTTTCTCAGTTTGGGATATCGAGACACATATGGACAGACTGCATTACAAGAGATTTCTCTTTTTCACTAACAATTACTGATAATTAATAACTGAAATGATAATGCCAGTCTCAGTCATGGGCATTCCAATATGGTTAACTTAAGTGAGCAAGGGGTAGAATTTTATAATGTTCATAACACACACACACACACACACACACACACACACAATTTAAGAATACATACATCTATTGAGAATCTTTACTCAAGTATTTTTTCTGTAGGTAGGGGAAGACAGGAAGAGATATGGAGATATATGTATATGTATAGCTGATTCACTTTGTTATAAAGCAGAAACTAACACACCACTGTAAAGCAATTATACTCTGATAAAGATGTTAAAAAAAAATTTAAAGACTTGTAGCTGAAAGAGAGAAGGGAGAATAATGCAAAATTCCTTTCAGAAAAAACATGGGTTTCTCTCAGAGGTAAATCCTTTAGCAACAGCTATCCTGGCTACAACCAGGTGAGGAGTAGCCCTTTAGGCAATTCCCATTAGAGAGAAAGAGAGGCATGTCCTGGGGCACCTGTCATCCTGCTTATTCAGAAATCTGCAGGCACAGCTTTTCCTCAGAGTGAATTTCCACCGCTTAATGTATTTGTTGCTTAACATATTGGTGTCTTTCTCTTGGTAATTTTCTGTCCATTTTCTGACTAAGTAATGTCCCAGGGGTTCTGAGTTCTGGTGTAGATCAGCACTGTCTACCACCCTGCCCCTCGGAAAGATGGAGAGAAGTTTTGTGAGTTTACGGGAATGACTTCCTGCCACAGGGTGCCATCACTGACCTAATGCCAAGACATGTGGTTTTAAACCACTCATCACCTGAGATCCCCATGAAACTGATTCCCTGATAGGCATTCAACAAAGGTCAGAAAACGGGGACCTATTGTGATCTGGGGCTGGAGAGGGTGCACTTGCAGCCCTTGAAGGACATCCTTGATTAAAGACTGAAATACAGTTTCCTGTGGGCAACAGCTGCAAGTGGGCAGCCCCTTTTGTTGAATGGGGAACAGAGAACTGCATGGGCATGAGGCTAATTTATCTTCCCCACAATATAGAATGTTCCATCCGTTTTGGAAGTAGACTTATTGACTAGATAAGCCTTGAAACGTGATTGTTACAGGCTAGTAAAAATGTCAACAGCATCTCCTCTCTTGGTACTGCTGCCCGGTCAGCCCCTTTGGTGGGTATGTGGTGCCAGGGGGCCCGATGCCTTGCATCTGATGTCTCTATATGTTGATTAGTTCCGTGGACATAAACTCTACCAATGATGCTGGCCGTGCATATAGCCAGTTTTGTATAAATGCCAGGGACTGGGATATCTGGTGACTCTGGATATCAGCAGGTCAAAATACAAGGTCAAATTTTCAAGAATTATTTAAAATTTTTTTTCAAGTATTATTAAAAATGTTTGGTTTCCTGCTGTGTGTATCTTTTGTTTGTTTGTTTTTGTTTGTTCAGATCTAGCTCAAGTTATTTGAGGCTCACATTTCTCTCCTGAATTCCAGAACCGTATGCCATCCGCTTAATCGAACATCTCCATCTGCAGGTCCCAAAGATGCCTCACTCTCAAATTGTCCCAGACCACACTCTTTCCTGGCCTCCAGAATCTGCTCTTCCTGCGTGTTCCCCACCCCAGTGAGGACATCATGGGGAGTGGTTTCTAAGCCAGAAACCTTGTGTCAACCTTGGGCCCTCTCTTCAATGCACTTCTTGCATCCAATCAGTCAAGTTTAGTGAAGCATAGAGTGGAGGTTAAGAGTTCAAAACCTGCCTCTACCACTTCCTAGCTGTGGATCCCTGAGAGAGCAACTTAGCAACTCCATGCCTCAGTTTATTCCTCTGAAAAACACCATCATCGTAATAATATCAACCACATAGGGCTGTTGTAAAGATTCAAGGAAATAACGAATGTAGAGTGTTGAGAACAGTGGCTGACAAATGGTGAGCACTCAATAAACATTAGTTATTTATCAATCTTGATTACCTCTTTACACACAGCACATCTTTCATACCCAGCCTTTTCTCTGTAATGTCACTACCACTCCTCCACAGCCCCCAAACCAGTCCTGTTTTCTCCAGACTTCAACTTCACTCTCCTGCCGTTCTCACACTGCTGCCACAGGGAGCCTTGTGGGCCCAGCCTTGGGTAGGGAAACTGACCATTGCCCGGGTTCACGCTTGGGGAACAGAGGGTAAGGCTAAGAGTGAGCCACAGAAGCTCCGTCTGTCTCATTTTTTCCCCCTGAATATCATTAAAATTCAATTTTGACAGCTCCATCTTAAACAATGTCCCAACAGGCCCACAAAATATGCCAACAGCACAGCCTTCTTTCAAGTGCACATACCTCGGGCAGCCCCTGTACTGGTAGACTTACCCCTTCCTACAACCCCCTAATCTTCTGGGGGCTGCCAGGTACTAAATAATGAACTAATTGAGAGCAGAGTCTGTATCATTTATCTTTGTACCCCCACCCCCAGTATAGTTTAATGCCTGGCCATAGTAGGTCTTCAAAAGGTGCTTGTCGAATGGCTAGTTGGATGGCCGCTATTGTGTAGGTCCAGGCTAACTCACTATTACTTGACAATAGAGCAAGTCAGGGCTCTAGGACAAAGGTGAAACCAGAGGCATTCTGGTTCCTAAATCCTCAGTACACTAGCCTTTCACACACATATCTATGGAAGATAATAATGGTACCTGCCTTGTAAACAATAGGTCACACAACCCCACCTGTGTTTTAACATCCTAACTAGTTAGTCATCCTAACTAGGAAGACTACAGGAGGGTTTGCTACAGTCTAGCAGGAAAATGATTCTGGAAGTTTAAGAGAGCAGCCAACGCACTGATCCATCCAGCAAACATTGGTTGAGTACCTACTATGTGCCTGGCACTGCCCTCATGGGGCTCCAGGACTTCTGAGCTATACAACTCACGGGATGCTGTTTATGCCCCAGGGGAAGGTATGGGTTAAGGCCCAGTCTAGTGCATATATAGCATCACACAGTTTTTGGAAACTCTGATTCCTCTTGATAAGAAATCAGTTTTCTTCGAAGGAAATTTTTCATGATTATTTCTTCTGACACTTTGTTGATGATAACATGTCCCTTTCAGTTCACACAATGTTTCATATTTGAACAGTCTGACTTTTCTCTTTTAGTCCCACAAAGACACACTCAGATCTTCTTGAGCACCACAACTAGGTAATTAAGAAAAATGGAGTGTCCGACACCACAGAAAAAGTATCCATCTTTGAGGAGAAACCAGCTTGCTTTCTGTCCTGGAAAATTGGGTGTTCAAGTGAATAAAGCTCCAGTTAATGTTCTAGGTCCTCAGCTGTCATTGAGTCATGTGACCTTTGGTGGGTTGAGTGTCTCCTCTGGGCCTCAAGTCCCTTCTTCTTAATAGGTAATTGATATTCCCACCCCTGGGCTACAATAAACAAGGGGCCACCTGCCCTTTTATGACTGACCACCAGCAGCAGAGAGAAGATTCAGGCCTTGGTTTAGAAACGCCTAGGAGTTTGAAAGGACCTAAAGATTGTGGATGAAAAAATGGCTTTTATTTATTTTTTTAAATTAATTTTTATTGAAGTATAGTTGATTTACAATGTTGTGTTAGTTTCAGGTGTACAGTAAAGTGAATCAGTTATACATATACTTATATCCACTCTTTTTCAGATTCCTTTCCATATAGGTCATTATAGAGTATTGAGTGGAGTTCCCTGTGCTGTACAGTAGGTCCTTATTAGATCTATTTTACATATAGTAGTGTATATATGTCAATCCCAAAATGAGTTTTTTTTTTTAAAGATCTCTTGGTTTTCTGTAGGGAAGAATGCCTAGGATTCTCCTCTTCTCTTCTTGTCCCAAATTCTAAGTATTTTATTTAAAATGCTTGGAGTAAACCCTCCTCCACAGCCACATACACTCAATTACTATTCATAAACTGCTTTGAGTATTTTGCAGTGGAACCAGCAGTACCCACGGAACTCCCATACTCCACAGAGGTTCATTGGCTATTTCACAGCAGTAGTGAAGAGCTGTCACACTTGATGAATTTCATAGTCCTCTTTTCAAGAATCCATGTCCAAATTTTCTGTTTTCTGTAATACAAGAGATTGCTAACCCTGGTAGGTATCTAGAAGATATTCTTTCAAAACAATAAATCCACCAATTAACTTTCCAAAGATTTAATTCTCTTTATTCTTTTCAATCTCCCCCTCCATGGTAGAGGAGTATTTCAGTGATGAATTTAAAAATTGCTTTTTAAGAAAGAGAACATTTTGAAAACAGATGTCTAGAAATATTTCCATGATTACATGCTCTTGTTGTCTGAAAACACTATGTCTCACTTAAAGTATTCTCTTATCTGCCCTTTTTAAAGATTTGCATCTATTTTCAAATCTTCCAAATAAAGACATTCAGTAGGGTTTGAACCTATTTGTTAGGCGAGTGTGAGATGAACCTATTTGTTGAAAGTTTAGGACCTTGACATCATCTGGTTAGTTTAGAAGAGCAACTGATTGACAAGGTTAAGGTGGAAATGCATTATCTGAATGAGATTATAAACTCACCTGCAAAATTAGTAAATGGAATTGGAAAATAAAAGAATGTTCTAATTCCGTAAGCATAGCCAAGGATGCACTTCTTTCTTTTGGATCTGCATAGCCTTGTGAGGTATTTTTTTCAGCTACAATAGCCATTAGAATAAAATATCTAAATCAACTCAACTTTGAACCAGATCTTTAACAAAGTGTCAACAAAGATCTTTAACAAAGTGTTAAAGAAAAGCTTTTAAACTAATGAAGCATATTCAATCACATTGCTTTCACTAAAATAGAATAATTCTTAGTAGGAATAAAATATTTTTATATCATTAGTAATATAAATTACTTATAAGATATAATTTCCCTTCTTAACAGTTAATTTTGGTTTCTTATTTTGTGTAACATATAATGTATATAATATATTGGCATAGTGTTATGTGTAAATATTTATGAGTAAATATATTTTGTATGATATGCTCAAAACATTTTGCTGATACAAAAACAAAAAAGTTGGAGAATGCTGCTTGTATTAGTTTTCTGTGGCTTTCTAACCAATTACCACAAGCTTGGTGACATAAACAACAGAAATTTATTCTCATAGTTTTGGAGGCCAGAAATTCAAAATCAGCATCACCAGACCGAAATCAAGGTATTAACTGGGATTTTATGGGAAATCTGGTGAAACTGAAGAAATGTCATTATTATGGATAAATCAAAGAAATGTCCAATTCTAGAAAAGGTTCTCAATGTATTTTTCTTAAACTCGAAGTAAAACCAAGGACAGATTAAATATGATTGAGAACAGTGAACAATAATGAAGTACCCACTATATATATATATATATATATATATATATATATATACATATATGTATATATATATATACACACACACACACACATACAATATATATATGATTGTTAGTATCTTCCCATTTCAGTTTAGTAAAGGAGTGGTTGTCAGACTTTAGCATGTATCAGCACCCTGGAGGGCTTGTTAGAACGTAAATTGCGGAGCTCTACCCCAGTAGGTCTACGGTCGGCCTGAGAATTTGCATTTTTAACAGGTTTCCATGAAATGCTAATGTTCCTGGTTCAGGGCCAAACTTCGAGAACCACTGCAGAGCATTTATTGAAGGCCTACAGCGTCAGATACAACGAACCAGGAGCTAAGGGCACAATATGAATAAAACAAGTCCCAGGCTCAAGGAGTCAATGGGCCAAAAACACGTAACATAGATCATTTTACTATATAGCAGTTGTCTGATAATCCAGTATTTAGTAACCCAGATACCCTGATAGTTCAACTTTAGTCCAAGGTAGAGTAATACAGAACATCTTTACTTCCCATGATCTTGGTAGTCACAAGGTGATTGTTAGGATGGATTTCCTTAACTGGCCAAGTGAATCTACCATTAACTCAAAAATCTCTCGAGAAATACAAAAGAAGAAATTCCTAAGTACAACAGCCTATCCTCAACTACTGTTTATAATGTTTATTCAATGTTGTGAGCCAGTGAACAAAATATCTATGAGCTAAACTGATCTCCATCAGAAGCATACGTCAAAGCATCATAAAGAAGGCATCCAACGTTCTCCTACAACATCTGTATCTGCTACTGCTTCAACTCCAGGTGCCCCTGAGTCACCTTTGGTTGGAGATGCTGCTGGAGATAATGCCGATGAGTGCGCATTCGACATCGTCATTCGACAAATACTCACTCTGCACCATCTGATCTTGTAGTTAATGTTGTCCCAGTGGCATGTGTAGCTATTACCAAATTTACAGCACTGATAGCAGTTTAAAGCCATCTTTTAAAAAGTTTATGTAGTGCCTTATATTAGGCTATGTTTTGAACCTCCCTCATACTAGGGTGTGGTTGTGTGATCAAATTCTAGTCAACAAAATTAAGTGGATGTATTGTGGACTCCTCCAGGTCTGACCCATCAGCAGCTCCAGTGCATAACACTAACCCTCTTCTCATCACCAGCTGAATGGACAAGTCACTGAGGCTCTAGAAGAGCCACAAGATGGACCCTGAGTTTCTGAATGGCTGAGTAGAACATCTCCTCACCCCTCCCATCTGAATAAGAAACACACATTTTATTGTATTAAGTTATTGAAGTGTGGGGTTTTTTTTCATACAGCAGTAAGCCTGCCCTTACTAGTGAGTATTACTACTACTCTTCATAAAGTGAAAGTCTTAGAGAAAGCAAGGGATATGAGTTAAATTACATGTATAAGTTTGTTTTAAGTTTCATACTGATAAAAATAAGATACTTGGAGATATCAACAGAATAATGTCTACTGGACTGGAAAATCAAGCATGGTCCCCTCTGCATTGCTGCTTCAACAGAGATAAGCACTGGTTGCTAGGGCAAGGGAGAGGAAAGAAACCCAAATCTGAGACCCCAGGGTGACATTAAATTAACATATGATGTGATAAATACAATTTTTAGAAGAATCATAATATACTGGAAAAGCATCTTAAACATTGATTCACTTAACCAAACCTGAAAGAAATCTAGCTGTTCAGACCATAAAAATCATAATTCAGAAGCAATTATTCACTTGATCATTGACCATGATTACAGGATCACCACACATTGGAGGAGACAGAACAGCTTCTAAACCTCTAGCTTAGAAAGTCCAAGCCTAGAAAGTCACAGATGTCTCCCTTTCACTCACACTCTCCTACCTTTTCTTGCATGAGAAAACAGAGAACTCAATACCACAAGGTGACAAGTCACTGTGGTAAACACAGACCAAAGCTGACTGCGCGGACACAGGCAGAGGGGAAATCTGTAGCTGACATCTTAGCAGTATCACAAAGCATCAGGCGTTGTCATGACCCCAATGCTGTGTGATGATTCCCTCAAAGCTCTTCAGGGCACTGGGAGAGGGGAGAAATCAATGGTCAGGTCCTCATCCAGGATCAGCCCTAGTTCCCTCCTCATGTCAAAGTCACTTGCTGATGAATCGTCGAGAGCCAAATGCCCAGGCTGTGTTTCTGGGAATGAAAATCAATACTCTTGTTAAGGAGTTTATTGTCTTGCCAGGGTTGGGGAACGTGGGTATTCCCAACGCTTCCCACGGCTTCATTGCCTCTTGCCTTCCCAACCTCCACACAACTGTTTTTCTTTGTTTCTGTGAAATACAAAGAGAAAGAAGCTACTTCTTAAATTTCAGCTTCCATTATGTGAACATCTGTGAGCAAATAAACTGTGACTGTGGTTTCTATCCCTTTCCCTGCTTGGGACCCCACATTTCATTTCCAACCCATTGAGGCCCAATGCACCTGGCAGAGATGAGTTGGTGCTCAGTGGGGTGGCTTTAAATCCATAAATGATTCAAAGGCAATAAACAAAATAAGAATTTCGACTCTTTCACGGAGGGAGGAGACTGTATTTAGGAGATTATCACCTTAGGCCACAATTTAGGTAATTAGTTTTCGATCTCAAAAGAGCTGATAATGTAGGGATGACATAAATTTTTCCTTAGAACAATCCCTGTCATTTTCTATTTTGAGTCCATGTTAGTTATCATTAATAGTGCTATAGGAACTTAACCAAAATGCCATACTGAAAATTCTGGTAAACACTGTAAATATAAACACATATAAAGTTTAAGACAAAACAGCATCTCAGTCCAAGAAAATACATTTCCAATAACCTATACAACTTGGATGCTTGGGGGGAGTTATTCTCCATGCTTGGGGGGAGGTAGGCTCCCAGGGCCTTCCTGCACAAACTGACGAGCAACAGAGGTACTGGGGACACCCTGGCCTGTTGGGGTCTTGTCATTTTTCCTTTATTTTAAGATAAATGGTTGAATCAAAAAAAAAGTCACCCTAAATGCTCGTAGATTTAGTGGGACTCACTCCCTTGCTTCTCAGGATGCCAAAACAGACCTGAAAAAGAGACACTGGGCTTTAGATAAGACAGTACAAATAACCCACTTCTGAAGATGGTCAGCGTCAGGTAGCAGCCTTAGGGGTTAGATCCCAATTACCCACTCCCACTGATTTTAAAGCTTCCCTTAAAAACAGATACTTTATTTAAAGAGCTATGAGTAAGAATTTCCCCAATTCAGGAGTGAGAATCTCCCAATTCATTCTTATTTGTACTTGGAGCGTCTGAAGGCAGTCTGGCTATCTCGGGCTTGGAAAGATGCAGGATTCAGCAGAAGGAGCCTGGCAGCAGAAAAGCACTGGGACCCTTGAACACCATCTCTGCTCTCAAGCAGTGCTCTTCTAGTAAGAGCTGTCTTTCTCTTGGTTCCTTCTGGTTGGTCTGTTCACAAATGTGAGGGGTCACACTCTCCACTTGGGTACACACAAAAGTTACAAACCCTTGGTAGAATTTTTACACATAATTCCTTTTGGGTAATGACTATAAGAAAAGCTCTGGGACTGTTCATTTGTTTTTTCAAGCATTCATTTATTAAACGCATAGACTTATTAAACACATAAGACATACGGCTCCAAGCCAAGACTACTCTTTGTGCTGAAGATAGATCTGTGAACGGATGAGAGCCCTGTTCTTACAATGCCTGCATTCTAATAAGAGAAATAGCGAATGCAAAACGAGTCGATAAAGTATTGCTGATTGTGACATATACTATCAAGAAATTAAACAGAATGCAGAGATAGAAAGTAACAGGGAAGACTTACTTCAGATGGAGCATTCAGGGAAAGGTCTCTCTGACATTTAAGGTGACATTTAAGCATTTAAGACTTGAGGCAAGAGAAGGAGCCAGATAAGCAAAAGCCAGGAGAGGAGCATTCCAGACGGTGCGACAGCAAGCTCCAAGGCCCTGAGGCAGCAGAGCACTAAGCAAAGGCCAGCAGGCCTGGAGCAAGGCTGGAGAAGAGACAGGAGCCCAGACCTGCAGGGGGTGAGGAGCCCCAACCAGGCATGCACACTGTATTTCAAGGCAGTGGGGAGACTGAAAAGTTTTAAGCAAGAAAGTGACACAGTCTGATTTATGTTTTCAAAAGCTCTCTTAGGCTGCTGTGTGGAAAATGGATTGGACAGGGTAAGAGAGGAAGGATGTTACGCTAAGATGCAAAGTAAGTTAAAACGTGGTCTGTGCGGCCAAAGAGTTCACATCTGATGTGAGTCAAAGGCAGGTGAGTGAATGACTGCAGTACGGCGGCAGGGTATGCGTGCCCAAGGCACCAAGGAGGAAAGGTTGGGTTTGATCCTGTCACTTATCGAATTAAGCCATGTTAAAATAAAGTCAAATGGATGTAGAAGACATGACTTTGTACAATTAAGACATTGAGTTTGTGCAAAAATTAGTACAACTTGAAAACCACTGAGCATTTCATCAGAAGCTAAAGACTCTATATATGGAGGCACAGGAGATTGGGCTAGGGATTCCCGACTCAGAAAGAGCTTGTTTCAATAATTTATTTGGAAATCTTTGGTTTGGAATAGGTTCTCTCCTGAAAAACAGTAGCATGAAGTTTTTTTCTGAGTGTAGGAAACTTTCAACGGAATCCCTGCATCGGTGATGACTATCGAAAAACAGCTGAGTACACAGAAGGATTCATCCCTCAGCTCTGTCAGGCCCAGGAGTCTAGTAAAGATGACTAAAATCATTTTCTATTTTTTTCCCTCTGGAGTTTGCTTTTTTGTCTTTATTAAAGTTGGGGGGGGGATTGGTTTTGTTGTCGCTGTTTTTGTTTAAGACAAGACACCAGGCGGGTGGCACTGCGTCGGCTTTTGAGCAGGCACTTTGGTGCCTGGAGGCGCAGACGGCGCAGTGGTGACCTAGAGGCTGTCCTCCCGCTTCCCCGCTACTGAGGAAGAAATCGAAAGTGATTTTTCTATCTTAGGGAGTAAACAGCGGTGGAGCCTCTCATAGGTCCAATTGAGCAGTGAGGCTCTGCGTGGTATGCGAGCAGAGTTGGGAGGTGAGGGGGGGAGCTGTGGGAACTGGGAGAAAGTTACAAAATGAGAAATTAGGAAGGGAGGATGCCCACTTTCTTCCCCTCCCCCGCTTCCCCTCCTATAGTGAGGAGACGGACTCTGGGTGTGGCAAAAGGACCTGGCAGCAAAGCAGAGGAGGGAGGGGGCTGGAACCAAGGTGGCAGGATGAAGTTTTCCCCTTCCTTCCTTTGCCATCCTTACCTCCTGGTGCTGGACAGGCACTGTGGAAGCCACATTCTGGGCATCACTGCCTGTGCACAAAGCCAGTTTGGCTACTTACTCACTGGATAGTCTCCGGTTAGCAACTTCTCTGATCTTTAGTTCCCTCACCATCAAATGAGGACAGCACTCCTTCTTCGGATGGTTTCGAAGATCAAACAGCAGGTGAGCTGACTCTACCTCTACTCTCCCTTACCTTCCTTACCCCACTTGAGAGTCTGTACTGGTCTCCAGGGCCCGGAAACTGATCCTCACAACAGGGGGAAAAAAACCCAAAAACATGGCTGCAAAAGGAGAGGCCATGTGTGCTGCCTGCTGGGTGGACAGCAGTGACACAGAAGGGAGAAACACGTTTAAATTAGATGCTCCTAAGTCAGAGATTACCCTTTGTGCTCAAAACCCACAGATCTGCTCCCAACTCTCCAATCATTGTTCTGACATTAGCATCTGTCATTTCAGTTCCCCCCAAAGCAATTTCTGCCACCCAGTTATCTTACGTCCGATAAAGGATGAACAGATATTCATACCTTTGCCAACTTCCTTTCACCTTGTAGTGACATTCTAAAACTTCCTCACTATTAATAGTTTTTAGAATGGGCATCAAAATAAATCCTACTGTAAGAACTCTCTTCTTGTAAGTTCATTTGATTAACCACCACTCTTTTCATATTCATTCTGCCCATAACTGCAGTAAATTACAAAGAAACAGCATATGATTGGAATCCTGTAACTGGAAGAAATTTTCCACCTATAGTACAATGAAGCATGTATCTTTCAGAGGTTCCCAGGGACCTCAAAGTATTTCCATGGCTCTTTATCCTCAGTTCTCCTGGGGTGCATTATCCTCAATTAACTGTTCAATCTCACTGAAGTCATGTTCTAACCTGGTAATGCTTATTCCCTTTTCTCTGTTAGCAACACAGACTAATGCAGTGGTTAAGAGGGTGGGGCTGAGAACTGGACTGTAGGAGTTTGAGTTTTGGTGCCACCATCTACCAATGATCCCGGGCAGGTTATTAGCTCTGTAAAATGAAGACAATATTAACATCTACTTCATACGGGTTGTTACGAATTTAAAAATTAATTAATACATGTAAAATGTTGAAAACGATGCCTTGGCACCTACTAAGCTCCCAATAAATGCTAGCTATTCTTATTAGACAATAAGGTGAAAAGCTTTTACATCCCCTCCCAAATATGGACAGCTGCATAAAGCACAAGAAAACACTTGTCTACGGTCCCCTGCCAAAAACCTCAAATGATAAATGATGCTTTTTTTGAATGGTTGATTCAAAATGAAATTTAAATGTAGGTTTGTAAGTATCCCAGACAAGGGTCTGAGCAACGTGTGTTCTGGAAACAGCTAGCCAGGACGGCCCAGCTTAGGACTCTCACCTTCTGCCCTCGCTACAAGAGATGAGAATGGCAGGCCAAGGTGAGCTGGGAGTGCTTCCTCCCTGAGTGACAGCTGGTGCTGTCAGAAGTCGTTACTGCTGGTGCACACAGCCCTTCTGGCAAAGCCGGGCAGAACAGAAGAACTGCAGTCTCCCTGCCCACCTGTCAGCCTCGTCTGGGAACAGCAGAGAATCTGCTCTTTTCTTCCTTCAAAGGCTCCAGTAAGCCCCAGCGCCTTCATTAATGCTCATCTCCACAATCCCAGCCGGCCTCGTCACCCTCCCCGAACACATACTCTCCAACCTATTCTTCCAAGAAAGGGATTAGCCCAATTAATCTCTGGACAAATGTCAAGGAGTCTGGGGGAGGGGCCACCTTTCAAGCGTCGCCTCCCCAATAGCAAATCAGACCAGACGTGGACCGATGCCGCATGGCACACGGGTGAAGCTGAGCAGCTGCCGGCACAATGGTACCGAGGTCCTCTTAACCTCAGGCTGAGCTGCCGAGGGGCTCGCTTTCGCGCCAGGCCGTCCTGACAGACCACAGCTCTCCTCCCACCATCTGGGATGTGAGCTGTGACAAGGAGCTGTGGGATAAGAAGCCATTTGTGAGGCAAGCACTGCCCTCCTCTCATCTCCCGTATCTCCGCATCACAGGCTTCTGTCATCCTTGTGCTTTTCCCTCCCACTTCCCCACCCTCATGTCAGCACTCACGTCCAAAGCGTGGTCGGAAAACAGAAAGTCCTAGGTTCAAAGTAAGGACGTGCAGAAGGCAAAAGAAGCCATTGTGAAGGTAGCTGGCAGGGTGGGAATGGATTATTTTCCTCCCAAACCATAGATTTCATTGGCCTAATTCACAGAATTTGGGGGGAAATTCCTGGGAAAGAAAAGTCTTTTCTTTGCTCTAATCCCCAGAAAGACCTCACGAATATCCAAGGAAGTTATGTTCTCGTAAGGCTTCTCTGGAATAGAGGCTTGCCAATCACTCCGTAAGGTCATTCCAGCATTTTAATTTATAAGGCATTCTCCCTCTCTTTCTCTCTCTTTCTCCCTCTCCCTCCTCTCTCCCTCCCTTTCATTCTCTCTCTCTCCCTCCATAGCCAGCAAAAGCTGGCTTAACCAGCAGGCTATTAAACAGCACTTCCACATGCTCCAGTCCAATGATTCGGTAATTAATTTTCATAATGATGATCTGGAAGGATTTCTAGAGCCCCCTGGAAGATCCCAGAATTATCTCTACCCTACTGGTTTTGCATATGCTTTGGGCGGAAGAGACAGTCTTGTGTCCATTCCTGGCGGTGCCACTTACTAGCCATGTGACCTTGGGCAAGTAACTTAACCTCTCTGCCTGTCACCACTTCCTCCTGGGGATACAAAGTTTATTAAGAAAGGTAACAGTTAACACTCTAGTTAAGGAATGGGTCCTGCAAACGAGATACTGTGCCAAAGGACTTACCTGAATTATCATATTTAACCCTCACAACAACTGCTGAGTCGGTATTAAGTTTATTTCATTATAGTCTAATTTATTCGATATAGTAATGCATGTATGGCACCTATATTGACAATATCTGGTTAATATAAAAACCTCACTTCCTGACCGTCAGATTATAGAGCCGGTCTACCTCAGGGTTACAATTATTATCCAAAACTCTTCTGTTCAGATTTGCTTCTGAAATCAGAATTTTTTTTGGACTTTTAGAAAGATAATATAGCTCATATAACAAAGATGACACACTGGTTTGAGGCATCCTGTAATTGAATATGTTAAAATTTCTATAATAAAATATATGAATATTCTCCCTAAAGAGGACAATAAAGAGCTTCACATCATCTCAAAACAGGTTTTGTTGCCAAAGTATCTCAGGACAGGTGAAGTTTTGCCACCAAGTAAGTTAGGGAAAAAAAATAGACTTCTGCTGTTTTTGTTTGGATTTCAGAATTTCAGATAAGGAAGGGATTGTGAACTTTATGACACAAAAACACTTGATAAAGAAGCAAAATTCTACTCCTGGTTCTGTCAGTAAGTATTGTGTGATCTTGGGCAAATCACCAAAACTTTCTGGTTTCAGATTCTTCATCTACAGAATGGGGGACTGCTATTGCCTCCTAAGTTATGTAGAAGTAGCTGTAAAGGTGAAATGAGACAGGATTTGCCAAAGCATGTTGAGTAAGTGAAGTATGTAGCAAATTCAAGCTGGTTATTACCTTTAAAGATTAAAGAATATTATAGTAATGGAATTAAAAAAAAATCTTTATTGGAGTATAATTGCTTTACAGTGGTGTGTTAGTTTCTGCTTTATAACAAAGTGAATCAGCTATACATATACATATATCCCCATATCCCTTCCCTCTTGCGTTTCCTTCCCACCCTCCCTATCCCACCCCTCTAGGGGGTCACAAAGCACCGAGCTGATCTCCCTGTGCTCTGCGGCTGCTTCCCACTAGCTATCTATTTTACATTTGGTAGTGTATATGCGTCCATGTCACTCTCTCACTTCGTCCCAGCTTACCCTTCCCCCCAACCTGTGTCCTCAAGCCCATTCTCTACATCTGTGTCTTTATTATTCCTGTCCTGTCCCTAGGTTCTTCATAACCATTTTTTTTTTTAGATTCCATATATATGTGTTAGCATACAGTATTTGTTTTTCTCTTTCTGACTTACTTCACTCTGTATGACAGACTCTAGGTCCATTCACCTCAGTACAAATAACTCAGTTTCATTTCTTTTTATACCGGAGTAATATTCCATTGTATATATGTGCCACATCTTCTTTATCCATTCATCTGTCGATGGACACTTAGGTTGCTTCCATGTCCTGGCTATTGTAAATAGAGCTGCAATGAACATTTTGGTACATGACTCTTTTTGAATTATAGTTTTGTCTGGATATATGCCCAGGAGTGGGATTGCAGGATCATATGGTAGTTCTATTTGTAGTTTTTTAAGGACACTCCATACTGTTCTCCATAGTGGCTGTATCAATTTGCATTCCCACCAACAGTGTAAGAGGGTTCCCTTTTCTCCACAGCCCCTCCAGCATTTATGGTTTGTAGATTTTTTAATGATGGCCATTCTGACCGGTGTGAGGTGATACCTCATTGTAGTTTTGATTTGCATTTCTCTAAGGATTAGTGATGTTGAGCATCCTTTCATGTGGTTGTTGGCTATCTGTATGTCTTCTCTGGAGAAATGTCTATTTAGTCTTAAATTATGCACTACTGCTTCCTGTTTGAAGGCCATGGTGTTGCTTCTACAGGAAGGGATCCCACTTAAATCTCTTTCTTGCATGCATCACGGTCGTTGCTTCTTATGCATCAATAAAGATCAGCACATGCATGATGACTGCACTACCACAATATTTTTCTGACTTAATCTATAAGAATCACCTCCAGGAAATAATGACAAGCTGCTGTGTCAAATCACTGCAGTCACTGAACACCTCAAAGACCTTCTGTGCTTTGAAGAAGCAAGAGTCAGGTTGTTCCTAACCTGATTTCACAACTTCTTAAAAATCTGCCTATGTCTCCCTTTCTCTAGGGTCTATGGAGAAGGCACCAGCCTGAGAGTTTGACCACCCAGTTTTTAGTCCCACCTAGCCTCTAACATTCTGTGTGATCTAGGACAAGTCACAGCACCTCTCTGATGTGCTCCAAGTCAGTTGAGCCTGGTTGGATTTTAGACACAAAGAGAGGGCTTGCTGCTGCTACTTGGTGTCCCCCAACAGATTTTCTTCTCACAGGCTCAAACCCTGGTTGTCCCTGCCACACACCCTCAGCTGGCTGGTGCTGTCTTTGCACTGATGTCAATCACGCGCTGCAGATGTCAGCCCAGCTGTGACAGCGGAGTCCAACGCCGCCCACAGCCAACCCAGTGCGTCACAGCTGCCTGCTTTCTCCTGGCCATGAACTTCCTCAGAATCCCGGGGCAGAGCCCATGACCTGCTTCCCTCTTTACAACTCTTTATGCCCTTTCAGCTTGAGGAGTCTCCATGGCCGAGCGATTTGTCCCATTAGCCATGGTTCTACAAAATTAACCGTGCATGTTCTCCAGTGTCCATGGCAACCTTTCCTCCAGGGAGCAATTCTAACTATAAGCAATCCTCTTTTGATGTTAACTTCTGGAAACAGATCCTCCCTGTCCACTAAAATGCAGTTGGGAGGGTGTCTCATAAGAAAGCAAATGTCCTAAACATTCTCTTCCATAGAGAAGGAGGACACACCGAGTAACCTTGACTGTGTGATAAAGCTAGTAATTCTCCTCCATGGTTGAAGGGCATTCTGTGGTTTAAAACTCCCAGGTCTACGGCATGTATGAAAATCGCAATGTAACACAGAGAAAAAAAGCACTGGACCTGGAAACGGAACTTTCTCTATCCTCAAGGAGGCTGCACTCTAACAGAGGAGACAGATAGATGAAACCGACTATTATATCGCATTACTACATTTACTACGTAAGATAATGTGTAGAAGCTAGGATAGTCACAGGTTGCTATGGGAGACATAATGGTGCCTACCCCATCCTGAAGGTCCAGGGAAGGCTTCTTGGAGGAGGCAATATATTAATGTTAAGTTACTTAAAATCTCTAGATCTAAGTTTTCTCATTTTTAGCGGAATTTAGAATACTACACCTATACTAATGGTGAAAACTTCAACATGTAGATACAACTTGCTATAACATTCCTAGCTCAAGAAATGATAGCTACTGGTCTCTCATACTGATATCGAAACTAATGAATGTCCTTTTCTTAAGATTTAATTTTTATTTTATATTGGAGTATAGTTAATTTACAACACTGTGTTTGTTTCAGGTGTACAGCAAAGTGATTCAGTTATACATACACGTTTTTTAGGTTCTTTTCCCATATGGGTTATTACAGAATATTGAGTTAGAGTTTCCTGTGCTCTACAGTAGGTCTTCCGCTAATGAGTGTTCTTAAAGCAGAAAACCCTTTTTACCCAAATGTTCCACCAAGAATTTCTTGGCTTAAGTCATTTCCTATTGGGTTGTTGTTTTAAGACATCCCAGAGTCTGAAGATGGACTGATAATTGTTCTGAGCAGCTTTGCTTTTCAGTAACTTCTGGCAAACAAGTTCTCCCAGGTCAAAGAACAAGCTGTGTTTCTAAATGCATTTTTCTTTCTTTCTCCCTCCCTCCTCACTACCATGTCTGGAGCTCTTTATGTTCTGGAGGAAATATTTGAGTGTTCAGAACTCGTACTGTGTGGTAGCAGCCCAATAGCTCAAGAAGGAAGCAATAGGTAGATAAGCAGATCAGGTGGCTAGGAGCTAGGGCAGACTGGGGAAAATTTTCACACTAAATGAATTACTCAACAAGTATTCACTCTATACTAGGTGTTGTGAAGGATGATAAAGAGTAAGAAATAGGGCTTCCCTGGTGGCGCAGTGGTTGAGGGTCTGCCTGACGATGCAGGGGACGCGGGTTCGTGCCCCGGTCCGGGAGGATCCCACATGCCGCGGAGCTGCTGGGCCCGTGAGCCATGGCCGCTGAGCCTGCGCGTCTAGAGCCTGTGCTCCGCAACGGGAGAGGCCACAACAGTGAGAGGCCAGCGTACCGCAAAAAAAAAAAAAAAAAAAAAGAGTAAGAAATAAGTCTTCCCTCAAGGAGTTTGTGAGATACTTGAAAGACAAGACTAACACAATTGGAAAAATGAAAGGGTAATAAAATGCAATGTATAATGAAGTACAAAATAACGTGAAATACACACAACTTAATAGTTTAAAGGAAAGCAAAGTATTGAGGAGAACACTGGGCAGCAGGAGGCTTTCAGGCTCTGAGGAGGGAGGATATGAACGGTGGTGAGAAGTAGGTCCTGCAGGTGAGGGGATCAGCAAGGACGGTGGCGAGAAGGCATGATCTGTCCTCAGGCCGTGCATAGACCGGCATGACTGGAGCACAGGGCTGCGCTAGGTAAGAGAACCACCATGCAAGGCTTACTTCTGACTCCAGGTGAATCTGAGCTGGGTAATTACCTCATCCCTTGTCTGACTCTGTACAAAATTCTTTCCCACAGATCTTTAGATCTTACCTAGAGATCTAAAAATAGATAGCTAGTGGGAAGCAGCCACATAGCACAGGGAGATCAGCTCGGTGCTTTGTGACTACCTAGAGGGGTGGGATAGGGAGGGTGGGAGATAGACCCAAGAGGGAAGGGATATGGAGATATATGTATATGTATAGCTGATTCACTTTGTTATACAGCAGAAACTAACACACCATTGTAAAGCAATTATACTCCAATAAAGATATTTAAAAAAATAAAAATACTGTCAAGCCCCTTGATTTTTAGTGGTTCTCTGTGTGATGAGTAGATGCAAGGTGCCCCATTTACTTTACATCCATGGTCTCAGTACATGGTCAGCAGTACTGATGACTTCAGAATCTCCAGGTTGCTCTCTCTGCCTCAGATGGAAATGCAGCTGTGCTAAAGCCACTTGGTAGGTTTCTCTGTCCTCATCAAAGAAGAATGACTATCAACCAGTTTCCAGTTGTAGTGTGAAAGTTTCACAATAGGATGCAAAGTTATTTGAGTTGGATATTATATGAAAAAAGAAAAAATAGAGTCATAAAGACTCCAAACCTCAGAACAACCCTCAAGTTTTTCTCTCCTCCCGCACCTCTTACCCCATCAATCAGCAATTCTTATCAATTCTACTTCCACATCACCCTCACGCATCCACCTGTAGCTTCCATTTCAAAGTCACTCAGTTCAAGTCTTCATCTTTCTTCTTAACTACCATACAGTATAATGATATATAGATTTGCTATGTATACAATCCATAGTAGTATTATAATAGTACCCTCTATCCAGACCCTCTTCCCCATCTCTAAGTTCAACCAACACAATTTTACCTGTTTGCCTAAACACCTAGTTAAATCACTCACTGCTTTGATGGCTTTACACTGTACCCCCCTCCCTACACACACACACACACACACACACACACACACACACACACTCATTAACCAAGAGTTCATCACTCTACACTACTTGGTCCTATTTACCTATTCTCACTATTTAACATCTGGGGAGAATTCAGAGGCTGTTTTTCTACTGCTGGTTTAGCATCTGATTTGTCCTTTTTAGAATGCCAACTTCTTCATAAGAAGAGTCTCTATACATAAATCAATGGTATCCTAAGATTCCCTCAGTTTTTCAGGCCACAGACGTTTTAGCCTATGATTTACTCCTATGAAAAGAGTCTAAAAAGTAAGCCTAAACTTATGGTAAAGTCCAAATTCTTTGACCTTATGTGGGATTAATGATAATTTAAGAGTATTCCTATCCTGATTCTGAGTAAATTCAAGGTGAAGAATAAAAATCTCAATTTTCTACTTGAATTGAAACAAAGGGAGTCTATCACCTGGCCTGGAAGAGTGGCCAGAACTTGGTGGCTCCATGGATCTGTATAGAATTTCCCAAGGAACCCAGCTTCGGTGTATTGATATATCCAAGTGGACATCTTTCCGACCTGCTGCATGAGGGTCTAATAACTCTGTCTCTGGAGAAATGTAAGACGTTGGCCCTCAAACTCATCCTGCAGCAAGTCATCAATCCAACTGAACTAAAATGAGACTGCAGTAGAACTCCTGATTCTAATGATCCAAGAGGGGGCTATCCCCTATAAAAACAGATTTTTATAGGGGCTGGGCCCGTGAGCCATGGCCGCTGAGCCTGCACGTCCGGAGCCTGTGCTCCGCAACGGGAGAGGCCACAGCAGTGAGAGGCCCGCGTACTGCAAAAAAATAAAATAAAATAAACAGATTTCCCCTTTCTAGAAAGTCATGAAGTCACCAGAGTATAATAGTAGAGGAAGTATATATGAACTTAGGAGTGCAACAACTTTGATGCAATTGGTAGACTTGTGCTGAGGGACTTAATATTGTGACATGCAGCCTGTATGGTCCTCAGTTTCCTCATAGATTGAAAAAAAGAAAACCAGGTATAATTATACCGAACTCTATCAGTTATGGCCTAAATAAGAAAAAAACAAATTCCTTCAATTATTTTTAATAGAGGGAGTTTAATGCAGGGAACTGGTTATACAGGTGATGGAAACTGTAAGCCAAAGAGCAGACAATGGGATAATCCAGAGATGAACAAGAGCAGAAAGTTCTACCAACCCGTGTCTGGAGGAACCAAAGGAGAAGAGAGTGTTACTGGAGCCTAGGGGTGGATCCACCAAGTGGAAGCTAGAACTGTGGTCTGCCAGACCCATGGGAACTGGAGCCATAGAGAAGATGCAGCCCAAAGCAGAGAGAGATGGGAGAAATACAACTTCTCTCCCCACCTCACCCTACACCTCCACCAGTGCCTCCCAGTGCCCAAACCCAGCTGGAAACTAGTGGACAGGAGCGGCTAGGAAATGCAGCTCTAAGATCCAGGCCCCTGCAATGCAGAGCAAAGCAGAGGAAGGGCAATCCAGGCTCCAAGACTCCATATAATTACTGTGAGGATTAAATGAAGCATTATATAAAAGCATCCATCAGAAGGCCTCATACATAGTGAGCTTTCAATAAAAGTTTGTTTGTTCAGTACTATACCACTGTGCACACAGAGGACTTGATGGCTTACAATGTTACCAAATCTATAGGTACAAAGTAACACTGCTTGTTATTTTTATTTTTCAAAAATAGTTATTAAAACAAAAACGTCAGCAAAAGTGCATTACCACTTACCAAAGGAGAAGCTGCAGGTGGTATTTATGATTTTCACAGAGGCGTCTCAGTTAAATGAATTTACTTGCCTATTAAATTCTTAAGCTTCCAGCTCTTTCTTCTAATGTGATCACTTCAAGCAGAAACCAATAATCAATTAAATCAGAACAAATGACCAACTGATCTCCAAGTTTGCTTCCGGCTCTCCCATTCTGATTGCTCAATTCCATCAGTTGATAAAATGATGAAAGAATTTGAGGTACGTTCTGCCCTTAGTCAGTTCTGAGTATCAGCTGAATCATTAACAAAAATACAGTTTCTTCCCCAAATTTCAAATACACATGGAGCAAAGTATAAGGCATTTAATCCTCTCAGCTCTGAAAAGGCACCTTTCCAAGATGATTTACTTGAGAAATGCATTTTTCCATACCATAAGTGGACATTAAAGAGACCTACAGTTTGTCTTAGGTTTCATCTGTCTGTGATATAGACATTTATGTGTTCTGGATATAATTCAGTGTGGATTTCTTATTTATAAACTGATAGGGGAATATCTGGTGAATAATAATGCTCTCTACCATACAGAGTAATAATAACAGGACTTATTTATGTGGCGCTTATAATTAGTATCTGGTATTGTTCTAAACACTTTATATGCATAAAATCATTGAATTTTCCTAATAAATTTATGAAGTAGGAACTATTAGTATTCAGCATTTTACAGATTTAAGAACTGAGGCACAGAGAGGTTAAGTAACATGCTTATGGTCACAAAGCTTATAAGTGGGAGAGCAGGGATCTGACCTAGGCAGTCTGGCTCCAGAATCCATGTTCTTAAACAGTACTGTGCTGAGGACAAAAAGACATTCTAACAAGAAAAATGACAAGTCAGACTCCTCTCACTTTTATGCGGATGTCTTTCCTGACTCGCTCCCACCTACCCCTCCAACCTTAATTTGTCCACCAATCCCTCCTGTAATCCTCCAACCACATATGGCTTTCATTCACCCTCATCCTCACCAAGCTCCCTCCCACAGGACCCTTGCATGTGCTGTTCCCTCCACCTAGTATGCACTCTTGTCCCCCTTTTACCTAGTGAAGCTCCTCCATCCCTCAGATCTCCAAATAAGCTCTCCCTGGCTATTAAGCTTGGATCATAGGCTCTCGTGGTACAGAACACCTCCCTTTCCTAGCCTTCTTCAGAGTTATAATCTGACATTTGCTTTACATGATTTGTGTCTGCTTAGCTTCCTGGAATATCCCCAGTGTCTGGAACATAATGGATGTTCAATAAATACTTATTGACTGACTTATAGGTTGACTAATATTTGTCTGTGCCCTGGACTGGGTGCTACATGAAGGAGGAAACCAAGTGTGTTTATGCTTCTGCTACATCCTCAGCACCTAGCTAACTGTCTGACACGAAGTTGATACCTACTGAGCAAACACGTAAACCAGAGCACAGTTTTATTATCTCTACAGCAATTAAGGAAGTTTCCTATGACCTTTTAAAAAAGTAAACCTCCGATCCTGCTAATTTCCAAACAAAAACTTCAATGTGATCAGAAGACAGGGATTTCACCGCTCTGCCCATGTGGCCCTCAGATCTCACGGGGCAGGCAGAAGCTAGATTTCTGAGGCAGGCTGCAGGGCTCACCTGTCTCCTCCAAGGGTGGCTCACCTCCCCGAACAGGAACTTGGGCACCACATCAACGCAGGTGAGTTCGCATCCTCCAACTTGCCATCCTCTGACCCCTCACCCCTCCAAGGTCCACCTTAGACTATCCACATATTGCTAACAACTGTAATTCTGGAAGAAAGAAAAGCAATGACCAAAAAGGTAATCACTTCCCCAGGCAACTTCTGACAACTTATGTTTTTCTTCAGGTGAAAGGCATGGTAAAGAAGCTCCCTCCTTCTTGGATGGCCCATGAGATGATGCTCTACGCCTTTGAGACCTGTCACCATTGTCACGTCTTCTCCTGAAAGCTATAACCACCTGCTGTCACTGGGCTCAACCTTTCCTCTACAACTGAGAGAAATCAAAGCTGTCTTTCCACCTCAATTTTCAGGAAAGCAATCTGCCTTCCCCACATCAGCAGGAGGCAGAACGTGGTCACTCAGGGTTTGAAACCATCCTTGACCTCTAACCCAAAGGAAGCACAGGGCTTGGAACTCTGACATCCCAGTTTAGAAAGGTTGCTAACCTCTGGCCTAGAAAGCATGCAGCCACTTCAACCCACTGCCAGAGTCAGTGATTAGGCAGGTTCTTGTCATCCCTCCCTCTTCTTTGAGCAAAGACTGTCTTAGAAATAGCGAGACAGATATAGGGGTTGCTAGCAAAAACTAGAATGCAATCTTTTTTAAAAGGGGGGAGCTTTACATAAGCCATACACAAAAGACAGATACTGCAGGATTCCACTTATATGATGTATCTAGAGAAGTCAAAGTCACAGAGACAGAAAGTAGAACGGTGGCTGCTGGGGATTAGGGAAGGGGGAGCAGGGAGTTATTGTTAATGGGTACAGGGTTTCAGTTTATGATGATGAGAAAGTTCTGTAGATGGATGGTGGTGATGGTTGTATAACAGTGTGAATGTGCTTAACGTCACGGAAGAGTTCATGTAAAAATGGTTAAAATGGCAAAGTTTACTACAACTTTTTTTTCTTTCTTTTTTTTGCGGTACGCGGGCCTCTCACTGGTGTGGCCTCTCCCATTGCAGAGCACAGGCTCCGGACATGCAGGCTCAGTGGCCATGGCTCACGGGCCCAGCCGCTCCGTGGCATGTGGGATCTTCCCAGACCGGGGCATGAACCCGTGTCCCCTGCATTGGCAGGCGGACTCTCAACCACTGCGCCACCAGGGAAGCCCACTACAACTTTTTTTAAAAGCAGAAGTTTTATAGGGCTTGACCTGGGCATTTTAATATCTTTTCAATCTTTTCCTACACTTGCTGGCCAGCAGTTCCTACGGTTAAAACTAACAAACAAATTTCCAAGTCTTTCCTCTCAAGCAATTTCCTTTGTCATATTTCTACTATCCCTCAATATGGGAGCTTTAATATGTTGATTTTCTTGTCCATCAGACTATGTTGTCAATCCAAATAACCCCATAACTCAGTAGTTTCAAATAACAAAAGAAAAAAGGTATTTCTTGTTCTCTCTACATGTCCACAGTGAGTCTATAAGAAGATTTCTTTTCAATTCCATACTGTCCTTGAGCTCAGAAGTTAGAGGATCCCACAGCATCAAAGGACATATAATTATATGCTTTATTTGGGGAGGTAAAAAAATTTGGTCATGGCCTCAGAGGAGTAAAACCTTTCAGAGGGAATAAGCCGATCTTTGAGATTTATTTATTCTAGACTATCTGGCCTCAGAAGACTCTGACAAGTTGGAGCAGATTTTAAAGGTGCTAGAGACCCCATAAATCCACATGCACGGCCTTCACCCACTGACATTGTGAGTTCAAGTGCAGAGCCCCAGGCAAGACCCCCTGACCACTTTATAACAGCCAGATAAACATCCCTGTCAGAGAAGAACCACTCCATCTAGGCCCTAGGAAGGACAGGGCAAGCTCAGACAGTAGTTAAGGCCAAGCTATTTACTCAGCACACACTGCTTCTCAGAGGCTGGGCATCACATTCAATGTGCAGGACAGAAGTTAGTAGAAGATGTGTACATGGGGACCCCTTTATATACATACATTCGAATGCAAATTAACAAAACCTTCATCTGTGGTCCTCCTTTCCTTTCTGTTTACTTTGAAGCAATACATCAATGTTAGAAAACTCAGGTATCATCGCGCCTTGTATACTCATACAATACACTCAGCTACTGGTAGGCAGAGAAGTGCTGGCTGGCCCTGTCCTGCATTACTTGCTAATGATAGCTTTGGGAAGATTTTCAAGTATCTCCGGCGGATTGAGCAAAATGTTATAACAATCATTAGCTAAAACAGAAAAGGAGCGGTATAAAGTATAAAATCCAGTTTTCAGTGTTGACAAAATAGCAGCCCTGGTGGTATGAGTGAGCACATGAGCATATTCAGCCACTGTTTAAATTTTTATTGCTACTGCCTCCTTCTTGTGATTAATCGGATAGCATAAAGAACATCTCAGTCCCCAGTGGTAAAGTCAGCTTTTGCTTGAAGTTCATGTATGCACTGGCAAACTCTTTGAGAAAGACTCATTTTTAAAGAAATCAACCACAAAAAAATTCCACATCATTATAATGACTCAGGTTCAGATTCTAGGAAGGGATAAACCAAGAGACTGAAAAAGAAGCAGGAGTGAATTGTTTTTTCCTGGAAGTCTATAAACCAGAGGCAGTGGCTCAGGGATAGAACCTTGGATTTTAAAGTCACAGATCTAGATCAAACCATTGCTCTATCATCTACTATCCACAAGATAATGCCCATGTCACAAAGCCACAATAAGTCTCAATTTCCTCACCTATAAAATGAGGAAAACAGCATCTACTTCCTGTTCAGGATGTGAAAATGAAATGAGACAAACCATATAAAGCCCTTAGCAGAATGCCTGGAATACACACTGCAGTGATAGTATTTGATAGAATTGTAAGGAAGGGAATTCCCTGACTAAATTCAAGTCATATCTTAAAAGTTGCCTGGGTGTCCAAGTTGCAGAAAGACCTTGTGAATCTGACTGACATTGTCTTGTCCAAACCCTCAGTGGCATAATTTTCTGGTTTCACAGTTTACTCACCTGGACATCAGGGGTGACAGACCAAACAGCTTGGCTTTGGTGTCTATCTTGATGTGCACTGAAAGCAGTGGGGTTTGTTTGTAGTGATTATTCTGTTGTTGAACTCCAGGGAGAGCCAGTGAACGCTTTGCTAATAAAGCTGTGCCTTTGGCCTCCGGGTTCCCTGAGCATCTCTTAGTGTTTAAGAGAGAGGGACAGTAACACACCTTAATGCCAACAGACTGACGACAAGAATGAAACTTGGAAGAGATCAAGTGTTTTCTGTGGCCTCCCCTATGGACTCAGAGCTCTTGTTGCTGCTGTTTTGTAAACAGAAAGGCCTGCATTTCGATATTTACTTCCAATGTCTTTTCCTCCTTTTGACTAATGGTGTCACTATAACATGTCCTTTCATCTGGCCCAGTAGCCTGAGTCCTCCTCAGTTTCTCATTAGAAAGTAACTCTACACCTTCCATATTTAACCTCATCTTTGAATTAGAATCATCTGGAGGGCTTTTAAAAGTCCTGATACACAGGTCACACCCAGACCAATTGAATCTGACCCTCCCACACATCAGGGTATTTCAAAGCTCCCCAGATAATGGCAATGTACAGCCAATGTTGACAACTGCTGTTGGACTAAACAATGTAGATATCCCTGAGTATAACAATACATTGAGAAACAAAGAAGCCGACGTAGAGGTCTGTAATCAGCTAATTCTGAAGATTTACCTGATAAATTGACCAGATAGATGTTGCTGGCAATCAGTTGATATGCACAAACAAAAGTTGAGAATTTATTGCCAATAAACCTGTGCTACAAGAAATGGTAAAGGAAGTTCTTCAGGCAGGATGATATCAAATGGAAATTAGGACGGATACACACACACACACACACACACACACACACGCCCTTCTGCTTGCCCCAGTTTGCTATGATTTCTAACTGAGAGAGGTATTTCTGCCCCTCTCTCCTCTCAGGAAGTTTACTGTTTGTGCCCATCTCATTCCCTCAACATCACAGTTCAGGAGATTAAGTAAGTCCTCAAAAAAGAGATATTAACCTTTGAGATACCAAAAAAAAAAAAAAAAAAAAAAAAAAAAATGGCAGGGAGGGGATTTTCTCCTTATACAGCAGACGAGGGATGGAGTGGCCAGGAACTGGGTGCTCCCAAAGTCACACAAGAGCAGAGAGGAAATTAGAAGGAGCGAGAACGCTTCCATATTTGCTATGTGAAGCCTTCAGATAAGCAACATTAGGCATCTTACAAAACGAGATTTTAATCTAAACTTGTGTTTTGAGGACTCCAGTGTGATGAAGTTTGCTGTATTCTGGTTTTATTTTTCAGTTTTCAGGCTCCACAAAGATACTCAAAGCCAGGGATTCCCTACATTTCTACTTCAGAGCCACAATCACATGGATTCCCCAATTCTCTCCCTGTGCTCCAGCTCAGAAGCTAAGACTCTGGATTTGACTCTCACCTCCCTTCAAAGCAGTTTGTTTGCATAGTTTTGCCTGGTTGAAAACTGTCTTTGTATTTTCACTGGCCCAGTTCTTGGCAACGGTGTCTATTGTGACTGGAGTTAAGAATCCCACTATTGGGCATATACCCTGAGAAAACCATAATTCAAAAAGAGTCATGTACCAAAATGTTCATTGCAGCTCTATTTACGATAGCTCAGAGATGGAAACAACCTAAGTGTCCATCATCGGATGAATGGATAAAGAAGATGTGGCACATATATACAATGGAATATTACTCAGCCATAAAAAGAAACGAAACTGAGCTATTTGTAATGAGGTGGATAGACCTAGAGTCTGTCATACAGAGTGAAGTAAGTCAGAAAGAGAAAGACAAATACCATATGCTAACACATATATATGGAATTTAAGAAAAAAAAATGTCATGAAGAACCTAGGGGTAAGACGGGAATAAAGACACAGACCTACTAGAGAATGGACTTGAGGATATGGGGGGGGAAGGGTGAGCTGTGACAAAGCGAGAGAGAGGCATGGACATATATACACTACCAAACGTAAGGTAGATAGCTAGTGGGAAGCAGCCGCATAGCACAGGGAGATCAGCTCGGTGCTTTGTGACCACCTAGAGGGGTGGGTGGGGAGGGTGGGAGGGAGGGAGACGCAAGAGGGAAGAGATATGGGAACATATGTATATGTATAACTGATTCACTTTGTTATAAAGCAGAAACTAACACACCATTGTAAAGCAATTATACTCCAATAAAGATGTAAAAAAAAAAAAAAAAGAATCCCGAGGCAGAGAGAGCCCTTGAACATGGACCAGTTGAGTCTATAGGACTTGGCGTTGGTGGGCCTGCTTCAAAGGCAGCAATGGAAGCCGGGGAGGGGGCCCAGCAAGTGTGGTGACTGGGACAGACATCAGCTAGGCATGGCCTGGGACCCCAAGTGGTTGTTTGGCTGACTCAGCTCACATACGCGTTAGTGAAAAACAGCTACTCATAAAAGACAAGGTCGCAGTTTGAACCTATGTGTAACAGCAGCCTGTCGGCTGGAGGTGGCGGGGAGGCAGGTGGGGTAAATTCCCTCCGAGGACCCCAAAGAAGATGTGAGAGTTTTCGGGGTTGGGAGCCAAAGCCCTGAGGGCTTGCAGGCCACAACAGATGGGCATCCCCGACAGTCAACAGCACGACTCTGCATCCTCTTGCACCCCTGCATCTGCGGTCCCTTCACCTTCTCTGTCACTTCCTTTTATTCTCAGTGCTTTTTCAAGGTTTGTACTCATTAGGCTGACTTGAGGAAACAGACCAAATGTGTTTTATTTTCAAGGTTTAGAGATGGTCCTCTAGCTCTAAATTCCCTTTAATAAGTAAATATTGGTCTAATTTTATAGACTGTAGACCTATTTCTTACTTTTCTTCTTTTAAGACTAGTATTTCGCCCTCTTAAAAAGGTTGTTCCTCTAGTCTCATTTCTTGCCCATTTCTCCCGTCTACCAGCTCTCAGTCACTGTAACCAGCTGCTTATTTTAATAATGGTGGGACTACATTTTCTTACCCTATTGGGTGTTAGGTGCTCTTTTTTTCTTTAGTCAATTCCCTCTCTGTGACTCAGTTTCCTCATCTGTAAAAAGGGGTAATAAAAGTGCCATCTTAGAGGGCTACTACGAGGATGAACAAGTTAATTTACGTAAAACACTTAGAACAGCGTCAAACGATGTTAGTTATTGTTACTTACAGTTTGTTGTTGGCTTGGAAATGTAAGTGGGGTCAGAGGAGAGTGGAGGGGGTGGACAAAAGGGAGACCACAGTGATACTTGAAACTTCTCCTAAATACCGTCATCCCTCAGTATCTGGGGGGATTGGTTCCTGGGCCCCTGCAGATACCACAATCCATGCATGCTCAAGCCCTTCATATAAAATGGCATAGTATTTGCATATAACCTGTGCACATCCTCTTGTATTCTTTAAATCATCTCTAGATTACTTATAATACCTAATGCAAGGTAAATGCTATGTAAATAGTTGTAAATACAATGTAAATGCTATATAAATAGTTGCCAGCATGGGACAAATTCACGTTATGCTTTTTGGAACTTTCTGGAAGTTTTTAAAAAAATATTTTCCATCCCTGGTTGGTTGAATATGCAGATGCAGAACCACAGATACGGAGAGCCAGCTATACAATCCATAATTTTACTGGATGAGAAGTTCAAAATCCAAGATGGATATTTTGGATTACTTCCCCTTAAGGCCATTAATCACCTGGTATTTGTCTAAATTTTAGTAGTTTTCAATCTCCTGCATTCAAGCTGGAGAAGCTAGCCTTGTACTTTAGAACCCTGAGTTTAGTGGTTCATTGGCTGGAAGTGCTTAGTTTCATCAGAGCCGGCACTGAAGTCAGTTTCTCCAGCTCTTGAATGCTGTGCGTGTCTTCTGACCCACCAACGCCGGAAGGGTCAACTGACTCCCTAGCTGACTGCCTGCCTCTGCTGATTAAAGAGACCTTTTATTAGACCATAGCACCTTCTAAAATGTGTTCCTTTAATCCTTCTTTAGCCACATAATTTATGGTCTGTTCATAGCCTCCTCCACACTGGGTGTTTTCCTGGCCCCTCTCTTAGGCTCACTCCTCATTTTTTAGAAGATGTTTTTTCCATCTACTCTGATGACCAGCTGCCCTCTGCCAGCTGGCCCCAGAGGGCTGTTATCCAAACACCTGGCTGTTTTGATCTGCACACATTTTTCCAGGACTTGTAATAAAGCGTTTAAAAAAATAGTGGTCAGATGTTCCTTTTCATTTTCTCTTCTCAATGGCTAAGACAATTGCCCCTTTTTGAGTCCTTTAGGAAAATCAAATCTACAAAGAACCACCCTCAACCTCAAAGAAGAGCAGAGTACTGATCAGACTCAGGGCATCCAACTTTCCGAACTTTTTTTCCATCTTAATTTAAGTGAGCTTACAATATTCTTTTCCTGCCTATAATCTTCTATTAAATGAATATCACATTTTATCAGCAGCCAAATGTGCCAGCAATCCTTCATGCTATGTCTATATGGAGTTTCCCTTATGCTCCTCCAAGCATGGTGCTAGGAGCTGGGGACAAATCTGACATAGAGTCTGCCCACCTAGAGCTTATAACACCACCCTTGGCCTCCAGATAACTTTGAGAAAAACAGAGAAATTGTTTTCTATTTTTAATGTCAAAGGATGTGTGACCTTACATCCTAGTTCTGCCACTTCCTATTTGACTTTTGTAGCTTCATTAACTTCTCTGATGCTTTTCTAAAAATGTCCTCTCTCTCTAAAAGGGGTAGTACCATCTACCTCACAGGGTTGTTATATATATCTGATATTAATGTATTTCAAACACAGTGCCTTAGCAATGAGCAATAAATAAATGGTAGGTGATAACTGACTGGTGTCTTCATTACAATGTGTGGTAAAGTGTAATCGTAATGAAAAGTACATCTGAATCCCGCACGTTCTGAGAGTGGTATACAGGACAAATTCACTTAACTAGTGAATAAACTTAGTTACCAGCCTACCAGCTCTGCTGAGTTGCTACTTCTTGTTAGTGACTGTTAAAGTGGCAAAATCTTTGTTTCTTTGTTAAGAAAAAAATGTCCATCGCATGATAAATGCTTATGTCTTTCCGTGAAAATATAATTTGGGAGAAAGCCAATGAGCTGTTTAAATACTTCCATATTTGTAATTTTAGGGAATATTTGAAGATCTTAAACATATTCCCTGTAGATACCAATGTTTTGTGATACTCTAAAAATCACATGTTATTGTTTTACAACTCTTATAGAGAGGTTAGCTTTTATTTTTATTTTTGGCGGTACGCGGGCCTCTCACCACTGTGGCCTCCATTGCGGAGCACAGGCTCCGGACGCGCAGGCTCAGAGACCATGGCTCACGGGCCCAGCTGCTCCGTGCATGTGGGATCCTCCCGGACCGGGGCACGAACCCGCGTGCCCCGCATTGGCAGGCGGACTCTCAACCACTGCCACCAGGGAAGACCGAGAGGTTAGCTTTTGCTAAGTGAAAAAGTGAGACATAATTTCCAACTGAAGAAAGTGATAAGACCAGGAATCAGTTGGCAAAATGAGAAAAATAGTGGCTCCCACTTCCTCTTCTTTCTTAAGATTTGATGGTTAGGGGAGGAATCAAGGGCTCCACAAACAAACAGGAACTTCTTCCACACACAACTCCTTAAACCTCAGGAAAATGAGCCACTATTCCAGGAAAATGAAATGGAGTTCTAATCTTCTAGCCGCTAAGACACCTTCGGCGGCTTTGTGAATTGTCAGCTTTGGTAGCACAATCATTCCTAGTTGATCAATAGAGGATCAGCTGAGATATTTCCAGGGAATATTTGTCATGGCTGCCATGGAAGTGTGCACTCAAATCCTCACCGAGGATTTAGTTGACTTGTGGCTTCCAGCTCCAACGCCGTGCTTCCCCGCAGCCAGTTACGGAACATGGTAAGGGGAACAGGAATGAGAGCCAGCCCATTCCTGCCCATGGAGGGATTCTTCTAAGAGACGCCTTTGCTTAGGAAACCCATCATCCTGGCTGAGACTTTCTTAGAACTGGGCTACATTCAGAAGCCCTACCTATCCAATCCTTCCTTTCTTTCACAAGTGGCAAAGCTGCACTGTAGTCTGAAGACCCTCCCTTTCTGCAACAGCTCCCTTTCTCCCTTCCCCTTTATCTTCATGGGCATTTCCCCCAATAAAGCCCTTGTAGGTCTTATCCCATCTTGGCTGCTTCTCAGAGGATCTGAAAAGACATACAGTTCTGTCCACCAGGTGAGATTCACAAAATAATTGGGTATATTAGCTTCTGGATAACAAATCAATTAGTGGTGGTTGCCTGGATCATCACCTCATGAGGGTTTCTGACAGTAATTCTGAGCCCCAAGGAAGGTGTGCTACAGTTGATTATCAATGTCTGCAATGGGCACAGAGTGGGATGGGAAGGCACATATTTCATGTATTTGTCCATCATGATCAGAGGGCTAGTCCAGGATTTTAAATAGCCTTACACAGGTAATTCAATGCTGTAATATTGAAAAAGTTGCAAAATTGCAGTTAAAATGCAGAACTCTGACTAAATATCGGGCCCTCTGAACTTAACATATTCTCCTCTGAATGGCAAACTAAAAGAGAAGAAAAGTACCTTCTTTTAAGCCTCAGTTTCTTCATTTATAAAACAGGACTTAAATATTTCCTGCCTCCTGAAATGATTATGAAGTTTAAATGAGATTATACTAGGAAATTTTATAGGCTACTATTTTGTGAGAATTCAATAAATGTTAATGTGCCACTTGGGACATTAAACCATAATTTTAAAGTGCATATCTTTTTACTTTCATACTGATTAATAGCTTGTTCAAGGCAGCCCAGCATGGTTTGCTCATGCATTTAACTAATGGATATGACAAACTCAGCCAAAGTAATAACATGGTTGGATTCTTCCCTTTCCTTTTGTAATGTGGGAGGGTGACAGGGGTCACACTGCTATTAAATGTTCAGGTCATTTACATAGTGTATAAATGATGGTGAGACAAATAACATTCTTTGAATTAGGGAAGGATAGCCCTTTAAAAATATTTTTTCCTCACTGATAGTCTCTCGGGCATAATATCATAAGTCAATAATGACCTTGTGGCACTCCCTATGTACTCAATAAAAAGTTCTCATCTAAATAAATAAACTCTTAGAATTCATAAGGGGCACTAACCTTAAACTGGTAGGACTTCCTTTTCTAAGAAAAGAATAATGTGCTTCTGGTCAGCTCCTTCTCTCAGGTCTCACCTGGAACCTTCACTCCTCTTCACGAACACACCCCCTGGCTTGTCCAAACCACTCCCTACACACACACACACACACACACACACACACACACACACGCACAAGTTCATAAACAGGAACTTCTAGCTTGCCACTATTTCACTGAGAAAATTAAGCTATCAATCCTCAACTCTCTAAAATTTCCTCCCCACCCCTATAAATGTGTCTACATCCACACCCATCCCCAATCCTTTCTGGGCCCTCTTCCAGCAAGATTAATCCTCCTTCAGGAAGCTTGATCCTTTCCTGTAAGCCAGAATCGGGATAAGCTCTCATTCTTCCTCCTTTAATTTAGGTTCCTCATTATACCAACCTCTTACTCATCATCTCTTATTTTGTTTTTTTTGTTTTTTTGTTTTTTTTGCAGTACGCGGGCCTCTCACTGTTGTGGCCTCTCCCGTTGCAGAGCACAGGCTCCGGACATGCAGGCTCAGCGGCCACGGCTCACGGGCCCAGCTGCTCTGCGGCATGTGGGATCTTCCCGGACTGGAGCATGAACCCGTGTCCCCTGCATCGGCAGGCAGACTCTCAACCACTGCGCCACCAGGGAAACCCATCATCTCTTATTTTGAAGAGCTTTCTTTTGACCCCATGTCTCCTTGCATCCTGTCTATCCTAGGCCAGTTCCTCATAGCTTCAGGCTCTACTTTTACCTGCCAACTGTTCTTCGAACACTGCAATCTGATCTCTACTATTACAGCTCAGCCCTCTGAAACCATCCTGACAAAGGGCACCACTGACCTCATCATCAAATCCTATGGACATTTTCAGTCTTTATCTTACATGATTGCTTGGAAGCTTTTGACACTACTGACCACTTCCTTCTAGAATGTCCTTCACTGGTTTCCATGCCATCACTCCTTCCTTGTACTCTTTCTATTTCTAATATGATGCTTTCTTGGTCCTCCTTGACAACTCTTCTTCCTCTGACCATTCTTTCATAATTCAGCCAACAATTAGTTATCGAGCACCTGCTATGTGTCAGGCGCTCTGCCAGGGACTGGTGTGAAATGTTGAACAAGACACAGGCCTTACCAGCAGGACCTAAGCATAAAGGAAACAGAGAAGCAAAAAGTCCATTTTACTTAATGTAGTTACCCTAGGAAAGCACATGGAAGGGGCACTTTGCCTGGGGAGGGGATTACTTTGGAGGTGGGTCTTAAGGGACCAATAGGAGTTTGCTAGACACAGAGAGTTGAGCAAGAGAATGAGGCAGGGGACAATCCTGACAGAGGGAACAGCATGTGCAAAAGCCTCAAGGTTAAGATAGCACGTGTGTTCAGAGAACCTCAAGTGGTTTAATTTGACTGGTATGTAGATTGCTGAGAGCAAGTGGTGTGAGATGAGGTCGGAGAGATAAACCGTGCCCTAATAATAAAGGCCCACTAAAACACGTGCTTGGATCTCTTTTCAATTTCATCCATTCCTGCTGCTACAGCTAAACCTGTTATGTTCCTGACCCCTAAATCCATAGCATTGGTCAGATCCTCATTCCTCAGCACTGAGGCCACATGTCCAAAAGCCAACCGTATACCTTCATCTGTATGTCTTATAGGCACTCTCATATATTAGAAACAAAACTCATTATAATTTAGCCCTTTCACTGCCAAAACAAACCAACAAACAAAAAATAAATAAATAAAGCAAAAAGCCTTATGCTCTTCCTTTACTCCTATCTCAATGCATAGCATCACCCTAGTAATAAAGCAAGAGGGCTTCCCTCATGGCGCAGTGGTTGAGAGTTCTCCTGCCGATGCAGGGGACACAGGTTCGTGCCCCGGTCCAGGAAGATCCCACATGCTGCGGAGCGGCTGGGTCCGTGAGCCATGGCCGCTGAGCCTGCGCGTCCGGAGCCTGTGCTCCGCAACGGGAGAGGCCGCAGCAGTGAGAGGCCTGTGTACTGCAAAAAATAAATAAATAAAAACTAAAAATAAATAAATAAAAATAAAGCAAGAAACCTGGGGGTCACCCCTGAATTGTCCCTTTTCCTCACACAGTAAACAGGTGGTGACTAAGGTTCCATAAAGTAAACTTTAATATTTCTATCATTTGTCTCTTCCTCTTTTTTTCTCCAGTTCTGGTGTAGTTCAGACCCTGCCATCATTCCTCACCTGAGCAATGGCTCTTCACACATTCATCTCCCTGCTTCTAACTGGAGAGTGTCCAGCCTATCCTTTACAAAGTTCATAGAGTGATCTATCTAAAACAGTGCTTCTCCAACTTAATGTTACCAAAATATCATCTAGAGAGTTTACCAAAACATGAACTGCTGACTCTGAGACTCTGATTCAGTAGCTTTGGGTGGGGCCTGAGAATTGACATTTCTAATAAAGCTCTCAGGTGTTGGCAATGCAGCAAGTACACAGCCCACGCATGGAGTCAGACTGATCTAAAACGAACCTGATATGGTTACTCCACTGCTGACATGCCTTGATGCCTCTCCATTGCCTACAGCACAACTTACAGCTGCTCCACTTTGGGATTTAAGATGCTGATGATCTAGCCACTGCCATCCTTGGCCACCTTCTTTTTCATCCCATCCCTCCCCACCACACGTGCCATTCACAGCTATTCTGAGCTACTTAACAGCTTCCTGAATTTACTCTGCCTTTGTTCATTCTCATAAGTCAGCCCAGAATCCCTCTCACCAGCACCCCTGGCCTCACTGTTCTCTCCCTGGCAAACACCTAATCACCTTTTAAAACTCATCTGTGATAGAGCATCCACCATGGATCCTCTATAAGCCACCTTCCACCTTGTTCCAAAAGAACTGACAACCATCTCTTCTCTGACTCCACTCTTTCTGTACTTATATTTTTCATTAATCCATACACACTTCACTTTATACATTTATGTAACTATCTGTTATTTGTCTACTTCACTATGTTCTTCAAGGGTGGGGAGTATGACTCATTCATATTTACATCCACATATACAACACAGTACCCACTGCCTCACAATTGCTCAATAAATGTTTGCTGAATAACCAAAAATCATAACAATTACAATTTATTAGGTTCTTATGATATGAAAATCACTGTGCTATGCACCATACACACACACACACACACACACACACACACACACACACACAAATTAATCTTCACAAGCTTATGAGATAGGTATATAATAATCCCCATGTTACAGACAAGGAAACCAAGGTTTATAGAATTCAAATAGTTTTCCCAAGGTCACAGATCCAGTAAGTCACATATCTAATAAGTGATAGAACCATAAACTGAACCCATGTCTTATTCCAGACTCCAACCACTCACTCCTCTGCCTTCCTGAAGTGTAATTATGTCATCAAATCAGCATGTTGTCAACGATTCCATCTCAACATCACATTACCCTATAGTTAAGAAACTTGAACATTAAATTAAGAAGGAATAACCTGAATACGAGACTCCACTAAATAAATCCACAAAACACCTCACACGGCTTATACAGGTTTTTATTGCTTTCGTTTTCAGCATTTTCACTTGAAATTTTAAAATAAGAAATTAAGAATACCAGCAATAAATAGCTAAGCCATCATCCTATATTTTTTAATAGAAAGCAGAAAGTCCTCTCTAATAATAATAATTATTATAATGGCTTTATTCTACCCAAGCATTTCTCAAAGAAGATTAGCTCTTGGACATGCTCTAGGAAACATAAACGGTCAAATAAATTTAGAAACTCTGCGCCACAGTCTGCCTCCTGAAGATTCACAATGAATGTATGTTAAGAACTTTCAGAAATCCCGCAGTTTAGGTTTTAAAAAAAGTTAAATATATTCCTTGAGTGTCCCACACATATTTGAACATAGAATCCTTTAAGAACTAATGCCCTATGGAATACACTGCAGGGAACACTGATTCTAGCCATGTCTTTTTTTTTTTTTTTTAAACGTCTTTATTGGAGTATAATTGCTTTACAATGGTGTGTTAGTTTCTTTTTGACTTAAAATAAATGGCATGAAGCTGAATGGCAGACATTCTTTGCAACGTACATATGCTTTGAACTGAGCCAGGCCCACTCGTGGGCTCCTTCGTGTAGGCTCATTACTTTCATTTTCTTTAAGCATCAGAGCTATATTTTTACTACTTTACTTGCAGACTCTTACGATTGCATATCATTTCTTCAGATTAGAGAGGAATTTTTTGTAGTCACATAAAATCACATTTTTATTGTTTATGCCAATTTTGTTATTATGTCAATCACAAAAGGATGTAAAATTCTTGAAGGAGCTGGTACATAAGGTAAAACGGAAGGGAATATAAAAAAGCTAAGGGTAAATTAGCATTATACTAGTTAGAGCTATGCCCCAAATTTAGCTCTAACTTTCTAATGGCTAAAACAAAGAACAAAAGACATGTTACAAGATGAGTCATGTCTTTAAGGGGAAAGCAAGCCAACTACCCAGGAGTAACATGGGTTTTCCTGGTAGTGAGACCAGAGAGCGACGTCGCCTGTGGGATCTCAGAAAGGGGACATTGTGGGGTGTGGTAGAGAAGGCTCTCGAACATATCTCATAGTAAAATCATCAGCTGTTGCTGATGAAAGCCTGTACTGCAAGCCAAGAGCAGTTCAAATTCTTTTTTTTTAACCATTTTTAAAAATTGAAGTTTAGTTAATTTACACTGTTGTGCTAGTTTCAGGTGTACAGCAAAGTGATTTTATATATATATATATATATATATATATATATATATATATGAGAGAGAGAGAGAGAGAGAGAGAGATAGTCTTTTTCAGATTCTTTTCCATTATAGGTTATTATAAGATACTAGGTATAGTTCCTTGTTCTATACAGTAGGTCCTTGTTAGTTATCTATTTTATACACAGTAGTATGTATATATTAATCCCAAACTCTAGTTTACCTCTCCCCACCCCACAATACCTCTGCCCCTGCACTATCCCCTTTGGCAACCATGAGTTTGTTTTCTATCTGTGAGTCTATTTCTGTTTTGTAAATAAGTTCATTCATATCATTTTTTTAGATTCCATATATAAGTGATACCATATGGTATTTGTCTTTCTCTGTCTGACTTACTTCATTTAATATGATAATCGCTAGGTCCATCCATGTTGCTGCAAATGGCATTATTTCATTCTTTTTAATGGTTGAGTAATATTCCATAGTGTGTATATACCACTTCTTTATGCATTCATTTGTCAATGGACATTTAGGTTGCTTCCATGTCTTGGCTACTGTAAATAATGCTGCAATGAATGTTGGTGCATGTATCTTTTTGAATTATAGTTTTGTCTGGATATATGCCCAGGAGTGGGATTGCAGGATCATATGGTAGTTCTATTTGTAGTTTTTTAAGGACCCTCCATACTGTTCTCCATAGTGGCTGTATCAATTTACATTCCCACCAACAGTGCAAGAGGGTTCCCTTTTCTCCACACCCTCTCCAGCATTTATTATTTGTAGACTTTTTAATTATGGCCATTCTGACCAGTGTGAGGTGATGCCTCATTGTAGTTTTGATTTGCATTTCTCTAATAATTAGTGATATTGAGTATATTTTCATGTGCCTGTTGGCCATCTGTATGTCTTCTTTGGAGAAATGTCTATTTAGGTCTTCTGCTCCTTTTTGGACTGGGTTGTTTGTTATTTTTTTATGTTAAGCTGTATGAGCTGTTTGTATATTTTGGAAATTAATCCCTTGTTGGTAGCATCTCTTGTAAATATTTTCTCCCAGTCTGTAGGTTGTCTTTTCACTTTGTTTATGGTTTCCTTTGCTGTGCCAAAGAGAGAAGTTCAAATTCTGAAGTGCAATCCAGCTAAAGCGCTTCAACAAAGGCTGATAAAGGTGGAGGTAGACAGTCTTCTTCATCCAAGGGAAAAGTGTTTTATATCTGGAGCAGTGGGTGGATTGTAACACCCGCAAATGTTCCGTTATAATTACGATTTCTTGCAACCAAGCTTTTGGCAGGGATTAGACCAGAAAAAGATCAGGTACTCAAGGTTAGACAATCTGTGTTGTTGATTCAAAGCAGATCTATATGCTTTGACATTGAACAGTGGCCCGGGGTACATGAGAATAACAGCCAGCTTCAGGAAATATCAGTATGGATATAAGGAACATGAGTCCATTTGAAAAGATTCAAGACCCCCAGATACCTGGGGGAGGTGCAGGGAGGGAGGTTCCACTTAGCTTGCAGAATCTGTGCTGGGTGAACCTGTCCCCTTGGCAGCCCATGAGTCAGCTGAACAATCTTGCTTGCTGTCCACCCCTCATCTCTGGCTCTGTCCAATAACATTTCAGTGGCTCTCCAGTGTTCCTTCTGCCCACACTGTTTGACTAAACTCTTTGATCCAGACCAGCACAATTAACTTTCTGACAACAGCATCACTGACAATGTATAACATGAAACCACACGGAAGAAAATAAGAGCAGGTTATTTTCTGGCCCTTTAAAATTAAGCCTGAGAAATGCATGTTTTATTAGTACCCTGGCCCTCTCAATGCCTCACCAGCTGACAGAGGCCATGCTCAGGTAAATTTGCTTTGGCTTTTCCTATGCAGCAGTTTAAGACAGCTCTGAAGATGAAAACTGCACCATAAATAATTTGGAATGCCCCTGATGGACAATTTGCAGAGCACAGCCTGGACCTGATATGTTTAAGAAATCACTTAAAAGTGAGAAAATCAAGTCGCAGGAACTAATTCGAAAAGATACATGCACCCCTATGTTCATAGCAGCACTATTTACAATAGCCAAGACATGGAAGCAACCGAAATGTCCATCAACAGAGGAATGGCTAAAGAAGATGTGGTATATATATATATATATATATATATATATATATATATATATATATATATATACAATGGACTATTACTTAGCTGTAAAAAGGAATGAAATAATGCCATTTGCAGCAACATGGATGGACCTAGAGATTATCATATTAAGTGAAGTAACTCAGACAAAGACAAATATCATATGATATCACTTATATGTGGAATATTTAAAAATGATATAAATGAACTTATTTACAAAACAGAAATAGACTCACAGACATAGAAAACAAACTTACCATTACCAAAGGGGATAGTAGGTGGGGGAAAGGGAATAAATTAGGAGCTTGGGATTAACATATACACATTACTATATATAAAATAAATAAACAACAAAGACCTACTGCATAGCACAGGGAACTGTATTCAATATCTTGTAATAACCTATAATGGAAAAGTATCTGAAAAAGAATATATATATGTATATATATATTTACATATATATTTGAATATTATATATATATATAACTGAATCACTTTGCTGTATACCTGAAACTAACAAAATATTGTAAATAAACTATACTTCAATAAAAAATGGTTTAAAAAAAGTCACACAAAAAATTAAAATTAAAAAAGGAAGAGAATTGAGTTTTAGAAACCAAATAGATTGGCCTCATAGACTTTTATTAACCTAAATAAGTATTTTTCAAGTTATCTCACCTCTTTTCTCTGTCTCTATCAACTTCCTTCTCAAGACAAGCAAACAGAAAATAGTGTAAAACATAAAGGCTAACTCTGAGCTAGTTAGGTAATAGCAGTTCCCTAAGAGAATTTTATAGGGATTTAAAATTCTCCATGACAACTGTCATTCAAGATTTCAATTTGTTTCAGCCACCAATCCTGCTTTTAGTGGATTTGGTGCTTATAGAACTGGGAGGTAGAGGCTTCTACTTTCTTCTCTCACTTGCTGAAAGGAAAACTCTCCAAGTCCGTTTATATTTATATAATATTTATGAGGGATTTGAATATAAAGCTTTGATGAACCGAAAATGGATCCTATGGCATGTGTGAAAAGGTTAATGAAAGGCCGGCTGTATCAGCAAACAGAAGTTTACTATGTTGCTGGGAATGTCTTAATGTCACATTTTCATTAAAGAAATAATCATTCTTTCATTAAAGAAATAATCATTTGCAATTTGGTGGCATTAAGGGAGAATTCATTACTTAGATCAGGAATCACATCTGTCTTGCTTTTTCTCCAGCTCCTAGGGATTTATTTGACATTAGAAATGGAAAAACCAGACTGTCTATTCCTTTTATTTAAATAAGCATGCACAAAAATAAATAAGCAAGCAAACGCCTTTTCCTCAGGGGAAAAATCTCTCGTAATTAATCATCATTAAGTACATCTTCTGCAATCCCGGCCCTGACTGGTCACTTCTCATGGATATTTCACCTTGTTTTATTTTTCACGGTAAATTGTGATAAAAATGAACCTCTTCTGGGGATATATGTATAGGTATAGCTGATTCACTTTGTTATAAAGCAGAAAATAACACACCATTGTAAAGCAATTATACTCCAATAAAGATGTTAAAAAAAAATGAACCTCTTCCTTTTTTTTTCAATGACTTTTAACTACACTTTACTTGAATAATCCTTTCTGCCACCATAATCTTTTCTTCTTCTGATGCTGTTCCATCTCCAAAATCTTATACTCCAAAATGTCACATTCTGACCACAAAATACTATCCCACCAGCCCTCAAATCCCTAACTCTGAATACCTTTGTATTTAGACTTCATTCTGATTTCATATGGATTGACTTCTCACTTTTCTCCTCCAAGCTTCATTTCCTGCTCCCAGGATTGGCTCAACAAGCCATGACTACTTCAACTCCTCACTGACTACCATCTATAATTCCTTTACCCACTTAAACATTTTCCTTGCACCTGCCCTTCAAATTCCTTAATTCACAGACCATCTGCTTTCTGTGTTCCTCTCCCCAGACCATGGATCACTTTTGGAAAAGATTATACCATAATATCAACTGGTACAGCTTATGGTTCCAAGCTTAGCAGACTGTAGGACCACCCAGCAATTCTTTGGCCTGAGCTAGTGAACTTTCTCTTGCACTCCACCCAATATTTCAATATTTCATCCTTATATTAGAACCCCTTATCCCATCCCTTATTTGCTGCTCTCAGAAGATGAGCTTTAGTCTTACTTCACAGGAAAAGAGGCCACCAAGCATGAATCGCCTCAATGTCCTCCTCTTCCACACCATCACCAGAACTATCCATAGTTATGCTTCTCCCAACCTCATTCCCTGTCATGGTTGAGGACTATATATTCCCCTTTCTGTGCATCAATTTATCTTTTCCAACATTCTTTGGGCCTCCCCACGCCTTTTCCTCCCATATTTTAAGCTTTTTATCAATAGCCCCTTCCTCTCAATCTACAAAATTTTCTCATCCCTTTCCAATTAATAAAAACCATCCTTCAAGTCAGTGTCTTCCTCTAGCCAATTCCCCCATTCTCTCATCTTCTTCTGGCCAAGCTCTACAAAGAATAATCTACAGACACTATCTCCATTTCTTTACTGCACATCCATTTCCCCACCCACTTAAAACCCTTCCAGCCCTTTAGCCACTTTCCTGAGACTCTTCTTATTCACATCCACCAAGGGCGTCTTTACTGACCAGTCTAGTGACATTTCTCAGTCCTAATCTCACTGGCCTTGCTACACCCACTGTCACAGCAGTTAGCAGCCCCTCCCTTCCTAACCTCACCCCCAGATTCTGTAACAATACTCTCTCCTCGTTCTCCTATCATTTGATGTTCCTTTTGGGTTTCCTTCTCTTCTGCCTGACCTGTTGGTGCCCCCAGGGTTCTGTATTAGCCTTCTTACTTTGTACTGTGCCTGCTCTCTTGGCCTGTGCTGCTCATTCTTGGAATCATCTTCTGCTCTCACTTGTACACAGTTGATTTCCATATCTGTCTCCCCAGGACAGAGCTCCTGACAGAGACCCAGACTTATTATCTGACTGCCTATTACAACTTGGATATTTTCATTCAACAGGTTTGAAACTTATGATGCCTTCCTACTCTTTTCTACCTCCTAAATTTCTGAGTTTAGTTAATGACCTCACCATCTACCCAATTCCAAAAATTAGAAACTTGAAGGAGTTAACTATGACCCTCGAATGGATCCCCCACTCTAATCAGTCCCTATGTTTTTGTAATTCTACATCACAAGTATCTCTGAAGTTCTTTTCTCTCTATCATTACTTAGTTCATCAGATACTAAATGACCTCCTGATTAACTGATTCTGATTGGCCTCCCTTCCTTGAATCCCTTGTCCCACATTCCCACTCACACGTAACATGGTGACCTTTGTAGCTCGACCCTGTGCTGCTCCTCTAAGCTCCATATTCATATATCCAGATGCCGACTCCACGTCACCATGTGAATGTCTCAAATGCATCTCAAAGTCAAGATGTCCAGATGGAATTTATGATTTGGGTTCAATAATCTTGTCTGCTACATCAGTGAGTAACACCACTTTTTAGCCATTATGCAAGTCAGAAACCTAGAAGCTGTCCTTGATACTCCTCTATCACCCCATATCCAACCCATGACCAGGTGGTTTCCATCTTACTTCCTAATTGTTTTGGGGGTTTTTTTCAGATGAATTTTTATTGTGGTAAAATACACATAACATAAAATTTACCACATTAACCATTTTAAAGTTCAATAGTAAGTACATTCACTTTCCTATGCAACCAATCTCTAGAACTTTTCCATGCAAAACTGAAACTCCACACCCATTAAACAACAACTCTCCATTCCCTATTCCCCCCAGCCACTGGAAACCACCATTCCATTTTCTGTCTCTATGACTTTGACAACCCTAGGTACCTCATATAAGTGAAATTATACAGTATCTGCCCTTTTGTGACTGTCTTATTTTACTTAGCCTAATGACCTCAAGGTTCATCCATACTGTATTATGTGTCAGAATTACTTTCCTTTTTCAGACTGAATAATATTCTATTGTATGGATATACCATATTTTGTTTAGCCATTTATCTGTTGATGGATGCTTGGGTTGCTCCCACCTTTGGGTACTGAGAATAATGCTGCTATGAACATGGGTGCATAAATATCTCTTTGATTCCTAGTTTTCAATTCTTTTGCACACATACCTAGAAATGGAATTGTTGGACCATGTAATAATTATATTTTTAACTTTTTTTTATAAATTGCTACACTCTTTTTCCATAGTGGCTGCACCAGTTAACATTCCCACTAGCAGTGCACAGGGTTCCAATTTCTTCACATCCTTAAACAATATTTATGATTCTCTGGTTCTTTGGTAGTAGCCATCCTAATGGGTGTTAAGTGAACCTCTTAATTCTGGAATCCATTTTTTCCATCTCCACTGCCACAAGCCTGGCTTGTAGCAATCCCACAGAAATGCATATGCCTGGATCTACTCTATGCATCCTTTAATCCATTGTCCACACCACAGATAGCATGACCCTTTCAAATACAAATATGATTATGTTACCTGCTGAATTAAAAATCCCTCAATGGTTTTCTGTTGCTATCAGGATTAAGATACAAATTCCTGTCCTAGTCCACACTCATCTATTCCCTGCCCACGTCTCCCACCTTGCTGCATGTCAGTCTCCGTTGCTCTCAGCTCTCCAGCCACACAGGCCTCCTTCAGTTCTCCAGTGAATGTGGACTATTCCCTCCCACCCAGATGATGGGGGTAGAGGGATGAAGAGAAGGGAAAAGGACGGAAAAGGAGGAGGGAGAGGGAAGTGTTCAGAGAACTAGCTGACGGATCATAGTCTAGCTGCTCTTCTTTACTGAGACTAATACTCTTTTGGCTAATATTCCTTGATCTGCTTCTTTGCTTTGCTGGATGGACTGAAAGAATACATTCTAATCATATTTTCTTTTACATATGGGGTGAAGGAAGACTCTGGGCTAAGATTTGTAGCCCATTTCATATCACTCTCAACTGAATTGGTAGGTGTACCAGTTGGCTTACCAAGATACCATATACCATAAACTGGGTGGCTTAAACAACAGAAAATTATTTTCTCACAGTGCTGAAGGCTAGGAGTCCAAGATCAAGGTGTCGGCCGTGTTGGCTTCTTCTGAGACTCCTCCCACTGATGGCGATCTTCTCTCTCTGTCTTCACATGGCCTTTCCTCTGTACATGTCTGTATCCAAATTTCCTCTTCTTATAAGGACACCACTCACATAGGATTAGGCCCCCCACCAATAACTTCACTTTGACTTAATTACCTCTTTAAAGACCTTGTCTCCAAATATAGTCATTTGTAAGGTATTGGATATGAAGACTTCAACATCTGACTTTGGGGGTGGACACAATCAGCCCACAACAGAAGGTGAATGTGTAGAGCTGTGTGGTAGGAATCAGCAGGGTCCACCCTTTCCCTTCTCTTGAGATGTGTCTTCATTTGCATTCCTCACAATGATGCCCGAAGAATTTCAAGCAAGCTAGTTTCTAAAGCTTGGAGTCTTAATTTAACGTTACACAAAGTCCTAAAGTTTTCAGAAACACCATGGAGTGTTTTACACACTTACTGGAAAAAAAGAGACAACTATGTGGATGTCATATTCTTGGCAATCTCATTCATAAATTTATTTTATTTGTGAATGTATTAATAGTACATCTGTTTTCATGGAAGACTTGAGAGTCTACATCATCTAGTCATTCCTGTGGATTGAGCTCCAGGGAAGAGCTGCCAGAAGTGGTCCACCCAGGAATCATGGCCAGAGCTCCTTTTGCTTTGTGCATGAAGCCTGCCCTTCTGCAACCACCAGGCCCACTGCCAGCGGGGGGTACATTTCACAGCTCTTCTCGCCTTGCCCAGCAGCAGCAGCCTCTCTGGCAAGAAGCCCCTTTGGCTTCTGAGCAGCATATTTGCGGCAATCCCTTGCCTGCTGCCACTGTAACAACAGTGGTGAGAACCACATCTCACAGCTGCAAAGCCCCAAAGTCCTTTCCCTACTCCTCTGACCCACTTGGCACTTGGGCCCAAGACCTTCTCCATTCCAGCAGCTTTCTGTGACCTCTACATACACACGCGCACACACACCCCTCAGATAGGGAAGGATGCTCAGCCAGTATCTTCCCCTCGAAGAACAGACACTGCAATTCCTCTGCGACTTTAAAAACATCTCCCCTCTAATTTCTGAATGGAGTCGATTGAGGCACCAATCACCATTTTATCAGGAATAAGCGCCTACTTCATCTTCACCAATGAACAGTCCAGGGGTCCAAAGTCTAGAAGTAGGAGAGGGGGCAGAACAGTTCACGCTTTCCTCATCTTAGAGCTGAAAGAACTCAGTAGACTATTAGGACTCAAAAGAGAGACTGACAATAAAGACTCAGGCAGAGCTGGTACCCACCTCCTGCACTGAATTCTTGCCATTGACTTGGGATGGCTTGTCCAAAGGGCTGTCTTCCAGCCCCGCAAAAGGAGACATCTGTGGAATGAGAACTTTCTTAAATGTTAGGGGAAGATATTAGCAATATTCACTGCACTTCCTCTATAAGAGAAAATATAAAAGTATTGACATGAGAAAACGAAGTGACAGAATCAACAGAAACCCATTTTTCCTGCACAATAACTTACTTTAATTTCACGAAACTATTAGGCGATATAGAAATGCACCAGCTTCTGGAAATATGGAGTGACATTAAAGTGAAATGTCTGAAGGCTATCCCTCTGAATATCTGTGAACTTTGTCCTAGGCTGTAGATTTCTATTTCTCATTTCCAATCCACTTGTCCTTTATATGAATTTGAGGAAAAGCTATTTTATTCAGTGCTATCCTAAACAATCATACTTGGAACCATCTAAGCATAGATTCTTTTTATACAAGTTCCCTTCCCCCAGCCAAGGGCATTTCACAGGAATAAGTTGTTGGGGTCTGGGTAATGGGGACCCCTTAGACTGACATGAAGACTGCTAACAGCAATGTAAAGGTGGGTATGCGGGTATGCACAGAAAACATAAGACGGAAGGCCAACCTTTGCCAGATATAATTTGCATGAGCAGCTCCTCGGGAGAAGGCAGGCCCTTTAAAATAGGCAGAAAGAGCAAGGTGGTTTTTTGCCATAAGGAAGAGAGGTGCAGCAGCCCAGACATGTGACAAGGCAGCCGGCTGGGGGAGGACCCTTTCTGCCCCAAGTCCAGCAGCTTTTCCCAAAGGCATTGCCCTTCTCCCACTGCACATGCACACACACCAAGGGCAACAGATTCCCTGGACCAGCTCAGCCTTATGAAGGGCAGTGGGGTTCAACTAAGCCCTGACAGAGCTCACCCTAGTAAAGGAGATGACAAAAAATACAGTGAGAAGGATGTGTGTAAAGATCGTGTTCAAGAGCTCATGCTCTGCAGAAAGACAAGCCTTTGCAAGAAAATGAAAGAGAAACGCTACCCGGAGCGTTTCTGTGCTTACTATTTTTAGTGGCACAGAAAAATATTTACTGTGTTCAATCACCAAGTCTATTAAAGACAATTTATGTGCATTAAAAAATAAGCTCATCATTTAAAATTGTAATGAGAGACATTGCAACTACGCACGCAGATGTGGTTGCACAGAAGCCTGCAAGATTTGGAAGAATCCAAACACTCCCTGCCTTATCCTGGGGAGCTCCCTACTATTTACAGCTGTGTAGAGTCTTTATTCAGCATCCTTCAGCTTGTCAGACACCACCTGCTGTTCATTTCCAAATGGGAAACTCGAGTGGACACAGCAGCACTGTGGCATGTGTAAGTGCTATGCCATTTGAGTACAGCACAGGAAGTGGGGAGCACATTTCATTAAACAATTTGATCATTGTTTAATCTGCTGTGTACTCGAGGTGTCTTGATTAGGTCCTCCTGTAAAGAATGATGAAGTCTCTATCCAGAGAAACAATATAAGCAGGTGAAGCTCAACTTCTTTACAGCCAAGGTGTCTGAAAATCCCAGATAAACACACCACATGGAATATTTTTAAAAGCTCCACATAGCCATGGAATCTGGGGTTGGTTCTGCTCCTCTCCAGATATCATTACTAAAGGCTCTACTCTACAAGGAAACAGGAAACAAATGCACAGTTTACTATGCAGAAAACGGTACCAGACGTCTCCAGATGTTTCCGAATACGCCTTGGGGAGCAAAATCGCCCCTAGTTGAACCACTGACTTAATGGGGTTGATGCAGCCTTTTAGGAAACTTTTTATTTCTTAACATGGGGGTTCTTTTGTCAGGTTTCACAACACAACTAATGGCTTCACACAAAGATGCAAAACTATTGGTTTCTTTTATGTAACTTCAGTCCTATGCCAAACCCATCTCATTCCATCCAACCTTCCTCCTGACATTTACTTAACATTTTTACAGACATGGCACTCTACTTAAGTCCTGAAAATAAATAAAATACAGTCCTTTCCTTAAAGGAGTTAAAAATTTCAAGGGAGAAACAGACTTTTAAACAAATAGACACAAAGAAGTCCAAACGCCCTGCAAAACTTGCTATATTATCATTCTTCCATATTCCCTTTCCTTTTGGGCCCTCACCTCATCTATAAGGCTTATGACTTTGTCTTACCTCGGGCTTGATTAAGAAATTTTGAACATGCAGCATTTTAGTATTCCATCCATCATCTTCCATCCATCCATCCCTGATTTTATCTCACAGCATAAGAGAACATGGACTTGTCACTGACATCCATGAAAATTTCAACTGTGTAGTCACAAGGAATTTTGATGACCCTGCCTTCGCACAGCTGTGGTCTACTCAGGCACTTACAAATAAAAAAGAATGTATAGAAATCCAGGAAGAAGGATAAAGAAATCAGATTTTTAAATGTTCATATCCATTTTGCTTTTTTATTCCAGCATATGGTGTGATAAAGGATCACAAACGTGGATATCGATGTGTGAAACCTGATCCTTAGTCTCTATAAAGGTCTGAAAAAGAGCCATTTTTACCTGCATAACAAGACCAGTTATGGACAACTACTCTTCCAAGTGACTAACAATTCACAGTTACTAAATGGAAAAAAGAACCATAAACCCTTACCGCTCCTTACCTTTCCTCCAGAGAGAATAACTCATCAATAGTGGAGTTTATGAACGTGGAGTTAGTACCCTGCTTCCAACCCCAACCCAACAGAGAGCAAATGTCCTACAGTTCGATGGCCTCACCGGGCACTAATAAAATGCAAAGATCACTTTTCTGCCTCATTTTATTTTCCCTCAGCAGCATTTTGTACAGTTCCACACACTTTCTTCTTTCAACCTCTGTGCCATGGCACTCTCGTAGTAGTCTTTTTTTTTTTTTTTTTTTTTTTTGTGCGGTATGTGGGCCTCTCACTGTTGTGGCCTCTCCCGTTGCGGAGCACAGGCTCTGGACGCGCAGGCTCAGCGGCCATGGCTCATGAGCCCAGCCGCTCTGCGGCGTGTGAGATCCTCCCGGACCGGGGCACGAACCCATGTCCCCTGCTTCGGCAGGCGGACTCTCAACCACTGCGCCACCAGGGAAGCCCTCTCCTGGTATTCTTATTCCCTCACTGCCCTCTGCTCTTCGGTCTACTTTACCATCTCCTACTTACTCCTCAGGTTGGTCTCTAAATACTAGAATTCCACAGGGCATGCCTGGATTCTCTTCCATCCGCTATCTCTACATTTTCCCTATGTGATCACATGGGTTTAAACAGTGGACATTGAGGTTGACTCCCCAAATTGGTTTCATTCCAGGTGCTTTGTCTAGGTCAGTAGTAGAAACCCCAGGACTGTTGTCAGTGACTGGTTCAGGAATGGGCATGTCTAAGCCAGTTCGGACCAATAAGGTGTGAGCAAAGGTTTGCTGGGAGCTCCTGGGCAAGAAGTCTTTTTTTTATTCTTAAGAGAGAGCCATAGGGCTTCCCTGGTGGCGCAGTGGTTGAGAGTCCGCCTGCCAATTCAGGGGACACGGGTTCGTGCCCCGGTTCGGGAAGATCCCACATGCCGCGGAGCGGCTGGGCCCGTGAGCCATGGCCGCTGAGCCTGCGCGTCCGGAGCCTGTGCTCCGCAATGGGAGAGGCCACAACAGTGAGAGGCCCGCGTACCGCAAAAAAAAAGAGAGAGCCATAGTTAGCCAGTCAATGTTTGTCTGTCTCTGTTTGTCTATCTCTTCCCTTTCACATAGGAATGAGGAAACCCATAGCTCTGATGTCGATCATACAAAACCAACTTTGGGAAACAGAAAACACTGGTGCAGAGCAATAAAGAGACAGAAACATTTGGGTCTTTGAAGACATCATTGAAGTGTTGAATAAACCAAACCAGAAGCTTGACCTATGTCTGGGCTTCCTCTTCAAACAGAGCAGGACCCTATGGGGCCTTCCCAGGACAGACCCCCACCTGCACTGTGTCCTCCGCCTGCCTGTTGTCTGTAGAAAAACGTTAGCCAAAGAATAAATTTAATCAGAGAAGTGAGAAAATGCAGAAGCAAAGGAAAGTAGTCAAACAAGACCAAATAATGATAGTTTAGTCATTAAGAAAGCTCAAGGACCTTTAGCTCCTCCTCAAGGGCTTTACATAATATTCTGAGCCAAATCCTTCAAGCTGTTTTGTAGAGACTGAAACTCCCACCAGGTGGAAGAAGTTAACTACATGATGGCCAGACTGCAGCCATGACATAAGCTGCTCTATCTTGCACGATTACAAGAATTGGCCTCAAAGAAATGGGAACAAACCGACACTGGAACTGAAGACTAACAGTACTTAAAACAATCAAGATGCAGCCGATCAGACCACCACATGACCAATTTCAAGATGACTGTCAGAGCTGACTGTACTGCTCTGTATATAGCCCCCTCCCTCTGCCTCTACACCCCTGAAAAACTCCCCTTTAAAAGCTCTTGCCCCCTGACCAGCAGGGGGAGTTGGCTTTTGGAGACAAGTCCGCCTTCTCCCCAGTTGCCAGCCTCTGGAATAAAGCAACCTTTCCTTTCTTACCAACATTTGCCTCTCAAGTATTCGCTTTTGAGCCATGAGCAGCCAGACCTGAGTTCAGTAACACTCTTATGTGTCATTATCATTTGACCTCGTTGGATCTGGGCTTCCTGTTACATGCAGCAGGAAATATTGTAATTGATACAATCACCTATATGCAGATAACTCTGAAATTTTTATGTCAACTACCACATCCTCCGTATAATACAGATTCATATATATAGCTGCCTACTTGACATCTCTACCTGGATATGTAATAGTCATTCAAAAGCTTGTCCAAAATAGAGCTCCTGGTCACTTCTTTCCCTCCCAAATCTGCTCTCATCTGGGCCTTCCCACCTCTGTAAATGTCACCTTGTGCTCAGACCAAACCCGAAAGAATTGTCTGGGATTACCCTTTTCCCAAACCCCATATCTAATCTATCCACCAGTTCTGTCTACCTTGCCTACAAAAGTAAAATCCCAAAACTTTATTTATTTTTCTCCTCTCCACTTCTAACCCCTAAGCCAAACAACTACCTCCTCTCACTTGGACTCATGCATTGGCCTCCTAACTGCCCTCCACCTGCCTCTCTATTCCTTCCATAATCTCCTCAGAGAAGCCAGAGTAATTATGTCAAACAGAAAATCAGATCAGTCACTTTCCTATTCCAAATCCTCAACGACTCCTCACCAAACCTAGAATAAGACTTAAATTCTTCATCTTTGCCTAAAAGGCCCTCTATGTGCTGTCCCTTGACTAACTCTCCGACCTCCCTCACACGGCTTGTCTGTAAGACCCTTTCTGCACACTTCTTCTATGCATCCCTCGAGCCAAGCTCATTCCCACCTCAGGGCACTGCACTTGATTTTCTCTCTGCCAGGAACTCTTGTTCTCCCAAATCTTCACGTGGCCCATTTCCCTCATGATTTGTGCCTCAAATCAAATAATACCCCGCAGAGAGGGCTTCACTGGCCAACCCAGGTACTATCACCTCAACCAGGCTTATTATCTTCACTTTCCGGCTTACTGGCTTATCTGTGTGGCTCTGCATGCCTGACAACCAGCCTTAAGGACAGAAATTCTCTCAGTCTTGTTCACTGATATGTCTCCACAGCCTAGAACAGGCCTACTGCATGGGAGGCAGTAAAGAAATATTTGTTAACTTGGTTGAATGAAGGCATGGGTGGATCTAAGGGCGGACACACGTTTGCTTTATTAACTATCTAATTTTCCTCAAAAGACAGTTACAAAAACCATCTTAGGAGAGAGTGTACACAGTAGAGCCAGGCTCTGATCATACTCCCTGAGGGTGCTGGGCAAGACAAATAAACTTGTGTCTGTTTTCTCATATGTGAAATGAGTTAACAATAGTATCTAATTCAGATGATTATTATGAGGACAAAATGGAATAATATCTGAAAAGGGCTTACAGCAAGGTCTGGAACATAATAAATACCGTATGTGTTTGCCTATCATTTGGCATCGTTATAATAGTTATTCCAGAGCACCTCTCTAGAGAAGAAGCAGGCAAACCATGGTCCAGGTGTCAAATTCAGCCCTCCACCTGTTGCAGAAATAAAGCATTATTGGAACCTAGCCACACCCATTCATTTTCATACTGTCTATGGCTATCTATGGTCTATAATGGCAGAGTTGATTAGTTCTAGCAGAAAGGCAACAAAGCCCACAAAGCTTAAAAAATGTACTATCTGGCTCTTTACAGAAAGTTTTCCAGCCCTTATTTTAGAGCACGGGTTTAGATAAATGTGCACAAGAGAGGAATGATGACTATTTATAGTTATGTTTTGCTGCATTAAAGACAAAAACAAAAAACAGCCCTTAACATCTGGACCCTGGTTTGATCTCTTGAATCTCCAGTTATCTGATGCTATGTAAAAGCAAAAGGCAAAGCTGTAAGTACCCAAGGGCAAGGCCAGCTTCTCTGCCTACAAGAGACTGAGTAGGAAGTCACATGACCAGAGAAAAACACTGCTAACGGTTGGGCTAAATTTTCCAGTAATCCCCTTTTTAATCGATAGACAGAATCTCAGTAATTACTTATGGCTCACTGTGGAACAATGCATAAAGAAGGGTTTATAAAGAATTTCTTAAGATTAAAAATGACATGGCTGTGCAGGTATTGATTAATCAAAGCTTTCAACATCACCATCCAAGCTATGCCTCCAATTTCTTGTGACAAGCACTGCAGGCTTTGGCTTATGCAAAACCCAACTCAGTCTTAACCCCATTCTCCTTTGCTGGCATCTACTATAGAGATCGGAAAACAAAATGGAACAAAATAATTCCCCAGCATCTCTTTCAATGAGAGATATTTATAGATCACACCTCTGGACAAAAAGATGTAAACGGAAATTGGTTGGTACCACCTTTCCAATTTTTGTCTTTTTGCCTTGATTACAGACGTGGCATCTGAAACTGCCACCACAATCTCGTGATCATGAGGGAACAGAGACATCAGTTAGAATAGTTTTGAGCTTTTAATCTAAACCAACATTGGCAGTACCTATCTCTGCTCTAAACTTGTGAGAAGAATAAGTCACTCTTTATGTAAACCACAATTATTGTGTTTTCTGTTACTTCTAACAAAACAAACCCTTCCTAAATGAAGTATTTCCCAAACTGAAAACTGAGGGACTAATGAAGGCAAGATGTTATAAGAGAAAAGGTGTAGGAGTCCAAAGAACTGGACTCAAATTCTGACCATTCCATTTATTAACGAAAGGGCTAAACGGCACTAGGAACATTTGTCTCCTCTGTAGTTTCAACTGTGTACCTACCTCTTACAAGGGTTTAAGGCTCGAGTCAGAAAACACATGTGAACATGCTTACAGATAAACTATAAAGCTCATGTAACAATATGATTAAAGACATACCACCAAGGAAAATGATTTCAAATTTTAATCACACAAATTCAGTACCCTGATGCTGGGGAATATAAGTTTAATTTATTTTATATTCTCTCCCTTGGGAGTTTACTTGGGTCATCAACAGAAGTAGCTGGTCAGAGAAACTAAATGCCCCTGTCAGTTGAAACAAAAGAAGTGAATGTTTAAATGGGGTTAATTATGCTTGGTTAGTATTGCAAATAAAGCTTTGCCTGCTTTGAATCAGACTATGGTCCTGACTACCTAGCGCTGAATCTGCTTCAACATTTTTACAGATAAAATGTTAGGTTTTTTTTTTTTAACATGTGGAAAGAAAAAGCACATTAATAAATATAGCATTACTGTGGTCATGAGAAATTAGGTAGAATTCTCCCAACTCTCGCAGAAAATATATGCTTAAATTAAAAATGAAAACATCATTCAAGACTTAAGCCTGTATTTAAAGAAAACACTATTTTCTAGCACTCATTTAATCAAGAATATACATTCCCAATTAATTACCAGATGAGACAATGTAGGGGAAAAAATTCTGTTCTTAACCTATCTTCTATGTATTAATTCATGACACATACTTTATCTATACAAAATTTAACATGTCATGAATTTTTATATTTGAATATCTAAATACCCATGCTGTAAAAAACCAGCTTAAGAAATAGAACAAAAGGCCTTTAAGTTCCCCTGTATACACTTTCCCAACTTAATCTCCTGTCCTCCCCACTAGAGGTAAACTCTATCGTGAATATTTGTTAATCACCCCCTTGCTTTTCTTCATGGCTTTATCACAAATGTGTGTGTGCTATGCATATGTGCATCTGTGTGTGTGTCTATCCCTAAAAGAAATCATCTAGTTTCACTTGTTTTTGAACTTCACTTATGCAGAAGCATACTGTATATATGCTTAACATTGTTTCTTTGATAGTCATTCATGTTGATAGACATAGCTGCATTTCATCCACTTCTACTGCTGTATAATACAGTATTTCATTTATTAATACATCTATTTTTTGCATTGTTAATTGAAATACAGTTGACATACAGTATTGTTAGTTTCAGATGTACTACACAAGGGATTTGACATTTGCATACATTATGAAATGATTACCACAATAAGTCTAGTAACCATCTGTCCCCTTACAAAGTTATTACAATATTATTGACCCTATTCCTTATGCTGTATATTACATCCGTGGCTCATTTATTTTATAACTGGAGGTTTGAAAGTGGAATTGATGGATCATATGGAAGGTTTAGTTTTAATTTTCTGAAGACCCTCCATACTGTTTTCCACAGAGGCTACACCAGTTTGCATTCCCACCAACAGTGCATGAGGGTTCCCTGTTCTCCACACCCTCATCAACACTTATTTGTTGTCTTTTTGATGATAGCCATTCTGATAGGTGTGAGGTGATATCTCATTGTGGTTTTGATTTGCATTTCCCTGATGATTAGTGATGTTGAGCATTGTTTCGTGTGTCTGTTGGCCATCGTACGTCTTCTTTGGAAAAATGTCTATTCAGGTCCTCTGCCCATTTTTAAATCAGGTTGTTTGCTTTTTTAATGTTGAGTTGTATGAGTTCTTTGTATATTTTGTATATTAACCCCTTATTGATCATATTGTTTGCAAATACCTTCTCCCATTCAGTAGGCTGCCTTTTTGTTTTGTTAATAGTTTCTTTCACTGTGCAAAAGCTTTTTAGTTTGATGTAGTCTAGTTTGTTCATTTTTGCTTCTGCTTCCCTTGCCTGAGGAGATAGATCCAAAAAATATTGCTAAGACCAACGTCAAAGGGAGTACTGCCTATCTTTTCTTCTAGGAATTTTATGGTTTCAGGTCTACATTTAAGTCTTTAATTTATTCATTAATTCTCCTGTTGATGGGCATTGTATTGTTTGTTTCCAATTTTTTGCTGCTATGAATTTTGCCATGTTGCCATGAATATTCTAATACTTCTCTCCTAATAATCAGGTACAGGTTTCTTTGTGAGTATACCTAAGAATGCAATTGCTAAGTCATAGGACATAGGCATCTTCGATCTTACTTGGAAATGACTAAATATTTCCCAAAGTGTTAATCGCAATTTATATCCCTCCCACCAGCAGTATATGAGTTTTCATTTCTCCACATCCTTGCCAAAAACTGATATTCTCAGACTTGTTAGTTATTGATGATATCATGGAGATGAAATGATATTTTGTTGCTTTTTCTGGAACACTCCAGACACCCCCTGACATATATATGTATAGTCTGTTTCTTCACATCCTTGAGATCTTTGCTTGTGTCACCTTCTCAGCAGGACTTTCCCTGGCAACCCAATTTAAAATTGCAGCCTCTAGATGTTGCCAACCACTTTCCCCACCTGATTTTTCCCTATTGTATTTTTTCACCCTTGTACATTGGTATAAGCTGAATTACATCCCCCACTCCCAAATTCATATACTGAAGTCCTAACCCTCTCATACCTCAGAATGTGACTATATTTGGAGATATGGTCTTTAAAGAGATAATCAAATGAAGTCATTAGAATGGGCCTACTCCAATATAAGTAGCATCTTCATAAAAAGAGAAAATTTGGACACAGAGATAAATAGAGGGAAGACCATGTAAAGACACAGGGTGAAGACGGCTGTCTACAAGCCAAGGAGAGAGGTCTTGATCCTGGACTTCAGGCCTTTAGAAATGTGAGGAAATAAATTTCTGCTTTTTAAGCCCCCGAGTCTGTGGTACTTTGTTATGGCAGCCCTAGCAGACTAATACAGATATATTTTACTCTTATTTGTTTACAAGTCAGAAAAACACCAACATAGGGACTTCCCTGGTGGCGCAGTGGTTAAGAATCCACCTGCCAATTCAGCGGACACAGATTCGAGCCCTGGTCCGGGAAGATTCCATATGCCATGGAGCAACTAAGCCCGTGCACCACAACTACTGAGCCTGCACTTTAGAGCCCACGAGCCACAACTACTGAAGCCCACGTGCCTAGAGCCCGTGCTGCGCAACAAGAGAAGCCACCGCAATGAGAAGCCTGCACACCACAACGAAGAATAGCCCCTGCTCGCCATAACTAGAGAAAGCCCGCGCACAGCAACAAGGACCCAACGCAGCCAAAATAAATAAATTAATTAAATAAATAAGAAAAACACCAATGTAAACCACAGTTCATTGATTCATTCCTGCCCCGGTGGAGAATATAGAGCAACAATAGTGGGCATCTTCTTCTTATTCTTGATCGTAAAATGCATACCTTCTATTTTTATTACATGTTATACTTGATATCTGATCATTCCAATGCCTGTAGTGTTTGCCTACCTGCCTCTTCAGTTCTTTGCTACTGCTATTTCTCACTTACAGTGACTTATTTCCGCATGTCTATAGGGATTTTTTAGATTATGAGTTCATTTGACTTGGAACACCACCCATGCGATTTCCTGAGGCCCTGTTTAAAGTGCATACCTTCAGGGAGGTTTTGTCTGGCTTCTACTTACCACCTGGAGGCCACACCAGCCAGGGCCATCTCACTTTCAATACACTACTGGGAGTGTTTGGGCACCTACAAGATAGTGTGAATTCAAGCCACAATCCTGCATGAGTGTGAGCTTGTGCTCAGGGGTTATCAGAGGAGGCAATTTTCTTTATTTATTTGTTCCACCCACGACCAAAGCTAAAACAGGTACATACCCACATCACCTAGGGGGCAGACAAATTTTTGGCATAGCCTGAGCAGATTGTCTTTGGAGTGTTCTGGGTTCGTGTGCAAACTCTGATCTGACTTCCCATCTGCTTTGGTCCCTAGACTTTGTTTCCTCCTGCAGCACACATGTGGACTATTAAAACCCAGGCTGTGGACCACCCGCAATCAGCAGAGACCCCAGGTCATGCCAGGGTTGGCACTTTGCTTCATTCTGTTGAGTCAAGCTTCCTTATCACATTTGAACCCAAAGAATACCATTATTCTGCTTCTAACTGAACTACTGATAAAATGTGTGTGTGGTTATTTCCTCACAGTTTTAAAGACCTGAAGTCCGAGATGTCTCTCTCTCTCTCTCTCCGCTCTCCCTCTCTCTCTCTCTGTGGCTTTCTCTGTCATTGTTTTACAAAGAGCAATACATACATATTTTTAATTTTAACTAACTTACTGTTCATTTTTAAATGAATATCAGGAAAGATTTCTCCAATCATTTAATCCTTTCTCCCACCAGAAATAAAAAACCTTTAATATGCACACAGAGTTGGGCCTCACCAAGATCAGCTGAGTCATAGCTTCAAGAGTGTGGCCCCAAAATCAATATCTTAGCAAGTCCTCCAGCTCATTCTCAGGCAGTTGGCCCACCAACTGATGGTTTAGAATCACTGCCTGAGTTGGGTGTCTTTTATTCAGGGTGAACTTCCAATTTAAGGGAAAAGTTGAGCCGAGCCTTTTTTATAGAGTAAGTATGATGTAGTAGAGTCGAAACCTGTTTTGAAGGCATTAAATGCCTTTGCGTTTCTGTTATCTTTTTCTCAACATCACTACTTTTTTTTTTAATAAATTTATTTATTTATTTTTGGCTGCGTTGGGTCTTTGTTGCTGCCCACGGGCTTTCTCTAGTTGCGGCGAGCGGGGGCTACTCTTCGTTGCGGTGCGCGGGCTTCTCACTGCGGTGTCTTCTCTTGTTGCGGAGCACGGGCTCTAGGCACAAGGGCTTCAGTAGTTGTGGCACAAGGGCTTAGTTGCTCCGCGGCATGTGGGATCTTCCCGGACTGGGGCTTTAACCCATGTCCCCTGCATTGGCAGGCGGATTCTTAACCACTGCGCCACCAGGGAAGCCCCAACATCACTACTTTTAAAGCAAAGTTACTGTGCTCGTAATTAATTAGTACCCTGAGAAATCCTCTTTCCATCCTCTTATATGTCCTAAAAGTGTTTATATGAGTAATCTGTACAGGGTGATTTGGGTTTTTAAGGCTTATTGAAATAATCTAAATTAATCCTGCATAATGGGGGTTTTAGAAAGTGCAATGTAAGTTTCAGGTTTCTGCTCCTCCCTGACTTGTTCAAGAGCCTTGAAAGTTTACTAAAAATTTGAAGGAGTAAAATTCTTTTTCCTGAGCAACAGCTGTGATTAGGTTGGTTTACCTCGCTAATGTTCACCAATCAGACAGCAGGGAGGTAAAAAGGCCATGTGCTTTTTCTAAGTATCACTAATTAGTATTCTTTTAAATGGTTATTCTTTGGGATTTTATGCAGACTCTGTAAGTTAGCAAATTGACTTATCAATATTGCTAATTCGTCCCTTCCCTTCCAAATAGATCATATTTTCTAAAGAAGCAGTTTTCCTTTATATTTTCAATGGGCATTTATTGTGTACCTTTTATGTGCTAGATATTGTACTAGGCAATGTCAGACTTATTATTCCTGCCATAGCTTTTCATGGTCATTAAATGTTGAACGGTTAAAATACTGTACAGTTCCTGAAATGGAAAAGAAAAATGTGCTCTAGGACATACTTTAGGTCTACGAGAAACCAGTCTTCACACGCTGAATCAGTATTATGCAATGTGCCTTCGGGGAGCTCTGCTGGGGCACATGGGCATTACAACCAGCCTTAACACAGGAAAAAAAAAAAAAAGATCATATCTACTGAAGTGTTGGGAGGAGGAAAAAAACAAACTCCACACCAAAGCCCTACGATGGGAACCAAATAAAGTCCCTCCCAGATCCTAAGAAAACTATTTCTCTGTGTAGAGAAGAACAGAAAAGTGTCATAGACTGAAGTTTTTGAAGAGGCAAAATTCACTCCCTTTTCCTAGCTCATGAGAAATTGTAAAATCATAGAATAGTCTTGGATTTGAAACTATGCATAGACTTTCTCCAATAGTAAGAGGCCTACTCAAAGACTTGTAGACAGACTTAAGTAGGAACATTTTAATTTGAAATGATACCACGCACGTTAACTACTGGAAAGACCCAAGTAGTTATTTCACCCAGGGATCTAGTGATATAAGTGCTGCTTAATTGTAATGTGCCTCATTACAGTTCCCACAACTGTCTTTGGTTGCTTTAGAAAATCGGTCCCAGTCAATCCACTTGCAAACATCCTGATAGGGACTAATATGGTGTACGTAATTAGATTATCCCACTTCATTTCTTTCATTTTTCAAACTTAGAAATATCTATCTCTAGCTCCCACCACCAGCAGGGCAGATGAGCAGAAAGTTTCCCCCTTGTAGAGGTTTCCTCCTCACTGCTGAATTGTTCAAGGGCCTTGGAAGTTTACTAAAAATCCTTATTCCAAAGCTTTGCGCTGAGAAAACTAGAAAGTCTGCTCAGCCCCCTGGCGATTTTCATTTCCCAGTTGACGTTGCTCTTGTGGTCACTGCACAAACTCACTACTAAAAATTCACACAAGCCCGAAGGCCTTTGCCCATTGTCTTATGGCTCCACTGCTGGCTCAGAGCATTGTAGAGGCCCAGCTGGTTTACAAGAGAAGGAGATTCTGTTCCCTCAAGGTTAACCCCACAACTTCCAAGGTCTTTGTTCTTTAGCTATGGTAACACAGCCAGCCCGAGTTTCTAAAGCAATGCCAGTGTGGGTAGAGTAAACCTCTGAGTCAATATCAGCCCTTCACCTGGACCTGTAAGTCCTGATGTGGAAGCTGCAATGAGAAGCTGACACTTCTCTTTTCTTCGTGATGAGTTTCCCCTGGGCTAGGAATGGAGCGTGACATCCTAGAGCCATCGTAATCCACCAGAGAGCTGCTAATATCAGCAAGCCTCAAAAAGGATCACAGCTTAAAGTCTCCCTGTCCTTTGTCAAGCCTTACCAAAAAATGTCATGTTATTTCTTTCCTCCAGGATAATCAGCCTCAGGACAGAGCTATTTCGAGGTAGCTTTTCTCCATCTAATCAGAAAAGTGAGTTGAATAGTTAAAAGGCATTCCTTCCAGAAAAGATATTTCAAATCCTCTTCTAACTAGGCATTGTACTACATATTCATTTGAGTGCTAACTGCAGACTTACATGTTTTTGCAAATAGCTTCACCCTTTTTGTTTCCTTCTAAGCCGCGTATAGCAAGTAAGTTACCAGGGCTAAGAAACTGCTGTCCTCATTGGCAAATGCCTTGATTTTTTTTCTACTTGCTTTGAATAAGAAGTGGCATAGTTTTTTTGTTTGTTGTTGTTTTTTTTCAAGTGGACAGTGCTCAATGGTGCCATTCCTGACAGAATGAAAACAGCTTATTCATATTTAGCCTGGAAGAAAATCTATATATTATCAGAAGTGTCTGCTAATTGAGGCAAAATAAAAAAGAATTAGCAGATGTGAATTCTTTCTAACAAATTGTGCAGGCTAATTATTCTCTACCTTTGAAGAAGTGCAAAGGTCAAAAGGCTAATATGTAGCTTAATCAGGAAATTATGTAAATTAGCCCAAATCAAGCACATCACATAGCCCCCATAATCAGTAAAATATGTAGTTCACTAGTAGAAGCTTCCAGCCATTTGATCAGTAAAAAAAGAAAGAGAAGGAAAACCTAGAACATCGGTAGGCAAAGTTGATTTTAACATGCCAATAACAAAATAAAATATAGCATTGGAAAAGGGACATAAACTCAAGAAATCGATGGAGACAATTTGTGGGAACTCACTAGAATGTGAGAACCATGAAGGCAGGGTGCTTTTTGCTCACTGATGTATTCCTATCACTTAGAACAATACCTGGTACATTATAGGTCCTCAATAAATATCTGGGAATGAATATTGAATTAATTACTGTATCAAAAATGTCATGAGGAAAACAGGACAATGTAAGTTTTGAAATGAGAAAACAAAGCTACACATTACAATTTCATGTATTTCTTCCTAAACATATTTTATATGCAGTGTTAGCAATCTTCTGCTCGTTACAAGAAAAAGTAGAAGAAACAGCAGTGAAACAAAAGTAGCTTTATTAAAAATCAGCAATAATAGGGCTTCCCTGGTGGCGCAGTGGTTGAGAGTCCACCTGCCGATGCAGGGGACATGGGTTCGTGCCCCGGTCCGGGAAGATCTCACATGCCGCGGAGCGGCTGGGCCCGTGAGCCATGGCCACTAAGCCTGTGCTCCGCAACGGGAGAGGCCACAACAGTGAGAGGCCCGCGTACAGCAGGAAAAAAAAAAAAAATCAGCAATAATAAATTCTTCGTGTTTACAAAAATACCTATTTAAAGGCAATTCTTTGTTCTTTTAACTCTGGTAATATTAAATACCTCTCCTACATATTTGTAAACATATGGTATGTTATTATCCACTCTTCAAAGATGAGAATGAAGCACAAAGAAATGGGGATTTTTCAAGAGTCACCATGAAATGAAACTCAAACACAGCTGATTTTCGGGGAAACAATCTATCTTTTTTTTTAGTTTTGCGGTACGCGGGCCTCTCACTGTTGTGGCCTCTCCCTGTTGCGGAGCACAGGCTCCGGACGTGCAGGCTCAGCGGCCATGGCTCAGGGCCCTGTGTAATTGTATAAGGTCACACACCTGTGAAGCCAACTCTGACCACATGCTCTAACAACTAGTCAGATTATTCTAAGATATGGCCTTGGGTGGCCTGGATACTCTCCTTCCCATGAAGCTTCCCTCTTATCAAGATTCTCCCAGTCTAACTCACAGATGAATCAACAATCATGACATCCAGAGCTCAGGGACACAAGCATGGCAACATTTTAAGCCTGGACAATTACAAACTTAGATATCATAAAATGTCTAGCTTGACCATTAAAAAAAAAAATATATATATATATATACACACACACACACATATGTAAAGCACCTGTAAAACATTTGCCCTTGAGCAATGAAACTTCCTTGTACACATTCTAAAATGAAGTGCTTACAAAATGTGTCCTGGGTAACCAGATAAGATGCTTTCCTGAATCGAGTTCATTATAATCCAGTTAATGTTTAGAAGATGTCTAAGCTATCATGATGACTCTATTTTTGAGGTGCTTCCTTCTGGCAAGTAATAGATAGCAGGGCTCTTTGCTTACTGGAACCCTTCTTAGGTTGTGATTAGAGACACTGCAACTGTAAATAAAAGGATGTAGGATCTTTTATCTCTTATTCTCTTTAAAGAGAGAAGGGGCATGTATCCAGCACACTTAAAACAGGATTCAAGTCATTAAGGCAGAGGTTAAAGAGAAGAACTGCAGTGAATCTCTGGTTTACCCATGTAGAAGCAATACCTCTCAATTTATTTCTTCTCAAGCTTTCTTAAAGAATACAATCCACCCATACGAGCAGCCCTACCAGCTCCCACTGGCCAACTGGTGTTTGTTAGAATTATCATCATCATTATTATTATTATTATTATTATGCTTTATTACCCTAGGACGCATTATACATCCTAGGATACAGGGTACATCATATGTTTCTTAAACAAGGAAAGAATATTTTTACCTCCCTAATTACAGGAAGTCCGGTGGAAGGGCGCACTCTGGGTTGATTCACTGACTCAAAGATTTCATCAAAGACTCAGGATTTTTCATTCTCTCTGCTCTGCCCTTCTTGTGTTGCCCTCATTCTCAGACCACTAGCAAGACGGCTTCCATAGTTCCAGGCAACACAAGTAGACACAACAGTATGCAGAGGACATTGTCTCTCATTCTGAGGATTTATGAACCAGTCCCAAAAGTCCTCAGAAGATTCCCCTCAGTTCTCACTGACCAGAATTGGGAACATATCCATTCCTAAGCCAACCACAGGTAAAGGGAACAGAATGACCATGGTCAGCTGGGGTGATGGGTGCAGGGCAGTCAGTTGCAATGATCACTACTTGGGCCCTGGGCAGCTGCTAAGCAGACCAGGTTTGGACACAAGACCAAAGAGTAACCAATTCATAGGCATAATTGAGTCACTGAAATTCTTGTTCTCAAAAATTTGAACTAAGAGGCATAGAGCCTAAGGGAGTTGGGAGCTAGCTTATATTAATGGCAGAATACTACATTAAAATCCTTGAACTTAAGCTGATGAGGTCCTCAGAGCCACCTGAGTCTCACCTCTCCTGGACCCTGGTTGCTCAGTTTTTCTTTATTTCCATAAGCCTCCTTATAATAAACCCTCTTTACTTAAGCTAATAAATAGGTATAATTTCCTTGCAAATAAAATGCTGTGTTTAAGGTACTCTTACTGAAAACTGAGATCCTAGAGTCCAAGCCAACTTATGGTCCTATTATGACACAGCTTCTAACTGAGCTTCAAATTCAGTATGACCAACCATGCTAGTGTGCCCAAGAGGGAGGGGTTTCCTGAGCCCAGGACTTTCAGTGCTAAAAACTGGTTCCATTGGTCACCCCAAATTCAATAACAGCGTCTATACCAAATTCATTAAGCCCCTCCCATATCCAGTATTTCTTCTTAGGATCAAAGTGTGAGAGAAGACCAACAAAAACTATAGACCTACAAACTACCTTATATTCTTACTTTCGGACTTCACTACAGTTTTAAGATACAAAATATTGCAATTACGTTCAGTCCAGGTCCCAACATGGCATAAAAATCACAATGGTGGTTCAAAGGCATTGAGAATATAAGTACAAAATGAGCGCCATTATCTCTAATACAGGGGAGCAGCTTTTCTAAATAAAATGTACCATTATGTTAAAGTCAAAAACACTCTCTGAGATGAAAAGAAACTTCCTTAAAGAGACCCATGACCTGAAAACCTCCCTTCACACAGGAAGAGTTAGCCTTGGGGTGAGCCAGGCTCTGCTGAGGCAGTGTTGACTTATGAATAAAATAATCATTAATAATTGATTGCCAACTACTGGGCATATACCCTGAGAAAAAAACATAATTCAAAAAGAGTCATGGGGCTTCCCTGGTGGCGCAGTGGTTGAGAGTCTGCCTGCTGATGCAGGGGACACGGGTTCGTGCCCCGGTCCGGGAAGATCCCACATGCCGCGGAGCGGCTGGGCCCGTGAGCCATGGCCGCTGAGCCTGCGCGTCCAGAGCCTGTGCTCCGCAACGGGAGAGGCCACAACAGTGAGAGGCCCGTGTACCGCAAAAAAAAAAAAAAAAAAAAGAGTCATGTACCACAATGTTCATTGCAGCTCTATTTACAATAGCCAGGACATGGAAGCAATCTAAGTGTCCATCAACAGATGAATGGATAAAGAAGATGTGGCACATATATACAATGGAATATTACTCAGCCATAAAAAGGAACGAAATTGAGTTATTTGTACTGAGGTGGATGGACCTAGAGTCTGTCATACAGAGTGAAGTAAGTCAGAAAGAGAAAAACAGATACCGCATGCTAACACATATATATGGAATCTAAAAAAATATATATATGATTCTGAAGAACCTAGGGGCAGGACAGGAATAAAGACGCAGACATAGAGAATGGACTTGAGGCTATGGGGAGGGGGAAGGGTAAGCTCTGACAAAGTGAGAGAGTGGCATGGACATACATACACTACCAAATGTAAAACAGATAGCTAGTGGGAAGCAGCCGCATAGCACAGGGAGATCAGCTCAGTGCTTTGTGACCACCTAGAGGGGTGGGATAGGGAGGGTGGGATGGAGATGCAAGAGGAAGGGGATATGGAGATATATGTATATATATAGCTGATTCACTCTGTTACACAGCAGAAACTAACACAACATTGTAAAGCAACTATACTGCAATAAAGATGTTAAAAAAATAATTGACTGCATTTCCTCATTATATAGGATAAAAGGCCTCTCGTTCCTATAAACAACCATGGGGATGAAAATATGACAACGTTAAGCAAGGATAGGTAAGTTTTCCTGAGAAAGATCCTAAAAGTGTAGTACACTATGACAAGAAAATGGGATTAAACAACCAGGGGCTCTTAAGCCGTATTTTCTCCCTGTCTTTAAGAGTATAGTCAGGGATGTGACAAAACAAAATTCATTCTCTTTCTTCACAGATATGAAAGGGCATCTTATTTGTAGCTATTGTAGGAAAGGCACCAAGATAATGAACGGAAAAACCAATTTCACCTGAGGCTGTGGGCAAACTAGTGGAATCCCATTAGATTCAGTAATAATGTCAGGAAAAAAAAACCAGGCCTTTCTCCTACCTGTCATTTTACATCAGAAGTAGCATGGTATTCAAATTTTTTTATGGAAAGCAACTCTGATCTCATTAGGCCTGTTCTTCCTTTCAAGATTCCATATCCCCCAGTAGCATACATGGCTCACTGATGACAATTTGATTCATTTTCAGAGTCTTCCCCACCTAAAAATCCAACATATTAGGCACCAAGAAATATTTGTTGGACAAACGTATGAAGGAAATGTAAAAAGGGGAAAGAGAGCAGTAGCTGTATTAAAGAAGTTGCTGATATCAGAACTTAAACTTGGGTGTCAAACTTTTAAATAAAAATTAAGACAAAAATATTTATGCATGAAAAAAATATATATATATGCATACACACATTTATATAATATATATATAAATATATATCTTTCTGCCTCCCCATTTCCCAAAAGGATATGAGGAACTTGGTCAAAGGAAGAAAAAAATAAATTAATAAACTAAGATTCTTAATGGGAAACAGGAGGAAAAAAGTAAAGATTCAAAATATAACAATGAGTCTAGTGGTTGAGACTGAGTGAAAAGACCAACTGTAATCTTCCTGACAAACAAGACTAAGAGGAACATGTGATAAATCACATAAGTCATTTTGATCTGAGAAGAGGAAACTCACTACTTTCCCAAGCGAGATAGAGCTTTTCCTAGAACCAAACTCTGATAGAAATTTCCTATGTAAGGAGGGAGCAGGGATCACTTGGTGATGTAATAGACAATTATTATTTTTACAATTTCAGGGCAAATGCAGAAACATCTGTAAAGATGGAACCTGATGAGGTTTAAGTAACAGTTAAACTAGTCACCTTACTTACCAAGAAAAAATTTAGGTTCACATAGTTGGGTCCATAAATAAGCATACAGAATCAGAAATCAATAAAGGGGACACACAACCTTGCACAGATTTTTCCCTATAATATTTATAATGTATAATAATAGTAAAAAGTAACAACAATAAACAAACACACATGCACATTTACTATATATCTGATTTGGGGGTAAGTCCTTTATCAATATTATCTCATTAGCATTTGCAACACTACCTAATAAGTATTTCTGATGTCTAATAAGAAGACAGTCAAGACTCAAAAAGGTAAAGAACTTTGTCCAAGAAACTTGTCACACAGCTAAGTCAAAATAAAAACTCAGGATTCCCTGACTCAAATTGGAACAATTGTAACCTCTGTACATTCCTGCTTCCCTCAGTAACATAGTTATGTCTGAAACCTACTTGTTTTTTCATGTAAAATACTGGACCAACAGACTCAAATATGCCCCTTTTTTTAGAAGAAAGATGGAATAAAGTTTTGAAAGTATATTTAGAAAAGTAATGATTCTACAGCTTTGATATGTTATAATTTAGTTTTAAATTACACTCAAGTCATTTAGAGGACATCATACCTGAGAAATTATTTGAAGCAACTTGTCCTGGATCAGAGCTCCCTAGTTAGAATGAGACTTGAAACAATTGTGGAAATAAGAAATATTCACCTAACGCTCCAGGCAGCTTATCAATTGAATGGCTATGCAAAGCACTGATTACAAAGCCCATTAAGAAAAGGACCCAGTGTCTATAAAATTTTAATCATTTCCCTAATAAGAAATAGACTTTTCAACAGAAACAAGTACACTCCACAATGCATAAAGGAAACAAAATCTTATTTTTAAGAAAACAGAAAATAAAAACTTTATAAACACCAAAATAAAAGGAGAAAGAAATAGACTTTTCAGATGTCCTCCACATCATCTCTAACCAATGCCATGTCATAAAGCAATGGTGGTCTCCTGATTTCATCACCAGTGGCCCTAAAAGCCAAATCTTCCACTGGGATTTGCTACACTCAAGTTTGGGGATTTCTCCACATCTCTAACATAATGAAAGTATGCATAGTAAGATATAAACTATATTTATGATGAACTTCCTCTGACTTTTCTCCAGCTTTATTGAGATATAATTGACATATAATATTGCATAAGATTAAAGTGTACAACATATTGATTTGATAAGTTTATCTATTGTGAAATGGTTACCATAGTAGGGTTAGCCAACACCTCCATCACCTCGCATGATTACCATTTCTTTTTTTGTTGTGAGCACATTGAAGATCTACTTTCTTAGCAACTTTCAAGTATGCAATACAGTATTACTAACTATAATCACCAGGCATGCTGTACATTAGATTCCCAGACCTTATTTATCTTATAACTGGGAGTTTGTACGCTTTGACCAATATCTCCCCATTTCCCCCCCATCCTCCAGCCCCTGGCACCCACCATTCTACTCTCTGTTTCTATGAGTCTGGCTTTTTTTGATTCCACATATAAGTGATATCATATAGCATTTGTTTTTCTCTGTTGGACTTCACTTAGCATAATGTCCTCAAAGCCCATCCATGTTGCTGCAAATGACAGGATTTCCTTCTTTCTCGCGGCTGAGTAATATTCCATTCACTATGTAAACCACACTTTCTTTACCCATTCATCCAAAAACAGATGCTTAGGATGTTATCTTGCCTATTGTGAATAATGATGCAATGAACATGGCAGGCGGTGGGGGGTACAGGTATCTCTTCAAGATCCCCATTTAATTTCCTTTGGATATATATGCAGAAGTGGGATTGCTGGATCATACTGTAGTTCTAATTTTTTGAGAAACCTCCATACTGGTTTCCAAAGTGGCTGCATCAATTTGCATTCTCATCCACAGTGGACAAGGATTTTCTTCTCTCTACCTCCTTGCCAACGCTTACCTCGTCTTTTTGATAATAGCTATTCCAACAGGTGTGAAGTGATAGATACCTCACTGTGGTTTTGATTTGCATTCCCAGGATGATTAGTGGTGAGTATTTGATTTGCATTTCCATGGTGATCAGTGATGTCTTCATGTACCTGTTGGCCATCTGTATGTCTATGTATGATCACTAGCCATCTGCCAAAGCTCACTGTCGCCACCATCAGGAGCACGCACAGAGAGCCGGCAGCAGCGTGAGGGGGTGTGAGGTGAGGCACACCCAGCATCCGGGATGCTCGTGGGCCAGTTGCAGGGATCCATGGGCAAGGTGTGCCAGCAGCTCATGGGCATGATTCTCGATGGATCAGGGACACCGTTAATAGGATCCACATCCCTTTAATGCCCTCCGAGAATCTCCCAGCCTCTTTCCACCCCCAGTCTTTCAGCTCACTGATTCAGTACTCTGAATGGAGGGAAAGAGAAATGGGCTTCTTTGGCAGCATCCCACACAGCTGAGGAAGCCAAGCACTCCACTTTCACCCGAGAAAGAAATCACGGTCGGGAAGATCTCTCTTGGCACTGAAATGTGCTGTCTTGGTGGGGAGGGGACACTGGGAAAATCAAATTGCCTCTCTTACCCTCCGCAGTACATCCAAACTTGTAATTTTTGCTCTAACAGAAGTTGCTGGAATTTCTGTGCTGGAAACCTGGGCTTCCAAAAAGGCTCTCTCATCTGTAGGTGATTGTCTAAGATGGTGCTTTCCAGGGGCTGCCAGAACACAGCCAAGAGGGGCTAGGGTCAATTCATGGGCCACTGCAGGGTCCACAGTACACACCGAGGTTGGGCATCCTGTACCAGGGGTTAGACCCCTTCCGGGATGCCTTAGTGTATGGTGCTGGATCCCAGAGCTCGCACAGCGCTACTTTTATCCATTGACAGATGCCAAATTGTTGTTACTGAAGGGAGGATACGCGCAAGGGGCGTCTTATTCAGTCATGTTGCTGACGTCACTTTAACTTCTGACCTTCATTTGATGGGCCAACCGGGTAACTTAATAAGCCTATTTTTGTTTTGTTTTGGTTCCTCAACAATCTTTATTAACTGAAGGGTTGGGAGCACAAAGACTTTATAAAAATTAAAAAGTCCTGGCTTTGAAAATTCTCAATACTTTATTATAAAATACTTTATTATAAAATATGAGAGAAAATTAGATTTAAGAAGTCTTTTGTTAATGAAAGATACTTGGAAAACGTAGTGCCAAAACTCCATCTTAATCCTTTGCCTCAGTCCACTTGTATCTAAGCATATATACAAGTATGTATACATGCATATATATACAAGTATATATACAAACATTTATACAAGCATATATACAAGTGTATATATACAAACATATATAGAAGTATATATATACAAGCATATATAGCATTACATTCAGGGTAAGCATGAAAGGGAAATGATGGCTTTTGATGCCATTTATAGAGACTACAAAAGCTGTGGAAATTTTCATTTCCAAAATGCTGTGCGTCATGCTTAATTTGATTTCCCTGGAAGAACTTTATTGGGGTTGCCGATCTTGAAATCCCTCCAATCACTAGCCCCGTACACTGAAGTGGGCAGATGAACCAAGCCACGCCAGTCACAGCACTACATCCTCTGGGACCAATGATTAGCCATGAAACTGGCACATGACCCTCAAAATGGCAACAGGAGTCCTCCTTGGACTATTTTAATAATGGACATTAGGAAAAAGACTGTCTTTATCCCACTGTACAGAGAAGTATAACCCAATGAGCTGAGAGTTTCCAGGAACATTATTTTGTTACATAGAAAAAAAGGCAAGTACGAAGTAGCAAAGGATTATATCAACATGCAAGCAAAATGGAACAGAAATAAGAACATAAAAATAGCACTGTTTGATCCCTTGATTTAGCCATCTACCTATGTCTGCAGTCACCACTGGACTTCCCTGACAGATGAGTCAATAATTCTCTCCTTTAATGTGAGTGGATTTGGGGGTATTCTCTCTTACAATATTGATTACATGAATGAGCCCAAAGAGGGTTAACTCCAAAGTAATCTAAATTACAAGCCCCTATGTTTTAGTGATATTTCCTCCTGATTTGTCTCACAACATGATTTCAAATAAATGTTTATAAACTGATGAAAACTTTAATTATATACTTGCTGGAGACATACTATCTACATAAAATTTAGAAATCAGATACTACAGGTGATAATATAGATGTATGGTTACCTCTGGATGCTACAATGATCTCTTCATTCTTTCTCTCATTTCTTCTGTGTGAAAGGAGTCATAGCTCAGAAATCTGGGCTCTCTTGATTATAGAATTTGAAGCCTCTACAAGATTTAAACCCTGAACTACAAGCCTGGATGTTTTCAGTTATCAGAGTACTGGCTATTAGATCTATTCAACTTTGTGCGTTGTCAGATGTGAAATTGTAGCTGCAACTGTGGTGCTTAAATACATGTGTCAGACAGAACTGCAGACAGCATCCTCTGTGGATAATGGAAATGACTGGAGGACTGAGGATGACACAAAGTTCCACTTGACTTCATTATTAACTGTAGAACAAAAAGCAACGCAAATTTAAAATTCTCTTACTATTCCGTATGGCTAAAAAGGCTGTCAACTGCCACTATAGTTAACAAATATTAGTTTTATTAACATAGATATTTTCAAATGCTGAAAAGCATATAGAACAAAACTTCTACCCCCAGATAAACCTTAATATTTTTAAATGATAAAATCATTACACACATATAGTAAAAAATTCATGTAGTTTAGGAAAATATAAGATGAGATGTAAAATCCTCTCTCCTCCAAACCTTGTCTCTAAATCTAACTATTAACAATAGTTTTTTATGCATCCTTCCAAAACAAAAAGTTATAATTGGCTAGCATATATGTGTCTGTGTATATATCCTTTTATTTATATAAACGAGATCATTCACACTGTTTAGTATTTTTTCTTTTTACTTAATTTTACATCTTGGAGAACATTCATAGTAGCTGATAGAGATTTACTTCATTCCTTTCTTTTCCCCAGTTTTATTGAGAAATAATTGATATACCTTACTGTATAAGTTTAAGGCATACAGCATAATGGTTTGATTTACGTATGTTTTGTGTGTGAAATGATTACTGTAATAGGTTCAGCTAACATCCACCATCTCCTATATATACAACATTAAAAAAAAGGAGAAAAAATGTTTTCTTTGTGATGAGAATTCTTAGGATTTGCTCTCTTAACAGCTTTCCTAAATATCATAAGGCAGTGTTGACTATAGCCGTCGTGTTGTACACTACATCTCTGGTATCTATTTATCTTATAACTGGAAGTTTGTACATTTTGACCACTTTCCTCCAAGCTTCATTCTTTTTAAAGGTTCTTCAAAGAACCATGATTTATTTAGCCCATTTCCTATTGACATGTATTTAAGTTGTTTGATTCTCAGGTTTTCTGCTATTACAAATAATGCTGAAGCATGTATGTATGATATATATGTACATATGTAGGCACACATACATATATATCACAAATACATATATATCACAACATACACATATATCACAAATACACACTTACAGATATTATAATGATATTTATCCCCTGTGGTAAAATCTGCTCTGCTACTTAACTCACAGGGCAAAGTACAATTAATAAGGCCAGCATGTGCTCATCACCCATGGAATGAAGGTGGTACATTCTGCGAATGTAAAGAATCACATTAATTTCTTATCCTTAAAGACGAAATGGTTTCTTTTTATTTGAGAAGAGCTGTAGCTGAGTTTTGTTCTAAAGAGTGAAGTACAGAAAGCCCTTTCCTCTACATCCTATTTCATGCTTTCATCTATATTCTTAGATTTAATAATTGGCTTGTCAAGCTTTCCTATTTTGCAGGAAAAAAATTAACAGTAAGAGTAGAAACAATACTCACTCCATTTCCGCAGCAAAACAATTAACACCTTGTGATGTGTTTATGTATGTAAGTGGGAAAGGACAGGCTTTCTTAGAATTTTTTATCAGGGTATCCAGTCCTTCCATGAAAGTAGCACTCCATCTCTATACTCAGGGCATGTTTATCTATAAATCCTATTTGTGCATGCATGCTTATCTCAATCAATATGCACACAGAATACACAATCTATTTTTTCATAAGCCTGGTTCCTGACTCTTTCTTGAAGCAAAAGTCACTTAGTAATCACCAAAACTGCACCTCTAAGAGTGAGAAAACACATGCTTTTGATAAGCACTCAGTTAGCTTTTGCATATGCACTTACAAGCCCCCAGGCCTTCTAATGCAGTTATGCAGCCTTGAAACTGAACTTCAGAAGCTGATAACTAGGTTCCATCCACCAGTAGCATATCTCACAGTGCATTCATTATGACATTCCACATGTGCTCCGTGTGAATTATGAAAATAGGGAAAAGGGAAATCATTTCCACAAGGTTTCCTCACCAAGAAAATATTAAGCACACCTCCAAGTTAGTTTGCCCCTCTCACACAGTGCTTGGTTGCCATGGGTTACCACTTTCTCTGATGCATTTATCCCTGGAGGAAGAATGTTAAGATAGCAATGAAGGGAACTACCACTGACTACAAAAGAATAATAAATGCAAATAGATTCCAGGATAAAGTCATTTTTAAACCACAGCAAAGGCTCTAAATTTGTACTCCATTTCTTTTGCTTTTTTCTTTTTGAGGGCAAAGTTTTGCTATTCCAACTTTAGCTGCTTTAACCAGAAAAAATTTTTTTTACTGAATCTTTAAAATAATGTATTCAGCCACTGTAAGTCCTTTCAAAGAAAAGAAATTGTTGGTTAAACACAAGGACGTTCCACATGAAACTATTTGCTTCAGAAAAAGAGAAGTTGAAAACAGATAATAATATTTTTGTTACTAATACTGAATTGTCCTTTTGGGTATGTGTGTGTACAATTATAAGAGAAACAGAAATATTTGCTCAGAAGGTACATAAAAGCACTTAGAGCTCCGGATCTGTTTGATCTAAAGGAAACCTAAAAATAGGGCTCTAAACTTGCAAAACAAAATGCAGGCTGCCTATCCACATACCAAAAGGCTTCCCTCTATAGCTCCTTAAACAACAACCACTGAAGTAGCACTGAACTAGGGGCATAGTTTCCTCACGACATCATGTAAGTTGGTATGTTTGTGTTTTTATCAGGTTCTTATGAAGATTCTAAAATGACAGTAGGGAATTTTAAGAGAAGAGTTTTTGTTTGTTTCTTTTTAAAAGCATTTGAAGTACCATATCTCAGAAGTAAACACTGTTAATATTCATTGTATTTATATTCATTGATTAAAGCTGGATGACAAATTTTCAAACTCTTGTTACATATTACCAAATTGCCCTTTAAAAAAGCTACACTCTCACCACCAGTGTATCAAAATGTCCACTTAACTGAACCACTGGGGATAGTAAAGGATATGTTGAGACTGAGGACTTTACGTTTTTTATTTTGCCAAATCCTTTGCTCTAATTCAGGGGTCACCAAACATTTTCTGTACAGGGCCAGATAGTGAATATTTTAGGCTTCTTGGGCCATACAGTCTATAGCAAGTAACCAACTCTGTTGTAGTAGCTCAAAATAAGCTATAGCCAATTTGTAAACAAATGGGCAGGCTGTGTTACAATAAAACTTTATTTACAAAAACAGGCAGCTGGACAGATTTTGTCTGTGGGCCATAGTTTGCCAACCCCTCTCAAAACTCTTAGTCGTGATTTTTAAAACCTATCTTTTGATAATTCTTATAAAGAAATCTATAAGGAATCGTGTGGTATGTGTTTGTCTGTATTCTTATTGTAATACTTATAAACAAGTTCATTCATTAAGAAAACAAAAAAAGGAAAGAACAACTTAAAGTTGACTGTAGAAACTTTTTAACTTCCAAAAATCATAGCAATCATCATGACAACAGCTAAAGCTCTTAGAGCAGTTTACAACGTACAAAGCCATTTCTCATTCATTAACTTATTTGATCTTTAAATACTATGAAGTAGCTATGATTATTCCAATTTTACATGTGGGGAAATTGAGGTTCAGTTTATTAGCTGAGAGACTCAAGGCCAGAGGCGACCCTGTTACTGCAATTGCTGTTCAAGTTGTACCAACCGGAAAGCCAGCACTGAAAACTCCTGACAGAACACACCCAGCCAGGTGAAATTACACACATGGACTGCCTCTGCTTTTCAGGTAAATTCTTTATTTTCTCTTGAAGACCTGAAGACTTTGTCAGTGGGAATGGGTGGTAATTAGTAAGATAAGAGATTGATCTTATATTCTAGTCTGCTAATGTTTGTTTTGCGCCAGAATTGTCCCTGTGGCACTGAGCCAGAAAGAACGAAGCAACTATAAATGTCTACGCAAAAGCCTAAAAAATAAATTCACAAGAAAGAAAATCTATAATTAGGGAAATTGTGAACTAAATCTGAAGACACATTCACAAACTCTGTGAATTTATACAGTAGTGAAGACAGATTGGATAACCCATAGCAAAAAAGAACTGCAATTATTTTTTTCCTTCCAGGAATAAAAGATACCAGCAAAGGTGCTAAAACATATTGAAGCAAAGAGGTGGATAATTTTTCCTGAATTAGAGAGTCAGTGTATTCTGTAACCACAAAGAATGTTCCTTTTTTATTTTTTTAAGGAGTTTTTTCCTGGCACATACCATTCTAATTTTTTTTTAACATCTTTATGGGAGTATAATTGCTTTACAATGGTGTGTTAGCTTCTGCTATATAACAAAGAGAATCAGCCACACATATACATATGTTCCCATATCTCTTCCTTCCTGTGTCTCCCTCCATCCCACCCTCCCTGTCCCACCCCTCCCTGAGGTCACAAATCACCGAGCTGATCTCCTTGAGCTATGCAGCCCCTTCCCACTAGCTATCTACCTTACGGTTGGGCAGTGTATATACGTCCACGCCTCTCTCTCCCTTTGTCAAAGCTTACCCTTCCCCCTCCCCATATCCTCAAGTCCATTCTCCAGTAGGTCTGTGTCTTTATTCCTGTCTTACCCCTAGGCTCTTCATGACATTTTTTTTCTTAAATTCCATATGTATGTGTTAGCATACGGTATTTGTCTTTCTCTTTCTGACTTACTTCACTCAGTATGACAGACTCTAGGTCTATCCACCTCATTACAAATAGCTCAATTTCATTTCTTTTTATGGCTGAGTAACATTCCATTGTATATATGTGCCACATCTTCTTTATCCATTCATCCGATGATGGACACTTAGGTTGTTTCCATCTCCGGGCTATTGTAAATAGAGCTGCATTGAACATTTTGGTACATGACTGTTTTCGAATTATGGTTTTCTCAGGGTATATGCCCAGTAGTGGGATTGCTGGGTCATATGGTAGTTCTATTTGTAGTTTTTTAAGGAACCTCCATACTGTTCTCCATAGTGGCTGTATCAATTTGCATTCCCACCAGCAGTGCAAGAGGGTTCCCTTTTCCCCACACCCTCTCCAGCATTTATTGTTTCTAGATTTTTTTGATGATGGCCATTCTGACTGGTGTGAGATGATATTTCATTGTAGTTCTGATTTGCATTTCTCTATTGATTAATGATGTTGAGCATTCTTTCATGTGTTTATTGGAAATCTGTATATCTTCTTTGGAGAAATGTCTATTTAGGTCTTCTGCCCATTTTTGGATTGGGTTGTTTGTTTATTTTGTTATTGAGCTGCATGAGCTGCTTATAAATTTTGGAGATTAATCCTTTGTCAGTTGCTTCATTTGCAAATGTTTTCTCCCATTCTGAGGGTTGTCTTTTGGTCTTGTTTATGGTTTCCTTTGCTGTGCAAAAGCTTTGAAGTTTCATTAGGTCCCATTTGTTTATTTTTGTTTTTATTTCCATTTCTCTAGGAGGTGGGTCAAAAAGGATCTTGCTGTGATTTATGTCATAGAGTATTCTGCCTATGTTTTCCTCTAAGAGTTTGATAGTTTCTGGCCTTACATTTAGGTCTTTAACCCATTTTGAGCTTATTTTTGTGTATGGTGTTAGGGAGTGATCTAATCTCATACTTTTACATGTACCTGTCCAGTTTTCCCAGCACCACTTATTGAAGAGGCTGTCATTTCTCCACTGTACATTCCTGACTCCTTTATCAAAGATAAGGTGACCATATGTGTGTGGGTTTAACTTGGGGCTTTCTATCCTGTTCCATTGATCTATCTTTCTCTTTTTGTGCCAGTACCATACTGTCTTGATTACTGTAGCTTTGTAGTATAGTCTGAAGTCAGGGAGCCTGATTCCTCCAGCTCCGTTTTTCATTCTCAAGATTGCTTTGGCTATTCGGGGTCTTTTGTGTTTCCATACAAATAGGGAAATTTTTTGTTCTAGTTCTGTGAAAAATGCCAGTGGTAGTTTGATAGGGATTGCATTGAATCTGTAGATTGCTTTGGGTACTTGAGTCATTTTCACAATGTTGATTATTCCAATCCAAGAACATGGTATATCTCTCCATCTATTTGTATCATCTTTAATTTCTTTCATCAGTGTCTTATAATTTTCTGCATACAGGTCTTTTGTCTCCTTAGGTAGGTTTATTCCTAGATATTTTGTTCTATATGTTGCAATGGTAAATGGGAGTGTTTTCTTGATTTTACTTTCAGATTTTTCATCATTAGTGTATAGGAATGCCAGAGATTTCTGTGCATTAATTCTGTATCCTGCTACTTTACCAAATTCATTGATTAGCTCTAGTAGTTTTCTGGTAGCATCTTCAGGATTCTGTATGTATAGTATCATGTCACCTGCAAACAGTGACAGCTTTACTGCTTCTTTTCCAATTTGGATTCCTTTTATTTCCTTTTCTTCTCTGATCACCGTGGCTAAAACTTCCAAAACTATGTTGAATAACTGTGGTGAGAGTGGGCAACCTTGTCTTGTTCCTGATCTTAGTGGAAATGCTTTCAGGTTTTCACCATTGAGGACAATGTTGGCTGTGGGTTTGTCAAATATGGCCTTTATTATGTTGAGGTAAGTTCCCTCTGTGCCTACTTTCTGGAGGGTTTTTATCATAAATGGGTGTTGAATGGGTGTGAAAAGCTTTTTCTGCATCTATTGAGATGATCATATGGTTTTTCTCCTTCAATTTGTTAATAGAGTTTATCACATTGATTGATTTGCATATATTGAATAATCCTTGCATTCCTGGGATAAACCCCACTTGATCATGGTGTATGATCCTTTCAATGTGCTGTTGGATTCTGTGTGCCAGTATTTCGTTGAGGATTTTTGCATCTATGTTCATCAGTGATATTGGCCTGTAGTTTTCTTTCTTTGTGACATCCTTTTCTGGTTTTCGTATCAAGGTGATGGTGGCCTCATAGAATGAGTTTGGGAGTGTTCCTCCCTCTGCTATACTTTGGAGGAGTTTGAGAAGGATAGGTGTTATCTCTTCTCTAAATGTTTGATAGAATTCGCCTGTGAAGCCATCTGGTCCTGGGCTTTTGTTTGTTGGAAGATTTTTAATCACTGTTTCAATTTCAGTGCTTGTGATTGGTCTGTTCATATTTTCTATTTCTTCCTGATTCAGTCTTGGCAGGTTGTGCATTTCTAATAATTTGTCCATTTCTTCCAGTTTGTCCATTTTATTGGCATAGAGTTGCTTGTAGTAATCTCTTATGATCCTTTGTATTTCTGCAGTGTCAGTTGTTACTCCTCCCTTTTCATTTCTAATTCTATTGAGTTTTCTCCTTTTTTTCTTGGTAAGTCTGGCTAATGGTTTATCAATTTTGTTTATCTTCTCAAAGAACCAGCTTTTAGTTTTGTTGATCTTTGCTATCGTTTCCTTCATTTCTTTTTCATTTATTTCTGAGCTGATTTTTATGACTTCTTTCCTTCTGCTAACTTTGGGTTTTTTTGTTATTCTTTCTCTAATTGCTTTAGGTGCAAGGTTAGGTTGTTTATTCAAGATGTTTCCTGTTTCTTAAGGTAGGATTGTATTGCTATAAAATTCCCTCTTAGAAATGCTTTTGCTGCATCCCATAGATTTTGGGTCATTGTGTCTCCATTGTCATTTGTTTCTAGGTATTTTTAAATTTCCTCTTTGATTTCTTCAGTGATCACTTCGTTATTAAGTAGTGTATTGTTTAGCCTCCATGTGTTTGTATTTTTTTACAGATCTTTTCCTGTAATTGATATCTAGTCTCATAGCATTGTGGTCAGAAAAGATACTTGATACAATTTCAATTTTCTTAAATTTACCAACGCTTGATTTGTGACCCAAGATATGATCTATCCTGGAAAATGTTCCATGAGCACTTGAGAAAAATGTGTATTCTGTTGTTTTTGGATGGAATGTCCTATAAGTATCAATTAAGTCCATCTTGTTTAATGTATCATTTAAAGCTTGTGTTTCCTTATTTATTTTCATTTTGGATGATCTGTCCATTGGTTAAAGTGGGCTGTTAAAGTCCCCTATTATGAATGTGTTACTGTCAATTTCCCCTTTTATGGCTGTTAGTATTTGCCTTATGTATTGAGGTGCTCCTATGTTGGGTGCAAAAATATTTACAATTGTTATATCTTCTTCTTGGATCGATCCCTTGATCATTATGTAGTGTCCTTCTCTGTCTCTTCTAATAGTCTTTATTTTAAAGTCTATTTTGCTGCTGATTTTGACAATTTTTTTCTTCCAGTCTGGGCTGCATGCACAGTCCTCTGGCAGACATGAAGCAAAGCTAGGCACAGCCCTTGCACTCCAGGGTGTCTTCTCTGAGACTAACCGTCTGTCTTCACCTTTGCTGCTACAGGACTCTTCCATCCATAGTCGGTAACAGTGAGGCTGGTCTATGGCCACATATTTCCCACTTAGTCCCTGTTGTTCTCCAGCACTTGACTCAGGACCTTAAGAAGTCCCTCACCAATTTTTTGTCCCTCATTTTCCACAGTTTCTGAATTCAGCTTGCTACACAACAGCTACAGAGGTATGCTGATGTTGTCTCTTCTTTGAAAGGACTAGGCAAGTGTGGTGGTCTTGTAAACAGCTGGCTGCTTGATGCCACATGTCCAGCTCTGTTGCACACAGATGGCTTGATTTCAAAGTACACTTGCTTTATGGGCCATTTGCAAAGTCAGCACTGTATTTTGGAACATGAACAATCTCAGAAACAGATGAGACCATTCACCAGAGTGCAGCAGGGAACTGTTAAGATTTTCTTTGAAAACACAGCCTGAAAATGTTTACAGAATCCTGTGACATAAGCAACTCAGGGCCCTGTGGGGAGCTAATCCACAAAATGGGTTAGAAGAAAATTGGAAGAGGAAGAGTGAAGTGCAAGAAAGCTGGAAATCGATCTCTTGGTGGTAAAGTAACAGTGCTCAGAGTGATTTAAAGTTCCAGGTCCTTTCATTAAATTATGTAACCTCAGCAAGTGAGTTCAGCTGTCTGGGCTGCATCTTCTCCATTGTAAATATGGGAAAGACAATGTATTCTATGATGTCTGTGTGAAAATGAAAGGAGAATGAGTTTTCTAGATTGTCAAGTGCTACCCAAATGTAAGGTACTGTTACACAGTTCCAGATCTCGCCCTACTAGGGATCACTAGGGATGTCATAAATTATTCTTGTGCAGATTTATCAATAACACCTAAGACACACACTGAACATCAACTGGCACTTCAATAGCATCTATATGAATGCCTGGCACACAGCCAAGTCCACTTGCATGGAATGCACCTTAGGTGGAAGCTAATTAAGGGGGAAAAGAATTTGTATCTGTGATTTTGGGAGTGTTGCAGTATACTCAAAAAAGAGCTGAAATTTCAAGATTTGATGAAAAATACTTAAAAGAATAATCATCCTGCCCAAGTTTGTGTATTTTTCCCATAAGGTATTTGATTACCTTCATCTTACGCTCACCTTACTGGTCCTAAAGAAACAAACAAAACAAAAAACTGATTCTAAACTATGTGGGAAGGACTCCCCTGGTGGCACAGTGATTAAGAAACCGCCTGCCAATGCACGGGACACGGGTTCGATCCCTGGTCCAGGAAGATCCCACATGCCACAAAGCAATTAAGCCCGTGCACCACAACTACTGAGCCTGTGCTCTAGAGCCCACAAGCCACATCTATAGAGCCTGCGTGCCACAACTACTGAAGTCCACACGCCTAGAGCCCGTGCTCCGCAATGAGAGAAACCACCACAATGAGAAGCGCACACACCACAACAAAGAGTAGCCCCTGCTCACCGCAACTAGAGAAAGCCTGCGCAAAGCAACGAAGACCCAACGCAGCCCAAAATAAATAAATAAATAAAAAATACTATATGGGAAAAAAATCTAGAAATGCACTTTTCTGACCTTTATCATATAAGAATATAATATACTTCTATTGGATTGAACCGTATGTAATTGCTTTTCTTTTTTTTTTATTATTATTATTTTTTTTTGTGGTACGCGGGCCTCTCACTGTTGTGGCCTCTTCCGTTGCGGAGCACAGGCTCCGGATGCGCAGGCTCAGCGGCCATGGGTCACGGGCCCAGCCGCTCCGCGGCATGTCGGATCTTCCCAGACCCGGGCACGAACCTGCGTCCCCTGCATCAGCGGGCGGACCCTCAACCACTGTGCCACCAGGGAAGCCCCTTTTTTATTTTTTGCAAGATCCATGTTTTACGCTTCCTCTGTATTCCTGATATTGATCTCCACAATGCTAAACACATGGGAGGAGACGTTATGATCCACTGAGCTTTTGTTTTTTAATTCCTGGGGTAGGTAGACTAAAGTGAAACAGAAGCCAGAAGGGTGGCTGTTTAGTTCAGTGTGTTATTATGGTTTTACTAAAATGGAAAAACAAATGAAGCACATTGGCTGTTGTTTCCTAAAGATTTCACTCTAGGTCTTAGGCATCATAGTTCTCTAGGGCTACGAAAATTAGGCCCACCCATAGGTCAGGATAAAAAAGAATAAAGATAGGAATCAAGAACTTCACAGGAGGGACTGAAAGTGTGTAACATGCTCCACGTCTCCCTTCTTTTCCTGTGAGCTTCTCTGGAGACATCTAACTAGCCCATGACCCATCTCTCCCCCTACATCTCTCCCTCTCTGGCCCCCGTCCTGGGCCATATCTGACTGAATGGGGCAGCTACCTTATCCAAAACAGGACAGTCAGATTTAGAATTGGGAAAGTCTCTGCGCATGGCTGCAGCTGTAATTGTTAACTCTGGAGCAAATAGTCCATGAAGTGGCAGATATTCTACCATGGGGATTGGAGACCAAAGACCTCTGGTTCCCAGGGAGGATGAAGCCAATGAGCAGATAGGAGACAAGCAGAGTGAGGGTGAAAATACCAGACACCCACCCCGCAATCTGAGATCTGGCTATCTTCCCACTCTTGGTTCTAGGATCTATTCCTGCATTCTTACCAATAATCACTTTTTTGTTTGGCCTGCTTGAATAGATTTCTGTTCCTTGCAATCAAGAGTCCAAGTTAATACAGTGGAGATCTATTTTGGAAGACAGGGGGAAAAGGAGCAAACATAACTTGGTGCCTTTGGGGACAGATAAATTCACTATAAACCTTACTTCTTTCCAGTGGAGTCTTCTCAGCCAACTCAGTTAGCCATACACTCAACCATCATCCTTATCTTCTGGCTTCTTAAAGTTGAAATTCAGTAACCCCAAAGTGTGAAAAAATGCTATACAGCACATTCTTTTCCTTCTAGCCTAGCAGATGCACAGCTGCCCTCTGAGATTGTGCTACTTTTCCACAGGCCACAAAAGGATCTTCATTACTGTTGGTGGGATCACACATACTCTTGGTGTATTGGTGGAGGAACCACACATCATGAATGTGTAAGAGAAAAATTAGCATAAGAAATGTTACCCTCCCCTGCTAACTTTTTACTTCCTCTATTGTTAGTGCCATTTTCTTTATTCATCCTTTATCACATACACCAAGAATTCTCACTGGCCTATCACCTATTTCTACACCTCAATACAAGTTCATATCCATTTATCTACCATCCTCATTGGTCTTCCTTGCTGTTCCCATAGCATATACATGCTTCAACAATATTGTTCTAAAATACACATTTTATAAATGCCTTTTTACTTCCCTACCTCTCCCACCAGGCTGGGAGCTCTTCATTGGAAGAGGCTGTGTCTTATTGTTATAACCTCCATGTCTCATACATTAGCTAACAAATGTGTGATTAATGTCCAATGCATGAGTGAGTGAATGATTAAGTGAGTGAATTAATGACTTTTGCTCCCTCTGGTATTTCTCAAATTCTAGTCATATACTTTAAATTCATTCTCTTTTTCTTTTATTGTCACAATAAATGAGCAGCATGCTCCTTGGCTGAGCTCCTATAATTATATCCCTTTTCATTTAACACCTCACTCTTACCAAATCTCCCTAAGAGAGTTTGATAGTCTTTTTTTTTTAATCGTTCAAATTTCTATTTTGATATGCGGTATGAGAAATGAACTCTTAAATCAACTGAACTTTATGGAAAATGAAACAGCAAACAAATCAGACCCATGTTAAAATAGAAGGTCTGTTAAATGTCCAAATTTAAGGATATAACAGCCACAGATAAACTTCAATTCTATAGTCTTTTTTCAGGAGATTGAAGTCTTTCCAACACAACTTTACTATGAACTGGTCCAGAGTGCTCAACAGCATATGGGAATGATTAACAGGGATGGTTTTTGATGTGTCAACCTGGCCAGCTACAATTCCAGTCATTTGATCAAACACTAATCTAGCTATTGTGAAGGTATTTTGTAGATGTGATTAAAGTCCATAATCAGTTGACTCTTTAAGTAAGGGAGCTCATCCTAGATAACCTGAGTGGGTTTGATTCAATCAGTTGAAAGGCCTTAAGAGCAGACATAAGGCTTCCAGAAGGAGAGGAAATTCCACCTGTGGGCAGCAGCTTCAGCCTGTGCCTGAGAGTTCAATCCTTCCTGTCCAGAGCTCACCCTATGGATTTCAGACTTGCCTAGCCAGCCCACAGCTGTGCAACCAATTCCTTAAAATAAATTTACTGATATATGTCTCCTCCTGGTCCTTCTTCTCTCAGTGAAATCTGGGTGAATACAGAGATTATCAATAGACTATACATAGAATAAAGCCATGTGTTGGCTGCCATGTTTCACTGCCCTCATGCTTTCATTTCCTCCCCCTCTACTCAATAATTTCAAAAATGGTCACATGGGCTGAGGGTAACTTAAAGATCTTTCAACCCATCTTATTAGCACCATAAATTTTTACATAGTCTTAAAGAAAAATAATCATAGTTTGTTGGATAAAACAAAAGGTATCATTAATTCAAATATAACATGGATTCTATTCTTTTCCTTTGGGATGTTCTGGGATTTTTCTTCAATTCATGTTTTTACCATCACATATGTTATATTACAAAACCCTGTGACATGCCCTTTGTCAATCTAGGCAACCACAGCATGTAGTACTGCAAGTAAAATCTGCTGTAATAAATTTTCAGTAATGGTGGTGGCCTACAGTTTCTAAAATCTTTCCTAGTCCTTGACATTCATTATTTATTTCTCCTTCATCCTATTTGCCAAGGGTCCTCAAAAAGCTTTGTATAGTGCAACAGCAAATCCACAAGCACAGGAACGCTTATATTCTTTAAAACTCAATTGTGCTACTCACTTCCTAAGCTACCATGCCTGCTATTAAATATTGTGTTTCTTCTTCATTTTGCGGGGCCTTAGATTTGTTTGTCCTCTTCCCATTTTTAATCACTTTTCACGCCCATGTGATAGTTCCCCAATAAAATTTTCTAGTTTCACAGCTTTTCTTCGGTGTCACCTGACTTTGTCCGCTTTCATATAATAAGCTGAGTACCCTTCTCTTCATTGTTCTAATAGGAATTCTAATAGCTTCAAATTTTTACCCATCAACTTTCTCCAGCTTTTTAGGAAAAAAATCAGTTGTTGCTATAGCTGGAGTTTCAAGGAGTATTTTATTCACTTTACATTTTGTATCTATTGTTATTAGTTGTGATATATAATTATTGTTGATTTAATTAATCAGCTTCCTCATTTTATGCCCATATTGTAAACTCCATTTGAATGTTGTGCTTCAATGCCATATTCTGACCAAGTTATTCTAAGCATCTGGCTTCATATATCAAGCATTGGTTGCTTTGGGCTCCACCATTTTTTCTCAAGATGTAAATTAATGTCTTCCCCAAACTGTCATTCTTATAGTGCAGGAAGATGAATGCCTTTAAATAAATTTTACATATCTTTTGAGGAAGTCATGCATTCAGAAGTCTCTTATTTTTCATGAACTATATCTTCCAATTCAGATTCCATGCAAGAGAAATCTCACCTTGGTATAGATAGCTCTCTTGTCTTCCTTTAGGAACAATGACTTTCCCCTTTGTATTCAGCTTGATTGTTGGAACTAAAATCACATCAAGTTTCTCTTCTCTCCAGCCACATAAACTGCATTGTTAGTCTCCCTCACTTGATGCTTTTTGTGTCATATGACCTACTCTAGCTTGCATTTAACTTTCCCGAGCAATTTTATGTTTTACCCACTCCTCTCTCTCCTTGTCCCAAGTGAAAGTCCACCTTCCTATTATTCCCCCCCACTTTCTTGGTCCCCTTTTGCTGCCTACTTCTCTAAGGGTTCCAGACTTATTTACATCCATTGTGCCAATCCAGCTTGCTTTCTTGGCTTAATTTTAAAAACACTGATTGAGCAACCAGAATATGGAAGGCAGAACGAAGAGGTAGAAAAGGAGTATCCTGTGAATTAAAGAACTAAGAGTCAGGTAACAAGGAAAAGCTTCAGCTAACACACTAGCATTTGCTTCTAGACCTAATGAGGTCTAAAGCATCTTACACACCGCATTTAAAAAGGGAGATCTTTCTAAAATGCGCATCAGATCATTTTCCTGCTTAAAATTGTTCAGTGAATCCTCACAGTCTGCAGGATGAAATCCAAACTCCTTGGGAGGCCATTTGTCATCTGATCCCTGAATATAGACCTATATCTCTGTGTGCATTCCTATGAATACATGTACATATATGTGCATACCTGTGCATGGATATTCAGGTACAGGTGGGCAGTGGACAACAATGTTTGCTTCCCCCCAAAATTCAGATGTTGAAATCCTAATGTGATGGTATTAGGAGGTGAGACTTTGGGGAACTAATTAGGTCATGAAGATGGAGCTCTCATGAATAGGATTAGTGCCCTTATAAAAAGGACACAAGAGAGCTCTTTTGCCCTATTTCTACTATGTGATGACACAGCAAGAAGATGTCCATGAACCAGGAATGAACCAGGAATGTGCCCTCACCAGACCTCGAATCTGCCAGCACCTAGACCTTGGACTTTCCAGTCTCTAGAACTGTGAGAAATAAATATTTCTTGTTTAAACCACCCTTCAATGATATTTTGTTACAGCAGTCAGAATAGACAAAGATAAGTGGGGTGAGTGAGCTAAGCCAGAAGGCCTAAAGGAGACTAGAAGTCCACAATCCTGATGGGAAAGGCAGAAAGCATGACAAATATGGAAAAGTGTACAGGTGGTTGTTGAAATCAGATATGAGGCAGATTTTAAAGACAGAGTGAGGGCAAAGCAGTCAGAATCAAAGAGGAACATGTAGTGGAAGTTCTGAACACAACCAGCTAGCCTTTGCAGCTTTTGTTCATAGTTGGCTCCATTTTAAAAGGCGAGATAAGGTAAACGTTGTACATGCCCTTCTCCCATGACCTGTCCCTGGGCAGTGGGTCTTGTGGCTGCCCCGGATTTGTCAGATGGCACACACTAAGGAACTGTTGAGATGAGTGGTGGTCTGAGGCTCATACCAATCCCTGCAGCAGGTGTTGGAAGTTGTTGTTGCTCTCTGTGGTGGCCAACTCCACTCACACATATTCTGTTTCTCTACCTTAGACTCTGAGGGGTAGCTTGAGAATCGGGGTGGGAACAGAGTTTCTGAGGGGCAGATGGGACAGGGAGCAGTGAAAGCCAGGGTGGGTCCACAGGCACAGAATTGTAGGAAATGGAATGCCATTACTGTTCTTGATCTTAAATAGTTCCAAAGAGTTGGCCCCTAGAAAAATAAGGTTTCTTGCATTCAGACTGTTGTCCTGATGCCCACAGCCTGTAAGAATTAGCACTGAAGGGCTTCTTGACATAGAAAATGGTGTTTATAGGTCTTCTTAAGTAACTGGTAGCTTTTCCAGGTATGTGCCATATGCTGGGGTTGTGGTAGTATTGGGGTGCAGAAAAAAATAAGAGAAACTGTAGGGTTTTTTGTATGGAGAGATGCTGTAAATCATTATACGTAGATTTAGCAGGGTTGAGATCCATGGCATGTCAGATTCTATGTAGAAGGGGCCACAATATGGTCCATTAGACCATTCGTGTGGGGACGAGCCTCAGAGGACAGATGGTTCTGGACAAGCAGGATTCTGAACTATGCCTTCTAGATTCATGATATAAATACCTGGAATCAAAGGTCAGTTTTATATTAATTGTGGAGGAGGAATTCCCTTAATGAACAGAGTACAACTAACTGTTATGTGTTCTGTGTTCTGCCATCTTGGTGAGGGTATCAACCCTCATTGTAGCCATGGGAAGGGAGCAGGTCCATGATGAAATCCATCATAATGGTAGTCTATCAGCCCTTGTGCATTAAGAGCAAATTTATTCTCCCCTATGGAATTCTGGGTGTGTCTGGCCCAGGCACGTGTATCTCAATGGTTGCTGTGCAGGAATGGGATTTGCCAGCTAGGGCTACCAGAAGTCCCTATAGCCATGCTTCGGAGTCTTGAATGGCTTTTAAAGGCCAGCTATAGTTTGGTAATATGGCAATACGGCAGAGCTACAGTATTTGAGTTGCCTGGTTATATAAATAACTAACAGACAAATAATCCATTAGACAAGATTCTACCACCTCTGTGTTTAATACCTTTCGGAAGCCATCCCTAGGTCAGTCTGAATTCCAGCAAGTATTCAGCATCTGCAGGTTGACTCCACCAGATTTCCTCTAAAAATCTGCTGAATGGCATATTTGACAGCTGCTAAATGGATTCAAGAATACTAAATGTATCCTTGATCTTTGGTATGACTTTCAGAGTACAGAGTTTCTGTCACCCCCTGATATTCTGGCTCATGAGAAAAAGTGGCTGATCATTCATGTGCCAGATGTATAGTGGATATAAAGCTCCATATTGGAAGACTGAGGCCCTTGTGACTCAGCTTTAGTCAAGGTACCTGTTTGCCCTGCTGCTCCAGGCTCTGTTGGTGTCCCTGGATAGTCATAGGAGACGGTCTTCTCCTAGGCAGTGCTTCCAAACTATGGGGAAGTTAACTTGGAACTAACATTTCTTTGGGGACAAAACTGTTGCCACTGCATTGTTGGAGACATGCGTTTCAATGGAAAAAGTCAAGATCAGGCAGAAATTGTACATCATTTAGGAACAGAAGTTAATTTTTCTGTAGTATAACAGTCTGAGATGTGTGTTTCAGGTTGGCTGGTCCCTCAGAGTCCCGGGCTGACAACAGCTCTGCCACCTTGCACATGTGGCTTCCAAAGCTGCTCAGATCAGCCAGCAGGAAAAGTATAGAGAGACTATGGGGAAGGCAGCTCACTGCTCACTGTATTAAGAGCCCCAGCCCGGAAGAAGCAAACATCACTTCTACTCAATTTCCATTAGTGAGCAGTCTCCTGGACCACAACTAACTGCAAGAGAGTCTGGGAAATCTCATTCCTATCCAGATAGCCATGTGCCCTGATTACTATAGAAGAACGGATGAATAGGATTGGTGGGCTGCTAACCTAGCAGTTTCCATCCTAAGTGGATACACTTTTCAGGTCGGGAGTTCAAATACATACTGGTCTCTTTCAGGTAATGTTCAAATCATGTTGGCTCCAACAAATGCACCTTTAGCAGAGGATTTCAATCAGGGACTGGACGATTAGAGTCATTTGGGAGGTTTTTTCTAACCATATATGTACAAATCCTATCTGGATCTACTCACAGACCCAATATTCTGCTTGGATGGGTTGGTCAGGATGGGTATATATATTTAGATAAATTCCCCCAGGTGGCTCTGACATACGTCTCTGTTGAGAAGCACTATGTGAAAAGATAGTGAGGCATTGCACAAAGAGAATGGTAGCACCCATTCAGGAATTTCCAAGCATCTAGATAGGTGCTTTCCAGTTGTCACCCTCTGAAGTCCAAATGAGGTGGGCCTTAGAGAGACCCCTCAGGACTTGAGCTTTAAGAAGCAGATCTAAGGAATCCAAGGTGAGTTCAAACAACCCCAGACAGAGACAGCAGTGAGGCCCTATTAGGGGTGGTGTCAAGCAAAAGCCAATGAGGAAAGTATCAGGGCTTCCCATTCCCCAGCAGTGCGGATCTGGGAGCAGTGTCTGTGGCATGAGGGAGACCAGGTTGGGTAGCAAGCTGGGTCCACTTCACCGCAGCCAGTTCATCAGAAAATGGACTTAGACATGGGAACCCACTCGCTCCTTTAACTCAGTGGTTCTCAACTCTGGCTGCACAGTAGAATCCTCCAGAGAGCTTTTAAATTTGTCGTGTCCAGGCCTCCTGCCAAGACAACTGAATCAGAGTCTCAGGGAGGGAAGGCAAGCTCGGGGGTCTCTAGTTTTGTTCATTCTCCTCAGGTGTTGCTGAAGCAGAGTGAGGACCTATGACCTCCGCCTTAGCTCCTGACCTCAGGACCGGGGACGCACACCACTCTGCCTCCCGAATTTCTCTCTTCAGCCTCTGTGCCCATCAGCACAGCCATCTGCTGCCCGCTGTGCACAAGTTCATGCTCTTCTCACCCAGGCCTGTGTTTTCCAGGCGCAGGCAGTAAAAAAATGGTAGTAGTAGCTCCATCTTTGCGGGTGATAGAAAGCCAACCTCCCAGGAGGTATATGGTACCAGCTGAGGAGCCATGCAGAGGTGGCTACCTGCAGTGCTTGGGCTTGAGGTGAGTGAGTTCACCTGGAAGAGACAAGGGCCAGATGAGAAAGGGAAACTAGTAGGAGGGTCAAGAAGTAGGGACCACCTGAGGGGGGTCCTAGAGGTGAGTCTCTATCTCAGTGGAGATACAGAGTCAGGAATTTAGAATCAGGATGACAAGAATAAGTAGTAAAGCAAGCAGGTCTGGATCCCACATGGATGTGAATGGGATGGGGTTGGCCAGGGTCCCATGTAGTTTTCTTTACCGTCACCTAGCGTGTGTGTTTACATTACAGGCACATCAATTTAAAGTGCAGGAGAGGAGGTTGACAGTCACAAACTGAACTACTGACAACGCTAGAAATGCACCCACAGGTGCCTCTAGCCTCCCCACACGTACCGAAGCTGTTCTCTCCATCTGAAATGCTCGCTACGCCCTACTCCCCACCAAGCTGCCTTCCGCAGCACATCTTCTGTACCCTGTTTCTAATTACTCTACTGCAAATGTTATTTCCTTTACTGGATTCTGAGCCCCTCGCAAGCAACAATTTTGTCTTGTTCATCACAATGCCTGGCACTATGTAGGTGCTCAATGAGAGTATGTGAATACCTGCTGTCAAAACAAATGTCCAATGTGCTGGGGAACAAAGAATAGGAAGCAGCCTGGAGCATCACAAAAGGCTCTGACAGAGAAGTAACAGGTGAGCAGGGTCCCAATGGACAGCTTTCCTGGCAGAGTGAGAGGGAAACATAGAAGGAACATCCTACTAAGGACTCAGAGGTTTAAGACAGCTCAGCTAATTCAAGTGGCTTGGCATTACCAGTCTCGGTGCTCCTTTTTCTCTTTCTTTCTGAGCCTCTAAAGCTAGGTAGGCTTTCAGTATTTGTCTCTACCCTAGGATGGCAAAATCTTGTCAATTTGCATAGTTGACCCAAGAAATTCAACTATTCTCATTCTTTACCCCTAAAACACATCTCGTGACGGCATATTCTTACTCAAATGATTTCCTGAGTCATATCTATATCCTGCTTACCTTGGCTGTTCCCTACACTGGCTAAAATTCTTTGTTCTTAAATAAAATATGCAGGCCTGAAGATAACCTCATTTTCCCATTCTGTTTAGCCAAGTGCTAAACAGATCTGCGAATGGAGCTGTTTAAATATCACATCCTTCCATCTACTCAATCCACTATTTGCCCAGTCTCTCTAGGAGTTAATGTCTTGGTAAGCTAAACAGAAGAACAGAAGATTCTAGAAGTTCTGCTCCAACTTCGCTTGACTTACTCATTCATGCAACAAATGTGAACACAGCTTCAACAATGGACAAAGAAAGCCCTGATGAGTTTTCAGTTCTTTAAAGTCTACATTTTTGGCAAATGCCTCAAGGGGAGACTTTTCAAAACTTGAACACAGCTTTGAGCCAATCTACAAATTCACCCAATTTTACAGGGGCTGCTGGTGTTTTCCAGCACACATTTTACATATCACTGCGGTCACTGGGGTTTTACAAATAGCCCTGGGTTTTGGAAGGAAAACCTTCAGGATGAAAGTACAAAACAGATTCCTTTATCACTTGGACATCCCCAAACTGTGTTTACACCGTCACTTCCTCTAACGTGAACAAATTCCCAACCACCCTGAACGGCAGCAGGGGTTAAAAGCAGTCTCCCTGATGTTTTACTGGTATTTTGCACTTTCCCTGTTTCGTACCCACCTACTTGTATACTTCATAGCCTTCAAATCAACCTCATTGTACAATCATCAGATATGAGTTGTGCATTCACTTACTCATTCATGCAGCAAGCATTCATCTGGAGATTGCTCTGTACCCTCATGTGGTAAAGTGATACCCGAACCTTTTCATTCATTGCTGCATTGTTCAGTGTGCATCTATTGGAAAACTGTTCTATTCCAGCACCTGGTCTGTATGGGATGCAATGACAGAAATGACAACACTGTGGTTCCTGCTTGGAGGAGCCAGTAGTACGTAGGGCTCACCACATTTTGCTTCAAAAGGAAGGGCACTGTCCCAGCCTGTCTCATTAGGAAGGCATGAAATGCCCAAACTTCCCCTAATCAGATCTTTCTGCTTTATTCCTTTCTTCATAAAAACTGCAACAACTTTTAAAATCTTCCCCATCTGTGCTCCCATGGACCTTAAAGAAAGCAAAGCCAGTCTTCTTTCTGCACCCTCCCTTGTCTGCTCTTCTTCACCTTCTTCACCTTCACCCTCACGAACCATATTCGTGCCATTCTGGCAGGTACACAGTTAATCCTCACAATCACTTGGTGTATTGGGCCTAAATGCTATTATAATCCTTTGTTGAATGAGGAAACAGATGCTAAAATTAAGATACTGTGCCCAAAACACACAAAAAAATACTGTGATGAAACCAGGTCTAAGATCTGGGTCTTTACACTACCTGTGCTAACTCCAACATAATCTCCCCTGAATCAATTGATATTATTTTCCCAGAGCATACATGGCTAATTTTCATAGAGTTGATCTAATTTCAGTTTTCCTTTATTCCTGGAGTTATGTCTATTCCTTCATCTAAAAAAATGTTTTTAACTTCACAGTAAGAAATGGCAATAAAATGACATTAAGTTGAAGCCAAACTAACAGGTTTTCCCAGCCAGGTCATGGCTTTATCTGGTATTGCTGAGACCACTAGAAAGTGTTTGGAGACAAAAGGCAACTTTTAAAATGCTGAGATAGCAAACTTGGTTCTAAGGATGTCAAAGGAGTTGTTCAATAAGTGATCTAGCTTCCTTTCCTTATGAGTGGAGGTCAAGATAAGAATCTACAGATACTCTCTGGCTTTCTCAATCCTTTAAATCCAGACATGGTTGAAAGGCACATTACAGAGATAAAGAGCATTAGAAACATAAACATGGATTTCCTCTAGCAACTGACTGGTGTCTGGAGGAACAAAAAGACCAACATTTTGCGTAATTAACTCGAATACTTTTCTGGAACTAGAAGTCTTCTGAGCCCAGACTTTGGGCTACTCATCAGCTTGGAGAAGCCAATTATCAGAGCATCCTAGCTGTCTAGATTAGAATGCTAAGGTTCCCTGTTCATGGAATTGGGCTGGTGACCATCTGAGCACATGTGTTTATGGACAAAGATATCTGGGAGTGGGCTTCCCTGGTGGTGCAGTGGTTGAGAGTCTGCCTGCCGATGCAGGGGACACGGGTTCGTGCCCCGGTCCAGGAAGATCCCACATGCCGCGGAGCGGCTGGGCCCGTGAGCCATGGCCGCTGAGCCTGCGCGTCCGGAGCCTGTGCTCCGCAACGGGAGAGGCCACAACAGTGTGAGGCCCGCGTACCACAAAAAAAAAAAAAAAAAAAAAAAAAGATATCTGGGAGCTTTTTCTAGATGAAGGGGCAGAAAATTTGGAGCAAGAGTGTTCAGGAGAAAGGGAAGATACAGACAAGGAGGGGTAGATGAGCTTAACGGAGGGGAATGTTGTGGCATAGACCTTTCCTCTTAGATTTAAGAAACTGTCTTGAGCCCAGTGGGAAGGGTAGTTAAGGCCAGAAGCTAAAGGTGCTGTGTTAAGAAAAGGCTGTGAAACTCTGAGAACGAACAATGCTGTTCTGAGGCCTAAGGGCCCCAATTCTTCTCAGAGCTGGGAAAAGGGATGTTCTCCCCTTTCAGTGCTGAAGCACAGCAGCAGCCTGCAGGTTATGGAGCAGAGACAGCTACCTGGGACCGGTGCCCACCCACCCTCCAGACTGACAGGTAAGGAGGCGTTTCATGGAGAGCTGACAGCTGAGGCAGTGACAAGCTTCCCTCAGGTGACTCTAGTTAGCAGACTTCCATAAAGAAACCTGAGAAATCCATGTGAAAAACTCTTGGGAACTTTCAGAAACACACAGTGAGAGAAACCTGGCCAAGAATTGAGTTTCTTACATCAATAGGTGGGTGCTAGGAGCTGGCAAAATATAGTATTCAATGTTGATGTCTGTATTTACAGCCTGGTGAAAACTGGGACATTTGGGTAGAAGACATTGGCTAAAGCAAGGAATTCTACAGTTACTTGTTTTAAAATCTAATAGGAAGAATTCAAGTGAAATAAAAGGATATGTGTAAACTTGGGTAGACTACTTACCTTCTCTGTGCCTCAGTCTCCTTTTCTGTAAAATACCTGCCTGTACAATTATTACTTAGTAATAATACCTGCTTCATAGAGGTATTAAATAACAGTATGTGCTTGGAACAGTCAAGCACATAGTTTTCAATTTTATTTTTAACTTTTTATTTTGACATGGAGTAGAATAAAGAATACAAAGCAAAAAAAAAAAAAAAAAAAAGGATAGTGAGCTAAAGGAATAAATGTAGTCCAGCTTAACAGCATAAAGATCTGGGTTCTGACCTTCCTCTCAAGCAGGCTGCCTTTTGGGAATTACAGGTCACTCCCTAGAGTTTCCTCAAGCACATTCGTCCACCCCTTCTGCCTTTAAGTCTGAGGAGCCCAATCATATCACACAAAAGTGAAGCTACATGTTTGAAAAGCCCCAGGTCAACTAAACTCCAGCAGACGTTGCCTGGTGGACTAGCACAGTCCTCTCCTTCCCCTCAACCAGTTCTATCCCCAGGACTCCCAGACCCTGGGCACAGGCCAGGAGGCCAGAATCCTGACCAGTTCCTCAGACTCTTTGACCTAGGAGCTAAATTCAATCAATTCAGTACTAACAAGAATAAACTGCAGGGTGGTGCTCTGATAGTCACTAGCAAGTATTTCCTTCAGGAAGGAAATATGCAAAAGGTAAGAAGGACGAGATGAGGCTCCGGTTGCAGCCTGGGCAATCTGGGAAAAGTCAGTGCTGCTGGCCTCCCTAAACCCCCTAAACATCAGGAAACAAGCCCCAAAGATGAGAGAACACAGTGTCCTTCCGCCCCTCACAGAGTCTCTGAACAAAGGGGCAGCTGATCTATAAATAGCATTCTTATGGAAGTTCTAGAATCATTGTTTGCTTAAGAAAGTGACTCCCAGGCTCTCACCAATAACGCCTAGGATGCAAGGAGAGCTGGTGGTTTTTTGAGGGTTGAGGGAAAACACCAGTCCAAGAGGTAGAAGATGGCCCTTGAGGAGGTGCAGCTTAATTGAGACCCCCCACAAAGGGGACCAGGGAGCCAACACACTTCCTGGAACCCTGAACAGACCCCACCTTCCCATTCCCCGAATGGAGGGGAGCATACCAGGATTTGAAGTAGCTCATGCCAACAAGGGGCTCTGGTCAAAAACATTCCTCATCCAGGTTTTGTGAACAACACTGGTGAACGGGGCGGGACCTATTATAAGTGGTGTAGAGTTTGCAGCCTCACGGAGCTTTAGGTCAGTGTAATTTATCCCTTACTGACTATGAAAAGGAGTGATACACCACTGCAGAAATGATTAGGAAGTCCCTGCTAAAGTTACACATACACATGTACGCCTTATGACCCAGAAGTCCCACTCCTGTGTGTAGGCCCAGGTGAAAGAGTGTTTGTGGCCACCAAAAACAACAACAACGACAACAAACAGGTACAAGAATAATCATAGCAGTGTCATTCACAATAGCTTAAAACTTGAAGCAACTCAAAAGTGTACCAACGGTTGAGCAGATTAATAAGTTGTGGTGTATCTTACAATGGAATATGAAGCAGTATTGGAAAGAAAGAGAACTACTGCTACATGCAATGCCACAGGTGACTCTCCTAGACCTCATGTTGGGCAGAAGAAGCCAGAAGCAGAAGAGTATATATTCAATGATTCCATTTATATACAGTTCAAAACCAAATAAAACTGATCAACAGTCAGAGAGAGAACTCTGAAGAGTGGTAACTTTACCAGGGGGCATGAAAGTTCTGGGTGCTGCAAAATTCTATCTCCCAATATGGGTAGTGAGAATATACAAAATGCTTGCGCTGGTATACTTTAAATATGGGCCTTTTCTATATGTAAGTTATACTTCAATAAAAAGAAAAAAAGGCAGGGGATGTAAATTAACATAAATACATATAAGAATTGTAGGTATGACTACGAGCACATTGAGCTGACTGGGAATCAGATAAGAAAAAGCCTACTAAGTTTTCTAGTGAGTTATACAGCCTGGGATGAAAAGGAACTGTGGCGATGAAAAGGAAAGTATCTCCTCCCCCAAGGAGGGCATAGTCCTTAATGCCATTTTCACATGTGGTCAAGGAGGACACTAGTAAAAGAAAACCCTCTGAGAGGGACAGCCAGAGGCCTGGGAAATTATCTCCAAGAAACAGAAGTGAGGCTTATGCAAGAGTCAGCGCCTGCACGGATGTTAGGATTGTAGCCACAGGAGCTGCTACGTGCGTCTGGATTCCCCCTTTCTGCAAGGAGGACTGCACGTTGCTATCTCGTTTCTGTTCCGCCACTGCCTGTTGCGTGGTGGGGGGCGGAGTAGATAATTTGCCATGGAGAGGGTGGGTAGATCTGTCTCTAGATCAAGAGAAGCTAGATCTGTAAAGGATGTAGAGACTCTCACAAGGTCCTGGACTTTGGACTTGAGATCATCGCTGGATAGTAACCCTATGAGCTGGGTACTATCATTACTTCCATCTTAAGAATGAAGAGATGCCACACCCATATCCGTTCATACTGAAATGTTCTCTTTGCAGGTGTGCTGTTTCTCCTGCTCAAGGTTAGTTTCTGCACTTACCCTCTGGCTCCCATGATCAATACCCTTTCCTCTCCATCTCTATGACATTCCTGCATCAATGGATTTCCTTTTTTTCCCTGCTTCTTCAAACTCTCTGGCCCTCTCTACAGGCTTGAGAGCTTTGTCTCCATTTTGGTCTATTGCTTTGTTTGATCCCTAAATAGTGATGTTCCCCAACTTCTCCTTTCACCTTGATTTGCACCTTGGTATTTTCAGTATGTCTGAGGGTTTACATTTTCTTTCTAAGCTTTAATAACTATATCCTTAGTTGTTCACTCCCAAAGTGAAATCATTAGTAATACTAAAGTAGCTTAGAATGTTGATTTTAAGAAGAGATGGTAAGGCAAACACACACAAATCCATATATTGCCAAGTTTTATTTTCTCCTTTGGACCAAAACAATTTGCTGCCTCAGGCACTCAGTAACAGAATATTTTAATCTTGCATTTATGTCTTTTTTCAAATTTGAAAACAAAGCACACGTTAACTCTGGATTTCAGTCTGACATCGTAGCTTGCATAAAATGCTTTTTGAACTGTTCTTGAGGACAGTACGGAAGTCTGCTATTGAGTTGTGCAATATAAATGAGACAGACCTTTCTAAATTATTAAGGTACAGATGGTTTCTCCAAAAAAGAAAAAAGAAGGTGGGGGAGAAGGAGGGGAGGAGAAATGGAGGCACAGAGAGGTCTCAGTAACGATGAGCATTACAGAGCAAATGAGTGCTAAGGTACCACTTTATTAGAGCAATTTGGCTCCAGAGTCATTAGTAGTTACATAGAAACTGGACAATATATCACCCAATGCTGTAAATATTCTACATATGAGGGGACCTTCAAGATGGTGGAGGACTAAGACAGAGATTACCTTCCTCCCCACAAATACATGAAAAATACATCTACACGTGGAACAATTCCTACAGAACACCTAATGAACGCTGGCAGAAGACCTCAGACGTCCCATAAGGCAAGAAACTCCCCACGTACCTGGGTAGGGCAAAAGAAAAAACAGAGACAAAAGAATAGGGACGGGACCTGCACCTAAGGAGGAAGGTTTCCACACACTAGGAAGCCCCTTCACTGGCGAAGACAGGGGGTGGGTGGGGAGAAAGCTTCAGAGCCATGGAGGAGAGTGCAGCAACAGGGGTGCAGAGGGCAAGGTGGAGAGATTCCTGCACAGAGGATCAGTGCCAACCAGCACTCACCAGCCCGAGAGGCTTGTCTGCTCACCCGCTGGGGCGGGCGGGGGCTGGGAGCTGAGGCTCGGGCTTCTGTCGGAGCGCAGGGAGAGGACTGGTGGCGTGAACACAGCCTGAAGGGGTTAGTGAGCCACAGTTAGCCGGGAGGGAGTCCGGGGAAAAGTCTGGACCTGCCTAAGAGGCAAGAGACCATTGTTTCCGGTGCACAAGGAGAGGAGATTAAGAGCACCGCCTAAATGAGCTCCAGAGACGGGCGCGAGCCACGGCTATCAGCGTGAACACCTGAGATGGGCATGAAACACTAAGGCTTCTGCTGCCGCCACCAAGAAGCCTGTGTGCAAGCACAGGTCACTATCCACACCTCCCCTCCTGGGAGCCTGTGCAGCCCACCACTGCCAGGGTCCCGGGATCCAGGGACAGGTTCCCCAGGAGAACACATGGCATGCCTCAGGCTGTTGCAACGTCACGCCAGCCTCTGCTGCCACAGGTCCACCCCACACTCTATACCCCTCCCTCCCCCCGGCCTGAGTGAGCCAGAGCCCCCGAATCAGCTGCTTCTTTAACCCCGTCCTGTCTGGACAGGGAACAGACGCCCTCACGCAACCTACACACAGAGGCGGGGCCAAATACAAAGCTGAACCCCAGGAGCTGTGCGAACAAAGAAGAGAAAGGGAAATCTTTCCCAGCAGCCTCAGGAGCAGTGGATTAAATCTCCACAACCAACCTGGTGTACCCTACAACTCTGGAATACCGGAATAGACAATGAATCATCCCCAAATTGAAGTGGTGGACTTTGGGAGCAACTGTAGACTTGGGGTTTGATTTTTGCATCTAATTTATTTCTGCTTTTATGTTTATCTTAGTTTAGTATTTAGAGCTTATTATCATTGGTAGATTTGCTTATTGATTCGGTTACTCTCTTCCTTTTTTTTCTTTATATATATATATTTTTTTCCTTTTCCCCTTTTTCTGAGTGTGTATGTGTATGCTTCTTTCTCTGATTTTGTCTGTATAGCTTAGCTTTTGCCATTTGTCCTAGGGTTCTGACAGTCCGTTTTTTTGTTTTACTACAGTTTTTAGGCTTTGTTGTCATTGGTGGATTTTTTTGGTTTAGTTGCTCTCTTCTTTCTTTCTCTTTCTTTTTTTTCATTACTTTTAAATTTTTTTCTATATTAATAACTTTATTTTATTTATTTTCTTCCTTTCTTTCTTATTTTCCTCCCTTATCTTATGAGGCATGTGCCTGACAGGGTCTTGATACTCCAGCCAGGTGTCAGGCCTGAGCCTCTAAGGTGGGAGAGCCAAGTTCAGGACACTGGTCCACCAGAGACTTCCCGGCCCCATGTAATATCAAACAACGAAAGCTCTCCCAGAGACTCCATCTCAACATTAAGACCCAGCTGAACTCAACAACCAGCAAGCTACAGCGCTGAACACCCTATGCCAAAAAATTAGCAAGACAGGAATACAACCCCACCCATTAGCAGAGAGGCTCCTAAAATCATACTAAGTTCACAGACACCCCAAAACACACCACCAGATGCAGTCCTGCCCACCAGAAAGACAAGATCCAGCCTCATTCACCAGAACACAGGCACCAGTCCCCTCCACCAGGAAGCCTACACAACCCACTGAACCAACCTTACCCACTAGAAGCGGATACCAAAAACAATGGGAACTACAAACATGCAGCCAAACACAGTAAGTTAAGCAAAATGAGAAAGAGAAATACACAGCGGATGAAGGAATAAGGTAAAAACCCACCACACCAAACAAATGAAAAGGAAATAGGCAGTCTACCTGAAAAAGAATTCAGAGTAATGATAGTAAAGATGATCCCAAATCCCGGAACTGGAATGGAGAAAATACAAGAAACGTTTAACAAGGACCTAGAAGAACTAAAGAGCAAACAAACAATGATGAACAACACAATAAATGAAATGAAAAATTCTCCAGAAGGCATCAATAGCAGAATAACAGAGGGAGAAGAACGGATAAGTGCCCTGGAAGATAAAATAGTGGAAATAACTACCACAGAGCAGAATAAAGAAAAAAGAATGAAAAGAATTGAGGGCAGTCTTAGAGACCTCTGGGACAACATTAAATACACCAATATTCGAATTACAGGGGGTGCCAGAAGATGAAGAGAAAAAGAAAGGGACTGAGAAAATATTTGAAGAGATTATAGTTGAAAACTACCCTAATATGGGAAAGGAAACAGTCAATCAAGTCCAGGAAGTGCAGAGAGTCCCATACAGGATAAATACAGGGAGAAACACGCCAAGACACGTATTAATCAAACTATCAAAAAAAAAATACAAAGAAAAAATATTAAAAGCAGCAAGGGAAAGGCAACAAATAAGGCACAAGGGAATCCCCATAAGGTTAACAGCTGATCTTTCAGCAGAAACTCTGCAAGCCAGAAGGGAGTGGCAGGACATATTTAAGTGATGAAAGGGAAAAACCTACTACCAAGATTACTCTACCCAGCAAGGATCTCATTCTGATTCAATGGAGAAATTAAAAACTTTACAGACAAGCAAAACTTAAGAGAATTCAGCACCACCAAACCAGCTTTACAACAAATGCTAAAGGAACTTCTCTAGGCAGGAAGCACAAGAGAAGGAAAAGACCTACAATAAAAAACCCAAAACAATTAAGAAATGGTAATAGGAACATACATATCAATAATTACCTTAAATGTAAATGGATTAAATGCTCCAACCAAAAGACACAGAGGGGCTGGATGGATACAAAAACAAGACCTGTATATATGCTGTCTACAAGAGACCCACTTCAGACATAGGGACACATACACACTGAAAGTAAGGGCATGGAAAAAGATATTCCATGCAATTGGAAATCAAAAGAAAGCTGGAGTAGCAGTTCTCATATGAGACAAAACAGACTTTAAAATAAAGACTATTATAAGAGACAAAGAAGGACACTACATAATGATCAAGGGATCAATCCAAGAAGAAGATATAACAATTGTAAATATTTATGCACCCAACATAGGAGCACCTCTGTACATAAGGCAAATGCTAGCAGTCACATAAGGGGAAATCGACAGTCACACAATCATAGTAGGGGAATTTAACACCCCACTTTCACCAATGGACAGATCAACCAAAATGAAAATAAATAAGGAAACACAAGCTTTAAATGACACATTAAACAAGATGGACTTAATTGATATTTATAGGACATTCCATCCAAAAAAAACAGAACACACTTTCTTCTCAAGTGCTCATGGAACATTCTACTGGATAGATCATATCCTGGGTCACAAATCAAGCCTTGCTGAATTTAAGAAAACTGAAATTGTGTCAAGTATCTGTTCCGACCACAATGCTATGAGACTAGATATCAACAGGAGGACAACAACTGTAAAAAATACAAACACATGGAGGCTAAACAATACACTACTAAATAACCAAGAGATCACTGAAGAAATCAAAGAGGATATCAAAACATACCTAAAAACAAATGACAATGAAAACACAACAGCCCAAAACCTATGGGATGCAGCAAAAGCAGTTCTGGGATGAAAGTTTATAGCAATACAATCCTACCTCAAGAAACAAGAAACACCTCAAATAAACAACCTAACATTACACCTAAAGCAATTAGAGACAGAAAAAAAAAAAAAAACCAAAGTTAGCAGAAGGAAAGAAATCATAAAAATCAGATCAGAAATAAATGAAAAAGAAATGAAGGAAACGATAGCAAAGATCAGCAAAACTAAAAGCTGGTTCTTTGAGAAGATAAACAAAATTGATAAACCATTAGCCAGACTTATCAAGAAAAAAGGGAGAAAACTCAACAGAATTAGAAATGAAAAGGGAGAAGTAACAACTGACACTGCAGAAATACAAAGGATCATAAGAGATTACTACAAGCAACTCTATGCCAATAAAATGGACAAACTGGAAGAAATGGACAAATTATTAGAAATGCACAACTTGCCAAGACTGAATCAGGAAGAAATAGAAAATATGAACAGACCAATCACAAGCACTGAAATTGAAACTGTGATTAAAAATCTTCCAACAAACAAAAGCCCAGGACCAGATGGCTTCACAGGTGAATTCTATCAAACATTTAGAGAAGAGCTAACACCTATCCTTCTCAAACTCTTCCAAAATATAGCAGAGGGAGGAACACTCCCAAACTCATTCTATGAGGCCACCATCACCTTGATACGAAAACCAGAAAAGGATGTCACAAAGAAAGAAAACTACAGGCCAATATCACTGATGAACATAGATGCAAAACTCCTCAACAAAATACTAGCAAACAGAATTCAAAAGCACATTAAAAGGATCATACACCATGATCAAGTGGGGTTTATCCCAGGAATGCAAGGACACTTCAATATACACAAATCAATCCATGTGATACACCATATTAACAAATTGAAGGAGAAAAACCATATTATCATCTCAATAGATGCAGAAAAAGCTTTCAACAAAATTCAACACCCATTTATGATAAAAAACCCTCCAGATAGAAAGCATAGAGGGAACCTACCTCAACGTAATAAAAGCCATATATGACAAACCCACAGCCAACATCATTCTCAAAGGTGAAAAATTGAAAGCATTTCCTCTAAGAACAGGAACAAGACAAGGTTGCCCACTCTCACCATTATTATTCAACATAGTTTTGGAAGTTTTAGTCACAGCAATCAGAGAAGAAAAAGAAATAAAAGGAATACAAATCGGAAAAGAAGAAGTAAATGTGTCACTGTTTGCAGATGAGATGATACTATATATACAGAATCCTAAAGATGCTACCAGTAAATTACTAGAGCTAATAAATGAATTTGGTAAAGTAGCAGGATACAAAATTAATGCACAGAAATCTCTTGCATTCCTATACACTAATGATGAAAAATATGAAAGAAAAATTAAGGAAACACTCCCATTTACCATTGCAAGAAAAAGAATAAAATACCTAGGAATAAACCTTCCTAAGGAGACAAAAGACCTGTATGCAGAAAACTATAAGACACTGATGAAAGAAATTAAAGATGATACCAACAGATGGAGAGATATACCATGTTCTTGGATTGGCAGGATCAACACTATGCTACTCAAAGCAATCTACAGATTCAATGCAATCCCTATCAAACTACCAAAGGCATTTTTCACAGAACTAGGACAAACAATTTCACAATTTGTATGGAAACACAAAAGACCCCAAATAGCCAAAGCAATCTTGGGAAAGAAAAATGGAGCTGGAGGAATCAGGCTCCCTGACTTCAGACTATACTACAAAGCTACAGTAATCAAGACAGTATGGTAGTGGCACAATAACAGAAAGATAGATCAATGGAACAGGATAGAAAGCCCAGAGATAAACCCATGCACATATGGTCACCTTATCTTTGAAAAAGGAGGCAAGAATGTACAATGGAGAAAAGACAGCCTCTTCAGTAAGTGGTGCTGGGAAAACTGGACAGCTACATGTAAAAGAATGAAAGTAGAACATTCCCTAGCACCATACACAAAAATAAAAATAATCAAAATGGATTAAAGACCTAAATGTAAGTCCAGATACTATAAAACTCTTAGAGCAAAACAGAGGCAGAACACCCATGACATAAATCACAGCAAGATCCTTTTTCTTTTCTTTTTTCTTTTTTTTTTTTTTTGCAAGATCCTTTTTGACCCACCTCCTAGAGAAATGGAAATAAAAACAAGAATAAACAAAGGGGACTTAATGAAACTTAAAAGCTTTTGCACAGCAAATGAAACCATAAACAAGATGAAAAGACAACCCTCAGAATGGGCAAAAATATTTGCAAACGAAGTAACTGACAAAGGATTCATCTCCAAATATACAAGTAGCTCATGCAGCTCAATAACAACAACAAAAAAATAACCCAATCCAACAATGGGCAGAAGACCTAAACAGACATTTCTCCAAAGAAGATATACAGATTGCCAACAACCACATGAAAGGATGCTCAACATCACTAATCGTTAGAGAACTGCAAATCAAAACTACAGTGAGGTATCACCTCACACCAGTCAGAATGGCCATCATCAAAAAAACTACAGGGCTTCCCTGGTGGTGCAGTGGTTGAGAGTTCGCCTGCCGATGCAGGGGACATGGGTTCGTGCCCCGGTCCGGGAAGATCCCACATGCCGCGGAGCGGCTGGGCCCGTGAGCCATGGCCACTGAGCCTGCGCGTCTGGAGCCTGTGCTCCGCAACAGAGAGGCCACAACAGTGAGAGGCCCGCGTACCGCAAAAAAAAAAAAAAAAACAAAAAACACTACAAACAATAAATGCTAGAGAGGGTGTGGAGTAAAAGGAACCCTCTTGCACTGTTGGTGGGAATGTAAGTTGGTGCAGCCACTATGGAGAACAGTATGGAGGTTCCTTAAAAAACTAAAAATAGAACTACCATACAACCCAGCAATCCCACTACTGGGCATATACCCTGAGAAAACCATAATTCAAAAAGAGTCATGCACCCCAATGTTCATTGCAGCTCTATTTACAATAGCCAGGACATGGAAGCAACCTAAGTGTCCATCAACAGATGAATGGACAAAGAAGATGTGGCACATATATACAGTGGAATATTTCTCAGCCATAAAAAGAAACAAAACTGAGTTATTTGTAGTGAGGTGGATGGACCCAGCATCTGTCGTACAAAGTGAAGTAAGTCAGAAAAAAAACCAAATACCGTATGCTAACACATATATATGGAATCTAAAAAAAAAAATAATAAAGCTTCTAAAGAACCTATGGCCAGGACAGGAATAAAGACTTAGACGTTGAGAATGGACTTGAGGACACAAGGAGGGGGAAGGGTAAGCCGGGATGAAGTGAGAGAGTAGCAGTGACATATATACACTACCAAATGTAAAATAGATAGCTAGTGGGAAGCAGCCACATAGCACAGTAAGATTAGCTCCGTGCTTTGTGACCACCTAGAGGGGTAGGATAGGGAGGGTGGGTGGGAGACGCAAGAGGGAGGAGATATGGGGATATATGTATATGTATAGCTGATTCAGATTGTTATACAGCAGAAACTAACACATCATTGTAAAGAAGTTATACTCCAATAAAGGTGTTGAAAAATAAATAAATATTCTACATATTATGTAGCCTATGTAACCAGTAAATCTATAATAACTATTTGTTGTGTGAAAGTAAATTATCGTGTTCTTTAGAGGCTTAGAAGATTTCTAGAAATACTTTAGAGAGCTGAGAGGAGCACTGATGAAATGGTCACAGAAAGCATTGCCCCCACCAAGATTAAAAATTGCCCAGGAATCTAATGATAAGAAGGGAGCCAGATGCTCTGGGTGGGTCAGGACCCGAAGGTGTATCACTGATCTTCATTACAATCATATGACTTCTACCTCAGCACGTCTCTGCAAGGTGAGGTGAGCACAGCTCTGTCCTCCAGCACATCTCTCACTTTTCTAAGTAAACAGAAACCCATCTTCAACAGGGCATCCCCTGTAGCAACAGGAGCAGAAGGTGCTGCATGGAAGCAAAACAAGGGTGTGTGCTTCCACTGAGACACCTGGCAATGCTGCTTTTGACAACTGAGTCCCCAAGTCCCTTAAGAGTTCACAGGGGTCGTGCCTCAAAATGCCAGATCACTCATTGACACTATAGAGCCTCAAGACTTCACCCTACTTAAATAACCTTGGGATTTCCAGAGTTAATGCAAGATGATGAGCTCTGATTCAGATAGAAGTGCAACCTTTCCTTGGACATCTTCTGCTTCCTCCAGATATTGACCTTTGTGGCTCTCCATACTTGGAGAACAGCAATTTACTTTTCATCTTTTTCCCACCTTTAGAACTACATGAGAGGAAAGACTTTGCCAGAAACCTCTCTCCAAAGAAGATGAAGGGGAAACAGATCCCTCATCAGGAGGAAACGACACCTGTCTTTCCCATGGAGACAGGTGGATGCTCCTGGGGGATCAACAAGTCACTGGCAGGGGCCCTCTGTACTTCTTTTCACAGGCAACCATAGTCAGACACTTTTGTGGCAAGCTGCCCGCTCACGGCTCTAATTAAAACACCCTTCTTGCCAGGGATTTTGGCCATTTTGACACCTCAGTTGGAGACTGGAGCTCATGAAGGTTCAGCTTTGGAAGAGCAGCTCTGTTTTCATCACTTTTGATCTCCCCAGTGGGAAAAGCCAAGTGTCTGGAGTTACAATAATCGTGTTAAGTGTCAGTTTCCATTGCCAAAAAACAGTACACTCTTTTCTTTACCCTTCCCTTGGGGAAAACTCCCACTGAGTCATTTACTAGGTTCTCTGCTTATCTTACAATTCCACACCAGCAGCACCATATTTTTTTCAACATATCTAGGCAGTCCCACAAGCCTTTATGGTCTGTGGTTTTAAAGATCATTAAATTTAGGCTCAACCCCAGAGCAAGACAGAGTACACGATCTCCCAAGACAATATTTAAAGTGCTATCCACTTTAAACTGGAGAATTATCCCACTCATTTCATGGCACAGGCAAGTCTTTGAGAAGACCATCCTCCAGCCCCTGACCCAGGACATGACTCAGTAGTCTCTGCCTTGACAAAAGGAGGAGCTGTACTAGAGATGATCTCTGATCGCTTCCAGTTCTAAAACTCTATGGTCATTGCTTGCTATGACTAAGGATAGTGGTGGTGGTAATAGTAGTCCTAGTAATTCATTTAACATGTATTTTTGAGGAGAGCTACTATGTTCAAGTCTCAGTTCATATCCATGAATAAAGCAGATCCAAATATCCCTGTCATCTTGTAATTTATTCTATTGTCAGGAGATGGATAATAAACAATAAGGGAAAAATGAATTACATAGTATCTTAGAATGTGAAATGAAAACATAGGTGACTTGGAAATTCTTGGGGCAGGAGCAGGTTGCAATTCTGAATAGGGTGGTCACTGAGAAGATGCTGATACGCTGATACAGCTGAATCATTGTTGAACATGGGGGAGGGGCAGAGCCCATCCACCCTCCCTCCCTCTCTTCCTCTCCCCTTCCTCTCACTGCCCAGCAAAGAAAGAGCTCTTAGCGTTCATTTGCAATATTCGGTTCTGGATTCCATGCACTCTCCTTTCAGCTCCTTTTGGTTGGTTTGGGTTTTTATTGTTGCATTTCCCCATCCCTACTCTCGTGAGAGGCAATATGGTATAGGGTTAAGAGCACAGACTCTGGAGACCAGTGTCTGTGACGAGTCCCAGCTCCACCACCCATGAGTTCTACAACTTTGCCTATGTCACTCAGACTCTCTGTGCCTCACTTGTCTCACATATAAAATGAGATGAATAATGGCATCAATAATGGTATCAATCAATAATAATTTTTAAAAATATTTATTTTATTTATTATCATTTATTTTTGGCTGCATTGGGTCTTCGTTGCTGTGCACGGGCTTCCTCTAGTTGTGGCGAGCGGGGGCTACTCTATGTTGTGGTGCACGGGCTTCTCATTGCTGTGGCTTCTCTTGTTGCAGAGCACGGGCTCTAGGAGTGCGGGCTCCGGTAGTTGTGGTGCACGGGCTCTAGAGCACAGGCTCAGTAGTTGTGGCACATGGGCTTAGTTGCTCCGTGGCATGTGGGGATCTTCCTGGACCAGGGCTCGAACCCATGTCCCCTGCATTGACAGGCGTATTCTTAACCACTGTGCCACCAGGGAAGCCCAATAATGGTATCAATTTATAGAACTGATGTAAGGATTGAATAGGTGGATCCACATAAAATTCTTAGAGCAGTGTCTCAGGGCTGGTTCTGGACCTCACAATGCAGCCACCACACTGGCTCCCTATCTGAGCACTCTGCCCTCATCATTACCACAGCTGTCTTATTTAGTGGTTGGCTTGAGCAGCGGCTTCAGAAGATTATAGCAATCCTCTAAGTGTGGAATTAAAAGAATTAAGAAAAACAATCAACATGGGGGGAGGGGGGGAGGGATTATTTGGGCTGTACAGATCATTTATGAAAACAAAGGCAAAGCACAGAGCTAAGCCCCTAAATCAGAGGTTACAATTAGCTTGATTGTAGAGTGACTTGGTCCCATTTTGAGCAACAATAACGAGAATGATCACTCTTAATTGAGGCAAATTAAGTATTCTGACTACTCCACTTTCCTAAAAAGAGCTGTAAGCCAGTGTAGAGATCCAATTTACACAAACTCTGCTCCATCCTTCTTACTGATTCATCTTGCTTTTCTTCTGCTTCTTTTCACATCCAGCACACTGTGCTGCAGACTCAGAAAACAAGGTAAATATCTCTGAAAGCTCATCTCCCAGGGCATGTTACATAAAATTAAATGTGTATACGTGTGTGTAAGCACACAGTCCTGTTGAAATAACTATAGTCCAATCCTGATTATGTAAGAGTCTGGAAAATCCAAAAACTATATGGGTAAAAAGAAGAAAGAGAGAAAGCTGTCACACTGCCCTTGAGACTCAGCAATACAGCAGCCCAAAAGGAAACTCTCTAGAATGAAAAGGGAAACACAATTTACAGCCAAAAGCTCACCTTAATATCTTTAGTACTTGATAAAGAAACTAGTGAAATCAAGCTAGTGATGATAGAGCTGAACAGTGTAGTTTTTTTTGACATTTATCCCCTCCCCACAAAAAAATGCATATATATATATACACACACACATACATATAAAACAATGCATATATATATACACACACAAAAAACAATGCATATATATATACACACACACACATACCTATAAAACAATGCCTGTATACATACACACACACATACATATAAAACTGCGTATATATATATACACACATACATATAAAACAATTCTTAAATGCCCTTTTGCATGTATAACTTGCAAGATTAGTCAACATCCCTTTATTTCTGCCACCCCATTAAACAAATTGGAATTGCTGTGACAAAAATTCAGTTTTTTTTGGAAGCTCAAAATAGTTTTTTTCAGGTGTAGGTTTGTGTGGTGGGGAGGGCGCTGCTAGTTATTACTGTTTCAAATATATCCTAAAATGTATATTACATGAGCAGTTATGCATGAACCATAGACACCGAAGGTCATATTCTTGAAACTTGTTCAGATGCAGATACAGAGGGATAATTACAGCTCAAAAGGGATTAGACCAACATAATTCATGACATTTGCCCTTAACTACCTTTCTTCCTATTAGCAGTGTTACTGTTCCAGACAATGACTCTATTATACAATCTATGGGTCTAAATGTGCTGTTTATTCTGAAATGATGGTGACAATTACAGCAGCTGCTGGGAGAGAATAATGCGTGTGCTCTGGCATCATCGGTGCTGTCCTTAGCAGTAAGGCTCAATCCATGAAAATGCCCACACCCCAAAAGGCATAAGGTAATACTGATGGGATTCTGTTTTTAAATTAAAAAAAATAATAGTTATTAAACTGTAAAGTTATCAGTACATTTTATTTGCTGTAAATTATACCTCATCAAAAAATGATTATGATTTATTCTTTGATTCTTGCTTAAGGTAGGACATACACAAAAACAGGCAATGAATTTCATCTGGTCCTAAAACTATTTCCCACAACCACTTTTAATCCCAAACCAAATGAACTATGACTACTTGGTTTGACCTTGGGAATATGTGTCTTTCCTTTGAAAATTTCAAGATCATAAGGTCAAGACAAAATATTCCTAGGCTAGGGATATAAAATATTAATATTATGGAGGAATCAATGTTCACTCTTTTCAATTATCTCCATGGCTACTACACTGAAAGCAAGGAAGTCCAACATTTCCACAGCACTTTTTCATAGTCACCAACCCAAACCCTTTCAATGAAGAGAAAAGCCACAAGCCCATCTACAGAGAGTAGATTCTTCCTCTTCCTTTCTTTTCCATTTCAAGCCTTCTCCTGGAGGCTTTGGGAAGAATAATCATAAGCCAAGCTTATGAATTAACAAGCATTATTAAATGTCTACTATGTGCTCAAAATTGTGTCAGATGCTAGAGTAGAGATACAGAAAAGTATATTCACTGTACAATTAAGAAGGCTTTATCTTTCATTTATTAAGAAGTTATTTGCTTCTGCAGAGCTGGAACTCATACCAATATTGAACTTGAGTGCATTCTAATTAAGAATTAGAGTAAACAAGAATTAGAGGCCCATATGAGGGTATTTCTCCAGTGTAATTACTGTTTGCATTTTTTCCAAATGCTGACATTAGCCCAAGTCTATTGATGTACTTTCCTTAATATTGTTGGTCTTTTAGAGCAAAAAGATAAAGTGGAATTCAAAATACCAAAGCTCAAATTATTCTCTGCAAGCACAGGGATGGAATAATAATGAACATCTCTTACTGAGACACTGTTCTAAGAATTTATGTGGATCCACCTATTCAATCCTTACCTCAGTTCCATAGGTTGATACCATTATTTGCCTCATTTTATACATGACACAAGTGAGGCACAGAGAGGCTGAGTGAGTGACCTTGGGCAAAGTTGTAGAGCTCATGGGTGGTGGAGCTGGGACGCCAGTCACAGACATTGGTCTCCAGAGTCTGTGCTCTTAACCCTGCACCATACTGCCTCTCAGGAGAGTAGGATGGGAAAATGCAACAATAAGAACCAAAACCAGCCAATAAGAGTTGAAAGAAGAGTGTACGGAATCCAGAATCACCTGTCCTTATCCCAAATATTGCAAATGAACACTGAGCCCATTCTCTGCTGGGGGAGTGAGAGGAGAAGTGGGAGGAAGGTGGGGAGGGGCTGTCTGTTTAAAGCAATACAACTTTCCTTCCTATAAATTGATGGCCTGTGTTGGCACATACGATAAAAAGGATAGAACTTTGCAAATATGTATGTATCATCCTTTATCCAGCAGAGAGCCCTATGGCAAGTCAGCAAAACAGCACTCTGCCAAAAACAAACCTTCGTAGCTTCCAAAATGACTATTTAAAAAGTAAACAGCATTTAAATGTACTTGAAATGATAGCCTTCACTGTGACTGCTCCAGAACATGGGATGCTGTCTTTCTCAGGGGGAACTGAAAAGTTTCCTCGATGCTGACAGGGTTGATTTGGTCTTTGTGCCCTTTCTCAGGGCATGGGAAGAAGCAACCGTGACCTACGAGCCTGGAAATTCTGCCAAGAGGCCAAGAGTCATGGGAATCTGCCTAGCCGGCTGTGGAGGTCAGTGAACGCCGTCTAGACATTAAGTCTTGGTCTTTAAAAGAGGAAGCCAGATATAATATAGTCTCAAAGGCTGAGGAACCAACTGTAAGTAAACATCTTAACCACTGATATTACAATCTTGGGCTGTGTTTACACAGAGACCCATTCATCAACATGGATGAAAAACTTCCAAAAGCCCATTACATTGTCTATTTTAATCACCTCTTCCTGAAGGAAAATTACCTTGCCTATGTGAGTGAAGCACAGCTATGTCTATTAAAAATTAAAACATCAACCAGTGGGCTAAGCAATTACATAAGCACGTGTTCTGCATACTCATACATCATTGGTAACAGTGGAGAAACCGAGTCAAAGCAAACAGTCAGATGGAAGAGAAGCACAGTCAACACACTCACAAATACTCCCACAAATTACCACTGTCAACAGATGGATTTCCTTTAGGTTCGCACATATTCCCCAAACCAATACCTTTTAACATGATAAGGATACATTTCCTAAATGTACTATTTTTTTAAAGGTTGTCATTTATATGGGTTAAGATATCAGAAGTCCAAGGAGAGAGGACAGAGAGAGAAATGGAGCCCACCACACACACACACACACACACACACAAGGTACAATAAACCATCAAATGACAGCTGAATTTTTAAAATAAACTCTCCAACCTGAGAAACCTATTTATATGACTACTATTATATGGTTGGGAGTCTAGGTTACCATATGTAGATGGAATTTACAGCAGGATAAGGTAGGGCATTTCGATGTCAAACTGGAAAACCACTGCTTTTCATTTCCAAGTAATTTGTGAAATGGAAATTTCTAAACTTTGACACATCTCTGGGATTCATCTTATCCCTGACCTTCACCCCATCCATCACCCTTAGCTATCTGTCACCCCTTGCCTATCTCTGACCTGTGCCCCAGGGGTGGGGGGCAGGGTCAGAGTGAGGAACCTTGGAGAAGGGGTAAGGATATCTGTTTTACATATAACTTCCAATTAAAATCCTGAAAGTTCAATAGTGCTAGGTCAGAATGTCCCCACACAAAACCTGCTGAGTCAAACACATCTGGGTCCAAGTATCTTGCACTGAGAGATGGAAAAGAATCAAGATACAAAAATATAAATATCCATGAACATAAAACAGGCGGCAGGAGACATCATGAAGCACGCTTGAGGATCATTCCCTGTAGCTCGCCCACCCAGTACATACTCTCCATGTGTCAACTCTAGTTAAAAACTGTGAGGTGAAGTGATTAAAAGAGAGAAAATCAGAAGATCTGAATTAGGCCTTTCCTCTAAGAGTCCGCCTTGAGTTTAATATGTGCCCTAGAGCAAGTCATCTCATGTCTTGGCATATTCGTTTTTCCTCTATAACATGTTAACAATAACAACTGCTTTGCAATAGGTGGTACTCAATAAATACTTATGAATGAATGAATGAATTTATGTATATTACCTAGATGTTTTTAGGTTTTCCAAATTATGGACTGAATTGGTCTTTGGCTGAAAATAAGAATAGAGTTCTTACAACTGTATAAGGTAGGAAGTAAGCCTTAGAATACTTGCTATCTTTGGCTAAAGCAAAGATTTCAATCCCCACCAGCTATCCATTAACAACTTATTTTAATGTAGAAATTACCGTTATAGTGAACACTGAATATAAAATATTCTTTTCTCAACTCCTATGAAAAGGAAAAAAAAAACAAACACTTTTTAGAACAAAATGGCCCCATAATAATATTATGCTAAGGGACAACCATGTATGTAGCAAATCCAGGCATTAAATAGACCTTTATTGAGATCTTACTACCTGTGGGGTATTTTTTGTTATTCCTAACAGAATCAGTCATGGTTCCTCCCCTCTAAGAGCTGATAGTTTAGGGGGAAGCTGGACCCATAAATAAGGATTTAGAATCCAATAGCAGAGGAGGTGACAAACACTAAAAGCAATGACTCTGAGGTCAGAGCGCCTGGATTCACATCCTGACTGCAACAACTTCTACTGGAGTTTCCTCCAGCAAGTTCTTCACCTGTCAATAGCAGTAATACTATTACCTACCTGTGAGGGCCAATATAAAAACCAAATGAGATAATCCATGCAAAGCATTTCTCACAGGGCTGCGAACATGGTAAACATTTGACAAGTTGTGTGGTTGTTGTTAGGTTATACTTGGAGTTGGTACAAAATGTTATGAACCCAGCAAGGAGGTAAAACCACTCATCTTTCCTGGAGAAACCAAGAAAAGTCTTTTAAAAAATGCTTGAAAAGAAAGTGACAAAGGGAGGGGTCCCTCCACAGAAGAGTAAGTTTTCCAAGCATATGAGAGGGCAGAAGGGCATTCTAGCAGTCTGCTCTAGGCCTCCAGACCCCAGCACCTAGAAAAACATCAGGGGATGTGGCTAAAGATAACGGGAATGATTGACCAAGTGATGCAGAGTTTGGGGGCTATTTTGAAGAAAAACTGAAATCCCTTAGATGTTTTTAAGTAAGGGTTTGACACACACGGCTTGTTTCTTGCTTGTCTTCTGGAAAGTAACCCTGGCAGTGCTTTGGAAAATGGAGTGAAGAAGGGAAACTTGGTATAAGGAAAGAGCGAGCAGGGAGTTGTTACAACCTTTCAAAGGATGGATGAGGAAGCAAGGAAAGAGATGATGGAGAGATTCTAGAAACATTTCAAGGTGGAGTTGATGGGATTTGATAGCTAGTTGGATGTGGGAAGGAAAGGAAAGGGAGGAGTCCTGGATGACACCAAGGTTTCTAGTTTGGAATGGTGAAGCCATTAACTGAAGTGGTGAATATAAGAGAAGAAAAAGAAAGGTCAGGATGGGAGAGACTATGTGGACAAGATCTGCTTACTAGTTAGTCAGCAACACAGATCTAGGCCTCAGAAGAGATCATGAATACTTGGGACAGAGTTGAGAGTGATTTTCTTAAAAAAGACCTTATTTGTACAGGCAAGATTGCCCAGAGATTGCTGATCATGTGAATGGCAATATCTAAGCAAAATATGAGGGGGAATATCTGTAGATTCCATCCTGTTGAAATAGTATAGCTGTGCAGACTCAAAGCTGGTTGAATAACCATCCCACCTCCCCACACAAAAACAGAAAATAAAGTAGATGAATTGACCAGAGTCATGTAGTGGCATGTCCCCATTCTGGCTCCCTGCTTCTATAATTCTTACCTACATGAGTTCTATCTTTTCTTCCTCAGGCTCAGTAGTTGTGGCGCACAGGCTTAGTTGCTCCACAGCATGTGGGATCTTCCTGGACCAGGGCTCGAACCTGTGTCCCCTGCATTATCAGGCGGATTCTTAACCACTGGGCCACCAGGGAAGCCCTAAATTATCTTAATTGATCAAAAAGTTTTTAATGAATAAACATAACGGCCTGCATCCATACTAAAAGAATCATTTACATAAATATAAAAGAGACTCATGTTTTAATACCAGCTCATGTAAAAATGTCTTAAGGGCTCATCGAAGGACATTAAGCTTCACGTGGTCAAGAGAAGGATATGGCTTTTAAATAGAAACTCGTGCCATCTTATAGTGTATTAGTAGAATGTTAGTGCTGCACTCAAGAATGCCTACAGCTTATCCCTTCATCATAGACCATGGCTTCTGCAGTGCCTGCCATACACAAAGCTTGTAAACACAGCTTGCTGAATGAAGAGTAAAAAGCACAATTCTTGACATTGGTTACAAAAACTATGCCCCCACCCAAAAAGGATAACCTGGTCTAGAAGCCATAATAATAATAGCTAATATAGCATTTCTATGTGTTGGGCACTGTTCTAAGCACTTTATATATGTTAACTCATGTACCTCATGAGGTATGTATCATCTACCTCATGAGGTATGTACAACTATTATCCCCATTCTACAGATGATAAAAGTGAGGCACAAATAGGTTATGTCACCAACCCAAAGTCATGTAAGTAACAAGTGGCAGAGCCATTTTTTGAAACCAGACAGCCAGCTCCCAGCAGCCATGCTTTTGGAAATCAATCATTATCAATGTCCTATCAGAAATAAAGAAGAAAAATAAATAGCCCTGCAATGGGGTGGGGAGAAGATTCAGAAGAAAGCGTATTAACTGGCTTCACACTTAAATCGGTAAGCAGAAATCAAAAGGAGGCAGATACTGGCTCAGTAAAATGAAGAACTAACTCTCTAATCCTTTGTCTCACTAGTGAACAGGTAGGGTCATTAAGTTCCCCGTCAGTCGAATATTCAAGTGGAGGCTAGAAGTCCATTTATAAATTATATCGATGGCAGTCCCACTGTGGGAAAAGGGGGAGACTAGAGAACCCCTAAAGTCCTTTTGTTCTCTAAGCGCTATAATTTTAAGAATTCCACATGGACTTTGCTCTCAGGGAGCTGAGAGAAAGACAAACACAGCAGAACTCAATCAAGATGGAGACTTAACAGGCAATAAAACAACGATCAAGATAATGAAACGATGGCATTCAGAACAGTGGGCCCTCACACCACCTTTAAAGATGAAGTTCCCCGCTATCTATTTCCATATCAAGCAAATTCAGAAACGGAAACAGCCCAGCAAACAATGTCATGGTGTCAAATCCTTAGAAATGCCAAGTAACTAATATATCAGGCACAGGTCAACTCTTTATGCACCTGGTTTTCCATATCAATAGATAGTATCGAAGAATTTATTTGAGTTTTCAGACTGTGAAATCGCTTCTTTCCCCTCCAGAAGGAGAAGATCTAGTTAAACCCGAGATTAAAGAGGCGGATAAAAGTGCCCCATGGACTGCAAAGGCCAGGAATTAGACACGCTGCTGCTGCTCCAGCAGGCAGTCCTCAGACATGATCCATTACAGGACGGCTTCCATCAGATGCCAGCGAGGCTAATCCTTTTGCAAAGCATGACAGCTTCTCAAACTAGACTCTGGTGAATCCAAACCAGATTTTTATGCTATATGATCAGCTTTCCAAATAGGAAATCATTTTTATATTGTATTGGGTTTAGGTTTATTAGATTTAAATTTGCAGACAAAGATAGAGATGCCTGCAATGCAGGTTGCCCTGAACTCCCTTGATGCTCACCTTGCAGAATAAAATATCAGATAATAGCGAGATAGAAATATATGGAAACAGAGCTTCTTTAGAAGAAAAGGCTGTCAAACAATAACAGAGTTTGCCACAGCCTTGAAGAGAACCATTCAAATTTCCATCTCTGAGGAAAGAAGACTACAATATGTCAGCAGAACATTCTCATTGATACCATAGCTTTTTCAACCGAATGTCATCAATTCTGAAGCTTTTTATTACTCTGACAGCAGGCTGCAATTCCTGGAGGCTGACTTACCTTTTTGCAGTCACTAGCCAGTGTGCTGAGATTGGTGGTCTGCAAAACAAGAAGGTGGGAGACACATTAGAACTGGCAAAGTGTAGTGCTATTGACCCTGCCCCCATGCATCTCCAATCCAAGGTGGGTACCACCTCCTGTGACCCCACTGATTTCTCTGGATTTTTAAGTATCTGTCCTTCACTGCTCCCACTGCCACCCCCTCCAAGTCAGAACATTCATTATGGGCCAACGATGATCCAGTGAAGTAAAGACTCTTATTTATCTTTATTTCACAAATAAAGGACCACAGCACAATTAGGTTAATTATCGTACCTAGGAAATAGCTAGATCCGGAAAGAAAATGAAGCAGTCTGACTCAAAAACCCACCTTATCAACCACACACGGCACTCTCTTTATCTTGAAGAGATATGTGCAAATTGTCAAATGCCAAAATCTTTCAAATGACACCTGTAAATAGCCTGAGTGATGGAGTGGAGCTTCTCCCCATCCATGAGATATGTGAGTCTGAACAGCAGTATCAGGGCTCTGGCTGTCTCATCCCCAGTCTCCTTAGCTCACTCGTTCTCCCTGTGATTGACTTTTTACAGTTGTGTGAATATTTTCTTGGCCTCATGAGCCACTAAAAAGGCACTTTGGCATTCAAGGCCAGTTGGGATTTACATGCAGGTTTGTTCCTTTTGGACTATGCTATGAAGAGTTCAATGGACATAATGGTATTAAATTTTTTTCAGTAACATTTTCTACTTTTTAATTACAAAACTAATATATATTCTTAATGAGCCAGTTCCCTTTCTAACCTATTCTTCTGAGGTAAGCAATAGTAAAAATTTGTATTCATCCTTCCACATTTTCTCTATTCTTATGCAAATGCATGTATATGTTAATTGTGTGTTTTATATTACACAGGTACATAAAGAAGTTTCTTCTTTCTCGAGATCATACCATCCTACTAAGGCTATATTATCAACATCTTTCCAGTCAGTTCACGTAGACTGACTCATTCTTCTTAATAGCTGTATAACATTCCATAATATGGATATACCATACTTTATGTATGCTTTCCTTTATTGGTAGATATTTGATGGTTTCCAGAATTTTATTCTTTTGCTTTTGCTTTGCAATAAATATTCCTTTATATATATGCTATATATGTATACATATGTATTATGTATATGTGTGTATATATGCATGTACATATGTGGTATGTATATATATGTGTGTGTATATATATATATATATACATACAGTGTATATGTATATATATGTGTATATATATACATACACTGATAATTTTATTTTGGTTGAATAGAGTCAAAAGAACTAAAAGAAATGTATAACAGAGACTTTGGTATGGCTCAAAGATCTAATGTATATAATCTTTCTCCCACTCTCTCCTCATATAACATAAAAATATTTGTCAACCCATCTAGGGTTTGGATTTGTTTTCAGACAAGCAGTAAAAAAAGTTAAGAATCTGGGCCAGCACATATTCTGGCCCAAAATAATACGCAGTATTAAAGGACAGAAAACACAGACATGGATAAACATACCAAAAAAGTATCTTTAATGAAGAAAAATTAAGTTTAAGGTTTACGTTGGGTATGATCTTTAAATTTGGATTGCTGGCGTTTTTATTTGTGTTTTTGTTGTGTTTGTGAAGGAAGGGGTACATATTCAGAAAGTTTGAATTAAAAGGGGAAAAGAGAAAGGAGGGGAGAATTTTGGTGATGGGAAAAAAAGAGGAAAAGCCAAAGTCAAGATTGAGGCAGTAAGGAGAGAGAGAACAGCCAAAGAAGCAAACAGCTCACACATGTTACACTGAAACACCCCACCTACAATCTTCCCCCCAAACATCTTCCTCATGATCTTTTGTCATCTTTACGCATTTGTAACCTTTTGTCATTTTTACGTGTTTGTACACTGGGCCCTGTATCATGAGATTGACCTCAATGTTCACTCTCAGATTTCTGCTCCAGGGAGGGAAAGACCCAACAAGACTTGGACATTGCTGTAGCCCCATTACCTAGCCCAGTGCCTGGCACACACAAAAAACGGTGTCCACTAAATATGCACTCGATGGGAAAATGCCAAAAAAAAAAAAAAAAAAAAAATGACTGCAGCCCTTATCCCAAAACACTGTTTTGGAAGCACAGCCTGGAAAAGCAGACTCACGCGTCATAGCATTACAAAGTGAAACCAAGGGAGAGACACAAAAGGCTCCTGAATAGTAGTAAAATACATTTCCTCTCTATTTAGCATATACCTATTGTCTAGTATCCACTTGGTTTGGCTAAATCAACTTTTCAGCGTTGGGCCTATGAACACTTTGGACTGGATAATTCTTGTTGTGGTACTGAGCACCGTAGAATGTTTTGCAGCATCCCTGGCCTCTACCCACCAGATGCCAGTAGCACACCTCCCTCCCCAAGTCAGTCACGACAACAAAAAATGTGTCCAGACATTGCCAAATGTCCCCTGGGAGGTGGGGGGCTGGCAGAATCACCCCCAGTTGAGAACAACAGGTCTAAACTCTTAAGGAGCTAGTTATGGAAATGACTGTGATTCCCTGACTAGTGCAACTAAATTTTTTCCAGGAAACAGCAGTCTAATGGTGGGAATTTCTCTTCCAGCTCCTGATTTCAAGTCTCACTCTCTGTCCTAAATGGCAATATAATAAAACACTAGGGGAGAAACAAATCCCAGTTACTGAAGACTCCGTGTGGTTGCCCACGTGGGTGCAACTTGAGCGATTCTAATTGCATTTTTTTTTTTTTTTTTTTTTTGTGATACGCGGGTCTCTCACTGCTGTGGTTTCTCCCGTTGCGGAGCACAGGCTCCGGTCGCGCAGGCTCAGCGGCCATGGCTCACGAGCCCAGCCGCTCCGCTGCATGTGGCATCTTCCCGGACCGGGTCACGAACCCGTGTCCCCTGCATCAGCAAGCGGACTCTCAACCACTGCGCCACCAGGGAAGCCCTAATTGAATTTTTAACTAAGCTTAAGATACATCACTGGGGAGAGAAAATTAATGAACATGTCTAAGAATTCAGACATTAGCCCCAGGGGAAATGATCTTCGAAATTAAACAATACCATTCAACCTTCAAAAACAGTCTCAGGTAACCTGAGAAACATGTTTGGAGGAGAAATGAGAGTCAGAGATGGGTGAAATTGACTTCACTAAAAAAAATTAATACAGGTAGCTCTAAATGTTACATTTGTAGCAAGGAACCACTTGAGCCAAAGGACAAACATACAGTGAAATCTCAGGACATGGAATGAGTGTGAAAGAGGTATGGCAAAGGTCAAAGAGAGTCCATATTCTTAATTTGGTCATTTTCTAAGGGGACTGTACTTATACGCTTGGTCAGTCTCATTTCGCTCCGTCGAAAGTCTTTTGCGGGCATTCCAATTTCCTAATTGCAGCTACTGTGAATGACTTTGAGCCGGCTTTCTAAACCTTCCGATAATATGTTCACTTTAATTACGGAAAATGAAAGACTCAAAACATGGTGACTTACCCATGCTGTGACCTTCTTGATTGTTGCATCAATATTTTTCTACTAAAGAGGTAACTCCTAATTAAAGAGGGTCCCCTCCACCAAAGTTTGCCTGCCTTTGTCACAATGAAGCACAATGACTTTTTTAGAGCACTGACTTCTAAGGCTGCTGGCAGGGCGACCAGCATGGGTTGTACGGTATTATACATGGACAGTTATAGCAATTCCCCAAAATGAAATCTAGAAAGGTGAGGCCCCACTGTTATCCATTTTTATACTGATGCCTGAAATTTCACTTATTAGAGCTCTGTTTTTAGCATGAGGCTTTGAATCATAATAGACAAACCCTCGAGGGATGCTAGGGTGTTAAGAGTCACCGCAAAGGGGAAAGTTGGAAATTTCAAGTATTATATTTGTTGGTCTGTTACACCTTAGAGAGAATGAATTTATTCATTCCCTTTCCTACAAGCAGAATCTTCTTGTCTTCTATTAATTTCAAAAGCAGATTTTGATAGGAAAAAAATGAAGACTTAGATCATGAAGACACTCAATGAGATGGAAAAGATTACACAGGTCGCAGGGTGGTCTCCTTAACAAGCAGCCTGTGAGATGGAGATTAGCAGGCAGGATGTTTATTAGGGCGTGCTCTGGCATCTCCACTTGGAGAGGGGAAGGGAAGGGTGCAGGACTGAGCAGAGGGAGATGGGCTGCGGTGCAAGTTCAATGAAGGTCTCAGCAAACCCAATGGGGAACTCTGAAGCTGGATTAGACTTATCTTAAGCTGGGACAAGGGAAAGGGCTGCCCGGGGAAGGGGGCAGACCCTAGGCATAATGCCTTTGTTCAGCCAAGGGCAATTTCCCGAAAGGGCTGGCAGCTGAGGGCAGCGTGCTAGAAGGTCTGTGTGAAGCACTGCTCTGTCCACTACAATACACCTTAATTTTTTTCTTTTTATTGAAGTATAGTTAATTTACAATGTTGTGTTAGTTTCAGGTGTACAGCAAGTCATTCAGTTATACATATACATATATGTCTTTTTCTTCAGATTCTTTTCCCTTATAGGTTATTACAAAATATTGAGTATAGCTGCCTGTGCTATACAGCAGGTCCTTGTTGGTTATCTATCTATCTATTTATTTATTTATTTTGAACATCTTTATTTGAGTAGAATTGCTTTACAATTGTGTGTTAGTTTCTGCTTTATAACAAAGTGAATCAGTTATACATATGCATATGTTCCCATATCTCTTCCCTCTTGCGTCTCCCTCCCTCTCACCCTCCCTATCCCACCCCTCTAGGTGGTCACAAACCACCGAGCTGATCTCCCTGTGCTATGAGGCTGCTTCCACTAGCTATCTATTTTACGTTTGGTAGTGTATATATGTCCATGCCACTCTCTCACTTTGTCCCAGCTTACCCTTCCCCCTCCCCATATCCTCAAGTCCACTCTCTAGTAGGTCTGTGTCTTTATTCCCATCTTGCCCCTAGGTTCTTCATGACCTTTTTTTTTTTTCTTAGATTCCATATATATGTGTTAGTGTACGGTATTTGTTTTTCTCTTTCTGACTTACTTCACTCTGTATAACAGTCTCTAGGTCCATCCACCTCACTACAAATAACTCAGTTTCATTCCTTTTTATGGCTGAGTAATATTCCATTGTATATATATGTGCCACATCTTCTTTATCCATTCATCTGTTGATGGACACTTAGGTTGCTTCCATGTCCTGGCTATTGTAAATAGAGCTACAATGAACATTGGGGTACATGACTCTTTTTGGATTATGGTTTTCTCAGGGTATATGTCCAGTAGTGGGATTGCTGGCTGGTATGGTAGTTCTATTTTTAGTTTTTTAAGGAACCTCCATTCTGTTCTCTACAGTGGCTGTATCAATTTTCATTCCCACCAACAGTGCAAGAGGGTTCCCTTTTCTCCACACTCTCTCCAGCATTTATTGTTTGTAGATTTTTTGATGATGGCCATTCTGACCAGTGTGAGATGATCTCTCATTGTAGTTTTGATTTTCATTTCTCTAATGATTAGTGATGTTGAGCATTCTTTCATGTGTTTGTTGGCAATCCGTATAATCTTCTTTGGAGAAATGTCTATTTAGGTCTTCTGCCTGTTTTTGGATTGGGTTTTTTGTTTTTTTATATTGAGCTGCATGAGCTGCTTGTAAATTTTGGAGATTAATCCTTTGGCAGTTGCTTCATTTGCAAATATTTTCTCCCATTCTGAGGGTTGTCTTTTGGAATACACTTTAACTTGACACAGTTTTGCCAAGGGTAGATACTGGCTATGGCTGATGTGCTCTAGTTGAATGTGACCTCCTTATTAGAACTTATATGTTTGCTGTTCTTTTATGATAGAGTCGTTGGACAGTTAGACAAATGGACCACTTGCTCAGGAGTCTAGGCATTTAACGCTTGTCTCTTCTTAATAGGAGACAAGCTTATTAACTCTGTGAGCTTAAAACAGATTGCTAGCCTGGCAGTCTTGAATTCTTCATTATGAAATGAGGAAACCCCTATTCATTTCCTTTTAGGTCATGAGAGCCCTGGCTAATTTGAAGAAAATGGGCTGGATCTTATCAGGCACATTGTTTGGAAATCAGTGAGTATAGTGCCTACTTCTTTCCTCTATCTTCTGAGGACAGAACATCTGGCTGAATAATATGGTCAGCTCTTGATTATCTACAGAGGCAGAGAGAGTTTTTCAGGGAATTCACAAAAGCATAACTTATAAAATGTCTTTATGTTCAACTTTGAGACAGATATAAATTAAATATTGACAGATAGATATCAAATATTTATATTTATATATTATATATTAAATATATTTATATATTATGTATTTATTAAGATATATATCTTATATATATCTATGTATATATAAAATAATGGTTCATTTAGAAGACAGGTGCTTAAACGTGTCTTCCTTAAATTAACATTAAGAATCGTTTGCAGAAATATTCCAAGTGGGCCAAAGCAACCCAGAAGGAAGAGTGACTTGGGACAAACAACCGAGACTGATAAGGCCTTGGTAAGACAACCTAGACAGAAGACCAGTGATCAGTGGTTCATCCAGTCCAGCCTACAAAAAGAGACTTCTAGAAGGGCAGCTGCTTACCTGATTCTCACTGGTGGGTGTGTTTTGCAAAGTGACTGAGCACTGAAAAGATACTCCATATGTTCTATACTCCTTTTTAAGGAAGAGTTTACCTCTGAGAGTTATTACAGTGTTGTTTCATTCCCACTAAATTAGGTTTAGAAAAAGAACAGAAATAGATATACTCTGCCTCTACTGAGCCAACTTCTGCCATGTAATGTCTATAACTAAGATTCATGTTTTTAAAACAGCAAACATATGACACTTATTCGATTAAATTGGAACAAAGTCAGGGGCAAACAAAGAGCATTGCTTAAGTATTGGATTATAAAAATTAAGGAATTCAGAAACTGAATTTCTGAGATAGTTGGTAATTTTGTGAAATTTTATTTCAAGTATCAGGTGTGTGTGTGTGTGTGTGTGTGTGTGTGTGTGTGTGTGTGTGTGTCACTCTCAACCAAATATCACCAGAGGCCAGCTAGGTTTGATAAATGGTCAAATGCAGTTGAAAGCTAAGAACCATTTAAAGGAATAATGCCTGCATAAAGCATCTCCATTTGATACCTGAAATTTGCACCCCACAGAAAACTGGATGATTTCTTATTCATTGGTAGATGTCAAGACCAGACCCACACATATTACTAACAATTTGGAAGTCTCTTATACTTGAATCAATGGGTCCCCAAAGTGCATACTACTTGGATGCTTTCTTAGACATTTTAGTTGGTCAATTTTAGGATTTCTAGACAAAGTATGACTTTCCATTTGGTCTTCATGCTTTAGTAGACTAGTATTGACACATGTGCACTGAAAATAGTGGTATCCCCTCCAGGCAAAGTGTGGCATTCATTTTTTTTTAACTGCATAATTATAAAATACAACCTGCTAAAGGAAAAAAATTATACCCCTGAATAAATGATAAAATTACAGTGTTTTCTTGTAGTCCATGAATACTGAAAATTTCAATTAACCAAGTGAAAAGCCATTGAATGTGCCAGCAGGATTTACATCCCAGACTAATGACCGTCATCTGCATCCTATTTAGCTAATGAAGGTTTGGAACACTTGTGGATAATTAAGGGAAAGCTGATGGGAGGAAATCTGAACCATAGAAAGACCAAATCTATTTATGTCTGCATTTAAAACTAAACATATCTAATAGTTCACTCAATCAAGGCATAATGTCTGTTCATTTGGAATAAGATAGATGCTCGTAAGTTAAGTAGGCAGGATAGCTCCCAAAACACAAAATTCCGTCCTCATTCATTCATTCCATAAGTAGCTATAGAACACCTACCATGCACCTCTGCCCTTGTGCATCAACCCGACAGCACCATGGTTTCCCTAATGTTTTCCTACCACTTTCCTTCTTCCATCTTAATTACCTTTAGAGCTCTGGTTTTCACTTTAAAGTAACTACCATCCATCTGTCTGTCAGCACAGCCATGGCATAGCTGCAATCCAGGGGTATGGCGGGAAAGCACAGGGTGAGCAGTGGGGCACCTGGCTATTTCTAAGACCTGTCAGAGCACTTGGGAGTGGGCCCCAGACTCATTAATAGGTGGGGGGGTTCGTTTGAGGAAGACCAAAGACTATTAGAGGGAAGGAGACACCTGATGTTCAAGGGTAGCCAGAATAGGAATCAAGCTCAGTGCAGCTCTACTGAATTTCACCGAATAGTTCACCAGTCATCTCACTCAACTGTTATTATCCCACTTAAGTAGGATAATGCTCTCTGGACCCTCAGCATATCTCCAGCAAGTGTGTGTTTAACCAAGGGGACGCTTTAAGGACCTGCACTCCTAGGATCTATGTCAATGCTAAAAACGGCACACCTAGCTGGCAGGCATGTTCTGGGAAGTCAACTGTTGGTTCCAACTCAATCTTAGGTACACACATTTTGTCTTTCAGAATCTCTTCCATGTCTGAAAGAAAAGCCAGGTTAAAAAAACATCAGCAAAATCAGAGCCTACACACATGCAGTTGGGTGTAACTCTAAACCAGTGGGTCTCAAACGTTAGTGTCAGGACAATCTCCTTGGAGGTCCTGTGAAAACACAAATGGCTGGGCCCCAACCCCAGAGGTTCTGATTCAGGAGGTCTGAGGTGGGGCCCAAGAATTTGCATTTCTAACACAAGGTGGATGTTCCTGGTCTGGGAACCATACCTTGAGAACCAGTGGTCTAAGAAATACTCAAAGCAAATTAATGGCAATGATAACTATGCCTTTTATGATCTCACAAAAGAAGAAAAAGTATATCTGACTGGAATTTTCATAGCCTAATTATAATTAGGACAATAGGGATAATACCTTGTGACATTTATATAAAATGTCCAATTTCTAAAGCCCCTTGACACACATTGTTTCACTTGAACTTCCAAACAACCCTATAGAGTATCTGTTTCACGCACTGTAGGACAATAAGAAAACAGAGAGGTTAAGTGACTTGTCTAAGTTTTCTTAACTAGTAAGTGGTTAAACCAAGATTCAGGTCACTGGCCTTCAGAAGTATTTCTGGGGTAGACTGTGCCACTAGAATCATACTCTGGGAGCATTAGGGTAAAATGTGAAATTCACTTAAAATTAACAAAGCAAGGTCACTCTAGTCTCATATCAATGTCAAAGGTTCTCTACCAGTAGGTAAATATTAACTTCTTTTTACCCAGCACCATTTATAAAAGCTGAAGAGTCTTTGCATACAAAGTGAATTTTATAAAAAAGCTCCCTTGGGCTTCCCTGGTGGCGCAGTGGTTGAGAGTCCGCCTGCCGATGCAGGGGACACGGGTTCGTGCCCCGGTCCGGGAAGATCCCACATGCTGCGGAGCGGCTGGGCCCGTGAGCCATGGCTGCTGAGCCTGTGCGTCCGGAGCCTGTGCTCCGCAACCGGAAAGGCCACAACAGTGAGAGGCCCGCCTATCGCAAAAAAAAAAAAAAAAAAAAAAAGCTCCCTTAAAAGGGCTAAGTATGGGGGACCTTCAAGATGGCAGAGGAGTAAGACGTGGAGATCACCTTCCTCCCCACAAATACATCAAAAATATATCTACATGTGGAAGAACTCCTACAGAACACCTACTGAACGCTGGCAGAAGACCTCAGACTTCCCAAAACGCAAGAAACCCCCCCACGTACTTGGGGAGGGCAAAAGAAAAAACAGAGACAAAAGAACAGGGATGGGACCTGTACCTAAGGAGAAGTTTCCACACACTAGGAAGCCCCTTCACTGGCGGAGACGGCGGGGCGGGTGGTGCAGGCGGAAGCTTGGGAGCCACGAAGGAGAGCACAGCAACAGGGGTGCAAAGGGCAAAGCGGAGAGATTCCCGCACAGAGGATCGGTGCCCACCAGCACTCACCAGCCCGAGAGGCTTGTCTGCTCAGCCACCGGGGTGGGCGGGGGCTGGGAGCTGAGGCTCGGGCTTTGGAGGTCAGATCCCAGGGAGAGGACTGGAATTGGCTGCGTGAACACAGTCTGAAGGGGGTTGGTGCACCACAGCTAGCTGGGAGGGAGTCCGGGGAAAAAGTCTGGAACTGCCTAAGAGGCAAGAGACCATGGTTTTGGGGGTGCATGAGGAGAGGGGATTCCTTTCCTGTCTGCCCACAGAAGGCAGAGCACCGCCTAAACAAGCTTCAGAGATGGGCACAAGCTGTGGATATCAGCTCAGACACCAGAGATGGGCATGAAATGCTAACGCTGCTGCTGCAGCTACCAAGAATCCTGTGTGCAAGAACAGGTCACTATCCATACCCTCCCGGGAGCCTGTGCAGCCGGCCACTGCCAGGGTCCTCTGATCCAGGGACAAGTTCCCCAGGAGAACACACGGCGTGTCTCAGGCTGCTGTAACGTCACGCTGGCCTCTGCCACTGCAGGCTTGCCCTGCATTCCAATTATAACTACTGTACCCCTCCCTCCCCCTGGCCTGAATGAGCCAGAGCCCCCTAATCAGCCACTCCTTTATCCCCATCCTGTCTGGGCAGTAACAGATGCCTGAGGGTGACCTACATGCAGAGGTGGGGCTGAACCCCAGGAGCTGTGCAAACAAAGAAGAGAAAGGGAAATTTCTCCCAGCAGTCTCAGGAGCAGTGGATTAAATCCCCACAATCAACTTGATGTACTCTGTATCTGTGGAATACCTGAATAGATAATGAATCAACCCAAACCTGAGGCGATGGACCTTGGGAGCAACTGTAGACTTGGGGTTTGCTGTCTGTGGCTAACTTGTTTCTGATTTTTATGTTTATCTTAGTATAGTTTTTAGCACTTGTTATCATTGGTGGATTTGTTATTTAGTTTGGTTGCTCTCTTCTTTTTTTTTATTATTACTTTTTAAATTTTTTACTTTAATAATTTTTTAATTTTAATAATTTTATTATTTTTTATTTAGTATTTTTTTCTTTCTTTTTTCTCCCTTCTCTTCTGAGCCATGTGGCTGACAGGGTCTTGGTGCTCTGGCCTGGTGTCAGGCCTGAGCCTCTGAGGTGGGAGAGCTGAGTTGAAGACATTGGACCACAAGACACCTCCCGGTTCCACATAATATCAATTGGCAAGAGCTCTCCCAGAGAACTCCATCTCAACGCTAAGGCCTGGCTCCCTACAATGGCCAGCAAGTCCCAGTGCTGGATGCCCCATGCCAAAAATTAGCAAGACAGGAATACAACCCCACCCATTAGTAGAGAGGCTGCCTAAAATCATACTAAGTACACAAACACCCCAAAACACACCACTGGACATAGCCTTGCACACCAGAAAGACAAGATCCAACCCCAACCACCAGAACACAGGCACCAGTCCCCTCCACCAGGAAACCTACACAACCCACTGAACCAGCCTTACTCACTGGGGGCAGACACCAAAAACAATGGGAAGTACGAACATGCAGCCTGCGAAAAGGAGATCCCAAACACAATAAGTTAAGCAAACTGAGAAGACAGAGAAATACACAGCAGATGAAGGAGCAAGGTAAAATACAAACCCACCAGACCAAACAAATGAAGAGAAATAGGCAGTCTACCTGGAAAAGAATTCAGAGTAATGATAGTAAAGATGACCCCAAATCTTGGAAATAGAATGGAGAAAATACAAAAAATGATTAATAAGGACCTAGAAGAATTAAAGAGCAAACAAACAATGATGAACAACACAATAAATGAAATTTAAAATTCTCTAGAAGGAATCAATAGCAGAATAACTGAGGCAGAAGAATGGATAAGTGACCGGGAACATAAAAGAGTGGAAATAACTACCACAGAGCAGAATAGAGAAAAAAGAATGAAAAGAATTAAGGACAGTCTCAGAGACTTCAGAGATAACATTAAACACAACAACATTCAAATTATAGGAGTCCCAGAAGAAGAAGAGAAAAAGAAAGTGTCTGAGAAAGTATTTGAAGAGATTATACTTGAAAACTTCCCTAACATGGGAAAGGAAACAGTCAATCAAATCCAGGAAGGACAGATAGTTCCATACAGGATAAATCCAAGGAGAAACACGCCAAGAAACATTTTAATCAAACTATCAAAAATTAAATTCAAAGAAAAAATATTAAAAGCAGCAAGGGAAAAGCAACAAATAACACACAAGGGAATCCCCATAAGGTTAAAGCCGATCTTTCAGCAGAAACTCTGCAAGCCTGTAGGGAGTGCCAGGACATATTCAAAGTGATGAAGGAGAAAAACCTGCAACCAAGATTACTCTACCCAGCAAGGATCTCATTCAGAGTCGACAGAGAAATTAAAACCTTTACAGACAAGGAAAAGCTAAGAGAATTCAGCACTACAAAACCAGCTTTACAACAAATGCTAAAGGAACTTCTCTAGGCAGGAAACACAAGAGAAGGAAAAGACCTACAATAACAAACCCAGAACAATTAAGAAAATGGTAATAGAAAAATACATATCAATAATCACCTTATATGTTAATGGATTAAATACTCGAACCAAAAGACACAGACTGGCTGAATGGATATAAAAACAAGATCCATATATATGCTGTCTACAAGAGACCCACTTTAGACCTAGGGACACATACAGACTGAAAGAGAGGGGATGGAAAAAGATATTCCATGCAAATGGAAATCAAAAGAAATCTGGTGAAGCAATTCTCATATCAGATAAAATAGACTTTAAAATAAAGATTATTAGAAGAGACAAACAAGGACACTACATAATGATCAAGGGACCAATCCAAGAAGAAGATATAACAATTGTAAATATTTAGGCACCTAACAGAGGAGCACCTCAGTAAATAAGGCAAATGCCAACAGCCATAAAAGGGGAAATCGACAGAAACACAATCATAGTATGGGACTTTAACACCCCACTTTCACCAATTGACATATCATCCACAATGAAAATAAATGATACATTTATTTTATACATATAAATGATACATTAAACCAGATGGACTTCATTGCTATTTATAGGACATTCCATTGAAAAACAACAGAATTCACATTCTTCTCAAGTGCTCATGGAACACTCTCCATGATAGATCATAACTTGGGTCACAAATCAAGCTTTGGCAAATTTAGAGAAAATTGAAATTGTATCAAGTATCTTTTCCAACCACAACACTATGAGACTAAATATCAATTACAGGAAAAAAACTGTAAAAAAAAATATATACATGGAGGCTAAACAATACACTACTAAATAACCAAGAGATCACTGAAGAAATCAAAGAGGATATCAAAAAATACCTAGAAACAAATGACAATGGAAATATGATGACCCCAAACCTATGGGATGCAGCAAAAGCAGTTCGAAGAGGGAAGTTTATAGCAACACAATCCTACCTCAAGAAACAAGAAACAGCTCAAACAAACAACTTAACCTTACACCTAAAGCAATTAGAGAGAGAAGAACAGCAACAAAAAAAAAAAACCACGCAAAGTTAGAAGGAAGGAAATCATAAAGATCAGATCAGAAATAAAAGAAATGAAGGAAACAGTAGCAAAGATCAATAAAACTAAAAGCTGGTTCTTTAAGAAGATAAACATAACTCATAAGCCACTAGCCACACTCATCAAGAAAAAGGGGAGAAGACTCAAACCAACAGAATTAGAAATGAAAAATGAGAAGTAACAGCTGACACTGTAGAAATACAAAGGATCATGAGAGATTACTACAAACAGGACGAAATGGACAAATTCTTAGAAAAGCACAAACTTCCGAGATTGAACCAGGAAGAAATAGAAAATATAAACGGACCAATCACAGACCAAATTGAAACTGTGATTAAAATTCTTCCAACAAACAAAAGCCCATGACCAGATGGCTTCACAGGCAAACTTTATCAAACATTAAGAGAAGAGCTAACACCTATCCTTCCCAAACTCTTCCAAAATACAGCAGAGGGAGGAACACTCCCAAACTCATTCTAAGAGGCCACCATAGCCTTGATACCAAAATCAGATAAAGGTGTAGCAAAGAAAGAAAACTACAGGCCAATATCACTGATGAACAGAGATGCAAAAATCCTCAACAATACATTAGCAAACAGAATCCAATAGCACATTAAAAGGCTCATAAACCATGATCAAGTGGGGTTTATCCCAGGAATGCAAGGATTCTTCAATGTATGCAAGTCAATCAATGTGATACACCATATTAAAATATTGAAGAATGAAAACCATATGATAATCTCAATAGATGCAGAAAAAGCGTTTGGCAAAATTCAACACCCATTTATGATAAAAACTCTCCAGAAAATAGGCATACTGGGAACCTACCTCAACATAATAAAGGCCATATATGACAAACCCACAGCCAACATCATTCTCAATGGTGAAAAATTGAAACCATTTCCTCTAAAATCAGGAACAAGACAAGGCAGTCCACTCTCACCACTCTTATTCAACATAGTTTTGGAAGTTTTAGCCACAGCAATCAGAGAAGAAAAAGAAATAAAAGGAATCCAAATCAGAAAAGAAGTAAAACTGTCACTGTTCACAGATGACATGATACTATACATAGAGAATCCAAAGATGCTACCAGAAAACAACTAGAGGCAATCAATGAATCTGGTAAAGTAGCAGGGTACAAAATTAATGCACAGAAATCTCTTGCATTCCTATACACTAAAAGCAAGAAATCTGATAGAGAAATTAAGGAAAACTCCCATTTATCATTGCAACAAAAAGAATAAAATACCTAGGAATAAACCTACCTAAGGAGACAAAAGACCTGTATGCAGAAAACTATAAAACACTGACGAAACAAATTAAAGATGATAGAAACAGATGGAGAGATATACCATGTTCTTGGATTGGAAGAATCAATACTGTGAAAATTACTATCCAAAGCAATCTACAGATTCAGTGCAATCCCTATCAAATTACCAATGGCATTTTTCACAGAACTGGAACAAAAAATTTCGCAATTTGTATGGAAACACAAAAGACCCCTAATAGCCAAAGCAATCTTGAGAAAGAAAAACGGAGCTGGAGGAATCAGGCTCCCAGACCTCAGCCTATACTACAAAGCTACAGTAATCATGACAGTATGGTACTGGCACAAAAACAGAAATATAGATCAATGGAATAGGATAGAAAGCCCAGAGATAAACCCACACACATATGGTCACCTTATCTTTGATAAAGGAGGCAAGAATATACAGTGGAGAAAAGACAGCCTCTTCAATAAGTGGTGCTGGGAAAACTGGACAGCTACATGTTAAAGAATGAAATTAGAACACTTCCTAACACTATACACAGAAATAAATCAAAATGGATTAAAAACCTAAATGTAAGGCCAGACACTATAAAACTCTAGGAGGAAAACATAGGCAGAGCAGTCTGACGTAAATCACAGCAAGATCCTTTCTGACCCTCCTCCTAGAGAAATGGAAATAAGAACAAAAATAAATAAATGGGACCTAATGAAACTTAAAAGCTTTTCCACAGCAAAGGAAACCATAAACAAGATGAAAGGACAACCCTCAGAATGGGAGAAAATATTTGCAAATGAAGCAACTGACAAAGGATTAATCTCCAAAATTTACAAGCAGCTCATGCAGCTCAATATCAAAAAAAAAAAACCAACCCAATCCAAAAATGGGCAGAAGACCTAAATAGACATTTCTCCAAAGAAGATATACAGATTGCCAACAAACACATGAAAGGATGCTCAACATCACTAATCATTAGAGAAATGCAAATCAAAACTACAATAAGCGTTCACCTCACAACTGTCAGAATGGCTATCATCAAAAACTCTACAAACAATAAATGCTGGAGAGGGTGTGGAGAAAAGGGAACCCTCTTGCACTGTTAGTGGGAATGTAAATTGATACAGCCACTATGGAGAACAGTATGAAGGCTCCTTAAAAATCTAAAACTTGAAGTACCATACGACCCAGCAATCCCAGTACTGGGCATATACCCTGAGAAAACCATAATTCAAAAAGAGTCATGTACCAAAATGTTCATTGCAGCTCTATTTACAATAACCAGGACGTGGAAGCAACCTAAGATTCCATCAACAGATGAGTGGATAAAGAAGATGTGGCACATATATACAATGGAATATTACTCAGCCATAAAAAGAAACGAAATTGAGTTATTTGTAGTGAGGTGGATGGACCTAGAATCTGTCAAACAAAGTGAAGTAAGTCAGAAAGAGAAAAACAAATATCGTATGCCATCACATATATATGGAATCTAAAAAAAAAAAAAAGTTCTGGGCTTCCCTTGTGGCGCAGTGATTGAGAGTCCAGCCTGCTGATGCAGGGGACGCGTGTTCGTTGCCCCGGGTCCGGGAAGATCCCACATGCCGCGGAGCGGCTGGCCCGTGAGCCATGGCCGCTGGGCCTGCGTGTCCGGAGCCTGTGCTCCACAGCGGGAGAGGCCACAACAGTGAGAGGCCCGCGTACTGCAAAAAAAAAAAAGTAAAAAAGTTCTGATGAATGTAGAGGCAGGACAGGAATAAAGAATGTAGATGTAGAGAATGGGACTTGAGGACAACGGGGAGGGGGAAGGGTAAAGCTGGGACAAAGTGAGAGAGTGGCATGGACATATATACACTACCAAATGTAAAATAGCTAGTGGGACCAGCCGCATAGCACAGGGGAGATCAGCTCAGTGCTTTGTGACCACTAGAGGGGTGGGATAGGAAGGGTGGGAGGAAGATGCAAGAGGGAGGGGATATGGGGATATATGTATATGTATAGCTGATTCACTTTGTTATATAGCAGAAACTAACACAACATAGTAAAGCAATTATACTCCAATAAAGATGTTAAAAGAAAAAGGGGGGCTAAGTAGAAACAGAGACTGAGAAATATATATATATATAAAGTGCAAATATAAGTTAAGGTCAGCAGCAAACTATGAACCCTAGGAAGAGAACACCATTGGGAAAAGAGGTGTTACTCTTTAGCACCAGTTCCCTGTTCCTGCACGGAGTGGATCTTTGATGTTTTCACCAGGTCAGCATCTTTGGGGTTGATAACCTGTAGGAAGCTCTGAATCTGCAGGGAGCAGAAGTAACTCTATGGTTTACAAACTGCACAGAGATAAAAACGATGGGACCCGAGGATGCGGTCCATAAAGAGCCCCCACCAGAACCCCCGCAGAGAGGATGAACCTCCTCGCTTGCTGTGCCCTCACACTTCTGACCCAGGAGGATCCTGTGAGACCAGCGAGATGCTGAGCTCTGGGGCAAGGGGAGGAGAAAGTGTCAGAACACATTTCATGCACTTCACAACTATATTTGAATGTTAACCAATTAGTGCCAGGAGGAGAGAGCAGAGCAACAAGAGCCTCAAAGAAGACACAACAAAATGCAACATATAGGGACAAAACGCACTGAGTGCTGTTGAGCTTCATCCCACAAAGCTGCAGACAAAGTCTCCCTAAAAGCCATCAACTTAATCTAACAAGGTTAGAGCCCCCTCCTCAGGGTCATCCCACTGTTTTTCCCAGAGCAGAGAATCCTAACCTGACATGGTAAGTGCTAAAGGAAAGAGAGATTGAGGGAATTAAGGCAAATAAGAGGGGCAGAATATTTCTGTACATTATGACTTTAAAAGAATAGTGAGGAACCTCTACCCTACAATTCCATGCATCTGTAATTTTTGAGTCAATAGCTGTGGTAACTTAAATAAGACCACATCGATTATTTTAAAAGATTATGACTCAATACTTGAGAATTTAGATCCCTAAGATCCCCCTACATTTCTACTGTACCTTACACAAACTCCTCTGATGGACTTATCACGGATGGTTGCTTTTCCACATTGCACAGTTGAGGCCAGAAACCAAGTCTTAATCACTTTTGTGCAGTGTACTTTAGCACAGTGATGAACATAGGGCCACGGACACAGTAGGACCTTCATAAATGTTTGTTGAATGTATAGTGAATGAGGTGAGGGAGGCAAGAGAGTGGAGAAAGGAAGAAGCAGGGAAGCAGGTACAAAGGGAGGGGGCAAGGAAAGGAGGAAGAATGAGGATGATGTCAGGATAACACCTTCCATGGGGAAAAGTGTTATGAGTTATATTGTGTCCCGCCAAAAGAGATGTTGATGTCCTAACCCCTGTACATGTAAATGTGACTTTGTTTGGAAACAGGGTTTCTTTGCAGATGATCCAGTTAAGATGAAGTCATTAGGGGGAGTCCTGATCCAATATATCTGGTATCCTTATAAAAATGCGGGAAATCTGGACACCGACATACACAGAGGGATAAGGAGGTGAGGACAGCCAAGTGTATAATGGAGGCAGAGACTGGACAGAGGCAGATGCAAACAAAGGAACACCAAGGATTGTGGGCCACCACCAGAAGCCAGGAAGAGGCAAGGAAGGATTCTACTCAGACTCAGAGAGAGCAGGGCTCTACAGACACCTTGATTTTAAACTTCTAGCCTCCAGCACTGTGAGACAGTAAATTTCTGTTGTTTGAACCTGCCCAGTTCGTGGTACTTTTTATGTAGCCTTAGCAAACTAGTACAGAGAGACTGTACCATGGGTCTCTATTATTGATCATTATTACGGTGGTTGACAAACTTTTCCTTAAAAAGGGACAGATAAAAAACATTTTAGGCTCTGTGGGCCATAAGGTCTCTGTCACAACAACTCAACTCTGTCACTGTAACGTAAAAGGAGTCGTAGACAATGCATAAATGAATGTGTATCTGTGTTCCAACACAAGTTTATTTTACAGACACCAAAATTTGAATTACATATAATGTTTTTTGTATCATGAAATATTGTTCTTCTTTTGTTTTTTTCCAACTATTTAAAAATGTGAAAACTACTCTTAGCTTGCAGGCTGTACAAAAACAGACAGTGGCCAGGTTTGGCCTGTAAGCTATAGGTTGTCTACCCCAGGGTACGGATCTAGGAATCAGAAACGCCTGGCTCTAGTCCTGATTCCACTGATTATTATTCTTGTAACTTTGATTAAATCACTGACTTTCATCGTCAAAAGAGCAAAATAAACCTTTCCTTACCCACCTGGAAGGTTATGAGGATGAGATAAAAATCATATACTTTAAGATACTTTGTATATGGTTAACACTACTGATACTTTGATATATTTAGCTCTGACTTACTCTTCAGAAATAAATATTAACAGTAAGGTCAGGGTGATGATCAAGTGACTCTGAGTCGTGCAACCACGGCAGAGTGGAAACAAAGACATAAGCCCCTTCAATCACCCACAGCTTCAGATGGATCAGGCAAGAGGACAGGAAGATGTGGGCAGATGAAGGACTTTCTGGGATAAACAGCAACTCCAAGGCAAATAGATGTTCATTGTCTTTGGTCACATTTGACCCGGGGCTACTGCTGAACCAAGAATTTCTTTTAGGGAATGTTCTGCTGAGACGCTGTACTGTAACTCATTTCCCTAGGTCATCACTATAAACAAACATTCATCATCCACTAAAGCTCCTTTGGCCATCTTGAGCTCCTTTCTATGGTGCCAACAGCTGACGAAGCCATAAACGTTACCCTGCACGCAGCACAGTCTTCACACTTGCCACCGTAAGGAATTGGAACCCTGCCACTGGGCTCTGCAGGGGCTGGACTAGAGCTGACAGCTCCAGATTTTCAGGTCTGGCACAAGGTAAAGCCAAAGAAAGCACTGAGGAATAAAGAAAATAGTTCACAGGAGGAAATATCATCTTGCTCACACTGCATAGGACTGTAGATCTCCCTGGAACTAAGGTATGCCCTTGAGGAGATGAGAGAAGACCCTTCCAAATTAGTAGCACAACCGGTCATGGTCATAAGTCCTTAGAAAATAGGGATTTTACTCCAAATTAATTATTCTTATTCTCCTTCATCCCTAAGACTGTGTATTTCCTTGATGCAGAAACAAGTGCTGTCACTAAACTTATTCTCAGTTCCTGACTCCTTGTACTCATGTTTGGAGTGAATAGGAGAGAATTCACATCTTTTGCCAATTCCTGGCTGCCACCAATATCTGGAGCCTCATCCTCCTTGTTGCCTTCTTCTCCATTCCCACCTCCACCCTGACACATCACCTGCCTTCAAAAGAACAGAGAAGAAAGCCATGGTGATTGAGTATCTCTTAGCAACCTGATGCCCTTCTTCTAAAAGATGCTCACAGAAAAGCATGGCTGGGCCAAAGGTATCCCTCTTGGAAGCAGGGTGCTTAATGGAAAGGGCATGGGCTCAAATTCTGGCTCTGCCCATGTTATGTGGCTAGGGCTCATCACTTAAAATCCGAGGCTCAATCCCTTATCTGTAAAATGGGAACCAGACCATTTACCTTAGAGTATTTCGTAAGAATTTAAGAGGACGTGCGCTCAAAAAATAGGAGCTATTATGATTATTTCAGAGCATTCTGGACTTCTCCAGCTTTGTCTTCAGCCACATGTACTCAAAAGACTTCACAAATGCCTATTTAGTGGCACAGATACACCTGTGCCACTAAAACCCATAACGGTGCATGAGGAAGCAAGGAAGAAGCTACAAGGTTACTTGAAGCCTGGGCTCTACAAGAGCAAGTGGCTGGGGGCAGGGAGGAGGGACTGGCCTTCTCCTCCCTCGAATGATCTCCAGGTTATTATATGCTGGCAAATTTTCATGCTCCTGGTTGAACCAGATGGATAATGACTTATACTGTGAATACTGTGCAGTACCTGAGAGGAAAGAAAAGTGATATGAATGATACTTTCAATACACACATGTGGTTATGCTTGCAGGTCTGAATTATTGAGAAAATACTTCAGGAGCTTTTATAGCTCATCCTCTAGAAAAGCAGGATCTTTCCAGCAGCTAGAGAGAGAATATGATCAGGAAAACAAATTTCACTTGGAAAAGCTACATGTCAGCCAGATAAAACAATGTAAAACATTACACCATATTTAGTTATTTTGGAGGGGGTGGGTGGTTAAAAAGCACTGTTAGTCTCAAGCCTAGCTGTAGGCGCTTGATGATAAGATTCCCTCCTTCAAACGTCTCAGGTAAGATGGTAATGAAACCGATGGCCAGCCTTGGGCAATGAAGTTGAGGCACTCAGCCCTTGGAGGGATTCTTACTGGTAGAGTGGTAGGAATACCTTTTATCCTGAGGCGTTCACACAGTGTCTTTCTTTCTCTTTTTCTTTTTCATAGGAACTCTGTGTACTAATATATACCTAAATAGATCTGTCTTTAAAAAAACCAGTATGTTAATTTGTAATCCAATTTGATGAAATACTAACCTGTAAATTCAGTGGGTGGGGAGGAGAGGAGGGAGAAGGTCAAGAAAGAAAGACATTTTCATAATTACTGGCTATTACAAATCATTTAAATGGACGCACAACAAGAATGGAGGTTGCAAGACTCAATGTGATGGGTTCCTGTTTAAAAGCCCAGCACTGTCATTAATCAATGAATGGTGATGTGGCATTGTCTTAGGCACTCTCAGTGACGGTTTGACAGGAAATCGACGGCTACACAATTTTGCTGCACACCAGAAATAAAAGGTCTAGCATGCCATAAGCATATTTCAGTACTGACAGATGTATTCCTTACCTTAGTTCTAAACCGCTGCACCTTCATTTCTTCAGAGTTTATTTTGAGTTCCACCTGCATAAGCTCTCCATGTGAAAGGCTAATAAGAGATGATTAAAGTGTTCCCCAGGGCTTGGGGAAATCCCAAGCTTCATTTTTTTTTTTTTTCATGTCTTTCCAACTGCCCTGGGCCCATTTACTCAACAAACATTACCGAGCACTTATGTTGCAGGCATTAGGTTGGGTTCTGCTGGGAGTATATTGATAAATGAGATATGACATGTGCCTTGAAGAAATAACAAGCAAATCTATGAAGCTTCTCATATTCTTTGAAGAAGTTCTCCTGAGTTCTGATCCTGGTTTTCCTCTCTTCTGTGTCTTCCATCCTGCCCATGTGATCTCTTTTCCTTTGTGCCACTTCTGTATCTTGTACACATTTCTATAATAACCTTTTTCACAACATATTGTATTTATTTGATTATGTCCCTTGCCCCAAAGAACTCTGCAAGCAGATGGCCATGCCATACTAATATTCCTATTCACAATGTGAATTCACAGTTCTCACATTCCCATATTCACAATGGCTAGTATATAGATTTTTTTTAAATTTTGTTGAATATGAACATAATCCATCCACTTCTATGGCTTCAACTACTAGCTATATGATGTTCATTCTTTTTAATTTATTTTATTGAAGTATAGTTGATGTACAATGTTGTGTTAATTTCTGCTGTATAGCAAAGTGATTCAGTTATATATATATATTCTTTTTCATATTCTTTTTCATATTCTTTTCCATTATGGTTTATCACAGGATATTGAATATAGTTCCCTGTACTATACAGTAGGACCTTGTTGTTTATCCATTCTGTATATAATAGTTTGCACCTGCTAATCCCAAACTCCCAATTCATCCCTCTCCCTCCCCTCCTCCCCCTTGGCAACCACAAGTCTGTTCTCTATGACTGCGAGTCTGTTTCGGTTTCATAGATAAGTTCATTTGTGTCATGTTTTAGATTCCACATAAAAGTGATACCATACGGTATTTGTCTTTCTCTTCCTGACTTACTTCACTTAGTATGATAATCTCTAGATCCATCCATGTTGCTGCAAATGGCATTATTTAATTCTTCCTATGGCTGAGTAGTATTCCATTGTATATATGTACCACATCTTCTTTATATAATGTTCATTCTTAATGTGTATGTTCATCCCTGATCCCCTCCCAAGCTTCAAATTCAGTATTTCCAATTGCCTATTAAATACCTCCACTGGAATGTCCCACAGGCATCCATGACTTGACTTTTCCAAAACTGAACACACTGTATTCCCCTACTGCAAATCTGTCTCCAATTGTTCATATCTTGGTTAACAGTTGAGACCACCTATTCCCTCTTTCAACCACAAATTTCAGTGTCTTTTTTGACTCTTCTCTTTTCCTTACCTACCACATCTTATTGATTTGACCTTGGAAAACTCTCAAGTCATAAAGCTTTCTTTTTTCATTGCTTTGCCATTGCCTTAGTTCAGATCCTTGTCACCTCTTATTTAACTTCCTATCAGATCTCCATGCCACCACCAGCCTCTACAATGCCACCAGATATTGCAGAATCTGATTCTGCAGGTTGATAGTTGAGAGATCTCTCCTGGCTCCCTAATGCCTAAAGAAAATGTCTTTGTTTCTGAGCATGGTACCTGTTGACAATCTGACTGCAGCTTGTTTCATCAGGCTAGATTCTGATGTTTTCCACTACATATCCTATAATCTAGTCACATTAAATGTTTGATTGTTCTCTGGACAAGCCAGGGAGACCTTGCACATTATAGTCCTTGCATATACTATTACATACCCTCTGCCTGAAATTTCTTCTCCTAAATCACCTAGCCAATTCCTCCCTCCCTCTGCAAAGATTTCTGATGCCACCAGGAGCAGTCAGTGGTTTCCCTTCCTGTGTTGCTAAAGTTTTTAATTCTCACATGTTTTATAGTTTCCTAATGTAGTTCTTGCTAGTGAGACTGAAAACTCAGTGAGTATTAAGAAGTCAACTTCATCTCTGTTAACCCTGGGCAAAGTCTGGTATGTGGTAGATAGTCAATGAATGTTTGCTGAAACAATGAACGAGTCACTAATTTAACAGTCTAAGGTTAAAGATATAGTTAGGCACCAACTGTGTATAAGGGTAGTTGAAGCCATGGTTATGATTTTAAGTACCTAGAAAATGTATAATTATAAGAAATAAGGGATTGATGTTAAAAAAAAAAAAGAAAAAGAAACAAGGGGTGGAGACAAAACCCTAGGGAGCATTGATATTTATTAGGATGAAAAGAAAGAAGAACCAGCTAAGGAAATTAAGAAAAGCTGTCAGAGGAGTGGAAGAGCCATAGTATTGTCACAGAATAGCACTTCCTGAAAGAAACCTAGGATAGTACTTCCTCAGAGAAGCTCTTCCCGATTTCTCAGATCAGGATTAGAATCCTCTTTATATGTGCTCTCACCTCACTCCATACTAAACCCTGTCAGAGTGCTTATCACAGTGACTTTGTCTACCTGTCTGCAACCGTTATAGAATATTAGCTCCCCAAAGACAGGGACTATGTCTTATCGACAGCATATGGCACACATCTACTGGTCAATAAATATTTGTTGGAACAGTTGAAGAGATGAGTAATTAAATACATGAGTGAAATGCAGTCAAGAAATCACATAAGATGAGAATGAAAGATGCCCCCTGATTTTAGTATTCAGCAAGATACTGCGTGACTTCTATTCTTATGTGTTACCACATATACCCACAAACTCTCATGAGTTTCACATTGGAAGGTTCAAGCGTTTTAGAGTCATTACCTCCCTTAAGGGATAGAAAGTTAAACACATCATTTCAAAATTACTTCAGCAAATAGTACTCTCTTTAAGCCAAGGAACTTTAAATCATTGTAATCAACGCATCTCTTAGTGACTCTGAATTTTTGACTATTATATCCTGTACATGTTATAATCATATGCCCTCTATCTGAGGAATCCTTGCAAAGTAGAACCACAGATTATTTATCATCATAATACCCCAAGTTGCTGATATAAAAGGAATTTTTTGATGATAAATCCCTAGACAAATGAATGGAACAGAATCTCTGCCAGATTGCTAATGTTTTGTCTTCAGATTTACAAATGAGAACTTGAAATAAAAGGGACTGGAAATGGAAAACATAAGTACAGCCTGTAGACAACAAATGCCCTTCAGGACATGAGGTAGGGAATGTACTTCAGCAATGGAATGTATTTCAGCAATTTCTGAGAGTTGCTGAGAACTGAAAATTCAGCTCTCCTGGGCCTGTGCAAACACAATGATGACCATGATGTAAACTGCCTTCCACCCTCTCATCCCTCCTGACTACCAGTGGGTGCCACCTTCATACAGGGGACTGTCAAAGCAAAGATGTAGGAAAGGAATTTGCTGTTGTTTCTCAGCCTTACCCCTTGGAAAGTTAAGCAAGGGGGACCAAATCCTTCCTGCCAACTACATCTTGCATACAGCTTGGATCTCCAGGACACCGTGGACTCTGACTGGAACCATGTTCTAAAATTGATAAACCGGGGACTTCCCTGATGGTCCAGTGGTAAAGAAGGCTGTCAGAAAACAATCGTGCACGATTTAAAGAGGGCTAAGTTCTATGGAATACATCAAAAAAACCTGAGGTTAAAGAGAAGTGGTGTGCCCTAAAATATCCATGTAATATGGCACAAAAAGTGTAAGATTTGTAGTCAGAATATATAAATATACCGTTTTCAGCAGTGACCCACACTAGCAGCATGACTGTACAAGTTACTTAACTTTATGGTCCTCAGTTTCCTCTACTGTAAAATGAAAACAAAAAGCCCACTTCATAGTATGATAAGGATCAAATACAGTCATCTATGCATAGCCCACAGCTCAGACACTGGTGGACATTCAATAAATATTGCTCTCTCTTCCAGTTTGAGCTCCTTAAAAAATTAGGCTGGAAAGGGAAGTTTATCTGTCAAAAAACTTTTAACAGAGCACTGACTGCTAATAAATTAAGATGGATATACCACAATACCAGATATAATACTTTATCACATAAAAGACATCATTGATTATAAGACATCACTAAAAAGAAAAAGTGCTGCTAATCATATGTTTCCATTGACTCTATGAAGCATCACAATTTCAGAAAAGTTAAAGTATGAAAATATGTGTGTATTTTCATAAAATTAATGAAATACACTAAGTGTCTAAGATTCCAGAAAAGCTTAGAGATACAACAGAATCAAGAACTGGGACACAAAGGATCCCATACTTGCCTTCTGCAGCTTAATCTCTTTATCTTGAGGGGAAAATAATCATGAAGGTGTAGGCCACACAGTCAAGCAATTGCTCAATTGGGAATTCCTTTAAATACCAGTTTACCCAGTTTATACCAGTAACTAGATATGCAGAAACAGCATTTGAGGGAAAAGCAAATGGAAGAATTTGGAAAGAATTACCATCTTCTTTTTAAAATGATAGCTAACTTCCATCGAAGTGTTTTTGATGTTCGAGTTTAAGTATTTAAAGTGTGTAGTTCTAAATCTGTAAGAAGACCACGTGATAGTTCTGAGGCTTGGAGAAGGACACTTCAGAATGCCTCCTGACCACCTAGTTATGTAACCTATAGCGACATTTAGTGGTGGCTCCCTCAAATTACAACCAGTTGTCCCAGAGGGGTGGGACAATTGCTCCAATCAAATGACTAAGCAAAATTCTCATTTATCACAGTGTAAGTGATGTCCCCATACTGTTGCCGGACAGAGGTTATTAAGAGGTCTTCCGGACGTGGTGCTAGAAGTGGTGGCAGCTAATATCACTGCAATCTTAATATGTTTGCTATTTTCTGCATAGCCTTTATTTCATTAACAGAATCACAGAACTGGAAGTGGCCCTAGGGATTATCTAATCCAATTCTCTTATTTGCAGATTATAAAACTGCGATTCAACTATGCTAGTCCAAGATCATACAGCTAGGTAGGAGCCAATCTAGGCCTCGAACCAGGCCTCCCAATTCCAAACGCATTGTTCTCTCAAACTATTTTGCTGTTCATGAGTAATGGGTATGCATATTTTTCAGCACTTATTGATTGAGCACTTAATATGTGATGAAGTGTATTGAAAGCATATTTACAGTTCTGTTAGGAAGTTTGAAATGATTTAGGGATTGGTATATAAAAAAACAAAGTCAATGAAAACTAACAATTAACATCTTTATAGCTCTGACTGCCCTATAAGGTAGGTCCAGTTATTATCCCCATTTTACTGTTGAAGGAATTGAGGCATAGAGAGTTTCTGGTAATTACTAACTCCAAAAACCTCCTAAAAGTTACATAGAAAAGTAAATGCAATCATAACATACTACATGGCTCAGCTGTAAATGACAGTAACATAGGCTCAATAATATAAACCACGACTTTTTTTTTTTTTTTTTTTTTTTGCAGTACGCAGGCCTCTCACTGTTGTGGCCTCTCCCGTTGCGGAGCACAGGCTCCGGATGTGCAGGCTCAGGGGTCATGGCTCACGGGCCTAGCTGCTCCGCGGCATGTGGGATCTTCCCGGACCAGGGCACAAACCCGTGTCCCCTGCATCAGCAGGCAGACTCTCACCCACTGCACCACCAGGGAAGCCCTAAACCACAACTTTAGAACATAACCATATTTGAAAGAGATCAGGGGAAGTATGTATTGAAGAATGGGGCAAGGGAGACAGAGACAGGGGATATAAGAAAACTAAATCATCAGTTTCTATAGTAGACGTCAAAAGAAAACATCAAAACTGAAAAATTAAGACAAAAATAACAACATAAACATAGAGATGTTTATACGGATGTAAATCCAGGTGACAAAGAGAAAAGAGAGTTGAAGTGGTTGCCTGTGGAGAGACAACCAAAGGTGGGAGGTGGGTGCGATGGAGCACTGCTGTTTTTAATTATAAGGCTTATACAACTACTTGATACTTTAATATATATGTGCATTTACAATATGACAAAATATACAATCAAATTTTAAAGTCAAGACATACAAAGGCAAATCACTAAAAATATTGCCTTCAAACTTATGTGTAAAAAGGACAACAATGATTCACAAGTATTGAAATAGGACGTTTTACACAATGATCCTCTATGTCATTTGCCAAAAGATGTAAAACATCAACCAGAGAGTTCTTGCTGAAAGAAAGGCCTTGCTTCTATATTGAAAAGATTGGCAAATAAACACAGATTTATACATTTTAAGTTGAAATAAAGTATTCTGTTGATGTATGTATTGCTTTTTACTATTCTGCTCTTTAACTGAGTTTTTAAACTAAGCAACCAGTATCCCCATCGTGTTGGTACAGCATCAGTGGACGCTGTGCTGTGCCACCCAGACCCCCTCTTTGGAACTGAGCCACCCAACCCTACCGCCCACTTCAAAGCAGCTCGTGGTTCTCAGCTGAGTCATTCTCCAGAGCTGAAAGGTGCCATCTGGCCCAAGGTCACAACACTTCCAGTAATGGTCAACTGGTGGTATAAAAACTTGGCTCTCTTGACATGAGATAGAATGACTCTGAAGTGACATCCAGCTCCAGGATCTCTGGGGGATCTGCTGAGGACTATGCCAGAACCTCCCAGTCCTGCTTCCTGCTTCCTCCCACCCACAGGTATTGGTCTCACACTGGTGGTTGTCTCCCCAGTAAACTTCTTATACACAAATCTCCATCTCAGAATGTGCCTCCAGGAACTCTGACATGAGGGTCAAATAGGAGCCCTTTCACTGTTCTACTCGATACACTACTAACATTATTTTTATTTAAGTGACTTTAAAAACGAAGGCCTAGCACCACTTATTGAAGAGGCTGTCTATTCTTCATTGTATATTCTTGCCTCCTTTATCAAAAATAAGGTGACCATATGTGCGTGGATTTATCTCTGGGCTTTCTATCCTGTTCCATTAATCTATGCTTCTGTTTTTGTGCCAGTACCATACTCTCTTGATTATTGTAGCTTTGTAGTATACTCTGAAGTCAGGGAGCCTGATTCCTCCAGCTCCGTTTTTCTTTCTCAAGATTGCTTTGGCTATTCGGGGTCTTTTGTGTTTCCATACAAATTGTGAAATTTTTTGTTCTAGTTCTGTGAAAAATGCCAGTGGTACTTTGATAGGGATTGCATTGAATCTGTAGATTGCTTTGGGTAGTAGAATCATTTTCACAATGTTGATTCTTCCAATCCAAGAACATGGTATATCTCTCCATCTGTTTGTATCATCTTTAATTTCTTTCATCAGTGTCTTATAGTTTTCTGCATACAGGTCTTTTGTCTCCTTAGGTAGGTTTATTCCTAAGTATTTTATTCTTTTTGTTGCAATGGTAAATGGGAGTGTTTTCTTAATTTCACTTTCAGCTTTTTCATCATTAGTGTATAGGAATGCCAGAGATTTCTGTGCATTAATTTTGTATCCTGCTACTTTACCAAATTCGTTGATTAGCTCTAGTAGTTTTCTGGTAGCATCTTTAGGATTCTCTATGTATAGTATCATGTCATCTGCAAACAGTGACAGCTTTACTTCTTTTTCAATTTGGATTCCTTTTATTTCTTTTTCATCTGATTTCTGTGGCTAAACTACACAACTACATGTAAAAGAATGAAATTAGAACACTCCCTAACACCATACACAAAAATAAACTTAAAATGGATTAAAGACCTAAATGTAAGGTCAGAAACTATCAAACTCTTAGAGGAAAACATAGGCAGAACACTCTATGACATAAATCACAGCAAGATCCTTTTTGACCCACCTCCTAGAGAAATGGAAATAAAAACAGAAAAAAAAATGGGACCTAATGAAACTTAAAAGCTTTTTCATAGCAAAGGAAACCATAAACAAAATGAAAGGACAACCCTCAGAATGGGAGAAAACATTTGCAAATGAAGCAACTGACAAAGGATTAATCTCCAAAATATACAAGCAGCTCATGCAGCTCAATATCAAAAAAACAAACAACCCAATCCAAAAATGGGCAGAAGACCTAAACAGACATTTCTCCAAAGAAGATATACAGATTGCCAACAAACACATGAAAGAATGCTCAACATCATTAATCATTAGAGAAATACAAGTCAAAACTTCAATGAGATATCACCTCACATCAGTCAGAATGGCCGTCATCAAAAGATCTACAAACAATAAATGCTGGAGAGAGTGTGGAGAAAAGGGAACCCTCTTACACTGCTGGTGGGAATGTAAATTGATACAGCCACTATGGAGAACAGAATGGAGGTTCCTTAAAAAACTAAAAATAGGGCTTCCCTGGTGGCACAGTGGTTGAGAGTCCACCTGCTGATGCAGGGGACACGGGTTCGTGCCCCGGTCTGGGAAGATCCCACATGCCGCAAAGCGGCTGGGCCCGTGAGCCATGGCTGCTGAGCCTGCGCGTCCAGAGCCTGTGCTCCAAAACGGGAGAGGCCACAACAGTGAGAGACCCGCGTACTGCAAAAAAAAAAAACTAAAAATAGCACTACCATACGACCCAGAAATCCCACTACTGGGCATATACTCTGAGAAAACCATAATTCAAAAAGAGTCATGTATCACAATGTTCATTGCAGCTCTATTTACAATAGCCAGGACATGGAAGCAACCGAAGTGTCCATCGACAGATTAATGGATAAAGAAGATGTGGCACATATATACAATGGAATATTACTCAGCCATAAAAAGAAACGAAATTGAATTATTTGTACTGAGGTGGATGGACCTAGAGTCTGTCATACAGAGTGAAGTAAGTCAGAAAGAGAAAAACAAATACCATATGTTAACATATATATATGGAATCTAAAAAAAAAAAATGGTCATGAGGAACCTAGGGCAAGATGAGAATAAAGACACAGACCTACTAGAGAATGGACTTGAGGATACGGGGAGGGGGAAGGGTAAGCTGGGCCAAAGTGAGAGAGTGGCATGTACATATATACACTACCAAATGCAGAACTGATAGCTAGTGGGAAGCAGCCACATAGCACAGGGAGATCAGCTCGGTGCTTTGTGACCACCTAGAGGGGTGGGATAAGGAGGGTGGGAGGGAGGGAGACGCAAGATGGAAGATATATGGGGATATATGTATATGTATAGTTGACTCACTTTGTTATAAAGCAGAAACTAACACACCATTGTAAAGCAATTATACTCCAATAAAGATGTTAAAAAAAAAAAAAAGGCCCTTGGTTCCTTTACCTTCTTTGATTTAACTTCCCATTTCAGAGAGTTTTAAATGGTGCATTCCTTGTGCTTTGACCTTATTTCATTTAATAATGAAATTTATCTTCAGGATAACTTAATATTTGTCTGAATATCTATTTTATATAAAGTACAATGGAAAGGGAGGAGGGAGAGGCCAGAGGAGAATGCACAATGAAAAGTGAATGACAAAGGCTGGGTGTTTTCTTCCTTGATGAGTTTGAAATTTGGTAGAGAAATTATAATATACAACAACTGCTGTAAAAACTAGAATGTAACAAAGAAGTGAAAAGTGCTACAGAAGTTCAGCTAGAAGATGATTTTTTTAGTTTTGCATTTGGTTGGTGGTAGGGAAGTAGAAAGAAAGAGGAGCAGGCATGTGAAATGTTGCTACAACTTCCTGCTTAACCTACTCAAGATCAACTGGCCTTTCTATACTGGCTTGGAGTTAGGCAGATGAAAATGGTAGGTAAGTAATTTCAGACAGATGTAACAGCTAAGAGGAAAGGCTCAGAGGTATAAAGGGTGGTGGCAGTGTTTGGGGAAAAGCTGCCAATCTAGTTTGACTAGCGCATTGGATGTACATCACACATCTTTGGATATGTCATAAGGAAGGCTGGTGACTGCCCTTCAGCCTCTACGCCAGCTGGGCAGCCACGAGGCCCCTACCCAGTACAGAGGCATTTGCTTTTCCACTGATCTACTGCAGACGTCCCAGAAGGATTCTCAGTCAAACCTCTTCCAAAGAGTTACTGTGAATACACTATTGCACTATAGTTTAAAATACTATAGGCTCTCCAGGGGGAAAAATGCTTGAAACTTTTTCATCAGCTAAATTTCTACAGCTATCTTTTAGTATTTCTATATTATTTTGCTATAAGAAGATGATTTTTTTTCATAGAGAGTATTTTGATGCTTGGTTATATATACTTCTAAGTTATTAAGTCATTGATCTCTGCTATAATAGGAGAAATAATTAAATAAGACACGTATGAGTCATGTCTTCATATAATGAAATACTATGAAAACCTGCAATAAACAAGGCAAAATGAAGACCTAGAGAAAGAGAGCCAAATGTGAATGAATGATTAAATACATATGCACTCAAGAGGGACACTAATCTATTCAAAACATGGAACAAGTAGCAAAAAGATTGGACCAGGTTGGTCCGGGTGATGGAGCTGTCTAGCTTCCAGCACGCCACGCCAACACTGCAGACTTTGCTCTCCTGCTGGAAACCTCCCCATTGTCATCAAGGATTTTTAATTAATGACTTAAGTGAAGGAAGCAACCTGTTGCTGTTCAAACTCAGATGTTCACTACAAGGGGCATGAAACTTATTACAAGATGATACATTTGGTCATTAATTGTATATTTTCACATGCAGTTATTCCTAACAGACTCTTTACTCCTAAGCACTTAGGAAGAGATTTCCAAACCCCATCATCAGAAGTGTATGGAACCTCCAAAACTGTCCAAAGATACAGAATTCAACTTCTTAAACTTAACTGAAAACAAAGGGAACACCATACCAATTCTCTCTTTAGAAATAACTGACAATGTCACTGAGAAAGTATTACAGAAGAGCAGATGGCTGAATTCAAACGTAGTTATTAATATAAAAATTTATAGAGAAGAAATTGTCATTCAGTTGTTAACTATAATATTTATAGAGAAATTAACTATGGAAAGAAATAAAAATAAGATGAGCAAAGACAGAACTTCACACGTTCTTCAAAAGATGCACCTTAGTCTTGGATTATTGTCAACTCTCAACGTCAGACTCTAGGCCAGTTTGTTCATGGGGGCTGGCCAAGAAAGCCTTCTTTGGTGCCAAGATTCTCTGGCCAAATATCAGCATGGGGACACCCTTGTGTTGGTAATCTCTAGCTAATTTACTAGCAGTCCAGAAACTCATGTCAGAATGGCTCATATCTTCTCTCAACCAACAGAAAGCCACAAATTTACCATTTCAGCTATGCACTGGCAGGTCTTCAATGTAAAGTTCTATATATTAGTGACCATGACCTATATCCTCAGAGGGTCCACAGTCCAAGAAAAGGTTTGGGTTTATTCCACAGTTCAGCATATGTCTGTCTGACTGCACAGTGGGACAGAAATCTTGCCAAATAACCTGGCACTCTTCAACCTGGCTATCAGAAGACTAAAAACCATACAGGCATTTTAAGCAACCCGCCAAGACAATAAATTGGTACATCTCCCATACAATTTCTTAACTTAGAATGAAAATAGACTTGTTTAATTTCCTAATCTATAGTAATTCAATACAATATATTAATAAATCTTTTAAAATATATAGAAGTGAAAGACTAATATCTCACAGGTTGATGATATAGAAACCACCCACCCACATTTTATATAACACTTGTTCATAAGGAAGATTAAATATGTCAGAGTAATTGAGAGTATTTTTCATTCCATATAAATCCAGAGATAAAAATCAAAATTTCAGTTTCTCTTCTCAATCTCTCTTTCTCACTCGTCATATATTTGTACAACAGTGTCTTGAAAAATGCCTGCACAAATAAGTACTCAATAAATAGTAATATGTGTTGAACAAACAAATAAACAAATGTTGATCTCTAGAAGGAGCCCACAGCTCCTCCCTTGTTTTCCTACTTCTGCTTCTAAGGAGAGCATGTTATGGGGATGGTGGAGGAAAGGGCAGTGTATTGGGTCCCAGAGGGTGAAGTGTTGGGTATAACATGGGCTAAAGGTCTGCCTTCTGGTGATTTAGAATCCTGACTTCTTCTAGGATTCTCTCTCCTGCCCTCTTCCTGTTGGATCCCCAACTCCTGCCCAGCAGTAAGGGTGCCATTCTTCTCCCTGTCCTTTTTCTCCTCTTCCTTCATTGTCTCCACATATCCCCTCTTTAGAAAGGCAAACAGACACTGGCATTAGACCCAGGATAAATGAGTGATGTAGAAGCTGCCTCAGCCCTTCTGTGCTAGGCTACCAGAGACATGTCTTCCTTTTCCTTTAGTCATCTTTTCTTCTCTCTGATCATGAAGATGTACATAATGGTACAGAGTGAAACTTAAAGGAAGAAAGCTGAGGAAGTAGCAGGCGCATGTCTTCAGTCTGAGCCTCAGACCTCCTTTGGGGGAAGTGGTCATACACACTGCTGTCCAGAAGACCTGGAGACTGCAGGATGGTTTGTGACCTCAAACCTCAGTAATAAGGAGAATGCATTTGCCTGGTCTTTAGTGTGTGTATGTGTGTGTATGTGTGTGTGTGTGTGTGTATGTGTATGCATGTGTGTATATCTTTACAGCTCCTTAGTTTTGGGTAAATGGCCAGTTAACGATTTAAAGTACTTAATCATGATCAAAATCATCTTAATATAATTAATAATTAACACATAAATATATAGATCAGCAATAAATGTGATTAAACCATTACTGCTCCAAAAGACTTCAGATGGTGAATAATGTCTATGGGGCATCACTGTATGGAATGAAGTAAGGGAGAGGGTAGAAACCAATCCCTCATGAAGTCCTGAGTATAAAACAATTTGTACAGTCTCTGAACAGGCAGGAGTATCAATATAAAGTTCATTAACATTCTCATAAGATAATGATTAGGTACTCACGTCACCTATGACCCAAGTGAATTTCACTGTGAGTAGAAGCAGAACCTAGAAGCAGTCCTCAGAAAGCCCCAATCTCATCTCTAGTTATAGTCACTTTCAGACCTGCCTTGGACCATCACCTTTCCTCCTGTATTGGGACACATTAACATTCACTATGGACAGTTAATCTCTAATGTCTTCATTATATTACTGCTGGCAACTTATTTTGCCCATGAAGCACTTTTATAGCACCAAGTGGTTTAACCTACTCCCTCCTTTAGAGAAGTCCTAAAAAACATCAAGGTTTATATGAGCCTAACAGTGGCTACTTTCTACCTGGGGCTAAGTTGTACAAGAAATTAGGCAGAGCAGCTGGAAAACAAGACATTTGGACACCTAATCCAGTTCTTATGATTTTCTTCATTATTATTATTATTTTTTTTTTTTTTTGCAGTACGCGGGCCACTCACCGCTGTGGCCTCTCCCGTTGCGGAGCACAGGCTCCGGACGCGCAGGCTCAGCGGCCATGGCTCACAGGCCCAGCCACTCCGCGGCATGTGGGATCCTCCCAGACCGGGGCACGAACCCGTGTCCCCTGCAGCTACAGGCTGACTCTCAACCACTGCGCCACCAGGGAAGCCCCTTCATTATTTTATTTGAAAAGAATTCCAAAAACAGCAAAGTCATTTTCAAATGTGATTCTAAAAGCGATCAATTACACTATTTTGCATCATCTTAATTTTCTCATCCTAGAGTTTATTATCACTCAGGACAGGTGACATGTGAAACCTTTTTTAAGATTTTTTGCAAAGTTTTGAAAAGCTATCAGCCAGGATCATGGTATAATAAGACATAACACGTTTCCTTTAAAAATATTTAAGTGCATGTGTACAGTTAAGAAGCTGTTGTATATTTATGGTTTAATAAAATAATTCTAAAGGAAAAAATACTTCTAAAATCCTAAACTGTAATATAACAATCTATGACCACAATCATTTGCCCATCCATCTTTATTATTCCATTTCTCCAAACAACTCCTGTTCTTTAAATTGTTCAAAACTCCCAAATCTATATTTCCATTCATAGACTTACTACTGTTCCAAACCATACACATTCCTCTTAGATCTCTTCACCTGGGTGATTTACAGACATACAAACTCAGCACATCTAAACTAAATTTATCAAATTTCCCTGCCCTCCCTTTGAGCCCTGCGCTTCACACAAACCAAACTCCTCGTCGTCCACTGAATGGGCTCTTCTGAAAGTCTCCTGACTGTGTATTTGCTCATATCTTCACCCGAACTGATCTTATGTTCCCTCATTTCTACCCAATCCCTTCCTAACTCTCCCCCAGCAAACTGCCTATTCAACACTCACTCATCTCTCAATATACGTTTAAATTACTACCTCTTCTCAAATCCCTTCCCGTCAGGTAGATGGCCATTCCTCCTGTGAGTTCCCACTGATCCCTCTATGCTCCAAACACCTCAGCAATGAAGCAGAGATGATTATTACAACCATATGAGAAAAAAGGCTGTAGGAAAACATAAGCTATTTTCAACTCCCAAATAAATCTCAGGAACCCTGAGACCTGCCACTGTGCTAATATAGTGAGTCATGCCCTCTATCAAGAGTAGATTGAGGTGGAGGGGGTATATGCTCTCTAATTTGGTGATGTCTAAGAAAGGGGATTACAGACAAGTGGTAACGGGCTCAGATAAATCAGGTTGGAAGGTGAGTACTGGATTGGAAACATGCTTCTGCAGATATACTTGTGAAATCATTTGTAAAACAAAATTAATGTAGTCATAACTTTTCCCCTTCCTCTACTTTACCAGGGAAATGGGTCTTTGTGGCTAGGATGGCTGCCAGGCCTGGGTCTTTCACTGCATTGATGTGAGGTACAGGATGAATTAGAGAACAGAAAGAGTCAGAACAGCTAACGTGATTTGTATCAAGAGAGGAAAGAGAGGAGGGGAGAGGGGAGAAGAGGCAAAAAGGGATCCAGAAATGCAAGGAAGACAATGAGAGAGACGAAAACCAATGCAGATTGTTTGTAGCAGAGTCCTTTGAGGAAAGAAGTCTTGGGAGCAACTGCTATACCACGTGAGACATCCTATTTTATTGCATCTGAGGTGCTATTATTCACAGAGTACATCATTATTGTACGTACTGATGAAATATACACTTGAAAGAAAAAGAGGTTGGGAAAGGGTTTTTATTGCCTTCTTTGCACTGTATAAAGAGGTTATTTGAGACACAAAATTACAATTTATTTTTAGCACTTTTTAATGCACTATTAGAAAGGTGTTTGGGGTTTTGTTTTCGGTTTTGCTTTGTTTTGGGGGGCGGTTTTTCGGCTTGTTTTTAAGTGACAGAGGGCAGAGATTAACATAAAGGCAGCTCAGCTTTATATAGTTACATTTAACTGTGCAGAGCCCTTCTTAACATTAAAAAATAGAAACTTTTCAGATCCCTTTTCTCATAACCCTTTCTGGTACCAAGTTGAAAAGGAATGAGCAGCATTATAGATGACTGTGGCACAGAGGATTATATATGTGTTTGAAATAGTAATAAGTCTAATTATTATCATTATTATGAAATAATGATTATAGCTAATATTTTTTAACACTGATCTAAGCTTTTAAATGAATGCACTCATTTGGTTTTCATAACAAACTCTCTAAGATAGATATAGTTTATTATCTCTACTGAGGCACAGAGAGCTTAAATAATTGCCCAAGCTTATACAACCAGTAAGTGACAGAGCCGGGGTTCACATCCAGCCAGTTGGGATCTGGTACCCATGCTGTTATCTGCCACATCCTACTGCCTCATGCTGTTAACATACAGTACATGTTTTCCCTAAATGGAAGTCATTTATTACTCTTCCACGTGAATGAAGCCAATCACAAAATGTCCTCATGTAGTATACTTCAGTCAGCAAATATATACCCAAAAGCCTGGGATAATGAGGAAACCAGTCACTCCTAAGCCAAATGATCCACTGAAACGTGCACAGATAAGAAGAATACTATTAGGGGGCTTCCCTGGTGGCACAGTTGTTGAGAGTCCGTCCGCCTGCCGATGCAGGGGACGCGGGTTCGTGCCCCGGTCCAGGAAAATCCCACATGCTGCGGAGCGGCTGGGCCCTTGAGCCATGGTCGCTGAGCCTGCGCGTCCGGAGCCTGTGCTCCGCAACGGGAGTGGCCACAGCAGTGAGAGGCCCGCGTACCGCAAAAAAAAAAAGAATACTATTGAAAAAAGAATACTATTGATGAAGTGAAGATTGGATTTCCTCCAACTACAGGTTATTTTATCCTAGAAACTAAAAAGCAAGTAAATATAATCAAGAAACACGGTTTAAGTTATTTAGAGGAAAAAGTAAGACTAAAAGACACTGGTGAGAAAGCTGCAAAGATTGAAGAAGACTGTATATTTTGACATTAAATTATGTAAATCATATGCAAACTATGCAAATCTGCATGAAGCTAGGGAAAGAGAAGCTGCGGTTGTTTTTTCTTTCTTTAAGCCTTACATAAACACCTTCTGAAATTAGCGGTGAGAGACTAAGTGTGAATTTCACAATAATATGATTTTCTAGGTACTTTAGCTCATTGAAAACTGAATTAATCACATAATCAAAAAATGTACATTAATGCTATAGAAAAATGTTGTAATCTTTGTAACACTATGGTCATGTTACAATGGTTTTTAAGTGCCTTCTAGGACTCTATTTCCAGATCTCCACCCTCATATGGTATATCATCTCCCTTTAGCACGTGTACTAAGAGACCAAACTATCACTTACATGAAAAGTTAAGTATGTCACATTACATAAAGGTGAAAAGACTCAGTCTGACCACAAGTATATCCTAACTCATATACCAATGAACTAGATGGCAGCAAACTGTATTTGATTCTCTGAGGTCATTTGCATTGACTAACTCCTTTACTTAGGAACAGCTAGTTTGGACACTGTATCATTTTGACTTTGGATGAAGACCATTACATGAAAAAGTTTACTCTTCAACTCATTCCAGTAACACAGAACAGCTATTTCACTGCCTTTTCTGTTGAATCTATAACCCTTGAGATAAACAAAAAGGAATACCTCAAACTAAGAGGAAATAGAAGAGTGGATGCATAGAAAATATGATGAGCACCAAGAAAGCCCATTAAAAAAAAGGGCCCAAAAAGATTTCTGCAAGTTACTACTTTAGAAAGAAAATTCACTATAGGATAGTGGAGACAGAAAAATAAAACATGATTTCTGCCTTTAATCGTCTCAGACATTTTAACTTTTAGCTGGAACCCAGGATATGAAATTTCGTATTTATCCAAGCACAACAATCCTGAAGGAGGCCCAGCAATTGACTGCTAATCAAAATAAACTATCCTATTATGAGGGGATGTAACATGTCCTCCTATACTGGCAGCACAGGGCCACAGACATTCACTCTTCTTTGCCACTTAAGTTCTCTTAAAAGGTATGGCAAGGAATGATGTCATCCACTGGGTGACATCCACGAAGTTAATTCTGCAGGAGACTTCAGAGAATGTGTTCAATTGCACCATTGGTCAGATGATGAGGAAACAGAAGGAAACGAAGGCTAAGACACCTTAAATAATTTTCTTAAAGTCACAGTTACTTAGTGTCAATGGAATGGGACCCAGCCTGATACCTATTTTTTACTTATTATGCCAAATAATTTTCAAGCAAGGATTTCAATTATTTATGCTTTCCTGGACCCATATTGTCATAAACAGTCAGCTGCTGACTACATGGTCCATTAAAATTAGCAAATAACATCTACTTTGCTTCCAGAGGATCTTACCAATTCAATGTTAGTCATGTCATTCCCTTGCTTTAAAAATCATTTTATCCTCAAAAGATAAAATTCAACCCAGGTAGAACATAGGTTCTTTCACAACGTAATCCCCCAGACTAGACTTCCAGATCTCCCACCTCAGACCTTACATTCCAGAAACATCAAACTGCTTGTAGTTCTCAAAAGGAGAAAGATTGTTGGACACTGCCTTGGTTTGCATAGGCTCCTTCCTCCACCCAATAGGCTATTGTCCCACTTGTTTGGGGGAAGAATGCCTACTCACCCCTTAAAACACATTTCTTTCCTAAAGGCTACTGTTCACGATGGAATTAGTCAAAGCCACCCCTCTATTTCCAACATTCCTTTGTTGTTGAGCTAATCACATAGCTTAGCAATTATTCCTCCTTCTATCTCTCTCTCTCTCTCTCTACCGAACTAGCTTAGCAATTATTCCTCCCTCTCTCTCTTTCTCTCTCTACTGAACCGTGACACCTCGAGGGGAAAGTCCTTAGCCTTACAGCTTTACATCCCCAGCTGTGAGCACATAAGAAGTACGCCATTAATATTTATTGAATAAATGAATGGGATGGGGGCTAAAATAGATGCCATTATTTCTGTTTCTTTTATTTTATATCAGAGAAATCTAGCTCAAAACACAACTGATAACAATCAAGGAACTGTGGTAAAGCTAAAGATTAACATTTGCAATTATTACCCATTTTAAATTAGCATAAAAATATTTAAAACCTGACTATGGAAAAGGGGTTGCAGCAAAGAGAACAATCCATACACAATGTGCATTGATTTAAGCAGGGTTTTGCGGGGCTTTTTTCATTTTAAAGAAAAGCTTTCTTGGAACAGGTGACCTTTATTACCACTTTGCTCTAATTGCAAATACTTTAGTACCTGATGCCTATTAATTTGTCTGCCCTGCCAGAAGGAAAGCCAAGAAACCAAAGAAAAATAAACCTTTAAATGCAAGCAATAAAGAACTGGCTCTGAGTAATAATTACCTTGGATAACGCAGGAACACTAAGTAGGCAGTACAGTTCATTAAATAAATTTCAGTCTCAATTTTGGATAATAAGGAGGGCAAAATTTAAAACTTCATCATTCATTGTACATTAAAGGACTCCAAAGGGAAGTATAGATTAATTCGTTTTATTTTATAGAGTAGAACAGTTCAGCTGCACTGAGGCAATCTCACCCAGCAGAAAGGACCTCGCCATATTCATAGCCATCTGTGTGCTCTCAAGGGGCAGAGGATCCAGATATTAAATGCCAAGGACTGCCTCTCCAGCCATTGTAGAGGTCACTCCAACAATAGCAAGTTGATGGAACTGACGAAATATTTAGCTAGTGTCTAATTCTTCCTGAAAATTGACTGGATACTAAACTTGGCATCAATGAAATAGTTGGAGTACCCATAATTCTTTGATGCTGCAGTATACCAGAAGATAAATATTCTAGGAATGAATGCAGTTATCTTCCTGGAAGTGGAAGTTCTTATGAGTTCTCAACTTTGTTGATTTCAAATCCACTGACTGGCATGGGATCAATTACCCACTTCTGGAGCTAAAAGCAAGGGGAGTGGAAGGAGAAAGTGTTCAATCCCATCCAACTAAATAGCTCAGGTAGGAAAGAGGGGGGTTCCCTAAAGAAAAATCGGAGGGTTGTTACCAGAAGAAGTGAGAATTAGGGAAGGGGTGTTGGGCAGGTGAAAACATAGTGTACTTTTCAGAATCTGAGAAACTTAAGGACGGCTAAAGGTAGACCAAGGAATAAAGCTATAACAACAAGCACCTCAAGTACTTCAAGTCTGCTGAAACAATATGTAGGTTTATCCCGTGTGTATCAGGAAAACAGAACTAGGACCAAAAAGTAGAACTTTAAAGAGGCAGCTTTAACTTGAAATAAGGAAGAGCTTTATCATGAGAGGAGGTATTTAAAAATCAAGGGACAAGCAGAGATTCTTCCTCCACCGTTCCTGTCTTGGACCCATCTCTCTCATTTTAGAGGAAAACCTGCTCTGCCTTCTTTACTCACCCTTCTGTGCTCCTCTTCCCCACGGGAGGAGAAGACACTTGATGGTCACGTTTAGCCACGGCTCCCTCCAGACTCTCCCTTACAGAGCCTCTCTACATGGATCACATCTTCTCCACAATCCTGTCTCCTCTTTGCGTGACTGCTCACAGGACCGATCCTGACCCAGCGGGGCTGGGGAGAACTCCAGTCATCCAGCTGCATAGTCTGCACCTGGGTGAGAGACTCCATCCAGGTGATAAGACACAGGAAGCCACTTTGACCACATAATTCTGAACCACCTTCGCCAGCCTTAGAGTCAATGTCTGATTCTCATCTAACTTCCATATGTATTCTAAGCGGCTCAGAATTTAAAAGGAAGAGGAGTGCGGTTACTTGGCTCCCTTAAGCTCTAACATTTTTCAGAAAGGATTCGAACATGGACGGGAAATAGTGTTTGGAGTGGGGATGTTGTTTGGAATAGTCCACTATTGCACTTCCAATCTGTGATACTAGTTATGCAAGGTAATAAAGGTCACTGAAAATAACCAATAATTATTTGTACATGTTTATTCTTCAGAAACAATCAGAGACTTTTACCTGATTGCAGACGAGTAGAAAATCTAGCATCCTTCTTTTATTGAGAACTGGCACTGTTTGCCTCAGGTAGTGTGATCTAATGGAATTTACTGTCTCTAAAGGCAGAAAACCTGATTCCTACCTCACTGAATTGCCATATAGCAATTATCAACTAACCCCTCTGCCCCAGCTATTCTTTGCATGAAATAAAGTAATAATGACAACATTTTACTACAGTGTTGGAGAATTGCTGATTGGGTGCGGGGTATTTATAAAATATTCATAATATGCTAAATGTTAAAAAGGAAATTTTAACTTCTCAAAGTGGAAAGGTTATTATAAGAAATGATTTGCTATGTTCTCAGACTGAAATTAGTGGAAAATATGGGGGAAATGTGTGCACTGGATCTAGAATATCCAAAGCAATCTTGAAAAAAAAGAACAAAGTTGGAGGACTTATATTACTTGACTTCAAGGCTAACTATTAAGCTACAGCAATCAAGATAATATGTTACTGGCATAATAATCAACAAACAAATCAAGGTAACAGAATAGAGAGACAAGAAATAGAAACACTCCTTTAATTTTTGACAACACAAGAAGTCACAGCAAATGTTGCTATAATAACTGGATATCTATATGCAATAAAATGAATGTTGACTTGTACTTCATACCAAATAAAAATTAATTTGAGGGGCTTCCCTGGTGGCGCAGTGGTTGGGAGTCCGCCTGCCGATGCAGGGGGCACGGGTTTGTGCCCCGGTCTGGGAGGATCCCATGTGCCGCGAAGTGCCTGGGCCCGTGGGCTGTGGCCACTGGGCCTGCGCATCCGGGGCCTGTGCTCCGCGACGGGAGAGGCCACGGCAGTGAGAGGCCCGCGTTAAAAAAAATAAATAAATAATTTGAAATAGATTACAAACTTATCATAAAAGTTAAATAATAAAGCTTTTACAAGAAAAGGTAGGGAATATCTTCCACACTTGGAAGAAGGTAAATGTTTCTTAGATGGATTTTTCTAGTAAAAAATGGATAAGATTTCAGCAGATCCTTCATTAAAGCAGTTATATAAAAGGCCAATAAGCAAATTTGCATTCTTATTAGAGAAATTCAAATTAAAAATACCCCAGTGAGATACCAGTAATATCCACCAAGATGGCTTAAACTAAAATGACCAACAACACCAAATGATGACAAAGATGTGGAGCAACTGAAACTCTCCTGTAGCGTTAGTGGGAATATAAAACAGTACAACCAGTGGTGTGCAGGAGCTAGTCTGCACTGGTTCACAAAAGCCAATCCTGCACATCTGTTCCCATGTTAGCTCTCAATGACTTCACACTGGTAGCCTGAAATTGGCCATAGTGGACTTTTGACCTCATGAAATTGACAACTTTGCACTTGCTGTTATGAGTGGTCTGCATCATCGTTGTCTTCTCCATCTCTTCCCCTTCCTCCTCCTTCTTCTTTTTGTTTCTCCTCCTTCTTATTTTTCCCTTCCCCTCCTCTTTTTGTCCTTTTCCTCCTCCTCTTCCTCCTTTTTCTCCTTTTCCTCCTCCTTGTTTATTTGTTGTTTCTGTTTTGTTTTTTTTTTCAGAGTCAATTGATAAACATTTACCAACACCCCACTGGGTACAGCAACTTTGGGATAATTTATGTCCATTTCTTATAAAATGAAATATATACCTACTCCCTGACCTAGAAATTCCACAAAAAAATTTTCTACAGGAGTGTTCATAGCAGCTTTATTCATAATAACCAAAACCTGAAAACAGCCCGAGTGTCCATTAATAGCAGAATGGAAAAACAAACTGTGGTATAATCATATATTAAATAGTTCTCAGCAAGAAAAACAAATAAACACACAGATGAATCTCAAAAACACTATGCTGAGTGGAAGAAGCCTTACACAAGAGTATATACTGTATGTTTACATTTATATAAAGTTATAGGACAGGCAAAACTAATAAGGTTTTAAAAAATACAGAACAATGGTTGCCTCTGGGGGTGGAGAGTGGGGCAGGGACTGACTGGGAAGGAGCATGAGGGTGCTTTCTGGGGCAATGGTAAAGTTCTATAACAATAGGTATTTGGGTTAAACAAGTACAAGCATTGGTCAAAACTAGTGACTATACAAAAGATCCGGGTGTTTCACTCTATGTATATTACCTCAAAAGAAAAGGTAAACAAATATTGAACTCTAGCTAATGATTTACTTGGCTGAAATATTTAGATGTGTACTCATGTCTGCAACTTCAAAATAGATCACAAAAATAAGATGGATTGGTGGATGGATAGAGAGATGGATAAATGGATGGATATATGATACAGTAAATTAGTAAAATGTTAATGGTAGAATCTAGGACATGGGTATGGGTGCTCACTATAAAATCCTTTAACTTTTTTGTATGTTTGAAAATTTTCATAATAAAATGTTGGAGAATATCAGTAAAAGATAAACTGTATAGCTCTTAATGAGTGCTTACCATTGCCAGGTGCTATGCTAGATGTTTTATAAGCATTATCTAATTTAATCCTCACAACCATCCTATGTTAAATGCCATTATCATTCCCATTTTCCAAGTAATTAAACTAGGCTTAGAGAAATGAAGTTACTTGTCTGAGGTCACACAGCAAGTAATGAGAAATGACCTCAACCCAGTCTGTCTCATCTATACATTGTATAAATCTCCTCTCTGTATGGAACAAAAGTCAAAAAGAAGTTAACTGGTAATAAATAAGAAGTGGGAATACTTGGGCAGAGCCCCTGCTTTACCATCTTTTAAGACTAAACTACAAGCAAAACTGGCTACATAACTTGTGGAGCTTAGTGACAAATAAACGTGAAGGATTTCCTGCTCAAAAATTAAGAATTTCAAGAAGGTGACAGCAGGGCATCAAACCAAGCACAGGGCCCTTCTGAAAGCCAGCCCTGTGCAACCGTGTGGGCTGCACACCCATGAAGCGGACCCTGTGTACAAGAATAGAAAGCTTGATATCATTAGGTTTACTACAAATTTCTCACATTAAATGACTCCTTCTGTGATTAAATTTTTTCCTGTCTCCCATTCCCGGAGTCAGAGTTTTTATACCCAAGGAGCAGAAAAGGCAAGCTTAAACGTTGGTGGCCATGACATCTGAATACTAAAGCTGTAGTAAGTTTCCATAAAAGACTTCTGTGCTCTTGCCAAAATTAAGGCATATTAGTCATAACAGGCACTGATCTTCCTCTCAAAGTGGTCATCAGGGACACAACTGGGAAATGTTGATGGATCATCCTGAAAAAGTAAACTGGTTTCAAAGAGGCAGCTTTGTCACTAGTGGAATGAATGGGTGATCCATCATTTCCCTCCAACTCCAAAACTGACTTGGCAGTCAGAGAATGTCTCCTCCATTTATGGGGCTGCCTTTTACCATCAGGGTTTCAAAGCAAAGTGCTCATGTGTACTTTAGAAAATGGAGACTATGGCACCAATTGAGAATACTTTAAAAAGTAAAGCTCCCATACATTTCCAGGCCCCAGGACAATTCAGCAGCAGCTTGGTTACTTCCCAGCTGGGCTGTGGCTGCAATCAGTAATTCTCAGACAGACATAAAACACAGTAGTTTTGCTATGGATAATAGGTTGTTCATCCACTGAAAAGACCTATATTTTTTCATGTACTGTACAAGAAAAATGCTTCGTTTCGACTAGAATCAAAACGACAAATCCTTTTACCTCAGTTTCGTTAGCTGTCTCGGGAAGCTGAAAAATACTGTTACTAGAGAATAACCCAGAGGATTTTGAGAAGCCCCGATGGGGGAAAGGAACCTAGACATGATTGGCCTCCCTTTTTCATTCTGTACCAGACACTGCAAGGGTGATTCAAATTATTTAGAATGATCGCTCTGTAAGCTCTGATAACTCTACGTTCAAAAATAATTTCCCAAATTACTACATCTAAGATTCCTCTATAAGAAAGGCCACAGGAAGAGGCAGCATAGAAATGGATTGTTTTGAGGACTTCCAGGAAGTCCTTGGTTTTAAAGAGAAGAAACCGCTTAAACTGGGAATGGGGGAAATGTGCTGATTGCCTAGCAATTTCTGGGGCTGCTACCTCATGAAAGGCACTTTACGAAATACAGAAAGCCCACATGCCTCCACAGTGACTGAGAGGCTCGGCTCCCTTCCTTCTAGCACGTGAAAAATACTGTGCATTTTCAGTAAAAAGAGATTCTCCTTTCCTTTGCAGACTTTGCTTTATCAACATACCTGGAAATACGTTCAAGAAATCCCACCTTATAGGGATGGCTGGGCTGACCTGTTGGATCAAAGTCTCCTATGCTGTGGTAGGAGCTAAGAACAAGGATAGGTAAAATCAGCATGGTTTTTCTTTTCTTTTTTTTTAACATCTTTATTGGAGTATAATTGCTTTACAATGGTGTGTTAGTTTCTGCTGTATAACAAAGTGAATCAGCTATACATATACATATATCCCCATATCCCCTCCCTCTTGCGTCTCCCTCACACCCTCCCTATCCCACCCCTCTAGGTGGTCACAAAGCACTGAGCTGATCTCCCTGTGCTATGCGGCTTCTTCCCACTAGCTATCTATTTTACATTTGGTAGTGTATACATGTCCATACCACTCCCAGCTTACCCTATCCCCTCCCTGTGCCCTCAGTCTATACCTGTGTCTTTATTCCTGTCCTGCCCCTAGGTTCTTCAGAACCTTTTTTTTTTTCTTTTAGATTCCATATATATGTGTTAGCATACGGTATCTGTTTTTCTCTTTCTGACTGACTTCACTCTGTATGACAGACTCTAGGTCCATCCACCTCACTATAAATAACTCAGTTCCATTTCTTTTTATGGCTGAGTAATATTCCATTGTATATATGTACCACATCTTCTTTATCCATTCATCTGTTGATGGACACTTAGGTTGCTTCCATGTCCTGGCTATTGTAAATAGAGCTGCAGTGAACATTGTGGTACATGACTATTTTGAATTATGGTTTTCTCAGGGTATATGCCCAGTAGTGGGATTGCTGGGTCGTATAGTAGTTCTATTTTTAGTTTTTAAGGACCCTCCATACTGTTCTCCACAGTGGCCGTATCAATTTACATTCCCACCAACAGTGCAAGAGGGTTCCCTTTTCTCCACACCCTCTCCAGCATTTATTGTTTGTAGATTTTTTGATGATGGCCATTCTGACCGATGTGAGGTGATACCTCATTGTAGTTTTGATTTTCAGCATGGGTTGGTTGGTTTGTTTGTTTGCAGTACGCAGGCCTCTCACTGTTGTGGCCTCTCCCTGTTGCGGAGCACAGGTCCTGGACGCGCAGGCTCAGCGGCCATGGCTCACGGGCCCAGCCGCTCCGCAGCATGTGGGATCTTCCCGGACCGGGGCACGAACCCGTGTCCCCTGCATCGGCAGGCGGACTCTCAAACACTGCACCACCAGGGAAGCCCTCAGCATGGGCTTTTAATTTGAACTCGCCAGCATTAGGGCAACTGCATCCAACAAAGCAAATCACTAGAATGAAGACTTGGGGAGGATATCCTGCCAGGCGTGTGTGCAGCACAGATCAATGCACACCAGCCATGGAGTGCAATGCTAAGAAGGTGGCTGGAGACATACGTGTGTATTTATAGCTTCAAGTACCTCCAAGCACTGCCAACCTCCCGCTCAAATAAAGTGAACAAATGGATAATTTACCAGGACTGGAGATGTAATAGCTAATGTGTCTGACTACAGGTAAACCAATTGTTCACTACTCCTGTTTTTAGTCAATCAGTGATGTCTTTGGAAAACATTCATCTTTTTTTTTTAATTTACTTATATTACTGTTGTCAACTAACCTGAGCTGGGAGGCAGTGAGAATAGGATCATTTTACCAGGATGGGGAGGTATCTTTTTTTAAAATAAATATGTTGACATGAAGTCCATATTTCTAATATTTTAAACATATTCACCATATGCACCTCCCAGTGTTTCTCCAAAGTACTAAATTAGGGAGAGGATAAGCTTTGAGATCAAGTGAACCTGGCTTGAATCCTGCCTCCATCAGTTAGGAGTTAGTTGTAAGATTCAGAGCAAGTACTTAATGGTTCCAAACCTTGGTTATCCTCTTTTGTAAACTGGAGGAGATGATACTACCTCACTGGTGTGTTGTGAAGGTTAAACAAGATAATGCACGTAAGACACCTAGCACAGGTGTGGAACAAACTTCTTGGGTTCCTTTTCACTCTCCCCCCTTCCCCTCACCAAGTCACCATGGAATTTGCTGTGGAATTGCCATTGTCCTACCCCCTTTGCAGGTTCAGGATTGCCTGAAGGTGACTAGAGCAACTTTAACAATCTCAACTCATTCTGCTTGTTCGTAGTTACAGTGAATAATAAGGGAACTAGGTTCAATATCCTGTAATAAAACATCATGGAAAAGAATACGAAAAAGAATGTGTATATATGTATAACTGAATCACTTTGCTGTACAGCAGAAATTAACACAACATTGTAAATCAACTATACTTCAACAAAAATAATAAGAATAAATATATATGATGTGTTCATCATGCTGGAGAGTTTTTTGCATTGGAAAATCATATCAGCAGCTTTGCATACCAAAAGGTTTAAATATGAGCCTCAAAAGAAATAAATAAAGCTTGATCACTCAGCTAAAGATTCAGCATTTCATACTTTCAGTCTCGCTGAAGAAACTACAATTGCTTTTGACCAACGTTTCATCCATACTTACGTCTAACAGATATTGGTAAATTTGCAAGATTCTCCCTCAGAAATAGTGAAGCGCTCAGGTCTGGGGGCCAGTGCACCTAGCCAGTCCACTTAGCAACTGTGTGAACTTGACAGGCCTTGGTTTCCACAATTTTAAATGAGGACAACAATAGCACCTTATCAAGATGTTGTTAGGCTTATGTAAGCTTATGATATAAAGCACACAGATAGTGCCTGAGACACAGTAAGAGCTCAAGTAGTAATTTTTCCAGTCTAACTAACACATCAGCTGAGATTCTTTCTGGGGACAAGCACATTTGACTGCTCTCTTCAAATAGAATATGGTCACCATTTTCCCCAGAAAGTCAATTTCTCTATCTATGGCTCTACATATCTCTAGAAGGATAGAATTAGGAAACCTGGAGGGGAAAGTAGAACTGACAGATCTGCTCTGACTAGGGCCTGAAAGGCACACCCCAAACATACACACACACACACACACACAGAGACACACACACATTTAGACCAACCGCCTCCTCATAGAGACAAAGAACCTGAGGACAGAGAGATTAAGTGACCAATTCAAAATACATCTGTTCTTAACTTAAAGAGAAAAAATAAGACTATAGAGTACTTAAAATGGCCCCTTTAATAATGATGATTTCCAAAACCAAGTTAAGTGACCAAATTCTAAAAGGTATCTTCTGATTTTTACATCAAAGTCAGGTGACTTAGAGCTGAACTTCTCAATCTTCAATTATACATAGGAATCACCTGCATTAAATGCAGATTCAGATTTAGGAGGCTGGGTGGGCCTTGAGATCCTGCATTTTTAGAGCTCAGGGTGATGTCAGTGCTGCTGGTGGGCAGACCATGCTTTGAGGAGCGAGGATTCAGAGACCCGCTCTAATACAGTCTGTTCCTCACACTGTTGATCTGTTAATCACACTGGCAAATTTCTCTTTCCTAAGCTAAAACAACCGAATATCCAAAGAAAACTGTCCGGTACAAATCTGTGGCTAGAAGAATTGCTTACTTTGGGCTTTCAAATCGCTATGGCAACCAGCTCAGTTGGTAAGCATATGCTGCTAATGGCGGTCTAGAGCTCGAACTTGACTTCACCAGCCATTAAGCATCATAGTTCAGTTTTTAAAATACTGATTGAATGACCACCCTGTGTGCAACACCATTCTAGGAACTCAGGATACAAGCAGTGATCAAAACCAAGTCCTACAAAAAACACAAAGTCCTTGTTCTCACAGAGCTTACATTCTAGTGAAGGAGGCAATAAACAAGTAACCAAGTAAATAAATAGCATGTCAAGGGGTGATGACACTACAGAGAAAAACAACACAGAGCAAAAGAGATGAGTGCCGTGGTGGGGTATTTACTTCACAAAAGGTGGTCGGGAAAGGCCTCAGTGAGCAGGCATGTGTACAGAAACCTTAAGGAAATGAGGGATGGAGATATGTGGGAATTGGGAAGAGTTCAACACAGAGGAAACAGCAAGTTCAAAAACGGAGACTGGAAACAGGAAAGCCAGGGTCCTGAAGAGAGCAAGAGACAGAGCAGGAGATGAGGTAACATTTTGAGTTGTGCTGAAGTATTACTCTGAGTTAAAAATCATGCCAAAGTAAAAATAGGAACAAAACAATACACTAATAATTTTCTAACTTATGATGACAATGAATTTTCGCCAAGGGGAACACATATTATCAGTGGGCTTCAGGTAGAACTCACTGGTGGGCCACCCTCTCTACTGGAAAAACAGGTAAATCAGTGGTACAAGACAGAAAGTAATAAGGTCTTTAACATGAAAATGATAATTCCAAATAGTTAAGTAATTACTGAAGTGCTTTGGAGTATGGGAAAGTGAGTGCTTTTGTCATTTGATGAATGGGGTATCACAAATTACTTTGTCAAAATTAACCCTCCTGGGGGAGGAGCTTCAAGATGGTGTAAGAGTAAGACGTGGAGATCATCTTACTCCCCACAAATACATCAGAAATACATCTACATGTGGAACAACTCCTACAGAACACCTACTGAACGCTGGCAGAAGACCTCAGACCTCCCAAAAGGCAAGAAACCCCCCACATACCTGGGTAGGGCAAAAGAAAAAAGAATAAACAGATACAAAAGAATAGGGACGGGACCTGCACCAGTGGGAGGCAGCTGTGAAGGAGGAAAGGTTTCCACACACTAGGAAGCCCCTTCGTGGGCAGAGACTGCAGGGGGCGGAGACTGCGGGTGCCGGGGCGGGGAACCTCCGGAGCTTCGGAGGAGAGCGCAGCCACAGGGGTGCGGAGGGCAAAGCAGAGAGATTCCCGCTTAGAGGATTAGGGCCGACCGGCACTCACCAGGCTGAGAGGCTTGTCTGCTCACCCGCCAGGGCAGGCGTGGGTGGGAGCTGAGGCTCGGGCTTCGGTCGGAGGCTTGGAGAGGACTGGGGTTGGCAGCGTGAACACAGCCTGCAGGGGACTAGTGCACCACGGCTAGCCGGGAGGGAGTCCGGGAAAAGTCTGGACCTGCCGAAGAGGCAAGAGACTTTTTCTTCCCTCTTTGTTTCCTGGTGTGCGAGGAGAGGGGATTAAGAGTGCAGCTTAAGGGAGCTCCAGAGACGGGCGCGAGCCGCGGCTAACAGCGCGGACCCCAGAGACAGGCATGAGACGCTAAGGCTGCTGCTGCCGCCACCAAGAAACCTGTGTGCAAGCACAGGTCACTCTCCACACCCCCCTTCCGGCGAGCCTGTGCAAACCACCACTGCCAGGGTCCCGGGAACCAGGGACAACTTCCCAGGAAGAACACACAGCACGCCTCGGGCTGGTGCAACGGCACACCGACCTCTGCCGCCGCAGGCTCGCCCCGCATCCGCACCCCTCCCTCCCCTGGCCTGAGTGAGCCAGAGCCCCTGAATCAGCGGCTCCTTTAACCCCGTCCTGTCTGAGCGAAGAACAGAAGCCCTCAGGTGACCTACAGGCAGAGACGGGGCCAAATCCAAAGCTGAACCCCAGGAGCTGTGCGAACAAAGAAGAGAAAGGGAAATCTCTCCCAGCAGCCTCAGGAGCAGTGGATTAAATCTCCACAGTCAACTTGATGTACCCTGCATCTCTGGAATACCTGAATAGACAACGAATCACCCCAAATTGAGGAGGTGGACTTTTTCTCTTTTTGTGTGTATGTGTATGCTTCTGTGTGTGATTTTGTCTGTATAGCTTTGCTTTTATCATTTGTCCTAGGGTTCTTTCTGTCAGTTTTTTTTAATTACTTAAAAATTTTTTTTCTTAATTATTTTTTATTTTAATAACTTTTTAATTTTATTTTATTTTATCTTCTTCTTTCTTTTTCTTCTTTCCTCCCTTTTATTCTGAGCCATGTGGAGGACATCAGGGCTGTGCCACTGAGGTGAGAGAGCCAAGTTCAGGACACTGGTCCACCAGAGACCACCCAGCTCCACGTAATATCAAACGGCAAAAATCTCCCAGAGATCTCCATCTCAATGCCAACACCCAGCTACACTCAACAACCAGCAAGCTACAGTGCTGGACACTCTATGCCAAACAACTAGCAAGACAGGAACACAACCCCATCCATTAGCACAGAGGCTGCCTAAAATCATAAAAAGGCCACAGACACCCCAAAACACACCGTCAGACATGGACCTGCCCACCAGAAAGACAAGATCCAGCCTCATCCACCAGAACACAGGCACTAGTCCCCTCCACCAGGAGGCCTACACAACCCACTGAACCGACCTTAGCCACTGGAGACAGATGCCATAAACAACGGGAATTATGAACTTGCAGCCTGCAAAAAGGAAACCCTAAACCCAGTAAGTTAAACAAAATGAGAAGACACAGAAACACACATCAGATGAAGGACCAGGCAAAAACCCACCAGACCTAACAAATGAAGAGGAAATAGGCAGTCTAACTAAAAAAGAATTCAGAATAATGATAGTAAAGATGATCCAAAATCTTGGAAATAGAATAGACAAAATGCAAGAAACATTTAACAAGGACCTAGAAGAACTAAAGATGAAACAAACAATGATGAACAACACAAAAAATGAAATTGAAAATACTCTAGATGGGATCAATAGCAGAATAACTGAGGCAGAAGAACGGATAACTGACCTGGAAGATAAAATAGTGGAAATAACTACTGCAGAGCAGAATAAAGAAAAAAGAATGAAAAGAACTGAGGACAGTCTCAGAGACCTCTGGGACAACATTAAACGCACCAACATTCAAATTATAGGGGTTCCAGAAGAAGAAGAGAAAAAGAAAGGGACTGAGAAAATATTTGAAGAGATTATAGTTGAAAACCTCCCTAATATGGGAAAGGAAATAGGTAATCAAGTCCAGGAAGCACAGAGAGTCCCATATAGGATAAATCCAAGGAGAAATACGCCAAGACACATATTAATCAAACTGTCAAAAATTAAATACAAAGAAAACATATTAAAAGCAGCAAGGGAAAAACAACAAATAACACACAAGGGAATCCCCATAAGGTTAACAGCTGATCTTTCAGCAGAAACTCTGCAAGCCAGAAGGGACTGGCAGGACATATTTAAAGTCATGAAGTAGAAAAACCTGGAACCAAGATTACTCTACCCAGCAAGGATCTCATTCAGATTTGATGGAGAAATTAAAACCTTTACAGACAAGCAAAAGCTGAGAGAGTTCAGCACCACCAAACCAGATTTACAACAAATGCTAAAGGAATTTCTCTAGGCAAGAAACACAAGAGAAGGAAAAGACCTACAATAATGAACCCAAAACAATTAAGAAAATGGGAATAGGAACATACATATCGATAATACCTTAAATGTAAATGGACTAAATGCTCCCACCAAAAGACACAGATTGGCTAAATAGATACAAAAACAAGACCCATATATATGCTGTCTAAAAGAGACCCACTTCAGACCTAGAGACACATACAGACTGAAAGTAAGGGGATGGAAAAAGATATTCCATGCAAGTGGAAACCAAAAGAAACCTGGAGTAGCAATTCTCATATCAGACAAAATAGACTTTAAAATAAAAACTATTAGAAGAGACAAAGAAGGACACTACATAATGATCAAGGGATCAATCCAAGAAGAAGATATAACAATTGTACATATTTATGCAGCCAACATAGGAGCACCTCAATACATAAGGCAAATACTAACAGCCATAAAAGGGGAAATCGACAGTAACACATTCATAGTAGGGAATTTTAACACCCCACTTTCACCAGTGGACAGATCATCCAAAATGAAATTAAATAAGGAAACACAAGCTTTAAATGATACATTAAACAAGATGGACTTAATTGATATTTATAGGACATTCCATCCAAAAACAACAGAACACACATTTTTCTCTAGTGCTCATGGAACAGTCTCCAGGATAGATCATACCTTGGGTCACAAATCAAGCCTTGGTAAGTTTAAGAAAATTGAAATTGTATCAAGTATGTTTTCCGACCACAACGCTATGAGACTAGATATCAATTACAGGAAAAGATCTGTAAAAAATACAAACACATGGAGGCTAAACAATACACTACTTAATAACGAAGTGATCACTGAAGAAATCAAAGAGGACATTAAAAAATACCTAGAAACAAATGACAATGGAAACATGACGACCCAAAACCTATGGGATGCAGCAAAAGCAGTTCTAAGAGGCAAGTTTATAGCAATACGATCCTACCTTAAGAAGCAGGAAACATCTCGAATAAACAACCTAAGCTTGAACCTAAAGCAATTAGAGAAAGAAGAACAAAAAAACCCCAAAGCTAGCAGAAGGAAAGAAATCATACAAATCAGATCAGAAATAAATGAAAAAGAAATGAAGGAAACAATAGCAAAGATCAATAAAACTAAAAGCTGGTTCTTTGAGAAGATAAACAAAATTGATGAACCATTAGCCAGACTTATCAAGAAAAAAAGGGAGAAGACTGAAATCAGTAGAATTAGAAATGAAAAAGGAGAAGTAACAACTGACACTGCAGAAATACAAAGGATCATGAGAGATTACTACAAGCAACTGTATGCCAATAAAATGGACAACCTGGGAGAAATGGACAAATTCTTAGAAAAGCATAAACTTCTAAGACTGGACCAGGAAGAAATACAAAATATAAACAGACCAATCACAAAACTGAAATTGAGACTGTGATTTAAAATGTTCCAACAAACAAAAGTCCAGGACCAGATGGCTTCACAGGTGAATTCTATCAAACATTTAAACAAGAGCTAACACCTATCCTTCTCAATGTCTTCCAAAATATAGCAGAGGGAGGAAAACTCCCAAACTCATTCTATGAGGCCACCATCACCCTGATACCAAAAGCAGACAAAGATGTCACAAAGAAAGAATACTAGAGGCCAAAACCACTGATGAACATAGAGCAAAAATCCTCAACAAAATACTAGCAAACAGAATCCAACAGCTCACTAAAAGGACCATACATTATGATCAAGTGGGGTTTATCCCAGAAATGCAAGGCTTCTTCAATATATGCAAATCAATCAACGTGATACACCATATTAACAAATTGAAGGAGAAAATCCATATGAGCATCTCAATAGATGCAGAGAAAGCTTTTGACAAAATTCAACACCCAGTTATGATAAAAACCCAGCAGAAAGTAGGCATAGAGGGAACTTTCCTCTACATAATAAAGGCCATATATGACAAACCCACAGCCAACATCGTCCTCAATGGTGAAAAACTGAAAGCATTTCCACTAAGATCAGGAAGAAGACAAGGTTGCCCACTCTCACCACTCTTATTCAACATAGTTTTGGAAGTTTTAGCCACAGCAATCAGAGAAGAAAAGGAAATAAAAGGAATCCAAATTGGAAAAGAAGAAGTAAAGATGTCACTATTTGCAGATGACATGGTACTATACATAGAGAATCCTAAAGATGCTACCAGAAAACTACTAGAGCTAATCAATGAATTAGGTAAAGTAGCAGAATACAAAATTAATGCACAGAAATCTCTTGCATTCCTATACACTAATGATGAAAAATCTGAAAGTGAAATCAAGAAAACACTCCCATTTACCATTGCAACAAAAAGAATAAAATATCTAGGAATAAACCTACCTAAGGAGACAAAAGACCTGTATGCAGAAAATTATAAGACACTGATGAAAGAAATTAAAGATGATACAAATAGGTGGAGAGGTATACCATGTTCTTGGATTGGAAGAATCAACATTGTGAAAATGACTCTACTACCCAAAGCAATCTATAGATTCAATGCAATCCCTATCAAACTACCACTGGGATTTTTCACAGAACTAGAACAAAAAATTTCACTATTTGTATGGAAACACAAAAGACCCTGAAAAACCAAAGCAATCTTGAGAAAGAAAAACAGAGCTGGAGGAATCAGGCTCCCAGACCTCAGACTATACTACAAGGCTACAGTAATCAAGACAGTATGGTAGTGGCACAGAAACAGAAATATAGATCAATGGAACAGGATAGAAAGCCCAGAGATAAACCCACACACATATGGTCACCTTATCTTTGATAAAGGAGGCAAGAATATACAGTGGAGAAAAGATAGCCTCTTCAATAAGTGGTGCTGGGAAAACTGGACAGCCACGTGTAAAAGAATGAATTTAGAACACTCCCTAACATCATACACAAAAATAAACTCAAAATGGATTAGAAACCTAAATGTAAGGCCAAACACTGTCAAATTCTAAGAGGAAAACATAGGCAGAACACTCTATGACATAAATCACAGCAAGATCTTTTATGACCCACCTCCTAGAGAAATGGAAATAAAAACAAAAATAAACAAATGGGACCTAATGAAACTTCAAAGCTTTTGCACAGCAAAGGAAACCATAAACAAGACGAAAAGACAACCCTCAGAATGGGAGAAAATATTTGCAAATAAAGCAACTGACAAAGGATTAATTTCCAAATTTTACAAGCAGCTCATATAGCTCAATATTAAAGAAACAAACAACCCAATCCAAAAATGGGCAGAAGACCTAAATAGACATTTCTCCAAAGAAGATATACAGATTGCCAACAGACACATGAAAGAATGCTCAACATCATTAATCATTAGAGAAATGCAAATCAATACTATAATGAGATATCATCTCACACTGGTAAGAATGGCCATCATCAAAAAATCTACAAACAATAAATGCTGGAGAGGGTGCAGAGAAAAGGAAACCCTCTTGCACTGTTGGTGGGAATGTAAATTGATATAGCCACTATGGAGAACAGTATGGAGGTTCCTTAAAAAACTAAAAATAGAACTACCATACGACTCAGCAATCCCACTACTGGGCATATACCCTGAGAAAACCATAATTCAAAAAGAGTCATGTACCAAAATGTTCATTGCAGCTCTATTTACGATAGCCAGGACATGGAAGCAACTGAAGTGTCCATCAACAGATGAATGGATAAAGAAGATGTGGCACATATATAAAATGGAATATTAGTTAGCCATAAAAAGGAGTGGAACTGGGTTATTTGTAGTGAGGTTGATGGACCTAGAGACTGTCATACAGAGTGAAGTAATTCCGAAAAAGAAAAACAGATACCGCATGCTAACACATATATACGGAATCTAAAAGAGAAAAAAATGGTCATGAAGAACCTAGGGGCAAGATGGGAGTAAAGATGCATACCTACTAGAAAATGGACTTAAGGATATGGGGAGGGGGAGGGTAAGCTGGGACAAAGTGAGAGAGTGGCATGGACATATATACACTACCAAACGTAAAATAGATAGCTAGTGGGAAGCAGCCGCATAGCACAGGGAGATCAGTTCAGGGCACTGTGACCACCTAGAGGGGTGGGATAGGGAAGGTGGGAGGGTGGGATATGCAAGAGGGAAGAGATATGGGAACATATGTATAACTGATTCACTTTGTTATAAAGCATAAACTAACACACCATTGTAAAGCAATTATACTCCAATAAAGATGTTTTTTAAAAAAAATTATCCCTCCTGATAGATACACCTGCATAAATGCATACCCATCCAAACGCGCAACTAGAAGATTCTGAACAGAAAGTTGCCACAGAGCCAGGGCTTCCGCCGTCAGTTCTAATAAACGTGGATGCATCCCTGAGTGAGCATTCAGATATTCATACTGGTGAGATCACATATTCAAATATGTAGACTGTGGCTCCTGGTATCCATGTTATCCCGGGGAGACTCAAATGTCAGCGAGGCAGGTACATCACAAATCACAAATGTATGAGAAACCAGCATGCCCCACTTTTGCATTGTGCTGATATACTCTGCAGGGAATACACTACAACAGCAAGAGGGAGTCAGGGAGAGGGGAAGGAGCCCTGGGGCCCCTGGCAGGGCAATAGCTACAGCCGGCCATAGTTACAGCAAGCTCTGTGTTCCACCTAAATCATGTGAACCTGAGCTTGAATCCGGGAACCAACCCACCACTGATCAGGCATTCTCCATAGCCAGCTCCTCTCCTCTGCATGTATACTCATAGATGCTCAGGGCTCTCCCATCTTAAGAACAAACAAGCAAATCTTCCTTACATGGTTTCCCATCACAATTAAAATCCAACCCAAATTCCTTCTCATGGCCTACAAAGCCTACTTAACCTGAACCCGGAGTCTGTCCAACCTTCTCCCACGGTCACTCCATTCTAGCCACACTAGCCTCAAGGAACACACCAAGAACATTCTTTCCTCAGGCCCTTTGCAAGAGCTGTTCCAACACCCAGTAAAGCTCCAGCAAACATCCACATGGCTCATCCCTTTGCTTCATTCAGGTCTCTACTCAAATGTCACCTCTTCAGCGAGGCCTTACTTGCCTCGCGCATCTAGAATAGCACCAATGGGACTCGATCACCTCCCCTCCATCACCATTCTTCATAGTGCTGGCACTGTTCACAAGATATAAGTCATCTGTTGAGTGCCTTCTCTCCACTAGAGTGTAGCTGAATGCTGTTCTCTTTGGTTCACCATTGCATCCTTAGGATCTAGAAAGATCAGGCACTGATTAGGTGCTCAAGAAGTATCTGCTGAGTGAACAAATGAATGAATAAATTTAATTCCTTGATATATATTCAAGTAGCTGTACTGGCTTTTTGTTTACGTTTTATCGAAATAGTGACTGTTGGTATACGTTTATTTTCCAGGGATACACTTCATGATTAAGTGATACATTTTTCAAGCTAAAAAGTGAGAAAACAAAAAGGTGATACAGATATTAGTGCACAAAACAATGGACTAGAGGAAAGGGGAGGGAACAGAGCAGAACCAGCTCCCCCAGGAACATGGCAAGGATAGATACTCCTAAAAGATGGACGAAATGAACAATCTAAGAGGACCAGGCAAATAAATACCATGGTTTCAAAAGTGTTTTCCAAGTTGCATAAATAACAACTTAGCAATAGAAGGTGCTCAAGGAGTGCTGGATAAAGAGGCTAATGATAGTGTAGCATAGGAATTAATTGGTGAATCTTGAAAACCTGCATATCCCAGAACGGAAATCCAAATAATTTTTTTTCACAAAGAAGATGACATTACAAATACAATTTTAATGACCAATGGCTGCATATTCTTAACATCGTGATTTTTTAAGAGGACCCCATGTTCCAGTTCTAGGTGACAACTTTTATTTATTCAATCACAAGCTATTACATGGGTCATAAACTTAAATGCCCCCAGGAGTCAGGCAGGCGGTATAAATGAGGGAAGCCTGGCTGGGGCTGCCTGGAGCCAGCTTGCCATACGCCTCTCATTGGCAGAGCAGCTACTCTGCTCCAGCCAGAAAGAGCACCCATGTTGTTAGGAAACCTGGGTTTTCTGGTAAGATTTTTTGATTTTTATTTTTGGCAATGAATTCAAACATTTTGTAAAAGCCACGCAAAGAAAACACATTTACAGTGCCTTCAGTTTGCAATAAATTATTTAAATATGAAGCCCACTGAATAACAGAAGTGATACATCTTTTAATTATCTGACCAAATTCCATAAAAATATTTACTATTTACATAAACCCAGGTCTTTGCTAGTTATAAATGAGGAGAATGTTGAGGGAGATCTGAGACACTCAAGGCATAAGAAAGCAGCTCAGGCTTTATAAATGGGACATTAATGATAAGATGATTTCATTTTTACCCATAGACTCTTAAGGTCTCAATTACATTTGTATGGCTAATAATTCAGTTATCAGGTACTCATTAAATAACCACAAGTTTCTGACCAACATATGAAATACTTAAAAAGCAAGTAAAGATTTAGTTAGCATACTTATTATCTAATCTATTAGTTTAACTAAAAAACAAGCCGACAACTAACATATAAAACGAACTCCATTCGTACTTGTGGTTTCACTATTTGCAAGTGACCCCTACAGGGCCCCGACATACCGGTCAGCTCGTTGACGATGAACTTGGTGAGTGAACCCAGCAATAGCCTAGCATGCACGTCACACTGCAGTTTTATTGTTCTCTATGCATAATCACACCCGGAAAAAGCGTTACAAGGTGTCTAAAAGAGATTCATTTAATTCTTCAGTCATACTTTACTGCCCTGTGATCAAATTTAAATATTACCTGAGTAATAGCATATTGTGAGATTCACAAAAGTATTGATATGGTTCCTTGATTGATGCCAAGGCGTACCTACCCTGTTTATACCCAGTGAAAGCAGCCTTCACCTTCATGGAGACCCCCAGTGCCAGGCGGCTTCCTCCCCTCCCAGCTCTCGGTCTCCACCTGGCTTCACCATCTCAACGTGTATTTGAGTCCTGGCTCCCGCCCTCCTCCCTCCCCACCTCACGCCGTACCCCTCCCACCGAACCTATTCTCCCACTCATCAAGCCTGACAACACTCAGCCACCTCTTTCTTGACTTCCTAGCTCAACCTGTGGGTCTGGTGGGATACTGTATCCATTTAGGTCCAGTTGCGGACAACATACACTGCCATACCTGGTGTAAGCAAAAAATATATTTTACTGCTGGGTTTTAGGTGCTTTACACAATCATTAAAGGAGACAAAGGAACAGAGTAAGTCAAGCTTCCAAGAAGAGCTCCCATGATCATTCAGCCTCTGTTGTGATCTAAAAAAGCTCCTGCATCCTGGCTGAAATAGCCCATCAGGGAGCTGCTGATGGAAGCAAGCCTCCTCCACCAGGATGGAGACAGCCCTGCGGCTGCAGAAGCCAATGAATCAGGAAAGTAGGACCTCACACCTTGCCTCCTGCTCTTTTTATACATCAGGTCTCTTAATAGTGGCCCCATAAGAGGAATCCAAATCATGCTGGGAAGAGACTCTCAGAAGGTTTTTAACCTTCCAGGCCCTCCTTTAGTGTAGCGCGTACTAGAGGGAGCTTGGGATAGAGGTCCAGCATAGCAGTGCACAGCGAGTACCGCAGAATGCCTGCCAGGGATTACACCTATGTGCTGCTGCTGTTTCTTGTAATTCCTGGGGTTTTTATGTTTGTTTGGTTGTTTTTTCTTTATTTTGTGTGGGTCTTTTGTTGTTGTTTGTTTGTTTATTTGTTTCTCCATGAGAACCCTTGAAACTCTGAAAAGAAAATCAGAGTAGTCACCAGCAGAAAAACAGGCAGTTAGCACTGAGGTCTGGTATTGGACATGTAATGAATGTTAATAGGTCAAAGAAGAGAAGGGTTAGGGATCACTTGAAGACCCTCCTTGCAGTATCTTCCCTTTGATAAGGGGGGCAAGTGGAATGTTCTATTCCCTGAGATGGGATATAGTAAACCCTTTATGTCTAAGGGTCAAAGAATTGGAGGTGCCAGACTGTCTGGGAAAGAAGGGGGACTTTGGGTGGTGGATTCCTAGCCCTAAGGCAAGAAATGGCAAACTCAAGGAAGCTGCTACTTTGAGGTCAGCACTCACCATCCTACCCACAGCAAGAGGAGCCATGCATCAATTCCTGATGGGGAAGGGGCTGATGAGACTCATCGCATCAGAAGACAGGGATCAGTACTGATGTCCCATAACCTCAAAAGTGTCTACACCCATACTAGGGAATGGCACTCAGGTGCACAGTAAGCTGAGGGAAGAGGAAAGTGGACACTCTTATTTAAGTGGTGAAATTCACATAATTGAGACCAAGGTATCTACTCTATTCCTGGTTCCACGGTGGCCCTAAAATTTTCCCGGTATATTTCCTAGAAGATTCTTCAGAGAACTTCCCTGGAATGATTTCTATTCCCCTTAAAACCTTGTTCCCCTACTACTGACGCTGTCTTCTCTTAACAAAGCCTTTCTCAGATGAACTACTGCAACTTCCCTTGCCTCTTCTTCTCCCACCTTCTTTGGGGAAGAAGTTTCCTACACCTTTTCAAGTTAGTGCCAGTCTCCCTCCCCTTCTACATCTTATAGAGCATGGGTCAGGGCCTGTTTTTATAAGCCAAGTTTTACTGGAATACAGCCTTTCTTTGACCTATTGTATGTGGCTGCTCTCACACTGTGATGGCAGAGCTGGGTAACAGAGAACATCTGGCCCACAAAGTCTAAAATATTTTCTATTCAGGCCTTTACAGAAAAGTGTGCTAATCCCTATTCTGGAGGATCTATCCCTTTCTACCTTCTGAAATTTCCTCTTATTAATATCCCCCTTCTCTCTGTTACCTTCAAACTCTCAATTTCTATGGTTTCCTTCCCGTCAACCTATCACATTTATGTCATCATTCAATCCCTCCTCAACAAACCCCAATTGAGCACCTACAAAGTGCCAGGGATGGGGGATACAAATACTAATAAAACACAGTCCCTGCCTTCAAACTGTTTATGGTCTGGAAAGGGAAGGCAAACATGTAAGCAGCTAAGTTTTCTCTAGTTAAGTTTTCTGTAGTATTTCGGAAGCCAAGAAGAAAGTTCAAGCAATGCTCATCGCTACTTGGGGAATTTAGGGGGGTCAAATATATCAAAGAAGTCCAGAAGAGCATACAAATAACAAATAGTTCATAGGGGTGGTGACACTTACACAAATCTTCACCATCCCACCTTCCCTTAACCATCCTTCATCCTCTCTCTACCATACCACACTTTCCCTTTCTCTTTATCACTAATATTCTTGACCTACTCTGTCATTCTTTGCAGCCTGGTTCCATAGCACCACCTCACTGCAACTGCTCCCTCAGAGGTCACCAGGGCCCGTGACTGACCTGTTTGCAGCCATACCTCAATTCTCATCTCACTCACCCTCCACACAGTATTTGACTGTCGCCCACTCTTATGCTCACTCTGCTGCCTAAAAGCCTTCCATGGCGCCACCTGTCTGAGTTTCAAGTCCCCTAGACTCTCTTACAAAGCTCACAATCTCTAGGTGCCTTCTTGCCCACAGAACACTTGTCAGATCCACAAGTATATCCCACTGTGTTGTATCTCCTCACCTCTTCATGCTTCGCCCCCTGTCTGCGGTGGTCTTCACTACATTTTCCCATCCTCCAAACTCCTAATTATTCTTCAAAACCTAGTTCAACTGCCATTCCCACTGTGAAAGGATCCCATGGTGACTTGGTCAGCTCTTCCCTCCTCCTTTCTCTCTACTCTCAGAGCACTTGGTAGAAGCTCTGCGGAGGGTTCTGGACTCCAAGTACTTGCTCCCATGTACGGTCCCCTCATTTCACTGTGTATGCGAATCATTTAATCCTCTTTAAATCCCAAGTATTTGGACTAAATCCACATAAAGCTATACTATATAAATGACTAGGGTAGCAGCCAAGCTTGGCAGTTCCAACCAGGAAAAAAACCCTCTAAATTCCTAAATATATCAAGACAAGTTATTTCTCAGGCACACATCTCTTAAAATTCAGTAAACTTTCAGAATATGCAAATGACAGTAAAACTTCCCTCCAGCACATTAGAGTGACAGTTACAAGAAAATGACATGAAATGGCTCCCTAAGGAACCATCTCAAGGTAGCATTAAACACTCAGGCTTGTCACTCGGAAGGGCACCAACTAAGTCATATTTTTTTCAGCTTTTATAACAAAGATGGCACAGTTGTCAGCATATTTCCATTATCATCTCTGTCTTTAGAACTATGGGCAGAAAAGTATTTACTGTGAATGTTAAGTATGTGACAGTAGAGGACTAATGGGTTTGGGGCAAATAAGTACGAGAGATGTGGATTTATGTTCCGGTAGGGCTCCAGCTTCTCCAGGATAGCAACGGAGATGCTCCATCCTTGAGTTTTCCCTGTGAGCACCAGCCCTATCCCAGTTCTGGAATACAGAATGAGTCACTTGTCCAAGCTCTAGTCAGTGTCTGTCCCAGATGCTGGCGCTCATCAGAGCTTTTGGAGCCTATGAGAACCCTGAGGCAGGAGGAAGAAGGCAGGACACTTCCCCACAATTAATATTCTTGGAGAACATACGCACGAGTACATAGTAAAGTAGGGAAGTTGAACAGTCATGTCACTCTGCACACTTTCAGTAACAACTCTGGGTCAAATTAAGGCCCAAGCAAAGCCCATTGCCGATTCTGTGGGGACAGAAAAGCATTCATCATCTCCTGTAAAAAATTTTCCACTTTCTGGTTCCTGCATGTATTCAGCTAGTCAAGTGTCAGCACAGAGCCTGGAACTCATATGCTTTGTGGCTTTCACTGTGACAACCGCATTTCTAAGCCTGTCGTTGCAGGCAAGACATTTGTTATTGTCTTGTTGGCTGAGGGTAAAACAAATACCCATTTAGATCACAACAGATAAAGGCTTCCTCTGAATTAATCACACATGGGAGGCCAGAAAACACAGTTCTGTCAGGGAAATTGAATCTCACAGTGGTAAACCCACCCACAAAGAAAAGGGAACAGCTTGAAATAAAGGGAAATGTTACAGTATTTACAGTAGCCTTGAAGTGGGAGCTCTTGTGAAACAAGTCTCCAAAAAAGGCATCAAACAGGTAAAGGTGAGAACGCCTAAACGTGAATGACCTCAGAAGGTCAGGTTTCCAGGGAATCCCCTTCACCCCCAGTCACTAAGATCATACTGATTACAGACTCTTTGCAATTCATTTTAAAACGCACTTTTTTCAGGCCCACTGTGTGCTTGGAGCAGAAGGTCATGAAACCCACTTCCATACCCTCCCGGCAGCGGAGAGAGGCAGCATAAGCCCTCTCAGTGAAAGCCCCTCACCACAGACGCCAGAAATAGACTTTTCCCCTTTTCTTCCAACACATGAATTTGGAAGGTACATTTTTGTTGTTCAGAGCAGAACTGGATGCGTTAGACTATGTTTGGTGGGGCGTGGGAGGGAGGGAGAAAACAGACTCTGTAAAAAGTCAATTCTTTATAAAGATTTACTATATGACACCAGTACTGGCCATTGATAGTGGAAGGTAAGCATAACAATCCATTATGAAACAAACTCGCTGTTAGCTGGGCAAGTATATTGAGAGAATCCAGAAGAATGCACAAAGAGCCCCCTACTTCAAGTTGGAATCATATTGCCTAATGACACTGAGTTTTCCCGGAGGTAAAAAGGAAGGAAACCCCTTATTTTGATGTCTCTGGGGACTGCAGCATATGACAATCCATAAGGAGAAAAGCCCTCTCCGGTGGGTCCTCTTCCCTTCCTTTTGCCTTCTCTCCTTCCCCTTCTCTTCCATTCTTTTTCCTTCTCTACTCTCACAGGTCCAGTTCCTCAGGACACAGACTCTGAGATGCAGAGTGCTGTGCAGGAACCTTCCTGGGAACTGCGTTGGGAACCACGGTTGTGAAGGGATGAGAGAGCAGAACTCAGCAGAAGGAGAAGTTGAACTCAGTTGTCACCCCACCAGGAACCGCAAAGCTGGGATGGCCCTCAGAGATGCCCACCATGGGTCTTAGTGCCTCCTCGACTGGGGGGATTTCTAACCTAGGACGAGGCAGCTCCCTTCAACCAAAGACAGTTTCTGGGAGAGGACTCAGCCAGGAGCCTCAGCAGCCGACACACTCCCGGCAGCTGGGGAATGAGTAATTCAGTCCTGAAAGGGAGAGCCAGGGGGTCAGATGCCGCCCCTTCCTCTCTTTACTCTTCCCTTCTCTTCTCTTCCCATGGCCCTGAGTCCTTACACGCCTTTGTTCTCCTTTCCCCAGGGTCCTGCTTCTTATTCTCTTTGTTCCGTGGGACAAGTCCGTAATAATTCCATTCCATCTACCTCCACTATGTTGGGGTGGTATCTACAAGCCAATCAGCCTTTCACACTGACAGAACACACCCACTCTTAGCAGATCTGCAGTAGATTTTCAAGAGAAAGTTCTCCTTTTTATCTAAAGTTCACACTACCAAACAGGTACCACGTTACCCTAACCTCAGTATGTGCCATGGCCCCAGTAGGATGTCTTAATTTAAAAGTCTCTACCTATTCTTCTACCTTCATACATAAGAGTACGTGGTCTCCTTGGGTTGCCCTAGTTTTGTATGTGCTGTGATCATGGTTGAAGAAAAATAAATGTTAACCCAAGAAATATCTTAATTGAACTGGAACATGTAAAGTAACAATATTATAATAGCTCTCCTATATAAGCAAATGCTCATCAGCACTACTGCTCGCTACTTCAAATACTTGTGCCGTTCAATATTTACAACAACCTTACAGGACCCCCATTTTCAAGGAAGGAACTGACACCTGGAGAGGCTCTGAACTTGCCTAAGAGCACACAGCTAGGAAGTGCTGAAAGCCAGATGTGGCAGAGATAACCAACTGTCCACTAAAATCCATACTGCTCCATGATGTTGAGTGTCTCTCTGAGGAAGCTGCCCAGCCAGGGACCACATGTTCCTGCCCGCCTTGTTCCTAGACAGGGTCACGTGGATAGTTCTAGTAAAAAGAAAGTAGGCAGAAGTAGTATGTGTCACTTGTACCCTCCTCATGTTCTCTTCCCTGTCTGCCTACCATATGCAGTGGGCTTTCAAGCCCCAGTGGAAAGCAGAGCCATGACATGGAAAGAGGCCAGTCCCTGAATCACCAAGTAGAGGAAAGCCACCCATCAACGTTAGACTATCATGAGTGATAACTACAGTTTTGTTGCACCAAACTGAAATTCAGGGGCTTACTTGTCACGGCAGCTAGCACTACCCTAATTAGCACAGGAGGTGAAAGCTATACTTGCTCTGACATATTCACTTATCCATTCAACTAAATGAATGGTAGAGGTCATTTGAGTAACCTCTACCAGTTAGGTATATACTTGACACTGGGATTCACATGACATGGTCTCTTCCTTCTAGGAGCTCATGTTACAGCAAGGAAGAGAGATTATTCACACCATGGAAATACTGAGGGGGAAAGACTGGCTCTGCCTGGCCTCATTTATGGAGTTTCTCCCCTGGGGAGGCACTGATATTTACATGGCAATCTTATTTTTACTTACGTTTTTCAAATTTATAACATTAATACAAATTCTTTCCATATGGATACTCTGATACAGAGACCTGTTCTGAAAAAAAAAAAAAAATCCCTGAAACCAATTAGGGAAGGGGAAGTTGTTAGAATTTAAAATCAGATAATATATTCAGTGATTACTAATAACTCTCCTAAAAATAATTTTTTGGGGTATTTGGCACTTCTGTCCTCTGCCTTTGAAAACTAGTTAGTACAATGGATAGATTAAGAAATACAGGGACTTCCCTGGCAGTCCAGTGGTTAAGACTCTGTGCTTCCACTGCAGGGGGCATGGGTTCGATCCCTGGCTGGGTAACTAAGATCCCGCATGCCGCATGGCACAGCCAAAATAAATAAAAAAATAAACAAACTATAACTTCGATTTCTTTAAAAAAAAAAAAAATACAATAAGTATAGGTACAAGAAAAAGTGGCTTTTTTCTTTCTCAGTCTCCCTTTAAATTATGCTTTCTGGTGAGAGGAAAAAAACCAAGCAGAGCAAGAGAGATCAAAGAAATGTATATCTACACACACATACCTCACTCCCTCTACCAATACATCATGACCCCCAACTTCTAGGCTGGCTCAGAACCTTCCCTTTCCTGTTCTAATTCTGTGTTTCCGTTGGTAGAAAACCCTTTTCTTGCCTTCCTGTGTCTCATCCATCTTCCATACCCACCCACCCCTCCATATCCACTCACATACCACCCTCTCCATTCCCGAAGAATTTCAGCCTGCGCTGTCTCTTTCCCTTTTCTGAGCAACTCTACGCTTACTATTTAGCTGTAATTAAGAACTTAATTGTTCTCTAAATATTCTGTTTACATATTCATCTTCCAATGAGACTGAAAACTCATTAGAGACATAAAACCCAACCTTTCTCCATGTGCCTAGCAGCGTACTGAGCACTTACATAATCAAAAAAGAAACGCCTAGTGAGTGACTGATCTTCCTGGATGATCTCCCAGGGCCTCGTGACAATAGGCCTTTTAAGCCTTGAGGAGTTATCGGCTTTAGCAAACTTTGAGCAACAGGCAACTCAACGTGGTGCTGAGGAAAGAGCCCAGGATTATAAGCAAGTCAACCGTAGTTCCTCTTCCATTTCAACCCCGAGTGGCCCTGGGTACAGCCCTTACATAAACATCACTGAGCCTCAGTTTCCTCATCTTTAGAAAGAGAATAATAATACCTTCCTCTTGGAATCAAAACAGGTTAAGTAGAAGAAAGCCCTTCAAAAACTACTTTATGGGATTTCCTTTTGTACCACTGAATTCGTGGGTAACAGAATCCAGTCCCTCTTGTCCAAAGTAATTTAATGAGCGTCCTAATACTGACTAAGGAGGGATTCCATCTGAGATCAAGACAGCCCTCCCTTCTAAATCTATGCTTCTCACCAAAGCAGATGACTAAATAAATGAAAGATGTGATGCAGTGAACGCTGTACCCTTTGCTTTTACAACCTACTTCTACAAACTGCTGAGAAGGCACTTCTCAGTGGAACCCGGAGGGCAGTGGCGAATTGTCTGGTCACAAGCCCAAGCTCTGAACAATATGGAGAGGTGTCTGCTGTCACTGCACTGCTCATTAATTGTCCCATATAAGGCCAGTCACAGGGGGAGAGAGCGGTCTTCCAAGATGCAGCAGGAAACAGCTACGGAGTTGGGGGAGCCCAACGGCAGGGGTCTTGCTGCTCAGTCAACAAGTTCAGGCCTGGCTCGGGGGCGCAGGGCTCCTGCTGAGAGCTTTATTTTTCTGTCAGCTGTGACTCCCCCTCCTCTCATTAACGCATGTCCTGGGGTCTTCTTTTCAGAAGCCAAGGCAGCATTCTTCATCCTTCAAGACGGCTCTCCTAATTGGTGGAGGGGTGCTGGCACGTGCGCATTCAAGCAGAAGCCAATGTTTATGCAGTTCCTTTCCTCACCCCCTCTTCTCAGCGATACTCACAAGACCCCTGGGGTACAGTTTCCTTGAATGGTGTCAAGGACAGGCTGCCTCTCTTGTCCTTTGTCCAGCGTGGCTGCTTCCCTTTTTATACTCACTACCTCCATGGCTCTTCATGACCACAGAATAGGTTAGTAGCAGAGGCTCCAGGATCAGACTGCCAGGGATTGAATCCTGGTTGTGCGGAAATTTGGGCAAGTCACTTCATTCTCTGCTTCCTAACCTGTGAAACAGAGGTAATGGTATTTTCTGCATCATCTGACCACCGAGAACCTAGCTCCTGTCTCTCAGGAAGCACTTTAACATACTTCCCTCAACCTAATCCAGACATTTGACTCTGTTACTTTAAACATAATGCATCAGTTTAGATGATATCAGAATACTGAGTACTCTTCTCACAGGTTAAGACTGTACTTGGGACTGCTGTGCAAAAATGCAGGGTACTATGGACTGCCTAAAAATTAAGTTTCCTTCCACTGTATTCTAACTTTGGTGTGATCTGAAAGTATGAATTTGTATGAAAAGCAGGGAAGAAATCGCCATCCTATCAATGATGGGAAAAAAGGCTGCAATGTGATTTTCAGCCATAATCAATTGCTTTCAGTTTCCCCATCTACCCTCACAAATTTAAGAAAAAGGTATTTTTTCATATCAGTGTTCCAGCTTTCAACAGAAGGGGAATTTAAGAAGAAAAAAGTCTTTCCATACAACAACTAATTTAGCCCATCATTCTCCATTATAATTAAAGTGATGATTACTGGATTTTCAGTTTCAAGACGGTAGACATTTTCCAACCTCTCTCATCTTAAAAATCACCCTAATACTCAAGGAAGTAAGAATCAGAAATAGAATTCAATCTTTGATCAGTCTAGGGGACAATTTTAATTCTGAACTAAATTATAAGATGGCAGAAAGCATTAGAGAAGAAAATGACTTGCTAGAGAGAAGGAAGAATAAATCTAAGTGCTTGCAAAGGAACATAATGATGAGAGGCAAGTCAAAAATACCTACAGAATCCAGACAGGCTAGGAGCACAAGTACCACAGAAGGTGGGGTAAAGCTGGGTCTGACTACTCCTCCCACACCCGTGCAGGAGAAAGTGAGGGGCCAGACTCAGAGACAAGAAGTAAAAGGGAGAGTGGAGGTGAGGCTCGCAAATGAAAACAGGGAGATTAAATGAAAGTCTGCAGACTGAACAGAGAGAAGTTGCAGAAGATTGAAAGAATCTTCTCTAGAAAAACTGAACCACCCACTGACAAAATACTACAAATTCTGACATTTGAAGGTCTCTGATGAAAAAGGTGTATCATCCTAATGACCCTACAGTGAAAGCCACCAGTCGAAAAGTCCAATGAATAGACACAGAACTTCCAATCAGCTTTCTAAAGATTCACTCAGAAATAGGAATGGACAGCCAAGAACTCTAGGCATTGGAGGAAAATCAGCAACATTAAAGTGAGACAAGCAAACAAATAATGAGAAACTAAAAGGAACTCAGAAAAAACAGAGACAATGCAGGAAGAAATGGAAAACTACAAAGACATTCTATTCAATGTCCTCAGGAGTTCTGAAGCTGTTCTCCCAGCATGCTAAGGGAAATGACATCATCCCTAAGAGGCACAGTAGTTCCTTCCTCCCCTCCAAAGGGACATATTAACTCTCTATTGACAGAGGAAGAGAAATAGGCAATTTAAACATAATGTTTTAAACTACACCCATGCAATAAAAACACATTATAAAAATAAACGTTAAGAAAGAAAATTCTTTTAATATATTAAAAGTATTGCTAAAATTTAAAAATAAGAAACAGTAAAAGGACAACAAGGTTAGGTCAAGGATTTCACCTAGAAAGTAGGACGAAAGGAAAAAGAGATAGAAAATAAGACAAAAAAACTTAATAAGGTTAGACGTTCAGTTCAACCAATAGGAGTGCCAGAAAGAGAACAGAGAAAGCACTGATAAAGAAGTTCTCAAAGAAAAATTTCAAGGAAACTTACCAGCACTGAAGGATATAAATTTCTTGCTTAAAAGACAGCAAAATAAATGAAAAGGACTTCATATTGAGGATAGCAGTGTGAAAGTTGAGCGTACCAGATCTAAAGAGATCTTAAAGTTTTCCAGCAAGGAGAAACCGGTCACAGGCAGACTCAGAAATAAGAAAAGCAACAGTCTTCTCAAAAGAAACATAACCTAGAAGTCAATGTAGGAATAGCTCCAAAATTCTGAAAGAAAATAATTTGCCACCAAAGATCCTAGATTTAACCAAACAATCAAGTGTAAAAGTAAATACTCTTTTTCAAATATATAAAGTCTCAGGAAATTTACCTCCCATGGCTTTTCAGGAAACTGAGGAGGAGGAAAAAATAAACTAAGAGAGAAAATGACATGAATCCTGGCACAAGAGAGAGGAGCAAAGTGAATTGGGCACAGGACGGCAATTCTGCAGCAGGAAGCAACCACTCTAGGATGGAACAGAGTCCTGAGGGCGACAGAATATATGTCTCGAAAAATAAAAATAAAAAGGAAGACAGGCTATGATTGTTCGATAGGTTTGGCTCTAAGAAAAACTTTAAGAAAGGCATCTTACAAAGCTGTTGGAGGGTATGGGAAAGAGTTGGGCCAGAAATTTGAAGGCAGTGAAGCAAATAAAACCAATGAATGAGGCAATTATTAATTTCAGGAAAACTAAAAATAAAGCAAATGTAATCATCGCCTACTATTTGTCTCAGAAAAAATATTTTCCTAGTAAAACTATTAAAAACCATGCCAAAAATTGTGAAATAACTATACTGAAAGGACACAGGAGGTGAGAAGATAGGGCATGAGACTAAAAATTCTGGCTTCGTAAAATAGGAAGTCATAGAACAAATAAAGAGTTCAGAGCAGTTAATTGCCTCTGGAGAATGGCATTGACTGAGGGAGGGAATGACTACTATTTTATATTTATATATACACATATATGTGTGTGTGTGTGTATATATATACACACATTTAGCATCATTTGACTTCTAAAACCAAGTGCATGTATTTGTGCATTAAATTTTAAAAATATATGTTAAGTTTAAAAAGTTGGATGAAATTACAGTGCAGTTAACACTGTGCCCTTTCTTTTTATAACTTAAATATGTCTAAAATACACTGGGGAAATAAAAACCTTTTTCATTCCTGGAACTAAGCTACACATTTGTACTAACCATTTTATTTAAAAGATTTGGTAGTAAATTATTAATCCCTCCCCCTCATCCACCCTGTGGCTCACCAATTACCAAAATACAAAGCCCTCTGCAGTCGTCTTTCTTTTTCATATCGTTATTATTCACCCATAACTGTAGGCGTTTAAAATGACTCAGTACACTGGGGGTGCCTTTATGACAGAGTATCACAATAAACACATATGAAACCTCCTTCCTCTTACTCCATTCTCCATTGCTAAAACAGGAAAGAAATGGGGACTTCTGTCTTGAACTGACTGCCTTCTGAGCCTAAGACTTTTAGCAGTGATATTCATCATTTTTATCATGCTATCATTAATTAGAATTAATTATAAACTATAAGGGCTATAATACGCAAACAAGTACGGGAGCTAGCAGTTTTCTGATATTATGAAGAACATGAAATTAGACAGGATTCTCCCCAGAATCTACCAGAGAGATAAGGGAAAAGCAGGAGTTAAATCAGGGGTTCTGAACCTCTTTTCTCCCCACCACGCCTAGGAGACAGGGCTTACTCTGCCGTGACTCGCTAGTCAGCTCCCCTCTGCCACAGGGGGGCGTGATTAGCATTTCTGCTCATGGAGGAAGAACGGTGGGTTGTGTGAAGAAATCCCCAGGTAATTCGGGTAGGCCCCTGTGTCCTGCTCCCCACCCCCCACAGGTGTGTTTCCTCCTCTCCCTTTCCCTCCCCCCTCTGCTCCTCTCAGCCAACAGAGATAACTAGTTTAGGGATCAAATTAAGAAGATGTCACCACGGGGCAAAAGATAAGGACTCAGAGCAACTGGGACGCAGTATTTATAAGTTGCCCCCATCCACCACCACCAGTTCCACATCATTTGCTGATTCTCCAAGCTTACTGCTGAGACTGTGGAATAATTTCAGATGCCGGGAATATAGCACATCAGAGACAACTTCTGACAACTCTCCCACCACTAGGGACTCCCATTTCCCTTCCCCAGGCCCATCCAAGCAGGGACTCGGCATATTTCTCCCTCACTTTTCCCCTTACCTGTTCCAAAACATACTTGTTTGAGTACTTGGGTTAATTAAAATTTTAAAAAAAGAAGGATACCCAACATTGACTGGACGCTCATTACCACTCCACATTTTATGAAATAAAATTTCACACGTGTCATTTGAGATTCTGAAGACTACAACACAACATTTTGATACCTGAAGAATATAACCAGAATATAAGGCAAAAGGGTTTCGGACTCTCAAAGTTTCATGTTCTAGCCTGAGAGGAGTCACACAGGATTTCACGGGACTTTTTCTTTTATCCCCTGGTAAACAAAGAAAGCAAAGGGACATTCGGATAGGTCTCAGGGGCCCTTCCAGTCCAACTCCCTTTCCCCCACTGCGTTCACTGCTTCAATCAGAACAGCTCTGACTGCATCAGACCATGTTGACTTCCACCGTAGGATTCATTTGAAACACATCTGAAAATGGAGGCCCCTCCAAGCTGCACCGTCTGTCAGTGCTGCGGCACATGCTCTGAAACCCTCACTCCAACACTCTGCCTTGTCCACCCGTGCACATCCGGCGTATCGTTTCCAGTATGCTGACAACATGGTCTATACACATACCTGGAGATACCTGTCTGGTCCGAATTCCTTAAATATAATACAGGCCCTTTCAGTTTGGCCTGGTTCGGCCTTTCCTTCTTCCTCAACATTCTACCCTCTTCCATCTCCCACACGACCAGCAACACACACGCTTTATTTAGTCCCTAAACCTCTTTGTCAACCCTAGCCTTGCCATGTTCCTTCACGTCTCAATGCCTTTGCCAATGCTGTTTTATCCACCCAGCCTGCATTCTATCTACCAAGGTCTATTTTGGAAATTTATTCACCGTTTAATGGTCTACTCAAATATCACCTCCTCACTGAAGCCTTCCCAGACTTTTCCATGAAGAATTAATTACTCTCTTTTTGGTGCTCTCTATATTTAAAATATCAATTACAAAATATAGTTCACTATTTATATCTATTCCTTGTGCTACGCGGTGAGTTCCCAAAGAATAGAAACTTAACTCATATTTGCATCCCTAACACAGAACCTGGCACGTAAGAGTTACCTGCTATTTCCTCAGTGATATGTGAATGGGACAGAAGATCAAAGGGGGCAGAAACAGTGCTTCCCGGAGCACTTCCTGAGATCAGTCCCTAGCCCAGCATCACACACAAGGAGGAATCTCACCAAAGATCTGTGAGAGTGACTATAGTAGACACACATGGGTGCCCCGACTGACATTCTTTGGGGTTCACCTCTGATTTCAGCCATGGTTGAGGTGGACAGTTGTGTGAGTTAGACATGCCTTATAGTGGCCACCTCTCCTAGGGATGATGCAACAGTGGATGTATTGGGCTGGCCAAAAAGTTCATTCGGATTTGTCCATAACATCATAAGGAAAAGGCTGAACGAACTTTTTGGCCAGCCCAATATGACGCCAGGATCCGCTAGTCCTATCATATATCACATCACCCAGAAGCACCCTGCCTAGTAGGATATTAGATTGGCCTCACATTGGCCTAGCGATGGCACCGCTCATGCCTACAACTGGCAGGGCTGGGATGCTGTTCTCCAGGGTGCATTGTGTGCACTGAAACAATAGCCACTACAGGGTGCTGTGTACCCCAAAGCTAGAAAACAAAGGTCTGGGCACCAAGGGGTGCACGCATTGGTTGGCTCTTCTCATCATCACTCCCCATAACACAATTGCTTAACTTGGACTGCTTGTTTCCACACCTCTAAACTTTGCTAGAATAGAGGTCCTGGCTCTTAGAGGGCGTCTCTCCACGGGACACTGAGCCAGAAGCTGTGACTCCACCGTATCACTCAGGCTCTTCATGCCCATGGACCACGGGCAAAGAATGGAGTTTCGGGCTTCCCTGGTGGCGCAGTGGTTGGGAGTCCGCCTGCCGATGCAGGGGACATGGGTTCGTGTCCCGGTCCGGGAGGATCCCACGTGCCGCGGCAGCGGCTGGGCCCGTGAGCCATGGCCGCTGAGCCTGCGCGTCCGGAGCCTGTGCTCCGCAACGGGAGAGGCCACAGCAGTGAGAGGCCCGCGTATCGCAAAAAAAAAAAAAGAATGGAGTTTCTATATTGGCAGAGAAACTGACTGTGATAATCTGAGGAGATAGGGTCACTACTGCATAATGGGAAAAAAGGAAATGAGGGCTTCCCTGGTGGCGCAGTGGTTGAGAGTCCACCTGCCGATGCAGGGGACACGAGTTCGTGCCCCGGTCCGGGAAGATCCCACATGCCACGGAGTGGCTGGGCCCATGAGCCATGGCCGCTGAGCCTGCGCGTCCGGAGCCTGTACTCCGCAACGGGAGAGGCCACAACAGTGAGAGGCCCGCGTAACGCAAAAAAAAAAAAAGGAAATGAAAGTCTGGATCTCGAGGGATTCCCTGGGGCATCTCTTGGTGTTTTGTACCCACTGATCACAGGGAAAAGGCGATGGCAGCAAGTCAATCAACCCAGTCTCAGACCCCTCCAGGGTGAGGGTCTGGGTCACCTACTGACCCAACAACCTCAGAACTGAGGGTGAGGGCAGTCTAGAGGGCATAAGGGAGGATGACGGATTTTAACTGTGGCCGCAGAATCCACCGCAGCAAGGAGGACTGTGGCTTGTTACACTGCTAAATCTCTCCTTTGAGGCACGGATCAGCCTAGTCCTTGAAGAACAGTGACAGTGGAATTAATGAAGAGCATCACTGGATCAGAGCAGTGCCGAGAGCACGGCGTGGCAGACAGGACACTTCTGGTGTGCTGGGTGAACAGCGATAGGCAGGCCTTGACTCGCTTCCTGCTGACGGCAGCTCAGTGTGTGACTGAGCTCAACCCTCAGCCCCGCAGGCCCCCGTGGCACACCTGTAAGTTGGCTGTTCCTCTGTCCCTGGCTCACCCTCCCCAGCCCCTCGGTCCTGCCTGCTAGGGTCGCCTCCAAAGTAAACTACCTCCTTGTTTTCAGGAATCCAGGGGAAGACTGTGATCGTGTTTAAACTGGAATCTTCAAGTTAACTTTACAAACTTACATTTCCTCTCCCCGTGCAGGCTAGCTACTCAGGGAAATAACACTTCCACAGCACTTTACTTCGTTCATATAAAGAAATAGCACACTTATGAGTGATGAGGAAGGCGATAGGGTGGTTGTTATTACCAACTCCCAGTCTTTTTCATTTTTAAACAAATAAGGAAGCTGAGGCTTGGAGAGGAGACGCGCCTTCTCCAGCACCAAAGGGTTTGTACAAGGCGGGGACAGCGTGCTCTGTGTCCTGATATTGACAGTTGATGCTGTGGGTGCCCCACACATACCTCCTTTATCAGGTCAGTTTCTCCAGTTCTCAGCTGCTGTAGGTGTTGCTGCTAAGAGCTCATAGCTACACCTCTCCCCAGAGCTTGCCCTCCTCGGACAGATATGCCTGGGAGGGTATGTACTTCTACCCAACTCTAGGGCTTCCCGCGGTGAATGACTGATAAAGACTACCAAAGCCCAGCCACCCTGTCCAAGGTAGGACTTCACTTTGGTGTCATTCATGCTCCCAAGTTCCCCATATGATCGGGCCGAGGCTATAGATTTCACCTTTGCTCATCTTCTTCCCCTTTCCTGTCCTGTCCTCTCACTTCCTTACTGGTCCTTCACTCAGTTAATCATTTGCACATCCCTGTTTCTCGGGAACCCAACCTAAGATAAGATCTGTGTTTTATGATTCCTGGTCTGGTGGTTTCCCCACTGCCGAATGTCACGTAGTTAAAGAAATGTAGAAGACACTACATACTATCCCCTTACTTATTAATACTGGTCACTCATCCAGGATAGACGTTTTTCCTCTGTCTCAGAAAAATCACGTAAACTTATTTCTCAGTATATCTTATAGTAACACTACTAAGAAGTGTGTCTGTGCCAAGTAATGACAAAGATATGGTGCTTTCAGGTATAAACGTTTTTTTTTAATTTTTCAAATATTTTATACAATTTTTTTTTTTTTTTTTGTGGTACACGGGCCTCTCACTTTTGTGGCCTCTCCCGTTGTGGAGCACGGGCTCTGGACGCGGAGGCTCAGTGGCCATGGCTCACGGGCCCAGCTGCTCCGCAGCATGTGGGATCTTCCCAGACTGGGGCATGAACCCGTGTCCCTTGCATCAGCAGGCGGACTCTCAACCACTGCGCCACCAGGGAAGCCCTTTTTATACAATTTTTAAAGGTTCCTTTCCATCTACAGTTACTACAAAATATTGATTATATTCTCCATGTTGTACAATAGGTATAAACTTTTAAATATTTCAGTTAATATATTTTAGCAGCATGCTTTATATCCTTAACTAATTACAAAGTGTTACATATCCAAGAGGGACAATAAAGAAACTCACAGGTTGATGTAATTAACATGTCTCATTTGATAGCAGTATATAAAATAATTCATCAGCTCAGAAGTACGTGCCTACAAAATGATAACGTTATTTTCTCAGTTTTCCCATGTTATCTTGTTCCTTGAGGTCTAAAATGAAGTAAATTTTATAAACTTTAATTTTCTGAGAATTCTCACAAAGACAGTGGTTCATTCTGCTGACACTCATCCCTGACAACTGATACCTGTATCAATCAAGGTCTAAAGGAAATCAGAAACTACTTTACACACCTAAAACAGGGACTTTAGTAGCCGGTGAGTACTCAGGGGGGCACAGGCGATGGAAGAGCTGTTGAGAAACCAAATAGGAAAGTGAGGCAGCCCAGAGACTAACAGCAGCAGAAAGGCACGACCAGCCCTAGGCGAGAGGGATGAAGGAAGGAGGCAGCAGCTGGGGTGCCCTGGAGGAGCTGGTGCCCTGCCCTCTTCCCACCTTCAGGTCCTCCCAACTGGTGGACCCCTACCAAAGACCAACTGACAAGAAGCAGCCTGGGAATCAATCTAGCCTGCCAGGTTCGATCCCCGTCACAGGGAGCAGAACAGAGGAAGGGCAAGGAAGCCACACGCAGGCAAACGAGACACAGCACATCGACATAGTAAACGTTGCAACAAAGATCTGAAACGATCAAAGGTCCCCCACGCGAGAAGCAGCACGTCAAGGTCATTGCCAGGAATTCGAAAACCAGAGAATAAAACAAGGGCGAATCTAGTCTTTGATTGTGCAGCTAATGAAATTATAAATCAAAACCACAGGGAAAGCCTTTTGACTCAGGTTTGTAGCAGCACTTAAATGTTATTTCAGAAAAGCTTCTCACTAGCATCCTTAGGAACAGCTTTGGGAAACAGACTAGGCAGCTTTGCAAAAAAAATGTATTTCCTATCAGGTCGAAGAAAAATGTATCTGGTTTGTTGTTCTTGTAGTCACCTAACCTCCAAGCCTTTCTATAAAATGTAAGAAATGTTGCTGCCTAGATTTAAGCTTAAGGGATTACTGAATTTAAAAATATGTTTCTACAATTTTGGTTGAAAATCATAGTATTATGATTTTCATAGGTATTATAATTAATGCTTGCAATGATACTCATGTTCAAAATAAAAGAAAAAGTTTATTCAAGCATGAGTATTTGAAGCACAATTTAGCAGAGAAAAGTCTATTGTGCAAACTGAACAAGCACTCCTTAATGTAATGAATCCAATGATTTGTTTGAATCATTACAGTATTTTTTCCTTTTTTAAAATTTCAATGGTAATAGAATCAGAAACTGAAGCACAATCAGAAACTGTGTTATGAGAAATTGGGATTTGTGGAAAACAGAAAACTTGGAAAATAGCCAAAATGTCATAATTCCACTAGTCCAAATACTGGCAGCATATTGGTATTCCAGTCACAAACCATTTATCGAGAGCCCAGAATGGGAACAATTATTGAGAGTTCTGTGCTAGACGATGGATAGTCTCAATCTGATTGTAAGTCTAAATCAAGATGGCAACTCCTACTTCACAGCACAGGAGAGCAATGGGGGAGAGAAGCAGGGAAAAGAATGCATTTGCTACCCTTCCCACCATCCTGTAGCAACATCCTGTAGTCCAAGGAATGCTACCACCTCTTAGGATGCCATAAGCAGTAAATCAATTGTCTGGATTCCCAACAGAGTTTGCCATCCCCAATTAGAACTGTATTTCTAAATATAAATCACCTCCTAAGAGGAGGAAATCCCTACAGGAGTGAGAACTAAAGTTGCATGAAATGACTTTTTTTCCACCTCTGGTTTCAGTCTACTGCCTTGTCCTTAAAAATGTTTGAATCTAGCAAAATTAGACTTTCACTTCTGAAGATGCAAGACCCAAAGGGGACCCCCAAAACCTAGAATCTGTGTCACACAGTTTAGCACCAAATAACTCTATACTGTTTTACCACTTGATATTTTTGTGTGTTGTTCTCAATTCCCATCACGGTTGTAAATGAGGTGGCCAAGGTCAGATCTCGCATTTCCTTGTTATCCAACAGCCCACCAAGCACCTAGTACATGCTCAATAAGTACTTTTGACATGATTAACTCTGATTTTAAAATAAAACCCAAACTATTGCATAAAAATTACAAATTACTTTCTGGAACACATTTGATCAGATAGTCACAAGGCTTTCTCCCTTATTTCACTCAGGGAGATGCTCACATAACAGCCCCTTGGAGAGGTCTTCTTTGACTATAAAATGAGAACTCCCTACCACTTTCTATCACCTTATCCTGCTTTCTTTCTCTTCTTAGTATATGGTACTGGATGTATTGTTGAATATATTCCCCACTAAAATGTGAGTTCCCTGGTCTTTCTTGCTCACTGCCACATCCTCAGTGCCTGGAACAGAAACTGGTTCAGAGTAACACTCAGTAAGTAAGTATGGAACAAATCAATATGTGAATGAATTAAATTTGTACCTACATATGAAAAATTATACATAAACACAAGTAATTGACCTAGAAGAGGTTTAAACTACCATAAAAATTTTATCTTTAAAAATTTTTTTATTTAGAATTTATACACAAAAGACAAATAAATTTGACTTCACTAATTGACCACTGTAAAAAGTTCAAATGATGCAAATGCATAAAGTAAACTATCACCCACTCTAAAAACAGGCATCCTGAAGCATCTGGGGCACAGTCTGGAAACTTTTCTCTATGTATATATAAGCATAATAAATGATTACTAGTGAGTAGAAGTTATAAACATTTCATGCTTTTTAATGTAATCCATTGAAATTTAATCTTTCAGGAACATAAAGAATTCTAAGAGCAAGAATCCTTTTTTTTTTTTAACCTTTAGATTTTAAATGTTTACTCTTGGGGTCTCAGTTTCCCCATGTGTAAAATGGGAATAAATAATAACTAACCCATAGGATTGGTACATGATACAAATGACAAAATATATCTGAAGTGCTTAGCACAGTGTCTGCACATAGAAAAAACAAAAATAGTTGATAAAGGTTAAGTTCAGGGACCAATGAAAACCCAAGAGGAAGACTACCAGTGACAGTGAAGATCAAAAAAGCTGCTTGGAAATGAGGGCTCTTGAGTTTTGGAAGGATCCACCAGGCATCTATCAAACCTAGGGAAGGTCATTTTAGGCTAGAGGAAGAGTGTGTTCCTGGAACAAGAATATTAACAGCTGGCAGCCTTTTGGAGGGAACGGTGTTTGTGGAAAACATCTTGAAAAGCTACCCTGAAAAGGGAAGGTGAAGCCACAAAGCAAGGAGACCGCACAACAAGATGCAAGTTAAACGAAACATAAACCAAAAACTGCAATTGAGTGAGAGAAGAGAAGGGAGAGGATAAAAGAGTGAGAAAATAGAAGACCTGGGAACACAGTGACAACTATGTTTATACTTATTTCAGTCTAGAATTGAGCTCCATTTTACATATAATCACAAAGTATTTTTTGCACCCTTCGACTATGCAATAAATTTTCCAGAAAGGAAACTATCATACAAGTTTTATCACGATTGAACTTCAAGAGTTTAGAATTTTATAAGTTTCTTTTTGCTGCTGTAAGACATTACCACAAACTTAGTGGATTAAGACAAAACATAAGTATTATCTGACGATTTTATGGTCATCAAGGCTGTGTTCCTTCTGAAGGTTCTGGCAGGATCCATTCTCTTCCCTTTTTCATCTACAGAGGCTACCCACATTCCTTGGCTCATGGCCCTGCACCACTCCAACCTCTTCTTCCGTTGTTACATCTTCTCTGACTCTGACATAAGGAGTCATGTCAGAGACACGTCAGAGTCTCCATGTCAGAGTCCTGTCTCTCTCATGAAGACCCTCGTGATGACCTTGGCCACACTGGGATAATTGAGTATAATCTCTGCAGCTCAAGATCCTTAACCATATCTCCAAAGCACCTTACACCACACAAGGTAACATATTCAGTTTCTAGAAATTGGCATATGAGCCTCCTCGGTGAGGCCATTATTCTGCTTACCACAGCTACCACTTGGGGAAATCATGTCACTGACTGTCACACCACTCGTGGGTTTTGAGTGGCTAATATAAAACACCTGCCTCAGTCTGCATTATTCACAGTCTCCTCAGTGCCTCTGAAAAAGAGCTGAAAATATCTGACAACCTTATATGTCTCTAGTATAGTCCTGCCCAAGAATTTACACTTACTTTATTTTTTTTTACTTAGTTTACTTTCTCTTCATTTTTTGTACAGTTAGAGCATTGTTTAAAAGTACGTGTAAACAGGTTATATTAGCCACACACATAATACAGGAATCATTACAAAATGTCTGTTAAGCATTTATTTCCAGAAGGCATCATTGGATCTGATAGGACAGAGAACCACTCAGTTAGATGGTTAATTATTATTTTTAGTGAGCTGAGTGGTACTGGAAAATCTATCCTATGTATATGAAATCTGGTTGTAGCAGTAGCAGCAAGCGTGAAGTTGAAGGTAAATGTTCTATGGGAAATATGCTAATAAAGTAGGCAGATGTGCTTACAGGGTACTGCTAATTTAACTGAACTTCTTTCTTACCTCTCCATGCATTCGGTCTCAGACACTACTCCCTTCCTGGCCAGCCCTCTCAGCTGCTTACCCTCTGCTTCCAGCCCTGTGGGCATGGAGAAACTGACAGATAATGAAGCACCTGGAGAGTCAGCTGAAGAATCACACACAACTGGGCCATCAAGAAAGAAAAAGCCAATGTCACTCCACTGATGAATGCTCTTCCATCAAAGTGCAGTGACAGCTAGAAGAGGCAGGATGGCCAGGAAAAGAGGGAAGGCAGTGAAAGGATAGTAAGACAGGACAATTTAGACTGGGAGGGCAGTGCTGGGAAATTGGGAATGAGGGCCCATTGGGCTATTTCAGGTTGTAGTGAACACTTCAAGCTGTATATTGTGATGAGGACGTGTAGAGAAGGAGCAGAGAAGAACACACAGTAAGGAAGCCAGAAAACAGGTTTGAGAGAACTCAGGCATACTCGCAGAGACTGGAGCATCATTTCACTACAGCTCTAAGGCTGAGTTACTCGAGTTCCCTTCAGCTGCAGGGTTCCCTTGTTCTCCATACTGGGCTTGAACTTTATGGTGAAACTGCTTCTCCCTCTTTGCTCTTGCCTCCCCCAACAGCAGGTATTTACTCATTGTCTTGTCCTCACTGTCTTTAGGTTTCTGTGTGTGTGTGTGTGTGTGTGTGTGTGTGTGTGTGTGTGTGTGTGTGTGTTTCCGGATTCTCTCTCTCTCCCTATATATGGCTGCTCTGAGGTCATGAGCCTATCCTCGATCCAGGAGTAACGCCAGGATAGTAGAGGCATGTCAGCATGACAGAACTTGATGACCTGGGGGCTGAGCCATCCCCACAGAGGTGGATAGTGCCGTGGACATGAGCAGTTGCTAGAGTCAAGCTGCCTGGATCCTGGCCCCGTCAGTTATTAGCTCTAACCTGAGCAAGTTACTCAATATCTGTAAGCCTCAGCTTTCTCAGCTATAAAATGTGGCAAAAGATAGGAAATAATAGAACTGATCTCATGGAGCTGTTCTGTATATTGAATTTTTGTAAAGCATGAAAAATGCTTACTGCCATACCTGGCATTGGGTGAGTAACTCCTAAATGCTGGCCAAACTTCAGCCTGTGGGCCAACAAGACCATTTATCCATCATGGGTTTTTTGCATTAATTTCGATGTATAAAATAGTGCATTAACATTTTAAAATATTACATTAAAGTATTTATCGTGACTGCTAAGTTTCTTTGGCACCCTCTTAAATATTGTGCCTGCCTCAGTCACCTCATTGTAGATCTGGACCTGGTTATGGCAGTGACGCTGTGCTTCTGGAACCATCGGTTCAGGCAGGAGCCTTCCAGAATCATTTGCATTTTAATGTCTAGGTTTCCCTTGCTACGCCTTCCTTTTGTGGACTATCTTATTTCTCTGTCCTATTTTATCCCTATCTTGGTTGTTGTGTAATTGAGTTATTGAGGTTTGAGAATATTTTTGTTTGCAAAATTTGTATCTGGAATAATGTCTGGGCTTGGACTAATGTCATTATGTAGGAAGCTAGCATATTCATGTATTAGACACCTGTCCTTAGTTTCATTTTAAAGGAAATTTATTCTTAGCTTAAATAGAATGCAGAACTGCTGTTCTTAAGTCAAGTGCCTGATAGGAAATGGAAGAGTTATGAAACTGAATTATCTTTTACCAAAAAATCCTAAATGTCATTAATACTTTAGAAGAAAATAAGTTTAAGCCAAAGAATGTTTAAAGTAACTCTTTGCTGAAGCCTAACTCATTGCTAAGAAAACTTGAACCCTAATTAATGAATTTGCTAAATAGAATGTGTTTGCAAAACAGCCCAGGGTTGATCTCAGTTAAAATATCTATTGATATATAAGGACTTAGAACTCTTCAAGGAAAGAAGTAGCATATTATCTCCTAGAATACAGGTCAAAACCTCAAATGCCTCTCGAGGCCAGGAAAGCAGTGAAAGGCATGAGTTGGAGGGTGGGGGGAAGACGGGAGGGGGCGGAAGGTGAGGCACATGGTGAAGCGGAGGTGCCGTGCGCTGTTCAGAGGGCGCAGTGGCCCCTTAGCTCCAGGAGATTATTGCCATTTGGAAATCTTTACTAAGGTGCCAGATATTCCAATTTTTCAGGACAAGCCCGAAATGCAGATATTGATGTGAAAACACTCACCTTTTAAAATATTGGCTCAGTACTTTAAAAAAAAATCACTCAAATGGGCAAAACAAAACACGACTAAGCTGTGAATTTCCAACCTCCGCAAAGAGAGTCATCTTTGTTATAAAGAAAAAGGGAGAAAAGGATACATTTTTATTCTTTCCTTCTGAATCCTATCTAGAGCATTTCTGAAGCGTAGGAAGATTTTAATATTTGCAAATCAAAGCACCTCTTTGCTTTAGTGAACCTAAAAGAAAAGGCCACTTAGAGACACTGCGGACACAAAATCAAAGTTTTTGACTTCCGAACAGCCTGACACAAGGGTATTTGACCAACTTTTCTAGGTTGAAGTGCCATGAATTTTTCAGAGCTAATATTCCCTTCGGTGAAGAGAAGCGATTGCATTGCATTTGGATTGCATTACAGATCCTTTGTGTCATGTCCCAGAAAAACTCACCTAGTCTCTACCATCTTATTAGGTTTAAGCTCATTGGTTCTCCTTGTAGAATGAACTCTCATTCCAAAACACTTGGGTGTAACTCACAGGCTAGAAAAGCCCATTAGACCTAACAAAACTCAGAGAACCACAGGGGAGTTGGGCTGTGACCATATTTAATACTTAACAAAGAGAGCTACAACTCTGAGGCATTATTATTTTTCCTTTGCTCCAGAAATACAAGGTGGATGTTTTGAGCAATTCCACTCAGGCCTCATACCTCCCCACAGGATTTATACGAATAACATTTGCTCTTTGAATGAAAGGGATTCTTAAAACCATTGGCGTACAGCCACCCTTGAAGCTGACTCTTTTGAGTTTGAGATGCTAAGCTGTAACCAAAGCAAGCTTGAGCGTGCATTCTATCTCTGGAATGTCTCAGGGTACTGAGAATTAAGGACGAAGAAGACAGGACTGAAAGGGAGCCCTTGATCTGGACCATGGGGAATGAGACATGGAGGGATACAAGCTTCGGTAAGACAGGCTGCTCTCCACCAAGGTGAGAGAAAAGAAAAGGAAGAAGTGAAAAGTGAAGATTCCAATATCCACTTAACAGATACCATCACAATAAAAATCCATGATATTCTCACAAAGCCTCAGCCCAAAGCTCATATTTGCCAAATACTGTTCAAATATAATACAAGTTCAAGAGGAAGAAAGGCACTGGACCAGCCAGTCCCCCGGAGCATATGGCAATAGAATTTGACCTACACTGCTGAAATGCCCAGTTTGTTCGTCTGGGTCTCCTATGGCTAAAATTCAGAAATGAGATGACTGTAAAAGTTAGTGTCAGTGTGTCTGATACACATAGCCTTTGGTCCTTTAAACAATATTTGTCTCAAAAACTTCCCTCTTTCCAGAAAAATGAAATAGTATTTTTTTAAAAACTGAAATATAAAAAATGTTAATTCAGGTTGATTTGTTTGTTTTACTGGGAAAAAAAAATTGTAGACTCTCCTAAAATCCCTATTGTTGTGAGTCTGTAGAGATGATCTCCATCTCTTTTAAATTCATCTTGCTGGTTTTGTCATTTGTTATTCAGGCTGCATCTTCCAGAAAGCCACTGGGCATCTTTCACAGCCACGAAAAGATAACATGGATGAAAGATAATATGGACTCCACTTCAGGGAGCCTGATTTCCTTTCCATCGCCTGTCAGGACTTTCAAGGGGAATTGTCACTACCAGAAAGCAGTGACTTTTAATTTCCCTTAAGCTAGATTTGGCATTCAGATCCTCACAGCGATGTAAAAGGCCCAAATGACTCTTTCTGATGCCAGTAAGTACTGCATGAGCAGACAGAATTTAACTCTTGGGTGCTATAAACTCAGCTTATGGCTTCTTCTTCTTCTTAAGTTGCCCAAATCTAGCTGCTACATTAAAAACTTCTCTATGCTATTTTCTCATAGGGTTTCTCTCTTTCCTTATAATACCTCCAAGTGGGGCACAGATCATTCTTGGGGATGCCAGAGGCACAATTCAGGAAATACCCAGCCAAGAACAGGAAGCACAAGTGGGAAAACACACAAGTTGGGGCAGACACTTGAGGACAATCAAGCAAAGGCTGAGAGTCATTCGTGAGAAGAAAATTGTAAAGAAAAATGGATGCGGCGATCGTACCCCTTGGTATTTATCCAAATGAGTTGAAAACTTATATCCACTCACAAATGTGTGCATGGACGTTTAGAGCAGCTGTATTCATAACTGCCAAAACTTAAAAGCAATCAAGTTTTATCCATTCAGTAGGTGAATGGATAAACAAACTGTGGTACATCCAGACAATGGAATATTGTTCAGTGCTAAAAAGAAATGAGCTATCAAGCCATGAAAAGACAGAGGAACATTAAATTGCTAAGTGAAAGAAGCCAATCTGAAAAGGTTATATATACTGTATTATTCCAACTACATGACATTCTGAAAAAGGTAAAACAGTGGAGACTAAAAAGATCAGTGGCTGCCAGAGGTTGGGGGTGGAGACGTGAACAGGCAAAGCACAAAGGGCTTTCAGGGCAGTGAAACTATTCTATGTGAAACTATAATGGTGAATATATGTCATACATTTGTCCAAACCCATAGAATGAACAACATCAAGAGCGAACCCCAAGATAAACTATGGACTTTGAGTGATAATGAGGCATCAGTGTAGGTTCATCAATTATAACAAATGGACCACTGTGGTGCGGGATACTGATAGCTGGGGAGGCCGTTCCTGCTGTGGGGTGGGGGGGGGGGATCGTTGAATGGAGGAATCAGAAGGACAAGAGAACACCGTGGAGCGTGAAGATAGAATTAGCAAATGAAAACCACACCACGTTCAAGAGCCTTTTTTCTTCTGTAGCAGGAAAAGCTGGAAGCTACTACTCCAGGGACCTGAGTTTAACACTGAGCTCCATTACTGGCCATGGCATGGATTGCTCAGGTGTAAATGGGGCACGGGGTGTTTTTCAGTATGCTTATCAACATTTAGGAAGCTCTCAGAAACCAGGTGCCAGAGAAGGGGGTAGAGGAAAGGTACGAATATTAAGAAAACACAATTTGTGTTTGGAGGAGAGCTTACAGTTCCGTGGGAAAGAGGGACATTACACTCATTAACAATGAGGTTGGTGGGGAATGCGATGGGAGGAAGAGATGATCACGGGCTGAACAGACTAGGGCCAGCCTCCGTGCTCCAAACTGGAGCACTGACTCCCTACCAACTATACACATCCGTGACCCTAGGTCATCTAACCAGTTAATGTTTCCTTCTAAATCAGTCTTATAAGTAAACGATGTAATTTTAGGAGCAAGGATAAGATCTTTCTACCAAAGAAAAATTGTTCCCTGTTTGCTAATGCCATGAATTCCACCCCTTCGACTCGATTTCATTAGCTCTGCCACCTATTAAAATGCAAATACTCTTAGGAGAGATTATACATTAAGCCATATAATTCAAGTGTAACTTACTGTGAATTTATTTTTCAGATCTAAGGAGATGGCTTTGATGGAAGCAAGGATATAGTAAACTTGAGATCACTGAACGTCACAGAAATGTTTGGGCGGGAGGCTGAGAATATTTAAAATAATCTGTTAACTGTAGGCTTTGGCAGTTCAATTTTCTTTTTGATTAAAATCTAAGGAAAACAGTGCTACCACTGAGTGTTTGCAAAGCAACCAGAATGTTGATTGAATGTTATTTTTACCATTAATATTGTTATTAATCTTGAAAATATACTTGGAGAGCAGAAAGTTTTATGGGAACAAGACGAAAGAGTCTTCTATTTATTTCAGCAAAGCTCACTGAGGTTCTACATTGGGGTAATAGAATATTCATTTGCCTGTCTATGCCCTCTAAGTATTTATTTTCCTCTGATTCTCTTGAGCTGAGGGGGTCAAGAACAGGTTTTGGCATTCCCATGTCCTACAAAACATATCTCAATATAACCTAACCTACTTAGTTTTCACCAGAATTTCTAGAAAGGTCAACAAGACCTAGCATGACCTTGAATACATGACCACGACCTTGGGGTTCTCTCACGAGCATCCTGAATGCCTTTACTACCGTGCTAGCCTCCAAGGCCAGCTTCCCCTTAAAGTTCTGGCCAAAGCACACACATAAAGCCCTTCCCTTATTTCCCTTAGGGATGCTAAGATATTCTGCACTTATAAACAAAAAGAAAATAAACACAGAGGGGAAATAAAGCAAAAAAAACAGGAGAGGCTCCTGATCCCACCAATTAGCTACTTCCAGGGCTCTAAGGCCCTGCCCATTCCAGGCTCTCTCTAGAACACTCTAGAGAAAAAGGGCCCATATTGCATCACAGTACACACCCTGGAGCCCTTAACTCTCATACCCCTGCACACAAATACCTTATGACTTTCCACCAGCCACCAAAGAGCTTTCCAGTGCTGCTGCCTCCCAGACCCTCCCGCTCAGTCCCTGTGTCTGGTCTGAGACTTGCCTCTCCCCTGGTTACTGAATGACTTTGTCCTTCAGGACAGGCCTTCCTTCCCCTCACACCTCTACCGCCATACAATCTCCCTTGGATACTGGTTGACTCCATAGTAGGCCCAATAGATATTTTATCCACATGATGGCATTATATCTATGTAACAAGAAACATACATACATGCACACCTATTAAGGCCAAGGAGGAGTGAGGGAAAATGAGCACTTGAATTTTTGCATCACTCTTCCACCTGGACTGGAAGAAATAGCCTTTAGGGCAGGGTCTGTATGTCTGCTTATATCACCCCCATGCCTAGCACAGTGCCTGCTGCAATTAAGTACACAATAAATAACTGTTGCATTAAGGAATGAATGAATGCATTCAATGATTTCCCCCATCACTTAACATCCAAAGAGAAAGACTAACTCAGTGCTCTGATACAGGCCCTGATAAACTCTCTGATTTTAAGGACATCATCAATAAAGCCTCCACTGATCCATCTCCAGCACTAAATTCTCTCTGCTGTTCACTTTCCAATGTAAACACCCAACTATGCTAAGCTGGAGAGATAATCAACTAAATAAACAACCCATTTGAGATGGGATCACCCCAAGGCAAAGGCAATCCTTTCAAAACTACACATATATTCACTGAGGCAAAATGAATACTCAAAGAAAGAAAAATGCCATATATAGTAAGCTATGTGCCAGGAAATATGATACACACATCAGTTACATTGTTTATTTAATCCCTAGAACAAGTTAGAAATTATCATCCTCATTTTGCAGATTTTAAAAGTAAACTTTAGAGAAGTGTTTTTACCCATGGTGGCTTGTTCAAAAGGTTGAAAAGCATGAACTTTGGAGCCAAGCTGCCTAGCTTTAAATTCTGACCCTGCCTCTTCCTAGATGGGCGTCTTAGTCCATTCCTATAACAAAATGCCACAGACTGGGTGGCTTATAAACAACAGAAATTTATTTCTCACATTTTTGGAGCCTGGAAGCCCAAGATCAGGGTACCAGCGTGGTCAGGTGAGGGTTGCAGACTTCTCGCTGTGTCTTTACATGGTGGAAGGGTCTCTTCTATGAAAGCATTAATTCCCCTCATGAGAGCTCCACCCTCATGACCTAAGCACTTCCCAAAGGCCCCACCTCCTAATAACATCACCTGTGGAGGGTAGGATCTGAATTTGGAGGGAGGATGCAAACATTCACACTATAGCACTGAGTAAACACAGCTTAACACACGTGGAGCTAGTAAGTGTACCAGTCTCTCATGGCCAAACCCATCTTTCTGTGACCAGATCTGTGATGCTAGGCCAGGGACTCTACAAAACACATTCCTGCTTAGTCAGCTAGCTTCGTGTTATCTCTGTCAGTAGAGGGCGCTAGAGAGGGCTGCCAAGCTGGAAGAGCTAGAAGATACTTGCTCCCTCCTGGGTGTTTCCTCTGAGCCTCAATCAGGGGCCCCATCCTTCTCTCCCTCCTGCAGAGCCACTGAATCCAGTTTGTACTGTTCTTGTAGAATCAGCCTTAGAGTCTGCTGGCCAGCACCCTCACTTCAGAGGATTGCATTTCAGCTCAGTGGGGCCCTTCCTCTAAGTACCTAAGAAGTTTTAGTAATCCCGACTCTTTCCTTTGTTCCATCAGCCCTGCGGGTAATAGCTGCTTCCTGGAACTGCTACCCCTACCCTATACCTTAGAGTTCTCTTTTCACTCTTTCTATTACTTGGTTCACAACTTTATAACCACTTAACAGTTCTTCATATCAAATTCACTCTGTTCAAATTATTGGCATGATTTTACTCTCCTGGCTGAACCTGAGGGACACAAGAACACCTACCTGAGAATATTAAATGAGTTTGTCCTTGTAAAGTGCTCATAACTGTACCTGGAGCATAGGATTGGCCATATCAAGGTCAGCAATTACTTTCAAAGTGTTGAAGCTGGGTTAGAGCCCATGTCTGTCCATCTTCTTCCAGTCAACATGATGTTTCTCTAATAAAAATAGCTACCACCTACTTAGGCACTAGGCTTAGTGCGTTCACAGATGTTACCTGTTTTAATCTTCTTAAACACCTCTTAAGTGTTTTTTCCTCTATCAATTGACATCAAGAAAGGTATTCTGAGTTAAGGTATCCATTATCCTGAGAGGGTTAGGCAAGGTCTCCAAAGAGTGCAAACATCTACACCAGAAGAATAATTTTTTAGCATAAACTTCTCCAAATCCTAAAAACCTATTTACATCATTGCCTATGTGTCACCAGCAATTAACATGATTTAAGCATAATGTGTGTGAGCAGAAGCAAGAAGAACTGCAATCCTGGAGCCTGTGGAATGAAAACCACATACACAGAAACATAAACAAAAGGAAAAGGCAGAGGACTATGTACCAGATGAAGAAACAAGATAAAACTCCAGAAAAACAATTAAATGAAGTGGAGATAGGCAACTTTCTAGAAAAAGAATTCAGAATAATAATAGTGAAGATGATCCAGGACCTCAGAAAAAGAACGGAGGCAAAGATCGAGGAGATGCAAGAAATGTTTAACAAAGACCTAGAAAAATTAAAGAACAAACAAACAGAGATGAACAATACAATAACTGAAATGAAAAAAATATACTAGAAGGAGTCAATAGCAGAATAACTGAAGCAGAAAAGCAGATAAGTGACCTGGAAGACAGAATGGTAGAATTCACTGCCACAGAACAGAATAAAGAAAAAAGAATGAAGAGAAATGAAAACAGCCTAAGAGACATCTGGGACAACATTAAACGCAACAACATTCACATTATAGGGGTCCCAGAAGGAGAAGAGAGAGAGAAAGGACCCAAGAAAATATTTGAAGAGATTATAGTCGAAAACTTCCCTAAGGGCAGAAAGGAAATAGCCACCAAAGTCCAGGAAGTGCAGAGAGTCCCAGGCAGGATAAACCCAAGGAGAAACACGGCAAGACACATAGTGATCAAGCTGACAAAAATAAAAGACAAAGAAAAATTATTAAAAGTATCAAGGGAAAAATGACAAATGCCATAGAAGGGAACTTCCATAGGGTAACACCTTATTTCTCAGCAGAAACTCTACAAGCCAGAAGGGAGTGGCACGATATATTTAAAGTGATGAAAGGTAAGAACCTACAACAAAGATTACTCTACTCAGCAAGGATCTCATTCAGATTCAACGGAGAAATCAAAAGCTTTACAGACAAGCAAGAGCTAAGAGAATTCAGCACCACCAAACCAGCTTTACAACAAATGCTAAAGGAACTTCTCTAAGTGGGAAACACAAGAGAAGAAAAGGACCTACAGGGCTTCCCAGGTGATGCAGTGGTTAAAAATCTGCCTGCCAATGCAGGGGATGTGGGTTTGAGCCCTGGTCCAGGAAGATCACACATGCCATGGAGCAACTAAGCCTGTGCGCCACAACTACTGAGCCTGTGCCCTAGAGCTTGTGAGCCACAACTACTGAGCCCATGTGCCGCATCTACTGAAGCCCGTGCACCCTAGAGCCCATGCTCTGCAACAAGAGAAGCCACCGCAATGAGAAGCCTGCACACCACAAACGAAGAGTAGCCCCCACTCGCCAAAACTAGAGAAAGCCCGCATGCAGCAACAAAGACCCAACACAGCCAAAAATCATAAACAAAATAAATAAATTTATAAAAAGAAGGACTTATGAAAAAAAGCCAAAACAATTAAGAAAATGGTAATAGGAACTTACATATCAATAATTACCTTAAATGTGAATGGATTAAATGCTCCAACGAAAAGAAACAGGCTTGCTGAATGGATACAAAAACAAAACCCATATACATGCTGTCTACAAGAGACCTACTTCAGACCTAGGAACACATACAGACTGAAAGTGAGGGGATGGAAAAAGATATTCCATGCAATTGGAAATCAAAAGAAAGCTGGAGTAGCAATACTTATATCAGATAAAATAGACTTTAAAATAAAGAATGTTACAAGAGACAAGGAAGGACACTATATAATGATCAAGGGATCAATCCAAGAAGAAGATATGACAATTGTAAGTATATGCACCCAACATAGGAGCACCTCAATACATAAGGCAAATGCTAACAGCTATAAAAGAGGAAATTGACAGTAACACAATAATAGTGGGGGACTTTAGCACCTCACTTATGCCAATGGACAGATGCTCCAGACAGAAAATAAATAAGGAAACACAAGCTTTAAATGACACAATAGACCAGATAGATATAATTGATATTTATAGGACATTCCATGCAAAAACAGCAGATTACAGTTTCTTCTCAACTGTACATGGAACATTCTCCCAGATAGATCACATCTTGGGTCACAAATCAAGCCTCAGTAAATTTAAGAAAATTGAAATCATATCAAGCATCTTTTCTGACCACAAGGCTATGAGATTAGAAATAACTTACAGGGGGAAAAAGTGTAAAAAACACAAACACATGGAGGCTAAATGTTACTAAGTAACCAAGAGATCACTGAAGAAATCAAAGAGGAAATAAAAAAATACCTAGAGACAAATGGCAATGAAAACACGATGATCCAAAACCTATGGGATGGAGCAAAAGCAGTTCTAAGAGGGAAGTTTATAGCAATACAATCCTACCTTAAGAAATAAGAAACATCTCAAATAAACCATCTAACCTTACACCTAAAGGAACTAGAGAAAGAACAAACAAAAACAAAACTTAGTAGAAGGAAATAAATCATAAAGATCAGAGCAGAAATAAATGAAATAGAAACAAAGAAAACAATAGCAAAGATCCATAAACTAAAAGCTGGTTGTTTGAGAAGATAAACAAAATTGATAAACCATTAGCCAGACTCATCAAGAGAAAGAGGGAGCGGACTCAAATCAATAAAATAAGAAATGAAAAAGGAGAACAGACAACAGACTGTTGTCTGTTACAACAGACACAGCAGAAATACAAAGCATCATAAGAGACTACTACAAGCAAATCTATGCCAATAAAATGGACAACCTTGAAGAAACGGACAAATTCTTACAAAGGTATAACCTTCCAAGACTGAACCAGGAAGAAATAGAAATATGAACAGACCCATCACAAGTAATGAAATTGAAACTGCGATTTAAAATCTTCCAACAAACAAAAGTCCAGGACCAGATGGCTTCACAGGTGAATTCTACCAAACATTTAGAGAAGAGCTAACACCCATCCTTCTCAAACTCTTCCAAAAAACTGCAGAGGAAGGAACACTCCCAAACGCATTCTACAAGGCCACTATTACCCTGATACCAAACCAGACAAAGGTACTACAAAAAAGAAAATTACAGAGCAATATCACTGATGAATATTGATGCAAAAATCCTCAACAAAATACTGACAAACAGAATCCAACAGCACATTAAAAGGAACATACACCATGATCAAGCGGGATTTATCCAAGGGATGCAAGTATTCTTCAATATACACGAATCAATCAGTGTGATACAGCATATTAACAGATTGAAGAATAAAAACCATATGATCATCTCAATAGATGCAGAAAAAGCTTTTGACAAAATTCAACACCCTTTATGATAAAAACTCGCCAGAAAGTGGGCATAGAGGGAACCTACCTCAACATAATAAAGGCCATATGTGACAACCCACAGCCAACATCATTCTCAATGGTGAAAATCTGAAAGCATTTCCTCTAAGATCAGGAACAAGACAAGGATGACCACTCGCGCCACTCTTATTTAACAAAGTTTTGGAAGTCCTAGTGACAGCAATCAGAGAAGAAAAAGAAATAAAAGGAATACAAATTGGAAAAGAAAAAGTAAAACTGTCACTGTTTGCAGATGACATGATACTATACATAGAGAATCCTAACGATACCACCAGAAAACTACTAGAGCTAATCAATGAATTTGGTAAAGTTGCAGGATACAAAATTAATGCACAGAAATCTCTTGCATTCCTATACACTAACAATGAAAGATCAGACAGAGAAATTAAAGAAACAATCCCATTTACCATTGGAACAAAAAGAATAAAATATCTAGGACTACACCTACCTAAGCAGGTAAAAGACCTGTACTCAGAAAACCATAAGACACTGATGAAAGAAATCAAAGATGACACAAACAGATGGAGAGATATACCATGTTCTTGGATTGGAAGAATCAATAATGTGAAAATGATTATTGTATCCAAAGCAGTCTACAGATTCAATGTAGTCCCTATCAAATTACCAATGGCATTTTTTACAGAACTAGAACAAAAAATTTCACACTTTGTATGGAGACACAAAAGACCCCGAATAGCCAAAGCAATCTTGAGTGAAAAAATGGAGCTGGAGGAATCAAACTCCCTGACTTCAGACTACACTACAAACCTACAGTAATCAAGACAATATGGTACTGGCACAAAAACAGAAATATAGATCAATGGAACAGGATAGAAAGCTCAGAGATAAACCCACGCACCTACGGTCAACTAATCTATGACAAAGGAGGCAAGGATATACAATGAAGAAAAGACAGTCTCTTCAATAAGTGGTGCTGGGAAAACTGGACAGGTACACATAAAAGAATGAAATTAGAACCCTCCCTAAACACCATACACAAAAATAAACTTAAAATGGATTAAAGACCTAAATGTAAGACCGGACACTTAAAACTCTTAGAGGAAAACATAGGAAGAACACTCTTTGGCATAAATCACAGCAAGATCCTTTCTGACCCACCTCCTAGAGTAATGGAAATAAAAACAAAAATAAACATATGGGACTTAATGAAACTTAAAAGCTTTTGCACAGCAAAGGAATCCATAAACAAGACAAAAAGACAGCCCTCAGAATGGGAGAAAATATTTGCAAACGAATCAACGGACAAAGGATTAATCTCCAAAATATATAAACAGCTCATGCAGCTCAATATTAAAAAAACAAACAACCCAATCCAAAAATGGGCAGAAGACCTAAATAGACATTTCTCCAAAGACATACAGATGGCCAAGAAGCACATGAAAAGCTGCTGAACATCACTAATCATTAGAGAAATGCAAATCAAAACTACAATGAGGTATCACCTCACACCAGTTAGAATGGCATCATCAGAAAATCTACAAAAAACAAATGCTGGAGAGGGTGTGGAGAAAAGGGAACCCTCTTTCACTGTTGGTGGGAATGTAAATCGATACAGCCACTATGGAGAGTAGTATGGAGGTTCCTTAAAAAACTACAAATAGAACTACCATATGACCCAGCAATCTCACTACTGGGCATATATCCAGAGAAAACCATAATTCAAAAAGACACATGCACCCCAATGTTCATTGCAGCACTATTTATAATAGCCAGGTCATGAAAGCAACCTAAATTTCCATAGACAGACGAATGGATAAAGAAGATGTGGTACATATATAACAGTGGAATATTACTCAGCCATAAAAAAGAACGAATTGGGTCATTTGTAGAGACATGGATGGATATAGAGACTGTCATACAGAGTGAAGTAAGTCAGAAAAAAAAACAAATATCGCATATTAACACATATATGTTAAATCTAGAAAAATGGTACAGATGAACCGGTTTGCAAGGCAGAAATAGAGACACAGATGTCAAGAACTGACATATGGACACCAAGGAGGGAAAGTGGTGGGGGGGGCCGGGGGGATGAGTTGGGAGATTGGGATTGACAGTATACACTAATATGTATAAAATAGATAACAAGTAAGAACTTGCTGTATAATAAATTAAATTTAAAAATTAAAAGGAGTGGCAGCCTGCTAGCCTCAGACCAAGAGCCCAACTCCATCTCTAAAAAAAAAAAATGTGTGTGCATCTAAGGATTAAAATTTTGGAATTTCAAATTTTCTCGTTTTGTACATCTAAAATATCAATGAAATATTATAGAATTTAAAAAATTACTAAGTGCCTATTTTGTGCTAGGTACTGGGTTATAAGTGCTTTCACATATATTATATCATTTTATCCTTAAAATGTACTACATTAAGAGGTACAATCATCTTCATACAAATATGTCCAAGGTCACATAGCTAGTAAAGTGACAGAATCAGGAATTGAAGCCAATTCTTTCTGACTCACGGAGCTCATGATTTAGCCAATTCACCACAGGTCATAGGTGAGGGTCATTCTCCACAGCAGATGCTGAGAGAATGAAGTTTAGTAAAAATATGAACTAAGACAGGAACAAATCCCTTCACTGTGAAGGGCTAAGAAAATAAAGAGCTGAATCTGGGAGAGTACCTTCTGACCTTGCTTTCAGAATTGTTTGTAAGCCATGGCAATTCTGAGGTTCTGTCACTGGGCTGCTAGATTCCATTTCAATTCAAGGATCTCTCTCCAATTTCATTTTTGCAATTATGGAGGCAAAGTAAATGAAAACCAAAAACACTTTGTTTCTGGGTAATCCTTGCCTTCCAAAAACAAATCATTCTTTTCAGGAAAAAACATAAGCACTCAGCAAACTAATTTTTTTTTAAAGGAGCAATGCAGAGGGGGAAAATAGCATACCTTTTGCTTGGTGCTTGATTTCAGGCCAACTCGGGAGTGACTTTTGGACTAGAGGAAAAATGAGAAAGAAATTTATGAAGAACACAGTATAATGGTAGAACTTATTCTGAAGTCACTTCTTCTAGAAGGTATAAGTTTTCATTTAATAGCCAAAAGAAAAGTAATTAATTAATTTTTAAAAATCCTTTCCCCTAGCCTTCTTTCACAGCCTCTGGAAATCTAAGAATAGAAGCAGAGCATAGACTCCAGTGTTGAGTTTTACATACTAAATGGAAGACTGTTTAAGTCCTGGAGCTGAGACAGCAAAGATGCACCTACACTTTGTCAATGCCTGGCTCATATTTACCGACTCAGCATCTTTCTTAGAGGACACCAGCAGAAACTGAAAACTGCAATGCATGAGCAAATAACTTCCAGCTATAATAAGGCAAAAGGAAAGGAGGGGAAATGAATAAAAGAAGAGGAAAGGAAGAAAGAAGAGGAGAGAAAAGAAAAAAAATGCTCTATAAATTGGAAAAAGAGAAAATAGAGGCAGAATGAAGAAAAGGGCACATTTATGGCAAGATTTCCAAGAGCATTTCAATAGAGAAGATTTTATTCTCTGCTAATTTAAATGTATTTTCAGTAGGTGGAAACGAAGCTCTCAAAAACATTAGTTCTAATAGAGGGCTTTTTATTTTCCAACTTGTTCAAGATTATCTAATCTTATTTGGAATTAGGAAAGGTAAAACAAGCATTAATTAAGAATATTTTGGTATAGATACCATTATGATTTTTCTCCCAATGAGAAAAAAGCAAAATCAAGCTTACTATGTTTAGCATTCAGATAGTGAATACATATGGCATTAAGTGTGCGATGAATCAAAGTTAACTCTAAACCAATTACTACACTGTACCTAGAAAAAAGCCTAGTCTGTAGTCCTCAAATTGTTTGATCCCAGGATTACTTTACACTCTTAAATATTATAGGGGTCCCCAAAGAGCTTTTGTTTATGTGGGTTATATCCATTGACAATCACTGTCCTAGCAACTGGAAATGAGAATTTTTTTAAATATGCATTTATTAATTCATTTTAAAATAGCAATAATAAACCCACTACATGTTAAATAACATATTTTTATGTATTTTATGTATATTCCTAAACAGAAAAAATTAGTGAGAAGATGGTATATTTTTCATGTTTTTGCAAATCTCTGATGTTTAGCTTAAATAGAAGACAGATCCTCATACCAGCTTCTGCATTTAATCTATTTTGATATGATATGTTTTTGGTTGAAGTAAATGAAAAGAATTCAGCCTCTCTCAGTTATGTAGTTGGAAAAGGAAAAAGTATCTGTAATAATCTTTTCAAATAATTGTGAACATTCTTCTCTGATATGACCTCAAAACTTGACAATTGGTAGTTTCTTAAAGGTTAGTGACTATGTAGAATAAATCATACCAATGAACTTTTTATACTCTGTTACATAAAAACTGATTGATCTATCTTGCACTTTGAACAGATTTTTCACCCACACATGTTTGTAGCATCATGCATTGGATCATCTGGAAAGCAGTGGTTCTCAAACTTTATAGAGTTCACAAAGATCATTTAGGGGGCTCTTAACCATGTAATTTGCTGAAACTCCAAGTCAGGAGGTCTGGGGTGGCTCCCAGGAATGTGCATGCTAACAAGCATCTAAGGAAATTCAAATAGATACATGGTCCACTAACTACAACTTGAGGACCACTTGCCTGTGAAGAACGGTGGTAACTTGCGATGAGAAGTAGGAAAATATGGAAAATGGCGTTAATGCTCTCTCTCTTTCTCTTTGAAGAATACAAATAAATGAACCTCTTTTCCCTTTCTCTTTTAAATGCCTGGTGTTAAAATTCTTAATCTGATTGAACCAGTGGGTGGCACAGGATAACTGAAACAGGCTGAACGTTGGTAAAGTACTCAAACTACTCCAAAAGCAGATCTGCAACGGTTCTTTAGCCTCTCCAGTTTAAAAACATAAGCACACAGATTCTGTGTTTATGTATATTTTTAGAAATTTAGTTGGGTTTCTATGCCATATTAAATGCCATAAACATCTGTGAGTATGGCCTTTATACTCAACTCAAAGTCATAATAGCAAACATGACCTAAAAGACAAGACTTCCATTTATAAAAGGGATTAAAAGCTGTGATGGTTAGTTTTACGTCAACTTGACTGGGCTAAGGGATGCTCAGATATCTGGTAAAACATTATTTCTGGGTATATCTGTGAGGATGTTTCTGGAAGAGATTAACGTTACATTCAGCAGACTGAGAAAAGAGGTCCAGCCTCACCAGTATGGGTGGGCACCATCCAAACTGTTGGGGCCTCAAATGGCAGCAAAGGCTAAGGAAGAACAAATTCCCTATCTTTTTGAATTGGGAGGTCCATCTTTTCCTACCCTTGAAGAAATATATATATATATATATATATATATAGAGAGAGAGAGAGAGAGAGAGAGAGAGAGAGAGAGAGAGAAATATATACATATATAGAAATATATTTCTACTGGTTCTGTTTGTCTGGAGAACCCTCATTAATACAAAAGCCAATCCAGTTCCAGAGAAATAACATTTTCATTTGACATTAAATGAGTTCTTTGATCTCTTCTTGCAAATGTCTTATCTAGACAGAATGGAGGTTGGACCTGGTAAAATATCACCTGCATTGTATGTATCATGCTATACATTAAGTCCACACTTACAAAAGTGTGGCCTTCTAAAAATTTCTTTCATTAGTTAGGTGTTAAGGACTTAGAGCTTATTTCCACATAGAAGTAATTTTTTTTTTTTTTGTGGTACGCGGGCCTCTCACTGCTGTGTCCTCTCCCGTTGCGGAGCACAGAATCCGGACGCGCAGGCTCAGCGGCCATGGCTCACGGGCCCAGCCGCTCTGCTGCATGTGGGATCTTCCCGGAACGGAGCACAAACCCGCGTCCCCTGCATCAGCAGGTGGACTCCCAACCACTGCGCCACCAGGGAAGCCCAGAAGTAATTTTATAGGCTACAACACAAAGCCCTATTTAACCTCTGATATAAGCAAAATGCTCTGCAAGTTCAATAATAAAAAAAAAAGTATACTATCACAGTTCTAACACCTATACAAAGCATAAAAATACTAAAAATCAATTAAGAAACCATTTTGCTTTTCTATACATCTTGAAAAATAAAAAAGTATGTGTAATTTGAAGAAGATGGAGACTAAGGTAGAAACTCTGGAATTCCGAAGTGGCCTTACTAGAAATTTCAGGACATGGTATTCACTGCTAATGCATGACGGCTCATGTGTGATGCTCCCCCCACACCTCCCCTCCCAAGCAGATGGTTTTGCTTTTCTTGATTCAAGTGCAACCCAGCATTACTCTGCTCTGTAGCATCTATGAATAGGGTCACTTAGGACTACTAAGGGGTGAAGAAAAGCAGGAGAACAAAGTGGTTGCTAAGCATCTCCCTGTGGCAGGGCACACTGTGCCCAGGCTAGCCCTCACTGGGGATTGACTATTGCCCATTGTCACCTGTGGTCCAACACAGAATCAGGGAAGACAATCAAAAGGGGGGAAAAGCTTGTTTTCCTCAAATAAATGAGTAAAATTGAAAAGAGAGGAAAGGTGGGGAAGGAAGAAAGATAAAGAAGAAACTAAGATAAAAATAATAAACATCAGCAGCTCACCTTTTCTGAGCACTTACACTGTGTTCCCAGCACACCATCCAACTTACATCTTTTACGTGACCCACATAACATGGCTAAGAGATAAGTATAATTATATTATTATCTCAATTTTACAGAGGGGAAGACTGAGGCATAGGAAGCAAAATAATTTGCCCAAACTCATACTGCTGTTAAGTGGCAGGACCAAGACGTGAACTAGTTGGTCTGATTCAAAGCCCATGGTCTTAAAAACTACTACACTATTTATATGGGAATAATTGCCCAGGGAAGAATTTAGTAGAGTCTAGAGTAGTGAAAATCAGAGAATACCCAGAAACTGTGTTGCACAACAATCGCTTCAAGAGAAAGAAAGGAAGTTGTAGGGAAAAGGTAGTAGATCAGAAATGTACCCAAGTCAGACTTGAGCTGGCATCAGTGGCCAAGGACCCCAAGATGTTCTCTAGAGGCAGCAAATGGCAGAAGGGAAGGAGAGCAGAGCGGCTTTGTGGTGAGGCAGGAAGGGGAAGGATTATTAATTAACTGGACCACATCTGCAACAAACATTCACAAATCAGGTGCACCTCATCTGCAGAATGCCTGCATGGTATTTTATTGTAGTCTTCAAGACATTTAAATAAAAATAGCCTACCTCATAAGGCTAACCCTCCACCCCACATACACACAGCGTACATAAAAAAGTGGCAGTGGCAGCTGAAGGAAACGTTATAAAAGAAATCCTTGATTTTCTTCTATAGTCAAATTATACCAAGTTATCCTCGAATTCTGACCTGAACTCTTGTTAAGTCAGCGTTAATTAAAACAGTGGGTTCTGTAAAGTTACTCCAAAGTTGAAAACAGCAAGAGATGAATGTGCTTCTGTTTTCCAGACTTATTGATGAAAACGAGCATTCTGACATCTAAGTCTGCAGTCGTGATTGAGTACATAGCAAGCAGGACTTGAATGGAAACCAAAAGGGAATGTAAGTGACCTCTCCCAGCAAATACCACCCCTTCTCCCTACGAGCAATCCTGCCCACATCAGAAAAGGCACCCCAGTATGTGATTTCTCTGCTACTTTTAGCAGAATTAGGATATGTTTCAGTTTTCCCTACCAACAGTAAGAATTCAGTTTAAAGCCCTGATGAAACTGACAAGGGAGCACTCTTAAATATGGTCTCTGGTCTGAGTTCCCTTAATTGGAGCTGCAGGCTAATTTAATGGGCTCACTCTCAAATGGGGTGATTAGCAACCCAATAAATCATGTGACTCCTAGCCGGCTCTCTTAGCAGGCTGTATTCAGAAGTGTCACCCCATGTTCAGAGGCTGGAACAAGGGACACCTCTGAATTGATGTGACATTAAAAATCCTCCCACTTCACGTCCTTGTCTGTGCTTGCCTTCCAGAACACAAAAGAAGAAATGGCTGAAACAGAAAGGTTCCAGAAACAAGAGCGTCTGCCACATAATGATTTGCCAGGTGATAACAGTGCAGTCATTAAAGGAAGATACTCCCCTGCCCTGTGGATTGTTTCTTAATTGGATCCTCTTTGGAAGAAATCATAAAGACAGTTGAATTCAAAAGGTCTATGATGCTCTGAAATGCAATTCTTCATAATGTAGGGCCCCGCCTCCTTAACTGAGGGAGAGGGAAAGTATCTCACTCTCCAACAGAAGTTTAAGGAGTCCTTCCTTTCCGGTATAAATGACTGGGACAAAATTCCTCTCTGGTCACTGAGCTGCTGTCAGGTCCTTCTAGATTCCCTTTCTCTGGTTTTATTCTCTTCTCACACCTTGGGTCACTGGACCCAACCCCATCTGAAGGGAGATGACTGGATGGTCTAATCTGGGAGCAGTGGTGAGTCACCATCGTTGCTGCTGAACTTTTGTCTGCCCTTCTCTCTGGTAACAGTGCCATATGTCTGTATCAGTCAGGCTCCCGGCAAGAAACAGAGGGCACTCTAGCGAGAGTTTAATGGAGGGATGTTGCACGGAGGTATAGACAGGATCAAGGGAAAGCAGTAAGGGGTGGTGGGGACGCACCCCAAGCTAACATCAGTGGTCAGTAATTATCACCGCCGACCGAAGGGAGAGCTGTAGCCCAGGAGAGAGCACTATGGGGAACGCTGCAGCTTCCACACCGCAACCCAGCTGGCAAAGAGGCAGAGAAGTCTACCCCTCACCCTCCCAGCACCTGCCGCCACAGCCCATCCATCGGCCAAACGCGGGTGGAAGCCAGAGGACGAGGGACTTAAGAGTCTGTAGAAGTCAGCCTCCCGGTGCAACGGGACATCTCCAGCACCAGCACTTCAGCCTTTCTTTAGGACTCACCACCTTCCCGTGCCTTTTCCCTTCGTAAGGGTAAGTATTTTGTGGTGAGACTATGAATAGGTCTGTTTTTCGTAGTTCTTCACCAACGTTCAATCTGTGTCAGTTTGAATTCACGGTTCCCTGTTTTATTCAGTGGGTTTTAACCTCTTAGTGTCGTTATTTATTTTTGAAGCTCAAATTGTCCCAGATGCGGCGTGTGGAGCCCTTCAAACTGCTCCTGAGTCCTTTGGACATGCTCCTCTCACTCTCTAAGTGCTTCCTTACTTTCACGCACAAAATGTTGCAGGTTCATCTTTTCCCTTCCCTGCCCAACCCTTCAATCAGCCATTTCTCCAAGAATCCCTGGCTCCTTTCAGTGGAGAATGGTATTTAGAAACCATAGGATATTTATATTTAAAAAGCAATATCTACTGCATAGACATACATCTATATTGATCTTTTACTCTACATCTCTATCTTTCCATCTATCTATCCATCCATCCATCCATCCACAACCAGAAAATCACGAATCCACACCAATACCTCCAGTTCCAATCCAGTATCACAGGGTTGATTTTATCTTTCCCCCTTTCCATATTTGCACCACGTTTCTCTCACAGCGGGAATCCGGCCCCTCCTCGCCCTGCCTGGGCTCGGACCCTCTCCGGAAGCTGCCTGCCTGCACAGGAGGAACCTTGTCACTCTTCTCAGGCGCTGACACCTCACTCTGGGCCACCTTTGTCCACAGACACCCTCCTCATCCCGCCTGGGCTCCAACACGCCATGCCAGGCCATCCTCTGCTCTGGACCCCCTCCTCATGCTGCCTGATCTCCAGTACCTGCACTGGATGGACACCTCCTCACCTCACTCAGGCTTTGACACAATACACTGAGCAGCCGTCCTACTGGATACTCTTCTTATGCCCCCCCTGCACAGAACAGCCTCCCTCTGGGATGCCCTCCTCACCCCCATTGGGTCCAACACCCTGCTCTGTGCCACCTCGGCTTTCCACCCCTGCCCCCAGCAGACTCTTAGCTTGCTCAGCCCCACTTAATGGCTTTTAAGTGGAATGGTTCAGAAAGGGAAAGGAAAAGACTGGAAGAAGAAAAGAAACAGAAAGAGGAAGAACACGAGTGTTGATTTTATAGAATATAAACCAAGGGTATTAGTGGCCATGTTACCCCCATCACAAAGAACTGCCTAAGAAAAATGCGTGAACACCTGGGTCCAGCCATGCCTGAAGCGAGGTATACAACCAGATGTTCACTATGTAAAGCAATAAATTAAATTATGTGCTCAAGCTAGTTTCAGCTGGGATTTATGGCACTAGGAATTGGCAAAATCTTAATAAATAGCATCACCTTTGTTTTTAATCTAATTTTTATCTTGTGGTATAATTCTAATAACTGACTGGGGTTCTACAATATATCTAAGTCCTTATTAGGTATCATAACTCATATAACTGGATTTTCCCTTTAATAACTTGACAATACACCCACCATACTGTGAGGAGGATTATATTGTCTTTCTACACTTTGAGCAGAACCCAACCTCTAGCATGTACTCCATAAATATTTGTTGACTCTGGCATGAGATCACACCTTGTTCTTTATAGGCCCCACTAAGAACTGAAGTCATATCCCTCAATCTCAGCCTGGTATCTGGGACCCTATGCCCTTAGAATGCTGACAGACGTCCTAAAGAAAACTGCAGGCTTATATACTTAAAAGGTCACATATTATTCTGACAATCATGGTGAAAACTAATACTGTTGTGTTCTTCTAAGTGCCACAGGCTTTACATATAGTATCTCATTTAATTCTCACAACAAATCCTATAGTATGGGTACTATTATTGTCAGTCCCATTGGAAAAAGAAAACCAAAGCTCAGAGAGGTTACCTGATTTGCCCAAAGGCACCCATCTAGTCAGTGCCTGTGCCAGGATTTGAACTCAGGCAGCCTGTCTTCAAAGCTGCCTTCCTTTTTTCCTTTTAGATCATCTCTGATTTTTTTTCCAATTTGTAAATGTGGTAAAACACACCTAAAATTTACCATAGTACCCATTTTTAAGTGTATGGTTCAGTAATATTAAATGCATTCACATTGCTGTGCAACTGAGCTCCTGAACTTTTTCATCTTGTGAAACTGAAACTCTACACCTGTTAAATAATGCCTCCTTCCCCAGTTCCCCCAGCCCCTGGAAACCACTACTAGTCTACTTTCTCTATCTATGAATTTGACTAATCTAGGAACCTCATATAAGTGGAATAATACATACAGTGTTTTTCTGTGTGTGACTAGTTTATTTCACTTAGCATAATGTCCTCAAAGTTCATCCACATTGTAGCATATGTCAGGACTGCTTTCCTTTTTAAGGCTGAATAATATTCCATTGCATGTATATACCACATTTTGTCCATTCATCTGTTGATGGACATTTGTGTTGCTTCTAAAAGCTGCCCTTCCTAACCACTGCATGTAATCAACTCCCATATGCCCCGCTGCCTGCTCTCTACATTCACACCCTCCTCCGGGATTGCCCCGGCTTGGGCGCCGTGGTCTGCCTACCTGCCTGTTCTTTCTTCCCACTGTCAGCTGGTGCCTCTTACTGGCGCTCTCCTAGCACCTGTCTACCCGGGAAGGAGCGGAAAGGAGGGCTTTCGTTCTAAGGTCCAGTTTCTCCCTGTCTACCCTGGTGGCCATGGTTCACCCTCTATGCCAGCCCTATCAGGAACCACAAAGGACAGGGTTTCTAAGGAGTGGTACTCCCCAGCACACCAATTACTTGGGAGATGAATCCTTCCTATCACTTTTGAATGTCCCTCTCAGGCACGCCACTGACTGAAGTCGGGAAGCTCCTACTGCTATTAATAACGCTACAGACAGGAGGGAAAGAATGAGCCGTGTTCAAAAATAAAACAATGATGAACGCAGCACACGAACAAGGCCAAGACAAATGACTATAATGTATTCTGGATTCATACGCTTCCAAGGCTAATTAATGTGCCAAAGTCTAACACTGAGCATTCTCTGAAAGCACAATGCCACAAGGAAAATACTAATAAAGACCAGTTACTTTCACATGATAAACTCCAAAGCAAGGGTTATGTCTGTCTTCTCTCTAGCTCTCTGAAGGCACAAAGTAAGCACTTATTCATGAAACTAACAAAAATCCAGACGAAGGAACGCCTTTTTCCGCTTGCCCCGCTCTATTAGCTCTATTAGTTATTTTAGCAAGAAAAGAGGACATGAGCGTGTTATTTACCACAACAAAAAGAAGAGAATTAAGATTCAAGGGTATTGACAATACCCAGTACTGGCTTCCGGGAAGATGGCAGAAGAGTAAGACGCGGAGATCACCTTCCTACCCACAGATACACCAGAAATACACCTACACGTGGAACAACTCCTACAAAACACCTACTGAATGCTGGCAGAAGACCTCAGACCTCCCAAAAGGCAAGAAACACCCCACGTACCTGGGTACGGCAAAAGAAAAAAGAAAAAACAGAGACCAAAGGATAGGGACGGGACCTGCACCAGTGGGAGGGAGCTGTGAAGGAGGAAAGGTTTCCACACACTAGGAAGCCCCTTCGCGGATGGAGACTGCGGGTGACGGGGGGTGGGAGGGAAGCTTCAGAGCCACGGAGGAGAGCGCAGCCACAGGGGTGCGGCAGGCAAAGCGGAGAGATTCCCGCACAGAGGATCGGTGCCGACCTGCACTCACCAGGCCGAGAGGCTTGTCTGCTCCCCCGCCGAGGCGGGTGGGGCTGCGAGCTGAGGCTCGGGCTTCGGTCGGAGCGCTGGGAGAGGACTGGGGTTGGTGGCGTGAACACAGCCTGCAGGGGACTAGTGCACCACGGCTAGCCGGGAGGGAGTCCGGGAAAAGTCTGGACCTGCCGAAGAGGCAAGAGATTTTTTCTTCCCTCTTTGTTTCCTGGTGCGCGAGGAGAGGGAATTAAGAATGCTGCTTAAAGAAGCTCCAGAGACGGGCGCGAACCGCGGCTAAAAGTGCGGACCCCAGAGACGGGCACGAGACGCTAAGGCTGCTGCTGCCCCCACCAAAAAGCCTGTGTGCGAGCACAGGTCACTCTCCACACCTCCCCTCCCGGGAGCCTGTGCAGCCCGCCACTGCCAGGCTCCCGGGAACCAGGGACAACTCCCCCGGAAGAACGCACAGCACGCCTCAGGCTGGTGCAACGTCACGCCAGCCTCTGCCGCCGCAGGCCCGCCCCGCACTCCGTGGCCCTCCCTCCCCCCAGCCTGAGTGAGCCAGAGCCCCCGAATCATCGGCTCCTTTAACCCCGTTCTGTCTGAGCGAAGAACAGACGCCCTCCGGCGACTTACACGCAGAGGCGGGGCCAAATCCAAAGCTGAGCCCCTGGGAGCTGTGAGAACAAAGAAGAGAAAGGGAAATCTCTCCCAGCAGCCTCAGAAGCAGCGGATTAAAGCTCCACAATCAATTTGATGTACCCTGCATCTGTGGAATACATGAATAGACAACGAATCATCCCGCATTAAGGAGGTGGACTGTGAGAGCAAGATTTATGATTTTTTCCCCCTTTCCTTTTTTTTGTGAGTGTGTATGTGTACGCTTCTGTGTGGGATTTTGTCTGTATAGCTTTGCTTCCATTTGTCCGAGGGTTTTATCCATCCGTTTTTTTGTTTTGTTTTTTCGTTTTTTTTTAATTTTTTTCTTAATAATTACTTTTTATTTTAATAACTTTATTTTATTTTACTTTATCTTCGTTCTTTCCGTCCTTCCCTCCTTTAGACAACGAATCATCACAAATTGAGGAGGTGGACTTTGAGAGCAAGATTTATGATTTTTTCCCCTTTTCCTCTTTTTGTGACTGTGTATGTGTATGCTTCTGTGTGAGATTTTGTCTGTATACCTTTGCTTCCACCATTTGTCCTAGGACTCCATCCGTCCAATTTTTTGTTTTCTCTTAATAATTATTTTTTATGTTAATAACTTTATTATATTTTATCTTACTTTATTTTATTTTACTTTATATCTTTCTTTCTTTTTATCCTTCCTTCCCTCCTTCCTTCCTTCCTCCCTCTCTCCCTCCTTTCTTTCTTTCTTTCTCTCTTTCTTTCTACTTCCACTAATTCTTTCTTTCTACTTTTTCTCCCTTTTATTCTGAGCCATGTGGATGAAAGGCTCTTGGTGCTGCAGCCAGGAGTCAGTGCTGTGCCTCTGAGGTGGGAGAGCCAACTTCAGGACATAGTCCACAAGAGACCTCCCAGCTCCACATAATATCAAATGGCGAAAATCTCCCAGACATCTCCATCTCAACACCAGCACCCAGCTTCACTCAACGACCAGCAAGCTACAGTGCTGGACACCCTATGCCAAACAACTAGCAAGACAGGAACACAACCCCACCCATTAGCAGAGAGGCTGCCTAAAATCATAATAAGGCCACAGACACCCCAAAACACACCACCAGACGTGGACCTGCCCACCAGAAAGACAAGATCCAGCCTCATCCATCAGAACACAGGCACTAGTCCCCTCCACCAGGAAGCCTAAACAGCCCACTGAACCAACCTTAGCCACTGGGGACAGACACCAAAAACAATAGGAACTACGAAACTGCAGCCTGCAAGAAGGAGACTCCAAACACAGTAAGATAAGCAAAATGAGAAGACAGAAAAACACACAGCAGATGAAGGAGCAAGATAAAAATTCACCAGACCTAACAAATAAAGAGGAAATACGCAGTCTATGTGAAAAAGAATTCAGAATAATGATAGTAAATATGATCCTAAATCTTGGAAATAGAATAGACAAAATGCAAGAAACATTTAACAAGGACCTAGATGAAACTAACAATGATGAACAACACAATAAATGAAATGAAAAATACTCTAGATGGGATCAATAGCAGAATAACTGAAGCAGAAGAACGGATAAGTGACCCGGAAGATAAAATAGTGGAAATAACTACTGCAGAGCAGAATAAAGAAAAAAGAATGAAAAGAACTGAGGACAGTCTCAGAGACCTCTGGGACAACATTAAACACACCAACATTTGATTATAGGGGTTCCAGAAGAAGAAGAGAAAAAGAAAGGGACTGAGAAGATATTTGAAGAGATTATAGTTGAAAACTTCCCTAATATGGGAAAGGAAATAGTTAATCAAGTCCAGGAAGCATGGAGAGTCCCATACAGGATAAATCCAAGGAGAAATATGCCAAGACACATATTAATCAAACAGTCAAAAATTAAATACAAAGAAAGCATATTAAAAGCAGCAAGGGAAAAACAACAAATAACACACAAGGGATTCCCCATAAGGTTAACAGCTGATCTTTCAGCAGAAACTCTGCAAGCCAGAAGGGACTGGCAGGACATATTTAAAGTGATGAAGGAGAAAAACCTGCAACTAAGACTACTCTACCCAGCAAGGACCTCACTCAGATTTGATGGAGAAATTAAAACCTTTACAGACAAGCAAAAGCTGAGAGAGTTCAGCACCACCAAACCAGCTCTACAACAACTGATAAAAGTACTTCTCTAGGCAAGAAACACAAGAGAAGGAAAAGACCTACAAAAACGAACCCAAAACAATTTACAAAATGGAAATAGGAACATACATATTGATAATTATCTTAAATGCAAATGGACTAAATGCTCCCACCAAAAGATACAGATTGGCTGAATGGATACAAAGACAACACCCGTATATTTGCTGTCTTTAAGAGACCCACTTCCGACCTAGAGACACATACAGACTGAAAGTAGGGGATGGAAAAAGATATTTCATGCAAATGGAAACCAAAAGAAAGCTGGAGTAGCAATTCTTGTATCAGACAAAATGGACTTTAAAATAAAGACTATTAGAAGAGACAAAGAAGGACACTACATAATGATCAAGGAATCGATCCAGGAAGAAGATATAACAATTGTAAATATTTCTGCACCCAACATAGGAGCACCTCAATACGTAAGGCAAATACTAACAGCCATAAAAGGGGAAATCGACAGTAACACATTCATAGTAGGGGACTTTAACACCCCACTTTCACCAAAGGACAGATCATCCAAAATGAAAATAAATAAAGAAACACAAGCTTTAACTGATACATTAAACAAGATGGACTTAATTGATATTTATAGGACATTCCATCCAAAAACAACAGAATACACATTTTTCTCAGGTACTCATGGAACATTCTCCAGGATAGACCATATCTTGGGTCACAAATCAAGCCTTTGTAAATTTAACAAAATCAAAATTGTATCAAGTATCTTTTCCGACCACAACACTATGAGGCTAGATATCAATTACAGGAAAAGCTCTGTAAAAAATACAAACACATGAAGGCTAAACAATACACTACTTAATAACGAAGTGATCACTGAAGAAATCAAAGAGGAAATTAAAAAATACCTAGAAACAAAGGACAATGGAGACACGACAACCCAAACTCTATGGGATGCAGCAAAAGCAGTTCTAAGAGGGAAGTTTATAGCAGTACAATCCTACCTTAAGAAACAGGAAGCATCTCGAATAAACAACCTAACCTTGCACCTAAAGCAATTAGAGAAAGAAGAACAAAAAAACCCCAAAGTTAGCAGAAGGAAAGAAATCATAAAGACCAGATCAGAAATAAATGAAAAAGAAATGAAGGAAACGATAGCAAAGATCAATAAAACTAAAAGCTGGTTCTTTGAGAAGATAAACAAAACTGATAAACCATTAGTCAGACTCATCAAGAAAAAAAGGGAGAAGACTCAAATCAATAAAATTAGAAATGAAAAAGGAGAAGTAACAACTGACACTACAGAAATACAAAAGATCACGAGAGATTACTACAAGCAACTCTATGCCAATAAAATGGACAACCTGGAAGAAATGGACAAATTCTTAGAAATGCACAACCTGCCAAGACTGAATCAGGAAGAAATAGAAAATATGAACATACCAATCACAAGCACTGAAAATGAAACGGTGATTAAAAATCTTCTAACAAACAAAAGCCCAGGACCAGATGGCTTCACAGGCGATTTCTATCAAACATTTAGAGAAGAGCTAACACCTATCCTTCTCAAACTCTTCCAAAATATAGCAGATGGAGGAACACCTCCAAACTCATTCTACGAGGCCACCATTACCCTGATACCAAAGCAAGACAAGGATATCACAAAGAAAACTACAGGCCAATATCACTGATGAACATAGATGCAAAACTCCTCAACAAAATACTAGCAAACAGAATCCAACAGCACAGTAAACGGATCATACACCATGATCAAGTGGGGTTTATTCCAGGAATGCAAGGATTCTTCAATATACGGAAATCTATCAATGTGATAAACCATATTAACAAATTGAAGGAGAAAAACCATATGATCATCTCAACAGATGCAGAGAAAGCTTTCGACAAAATTCAACACCCATTTATGATAAAAACCCTGCAGAAAGTAGGCATAGAGGGAACTTTCCTCAACATAATAAAGGCCATATATGACAAACCCACAGCCAACATCATCCTCAATGGTGAAAAACTGAACGCATTTCCACTAAGATCAGGAAGAAGACAAGATTGCCCACTCTCACCACTCTTATTCAACATAGTTTTGGAAGTTTGAGCCACAGCAATCAGAGAAGAAAAGGAAATAAAAGGAATCCAAATCGGAAAAGAAGAAGTAAAGCTGTCACTGCAGATGACATGATACTATACATAGAGAATCCTAAAGATGCTACCAGAAAACTACTAGAGCTAATCAATGAATTTGGTAAAGTAGCAGAATACAAAATTAATGCACAGAAATCTCTGGCATTCCTATAAACTAATGATGAAAAATCTGAAAGTGAAATCAAGAAAACACTCCCATTTACCACTGCAACAAAAAGAATAAAATATCTAGGAAAAAACCTACCTAAGGAGACCAAAGGCCTGTACGCAGAAAATTATAAGACACTGATGAAAGAAATTAAAGACGATACAAATAGATGGAGAGATATACCATGTTCTTGGATTGGAAGAATCAACATTGTGAAGATGACTCTACTACCCAAAGCAATTTACAGATTCAATGCAATCCCTATCAAACTACCACTGGCATTTTTCACAGAACTAGAACAAAAAATTTCACAATTTGTATGGAGACACGAAAGACCCCGAATAGCCGAAGCAATCTTGAGAACGAAAAAACAGGGATAGAGGAATCAGGCTTCCTGACTTCAGCCTATACTACAAAGCTACAGTAATCAAGACAGTATGGTACTGGCACAAAAACAGAGAGATAGATCAATGGAACAGGATAGAAAGCCCAGAGATAAACCCACACACATATGGTCACCTTATCTTTGATAAAGGAGGCAAGAACATACAGTGGAGAAAAGACAGCCTCTTCAATAAGTGGTGCTGGGAAAACTGGACAGGTACATGTAAAAGTATGAAATTAGAACACTTCCTAACACCATACACAAAAATAAACTCAAAATGGATTAAAGACCTAAATGTAAGGCCAGAAACTATCAAACTCTTAGAGGAAAACATAGGCAGGACACTCTATGACATAAATCACAGCAAGATCTTTTATGACCCACCTCCTAGAGAAATGGAAATAAAAACAAAAATAAACAAATGGGACCTAATGAAACTTCAAAGCTTTTGCACAGCAAAGGAAACCATAAACAAGACCAAAAGACAACCCTCAGAATGGGAGAAAATATTTGCAAATGAAGCAACTGACAAAGGATTAATCTCCAAAATTTATAAGCAGCTCATTCAGCTTAATAACAAAAAAACCAACAACCCAGTTCAAAAATGGGCAGAAGACCTAAATAGACATTTATCCAAAGCAGATATATGGAATGCCAACAAACACACGAAAGAATGCTGAACATCACTAATCTTTAGAGAAATGCAAATCAAAACTACAATGAGATATCATCTCACACCAGTCAGAATGGCCATCATCAAAAAATCTAGAAACAATAAATGCTGGAATAAAGACACAGACCTACTAGAGAATGGACTTGAGGATATGGGGAGGGGGAAGGGTAAGCCGTGACAAAGCGAGAGAGAGGCATGGACATATATACACTACCAAACGTAAGGTAGATAGCTAGTGGGAAACAGCCGCATAGCACAGGTAGATCTGCTCTGTGCTTTGTGATCGCCTGGAGGGGTTGGATACGGAGGGTGGAAGGGAGGGAGATGCAAGAGGGATGAGATATGGGAATATATGTATATATCTAACTGATTCATTTTGCTGTAAAGAAACTAACACACCATTGTAAAGCAATTATTATACAATAAAGATGTTAAAAAAAAGATTAAAGGGTATTAATAAATTCACCTCATCCACCAATCCACTCCCTCCCCATCCTACATCCTTGAAAGAGCTTTATATTTTTATTTTATTTTATTTTATTTTTCGGTATGTGGGCCTCTCACTGTTGTGGCCTCTCCCGTTGCGGAGCACAGGCTCTGGACGCGCAGGCTCAGCGGCCATGGCTCACGGGCCCAGCAGCTCCGCGGCATGTGGGATCTTCCCAGACCGGGGCACGAACCCGTGTCCCCTGCATCGGCAGGCGGACTCTCAACCACTGCGCCACCAGGGAAGCCCTATTTTTATCTTTTGATTCCAAGATCCCATCCTTCTTTGCCTTCTTCCCATAGAATATGAAGACTAGCACAGCCCTGAAGGGTCAGAAGTTATGCCTGATGGCCCCATGAGGTCTTTTCGCCTCCTCTCTCCAGGGTTCAAAAGGAGTCAAAACAGGCACCCAGAGAACTCTCACAGCTCATCACACTGAAGGGTGCACACACTCGCTCAGACATCCATGTGTCCCCACTTTCTACAAGTAGTTACTGAACCACGTTGTTCCAGGTGCTCTTAGGGACACGGTGCCAGATAGGCAGGACAATTACTGTAGATCTTTACATGCTACAGCGTCATCATTAAGCCATTCTAAACCCCAAACACATAAAATACACCCCCCTCTAAAGTTCGATAAATCTTCAGGTTATTTTCTTCATGCTAGACTGTGGTCTGATTTTTTTATATTTACTTTTTTTTGTTTTTGTACTTTCTATTTGGTACTTATTTTACTAGATAGCTTAAATTAATCCCCTCAAATTGCTAAGCAGTCAACTCAACAATATTTTTAAGAAAAAAGTGCCCTTTGCCACTGTTTTATGTTATCTCTTGACTCATATAACTAAATTTTCATGGGAAAGGGACACGGATTTTTGGAACACTTCCCAATACCTTTTCTTTGATAATCCGCTTCCTTCCCTTGCTGTCCCTAGGAAGGGGAAAGGAAAAAGTATATTAAGGTTTTTTCCACTATTGCTCCAGTGAAGACTGAGAACAAGATGAGACCAGTTCCATGCATTTTTTACATACGCATTATAGTATAATATGAAACATACATACAACAAAACACTGATATATTTTCAATCTGTGGATGAGTGCAAAAATATTTTAACTACTATAACTTTTTGTGCTTTAAGATCTAATAGGGATAGCCTTTCAAAAATAGAAATTCTTTTGTAAATTCTGGCTATTTCAGATAAACTCTTCTCTCCAACCCAATCAGATTTTAATTGCTATTGTATTATGTCTATAAGTCACTGCAAATTGGAAAAATCACTACATGATCTAGTCTTCCCATCTGGGAGCTATTTAATTTTAACGAACATGGACAATTATGCTTCTGAAAGTCACCCTTCAATTCCAGAACCCCTGACCTTGGCCAGCCTGAAATGCCTCCGTGAGAATCACACTCAGCTGAATCTAGTAGCAAAATCACAAAGCCTCACCATGGAAAAGTCCCGTGAGTCCTCTCAATCACTGGCCAACATTTATTAAGGCACTTCCTAAAGTTAGGAGCTGAAGATACAGTTCCTGCCCTCGAGAGTCTTATAACTTAGTTGAATAGGTATGTAATAGTCCCAGAATGAAAATTAAGCATAAAAGATAGTTTATATTAAATATCAAATACACAGGACCTATAGGAAGTGATAAAGAGGGCATTGGTTAGAAGATGCAAGTGTGAATAGGACTTGAAGTGACCTGGAATGGCAGTGTCCTATTTAGACAGGTGAAGATAAGAGCCGAGCACAACGTCAGACATATAGGTAGTCAACAACTCCTAGATAAACAAGGAGACGGGCCTGCCAGGCAGGGCTAACACCACGGACAAGGGCACGGCGGGGCATGTGGCGTCCCTGGAGAATAACGAGTTGACCAAGTTCTCCATAAGGTTGTGAAGAACAGATGGAAGAGGTAGGCAAAGTAGGGCAGTTTCAAACTGGTAAGGGCTCATGGGATAATCTCACCTAAATTTTCTATCAGGGGCTCACGACTACTGGATTTGTTGTTATTGTTCAATTCAATTCCACAATCATGTACTGAGCACCTACACATCCCAGGCATTGTGCACTCAGAATGTGAAAATGAGTAAGACATTCTCTCTGAACTCAAGGATCTACTAGTCGAATAGTCAAACATATAAGCAAATGACTTCCACTCAATGTGGCAGGTATTATACAGAGATATGCAACCTCCTAGAAAGACAGCACAAAGGGAAAAGGTACGGGAAGGCCTCTGGGAGGCGGTGGTGCTCCGGCTGAGTTTGGTCAATGACCAGGCATTGGCAAGCCCTGGGAGGGGCAGGGGGACCCCAGAAAGGGATAGAGAAAAGGTGTGATAACGTGAGTCTGGGACTGCCCACAGGTAAGTGTGTCTGAAAGGCACAGCTGGAGGAGCAGGAAGTGGGCCCCCAGGACCAGAGAAATAGGTAGGCGTTTATTATCCAAAGGAATCTGGACTTCATCCCATAGACAGTGGGAAGCCACTGAAGAATTTTATACAGAAGGAATAACACAGACAGATTTGTTTTGGAAAGAAAACTCTGGCAGTATTAAAGAGGCCTAGAGAGGAGTTAGGATAGTTAATAGGATTGTACCCTTGTTGCTTTTTTATTGCTAGCATCAGTAGGAATGTGGGTTTCACCCTATAGCAAGTACCCTAAACTCAATTCTTTCTCCAGCTCTGGCATGAAACAGGTAGGCACTTGGACACATCATTTCTCCTCTGTGGCCCTCAGTTTCCTCGTTGCAAAATGGGGAAGCTGTATGAAATGATCCCTAAGCTCCAGATGGTGACAATTCTTCAGACCCTCTCAATTATCCTCAAAGAAAGGCTGAATATGTAGAAGGGGAGGCGGGGTTTCAGTCAATAGTCTTTACCTTGATTTCCATGGAAGGTAAACTAATTTTAATGAGCCAGCTATCAAAAATTTTTAATAGTTTTTATCTTTATTGATATTCTTTGTTTGGTGAGACTTCATGTTTGTTGGTTTGTTTTTCTCATGCTGTGCATCTTGCATGTGGGAACTTAGTTCCCCGACCACAGATCGAACCTGGGACCTTAGCAGTGAAAGCATAGAGTCCTAAGCACTGGACTGCCAGGGAAAAACCCATGCTATCAAATTTATCGAACATTTTCTTTTTACGTTTTATCTAAGTTATACAGAGGCTTAAAATTCCCAGAAAATTCTGTTTATGTACTATGCATATTTGCATGGACTTTAAACTGCATTTATGAAAACCCCGTGAGCTCTTTGGATTAAATAGTATATTTCAGTCCTAAGAATTATGCCCGTGCACAGAGTGCACCCAGAGGAATGTTCACTCTCAGATAGCTTATGCAACCTCCCAGTCCTAGCCCAGCCCAGTTTCATTAAAATCTCTATTACTGTAACTCAGTTGTGATTAAATATTCTTCCTACTTTTTCAAGAAGAAAAAAATGCAGCTAACTCTTGATAGCTTGTGTCAACTAGGGACATGGGTCACAGGGATAAATTAAATCCATAAATAATCCAGAACCTTCATTTAAGCCAAGAACATCAATCTCCTTCCTCAACAAACCTTTTCCAAGAGCTGCTAACAAAGTATTCAAACTGACTTAAATGAGACTCCTTTGTGCAGGGTCAGCTCCAGGCAAAACTGGGAGGTGACTACCTGCTACCCTCTATCCCCAGAGTCCCCACTGCCTCTTTGCTCTATGTCTCACTCATAATAAACTTCCTAAATGCCAAATTGCAGCCTTCATCTTATCTGATCATTCTGCAGCTCCTGACCCTGCTGACTACTCCTACTTTCCTGAATCTCTTCCCAGGGCCTCTACCTCTACTCTCCCCTGGTTCTCTCCTACTTTATCAGTATGCTATTTGTGATATCTTTAATGTCAGTGTCTCCTCCACACCACCCCCAGTTCATTTTTTCTTTGCATGCTCTTCCTGGAAGATATCATCCACACCCGTGTGTTTAAATATGATGGCATATAAATCTAGCTCTCTTCTGAGCTCTTTTTTGATACATATTAGATGTTTAGTAAATACCTACTGTTAGTTTAATAAGCACCTATTGCTGCACCATGACCAGTAGTTGGATTCCACCCCAGTTTTCCAGCCCAAATCTTAGTAGAACTCCTGTTCCATGTACTTCACACATCAGACAGAGCTGTTGTCTAACAAGCTGTGACTTACAGCTCTATGCTTTGCTAATAACTTCATCCCCTTCTCAACTCCAGCTCATCTTTCAAAACCGACTTGCAGTGTCAGGTCTTCTGTGAAGTCTTATCCTGCTCTCTCTTTCTCCTCCTGCAGAATTATTAACCTTCACCACTGGACTCTGAAAACACGCTTTAGTTATACCAATCTGTAATACCATTGAGCACACTAAAAAATAGTTGATGGTATACTGGACCATCCCCTTAATCCATACTGCAAACTCCTTGAAAGTAGGGACCATATTCTATTCAATTTTCTATCTCAAGTGACTAGTACAGTGCCTATCACATAGGGATCACAACCAGTTTAGGTAAAGTAAAACTGAACGAAAAGGGTGGGTACTTATGGGTCCTGTTGGGCAGGTTTTAGGTTGAGGGCTTGGAATGGATGCCTAGGCCAGAGTAAGGGAGCTGGTAGGTTGGAAAGAGGGCATTATGAATTGAGACATGGTATTGGAGATGTAGATCTTTCCTGCCCATGCATATTCCTTTCTAAGGGAGTGTGAACAACTCACAACACCTGCTGCCTCCATGACCATGCTCGCATCACATGGCCTCACACCTTACCTCAGGCACAGATGATTGGTCCAAGGATGGACAAGTAACCCAATGGGAAGCCAACAAATAAGCTAGAAAGCAGCCTATAGCCTGGCTCAGAAAGATGAAGAGGACCAATAAGATTTTTCACTCTCTCTGTCTCTGTCTCTGTCTCTGTCTCTCTCTCAGAAGGCAGTCTGAAGTAGTTAGTACATAATTGGAACTAAAGCTTAAGAGTTACAGTATAAAAGGATCCTAGAAAGTGTTGGCTGTGATGACTTTTTAAAAACCCAAGTTATAAGTAAGCAGAGTAAACAAGACAGCAGAGAATAGAACATATGACAGAGAATAGCTGGGGCCCCAAGAGACAGAGAGAGAGAGAGACAGAGAGAAAGAGAGAAACTGAGCTTTTTCTCAATGGCTTCCCAGTTCCTCTTTCTCTGAGATCTAGTTCCTTCCTTGGTTGCCCATTATATAACCTCTTTTTTCTTGGCCTTTCATGAATAGACCTCTGTACCTTACAACAGTCAATATAAAATAAAGAAGGCTGCAGGGAAGGAATTATAAAGATGCTGAAGACAAACTTAATCAGTTTAACAATTTGCCTATAGCTAAATCTGTATATAAGAAAATAAAATTGGACCCCTATCTTATACCACACACAAAAATTAACTCAGAATGGATCAAAGATTTGAACATAAGACCTGAAACCATATAAATCCTAGAAGAAAGTAAGCTACTTGACATCAGCCTTGGTGATGATTTTTTGGATTTGACACCAAAAGCAAAGGCAACAAAAACAAAAATAAACAACTGGAACTACATCAAACTAAAAAGCTTCTGCACAGCAAAAGAAACCATCAATAAAATGAAAAGGCAACCTACAGGATGGAAGAAAATATTTGCAAATTATCCAAAATATATTAGGATCTCATACAATTCAGTAGCAAAAAACCCAAATAATCCAATTAAAAATGGGCAATAGACATTTTTCCGAAGAAGACATACAAATGGCCAATGAAAAGGTGCTCAATATCACTAATCACCAGGGAGATGCAAATCAAAACCACAATGAATTATCACCTCACACGTGTTAAAATGGATATCATCAAAAAGATAAGAGAAAATAACTGCTGGCAAGGATGTGGGGAAAAGGGAACCCTTGTACACCATTGGTGGGAATGTAAATTGCTGCAGCCACTGTGGAAAACAGTATGGAGGTCCCTCAAAAACTAAAAAGAGAACTACCATATGATCCAGTAATTCCACTCCTAGATATATATCTGAAGAAAAAAAAAAAAAAAAACTAGCTCTAAAAGATACACACACACCCAAGTTCATTGCAGCATTACTTACAATAGCCAAGATATGGAAGAAACCTGAATGGATAAAGAAGGTGTGGAGTGGTGTGTGTGTGTGTCTCTCTGTGTGTGTGTGTGTAATATTACATTATATATATATAATGTAATATTATTCGACCATAGAAAAGAAGGAAATCTTGCCATTTGCGACAACATAGATGGATCTTGAAGGTATCATGCTAAGTGAAAAAACTCAAACAGATAAGGACAAATACTGTGTGATCCCACTTATACATGGAATCTAAAAAAGACAAGAACAAAAAAAGAAAATGAGCTCAGGGGTACAAAGAACAGATGGGTGATTGCCAGAGGCAGGGGTGGGAGAGGATGATATGGGTGAAGGGGGTTAAAAAGTATAAACCTCCAGTTATAAAATTAGTAACATTGTGGAGATGTAATGTACAGCATGGTGACTAGAGTTAATAATATGTATTGTATATTTGAAAGTTTCTGAGAGAGCAAATCTGAAAAATTTTCATCCCAAGGAAAAAGAAAGAAAATGAGAGCAAATTATCCTTCTCCTTTTCTTGAGCCTCACTTCATAGCCCCAGTTCTCAGAACCCATAACTCAAGCTGCTAATCCTAGAGCCATGGATAAATTACATCTTTGAAATAAATAGGCTTTTATGAGGTGCCTGAGAAATGAGCTATGGTTTTTAATATTTCTGTGGGACAGTGAATTCCAAGATGATTCACTCAACAAATATTTACTGGTTACCTACTGTGTGCGAGACACTAAGCAAGGAACTTGTTCAAGAGGAATAGACTTTGTTCTTGTGGAATTTACATACTGGTTGGGAAGTGAGAAATACATAAGCAAGCAGACAAAAAAAATTACAAACATGTTATGTGCTATAAATGAAACAACAAGAAACTGAGAAAGAGAGTAAAAGAGAAAACTATAAGGCAATGTCTCTCTGAAGAGCTGACACTTGGGCCAAGACCTACAGGATGGAAAGCAGTGAGCCACGTGTACACTGGGTGTGTGATGGGGTGATACAGCAGAGCCCTAAGGCAGAGAGCCCATGATGTGTTCAAGATACTTGACAGGGTTGGCTGAAGACTAGAAAGTGAGTGGTTGAGGAGAAGAGCCGTATCATGTAAGAGTTTATAGCCCCTTAAAAGGATTTTGGATTTTAGTCCAAGTACAATGGGAAGCTATTAATGAATTATAGCCAGGGGAATAAAATGGGCTGATAAATATCTTTGGAAAATCATTCCTCTCTGTGGGTGGATAATTGACGCGAGCAGCCAAGAGTGAAGAAGGGAGGCCAGTTAGTACACTAAGGTAACAGTACAGGTGAACAAAAAGAATGTCTTAGACTAAGAAAATGGCAATGTCCATGGATCAAGTTTATGGAGTCAAGACATTTCAGAATCAGCAGGACCTGCTTATAGATTGTATTTGAGGTGTATCAGAAACAGTTACATGAACAGTTGGGTGGATGTGTGTGCCATTTGTGGAAACGGAAAACTGGAGATAAGGGGATAGGTTTGGAGGAGAAAATAGAGTTCCATTTAGGATATGCTGCTTTTGAGATGTTTGTGAGGCATCTCAGGGGAGAAGTCAAACAGGCAGATTACCTTTTGAACATAATGTCTGGTAAATCAATGACTGCTGCCTTAATGTTTAGTTATTTCACTTGTTTTTTTAAATGGTTAAGGCTATTTCAGTTTTTATTTTTCACGTCTTCCCTTGTGACAATAAACAAAGGGGGTTCAACAGTGTAGGGACTAATTCCATTTCTCCTTCAAATATATATTATAATGGTCTAAGTAGGAAAAACGGTAATAAAAAGAAATAAGGTCATGGATAGCCTCTGTATTATTTATGTGACTAATTATCAGTCTCTGTATTATTTATAAATGACTAAAATGTAGGAAATACAAAGTTCCAACCACAACACTGAACTCGTCTGTAGAGAATCCTATGTAGAAATTCCATAAATATAGATTATAGATAGGTAGGGCAGTATTATTTTTCTACTCCATAAACTGTCAGTACTGACTTCTGACTTGAAATTATAAAAACAGATGATAGATCTACAACTATCTTAGGGGCAGTCTCCTTACCCAAGAAGGGGATCCTTAATGTACTGTTACTGAAAGCTGATTTCCCATTCCTGACTATAATAGTTTGTGGAATCAACCACAAAAAAACACCAAGACAAAGAAAGGTACTCAGCAACAGCATTACACAAAACCAGCACATGTATGCTTGATAAGCTATGTGAATAGAATTTTTGTAAATCAAATCTGGTTTTCCTATGGACGCACATTTTGCCTTAAGAGAAACTTATCTTTGTTTATAACTGATCTCCAATTAATAATAGCTCCTAAAGCTTCACATTTAGGCTCCTTTTCTCCTTAGCCACTTTGAATTAATTAATGCTACATAAATGTATACTTGAATGCCCAAGGAATAATTCTGTGTAAAAAAAAAATCCTACAGTAAATCTTTTCTTTAAAGCACAGGATCCTTTGAAATGTAGATACTGATCTTCTAAGTTTCCTGTTTAATTAGTTGGAGAATTTAATGTGAGTACCAAATAATAAAACCTATGTTTTCTTAAAAGGATAGATGACAATATGCTGTGGCCAGTACTTCCATGCTCTCACTACTGTAGCTCCCTCTTCCAACACTCAAGATGATGGAAAGAAATGCACACGAAGTCTAGATTCTGAAAGTATCCAATAGAAGGAAGCATCTCGTGTTCTTCACAAGGGGTTCTCTTCCTACATCAGAGTAGTCCCCACAAATTTCACAAGAAGGGCTCAGAGACCCCAAAAGTAGAATAAATTCCTGGTGTTCTGAAGTATATCCATTCCTCTGCTACCTACTCTATAATAAAACTTCAATTTGGATTTCTCCAGTCATAAATCTCAGTATCAGACTTCCACTCCCACCTATACGGCAATTTCTTAGGACTGATGTATGTCCACCACTTCCTACAAATTCTGCTTGTTGGTCTATTCCAATGGTGTAAAAGATGATTCTACTTTTTCTGGATTCAAACACTTTGATTTGGCTTTGGGGTCACAGCTGTCCTTCATCCAACCCCATTTAGACATCAGTTCTGTAAAGGACTCGCAGAGGAATTTTAGCCACTAAACATAAATTCCCCAGTTATTTACCTAAAACCTCCCTTTTGCCAGAAAGCCCACTTGGTTCTTCTATGACACCACTGCAGACATGCTATGAGTTTAGGGATCCTGCTAACTATGCCAAGTTATTGAGATTCACTTTCGGATCTCATAGGGGCTGCTCCCAGATACCATCACTTGGATGCTCAAATTGGATTTTATTCATACATTTTGCCAAGCCAGAGAGACCTGTCCTCAAACACGAGCTCTACCATATTTCTGCTTGTATGTTCTTGACTATGTTACTTAAGCTTTCTAGGCCTTGATTTCTGCATCTGTAAAATGAAAGTACTAATAATAGCCACTTCATAAGGTTGCTATAGGGTTAAATGAGAAAACGCCATAAAGCCCTTAGCACGTTTCCTGGCATAGAGCAAGCAGACAAGAGATGATAGTTGTTAAGGCAGTGGTGGTGGTAATAGTATTGTTAGCTAAGGTGTAATCTGCATGTGCCTTCATGATATTTCTCCAGCCCACTCTTGAATACACAAGTTCTCTAGCTGTAACTCAGCCCAAGATACTTTCCTTTATGAACACATCAAAATATAGCAAGATACTCTGATGTGGGGCTTCCCTGGTGGTGCAGTGGTTGAGAGTCCGCCTGCCGATGCAGGGGGACACGGGTTCGTGCCCCACTCCGGGAAGATCCCACATGCCGCGGAGCGGCTGGGCCCGTGAGCCATGGCCGCTGAGCCTGCGTGTCCGGAGCCTGTGCTCCGCAACGGGAGAGGCCACAACAGTGAGAGGCCTGCGTACCAAAAAAAAAAAAAAAAAAGATACTCTGATGTGGCTCACTAGATTGCTTCACATAGGCTATGTCCTAAAAGACAGGAATACTGTCCCAAGACCTCAGTTTCTTTCCATGATTTAATGCTGCGTTGTGAAAACATCTTCCACCTTTCTGTGTTCTTCAACTGATCTCTTTTTTTCCCTCCCCAGTTGTCAATTCCCTTTCCCAAATAATTATCAACACATATTTGAAAATACATACAGCTTCAAGAGCACAGACCCACATAAGTATACTGCAGGATTCTGAAGTACTTGGGCAGCCATGGGAACACAAAGAGGGCTGGGAGAGGAGCATGTATCAGGGTCACAACAGCAGCAGAAGGGGCTGTACTACATGCAGGGTTCACTAGCTATCCTACTTATTTCCAGTATGATAAAAAAGGGAAAAGAAGGTCTTGGACAATTATTTTTGCAACATATGCAATGCCTGACATATTTCAAAAAGTCCCAAATTAATTGAAAGCATAAGTGAATTCTCAGAGAAAAAATTACTTCATTTTCTGAGAGATATTCACCACTAGGACAGATAGTTGTGGTTTATTAAGTTGGTGTGTATTTGGAAGTTGTCTCCCTTTCACAAATTTTACAAGTATGACACTTTTTTCTCTTTTTTTTTGCTTCACACCTACCTAATGATCTCAATATAACAAATTTTCATTGTGTGAGACTAAATTCTACCTGAGTGGCACCAAAATGTTACAATATTATTTCGTAACTCTATAGGAGTATTTTGGCCAAAAGTAGATAATTGTGTAGCCCCTAATGACTGGTCCTGTACTTGTGGAAGATAAGCTACTGACAACTACCCAGGAACTGAACAGGAACTTCTTACTTTAGTAAACTAATGCTTGCTTTCAGGATTGTCCGTGATGTCACCCAGGGTCCATTTTAACCCATCAACTTCGTACTCTAAGAAAAAGGAGAAAAACTGAACCCCAATATGAGAACTAAAATGATAACTTTTCAGGGAAATTCTTGATTGCCTTCTCCTTTTCTCAAACCTCTCCACATCGTGATTTACAAGAGTCCAGGAAAGTAAGAAGAATCCTAGATGCCATGGTTCAGAGACTCGCAGGAAAGTTAGACAATGAGACCAAGAGTAGAGAACAAATTGGACAGACAGTGGTTCAGAACAGGACTGCCTGAGATATAATATTGGCCTTTTGAGGGGGACATGTGCTGTTACAGGGGAAGAAGTTTGTACTTACATCCTTACAGACTTCTCTTGGATCTTTAATAGCACTAAAAAAGATCCAGGAAGCAAAGGAAATTTGGTAATGGAGATAATAACCCCATATCTGGTGCTGTGGGCTCTTCACATTTGGTATGGGACCTAATCTTTTGGATTAATCTGGGCACTCTGGACTTCTGGTTGAGAAGCAGACTACAAACTCTGACCACAAGCCTTCTTTTGGTATTTGTGTCACAGTGTTCAGATGTGTGATCTCCAGGGTCTTAAATGCTGCTTTGCAGCCTCTGCCCCATGACCTAACAAGTGATCATTGAGCAAAAAGAGTGGGAAAACTTGATACTTACAGAAGTAGAAACAACCACCTCCAGATACTTGATATGCAAATGTGATACCACAAACACTGGTGAAGACCTAGATTGATCACACTCCCAGATATAATTGACCTATCTTTCAGTTCAGGCTGAAGAATGGCCACAAGGGGGACACAAGAACCCTAAACCACCTACAATAGTCCCCCCCACCTTATCTGCAGTTTTAGTTACCCAAGGTCTTCCACAGTCTGAAAATATTAAATGGAAAATTCCAGAAATAAACAATCCTAAGTTTTAAATTGCACGCAGTTCTAAGTAGCATGATGAAATCTCACACGTCCTGCCTGGGACATGACTTCTCCCTTGGTCCAGCATATCCTGCACCTTAATCACTTAGTAGCCATCTGGGTTATCAGATAAACTGTCACAGTATCATAGTACCTGTGTTCAACCAACCCTTACTTTACTTAATAGTGGCCCCGACGTGCAAGAGTATTGATGCTGGCAATTTGGATGTGCCAAAGAAAAGCCATAAAGTACTTCCTTTAAGTGAAAAGGTGAAAGTTCTCAACTTAATAAGGAAAGAAAAAAATCGTATGCTAAGATCTACAGTCAGAACAAATCTTCTATCTGTGAAATTGTGAAAAAAAAGAAATTCATGCTAGTTTTGCTGTCGCACCTCAAAGGGTAAAAGTTAAGACCACAATGCATGATAAGTGGTTAGTTAAGATGGAAAAGGTATTTTGAGAGAGGCCTCATTAACACAACTTTTATTACAATATACTGTTATAATCATTCTATTTTATTATTAGTTATTGTTGTTAATCTCTGACTGTACCTAATTTATAAATTAAACTTTATCATAGGTATACATCTATAAGAAAAAGCATAGTATAATACAGGGTTCGGTACTATTCATGGTTTCAGGCTTTCACCACAGCTTCTGGACCGTATCTCCCACAGATAAGTGGGAATAACTGTATGTCCAATGCACAACTTGGACATGAAGGAAATGTCTTGGAATTACCTACTTTCACACACAGCTGTCTACACTTAACATGACTTGTCTAGTCCACTGTCCTCATTAGCATTACTTTACTATCCCAGAGGACACTTGCTGAGGCTACAAGTACCTTGATTGTTCATCACAAGAATCTCCCAAAAGATCATCACTTCTTCAGTAAGTATCAACCTCTTGGAGCCCCTCACTTTGCTGTTTTCACCAGTCCTAAACTATTATACTGCCATCCTTACTCAATCGTAATCAAGTGCCCTCAGTGAAAGACCCACCTTAAACTACAGTTCCAATTCTCAATAAAATCCCAGCCATGGCAAGGTTGAAGGAGACACGGCCAAAGCTCTGTTGAGATGGTATTCTTCACTGTGATAAGCTATAAATTCAGGTCTGTCTGATCAGTTGGGTGGGTTGGTGATACTTCATGAGTCAGTGTTAGACAATCAGAAAGAGATCCAAACTTAGGAGTCAGAAAACTTGTTAGGATTCTGGCTTTAACATCTACTAGCTGTAAAACTGAACAGTGAGTTTCCTTGTTTGTATTTTAATGATAAAAACTTAACTTCCTCACAAGGTTGAAGATTAGATCAAATACTGTATGCATGTAAAAGTACCTTGTAAGCTTTAAAGCTGTATAAAAATATTAGTTATTACTAATATTAAGCAGGACTTAAACTGGCAGTCTACCAGGGCCACCAGAAGCCATGTTAAGTTCTGTGACTACCATACAGCCCAAGACCAGATGTAGACTGCTGGGTAACCAGGGGCTCCCCACTTCCTACAAAGAATAGCTTGCTCTGGTCAAAACACCATCATAATACCACCCCTTTTTAACATATAAAATCGTCATTACACTTTTTTCAACAATAAAAAAATAAAAATCAAGATCTTGTAACTAATCAACATATAAGACATATAAAATCTTCATTACACTTTTTTCAACAATAAAAATATAAAAATCAGATCATTGTAACGAACTAGCTCTAATATATTTCCAGAATGAATCTTGTAGCAAGGGAATATAAAAATGGAAAGCTGAATTTATTAAACCAATGTGTATTAATTTTTTGAAGAAAAACATAAAGTATTTGAGTAGAAATTAGAAGTTTATTACACTATTGCCGAATAAAATTCAAGTAGACTTTGGAAAACACAACTGTCTAAATAATCCTTATGAATCAGGTATCTATGGAAATAACTAAAATACAAAAATGGATAATCATTTATCTGGATTATTTTTTCCAGACAAGTTAGCTTTATGACACATACATTAAAGGCAATTTCTTGTCTTTTTTAGAAACAAACACTTTCTCTTTTTTTTTTTTTTTTTGCGGTACGCGGGCCTCTCACTGCTGTGGCCTCTCCCGTTGCGGAGCACAGGCTCCAGAGGCGCAGGCTCAGCGGCCATGGCTCACGGGCCCAGCCGCTCCGCGGCATGTGGGATCTTCCCGGACCGGGGCACGAACCCGTGTCCCCTGCATCAGCAGGCAGACTCTCAACCACTGCGCCACCAGGGAAGCCCACAAACACTTTCTTGACACTGCAAAATACTCCCAAATCTACCTGGCTTATAGAGCACTTTAAGATAAGAACTTATTTCTTCTCAACTAAAATAATTATTAGGAATGAGCTTCCAAAAATAAAAGAATACTGCACAAAGGGATGAAGAAGTAACAAAACACATAGTCATTGAGAGCCAAAGATAAACCTGAGCTTCATGCAACCCAGGGAAAGAAGGACAAAGTGTTCTTTGTAATACTAGAATAGAAGCTCAATAAAGTTTTAAGTGAAAAATAAAGAACAAATTTATGATGTTTGGGGTGGCTAAGACATTTCTATGGAATTTTTTTAATCCTAGATTCATTCTGAAGGTGAACTGAAGGCGTCTGCCACGAGGCAGTGGTTAAAAGCACGGGTCCTGGAATTAGACCACACTCCACCCTACTCTGTGTTCCAGGAGGCTGAGCCATAGGGACTGACTGCATCAATAGGGTCTTTTGCCCTCTGGCTCCAGTGGGATTCAGTCAATGGAAGGCACCAGCAGGATATCCAAGGCAGAAGGAGAGCAAGGTTGGGTATTTATTGCCCCAGCGCCCTTCCTGCAAAATCTCTCCCAAAATCCACAGATCCTGTCAGGTAGTCCTCTCTATACAGCTTTGGATCCAGGAGCTGTTCCTTCCCCCATCCCCTCAATCCTAGGAGCAGAAATGACCCCCGATGTTGCTAACTTTGTGTTGGTTTCCCTAAACCCTGCCAATACTTTGTAAATGATCCTTTTACTAAACTCTCCTATAATTACCCAACTTGACTGTGTTTCTTGCCAGAACCTTAACTGACACACTTAGGTAAGTTACCTAATGCTTCTGTTCTTCAATGTCTGCATCTGTAAAACCAGTCTAGTAAGAGTATCTGCCTTACAAGACTGTTGCCAGTGCCTGGCTCACAGGAAACTCTCAATTCCTGTTAATTACAAATACATTGCATATCCTATAGTTATTCAAATAGTGTGGATTCTTTTTCCGAGACCAAAAATACCCTTTACTTTGCATAATAATATTTTACAAAATTCCCATGGTCCTTCTCTCCTTAAAAATGAGGTTTTATTGTTACTGACCTCTATAGTCTTACTACCTTGGTAGCCCCTTAAGGTTCCTCTTCTATCTCCTGCTTTAGCAGTAAATAAGCTAGTCTTAATTCAAATACAAGATATCAACAGAAAGCAACATGAAATAAAACAAGGCTCAACATTAAATAATCTCTTAAAGGGACTTTAGGGAGAGAAAAGAAAGAAAACAGATTCTAACAATGCCTAAACATGTTTCCTGGGGGACATATGTCCACCATTTGAAAGGTTTTATGGGCAGTGTGAAAGTTTTATCTGTGAAAAATAATGATCATTATCTTTTCCATGACAACTGTGGTTTGCCTATGATATCCATCTGCTCCTAGGGTTCATAGCTTTTTCACAATTCTCATCCCTTGGTGCAAGATATTAGTAGGTATTGATGTTATTTTAATTGTTTCTCACATAAGGTCCATTGCTACTTGTCACAAACTCCACATACCCTAAAGATCATTACTGAACTTTGGGGAGCTCTGTATCTGTGAAGCAATTCTGAACTTGCCCTGCAATTTTAACCAAGGTCAGGCAGTGAAAGCCTTGGCAATTTGGTTTCATTAACAGGGTCAATGTCAGTGACACCTTGGATCAAATATGATTTTACAGAGTGGCAGATTTGTACTAAAATGTCTGGAAAAAACAAGATAGCATAAAGACATCACAGAGCATGTATTTCATATGAATAACCAAATAGCTTTTATTTGAGTTATAATTTTCTTTGTTAACTAGAGATCCTCAATCTCACAGGTCAAAATGAATATTTACTTTTGAAGCCTAAAATAGTTTAAGCCCTAGGAACATTACAGTGGGACTCTGTTTCAATCATTCCCAGCATTTAAAATAAGCTAAAAATATCACTAGTGGTCTCCTATTCTAGCTCTAGAGAATCAGAGGAAACACATTTTTCTGCACATTCTGCATAGCGTATCTGTAGCCTTCTAGACAGAGTCTGGTCTTCAACATATAGAGACATATAGCTTTTAATATTGCCTATACATCTAAGTGGGTATCTATAAATATATATATATTAATTTATTTATGTATCCACTGATATGTATATGTACACGAAAACACACAATGTATTTCTAAAATGCACATCTTTTCACATGTTAACATCTCTGAAATTGGAATGTATCTTATAATCTAATAATGTGACATTATTATAACATAATATAATTATTATAGTGCAGCAATTTTTTTTCAATTTTAGCAGTACATACCTTAATGATACATCTTACAATCAAAGCATCTTAAATTGTATATGTATGTCTGTGTGTGTGTCTTACCCCTACTGTCTTCACTTGTTGTTGTTGTTTTAGCACTTTTATCCTTTATGTGCTTTCTGGGGAAATTTCAATCTTAGAGTCACAGGTCTGTAAATCTGGTAAATAAACCTTACTTACTAGGAGAAAACAAGTGAAGGCAACAATGAAACATGTTGTCAACACTTACTATACAGAAATTAAGCCCTGCATTTGTTGAGCTGATTATAGCATAACCAAACTTCAGGAACAAAGTTCCAAGAGGAAACATGGCCAATGAGCCACACCATCTCCACATCAGAAAATAATGACCCATGAAACTAACTGAAGGTTATCGGGCTCAAACTTCATTGGATACATTATCATACTTACAAATGATTAAAATGACTTTCAATGCATGAATGCAAGGAACTAAATTTTCTATAACATTAAGATACACAGGCAGTGCATAGTTTCAAATCCATGCTATTAAAACCACAAGTGCTAAAACTAATTTCATCTTCTCTGTGCTCTATGCTGATAGAGTCAGTCAGTTCCAATCAGTCTCATTAATCTTACTTTCCATTTCCTAGATGTTTAGCCCTTACAATCTGCTGTTTTCCTGATTTTCTCTTCTCTTTTCTCCTCTTTATTTAAGTCAAATTTGGCCTATATTAAAGTTGAAGTCATCGTTTTCAAAATCACTTCATCTTATCATTATTGCCTTGACTTTTCATTTACAGAATCTTTCACCTGGTAAGAAAACTTCATCCAATACATTCAAAAGAAATTCACTGGCAAGACAGCGGTGTGGGAAGACACAGAGTTAGCATCTCCCCACGACTAAGGTGCCTGCCAGCTGCTGGTGGGCGACTCTGATCCCCAAGGAGATGGGAGGAACCCCAGAGTGAACCGGTAGGATGCAGGGGTACTGAGCGGGGAGGAGAAGTGGAGGCCAGACAAGATCAGCGCCCCTGAGGCCAGGGAGATCAGGAGAGGCAGGCGGGAGGAGCCCTCCCAGACCCCGGACCAGAGGAGCAGGAGAGGAGAGGAGGATGTTTGCCCCACCCACTCGAGCCCAGGAAGCCTGCTAGGCTCCCAGGTGAGGTCCCCCACCCTCTGAGACCGGGGTGGGGGTCACGCCTGGGTCCATTCTGTTCCTTGTGCCTAAGCCCCACCTCCCACAGCCCCCAGGGCCTTTTCCAGCCCTGTGGGTCCCGAGCATTGGCCCCACCCACTGCCCAAACCTTGCCCTTGCTTAGGCCCCGCTCTCCACAGTGAAGGCCTTCCCCCTCTTTTATTTTCTTTTTCCCTCCTCCTCTTTCTTACTATTGTGGTACTGATGTACCTTCCAGTTGTTGATTCATATATATTTTTATTTTTATATTCTTTCAAACATATCTGCTAGTTTCCTAGTCTAATTTTATTTTTTACTTTTTTATTATTTTTTTTTTGCCACCCCACGCAGCTTGTGGGGATGTTGATTCAAAAGCCTGGGGTCGGGCAGAAGCTCCTGCAGTGGGAGCTCCAGGTCCAAACCACTAGCCTAACAGAGAACCTCAGACCCCAGGGAATATTTATCTGAGTGAAGTCTCACAGAGTTCCTCATCTCAGCACCAAGACCCACCTCTACCCAATAGCCTACAAACTCCAGTGTTGGAAGCCTCAGGCCAAACAACCAGTAAAACAGGAACACAATCCCACTCATAAGACAAAACAAAATGAGACAGCAAAATATTATATCACAGATGAAGGTAAAAACCTACAAGACCAAAAAATTGAAGAGGAAATAAGCCATCTACCTGAAAAAGAATTCAGAGTAATGATAGTAAAGATGATCTAGAATCTCAGAAATAAAATGGAAGCACAGATTGAGAAAATACAAGAAATGTTTAACAAGGGTCTAGAAGAACTAAAGAACAAACAGAGATGAACAACACAATAAGTGAAATGAAAAATACACTAGAAGGAATCAATAACAGAATAATGGAGGCAGAAGAACGAATAAGTGAGCTGGAAGACAAAATGATGGAAATAACTGCCGAGGAGCAGAATAAAGAAAAAAGAATGAAAAGAATTGAAAACAATCTCAGAGACCCTTGGACAACACTAAATGCACCAACATTTGAATTATAGGGATCCCAGAAAAAGAAGAGAAAAAGAAAGGGTCTGAGAAAATATTTGAAGAGACTATAGTGGAAAACTTCCCTAACATGGGAAAGGAAATAGTCACCCAAGTCCAGGAAGCACAGAGAGTCCCATACAGGATAAACCCTAGGAAAAACACACCAAGACACATATTAATCAAACTACCAAAAATTAAATTCAAAGGAAAAATATTAAAAGCAGCAAGGGAAAAACAAAAAATAACATACAAATGAATCCCCATAATGTTATCAGCGGATTTTTCAGTGGAAACTCTGCAGGCCAGAAAGGAGTGGCAGGATATACTTAAAGTGATGAAAGACAAAAACCTACAACCAAGATTACTCTACCCAGCAAGCATCTCATTCAGATTCAATGGAGAAGTCAAAAGCGTTACAGATAAGCAAAAGCTAAGAGAATTCAGCACCACCAAACCAGCTTTACAACAAATGTAAAAGAAACTTCTCTAGGTGGGAAACACAAGAGAAGAAAAAGACCCACAAAAACAAACCCAAAACAATTAAGAAAATGGTAACAGGAACATACATATCGATAATAACCTTGAATGTAAATGGATTAAATGCCCCAACCAAAAGACACAGATTGGCTAAATGGTTACAAAAACAAGACCAATATATATGGCTGAAAGCAAAGGGATGGAAAAAGGTATTCCATGCAAATGGAAATCAAAAGAAAGCTGGAGTAACAATACTCATATCACATAAAATAGTCTTTAAAATAAAGACTGTTACAAGAGATAAGGAGGGACACTACATAATGATCAAAGGATCCAAGAAGAAGAATCCAAGAAGAAGATATAACAATTATAAATATTTATGCACCGAACATAGGAGCACCTCAATACAAAAGGCAAATGCTAACAACCATGAAAGGAGAAATTGACAGTAACACAATAATAGTAGGGGACATCAACACCCCACTTACACCAAACAGATCATCCAAACAGAAAATAAATAAGGAAACACAAGCTTTAAATGACACAATAGACCAGATAGATATAATTGATATTTATAAAACATTCCACCCAAAAGTGGCAGAATGTACTTTCTTCTCAAGTGCACATGGAACATTCTCCGGGACAGATCACATCTAAGGTCACCAATCAAGCCTCAGAAAATTTATGAAAATTGAAATCATATCAAGTATCTTTTCTGACCACAACACCATGAGATTGGAAATCAATTACAGGAAAAAAACTATAAAAAATACAAATTCGGGCTTCCCTGGTGGCACAGTGGTTGAGAGTCCGCCTGCTGATGCAGGGGATGCGGGTTTGTGCCCCGGTCCAGGAGGATCCCACATGCCATGAAGCGGCTGGGCCCGTGGGCTATGGCCACTGAGCCTGCGCGTCCAGAGCCTGTGTTCCACAACGGGAGAGGCCACAGCAGTGAGAGGCTCGCGTACTGCAAAAAAAAAAAAAAAAAAAAAAAAAAAAAAACCACAAATGCATGGAGGCTAAACAGTGAGCTACTAAATAACCAAGAAATCACTGAAGAAATCAAAGAAAAAATTTTAAAAATACATAGAAACAAATGACAATGAAAACACAATGACCCAAAACCTAGGGGATGCAACAAAAGCAGTTCTAAGAGGGAAGTTTATAGCAATTCAATCTCACCTCAAGAAACAAGCAAAATCTCAAATAAACAATCTAACCCTACTATTAAAACAACTAGAGAAAAACCAAAGAAAACTCAAAGTCAGTAGAAGGAAAGAAATCATAAAGATCAGAGCAGAAATAAATGAAATAGAAACAAAGAAAACAATAGCAAAGATCAATAAAACTAAAAGCTGGTTCTTTGAGAAGATAAACAAAATTGATAAACCCATAACCAGACTCATCAAGAAAAAAAGGGAGAGGAAGCAAATCAATAAAATAAGAAATGAAAAGGAGAAATCACAACTGACAGTGCAGAAATACAAAGGATTATAAGAAAATACTACAAACAACTATATGCCAATAAAATGGACAACCACAAAGAAATGGACAAATTCTTAGAAAGGTACAATTTTCCAAGACTGAACCAGGAAGAATTAGAAAATATAAAAGACCTATCACAAGTAATGAAATTGAAACCGTAATTAAAATCTTCCAACAAACAAAAGTCCAGGACCAGATGGCTTCAAAGGCGAATTCTATCAAACATTTAGAGAAGAGCTAACACCCATTCTTCTCAAACTCTTCCAAAAAATTGCAGAAGAAGGAATATTCCCAAACTCATTCTATGAGGCCACCATCACCCTGATACCAAAACCAGACAAATATACTACAAAAAAAGAAAATTACAGACCAATATCACTGATGAACATAGATGCAAAAATCCTGAACAAAATACTAGCAAACAGAATCCAACAGCACATTAAAAGGATCATACACCATGATCAAGTGGGGTTTATCCCAGGAATGCAAGGATTCTTCAATATAAGCAAATCAATCAATGTGATAAACCATATTAACAAATTGAAGGAGAAAAACCATACGATCATCTCAATAGATGCAGAAAAAGTTTTCAACAAAATTCAACACCCATTTATGACAAAAACCGTCCAGAAAGTAGGCATAGAGGAACTTTCCTCTACATAATAAGGCCATATATGACAAACCCACAGCCAACATCATTCTCAATGGTGAAAAACTGAAACCATTTCCTCTAAGATCAGGAACAAGACAAGGTTGTCCACTCTCGCCACTATCATTCAACACAATTTTGGAAGTTTTAGCCACAGCAATCAGAGAAGAAAAAGAAATAAAAGGAATACAAATTGGAGAAGAGGAAGTAAAACTGTCGCTATTTGCCTATGACATGATACTATACATAGAAAATCCTAAAGATGTCACCAGAAAACTACTAGAACAAATCAATGAATTTGGTAAGGTTGCAGGATACAAAATTAATGCACAGAAATCTCTGGCATTCCTATATACCAACTACAAAAAATCAGAAAGAGAAATTAAGGAAACACTCCCATTTACCATTGCAAAAAAAAAGAATAAAATACCTAGAATAAACCTGCCTAAGGAGAGAAAGACTTATACTCAGGAAACTATAAACACTGATGAAAAAATCAAAGATGACATAAACAGATGGAGAAATATACCATGTTCTTGGATTGAAGAATCAATATTGTGAAAATGACTATACTACCCAAAGCAATCTACAGATTCAGTGCAATCCCTATCAAACTACCAATGGCATTCTTCACAGAATTAGAACAAAAAAATCTTACAATTCATATGGAAACACAAAAGACCCCAAATAGCTAAAGCAATCTTGAGAAAGAAAAACGGAGTTGGAGGAATCAGGCTCCGCGATTTCAAACTATACCACAAAGCTACAATAATCAAGACAGTATGGTACTGGTACAAAAACAGAAATATAGATCAATGGTACAGGATAGAATGCCCAGAGATAAACCCACGCACATATGGGCACCTAATTTACAACAAAGGAGGCAAGAACATACAATGGAGAAAATACAGTCTAGTCTCTTCAATAAGTGCTGCTGGGAAAACTGGACAGCTACATGGAAAAGGATGAAATTAGGATACTCCCTCACACCATATACAAGAATAAACTCCAAATGGATTAAAGACTTAAATGTAAGACCTGACACTATAAAACTTTTAGAGGAAAACATAGGAAAAACACTCTTTGACATAAACCACAGCAAGATCTTTTCTGACCCACCTCCTAGAGTAACAGAAATAGAAACAAAAATAAACAAATGGGACTTAATTAAACTTAAAAGCTTTTGCACAACAAAGGAAACCATAAACAAGATAAAAAGACAACCCTCAGAATGGGAGAAAATATTTGCAAATGGAACAACAGACAAAGGACTAATCTCCAAAATATACAAACAGCTCATGGAACTCAATATCAAAAAACAAACAATCCAGTTAAAAAATGGGTGGAAGACCTAAATAGACATTTCACCAAGGAAGACATACAGATGGCCAAGAAGCACATGAAAAGATGCTCAACATTACTAATTATTAGAGAAATGCAAGTCAAAACTACAATGAGGTATCACCTCACAATGATCAGAATGGCCATCATCAAAAAATTTAGAAAACAGTAAAAGCTAGAAAGGCTGTGGTGAAAAGGGAACCCTCCTACACTGTTGGTGGGAATGTAAATTGATAAAACCACTACAGAAAACAGTATGGAAGTTCCTTAAAAAACTAAAAATAGAACTACCATATGACCCAGCAATCCCACTACTGGGCATATACCCTGACAAAACCATAATTCAAAAAGAGACATGCACCACAATGTTCACTGCAGCTCTATTTACAATAGCCAGGACATGGAACCAACCTAAATGTTCATCGACAGATGAATGGATAAAGATGTGGTACATATGTACAAAGGAATATTACTCAGCCATAAAAAGAAACGAAACTGAGTTATTTGTAGTGAGGTGGATGGACCTAGAGTCTGTCATACAGAGTGAAGTAAGTCAGAAAGAGAAAAACAAATACCACATACTAACATATATATGGAATCTGAAAAATAAAATGGTACTGATGAACCTAGTTGCAGGGCAGGAATAAAGAGGTAGACATAGAGAATGGACTTGATGACATGGGGTGGGAGGGCAAAGTGTGAGTAGCATCCACATATATACACTACCAGATGTAAAATAGTTGGCTGGTGGAAAGCAGAAGCATAGCACAGGGAGATGGGTTTGGTGCTTTGCGATGACCTAGAGGGGTGGGATAGGGAGGGTGGGAGGGAGGCTCAAGAGGGAGGGGATATGGGGACATGTGTGTGCATATGGCTGATTCGCTTTGTTGTGCAACAGAAATTAACACGGTATTGTGAAGCAATTATACTCCAATACACATCTATTAAAAAAAAAAGAAAAGAAAAAGAAATTCACTAGGTGCCCTCTGTATGAGAGACCAAGGGTAAAAAGGTGAATGAAACAGTCTTGTCTTTGCTTCTCAAAATATGGTCCACTGACTGGGAGCATCGGTGTCTCCTGGAAACTTGTTAGAAATGCAGAATCTCAGACACCACCCAGATCCACCGTATTAGTCAGAGTTCTCCAGAGAAACAGAACTAATAGGAGATTGATAAATATATATAGATACACACATGCCCACAAAGAGACTTATTATAAGGAATTGGCTCACACAGTTATGGAGGCTGACAAGTCCCAAGATCTATAGAGTGAGTTGGCAAGCTGGAGACACAGGAGAGCCAATGGTGTAGTTCCAGTCCAAGGATGGCAGGCTTGAGACCCAGGAAGAGCTGACGTTTCAATCTGAGTCCAAAGGCAGGAAGATGCCAATGTCCAATTTCAAAGGCAATCAGGCAGGAGGAATTCTCTCTTACTTGGGGAAGAGTCAACCTTTTTGTTCTATTCTGGGCTTCAACGGATTGGATGAGGCCCATCCACATTGGGGAGGGCAATCTGCTTTACTCAGTCTACCAATTTAAATATTAATCTCATACAAAACTACACTCATGGACACACCCAGAAATAGTGTTTGACCATATATCCGCGCACCCAGTCAAGGTGACACCTAAAATTAACCATCACACCTACTGAATCAGAAACTGCATTTTAACAAGATTCCCCAGATGATTCACAGGCACACTGAAGTTTGAGAAGCACTAGTCTAGTCTATGCGCACAAGGATCTCATAGAAACATGAACATATAACTACAACACGGCACAGCTCCAATTGCAATCCAGTCAGTCCAAGATAGAGTGGTGACTGCCATAGAAAGCAGTGAACAACCTCTTGAACAGGTCAGGAAAGACCTCACAGAAACCTTCACAGAAGAGGGGCCCCTTGACTAGGCATTAAAGGTGAACAGGAGTTTCCTATGCATGGCCTCTGCAGTCAGACTGCCTGGATTTGAAGCAATAACTCTGCCACTTACTAGTTATGTGACCTGAGATGAATAATTTAACCTTACTCTGCCTCAATTTCCCTATCTATAAAATAGGGAAAATGATAATACCTACTCAAAAGGTCATTGTGATAATTACATAAGCTAATATATGCAAAGTTAAAACAACGCCTAACACTTACAATGCACTATAAAACATAAACTATCATCATGTTTTTAGATCTTCTAATCCACAAAGTAGCTAGTGTTTGTAGTTCATTTTATTTAATATTAGATTTGCCTCTATGCCATTAACAATGGCATCACGCTTCATATATAAGCTTCCTGGATTCTCCTGACACTAAGGTGAAATAACCAAATATAAATGCAAAGGTCCTTAGAAATTCTAGGCTAAACCACAAGGACCCTCAATAATCATAAGAAATGACATTTATTGTGTGCTTACTTCAAGCCAGAAACCACCATAAGCACTAAGCTATACTAATTCATTTAATCCTCATAACAATCATTTGAGGTAGGCAGTGTTGTTATCCCTCCTTTGCAGATGAAGAGACAGAGACACAGAAAGGTTAAGCAATTTACCCAAGTTCACAGAGATAGTAAGCAACAGAGGCAGTATTTACACCCAGGCGTGCTGGTTCCATAGCCTACACACTTCTACACACTTAACCACTAGGTCACACTGTCTCTCAACAGGCTAAAATTTCAGGAGAATTTAGGAAGATGATTTATAAATCTGGGAAGTGCCAGTTTTTTAATCATACGTCTGTAGATCTGACAAGCACAGAAGATGTAGACTAGTCTTCTCTTTCCACTGTAAGTTCAAAATGACAAAGGATTTCAAAGACTCAATAAATATAGGGTAGCAAGATCAGAGGTCTACCCAAGAGAATCTATTTCCTATAATAGGGTAACGCTAGTAGGTATACCAAATAGACCTACAGAAGTACAAAATCTCAAACACAATAAAAATTTATTTCTTGTTCAGGTAAGAATAAAAGGTAGATGTTCCCAGCTGACAGGTGGCGCTGCTCCTCACAATTGTTCCATCCTGTGGCTCCACCGTGCCCAGGTGGAGTCATCTGCATCCAGTCAGGAGAGCAGGAAGGAAGGAACATGGAGGAAGCATCCCCGCTTCTCAAACGTTAAGGCCAGGAAGTGTCACACATCATCCCCATTCACATTCTATTCGTGAGAAATAGCTACATGGCCATGCTTAGGTGCAAAAAGGGCTGGGACATAAACAGAGACGAAATTGAGTTATTTGTAGTGAGGTGGATGGACCCAGAGTCTGTCATACAGAGTGAAGTCAGAAAGAGAAAAACAAAAACCGTATGCTGACACATATATATGGAATCTAAAAAAAAAAAGAAAAAAATGGTCATGAAGAACCTAGGGGTAAGATGGGAATAAAGACGCAGACCTACTAGAGAATGGACTTGAGGTACGGGGAGGGGGAAGGGTAAGCTGGGACAAAGTGAGAGAGAGGCATGGACAGATATACACTACCAAACGTAAAAAAGATAGCTAGTGGGAAGCAGCCACATAGCACAGGGAGATCAGCTTGGTGCTCTGTGACCACCTAGAGAGGTGGGATAGGGAGGGTGGGAGGGAGGGAGACGTAAGAGGGAGGGGATATGGGAACATATGTATATGTACAACTGATTCACTTTGTTATAAAGCAGAAACTAACACACCATTGTAAAGCAATTATACTCCAATAAAGATGTTAAAGAAAAAAAAAAAGGGCTGGGAAATTTCACCTCAGCTGGATAGCTACTTAGCAGGGACAACTACATACTATAGAAAGAGAAGCGTGAATTTGGGGGTACAGCTAGCCCCCTCTGCCACATTCTTCCCATGGGGATCAGGTGGGCTCTCCATCACTCAGGGATGCATGGTAGTCTGTGCCTGTGGGAGATGCTCCCTGGGGAATCTGATGGGAAAACAACAGACCCCGTTTCTACAGCATATCTTAGTCACTGATGATTAGGAGGACAATGCTGTTTGAAAGTACTAGATACATATAGATATATCAGTCTCCTAAACCTGACTGTAAAGCCAAAATTGAGGCTCTTGTAATCCTCACCCATCTCCTAGTATTAAAAAAAAAAAAATCTGTGCAGTCAATACTTTGTGCTTACTTAATACCTGCTGATTAAGATAGCTGATGAAAAATATTTCTGGCATCAGCACACAAGTATTCTCAGTCATTTTAGATGAAGAAAATGATCGGAAAGGTTAAACTCCCAAGTAAGTGATTAATATGCAGTAAACTGGGACTCCCCTGGTGGTCCAGTGGTTAAGACTCTGCACTCCCAATGCAGGGGGCCCAGGTTCGAACCCTGGTCAGGGAACTAGATCCCGCACGCCACAACTAAAAGATTCCACATGTTGCAACTAAAGATCCCACATGCTGCAGTGAAGATTCCGCATGCCACAACGAAGACCCAGCACAGCCAAATAAATAAATAAATATTTTATAAAAAATACAGTAAACTGAATGAATGGCGTGAATTTCAGTTCCTTAAAACCAGCACTTCTCTAAACTGAGTTCCCACTGACTCTCAGAAGAGCAAAAAAAAAGGGTCTGTTGTATTCAGTGCCAGAGTACCTCCTTATAAATACTTCCCAAATTATAATTCTAATACTAACTATGGCTAAATGTGTGGCCAGCACAGAGAAAACATAATTTTAAAGGTCTCTGATCTAGAGAATCTATTTCAAGAAAACACAAAATAAAAATGCAACTTCAGTCATGCATTTTGTCCCTTCTAGGGAAGCTCATTACCATATTATAACAACATATCCAGGCAGATCTGAGGAAGCCTAGGAAATACTTTTCCTGCCTACTAGATTGTTTTGCAAAGTTAGATTTTTTTTTTAACATCTTTATTGGAGTATAATTGCTTTACAATGGTGTGTTAGTTTCTGCTTCACAACAAAATGAATCAGTTATATATATACATATGTTCCCATATCTCTTCCTGCTTGCGTCTCCCTCCCTCCCACCCTCCCTATCCCACCCCTCCAGGCGGTCACAAAGCACAGAGCTGATCTCCCTGTGCTATGCGGCTGCTTCCCACTAGCTATCTACCTTACGTTTGGTAGTGTATATATGTCCATGCCCCTCTCTCGCTTTGTCACAGTTTACCCTTCCCCCTCCCCATATCCTCAAATCCATTCTCTAGTAAGTGTGTGTCTTTATTCCTGTTTTACCCCTAGGTTCTTCATGACATTTTTTTTTCTTAAATTCCATATATATGTGTTAGCATACGGTATTTGTCTCTCTCTTTCTGACTTACTTCACTCTGTATGACAGACTCTGGGTCTATCCACCTCATTACAAATAGCTCAATTTCGTTTCTTTTTATGGCTGAGTAATATTCCATTGTATATATGTGCCACATCTTCTTTATCCATTCATCTGATGATGGACACTGAGGTTGTTTCCATCTCCGGGCTATTGTAAATAGAGCTGCAATGAACAGTTTGGTACATGATTCTTTTTGAATTATGGTTTTCTCAGGGTATATGCCCAGTAGTGGGATTGCTGGGTCATATGGTAGTTCTATTTGTAGTTTTCTAAGGAACCTCCATACTGTTCTCCACAGTGGCTGTATCAATTTACATTCCCACCAACAGTGTAAGAGGGTTCCCTTTTTTCCACACCCTCTCCAGCATTTATTGTTTCTAGATTTTTTGATGATGGCCATTCTGACCGGTGTGAGATGATATCTCATTGTAGTTTTGATTTGCATTTCTCTAATGATTAGTGATGTTGAGCATTCTTTCATGTGTTTGTTGGCAGTCTGTATATCTTCTTTGGAGAAATGTCTATTTAGGTCTTCTGCCCATTTTTGGATTGGGTTGTTTGTTTTTTTGTTATTGAGCTACATGAGCTGCTTATAAGTTTTGGAGATGAATCCTTTGTCAGTTGCTTCATTTGCAAATATTTTCTCCTGTTCTGAGGGTTGTCTTTTGGTCTTGTTTATGGTTTCCTTTGCTGTGCAAAAGCTTTGAAGTTTCATTAGGTCCCATTTGTTTATTTTTGTTTTTATTTCCATTTCTCTAGGAGGTGGGTCAAAAAGGACCTTGCTGTGATTTATGTTATAGAGTGTCCTGCCTATGTTTTCCTCTAAGAGTTTGATAGTTTCTGGCCTTACATTTAGGTCTTTAGTCCATTTTGAGCTTATTTTTGTGTATGGTGTTAGGGAGTGATCTAATCTCATACTTTTACATGTAGCTGTCCAGTTTTCCCAGCACCAGCAAAGTTAGATTTAAATGTCAAGTTTGTCAAGCCTAGAGCCTTCTCCATCTTATTTATATCATTAAATAATAAAATTAGAGCTGCATTAAACATTTTAAGCTTCGGGTAGGTAGAAACTATATTAACTTCAATCAAATCAAAATTTTGCTGAACAAATGCATATATTCCAGAAGAGAAAGTCTTCCAGAAAAGAAAAACTGGAAAGTCCACCTCTTTTTTTCTTTTAAATTACATATTCATATCATGAATCCGAAGTTCTGCACTAAGTGAGAAACAAAAAACCAGGGACTTGACAAGGAGGATCCTCAATGACTGTGAAGTCTCCGTACCAGCCCTGGACTGTCTATATTCACATGGGAAAGAAGGATGCCTCCCACCAAGAGTCTCCAACCAAGAGCCCACCAAGGCTGAGTGTGGTCCCTACCATGGCAGACGCTCCTGTTCTATAGACCCCAGACCCACTCTGCTTCCTGCCCTTCCGCAGCCTGGGTCTCAAGCCTCCACAGGTTCTGTGAGCAGCCCAGCACCTTCCAAATAGTCCTCTTCTGCTTAAATTGGTGAGAGCTAGTTTCTGCTCCTTGCAGACAAAGACCACTAACAGATATACCCATGCTTACGTCTGAGGACACTGAGGCTCGGAATGATTCTATAAATTGGCAAATGTTACACAATTGGTTGGTAGAACAGCAAAGGAAGGACGCCTAGTCCAGTGTTCTTCCTGCTCTCCTGGGTGGAGTCCTGTTAAGGATTCTCACTCAGAGACTGATTTCTGACTGTCAAATGGACTCGAACTAATCTGGCATGTTTCCTCAGAGGCGATGTTCTCACTTCATCCCTTTGCCCTCATCGCCTGCATCTCACAAAGGAGCCTGGACACTGCACTGTGGAAGCATGCAGCGCCCCCACATCTTAGGGCTCCCTTGATCGCAGACATGATTCCTCAAAGCCCCATTCTGTGAGACCCACAAAGCAGGAAGTTTGCCTTTGGTTTTGATTTGGGCTGAATATTCATAACGTCTAGGGTAATTGGGAGGATACCGCTGAACATGATTAGAACAATCTTTTCTTTACAGATATTCAGCCATGACTGAGAATTATGCTTCTAAATTTGTGTCCTGGAAGTGTCACAAATAAGTCCCACCAAGTGGCTCTTCCTGAGCAAGAATATTGCCAACCCCCTTCTCCCCTCACAACAGAGAGGGCCCAGTATCGTGGAGCAGAGGCTTTGCAGCAGGACCATGACCAGAAATGCAGTTGACTGAGAGAGCCCATTCAACAAAGGGGCATCATCTAAAGGGAAGAAAAAGGCCAGTCCGTTTCAGACATCTCAGTCCTCCTCTCCCCATATGCCTTGCACCAAATAGAAACTAATACTGTTTAGCATTTCCTGTTTAGTAAGTAGAGGTAAGAATTAAGAGGTAGTCTAGAAAACAGAGTAACAGAGCAGAAAAACACAAGTGTGCTCCCTCATATATCGGAAAGCAAAGAGTTCGCTTAAAATGAAGAAATGCTGTACCCGAGAGGGGAAGATGTACTTCGAATCTCTAATGGGTAAATGACCTTCCCTAAAGTAAAGCTTCTAACAAAGTTTGATTTGTCTGCCTAGAAAATTGTTTCTCTGCAAAATGAAATTATGAAATTTTGATGAAATTATGAAATCATGATGAGCTAACTCTCTGAAAATCTGCCGTTCTTGGCCTGCATAATTAATAGGTTATACTATAAAGAAACACATCAGCCCTGACCCCAAGTGGAAACAAGGTATTCCCCAGGGGGCTGTTCTTGCCTGAATTTACACTCCTGAACTTGGGGACATTCCAGGAAAGTGGTACTTTTTTTTTTTTCAAACAACAAAAATTTATTATCTCACAATTTCTGTACATTAGAAGTCTAGACACAGCCTAACTTGGTCCTCTGCTCAGGGTCTCACCAGGTCTCAAGGTGTCAGCTGGGGCTGTGGTCTTATCAGGAGCTGGGGTCTTCTTCAAGCTCATTCAGGTTGTTAGCAGAATTCACTTCCTTGTGGTTGTAGGACTGAGCCTGGTTTCTTGTTAGCTGTCAGCCAGAGGTCACCCTCAGCTGACCTCATCCTAGAGGACCTGTCTCAGGTCTTAGCCATGTAAGTCTCTCACAACATACTGGATTACTTCTTTAAAGCCAGCAGGAGAATCTCCTTCCCTTTGAATCTCAGTCCCTTCTGAATAACTCTCACCCAATTCAGTCAGATCCATCCCAGATAATCTCCCTTTTGACTCACTCAAAATCAACTGATCTGAGATTATAGCTGCAAAATTTCTTCATCTTTGTCATGTACTGTAACTTCATCATGGGAGTGAAATCGGTCATATACACAGACCTGTCCATACTCAAGGAGAAGAGCATTATAAAGAGTGTGTGCAAAAGGGGGCAATAATCTTGGGGGCCACCTCAGTATTCTGCCATGTCCTTTCAGAAGGAGTTTCTATTTTCAGCACTGGTTCAGGATCAAAGTGCCGAGCTGACGGTGTATCAGTGAGTGCCGTGACTAAAGACCTTATGAGTCCATACCTACAATAACCCTGTGGCTACCATCTGCCATTATTACCTGGCAGCCAGTGGGGTAATATTCTTGTTGGTCCAGAAAGCAATCTTTCTCTTCCCATGGAACTACCAGAACATTTGCCTCCCTGAAAACTCAACGTAATCAACTTCTACAGAAAATCTTCCCTGTGAAAAATCAACTTTGCCCTCTTACTCTCCTCCTGCTTATTTCATTCTATCCTCCACATTAACCAGCTTTGTGATGTGGGACAAGTCACTTTGCCTCTCTGGGTCTTAGTTCCCTCATTTGTAAAATTCTCAAGAGGTTGTCGTAAGTGATCTTGAATCTGTTGCCCAGGTCTATCATTCCATTAGTCTGGGTAACCGGCCTGGGGAATCAGGTAGAATGAAATATGATTATCGTTTAAGGGGAGATGGTGTAATTGAAGGAATCCAAAAGGAAAAGAAGATTCAGGAAGCGTGGTGATTAAAATGATGCATTTTAAGAATAATCACACACACAAAAATACTATCTAAACAGAAAAGCAGAACCATTTTAAAAGTCACTAAATTGAATGTTAGTATACAAAGTCACTGTCCTGGGACATCATCAAAGTTCAGAATGGACACAACCCAGAGGCACACCACATGACATGGCCCCACAACCATCCCTCTGGGTGGTGGCCGTCACTGAATTCTCCATTTCAAACATCTCCATTCATTATTCTCATTACTCTCCAGTCATCATTCTCCATTCAAACAGCTCGTCTCAAGGTGACTGTCACAGGCGTAACAGTCACCTTATGAATTGTACTTCGGACTTTTTCCAGCACTAACCTAGTCCTGGCTCCCTCATTTCCTTTAGCTCTTCCACCTGTAAAATGGAGATAACCACAGCTATCTTTCTGAGGAGTTAGTACGCAAAGCAAATAAGAGCACATATTTAACAGTACTTGATACGTTGTGAAAAACGTTCTGCAAATTAGGACGTTAATTTCAGTATTGTCATCAGTAATAATAATTTAGAAACACACCCTGATAGAGTTGTGTTGCTTCTCCTTCTGGGTCACTCAAAAGAGACCTATCTTGGATAAGTGCAACATAAAATTCACCAAGAAAGGCAAATGCCTTTTTATGCATAACAAAGCTCCAAGAGACACAGAGATGTGTTCCTTCACCCTCGAGAACTCTGGACCAAAATATGTCCTTTCAAACTTCTTGGAACCCTGAGAGGCTGGACTGAACATGACTAAGGCATTCCATCCCACTTCTCTCTCCTGAAATTTTTTTGTTTCCCAACATTAAATTCACATCCCATCTCATTAAGGTCACTCAAACATTAACCCTATGTCATAATTTACTCCTCCTTCCCTTATCATAACTTTTACAAAATACACGGACATCACACCTTACTAACTAAATTTATTTCTTCAAAAGGTTTCCTCTTCACCAGAGTTAAACATTTCCATTCTCCATGTACCTCCTGGGTGTACATGGCAGCACAAGTAGCATAGCTCATGATTCAACTGAACTCTAGAGTATTTCCATTTCTATTTCAGCTATTCATTTTGGACTTTAGTTTCATGTGTTTTAGTAGAAAATTCATTCACATAGTACAAAATTCAAAAGGTACAAAAGAGAATAAAAAATAAGAAATTCTCCTTCATCCCGTCCCCAAGCCATTGAGCTTCCCACCCAGCTATAGCCAAGCTTAGCAGATTCTACTCACAGTGCTGTTACAGTGATATTTTAAAAATTCGATTATGCAGCAAGCATAGAGTATCCACAATGTGCACTGCTTTAGTGATTAACTAATAATAATTGTTCCAAATTATTGAGCACTTACCGTGGGCCAGGCGCTAGGCACTAGGCTAAACATTTTACATGCCTACCTCTCTTAATTGTCATGATAACCCTTTGCATGGGTTCTATTAATGTCCTAATTTAACCATGAGGAAACTGAGAATGATTAAATTATTTGTCTAAGTATAGACATTAGGAAAATAGACAAAAGACTTATACAGACACTTCATAAACAAGGATATCCAAATGGCCAATACCTGGGTAAAAATGTATCTATTCACCAGGAAAAAAAACCACAAAAAGCTACCAATACACAATCACCAGAACGACAAAAATGAAAAAGACAGAGAATGCAAAACCTTCCAGATCCTCATTAACAGCAGAATGGGTAAATTATGGTATATTCACACAATAGGATGCCATGCAGCAATGAGAATGAAAAATCTACAGCTACATGGAATGATATGGGTGAATCTCACAAGTATGACGTTGAGAGAAAGAAGCCAGAGACAAAAAAAAGTATATTATTCTATTCATAAAAAGAACGAAAACCGGCAAAACTACTCTATGTTGTTAGAAATCAGAATAGTAGTTATCCTTAGGGGAGGTGGCGTGCCAGGAAGGCGACCTGAGGGAGGCTTCTGGGATGCTGATAATGATACAGGTTCTGCTTACACCGGTGTGTTCAGTTCATGAAAATTCATTAAGCCACACAGTGGATAAAATTTACATTTATATTTATGTGTATATAATACTGCAATAACCAGTTTTTAAAATTTTATGTCCTCATGAAGTTTACATTCTAGCAGACCCAAGGATATAGTATTTAACAGAAGTAGATCATGACCAGAGGGTTGAGCAGATGCATCATTGCTTAGCATGGATTTTCCAGGGCCCTGGGACTGCACAGGGAGGATCCTGCTCCTGTGAAGAAGCAGGATTCTGGCTACACTGCTGCCCTCTCACACTCAGGCTTACAGCACCGCTCCACTAGAATTTAACATCCCTCCACTTATAGTTAAAGCAAGTGCTCTCAACCTGGGGCCTTCAGACCCCTAAGGAGCCCTCGGACAGAATTCAGGGTCTGTGAACTTAGATGTGCACTGCTTTAGAGGTTAACTAATAATAATTGTTCCAAATTATTGAGCACTTACCATGGGCCAGGCGCTAGGCACTAGGCTAAACATTATATACTGTCCATACCACTAAGTTCTACTCAACTCAAATCTAGCATTTTCCTCAACTGTGAAGGTAGGCAATAAAGCACAGTAGTATTAAAAGTACCTAAGACGGGCTTCCCTGGTGGCGCAGTGGTTGAGAGTCCGCCTGGCAATGCAAGGGACACGGGTTCGTGCCCCAGTCCGGGAAGATCCCACATGCCGCGGAGCGGCTGGGCCCGTGAGCCATGGCCGCTGAGCCTGCACGTCCGGAGCCTGTGCTCCGCAACGGGAGAGGCCACAAGCGGCCCGCGTACCACAAAAAAATAAAAAAAAAAGTACCTAAGATTTTATCAACAATTAAAACACCAGATATTTTCATATTCATTTCCGCTGTTGTAGATATCTTGAAATATAATTCACACTTATCATGACTTAGAAAGCTTGGTAACTGTTAGTTCTGCCCCTAGATTTTGTAGTCTATGTGTTAATAAACAAGCATTATATATTACTGTATCACAATTTTGTATTTTTAGTATTTTGATAACTGTATCTCAGTATAATTGGTTTCCTTCGTAATGCTCTGTATTCTATTTCTTGCATTTAGAAACATTATTTTGAAAAAGAATCTGTTAGCATTCCAGATTGCCAAAGGGGTTCATAGAAGAAAAGGTATGTTCATATGCTGGCTACTTTCCACTCTCCATCACCACGACCACCTCTCCCCTGCATCCCTGCCCCGCGTGTTCTGCATTCTCCACTCTCCCCTGCCTTGCTCTGTGCCCCACAGGTGTGACCCGCTATGGACTCACCACCCAGGCTTCCTTTACTACTGCGCCTCCCCAACTTGGAGGATATATGAATTTCCCCCTACTCCCTCCCTGCCTCACTAGGCTTCCAGGGGAGATTTAACTTCTTTGCAGCCACAGCTCCATCTCTCTCAAGGCTCCAATAGCTTTATTCCTGAGGCTTGTCCCTTTCTCCTGTCACCAGTCCCTGAGTTTTTTACCCCTTGTTGGTTCCTTAATTCACCCACACTGCTGGAAATTCCCTTCATTAAACTTTGCTCAGCTTCTTTTGAGAACAATTTCCATTTCTTGCCATCCTGATAACATTTATAGACCCTAGGCTCACGATTTGTAGGCTAAAGCAAGGCTATGACCCCATTCTCATTGGGGGGCAGAGCAAAAAAGTGTGTGTGTGTGTCTGTCTGTCTGTCTGCCTGTCTGTACTGCACCCCTGTGTTGGGAGTGGGGAAAGATGCTCAGGGACCCTGAACAATAACATTTTCTCCACCTTCCCATTGCCCTGAAAAACTTTTGGCACCGTCTGAGATGGGAAACCAGACAAGCGATGCTGAGAAAAGGTCATGCCCGAGCTGAATATGTAATATCCAGCAGGAGTTATCCAGGGGAAGTCGGGAGTAAGGGGGAGACAATATTCTTAACAGAGGGAGTAGCATTTTCCAAGGCACAAGTGGAGGAGAGCTGCTGCCAGGGGTTCTCCTGCAACTGTCACATGTTAGCAAATAAGTCCAAGCAGCACAGACAAGCAGAAGGAAGCCATTCTTTGAAAAGGCAGAAGAACAAGGAGGGTCTGCTGAAAGGAGATCACTGCTGGAGAGGCACAGTTCTAAATTCCTTACACCTGCCAGATACTCTCCTAGGCATCTCTGATTTCCCAAGGCTGAACCGACAGAAAAAAAGAAACTAGATCAAGCCCTGCTTGCAAAGAAGATCATTTCTCCTAAGGTATTTTGAAGCACTTGCCCACCCCTCTCATTGCCCAGGACAATGCTGGCTGACAGCTCTCTGATATGGAAGAGTGAACGGAGGAGCCTGGCCAGGCAGGGAAGGAAGAAAAGAAGGAAGCCTGCCAGGAGCTCACCTCCATATATCAGTGTGCGCGCAAGATAAATAATCCCAGCCAACCCAGGCAGCTATCAAACCAAAGGGCATGTTGCAGGTAGCAAGATAAATCACCACTGTCAATGATGTCTTTGTTTGTTCCCGACAGACTCTGTATCTCCCTCTCCTGACAAAGCAGCCCCAGGAACAGGTTTCTAACATGCACTGCTATCTGGAAATGATAGTGCTTTTAGGGAGAGAAAAATGAGCTTGAGCTCCTGGGTCCAGAAGCCAGTAGACCATTGGCTGTGGGGACTACTCACTAAATACAGGTTAGAAGAAAAATCTATTGGAAACAGTAGCTACATGCTGTTTTCACCAAAAGTCATTTCTGTCAATCCAGCAAATCTGAATCACCAGCGCTCCTTCAACAGGCTCATACCATGAATCTCATCCACATTGGCCTTTCAGCAATTCCTCCTGACTCTGTCACACGCATTACACTCACTGGCAAACGCGGCACGTCAGAAGAGCTCCATGGGGAAAAGTTTATTAGAGAAATCGGCCATCATTTTTAAAAATTTAAACATAAAAATTGTTTTAGTATCATTCTAGAAATGTCAGAAATAGGCAAACTCTTTATTTCTGGGTAATAATTACAACTATCTATTAGAACTTTGCAAATATGTCCATCAAGCTTTTGTCTAGATAATTTGGGGGAAGGAAACCTCAAATTATCTCTGAACCCGACTCTGCTCACCACCATTTCAGACACTTTAAAATTATTTGGGTAGTGGTTGCCAGGGGCTGGGGGAGGAAGAAATGGAGAGTTGCTGTGCAATGGGTATAAAGTTTCAGTCATGCAAGATGAATAAGTTTTAGAAATTTGTTGTCCAACGATGTACCTACCATTAACAATACTGTACTGTACACATAAAAATTTGTTAAGAGGGGTGGATCTCATGTTAAGTGTTCTTACCATGATACAAAAAAAAAAAATCATTTGGAGATTCTGATTGTTCCTGAAGCAATGTAGAGCAGAAGTGACGTCCAGACCTAGATTTGGGCAGGCAGGAGCAAGCTTTGGCAGGAATCACTTTCTGGGAATGAACAAAGAGTCTGGCTGAATACTCAAAACGCTGAGCTAGAATTTCCCCCATTTATATAGCCAGTCTCCTCTCTCTCTCTACTTATTCCTCCTTTTCACACAAACAACAGCAAAAGTCAGAAAAGGTTAAGAAGAGCCTTTTCCTCTTTAAATGCAACAGGAAGTAGGTTACTGTATTATCACAAAGTATCTATCTGTTTTGGTAGAGGAAACCTCCTTACCCTGTATAAAGATAGCTTCTAGGAGTCCAGGTATAACTATGCCTTTCCTGCCTTGAATGACCAAGTCTCTGATCATCTCTTTTGCTCATCCACAAGGGTTAGCATGGTGATGTGATTAAGAAAATGGGCCCTGCAGCCGGGCTGCCTGGATTTGGACCCTGGCTCTACCTACCACTTACTACATGACCTTGGGTAAGTTATTTAACTCCTTTGTGCCTTGGTTTCCCATCTGTAAAATGGGAATAATAGTTTTGCTATGAGGATGAATTTATAAAGCACATAGAATACCCAACTCCTATTAAGTGCTAATAAGTATTTGTCGAATAAACAAATAAAAAATAGATCTAGCTACCCCTTTTCCTATGTCCAGCTCTATTATTGTGTTGCCAGCATCTCTCATTCTGGAGTGTTTCTCTGTGGTTGGCTATGCCCATCTTTGCCACTTTCCGTCCTCTCTGATGATGAGGACTCTGGCGGATACAGATCCTCAAACAAACATTTCTTTACTTCATGACTAATGCCTACTCGTCCTTCAAGTCTCCTCTTGCATAGCTCTTCCTCCTGGAGTCTTCTCTGAGGAATTAAGTCTCCCTCTTACATGCCCCATAGCACAGTGTTTTTTCTCCACTCATTCATTCATTGAATCAAGAGAAAATTATCATGTAAGGCCCTGTGCTGGGTATTGGGAGCTTACATTCTAGAGAGAAACACATAGAAGGCCTGGAAAACTTTTTGATGAATGGATGAATATACAATGGATGAATATACAAATGACTCACTCATGTATCTGATCCTTACCATTTTCTCCTCACGGGAACAGACAAGAAACTGTCCAGATTACCCAATAATTCTCTGACATCAGCCTATGACAAAGGGATTTGAGGGGGTTAGCCCCATCCCTCTCAGGACCCAGCTGACATGGAGTCCCCTTCAAGCTGCTGCATTTCTGCAGCCAGTGCAACTGTGCAGCACACAGCAGCAGCCTTGACTGTTGCTGGACCCGTTCGGAGCTCTTCAGGATTCATGCAAGTGGACTGTTAGAAAGACTGAGACACTGGGAGTTACAGTGGATGGAGCCGTGCCCAGAGAAGAGGAAAGGAAGAGTGAAGTTAAAACCAGGCCAAAAGTGAAACTAAACTAAGTTTTGCAAAACTAAAGTTTCACTCTGTAAAGAAACATTCTCCCATGTACCCTTTCGCTACAATCACCTGAACAACTCGGCAAATTTTCATTCATTACCTAAAACACACACATGGGCACTGTGGTACTCTGAGTCTTCCTCATAGATGGCAGAGCTAACAGCTCTGAATTTACCTCCATCTTCAAATGATCCTTTTCAAGTTACTCAGCATAAGCCCTAAAGATTACTCAATATAGCCATCATCCAATTCTTTAATGAGATACAGGATACAGACAGTGAATTTATAGATTTGAGAAATTGCAAGACAAGAAATTTCACACGTAAAAGAAACAACTTTTTTAAGAATTAAAACTCTTTGTAAAGCAAGGAGAATGAAAGCAGATCCCGGAAACTACAAGCAAAGGAACTGAGGTTGTCATTATGCCAAAGCCAGAATTTGGGGAAAGCATGGTAATCAGCAGAGATGGACAAATGCAGGTCAGGGGAGAGTGGCAGGCTGGTACTATGGAGAAAGCATTGGGTTTTAAGTCAGAAAACATGGATTTGAGTCCTGATTTGCCTTTTATCAGCTGAATGACTTTGGGAATCACTTATTCTCTCTAGCCTCAGTTTCCACATACATCAAATGGCAATAATCTTTGTTTCTGCTTTAGGTAGCTCATGGGCTTGATGCTAGCTAAGATCAAGTCGGTAATCGGTACGTAAACTCCTAGCAGAGGGCCTGATGTACAATGAGGCTCAATAAATATTCTCTTTTTCTTTACATTTTTTAATTAGAACGAAATAAATCTCTAACTCAAATGATCAGCTTATATGTTTCAAACTTGGCTCATGTTGAAATATATCAGTCATAAGAGTTTACCATGACTTTTTAAAAGAATAATCATGATGACAGCTAACACTTATTGAACATTTTTAATGGATATGCCAGGCACTATGCTAAGAGCTTTGCACACCCTCATTTATTCCTCACATTATTCCTGACGTAAGTTTATCATTACAGAGGGGGAAATGGGCACAGGGAGATTAGGCCACATCCATAATTACAGTAAATAAGTGATGAAGCATTTGTTAAAATTTACTTAAAAAGCAAAGTGGAAAATTTGATTGAGAGGGGAAAGATATGAAAAGAATATGCAAATAAATTTGAGGACATATATCCATTAGATCTCTCATCATATTTCCTACCAAACAGAAGAATGCATCTCTCAGGGCTCTCTCTCCCCCATTCCTGCTAGCTTAAGGCTTCTCCTACTGCCAAAGGGTCCTGACTTCCGGGTGCCAGCCTTGCCAGTGCTTGGCAGGTCAGCCAGAACCCTGAGAAAGATGCTCAATCTTTACTTTGCCTTTTAGATCATAAAGAGATTTCTCAAAAACAATATATTTTTATGAAGAAGACATTGTGCCTGTGACTCAAGTTAACAAATATTTTGTTTGTTTTTCAATTTTCAGAGAATGAGTTAGTGCTCTAATACCACACAGTGGTTAAAAGCGTACACCATGTGATCTGGAGCCAGGAGTGCCTGACTGCCTTCCAGTGCTGGCTCCTCTACTTTTGAGCTACGTGAGGTTGGTGGACAGCTCGCTCCCACCAATTGGAATGTTGAATGAAAGAGAGAGCCATGAAATGTAGCCTGGAAAGAACAAGCAGTGGAGATCAGAGTGCTGACAAGCCCAGGTGGAAAATCAAGAGCGTAGCCATCTCAGTGAGATCAAAGAGCCAGTATGTGAGATTTAAGAGCAATGCAAAGAGAGTGGGTAAGAGCGACAAGTGCAGTGGCTGGGCCTCAGAGATGGACCAGTCCTTGCTGAAGTCTGTCCCCACGGAGGAGCCATGGAAGTAAGATGCACTTCTCACAGTCCGAGAATGTCTTCACTGCTGTACCAGAGCACGGAGAAGACAAGTGCACACTGAAGTGGATACAGTATGCTCAAAGATGATTTCTACTGAGACATGACCCGTAGAAGGCTTAGAAATGAGTGAATATGAATTTGGACACACTGCAGAGATCGCCCCTTGAGGTCGGGTTTCTTTGTGATTTGGGGAATAATCATTGAACCTTGGCAAGTTGACAGCAAGAGCCAACGAGCCTTAGAAATAATGGCACAAACCTGTTCTCCATGACCCAAAGCCATAACATTTTTCCAAGCTCTTGGAGCAAGAGCCATCAGCGTAAGAGGTCCCCCCAGCAGGAGTTCCTCACTCAGTCTGCTCAATCTGACTTTCCCACACACCCTGCCAAGAACACCTCCCACCCGCCTCTCTAAAACTCCGATCATGTCACCTTTCCTCCCAACACCTCCGAGGAAGAAACACTTGCAGAAATCAGGAAATGAAACAGGAAATGAACAGAGAACTTCATCAAGGTCAAGCACATGGCTAAACTGTACAGGGTGCCCTGTATGCGACAGAACACAAACAAAAAGCAAATGGAAATTAGCTTTGGCGTATTATACTCACAATTCAGTGCAAAGTACAGCCCTGTGAGTCTTCTGGCTCTGTCTAGAAAGAGAACTTTAGTAAATATATCTTTGTTGCTATCCAGGGCACCTGCCACAAAGATACTACAAAATACAAAATAACAGCTTATTCCCGGGTTCATAAAAGCTCTGGGAGAAGAACAATTAAAGCTATCTATGCCTCTGGGGACATCCCATTTTACATCAACAAATGTTGTGTCATCTGTAACCTTGCCAATTTCCATTCAAGAACTTCCAATTATTCATATTGCTAGGGGGTGAATTCAGGTTTTCTTGCTGATAATTCCATTACCTCTTCTCCAACCCCCTCCCCCCAAAAAAACAGATTATAGGCTTTTCTTGAGGAAAAAAATTATAAACAAACTGCAAGTTCAACCTTCCAGTGCTACAAAGCTGGGTGCTATTTTCTGTTGTCCCAAATGACCTCGTAAAACCACATGAAATAAACCTATTTCATTTTCACACACATCATTGTGTCCCTGTGGGTTGTAGAAAAGCATTTTCAGTCAGTCACTAACTGTTCCACGTGGATGTGAAGTTTTCTTTATTGTCCTGCCACCGGGGCATCTCAGATTTGCACAGGGGGAAGGTAGGCAGAACTCGTTGGGGAGGATGGGGGGCAAAAAGGAAGTTAGGAAGGAGGGCCTGGTCTGCTAATCCCAATGATGGCCATGGCAGTGAAAGGGTTTGCCCCTGACTGGAGCCCAAAGGTTACAGATCGGCAGTTACGTGGGCCTGAGAATCAGACAGATTACAGAACTCATTTCCAGGCTGCTGATGGTGATGAGCATAAATTAACATTTCATTCCCCCCAGTCACTGCAGTTGCTGGAAGACATGATTGATCTAACATTTGGCCTCCCTACAAGGGATGTGCTCATGCTTTCTCCCAGCACTCTCCACTTCTTTATGAGCTCAGCTTTTCATCACCAGACAAATATCTGGGCTTGAGCCTCGGGACCATCAAGCAGCAGGCAACCTGCTGGGGTAGTTACATCTCCACATCCTGTCTGTGCAGTAACAGCAAAAGCTAGTGATCTGGACTGCCCTGGTGGCACAGTGGTTAAGAATCTGCCTGCCAGTGCAGGGGACATGGGTTCGAGTCCTGGTCCAGGAAGATCCCACATGCCACAGAGCAACTAAGCCCGTGGGCCACAACTACTGAGCCTGTGCACCACAACTACTGAAGCCTGTGCACCTAGAGCCCGTGCTCCACAACAAGAGAAGCCACCGCAATGAGAAGCCCGCGCACCACAATGAAGAGTAGCCCCCGCTCACCGCAACTAGAGAAAGCACACGCATAGCAACGAAGACCCAACGCAGCCAAAAATAAATAAATGAATAAATAAATTTTTATAAAAAAAAAAAAGTAGTGATCCTGTAGTCAGTGGGCTCAACAGCATCAAGACCCATAGCAGGTCCCCTTTCAGGTTACAAGTCTTCCCCGTCCTTCAGGGCTCTGTTAACACTTTTCTGTGTAAAAATGCACACATCTGAGCAAAGTGGACTGGGTTTGCAGGCATGGCTAAATGTAAAGGAATTCGTGTGGTTCATTCCCCTTAAAGTAATTATTAGCATTTGGTCTGTTTCTTTTCATAACATCACCCTTTAACCAACAAATGTTTCCAAGAGCTTTTTCTATTATCAGTCATCTGATTTACTGGCTTGTCTGAGAGTTGAGCCCACAAGGTGCCTGATGGAGAAGGAAGTGGGGCTGCCAGAACACTGGGGTGGGGACTTTTCTCTGAGGCACCAGAGGGGCCCTTTTTACTGCTTTGCACAAAGACCTCCCTGACGCCAGCAGCAACCTGAGTAACACCAGCCATTGCTGTAAAATCTATGCCACGTCCTCTAGAGGTCATATGAGGGCTCTGTAGTGTGGGCACAGCTCAGACCCAGTACATGTCAGCTGGCCACTGAGGGAGTTCTGTCTATGTTCAATGCAAACTGTTTTCCTTTTTTTGAAGAGTAGGTGGAAGACAGGAAGGCTTGAAATAATGCTTGCTGTGTTTTTGGCTTATCAGAAAGGATGGATCAGTTACTGAGAGACTGAAGAATTTGGAAGCAAAGGTTGTATTTTCATCTTTTCTGAGGACTGAGACTTGGAAAGAGAATGATATGGGAGGTACTAAAGAAAATGAGGTTTTCTAGACTAAGGTTTACAATATAGATAAATATGCTTCATGATTGGCTAGACTAAGCTTATCCATTTAGCAATTATATATTAAGCCCTTGTTATGTCTCAGGCACTGAAGGAACATATTTCAGGAAGACGGTGAAGAATGGGTTTGCCTGGAGCCACCACTTAAGACAGGTGCAAGCCAAGCAGAAGGAGTGACCTTGTCTGGGAGAGAGTGGATTAGCTTAACGAACTGGGGGTGGGAGCACCTAGAGGGTTGAGGAAGGGGCAATGACAACTGTGTTCAAATGTGTGAAGAGCTGTTATAAGCAATTAGATTAGTTCTGTTCAGCCCTTAACTGCTAGATTCATGGATAAAAGTGTTGAGCAGGCAGAGTTCGGGTCTCACTGGAAATAAGAACCTTCAAACCATTATTACTGAAGCCTTGAGTACTAATGATTTTTTCATCACAGAAGATATTCAAGCAGGAGTTGAACAACTACTTGTCCTGGATGGTAAAGTGGGAATTCAAGCAGCACAACAGAGGGTGAATGAATCTAAAGTGCTTTCTGATCCTTAGATTCCATGAGATTCTTAAAGAAGAGAGCCTTATGCTTTTCATGTCAGTTCTGGGGCACCAACTCCTTCCCAGTCTTCTACTAGAATTGTTAAATTTGAATAAAACACATGTTCTAATAAGATCATAAAATGTGTTTTATTTTTGTTGCACCCTAACATTTATGAATTGACTTGATTCATACCTTCTGTTTATCTCATTTTGTAAGTAAGAAAACAGAGAACATTTGAGTTCAATACAACAGCAATCAGGAAAGGGTTCACTGTGGAATACTACTCAGTCATAAAAAAGAAGGAAATAATGCCATTTTCAGCAACATGGATGGACCTAGAGATTATTATACTAAGTGAAGTAAGTCAGAAAGAGAGAGACAAGTACCATACGCTATCACTTATACGTGGAATCTAAAATATGACACGTATGAACCTATCTATGAAACAGAATCACAGACATAGAGAACAGACTGGTGGTTGCCAAGGGGGAGGGGGTTGGGGGAGGGATGCAGTGGGAGGATGGGGTTAGCAGATGTAACCTTTTATATATAGAATGGATGAACAACAAGGTCCTACTGTATAGCACAGAGAACTATATTCAATATCCTATGATAAACCATAATGGAAAAGAATATTAAAAAAGAATGTATATATATGTATAACTGAATCACTTTGCTGTACAGCAGTAATTAACACAACACTATAAATTAACTATAGTTCAGTTAAAAAAAAGAAAGGGTTCATTGTACTAATGTTCTGTTTCTTGAGCTGGATGGTGAATATAGTAACTTATTCCACCTATCTGTCTGTCTGTCTGTCTATCTACCTTCTTATTTGTCTAACTGGAATGCTGCAACTGAATTATAAAGACAGAAAAATAGCTAACATTAGAATGCCTACATTCTTTCTACTTTAGAGCCTATAACATAAACTAGCCCTATGTAAGATTAATAAAATATACTCTTATGGTAAAGATTTTTTAATTTGGCTTCTAGATATTTGACCTCATAAAAACTTCACAATTACTACTCAAATTGCATTGCCTCTCTCTTGGCTTTGTGATTATATCAACTTCTCCCCTGAATTCCCCAAGCCACTCAGGATATTACAAAATGAAAACAAACAACTGTCAAATCTCAAATATAATCAAATGTACCATCCTTCTCAGGATGTCCTCTTTTTGTCTTTCTCTACCCCTCACATGGCCTACCCAACCCCCTTCAATATGCGCACGCACAAACACACACGTACCTGCATACATGCACACACATACTCCTCTGAAAAATTCATTGTCTGATTCCTGGCGGCTCTGAACACTGGCAAATTGCACAGCATTGGAAAATCCATATATATTCTAGTAGGCTGTGAAAAAGAATTTCCCCTGGAATTTGATGAGATGACCACCCAGAATCAGAATAACACTTATTCAAGACATCTAAAACTGACTGGACAAAGCACTAGAGATTATGATGTAAAGATCAATTCTCCCCTAGCAAAGAAATAGACTAGGTGATTTAATGTACTTTTTCCATTGTTAATTTCTATGATCTTGAGATTAATTTGAATGCAAACTGAATCCATTTGAATAATAGCTCAAGAAAAGACCTTGGTTGCTAAATTTAATAGGTGCCAGGGCGTGAAAATTTATTGTCATGATTATAGTAACTGAAACTAAGCTTGTAAAAATATTTTTGCAGAATATTAAGCAGTTCTATAGTGACTAGGGCCACACACATATACATACAACATAGCAGGCTCTCTTTTATCATGAGTTTATATTCTTCTTTAAGTGAAAAAGGCGTACCAAGATGCTGTTGGGTTAGAATTGCCTTAGTACATCTCACTCTGATTTGTCATGGTTGCCTAAGAGAGATGAGAGACAGCTCCTAAGTAAGAAGATCACTTAGGACTGAAAGATGGCTGAAAGCTAGAAAAAATACTCAAAACTGTAATTTTAAAGGAGGTACATGGCAGAGATGGGGGTGTGGTAGGGAGACATCCTCAACATTTGCATTTTGGGATTCACATTTGCTTCTTTCAGCAGCATCTGTAGATCAAAGACACATCTTGCCCTTGTCTTTCTACTGTGAATTCCCTAATGGTTTGTATAACATGCTCTAACTATAAGCATATATGTAAATGTTTGCATTTGCACATACATTATGGTACATGTTGCCTGAGAGATAAAAGAATAAATGACAAATACTTCCATATACAATTAATAAAGAGAACAAAAAATGTATCACAATGACTTTGTATTTTGTTTGTTGATTTGGTTTTTGGATAAAGGAAAAGTCAGAAGAGAATCAAAACAGATGAGAAGGGGTTCATCTCCTAATTGCCAAAAACCAATCAAAAGTTTAGTAATAACACCCATATTTTATTGGACATCCACTACATGCACAGTTTGTATCATTCTCTTAAATCCTTATAAAAATTGTGCATGCAGGCATTGTTATCCTCATTTTAGAGACAAAGAAACCAAGAATCAGAGAGGTTAATTACCTTGCCCAAATAAGTAAGTGGCAAAGTAAAACTATCATCTAAGACCAAAGCCCCTGTTATTTCACCTGCATGTCTCAGTACCCACCATGGATATATAATGGGAGATAGTCCAGATTGAGAAATGGTGATTGGGTCTGTCTTTTAGGGTTACTTTTAATTTAGACACCAGTAATCTCTCAAATAATTTTGCCACACCTGACATCCCCTACAGAAAGAGTAATAAAATCTTGATTTTGCTAAACATTGGACTGATACTGGTTTAATTTAGATCTTCAGACACTGACTGTATTTTAACATATATTCTCGTGGATCTGACTCAAAGATGCAGGTAAGCACTATGGGAATTTCAGACAACACAAAAGATACACTGAGGTGAAGAGGGGGTGGAGGACATATCCTGGGACTTGTGAAGTCCCAGCTTAGACAGGTGGTAAGAATTCTATACTGTTTCCTTTCATGACTTTTGTAGTTTTCAGCCCAGACACTTCCTTACATAGAAGGTTAGTGTGGAGAGCGTCCATTGGGTGGATTCTGTCCAATCACTTATGACATATTTAGATCTGGACTTTACTTCTTCCTGTCGTTACCTGCTCATTCAATGATTTCATAAGATAGTGGTGCAAGGACAGTCAGCATTTGGTCTCAGAGACACAATCCCCAGAAGTAGGTTTCTTCTAATGCAGAGGTCGCATGTACCAGGGTACAGCAATCAATTAACAAATATTTACCAAGTGCCTGAAGCAAGTAGGACACTGAGGAGAATACAAAGAAGGGTTCCCTCAAATGCTTAAAATCCAGCTGGGAATTTCAAAAGACAAGTAATGAGTGTAGGTGACAAGTGATGGCTCTGGCCTGGCACTAGGCTCTGCAGCTTGGCCTGGATCCAGCGCAGGAATAAATCTACTCTTGAGCAGGAGGGATTACGGAAGCTGCCTGTGAAATCAGATCAAGTCTGTAAAGGACCAAAGAGTCCCTGGCACACAGCAGGCACCCAATGAAGATGGTTTTTACTCTCTCCCCTTTCTCTCCCATTACTCCAGGGAATAGCGCCAAGCTCCCCTTGCAGTCAACCAGCGTCAGTGTTGCTCCCCGGTCCTGATAACAGGACTTTTCTTTCTTCTTGAGCCCTTGGCTCCACTAGTTCAAGAACTCTGCCCTGTTCCCCAGCTTGGTTACCTGCCCACATCCCAGACCCTTAACAATTGAGGGCTCCATGCCCTGCTTTTGCTTGTCACTCCCCAAAGGACTAGCATTCCAAGCCACTTAGTGGCAGGAGCTTGCTCCAACAATGCCTATGGCCTGTTTGCCTGCTGTTTCAGATATTGCCTGCTCTGAAGTTTCTTATGCCCCACATGGGTCATGCAATTAGACCACAAGTATCGATTCATTCCAGTGTACTGGCTGCCTAGAATACTTCGTTGGAAAGAAGTCTAAGGCCTTGTCTAGGTTCCAGAAAATAGGACGTCATGATCAATTAGTGATAGCTGTTCTTGGCATGGAAGCGTAGGGCTGGTGGGTACAAGACCTGTATCCTTCCTAACCCTGTTTCACATAGTATTATCTTTTCATTACCCTCCTCACTCAGTACCATCTTTAACTTACCACACTTACCTACTTCCCAGCACTTGCAGTTGGATCTGTCCCTCTGACCCTACTTCAAAGACTCAGAATTGATACAGATCCAAATCCAAGTCTCCGCCCTGGCTTCACTATCCTATTGTCCAAGAAATCCTAAGCTTAGCACAATAAAAATTATATAGTTCAGACACCAGAAATACAGCTACACGTGGAACAACTCCTACAGAACACCTACTGAATGCTGGCAGAAGACCTCAGACCTTCCAAAAGGCAAAAAACCCCCCCACGTACCTGGGTAGGGCAAAAGAAAAAAGAATAAACAGAAACCAAAGGATAGGGACGGGACCTGCACCAGTGGGAGGGAGCTCTGAAGGAGGAAAGGTTTCCACACACTAGGAAGCCCCTTCGCGGATGGAGACTGCGGGTGGCGGGGGGTGGCGGGGAAGCTTCAGAGCCACGGAGGAGAGCGCAGCCACAGGGGTGCGGCGGGAAAAGCGGAGAGATTGCCGCACAGAGAATGGGTGATGACCCGGCACTCACCAGCCTGAGAGGCTTGTCTGCTCACCCACCGGGGTGGGCGGGGCTGGGAGTTGAGTCTCTGCTTCGGTCGGTTGCAGGGAGAGAACTGGGGTTGGCGGCGTGAACACAGCCTGCAGGGGACTAGTGCACCACGGCTAGCCGGAAGGGAGTCCGGGGAAAACTCTGGACCTGCCGAAGAGGCAAGAGACCTTTTCTTCCCTTTTAGTTTCCTGGTGCACGAGGAGAGGGGATTAAGAGCGCTGCTTAAAGGAGCTCCAGAGATGGGCGCGAGCTGCGGCTAAAAGCACGGACCCCAGAGATGGGCATGAGATCCTAAGACGGTTGCTGCCGCCACCAAGAAGCCTGTGTGCGAGCACAGGTCACTGTCCACAACCCCCTTCTGGGAAGGCTGTGCAGCCCGCCACTGCCAGGGTCCCGTGATCCAGGGACAACTCCCCCGGAAGAACGCACGGCGCGCCTCAGGCTGGTGCAACGTCACGCCGGCCTCTGCCGCCGCAGTCCCGCCCCGCACTCCGTGCCCCGCCCTCCCTCCAGCCTGAGTCAGAGGCCCCGAATCAACGGCTCCTTTAACCCCGTCCTGTCTGAGCGAAGAACAGATGCCCTCCAGCAACCTACATGCAGAGGCAGGGCCAAATCCAAAGCTGAGCCCCTGGGAGCTGTGCGAACAAAGAAGAGAAAGGGAAATCTCTCCCAGCAGCCTCAGAAGCAGCGGATTAAAGCTCCACAATCAACTTGATGTGCCCTGCATCTGTGGAATACGTGAATAGACAACGAATCATCCCAAACTGAGGAGGTGGACTTTGAGAGCAAGATTTATGAGTTTTTTCCCCTTTTCCTCTTTTTGTGAGTGTTTAAGTGTATGCTTCTGTGTGAGATTTTGTCTGTATAGCTTTGCTTCCACCATTTGTCCTAGGGTTCTATCCGTCCTTTTTTTTCTTTGTTTTTAATTTTTTTCTTAATAACTATTTTTTATTTTAATAACTTTATTATATTTTATCTTTATTTTATTTTACTTTATCTTTTCTTTCTTTTTTTCCTTCCTTCCTCCTTCCTTCCTCCCTTCCTCCCTCCCTCCCCCCCTCCTTTCTTTCTTTCTTTCTTTCTACTTCTACTAATTCTTTCTTTCTAATTTTTCTCCCTTTTTATTCTGAGCCGTGTGGATGAAAGGCTCTTGGTGCTGCAGCCAGGAGTCAGTGCTGTGCCTCTGAGGTGGGAGAGCCAACTTTAGGACGTGGTCCACAAGAGACCGCCCAGCTCCACATAATATCAAATGGCGAAAATGTCCCAGACATCTCCATCTCAACACCAGCACCCAGCTTCACTCAACGACCAGCAAGCTACAGTGCTGGACACCCTATGCCACACAACTAGCAAGACAGGAACACAACCCCACCCATTAGCAGAGAGGCTGCCTAAAATCATAATAAGGCCACAGACACCCCAAAACACATCACCAGACGTGGACCTGCCCACCAGAAAGACAAGATCCAGACTCATCCATCAGAACACAGGCACTAGTCCCCTCCACCAGGAAGCCTACACAACCCACTGAACCAACCTTAGCCACTGGGGACAGACACCAAAAACAACGGGAACTACGAACCTGCAGCCTGCAAAAAGGAGACCCCGAACACAGTAAGATAAGCAAAATGAGAAGACAGGAAAACACACAGCAGATGAAGGAGCAAGACAAAAACTCACCAGATCTAACAAATGAAGAGGAAATAGGCAGTCTACGTGAAGAAGAATTCAGAATAATGATAGTAAAGATGATCCAAAATCTTGGAAATAAAATAGGGAAAATGCAAGGAACATTTAACAAGGACCTAGAAGAACTAAAGATGAAACAAACAATGATGAACAAAACAATAAATGAAATGAAAAATACTCTAGATGGGATCAATAGCAGAATAACTGAGGCAGAACAACGGATAAGTGACCTGGAAGATAAAATAGTGGAAATAGCTACTGCAGAGCAGTATAAAGAAAAAAGAATGAAAAGAACTGAGGACAGTCTCAGAGACCTCTGGGACAACATTAAATGCACCAACATTCGAATTATAGGGGTTCCAGAAGAAGAAGAGAAAAAGAAAGGGGCTGAGAAAATATTTGAAGAGATTATAGTTGAAAACTTTCCTAATATAGGAAAGGAAATAGTTAATCAAGTCCAGGAAGCACAAAGAGTCCCATACAGGATAAATCCAAGGAGAAATACGCCAAGACACATATTAACCAAACTGTCAAAAATTAAATACAAAGAAAACATATTAAAAGCAGCAAGGGAAAAATAACACACAAGGGAATCCCCATAAGGTTAACAGCTGATCTTTCAGCAGAAACTCTGCAAGCCAGAAGGGACAGGCAGGACATATTTAAAGTGATGAAGGAGAAAAACCTGCAACCAAGATTACTCTACCCAGCAAGGATCTCATTCAGATTTGATGCAGAAATTAAAACCTTTACAGACAAGCAAAAGCTGAGAGAGTTCAACACCACAAAACCAGCTCTACAACAACTGCTAAAGGAATTTCTCTAGGCAAGAAACACAAGAGAAGGAAAAGACCTACAATAACGAACCCAAAACAATTGACAAAATGGAAATAGGAACATACATATCGATAACTACCTTAAATGTAAATGGACTAAATTCTCCCACCAAAAGACACAGATTGGCTGAATGGATACAAAAACAAGACCCATATACTTGCTGACTACAAGAGACCCACTTCAAACCTAGAGACACATACAGACTGAAAGTAATGGGATTGAAAAAGATATTTCATGCAAATGGAAATCAAAAGAAAGCTGGAGTAGCAATTCTCATATCAGACAAAATAGACATTAAAATAAAGACTATTACAAGAGACAAAGAAGGACACTACATAATGATCAAGGGAACAATCCAAGAAGAAGATATAACAATTGTAAATACTTCGGCACCCAACATAGGAGCACCTCAATACATAAGACAAATACTAAGAGCCATAAAAGGGGAAATCGACAGTAACACATTTATAGTAGGGGACTTTAACATCACACTTTCACCAATGGACAGACCATCCAAATTGAAAATAAATAAGGAAACACAACCTTTAAATGATACACTAAAAAAGATGGCCTTAATTGATATTTATAGGACAATCCATCCAAAAACAACAGATAACACATTTTTCTCAAGTGCTCATGGAACATTCTCCAGGATAGATCACATCTTGGGTCACAAATCAAGACTTGGTAAATTTAAGAAAATTGAAATTGTATCAAGTATCTTTTCCAACCACAACACTATGAGACTAGATATCAATTACAGGAAAAGATCTTTAAAAAATACAAACACATGGAGGCTAAACAATACACTACTTAATAACGAAGTGATCACTGAAGAAATCAAAGAGGAAATCAAAAAATGCCTAGAAACAAATGTGAATGGAGACACGAAGACCCAAAATTTATGGGATGCAGCAAAAGCAGTTCTAGGAGGGAAGTTTATAGCAATACAATCCTACCTTAAGAAACAGGAAACATCTCGAGTAAACAACCTAACCTTGCACCTAAAGCAATTAGAGAAAGAAGAACAAAAAAAACCCAAAGTTAGAAGAAGGAAAGAAATCATAAAAATCAGATCAGAAATAAATGAAAAAGAAATGAAGGAAACGATAGCAAAGATCAATAAAGCTAAAAGCTGGTTCTTTGAGAACATAAAATTGATAAACCATTGGCCAGACTCATCAAAAAAAAAAGGGAGAAGACTCAAATCAATAGAATTAGAGGTGAAAAAGAAGTAACAACTGACACTGCAGAAATACAAAAGATCATGAGAGATTACTATAAGCAACTCTATGCCAAAAAAATGGACAACCTGGATGAAATGGACAAATTCTTAGAAATGCACAACCTGCCAAGACTGAATCAGGAAGAAATAGAAAATATGAACAGACCAATCACAAGCACTGAAATTGAAATGGTGATTAAAACTCTTCCAACAAACAAAAGCCCAGGACCAGATGGTTTCACAGGCGAATTCTATCAAACATTTAGAGAAGAGCTAACACCTTTCCTTCTCAAACTCTTCCAAAATATAGCAGAGGGAGGAACACTCCCAAACTCATTCTACGAGGCCATCATCACCCTGATACCAAAACCAGACAAGGATGTCACAAAGAAAGAAAACAACAGGCCAATATCACTGGTGCACATAGATGCAAAAATCCTCAACAGAATACTAGCAAACAGAATCCAACAGCACAGTAAACGGATCATACACCATGATCAAGTGGGATTTATTCCAGGAATGCAAGGATTCTTCAATATACACAAATCAATCAATGTGATAAACCATATTAACAAATTGAAGGAGAAAAACAGTATGATCATCTCAATAGATGCAGAGAAAGCTTTCGACAAAATTCAACACCCATTTATGATTAAAAAAACCCTGCAGAAAGTAGGCATAGAGGGAACTTTCCTCAACATAATAAAGGCCATATATGACAAACCCACAGCCAACTTCGTCCTCAATGGTGAAGAACTGAAAGCATTTCCACTAAGATCAGGAAGAAGACAAGGTTGCCCACTCTCACCACTCTTATTCAACATAGTTTTGGAAGTTTGAGCCACAGCAATCAGAGAAGAAAAGGAAATAAAAGGAATCCAAATCGGAAAAGAAGAAGTAAAGCTGTCACCGTTTGCAGATGACATGATACTCTACATAGAGAATCCTAAAGTTACTACCAGAAGACTACTAGAGCTAATCAATGAATTTGGTAAAGTAGCAGGATACAAAATTAATGCACAGAAATCTCTGGCATTCTTATACACTAATGATGAAAAATCTGAAAGTGAAATCAACAAAACACTCCCACTTACTATCGCAATGAAAAGAATAAAATATCTAGGAATAAACCTACCTAAGGAGACAAAAGACCTGTATGCAGAAAATTATAAGACACTGATGAAAGAAATTAAAGATGATACAAATAGGTGGAGAGATATACCATGTTCTTGGATTGGAATAATCAACATTGTGAAAATGACTATATTACCCAAAGCAATCTACAGATTCAATGCAATACCTGTCAAACTATCACTGGCATTTTTCACAGAAGTAGAAAAAGATATTTCACAATTTGTATGGAAACACAAAAGACCCCGAATAGCCAAAGCAATCTTGAGAACGAAAAACGGAGCTGGAGGAATCAGGCTCCCTGACTTCAGACTATACTACAAAGCTACAGTAATCAAGACAGTATGATACTGGCACAAAAACAGAAAGATAGATCAATGGAACAGGATAGAAAGCCCAGAGATAAACCCACGCACATATGGTCACCTTATCTTTGATAAAGGAGGCAGGAATGTACAGTGGAGAAAGGACAGCCTCTTCAATAAGTGGTGCTGGGAAAACTGGACAGGTGTATGTAAAAGTATGAGATTAGATTACTTCCTAACACCATACACAAAAATAAGCTCAAAATGGATTAAAGACCTAAATGTAAGGCCAGAAACTTACATTTCTTAGAGGAAAACATAGGCAGAACACTCTATGACATAAATCACAGCAAGATCCTTTTTGACACACCTCCTAGAGAAATGGAAATAAAAACAAAAGTAAACAAATGGGACCTAATGAAACTTCAAAGCTTTTGCACAGCAAAGGAAACCATAAACAAGACCAAAAGACAACCCTCAGAATGGGAGAAAATATTTGCCAATGCAGCAGCTGACAATGGATTAATCTCCAAAATTTGTAAGCAGCTCATGCAGCTCAATAACAAAAAAACAAACAACCCAATCCAAAAATGGGCAGAAGACCTGAATAGACATTTCTCCAAAGAAGATATGCAGACTGCCAACAAACACATGAAGGAATGCTCAACATCATTAATCATTAGAGAAATGCAAATCAAAACTACAATGAGATATCATCTCACACCGGTCAGAATGGCCATCATCAAACTATCTAGAAACAATAAATGCTGGAGAGGGTGTGGAGAAGATGGAACCCTCTTGCACTGTTGGTGGCAATGTAAATTGATACAGCCACTGTGGAGAACAGTATGGAGGTTCCTTAAAAATCTACAAATAGTACTACCATATGACCCAGCAATCCCACTACTGAGCATATACCCTGAGAAAACCATAATTCAAAAAGAGTCATGTACCAAAATGTTCATTGCAGCTCTATTTATGATAGCCCGGAGATGGAAACAACCTAAGTGTCCATCATCGGATGAATGGATAAAGAAGATGTGGCACATATATACAATGCAATATTACTCAACCATAAAAAGAAACGAAATTAAGCTGTTTGTATGAGGTGGATAGACCTGGAGTCTGTCATGCAGAGTGAAGTAAGTCAGAAAGAAAAAGACAAATACCGTATTCTAACATATGTATATGGAATTTAAGGGGAAAAAAATGTCATGAAGACCTAGGGCTAAGACAGGAATAAAGATACAAACCTACTAGAGAATGGACTTGAGGATATGGGGAGGGGGAAGGGTAAGCTGTGACAAAGCGAGAGAGAGGCATGGACATATATACACTACCCAACGTAAGGTAGATAACTAGTGGGAAGCAGCCACATAGCACAGGGAGATCAGCTCTGTGCTTTGTGACCGCCTGGAGGGGTGGGATAGGGAGGGTGGGAGGGAGGGAGACGCAAGAGGGATATGGGAACATATGTATATATATAACTGATGCACTTTATTATAAAGCTGAAACTAACACACCACTGTAAAGCAATTATACTCCAATAAAGATGTAAAAAAAAATTATATAGTTCAGATTGGAGAGGTCAGGGTGAGAACAAGAATAAAACAGTACAGGCTAGAGGAAATATATTCAAAGATGTGGCATCTACAAAGTGTAGAATTAATCCAAGAATAAGCAGTCCACCATGATTGATAGTAACCCATTCATTCACATCTGTCTTTAAAATAATGTACATCATAATTTGAGCCCTTTTCTCTAGGACACAAGTATCAACAAAATCATTAACTCATATCCAAATCCTCCCAAAGAGCTTGACATAAGGTTTTTTATCATTGAGTTGCTAGAGATACTACCTAGGGAAATTAATTTGCTATCTACCTTGAACAATGTAAAAATTCAGATGTGTTTGCAATCCTAATTTTCAAGTGGCCTTTCATAAACTTGTTTTTCATGGCCCTTGGCTAATTAAGAATCCTAGTTTCCATGAATATTTTATTTTTCAGGTTGGTTAGGAAGGTTTATCATCTATTCCCTTTATTTGTCTTTTTCTCCTCAATGGGACAAGTCATCAGTTTGTCTGAACTGGCACACAAAATTACCAAGAAAATAACAGACTTAATGGTGGTCAGGGTTTCAAGTTGCTATGCATTTATTTGGTCTGCAAATTGTGAGCAGTATTTACCACAAAAAAATGAGAAACAAGGAACCACATCGAGGTTTCTGGGGATTTATTTTCTGCATTTTTCTAGTATCTCTTTTACTACATACTTTAAGGAGACGAAGTTTACATGCCAGAAAAGTAGATACCTATCCCTTTAGAAAGTTCTACAATTTCATCCATTACAATGGCTGCAAATGTATTTCTATCAAACCAGACTGTCTCCATTCGTGTTATTTACAACAGTGCACTCTGCTCTTCTTTGTTTGAACCACTGAGAAAGTAAAATTGTCACTTTTCTTTGTAGTCTAGGAGACATTTCTTTGGAAGGGAGGAGTAAGGATGCCCAGTGATTAGAAAGAACATTCAAAATACTTGAACATCTTGGGACAAGAGATATTCCCCTCACAACTCCTATTTGTTTACAGCATGGTATTGTATCACTGTTAGTTTAAACTACAATCTAACTACAGTTGCCCTAATTAGAAGTTCATACTCCAGGGGTAGTCAGCATGGTACCATTTAATCAGAGGCAACTTCTACAAGCCTTCAGCTATTCTTACCGCTGATCAACACCAGAGGTTTTGACAACTGGCTTAACAAGTATTGAAAAGGGTTTTCATTGGTGAAATTAATGGCTTGTTAATTAGCAAAACAGATGCTAGAAATGGGTCACCATTGGTGAAATTAGAATTATTCGGAACAGATGATTTGGGACACTCACCTAGATACACATGAAAACAGTATAGTAATATAATAAGTCCTGTAGTGCCACCTAATCTCTAAACATCCTGTGCCCAGCCAGTGGGTCAGAGGACTTTTGGTTTCCCCACAGTTCACTGAATCCTGACACTGCAATAGTGCCACACTTGCCTCAGGTAAACCTTTCCTGCAAGAGGTAAGAAAGGTAAACCTTTCAGGTGACCAAAATGGAGAGAACTGGAGCTTCACCTTCCTGCAGAACAATTTGTACGACTGTGCTTGCTAATAAGCATCTCCATGTGGGGAAGAATTCAGTATAATTCATTGTAACCTGGCATCAAGAGTCTGTGTGTGTTGGAGGGGAGAGGTGTCTAATCATCACGCCCTTCTAACTAGTAGGGGCTACTGATATCTACCCCAAAGCATATCCAAGTTGGCTTCGGCCTGTTCACAAGAGGAACCCACCCCCCAAACATACCTGGACACACTGCTTCTTGCCAGACAATTCTATAATCTATATTCTAGCAAACCTACCTTTATGCTAATGGATTGATTTAAAGGATAAAACCAATATTGAGATAAGAAAACACAAAGGAGACTGAGCCCCTGAGGGACAGAACAGATTTTGTAGTTAGACAATCACACTAAGCAATGATTTTATCTGCCGTATCGTGACTACTTATTCTACAGCCAAACTGCATTTGAGCAAATTCTAGAATTATATTTGTTCCATGTGAAAACAGAAAATCAAATTAAATGTTACCAGAACCAAAGTGAGCAAGCCAGTTCTACTCAGGGGGGGTGGAGGGTAGGGGATGGGGGGATACATGGGTGCATATTTCATATCATTGAGGATCTGTTCTGCACTGTTTCTTCTCTATTAAAGATGACTAGAGAAGGAAGAAAGGTCCAAGCTTTTCAGAGTATACTAGTGGGTCTTTAGTTTGCAGAGAGAGGCCTGGAGCTGACTTTGAAGGTGGTAGGTAGAGAAAACCACACAATGAAATAGGAGGACTTTTAAGAGTAGCTGAGCCAGTAAAGAAAAATTGAGAAACAGAAAACCAAGAAAATGGAAGAAAATTAGAGTTCAGCCAATAGTGGGACAGCACATGTGAAACAGTGAGGGGCTGATTTACAAACAGAACTAGAAGCCAGAGGTGACCAGGAAACAACTTCCCTTGAGGGACATCTGGATTTTACCAGCGTGATTGTATGGACCTTGAATGTCAAAAACAGTAATTATGATTGGTAATAATTTTCTTTTTTACAGACCCTTTTGCCTAAATCAGAGAAAAGGCTCTGTGATGTTGTGATATAATAAGAAACACTGCTTGGTCTTCATCTCCCATTCCTGGCACAGACCTCTGAAAACCCTTGGAATGTCCTGAGTGATAGCACTGAGAGGAGTGTATTTTGTTATTCGTAACAAGTTCTTTTCAGCCGTACCTGAGTTTCTGCTAATGAGGTGACTCTTGGAGGATGGAACCAACAGGAACCAACAAGGAGATTCGAGGTTTGGGATTTTCAGCTCCAGTCCCCAACCTTCAGGGAGGAAAGAGAGACTGAAGACTGAGTTAATCATCAACGGCCAATGATTTAATCAGTCATGCCTACATAATGCACCTACATAAAAACTCTAGAGGCAGGAGTCTGGAGTGCTGCCAGGTCTGTGGACGCATACAGGTGCAGGGAGGGTGGTGCATCCAAAGGGGCTGTAGAGGCTCCATGTAACCCCACCCCATACCTTGCCCAACCATCTATTCCATTTGGCTGCTCATGAGCTGTATCCTTAATAATAAGCCAGTAATAATAAGTAAAACACTTTCCTGAGTTCCATGAGCTGCTCTAGCAAACTATCAAACCTGAGGAGGGGGTTGTGGGAGCCCCCAATTTACAGTCAGTTAGTCGCAACCAAAGCTGGGGACAGTCTTGTGGGACTGAGTCCTTAGCCTGTCTTTAGCTAATTCCGGGCAGTTAGTGTCAAAATTGAGTGAAACTGTAGGATACCCAGTTGGTGTCTGCTGAAAATTGGAGAACTGCATGGTGCGGGGGAAAAAAAAAAAAAAAACAACTATCTGGTGTCAGAAGTCTTGTGAGCACAGAAAGAGTGTTTCTTTCAGGCTCCTCTAAAAAAAAACAAAAAAAATCCTACTTACATAACTACACCCATAGAAGTAAACTGCGTCATCAAGGAGCCAAAGAGGGGTAACTAAGGGAGCATATTAGCTTCTCTTAGAGTTCATGGCTCAGATAATGGAGACACCCTCACTTATGGTATGTTAAGGCCAAGCTGAAGTATCTGAAGCTCACTGGCCGGTGAGCAGACAAGCAGAAGCATTCCTCTAGGAAATGCGGGTGGAAGTGCTCCATGAAGCTGTTCCAGTTTGGTGGCATTTGACTCACAGCCAGGAGCCTGGGCTGTCTGTCTCTGCTCACAGAACCTTACTTCCTGTCGTCACCATCCATCCACAGGGTCTCCCCATCCTCGACCTTTCTACTCATACGCTCTGTCTTGACATGGTTTTTACCTACTTTTAGAAGCTTTTCCCCAGGTGAGCACTAACTAGCCCCCAAATGATGGCCCCTCATAACCACTACCTAAATTAATTTTACAGAGATGAACTTACACAGGTATGAATGTATAGATTAATATAAATATTTTCTACTTTATAGGTTTCACACTCAGCCACCTCATATTCCTAAACAGTACTTCCACGAAATTCCTGAACTGAAGGCGAAACCACCACAGAGACTGCAGGTGATACAGCACTGTGGTTAAGAGCACAGGTTCTGGAGCTGTGTTGCTGTGTGCACATCCTAGCTGTCCTACATGCTAGCTGTGTAATGTAGGTAAGTTAATTCACCTCTCAGGGCTTCAGTGCTCTCATCTTTGAAACGAGGATGTTACAGCACCCAAATCATAGACTTGTTGTGAGAGTTAGCACATTTTGTAAAACATTTAGCCGGGGCTGTGCTGGACTTGACTCCTTTCTGCTCACAAGAGCCTTTGGGCAGCATCTCTTCCCAAGTCTCCCTTCAGAGACATCACACATATGGCCTGGCACTGGTCATGGTGGGAGTATTTACACCACAGAAACAGGCAGATGCTACAAATTAGAACTTTTTTTTTTTTAATTGAGAGCTGATTGTTTAACATTTACCAGTGTACCCATGCATTTAGTGCAAGGGCTAGCGCACAGTTAGCTCTCAAGAAATATGAGCTATTCTTAACAGGAAAGATGATAAGGGGACTGTCTGGAAAGTTAAAGGATTTCCCCCCAACTTTTTCTCATCTTTGCAATTATACAAAGAAAATTGAGTCAAACTATTCTTTGGTGATAGGGAAACTTCAAGCTAAACGTATACCAAACGTCTCCAGCCCCAGCTAGCAACAATCTATATGTTCTTGACCAGAATCACCTTGCCCATTTCAATCTATGACATGGCACTAAGATGCCTTATAAAAGATATACTGTACATAACATGTGAACGCTTTTCCAGTGGTCCTGCCAAACTCAAGGACACGTGGGTTGCATACTTCTACTGAAGTCTGTGAGTGAGTTCCTGCTTGGGAATCAGTTCAAGGACAAAACTCGTAAGTACTTCATGAACAACACAGATATCTCAAAGATACAATTTTAAAGAAATGACTGATGGGCTCCCTCATCACCCCAACCAAGAAAAAAAATCAGTGGAATAGAATGCTGTCAGAGTTTCCAGTTTGTTTGTAAAGGAGTTGGATGCAGAATGAAAGAAATCAATCAAAAATGGTTTTCTTTTTCTTTCTCACGTTTACTGATAGAATTTAAAATCAAGATAAGTTTCCTAGAGTACTTACTGTGTAGTCTCTTTGGGCAGTGTGGAAATGAAGAAAATGGATTTTTAGTGCTTTATTTTATTTATTTTACTTTTTAGTATAAACAGGAAAAATGAATAAATCTACAAAGGCCAATGGACCATAGAAGTACAAATGGACCAGAGATCAAGCAATAAGATCCTGCTTTGGGAAATCCCAAGTATTTCAGAAACACTATCAATAATGTTCTAAAATCTCCTTTTGCCACCCCTCTGTAATTAAGAATTTCATGATGTAACTCAGGCCCATAGTATATAACAGACCAGTAAATTACCACTGGATTTCACAAGTCTCAGCCAACTATTTAGTCATTGTCACGCTACAAGCTTAGGATCTCGCCCATAATTCTGGATGAGATGTTTATTATTCTAATCAGGTATCCACATAAGTGGGAAAGAAGAAAACTAGTTATTATAAATATACCAGCACATCATCCCTGAGCTATAACACCTGAAAGTTTCTGTTAAATCAAAAAGCAAATTCTGTTCACATGCTACAGTCAACCTGGTGACTACTCCTAGTGCACTGCTATAGGCAGATGGGATCTGAATGACTGATTGTCTTAATATTTAGTTTAGTGGTGACAGGGGCGGTGTGGCACACACAGCACTCCCAGAGAAAAAAGTAAGACAAGTTTTATGGAATTATCAACCCAGAAGAAAGTAAAGGAAAACATTCTGTTCCAGAGACAAAGATGGTCAGGAAACCATAGGTCCTCAAAAACAGTCATTCAAGGGCACAGCTATCCACTCCCCAAGAAAGGAAAATAGAATACACACTTCCTTTTCTCTCTCCTCCATCAACAACAGAGAAGCCCTATTAACCATGGACCGTAAGAGTTCTTAGCACTGCAGGCTGCAACACACTCCTCTCCCACCAGCTTCCTGGCCTGAGGAAAGGGAGGTGGGTAGGGAAGAGGTGTCCTAGGAGAGAAGAGGCCTTTGGAGGCCAGCAGTGGAAAACAGATCCCTGTCTAAGAAAAGGAGGTCAAAAAACTACTGAACTCAACTGTTGACACACCTGAACATCACTGCCCCAGGGCTGCCACCCAAAGCCAAATCAAGACTTTCCCAAGTCCAAGTCCTACGGCACACAGGAAAGTTAGAAAAGTTAACTCTGTAGCCTGCCCAGCTTCTAACTTCTCTCCACGTAGAGTAGAGTTAGGAGGACAGATGCCTATATTAAAAATGCAAATTACTTTTCTCTCACCTTCCCTCCACCTTTTCAGAGAGCTCCATGTCCAGCTATGCTCTTTCCTGTACCCACCTCTACCAAAGACCCATGTGACCTTGCTCATTTCATGCAGACGCATTTCATCTCAGACTCACGCCCATTCTCACTACTGCCAAGACTAGAACAAAGTGCTTGGCTTTGGAGTGAAGGGACTCAGGCTCTGAAGTGAAGGGACATGAATCCTGTTTTCACTACTTACTATCTCTTTAACCTTGGATGAATTACCCTCTCTGAGAGATAGTTTCTGCATCTAGAAATGAGAATAAATTCTATTCCCCAGGTTTGTTGTGGATTAAATGGGATAACGTATATAAAATGACTGGCACATGGAAAGCTATGAACCTCCTGAATGGGATTTAATATACGTAATTTAAATAAATATAGAAGAGGACCTCCAGAAGCCTGAGCTCCGGGGCCAGATTTAGTGTAAGAGGAGGAGGAATGGGGTAGAAGAAAGGATGATAGAGGATAAAGGAAATACTATGGCTGTTTTAAATCCAAGATCTTGTCTTTGGATGACAGTATGGTTGAGTCAGTATATAAAGAGAGGATTAAACTGTACAAAACATCTAGAAAAACTGTTTACAAAGTTAAAGGGAATACTTCTTCTCTACTCCTGATGAAGGGAACTCATTCAGTGTAACACCCATGACCTCTCTGGGAGTAACCTATCTGATTGATAAATTTGAAGGAATAAACTGGACGTGCTCAGTTCAGCTCTTCCTTTATACCTCTTGCTTCCTTTGTGTTCCTCCAGGGCAGCCCCAAGTCATGCCCTGACAACTCTTCTCCTCCATCCCTGCCCCACCCACAGAGAGTCGGCCATGGTTCAGCACAGCCCATGACCAGGTGGGAAAGTAGGATTAAATATATCCTCCAACTGAGCCTTTATGAGTAACTAAAGATGAGCTCTCATCTATTTTACTCTGTTGTCTTAATTCTTACTTTTCTTAGCACTCAGGCAGGACACAGGGTTTTATTTAATGGGCTCCCTTCAAGGATCCCAACAAACGTTAATGCTATTTATGGATATTGGAAAACTAACAAAGCAAAGAGAACACCCAAAACTGGTCTGGCTATGTCAAAATAATACTAATTAGAATAACTGGCAAAAAATTCCACTATGACTAACTGTCATATGTATAATAACTACTAAAATACCATTCATGTGGGTCATCTTATTTTTCTTTGAATGTAATGTGTTAAATTTAATAAATGTGTTTCAATATATTTAGGCTTCCTCTGTTCTTCTAGCACTGAAACATTCTAAAATTGAGAAAAAATGGCAACCACTTGAGTGGATACAGTCTAAGCAACCTGATTAAACCCTAGTCCTTGCCCCCAGCTAGATCCTGCCCTATGGGCTTTCCTGAACTGATCTGCAGAAAGTCGATTCATTGCTTAAAGTAAGTTTTGTATGCACCAAGGGATCCACACCTTTCACAGTAGGGAGGTAGTTACTTAGAGAGAAAGCAGTTAAAATGTGAAGTTCATCATCAGTGGAAGTTCACAGGATGACCCAGAGGGCCTACTTCTTGAAGAGAAAATAGGATTTTAATTGACAGATTCTACCCTAGGTTCCTCTCTAGGACCTCCCAACAGAGGTCATGAACTGTGATGTAACTGCATGGTTTCAAACCACTTTCAATTCAGTTCACACCAGGCCCCCATGGAGTGCATTTCAGGCTTCCACCTCTCTCTGCATCCCAGTCTCAATCATCCCATCCCGCTCCCAGCCACCCTATGTTTATGACTTTAGTATGAGAGGTTTAAACTGCGTCTGTCTCTGTTACTGACTGTCCACCTTTCATCCACAATACTTGAGTCCTTCCCTAAATTGCTCCCTTTGAGATAAGTGAGTGGGTTCTTCATGCTCCTGTACAAACAGCTTTCTTGACCCAATTATAGTCAGACTGAGACTCTAGCAAGGTTTTACCCTTGAAACTAACCAAGGATCCTGAAGCTTGGGGGCTCTATTCTCCTATTGGTGGTAAGATCCTTAAAGTTTGGGGCTATGTTTTGTTCACTTCTGAATTCCCCAGTGCTTAGAAGAGCAGCTCTCATGAGTAGTTGTCAGATAAATCCTTGCAATTGAATAATGAAGCACTTACACTCTAACAGGAAAACTCAAAAGCTTTAAGAAATGCTCCATAAATCAACAAGATGATAAGCAAGAAGGATGACTCAAGAGACCTGCTTATAATGGTATAAGAGACTAGGACCCCAACTCAGCCAGGTTTCATTACCTAGGAGAAGAATTTCTTCTTTTACACCCTCAAATGTGCTGAGTTGTTTCCATTTTTGCTGGGTTTGGCTGCTCAGAATCCTCCTCTCCCCTGTGCAGCTTGAGTACTTTTTCTATCCTATATTTCATCTGGCAACTTTTTAGGAAAAAGCTGAACACACACACACACACACACACACACACACACACATACAGTGGTTCTTGGTGACCTCTAATTGGTATAAACTGATCAACACGTTGCTCTCCCTTGGCCACTGTGATTCCTTCAGGGATGTCACAAGAAGGTGAGATTCCACCCCCAGCCAATGAGATATGGAGAACTCCTTCTTGGAGGCTTCTAAGAAACATAGTTCTTTGCTCTCTTGTGACTGCTACTAAAAGTTGTGCTGTCTACCCCTGCAGGACATAAGCAAGGAAGCACAGAGCCGCCAGAAGCTGCTAGCAGCCATCTTGTGGCAAACCACACAAGGCATAATGAAAACAGAGAAGAGGAAGGAAGCAACAAAATGATGGACTCTATGAACCACTGGCTCCAGCCTGACCTGAAGCCTGACCTACCTCTGTGAGTTCTCAGTTACATGAGCTGATAAATGCCTCATTGTTTTAGACAATTTGAGACCAGTTTTCTGTTACGTGCACATGGCTAAAGGCAAATTCAATTATTCCATCAAGGCAGCTCTTAGTAAGTTGCTATGTCCTCAATGAGTTGAAAAGTTTAAACACATCAAGGTCAAGGGACCCACTAGCGGGACTTTCAATGCAGCAAATAAAGTGAGAGAATGCAAAAGTCTCAGCACTTTCCAGCCTATGCCCTCACCTCTGGCCATTTCAGCCTCTTTGTATTCCTTCAGGCATTTATCTGCATTCATTACATGCTAATTATGTTCAAGCCCGTGCCTAGAGAATGAACAAAAACACTGTCTCTACTTTCTAGAAGCTCAAAAATAACTGTTGAATGTGTGTAGGTAAAGACTTAGAAGTATTAAAAAACTAAAATGAAGTTTTAAAAAGTGGATTTCCCCCTAAATTTCCTTTAATTTTAAGCCATTTTTTTCTTACAATTTCAACTTGGATTAAAAATAACTTCACAGTAAACTACAAATGTATTAATAGTAAGTGCCCTAGGAATAAACCTACCTAAGGAGACAAAAGACCTGTATGCAGAAAATTATAAGACACTGATGAAAGAAATTAAAGATGATACAAATAGATGGAGAGATATACCATGTTCTTGGATTGGAATAATCAACATTGTGACAATGACTATACTACCCAAAGCAATCCACAGATTCAGTGCAATCCCTATCAAACTACCACTGGCATTTTTCACAGAACTAGAACAAAAAATTTCACAATTTGTATGGAAACACAAACGACCCCGAATAGCCAAAGCAGTCTTGAGAACAAAAAACAGAGCTGGAGGAATCAGGCTCCCTGACTTCAGACTATACTACAAAGCTACAGTAATCAAGACAGTATGGTACTGGCACAAAAACAGACAGATAGATCAATGGAACAGGATAGAAAGCCCAGAGATAAACCAATGCACATATGGTCACCTTATCTTTGATAAAGGAGGCAAGAACATACAGTGGAGAAAAGACAGCCTCTTCAAAAAGTGGTGCTGGGAAAACTGGATAGGTACATGTAAAAGTATGAAATTAGAACACTCCCTAACACCATACACAAAAATAAACTCAAAATGGATTAAAGACCTAAATGTAAGGCCAGACACTATAAAACTCCTAGAGGAAAACATAGGCAGAACACTCTATGACATAAATCACAGCAAGATCCTTTCTGACCCACCTCCTAGAGAAATGGAAATAAAAACAAAAATAAACAAATGGGACCTAATGAAACTTCAAAGCTTTTGCACAACAAAGGAAACCATAAACAAGACCAAAAGACAACCCTCAGAATGGGAGAAAATATTTGCAAATGAAGCAACTGACAAAGGATTAACCTCCAAAATTTACAAGCAGCTCATGCAGCTCAATATCAAAAAACAAACAACCCAATCGAAAAATGGGCAGAAGACCTAAATAGACATTTCTCCAAAGAAGATATACAGATTGCCAACAAACACATGAAACAATGCTCAACATCATTAATCATTAGAGAAATGCAAATCAAAACTACAATGAGATATCATCTCACACCGGTCAGAATGGCCATCATCAAAAAATCTAGAAACAATAAATGCTGGAGGGGGTGTGGAGAAAAGGGAACCCTCTTACACTGTTGGTGGGAATGTAAATTGATACAGCCACTATGGAGAACAGTATGGAGGTTCCTTAAAAAACTAAAAATAGAACTACCATACGACCCAGCAATCCCACTACTGGGCATATACCCTGAGAAAACCATAATTCAAAAAGAGTCATGTTCATTGCAGCTCTATTTACAATAGCCAGGACATGGAAGCAACCTAAGTGTCCATCAACAGATGAATGGATAAAGAAGATGTGGCACATATATACAATGGAATATTACTCAGCCATAAAAAGGAACAAAATTGAGTTATTTGTACTGAGGTGGATGGACCTAGAGTCTGTCACACAGAGTGAAGTAACTCAGAAAAAGAAATACCGTATGCTAACACATACATATGGAATCTAAGAAAAAAAAAAAGGTCATGAAGAACCTAGTGGTAAGACGGGAATAAAGACACAGACCCACTAGAGAATGGGCTTGAGGATATGGGGAGGGGGAAGGGTAAGCTGTGACACAGTGAGAGAGTGGCATGGACATATATACACTACCAAACGTAACGTAGATAGCTAGTGGGAAGCAGCCGCATAGCACAGGGAGATCAGTTCGGTGCTTTGTGACCACCTAGAGGGGTGGGATAGGGAGGGTGGGAGGGAGGGAGACCCAAGAGGGAAGAGATATGGGAACGTATGTATATTTATAACTGATTCACTTTGTTATAAAGCAGAAACTAACACACCATTGTAAAGAAATTATACTCCAAAAAAGATGTTTAAAAAAAAAAAACAGTAAGTGCCAGAGCAGTGGAAAATCTAACAAAATAATATCTGTGAAACCTTTTGTGCAGCACAATGCACCATGCACCCATGTACTGTTTCATAAACAATAATGGCCAAGAATTATTGGACATCTACTGTATGCCATGTGCTAGTGATGCTGAATATTCTGTATACATTATCTCAATCTCTACCACAAATTGTTATTCCCATTTGATAGATGAGAATGCCAAGGCACAGAGAATGTAATTGATTTGCCCCAGACCACACAGTGAGAAAGCAGTGGGCTAGGGCTTGAACTCAGGCAATCTGACTTCAAATCCTGGATCTCTCACTACTGTGTTATTCTGTTAAAAGATTTCATAACATACAGTGGGCAGAATAATGGTCCCCCAAAGATGTCCATGTTCTACTCCCCTGACTATGACTATGTCAGGCTACATAGCAAGGGGGAATTAAGGCTGCTGATGGCATTAAGGTTGTTAATCAGTTGACCTGTGAAGATTATCCTGGATTATCCGGTTGGACGGTTGGACCCAACGTAATCACAGCAATGACAAAAGCAGGAGTCAGACTGATACAACGTGAGAGAGACTCAACCAACCATTGCTGGCTTTGAAGAGGAAGGAAGGGGCCATGAGCCAAGAAGTGAGGGCAACTTCTAGAAGCTGGAAAAGGAGGAAAGCAGCTTCTCCCCTACAGCCTCCAGATAGGATCGCAAGCCTGCCAGCACCTTGATTTTAGCCCAGTAAGATCCATTTTTGTACTCTGACCTCCAGAACTGAAAAATAATAAATTTGTTTAAAGCCACTAAGTTTTTGGCCATTAGTTACAGCAGCAACAGGAAACTAACATACAAAGTATGTACACATTTTCACACCAGGTAGGTAAAAAGATGAATCAGATAACAATGGTCCCCAAGATATTATTTTTAAAAAGTGATTCAAAATCCAACCCTATGGGAAAAGAAGCACTGGCCTTGGAGATACCAGAGTTTGGTTCATACTGACAAGTAACTAAATGACCTTGGGCAAGTTACCAAGCTCTCTGAGTGAGTTTCCTTCTCTGTAAATCAGGGATTACTCTTCTCATAGGGCTGGAGTAAGGACTAAGACAGTTTTTAGAAACAAGCTAACACAATGCTGGGCACTCACCTGCCCCTTTCTTCTTATAAACCCCCAAAGGAACACTGAGAAAAAAACACAATCATCTTAGGAAGAAGCTGTATTTTATTAATATTAAGGATATCAAACAATTTAAACATCAATGTAATTTGCTATATGGAAATGGTGTGAATTCTAAAAAAGAGATCAACATACCCCAAATTTTAAGGCAAGAAGTTTCTCATCCTAGGGGTCATGCTAGAGCTTTGGTCTCTCTCTTCTCTCTGTTTCTGTCTGTCTGTTTGTCTGTCCATCTCACTCTCTCTCCAGGGATCAAGTTAAAGTAAGATAGTAGTCCAACAAAAAGAAATATGTAAATACATTGATTTATGTCCATTTTGCTGTGCAAATAACTAGCACTGTTTTTGTTACATAGGCTGCTTCTCAAGAGGAATATATATTTTTAAAACGGCCTTCTCTGAGGCTTCGACTGAGATCTGCATATCAAGGTTTTACCCTTTCCCCCAGTGACCCATTTGTCTGAGGGAGGCATTCAATTAGACTGCCAGAGCAAATTGATTCAGTATTGACCAGGAAAGGCTTCTCACTTGAAAGACATATTACACCAAGGTGGAGGTGTCACTGTCACCAGTCAATACTCAACTGCAAAGGCCCAGATGATTCAGGAATAGGAAATGAGGAAAGGTCCTCCCCAGGCATTTGGAGCAGAAAATCCTCCTCTTTCTCTTACAGAAGAGGTAGCGTGGGAGTGAGAAGCCCAATAAACTGGGTTTTCGTAAAGGTAGGAAACTGATTGCCAGTCTCTGCTAGCAGTAAATGGGAATAAGGAAAATGGAAATTCAGGAATGAGGCAAAGGTTTCTTCACCTCAAGATCCAAAACTGGGATTTGAGGTTTCAGTGATCTTATCTCTCAAGGTCATTGCTCTTTAGAGAAACACCCCTGCTCTTTTCAGATACCCTTGCCCCTCCCCCCCAGCAGATGCAGCCATGAAGCCCAGGTCTGACAAATTTATCGAAACTCTCTCTTTACGACCTTCACACATTGTGTTTATCAGCAAAAGATGGACACTCAGTTGTTTTAGACAAGAAATTGGGTCTGGGATCCAGACCATCAAAAAGCACTGTATACCCAGTGAGACAGAAATAAATGCTAATCGATGATAAGCACGCTTTATTTAATATAAAACTGGGCAGGAAGGACCCAAGTTTGTGGTGTCTGATGTTGGCTTTTAATCTTTATTATTTCTCAAATGATGGCTTTGATTTGTTGAAATGTTTTATAGCCTTGAATATCTGACAGAATAAATTAAACCCTTTCTAAGAGCTTTCCCTTGATTATCCCAAGTACCCACTATAGATAAGATTGTCCTTTACATCCCACTTGAAAAATCATAAAATTGGTTCCATTAAAATAATTAGGACCCCCACCTTCATTTTAAGATTTAGCCTCTACATATTTACAGCACTGCTATTTTATTTACATTTTCACATCCTTGGAACAGGGTGACCATTTTCATTGTGCGGCACACATATTATTAAAGACTTGTAGTTTCCAAATGTCACTGGTGAAAGCTGAAATCCATTATCATTTACTCTCAGAAATGAAGCCCATCATGCTGTGCTCTTGAAGAAAAGAATAAAGAGGTTTAAACCAGAATCTGCATAATCCCAGGTAGAGGCAGAAGCAGCAGTAATGGGAGAAAAAAAAGGCATCATCTCTGATATGCAAACTCAGGGGAAAAAATGGCATAGATTACAAATCAGGCCATGTGAATGCACAGTACCCAAGAATATGCTTAAATAAGTACACACGTTGTGATGAATCTGTTCAAGGCACTGATGATCATTTTCTAAGCTATTTCATAAAGTTCCTCAGACACACATATATGCGCAATTCTGTAGCTAAAATACAGCTGCCATCCCTTCTATTTTCATTTGGAAGCCAATGGCAGATAAAATGAAAAACCCTGTCTTCAACCCTATCCAAAAAGATCCTCCTCAGAGAATACTTCTTTCATTTATTATTTCTTTCCAAATAAATTTCTAATATTATTCATATGCCTGATTGAAAAATTACGTCTAGTATTAAGTTAAAGGGGAATAAGGAAATGGGTGAGCACATGCCCAGGGCGGAGAGGAAAATGTCCTATATACTCCAGAACCTTGCTCAAACTAAAAGGATAGAAGGGGACATGTTTCTCAAAGAATCCATTTCTTCTAACAATAACTCAATTTCAAATAATGGTGTTAGCCACTAAAATAATAACTATGAATATTATGTAAAAAACATGGAAAAGAGTTTATAAAATGTAAAAGCAAAAGAAAACATGAAATTGTGTCTATACTATTACTGCAACCTTGAGAAATTATTTATATAGGCATATTTATACCTATAGAGAAAAGGTCATAAAAATATACACAGATATGATGATAGTAATTATTTTTGTGTAGGACAGTGGTGGCAGTTAAAGATGGATTTTTTCCTTATTCTCTTTATCTGTCATTTCTAATATTTTTACAATGAAATATGTTGCTTTTTAATTTAATTTAAATTTTTAAAAATCTTTAATTTTAAAGATACAAGAGGCTAAAGACTCTAAACCCCATCTCCAACTTTTTTGTAGGGAAAATTATGTTCTCAAAGCATTGAATTCACAAGCCTAGGAGAAAATATTACCATTTGCGGCTTACTATATCTGCTACTTATTCATTATGAATTTCTTAAATTGGAGAAGGTCATACCTGCTGGGAGAACTTCGGAAGGATGAGTAAGGAAACCCAAGAAGGAAAGTATCAAGTACAATTGAAGCTAATGAGTTTCCTGGATGTGTACTCACAACATTGATGGTGTTCAGGATAACCTACCCCAAGATATGGCACCTTGGCATAAACTGAAAAAAATTTAAGAAATGTCACATGCAGGAAGGACTTTCTGAACTTCCCCTGAAGTAGGTCACAAAACCCTTATGGGAGAGGGGCCCTCCCTATGCAGGGAGGAAAGGAACATCCTTATTTCCAAGGTGGAAGGATGCTGAAAGGAATCTGAACAGGCCTTGCTCTTTTCCCGTGTACTACCCTTAGCTCATACTCTGTTATCCTATCGCATTTTTCCACGACTCTCCACACTTCATCAAACCTAGCGTGAAAACACTCCGGTTTAATCGCTTCTTCAGGTCTTTGTTTCCTTATTAAGGCTCTCGTGTCATGTAAAAGTTATATTAAATACATTTGTATGCTTTTTTCTTGTTAATCTGTCTTGTTATAGGGGCCTCAGCCAAGAACTTGGTCTACACCAGCTTAAGGTTAGCTCCTTTCCTTCCAATAAAGTGTTCACATGCAGGGAGAGGCAGGAGGTAATACTAGAGGCTTTATCAACATGTGAAGAACTGTGAGTGAATGTGCTACTCACAAAACTGAAAAATTAGTAACCATGGATTTAGACTAGGCATCACAAGATACCAAGTTCAGCTGCTCTTATGAAGTTCTATCAGTGTTCATATCCTTTGCACTATTCCCTTGATAACAAAGATGAGAATCTTTCTTCAACAGAGACTGTCGGCTGTGACAAAATCAGGGAAGATTTCTCACTTGGTGAGTGTCTTTTAGAAAATAATCATGGGGTGGCATAGAGGGAGCTATGGCTAAACATCACCCAGACTTGATCTTTTGCCACAAGCAGGCTGGTGTTGCCCTTGGAAGACTGTGTGAAAGATGGGATGGCAAGTGTGTGATCTGTGACTCCTACGTGTGTCCCTGCACCCTGGTGCACATGTGTGATGAATGTAACTATGGCTCTTACCAGGGACGCTGTGTGATCCGTGGAGGCCCCAGAGTCTCAGATGCCTATTTTTGTAAGGAGTGCACCATCCAGGAGAAAGACAGAGATGCTTGCCCAAAGATTGTCAGTTTTGGGAGCTCTAAGACAGATCTCTTCTATGAACGCAAAAAATAGGGCCTAAAGAAGAGGTGATTGGTGGGCTGCCTCTTTCTCCCCCAATCAAGCTGCTGCAGCTGCCAAAAGAAATGCCTACAGAAAGGAAGTGGAGCACAGGGCATCACCCGAATTGCCTATTAGTACACTGGCCCCTTGCCACCCTTTCCTCTCTTCTCACCCCGACATGGTAGGAATGGGAAAAAAAGATTCTTCACAGAGCACTCTGGCAGTCTGTATCACAGAAAAATTGATAGGTTGGTTCATGGCGTTCCTTAAATTCAAGAAGCAAGACTGTGTTAACCACATCGAGAAGTTCTGTACACCAAAAGCTTCTAAAACAGGAATGATATATCATTTCAGTCTTCTGTTTGAGGAGCTGACTGTAAAGCTAGCTGCAGTGAGAAGCACGTTCTTGCAACAGCTCTGATGGCAGTCGTCCTTGATGAAACATCTGCAGGGTGGTAGTGGACTCTCAGAACAATAAATGTGGGCATTTCCTCTTATAACACCCACCAGGTGGTGCTGGTTCATGTTAGTTTTCTTCTAAAAATTGGAAACCCTTTCTGTTGCTATTGTATTAATAAAGCAGGCGTTCATTTTCTGGTAGTCAGCCTATTTTCTGGTAGTCAGCCCCTTCCCAATTTAATTTTAACTCTAGGAATTTTAGTCACCCAGGAATTTGTGATTCAGAATAAAGGTATTGGGATTCATGCAAAAAAGAAAATAATCATGGTAAGAGAAAGCACTTGTGATGTTTAGGAAAAAAATGTAGAGTTCTTGTTTAAGTATCTACACATAAATTAACCAGTCACAAAGAATAAGTAACACTGAAAGGAACGATACTGATATGTAAGCAAGATGCCAAAAAGCAAGAAATCTAATAACCAGACTCTCAACTCTGTGTGTCTACAGCATCAATTGAATACTTAAAAACCTGAACATGTAATGGTAAAAAGAACAGACACTCTAAGAATGAGCTAAGCAAAGCCAGTTCATACTAATTTGAAGAATGGGAAAAGTGATTTTGGAGGAAGGCAAAAACACATAGCTTGTTATTTATGTATTTACCAAAATTAAAATGAAGAACAATCAACATACTAAACTACATAATACTGATTTTTGCTCTACAGCTTCAGCAGAGACAGGAAGTCTCACCAAACATTCCATCAGGTCCCCAACGTAAGAAAAAAGCAGCCACATCACTGGGTCACTACTTGAAGGACAGTGTCTCGAACCACAGCAGCCTTTGCATGAGCCACTGTTGTGTGTTAAACCAGCTAGGATTTGGGGATTGGGTGTTCCCACAGCTTGACCTAGCCTACCCTGACTACAATAGTCAACTCTAACTTTTTTTGCCTTAATCAACATTAACTTTTCTTCTGCCTTGCCATAAAATTGATAATTCAAAAAGAGTCGGGCTTCCCTGGTGGCACAGTGGTTAAGAATCCGCCTGCCAGCGCAGGGGACACGGGTTCGAACCCTTGTCCAGGAAGATCCCTCATGCTGCGGCACAACTAAGCCCATGCACCACAACTACTGAGCCTGCGCTCTAGAGCCCGCGAGCCACAACTACTGAAGCCCGTGTACCTAGAGCCCGTGCTTTGCAACAAGAGAAGCCACCGCAATGAGAAGCCCGCGCACTGCAACGAAGAGTAGCCCACGCTCACTGCAACTAAAGAAAGCCTGTGCACAGCAACGAAGACCCAATGCAGTCAAAAATTAATAAATTTAAAAAATAAATTTAAAAAAAAGAGTGAATAATGCTAATTTATATATATATATATATATATATATACACACACATATATGAGAAGCAGCAAGGGCTATCCTAAATATTTAGAGTTTTAATACACATTATATCAATTGACATTAATTGGTGTCCCATGGGGAAAAAAAGGGTTTCATAGTCAAGTAATCCTTAAATCCTAGAGAGTTAAAATGTAAAGTCAAATATTAAAGGCTCTGAAAAGTCCTATACCAAAGAATAGGTGTAACTGCTCAATCCAGCCTTTTTCAAGTAGACTAACAATATTTCAGTGAAAAAGAGCTTGGGAAATGCTAATTCTATTCCCCCCAGTCCCCCAAAAAACTAATTTGCATGCTAATAAAATCTGTATCCAGCTACTATTGAAATTTATTTGCATTCCCTAAGCAAATAGCACCTGGTAAATGAAGAGGGTGATAGTCAAGATATACTCAGTATATCCCAGACATTTGTCAGTCAGAATGGACTCCATGAAAACCCCCTACTGTGCCAGGCTGTAATTTTTTAATTCCTGATTGTAGGAAGGTCCAGGATGCAGAGGGCAGAGAGAGGGGTAGTACTCAGAACTGTGGCTATACACCAACTGGTATAATTGATATTTTACATCCAATACTAACTAAATATCAATTGTGCCTAAGGGTAAGTGACAGATAACGTATTTACTTTAAGATTATGATTTGAACATTTCTTCATCTTTACTTGCCTAAAAGGCCTAAGTCTTGCTTAATAATTTATTTCTGAAGACCTTTTATTTTTCAGTGGGTAGTCAACAAATTTAACAGGTATGGAAGTCCAGAAAATGTTTAATAGGCATCTATCATATGACAGGCACTGTGGTAGATGTTTTCATAAAATTAAACAAGAAAACATGTTTTTCTGTAACCCAGGGCATGTTAAGACATTTAATTAATACATACTTGCAGACTGAAATATTGACAGTGCAATAGTTTAACTGGATATTTGACAAATGTAGTTCAAAAAAATTTTAAGTCTGTTTCATTGTATTGAAACTAAAGACAGAGCATGAACATACCTAGTATACATTTCCTTGTATGGAAAACTATTTGGCTTGTTGAGAGTATCTGAATGTAAGTTTTATTTTACAGGTAAAAGATTCTCCTCACCGCCTGGAATCAACTTATTGAACTCTGTTTTCAATAAGAAGCATTTTTTAAAATTTGGAAATGTTCTAGAACATTATAACATGTTCAGAATGGAGTGAAGCAGGAGTTAATTCAACTAATCTTCTACATCTCCTTAACAGCCAAAAATTCGTGTCTATCTACCAACAAGATATTTTAAGCCCTGTTTTGGATCTAAACATCCAAGGAAATGAAACATTCATATGATGTTTCAGGACCCTATTTTAAACAGGGTCCCTTGGGTGGCTGAGCTGATCAATAATGACCTAAAATATTTCTTAAAAATCTCAGCCACTATCAAATTTAATTTATGTAAATGAAGAACATGATAAGATTGATCCAAGAATCATTCCTGGCTTTGAGAAAATGCTGCCATCAGTGTTTCTTCTATAGCCTTTAAAACGAAGACAGGGATTTGAGGCATTATTCCAGAGAAAAATGAGTCCTGGATTTTACCAAATAGTAACTCACTATATTCCTCCATGTTTACTCTTGATTCTTCTTTACTTTACTCCTTAAATTATACTCAAATGCCCTTGACAAACAAGGAAATATCCAATCTTAGTGGCTGAATAGTTCCATCATCATTTATTAATTCTAAGTTTGTTGGGTGCTTTACCCCACTTGGGTTGGCCTTAAGTATCCCAGTTTGTGACTCCTTGGTCCAAAATACAAGGCCAGACTCTGCCATCATAAAAGATGATGAAAAAGTTCTTAATCAGTTCTTGTGGGATAAGCTGCTCAGATCTGTTGTTTTGCCAGTGTTTGTAATCTTTTCTGTTTAAATTACAACTCAGAGTTCAGGAAGTGCTTTCAGATTAAACAGAATGAGATTTAAAATTCTAACTCGGGGGCATACCCCTGACATAATTAGCAGTTAAAATCAATATGGACGGGCTTCCCTGGTGGCGCAGTGGTTAGAACCTGCCTGCCAATGCAGGGGACACGGGTTCGAGCCCCGGTCTGGGAAGATCCCACATGCCGCAGAGCGACTGGGCCCGTGAGCCACAACTACTGAGCCTGCGCATCTGGAGCCTGTGCTCTGCAACAAGAGAGGCCGCGACAGTGGGAGGCCTGCGCACCGCGATGAAGAGTGGCCCCCGCTTGCCACAACTAGAGAAAGCCCTCGGACAGAAACGAAGACCCAACGCAGCCAAAAATAAATAAATAAAATTAAAAAAAAAAAAAAATCAATATGGACCCCTATTGTTAGGTGATTACTGAGATAATCCTCGGCTCTAATGCAATATGCTGGGTGAGGCAGTGTAAATTTATGTAATTTATACTCTATTGTGAATTATTTGCCTTCGATTGGAGTTATTTAATATGGTACTTCTTTACATCCTTTACGAAGTGTCAAGGAAATACAGTGTGTCTATTTATATAATAAATCAATCATTCCATCGCCATTTATTAATTCTGTGTTTGTTGGGAGGAACTGGGATGTTAAGGTAAATTGAATTTCTTATTGACTGAGAGGAAACCAAAAGATAATTAGCTAATATCTTGAAACCTTTCTAAAATGTACATTTACTTCCAGTTAAACATGATGCATTGAACACTTTCTGATACTCCATTTTTAGGAAAGACAAAGAAAAGTTAGGAGAAGACAGAAACAAAATATTGGAGGATGGAGAGCAGATTGACAAGTGATCCTGACTTAGCAGACCTGAGAAAATTTAATTCCTAAAGCAGCACTGAAAGAAACCAAAAGCCAACCAATTATTTCCTCAGAATGATTAAAAGACTCAGAAGACTAGTAATATACCTCCAAAAGAGTAGGAAAGTGAGCAGGGTTAAAAGCAGGAAGATTGATTGGGAGTCTGCACAAGACTGTTCTAGATATCCTCCCCAAACTACAGAGGACTCTAGATTCACTCTCTGGAGATGGAGAATGGAAGGGATTATGGGCTAGAGGATACCAGGGACACAGAGAATAAGGGATATCACACTAAAGATAGGATGATCATGTAAAAGCCACATATTGAAAGGTAAGATTGCCAGTTTCTTACCCATGCTTTCATCCAGGACTCACATAGCTAGGCTTTTATTTCTTTCCCAACAGGCAGGAGTTTGGGAAATTTCTCTCTGGAAAAACTTGCCTGCTCCAGAGAATGGAGCCACAGGCATTGATGGGGGATTTCAGGAAGAGGCAGAGGCAATTGAAATGGCCTAGCCTAATCATCCTACACTAAAGCCTTCCAGCTGACAAATCACACACAGAACTTCCAATAAGAACTTTAGTGCCCGCTTCTTAAATATGAAAAACAGAAAAAAAAATTTTTTTTTCAAATAAACCTAAGTTTGTATTTTTTAAAATGCAGAAAAAAGAAAAAAAAAAATTTTTTAAAGCCCGTCACTAATGTTCTCTGATTGATAAGAGAAGATACTGAACTGAAAGAAATAAGAGAAGGAGTCTATATGAAAGAAACATTGTCAAAGAGAAACTGCACTGGATAGTTAAACAGGCGAGGAAGACTTTATTCAGGATTATTGCAATAGGGATCAAGACAATTTGCAGTAGGGAAGAGAGATTGAACTCAACTCCAAATACAATAGGGACAGCTGGGGATTTAGAGCCCATAGGCAGGATGAGGGAGTCGGCAGATGGGAAATTACTAAGAAGAAATTTGTTAGGTATCAAAGGTTGGGGGGATGAGGAATTTGATTGGATACCAAGGGTGGGGGTGGGGGCACAGGTGGGGGGAGTCTCACTAAGCTAGCTTAGCAGGATTCTTGCTAAAACTGGGCTGGCAGGCCATGGAGAGGCATAGTCAAGAAGGGGGCTCAGTGAAGCCTTGTCATCATCCAGAAGTTAAAAATTAGTTCTTGGGAATTAAGAATATGATAGCAAATGCACAGATTTTAATATGAGAATTGGGAGGTAATAGGAAAAACAAAAAATACTATAGAAAATGGAAAAGATAAGAAAATAATCAGATAGGAACTCCTGCTCCTTGCCTAGCCTCCATAACAGCACAGCGATGGGCTGACAGGTTCCCAGAGACACAAAGGAACAGGGCCTTTATGGAGGTATCATCTCTCAGAGGGCTGGCCTGCCACTCACTGAAGGTCATCTACATTCTGGGCAGTCAAGATGTGGCTTACAATGGGTCCAAGAGCGTGCCACACATCCCCAGTTCTCGCTCTCTGTGTATAATGAGCTCCTGTACCAACCCCATAATTACAATATCAAAAAGTCCCCACGCACCCACCAAAGCTCCTAAGGAATGAATTAAATTTTCAAACATTCAGACATGACAATTACAGCCTTTGAGTACTTCAAGGTTTGCAGGGTAAATGACCCCAGTTAAAGTATTGATTTATTATTTGAAATCTCCCTCCCCTCATTTCTTTTAACCTTGTGTACCAGCTTTCTATTGTGGCTGTAACAAATTACCAGCAATTTAGTGGCTTAAAATAATATAAATTTATTATCTTACATATCTGTAGGTTAGAAGTCCAACACGGTCTCACTGGGCTAAATCAAGGTGTCAGCAGGGCTGTGTTCCTTCCCAGAAGCCTTAGGAGAGAACACATTTCCTTGTCTTTTCCAGCTTCTAGAGGGAGTTCATCCCTCAGCTCATGGCCCCTTTCCATCTACAAAGCCAACAGATCTAGCCCTTCTCAGATCACGGTGTGCCAACTTTTACCTCCCTCTTCCACTGTTAAGGACCCTTGTAATTACAGTGAAGCCACCTAGATATTCCAGGATAATCTCAACATCTCAAGGTCATCTGATTAGCAACTTTAATTTCATCTACAACCACAATTCCTCTTTGCCATGTAACCTAACACATTCACGGGTTCCAGAGATTAGGACATAGACACTTTTGGTGGGCCATATTATGCCTGTCACATCCGTATTAAAATTAATTCCAAAAATCTCCCTTTTAAGAAATGTTGTTCTGGAAACATGCAGCAGTAATAGTTAGTTCAAACATTGCTTATTAAACTGAAGTATTAGCAAGTGGTATTAGATCTATGTATTAGGCCAACAATTAACTCGAACTGATACTGGTAAGCCATGTCTATACAAGGAAAGTATAAGAAATAACCATGCATAGGAGATATGTGCGGCAGTCAAAAATATCAATTAATCCACCTAAAAGAATTCAGCCCAATTTAGAGAAAATAAAAGAAAACAAATGCTACATGGCTAGTATGAACACAGTATTGTTCAATTACTGACTCTCAAAGTACTTTACCAATTTGAACTCAGTGAGCCTTCTAGGCTGGCAAAATAGTTCAATCCCTGGAGGTTGGGCCTCGCTCAAAATTTGATTCCTACTTCCTGAATTGATGTTAGAGTTCTATTAAATCTGACTCTTTAGAGTATTAGAATCATCTGAGATGTTTGTTAAAAATGCAGAATCCCAGGGACTTCCCTGGTGGTCCAGTGGGTAAGACTTGGCACTCCCAGTGCAGGGGCCCCGGGTTCGATCCCTGGTCGGGGAACTAGATCCCACATGCATGCCACAACTAAGAGTCCACATGCCGCAACGAAGATCCCACGAGCCACAACTAAGACCCAGTGCAGCCAAAATACATAAATAAATAAAAATAACTCTTTAAAAATAATGCAGAATCCCAAATGCCATGACCACAGATTGTGATTCAGTAGGTCTAATGGGGCCTAAGGAATCTATATTTTTAATACATGTAACAGGATGTTAAAAATGGCAGCATCTCTATGTCAGTTTCAACTAAGGTGTCATATCAAATAGGATCCCAGCAGGAAGCAGACAGCACACTGAAGCTGGGTAACATGAAGAAAGTTTAATAAAGGGAGTATTCACAAAAGATGTGGGCAGATTATAGGGAAACACAAAGGATGATGCAGTGCCCCTGGTCTAGTAACACCATGGTAACCGCCAACATCTCTAGACCCAAAAACACAAGGGAAGAAAGTTGTTACCAAAATCAGAGGAGAGGAGGAGAGGCTGCTTGACAAAAAAGCCTTGGTTGAGGGATGCTGACAGCCCAAGAGAACCCAGTAGGAAGGGCGCCAGGGAATTACGAACCCAACCTCACTCTCCTCCCTTCTTCCTGGCTTCTCCCCAGACTCCCTGTTGACCAAACTCCACATAAAGCCAGAAGGCAAGGGAGTCCACTGGTGAAGTCCAAATAGGTGGGTGTCTTGGGCCACACAAGAGGATGGATAGGGATGGAGAGCAGGTCTGGAGGGACAAAATGAAGGTATTCTGCATAAGCACCAATACAATAGATACCAAGCGAGTGAAAAACACACCTACGCACCCACCCTTTCTATGCACAGAATTTACAAAAGAAAAATTTCAAACCAGTTCCATGACATTGAATGCCTCATCTGTAAAAGGAAGTAAAATAGAGTCAGAGTATGAAAAGAGAGAGGGGGCCCTCATGAGATCACTCCCGGAACTTGCAGTGTATTCCTGGTCATTGAAAGACAGATGGCTCCACTTACCTCTGAAAAAGTCAAAGTGCCCTGAAGCCACAGAATCTAGTCGGCTGGGGGCTACGATCTGTCTGTACTCTCAGAATTTACAGGCGCAAGAGATGCATGTGTGTTTCCTTTAGAACAGGTGGGCCACACGGGACAGAGAGCAGGCCTTTCACCATTTTAGGTCCTGCCCAAGAAGACCTCCTAAAGCAAGACTGAATGTAAAGTGGACCTCTGAATACAACCAGGATAGTGGGAGAAAAAACTTAGGCTGCACTTAGATTACATCATGCTTAGTCAGTGAATGGGTCCTACAATACAGTGTCTCTGATTCACATTGTCTGGAAAAAGTTTTCATAAAACACTGCTCTGGACTATTTTAATCTGCCTGGGTATTATAAAATGGACAGGAAAAAAGATGGTTCACCATGGTGTTCTTTTTCTTGGCATTAAGATTTGAATGGAGTGGTTAAAAACATAAGTTCTAGATGCAGATTGATTGTAATAAAACCACATCTCTGCCATTTAGTACCTGGCTGATCTTGGGCAGGTTACCTGGCTTATTTATGCACCAACATCACCACCTGCATGTAAAATGACTATAATAATAAACATACCTCCAAGTATGGGAAGGATAAGACAACATAATCCAGGTTCCTAAACAGAATGCCTGGTACATAGTAATACATAGCAGCTATTTTTATCATTGAAAAGCATATATAGAGTTATTACTATATGTTATAGTTAAATGTTGGCATGCAAAATAACTATAATATACTAGAATAACCAAATTCTAGTATAAAACCCAATTCATCTAAACTCATCCAAATTTGTTTTCCTTGAACATTTGTTTTACCCTCAAACACTCAAAACAATAAATACAGACTTTTGATACATGAGGCTTACTTACTGGTTTTGCTACAAGGAAAGGTAATAGGTTACTTAGTTAATAATCATATATTAAGAGCTCAGTTTGGACTAAAAGCTATATTAAATGCAGTGAGAAACATTATTATTCAAATCAAAAATATATGTGCTGAAGGGATGTTGCCCCAATGGTACTTCAGAGGGAATAAATAGCATTTAATAGAAGACTTCCTGTAGGAATTGAGTTTTGAACTAGATAAGAATGGAGAGATTAACTCTTATAAACAAAGCTGATGTTAGGAGGATTTTCAGGCAGCAGACAATAGCTTGGCAAGGGTGGTGAACTGGGAAGTAAACAGTCATGAACTGGGTACCACACACAGCAAGACTCAAGAGAGGAGCACATGGGCTGTACTGGGAGCAAAGCAGTGAAATCAGATAAAGAGAAAACTTCTCCTTGCTATAAATCATCCAAGTACCTCGAAGTTCACTGGTGCACAAAAATGTGTGTGGTCAGTAGTAATTTCTATGGCTTCCAAAATGAGAGCTTTCTGAATCCCTCTGAAAATTAAGTGAAAATTGTTATTGTAAGAGAGAGTATAGGTCATTAATGATTACTACTGATAAAAGTTCAGCTATTTCTGTGGCAGAACATAGAACACAAGGAAGACATTTGGGAATTAATTATATCTTCCTGGACTTTTAAGAATTTCTCAGATTCTTATTTTCTTCTCCTGTGAATCAGGTAAAATTGCTAATACACTTGCCTTCCATGGTGAGGTCTAACAATACACTCATAATAATGATGCTACAGAAAATGCCCTTGGAGTGTGATAGATTTCGGGAGATAATTAATTCTGCTCCCTTCCTTTCTCACTCACCCCACACCACTACCAGCACTACTTCTAATCAATTTTAAACTTGAACAAAAATCTATAAGGTTTCAAATGACCAGATGACATGTTTATTTCTACAGTGATTAATTTCCTCAAAAAAAAAAAAGGAAAAATTCCCAAAGTAATTGGATTGGTTTAATTGACACTCTCTAGGTTTGAAGCCAATGAAAACCCTAAAAAGCTTTTTACCTCCTGCATTTCCAACCTGAATGATCTTTAAGACCAAGAAAAACAAGAGGTCAGCAAGAGAAAAGAAAGCAACCCCAGCTCAACAAGAAGACTTAAAAAAAAGTGCTCAAAGTGGTAAAAACTGTAAAAATCCCTTTACAATTCTGGTGATAGGGAATAAAAGCAATACCTGAATTTCAAGCTAATGGTGCTGTATCAGAAATTTTTGAGTAATTTTCATGTTTATAGGGCAGGAGAGCAGAAATTGACTCTTGGCAGATCTAAAATGCATAAAAATGATATATACACTGTCATCATGTTTGCAAATTAAATAATAAGGAAGTAATGTATTCCTAAGCCACAGAAAGACACATCCAGAAAAATTAAATGGTTGCATTAAAATAATCCCACTAGCCAGCCACCTCCAGCTAGGCTAGTTTCTTTTATCACAGTCTAGTTTCCATTTCATTAACCTTTGGGTCAGAGCTTCCAGAAAACTGCTGGCTACGTCTCAAACAGAGAGATAAATGTGAAAAACATTCTGATCAGGGAGGGATTCTGGGAATAAGACAGCAGCCACAATATAGTTTTTAAATCTCCCCAAATCCCCCCATAAAAACAGACAGAGCAACTAGCATACCAAACCCAAAAACTTATGAACAATATTTACATCAAATAGTGACAATTAAGTGATAAGATTTCCCCAGGAACCTGAATATATGAGCAGATTGGGATAAACCACCAGCAGCCACAAGACCTGTGTGGTATTCCCTGCCATGTAGGAGTAAAGAGAAAGAAGCAAAAGTATCTGATGTATCTGAGGACAGGAAAACCCAAAAATGGCCAACAAGTTCTCACTGGAAAACACAGTGGGCCGATGTGAACGCAGTGGCTGAAACTCAGATGAACTCAGTACATTTCCATTTGTAGTGCGATAGGGAGAACTGAGGGGCTGGGGGAGCTTGGTTCCTACAAAGCCTCAAAACTAATCAGACACAGTTCCCTTCCAGAATGAAACCCACAAAAGATAAACTGCAGGGAGGAGATGCCAACTTCAGCAGGACAGAGATAACACAGACGAAAAAAGAAAAGAACAGATAAAAAGTTGAGGTGGGAAACAGACATAAATACAGTTAATTCAGGTAAGATCATCTGGTCAATCCATGACCATTAAGATGAACCCAGTCATCCAAATCTAATACTTTTTCATTTTTTATCCAGATGTTTGTTATCATGTGGGCAAAGACTAAGAATACTAAGTAAAATGAAGCTTAAGAAATGAATAGAAGAATATTACACTTGAATATAGTTTTTTTTTTTGGCTGTAAGAGTCAATGAGAAAAACAAATGGATAGTTTTATGTCAGAAAACTAAATACCACAAAATATTTTAATGCAACTGCCATTCCACCTTCATGGTATAACATATAAGGGCAACCAACATTTATGGAGGATTCAATCTGTTCCAGGCTCTGTTCCAAGTACTTTACAGGAATGACCTCACTTAATCCTGATAACAACCTTCATTATTCCCATTTTAAAGATGAGGAAACTGAAACTAAGATAAGTGACTAGTCTAAGGAAACACAGCTAATAAATGAAAAAGCCAGTTCAAATACAGATCTGCTTGATTCCAAAACCCATTTATTTAACATTTGTTTATTATTTACAATAAAAACTCATATTGTAAAATAACTTGATGTTGAAAAATTAAAACCTGGTATTAACAAATAACATATTCCCAAATGGCTAAAATTTACATTTCACTGTATCTCTTAACAGTTTCCATTGAAAAGACATGGATAAGCAAAAAGAATTCCTTGAAGTAAACACATATACTGGTTCCTTTTTTTTTTTGTGGCATGTGGGATCTTAGTTCCCCGACCAGGGGTTTGGCCCAAGTGCCCTGCAGTGGAAGCACAGAGTCTTAACCACTGGACCACTAGGGAAGTCCCTAGACTGGTTCCTTAAAACAGTCCACAGCAAAAGTTTTGCTCATTCACGTCTCCATAGTTCTTTTGCGATAAGAGGACTATTTCTGACTAAAGGGATATGATACTCCCACTGTATATATCCAAATCCTACTTAACCTTCAAATATGAGTTCATTCTCTTCTTTCATGTATCTTTCTCCTATTGCTCTGGAAATTACTTCTATTTCTACTTAATTCCTACAGTTATACTTATTGTATCTAGCACATGGCTTAGCATATAATTATCTCCTAGTAATAATAAGAGTATTTGAAGTAAGAAAAACCAGATTTACCCTTCTGCCTGAAACCACCAAAAAGCAAACAAAATATAACAAAACAATGATTTTCATGACACTGGACAGCAGGCAACGAAGAACAGTGATCCTTGAGAGATAAGAAACAAATAAGAAGAGACCTACATTTGTGCCAGTATACTGCCTTGAGAGAATTTCCAGGCTGCAGCCCAAGGAGAGGGAATCCAGCGGGGGAAGTCAGCTGACTCCCTGGGTTGAAAAGACTGAGAGCCTGGCAAGACCAAAGCAGCTAGAATGTATACAACAGAAAACCAATAAAGAGATTTTCACAGAGAGACAACTCCAGAGATCTGTAGAGAATCTCTCTAAAAATTGAGCAAGGTACTGATTTGCACATAAATGTGAGGAAATCATCTGAGTCTGGGGAAAGAATCGCCTGAAAGGATTAGAAAGAACCATACCTAGAGTTCACCTAAATCTGAGAATAGTGCCTCTTCCCTTAAGGCAGACAGGAAAACCTCACACTGCATCATCAGTCACTGGGTAGGGTACTCAAGAGTGTTGCCTCAGAAGTGGGGAATAACTACCCTAGACTAACACACTTCTAGGTGAGCTGAACAAACTTTAAAATAAGACCAGGTAAGAATAAACTGTTTCCAAATAACTGCAGTCCAAAATAAAGCACAAAAATACTTACAGGAATACAAAATGTCTGGCATCCAAGTAAAAATTACCAAGCATGCAAAGAAGCAGGAAAATATAAATCTTAACCAGGAAAAAAATCAATCAATTAAAACTGACCCAGAACTGATACAAATGTTAGAATTAACAGACAAGGACATTATAATAGTTGTTACAACTATATTTCATATTTTCAAAAACTTAATAGAGACAGGGAAGATATTAAAAAAAAAAAAAACCCAAATCAAATTCTAGAGATGAAAACCACAATATCTAAAAGGAGAAATACACTGGAAGGGATTAATGTCGGGTTAGATGTTGTAGAAGAAAATATTAACTTGAAGGCATATTAATAGAAACTTTCCAAAATGAAACACAGAGAGAAAAAATGGATTTTAAAAATGAATGGAGACTCAGTGAGCTGTGGGACAACTTAGAGGGGTCTAATATGCTTGTGCTGGAGTCCCAAAGAAGAGGAGATAGGGGGTGAAAAATTTTTGATGAATAATTGATGAAAATTTTACAAATTTAATTGAAATTAACCCACAGAACCAAGAAGCTCACTTACCTCAAGAAACATGAGAAAATGACACCAAAGCACATCATAATAAAATTACTCAAAGCAGTGATAAAAAGAAAAAAATTTAAAACAGGGAAACAGACATATTATATACACAAGAGCAAATATAAGGATGACAGCAGATTTCTCATGGGCAACAGGGTACAGAAAAAGACATGGAGCAACATCTTTAAAGTAATAAAAGATAAATATGTCAATATGATTGCCTATGTAGAAAATATAATGGAATCTACAGAAAAGCAACTAGAACTAAGAAGTGAGGTTTGCAATTCTGCAGGATCAAAGATCAATATACAAAAACCAATTGTATTTTTATATACAATCAGTGAGTAATCAGAAATTAAAATTCAAAAAACAATGCAATTTATAACAACATTAAAAATACAAAATACTTAGGGATAAATCTGACAAAAGATATACAATGCAAAGATGCAAAAGATGTAAAACCTATACATGGAAAACTATAAAATGATGCTGACAAAAATGTTAAAAGACCTAAATGAATGGAGAGATACATCATGCTTATAGGTCAGAATATACAATACTGTTGTGAGATCAATTATCCCCAAATTGATCTATAGATCCCCCCCAAATCCCAGGATGCTATTTTGTAAAAATTGTTAAGTTGATTCTAAAATTCATATGGCAATTCAAGGAACCTAGAACAGGCAAAACAGCTTTGAGAAAGAGTAGCCAGGGGCTTCCCTGGTGGCGCAGTGGTTAAGAATCTGCCTGCCAATGCAGGGGACACGGGTTTGAGCCCTGGTCCGGGAAGATCCCACGTGCCACAGAGCAACTAAACCCGTGTGCCACAACTACTGAAGTCCATGAGCCACAACTACTGAAGCCCGCGTGCCACAACTACTGAAGCCTGCAGGCCACAACTACTGAAGCCCATGTACCTAGAGCCTGTGCTCCGCAACAAGAGAAGCCATCGCAATGAGAAGCCCGCGCACCGCAACAGAGAGTAGTCCCCGATCTCAGCAACTAGAGAAAACCCGTGTGCAGCAGCAAAGACCCAATGCAGCCAAAAATTAAATAAATTAATAAAATAAAATAAATTTAAAAAAAACAGTCAAGTGAGAGGATCTGATTTTTAAAATTATCATAAAGCTACTGTATTCAAGATAGTTTGGTGTTTGCACAAAGGTACACAAATAAATCAATGGAACACAGTAGAGAGTTCAGCAATAAAATTACATTATGAGAACAACTGATTTTTGTTTGCTTTTGCCACTTCCAGTAAGCAGACTTACCAGTGAGGAGAGGGGAGGTGGGAGGGGGAATATAGGGGTAGGGGATTAAGAGGTCCAAACTATTATGTATAAAATAAGCTACAAGGGTATGTTGTACAACACAGGGAATATAACCAATATTTTATAATAACTATAAATGGAGTATAACCTTTAAAAATTGTGAATCACTATATTGTACACCTGTAACATGTAATATTGTACATCAACTATACTCCCAATTTTTTTTTTCTTGGCCATGCCGTGTGACTTGTGGGATCTTAGTTCCCCAACCAGGGATTGAACTCGGGCCCTCACCGTGAAAGCACTGAGTCCTAACCACTGCACTGAACCACCAGGGAAGTCCCTACTTCAATTTTTTGAAAAAGAATATTACAACCAAAAAAAAGAGAAAAAAAAAAACCCAGAGTAAATAGTATGCACTTGCATAATACAATAAACACATAGGTTTAACTTAAGGGATATTTTTGTTATTTTCCCTATAGATACATTTGGAAGACAAAATGTCTGAATTGCTCTAAAAATTTCCCCATATTCTAAATAAAATACAAGTAATCTTATTAATTTTTCAAAGAAGGTACCAAAACTGATTTCAAATGTTTCCAAATGACAGTCAAACCAAGGTAAAAATAAAGAGAAAAATAAAATTAGCAACCCAATGTGCAAGAACAAACTAAGTAGCATCTCAAACTATTAGGAAGGGAAATAACACCTTTACCAGATAAATTCTTCTAAGCATCATTTATAAGGGTGGCTCATATTTTATCTCAGAATTTTTACCTAGAAGCCTCAGGATTTATTCTTCTATACCTTGCTACCTTTCCCAAATGTTTTTTCAAAACCATGAGTGGACACTGAACTTAAATAGTTAGTCCTAAGATAATGAGGTAGCTGTTCATATTTGGAAAGTACTCCAAAGTCACTCAGAATTTTAAGAAGGCTTTCAAAATATTCAAATGTGAGAAATGATTCAAAATTTTTTAAAATTTCTTTTTCCAAAAGGATTTATAGCCCTCACCAACAGAATTGTTACAAGCTGATGAAATCTCATCACTGCACCCCCAACAAGGAAAAAAAGTCTCCATATAATTTCCTGTGTCAGAAGGGTTAATGAAGACTCAGAATTAAGAAACTTCTTTTTCAAACTGAACCCTGGAGTTTTGTGCATTTAACACTACTGGGGTCCTCTAGGTTTGAAGCCAAGTTTGCCAACCTGGCATAGTAGAAAAAAACACATGGATTCTCGTCCTGATCAGCCTTTACAAACGATAACAGATTAGGTAAGTGAGTTTGCCTCTCTATAATTCTGCATTGAAAATGGGGGCATTAGTCTGGAAATTTCTCATGTTGACATATGATTATGTCTAAGACAGCAGGCTTTCAGCACCATGGACAGTCACAACAAGGAGGAAAAGGACACTGACTCAAGCAGAAAAACCAAGTGTTGTTTTAGAAGCCATTGTAGCAAAAGTTCACAGTTTTACTACTTCAAGTTAATGTGGTACTTATGATAATAAGAAAATCTTTCCATTTTCATTTTTTGTAAACATCTTTCAAAATTATGAACATCTTGGAATATAACACAAACAATTTGTGAAGAAAATCTCTGTATCTATGAAGTGTTCCAATGAATAGTAATTGAAGATTTATAAAGGAAATGCCTCAAAAGATGTAAATATACACACAAAAATTAATTAAAAAGTGAATTAAAAGTACATTAAATTTTATGATCTTCAATTGAATATTGGTAACTTGAAAATAATGAACAGTTTCAACTGTATCAACTAAAAATGTCAGACACATACAAATATTGTTAATCAACTTAAACAGTGTTAAAGTTGTTATCATAACAGGTCTTAGAATTTACCATCAAAGTCATCCTAAATTATTTTAGGGTCCAATGCCTTCCGCAAAGATGGCAAAATCACATTCTAACACTGCTTTCTATCTACCTCAATATTTAAAAGCAAATGAAGTCAGGTTAAAAGAAAGTCAAATCTTTCAACAATAAAATTACATTATGTGAACAACGCATTTTTGTTTGCTTTTGCCACTTCCAGTAAGCAGACTTACCAGTGAGGAGAGGGGAGGTGGGAGGGGGAATATAGGGGTAGGGGATTAAGAGGTCCAAACTATTATGTATCTTATATCCTTAAGTATGTACATTCATAGAGTCTAATATTTTTCAAGTTTCCTTGGTGATGGGGAAAGAGGAAGGTCTATGGAAAAGGTATGGTGTGGCTTTATGAATTTATTCATTTGTTTATTAATGCTACAAGTCTACACTAGGAAATACTGCCATGTGATGGGAATCTAACAGTGAAGAAATAAACACGGTTCTTCTCACTGTCTAATACTGAGCTTCTTGCTAGGACAGTGACTCCACATTTGTTGCAGTGTGGAATGAAGAGATTGAATTTGGAGATAGCAAGAAAGCCTGTTGTACCTCTTCTAAGGAACAGCTTTCTACTCTCACTATACAAAAGAGAAAGACAGAAAAAGAGGGGAAAAGGGGGGACTTAACTGTGCATTTTCACAAGTGGAAGTTCTTACCATTTTATAAAGAAGAAGGGAAGAAGGATAAAGAGACAGATATGCATACGGAAACTCCCCAACTCACAGATATGGCCCGATCTGAGGCCTGCAACCTGTCAGATTTACATTCCTCCACCTTGGGGCCAAATAAGGAAGAGAAGTAATTTGATAGGATGAGCAATAAGGTAACATTGAATACTCACCCCAGACGACTATGGCGTAACTTTCTATTTAACTTTCTTTTTGGAGGAAATGTCATTATCAAAATACAATTTTTACATATGGATAAGCATACAGATGACTGTCATCTTTTCAACAGATCTGTTTCTCTGAAGCCTCCACCATTCAAAAGATAATTAAGCCAACCATTTTTTTTAAAAAAGGACCAATTTATGATGTTTTAAAGGGAATGACATATATTTGCATCACACGGGGCAAAACTGGTAGTTCAAAATTCTAAACTATGCATGTAATATGGTTAGGTGCAGCATTATCCAAAAAAGCAGAATTAAGGCAAAGACCATCCCAGCACATTACAAAGGTACAAGGAAAAATAACACATCTAGTTGATGTGAGTCACTGTTTATATGGATCAAAGCCCCAAAACTGAAGCCAACAAACCGCTTATATTTATTAATTTTCAAGGTTTTATATATAAGAAAATTGATGATGTTTCATAGTAAAATTGATTTAAATCAACCTATTATTGATTTGTTTACCTAAACGGTTTCATCATTTAATTTTTTGAAAAGATAATATTGAATTAACAATCCAATTTTTCTATATGCAAACCTAAATAGAAAAAAAAAAAAACCATCACCATACTCACACACAATGTATAGCAAAGTAATACTCCCACTGTGTGAGCCATCTAGCCTAGCAATTATGAACTGGATAAAACAGCAGACTAGACTGAACTCCCTTTCTTATTCCTGAAGTACTACAAAAACATCTATCATGATTTCATTTATTTATTTACCAAATATTTACTAAGTAATTATCATTTTCCCTGTCCACTATGCAAAGAGGTAGAAGAGACTATGAAAGAAATATAAGTTTTCGCCCTTGACATCAGGGGCTTACACTTTAACTGAAGGGGTTATCTTGCAGGTCATCCTAACAGTTGACTGATGCAGGATATTTTATCCTGGTTGTTTTCCAGTTGGGACATAATCTCTATCCCATGTAACATCATTAGGCTGTTATCTTAAGAGCAGAAACATTGATACCTTCCATATAACAACTACAGCAATTCTCAGGGTACACACACCACATACACAATAGAAAATCAAACATTTTTCTATTGTATGACAGTGTATGAGAGACCAAGCTCCCCCCAAACTCTTTTAATAATGAATTGCATGCAAAGATTAGGATTGTTTTCTGAGTGTTTCTATAATCCATCACTCAACACAAGTATAAGTTATAGTTTCTGAAACTAAAAGTACTATACAGCAAAAAAATTCCCTTATGAATAGACCAATTCTAAAACAGTATTAACATCTTCATAACATTGTTCTATTTAGCTGAACTGATATGACAGATGAATTATTGCAAACTGAAATTCTTCACTTGCACTTAATTTCCTGTTTAAAAACAAATCAAAACCCACAACACTATGCTCAAGTACACTTCTAGCTCATTACAAGCTGACCAATTAAAGTCAAATCTATGTATTCTGCTTAATGGAAACTAAATTTAACTGTTTTCCACAATTTGGAGCAGTAAAACAACCACTAGCCTTACAGTCACAAAGGATGGCTCAAGAGCCAGCTTTGCCACATACTATTCAGCTCATCTTGGGCAACTCATCTAACTTCTTGTCACTTCAGATTTCTCACCTGCAAGTTGAGAAGCTGTGATGCAATGCATTCAGCTTCCCACTCCAGCTCTAAAGGCTCTACTGTTTTAAGACTCTGGCATTTACTGAAGCTCTAATAACATCTCATTCGACCCAAATGACATTCCATATAACTACAGTCACAACCAACACAAGCCACGTCTTTATATGTCATTCTTGTGAATTCACCCACTTTTATCTGAATATGTAGAAAGCCACAAACCATTTCTATGAATTGGCAGAATTTTTTACAAACGAGTAATTCAGACCGTCACTTTGACCTTTCAAGAGGAAGTTGCTATTGTTTCTCTATCATTCAGGGTTCTTGTAGGAAACAGATGACATACTCAAATTGGGTAATTTAAGGAGAGTTAAGTAAAATTTTACAGAGATGCAAGAAGGGTGTAAGAAAAACCACAAGGCATGGTACAATGTCTTGGGACTAGTAACATACCCAGTTACCCCCCTTAAAGTGGCAAGAAAAGGGAGAGTTGCAGGAAGCTAGAGACAGACAGGCTGTGGGGAGAGGACCATCTTACAGTAGCTCTGATCTTAGGTACAGGGACACAACCAGCTCAAGGTGACCTTGCAAATGGAGAGTCAGGGTAATAAACATCTTGCCCTCACAATATCCACTCCCTCTAATTTCTAACCAATGCTCCCCACTGGCCAAACTCAATTAGATGCTGAGGCCAAGAGAACTCTGTGGTTGTATTTCATAAAGGTTGATTTCCTGGAGTACACAGTGGAGAAAGATCAAGAACTAAACATGCAAAGGGAAATAGATCTAACACAATCCTCTTCCCTCTAAGAAGGCTAGATTCTCATAGAGTTACACTAGTCCTGTCTTTGCCTGAAGCTTCTTTAATGGTGTCATGAGTACAAACTACTGTCTATTGAATGAATGAAATGGGCTGGATCCCTTCCAAATCCTGACATGTATTTAACATTCAGATAATCTTTATTCTATTTTTTTAAGGTCTTTATTGGAGTATAACTGCTTTACAATGGTGTGTTTCTGCTGTATAACAAACTGAATCAGCTATAAATATATATACATCCCCATAACTCCTCCCTTTTGCGTCTCCCTTCCACCCTCCCTATGCCACCCCTCTAGGTGGACAAAAATCACAGAGCTGATCTCCCTGTGCTATGCGGCTGCTTCCAACTAGCTATCTATTTTACATTTGGTACTGTATATATGTCAATGCCACTTACTCACTGCATCCCAGCTTACCCTTCCCCCTACCCGTGTCCTCAAGTCCATGTGCTATGTCTGTGTCTTTATTCCTGTCCTGCCCCTACGTTCGTCAGAACCAATTTTTATTTTTTAGATTCCATATATATATGTGTTAGAATACGCTATTTTTCTCTTTCTGACTTACTTCTCTCTGTATGACAGTCTCTAGGTCCGTCCACCTCGCTACAAATAACTCAATTTCATTTCTTTTTATGGCTGAGTAATATTCCATTGTATATATATGCCACATCTTCTTTATCCATTCATCTGTGAATTGACACTTAGGTTGTTTCCATGTCCTGGCTATTGTAAATAGAGCTGCAATGAACATTGTGGTACATGACTCTTTTTGAATTATGGTTTTCTCAGGGTATATGCCCAGTAGTGGGATTGCTGGGTCGTATGGTAGTTCTATTTTTAATTTTTTGAGGAACCTCCATACTGTTCTCCATAGTTGCTGTATCAGTTTACATTCCCACCAACAGTGCAAGAGGGTTCCCTTTTCTCCACACCCTCTTCAGCATTTATTGTTTGTAGATTTTTTGATGATGGCCGTTCTGACTCATGGGAGGTGATAGCTCATTGTAGTTTTGATTTGCATTTCTCTAATGATTAGTGATGTTGAGCATCCTTTCATGGGTTTCTTGGCAATCTGTATACCTTCTCTGGAGAAATGTCTATTTAGGTCTTCTGCCCATTTTTGGATTGGGTTGTTTGTTTTTTTGATATTGAGCTGCATGAGCTGCTTGTATATTTTGGAGATTAATCCTTTGTCAGTTGCTTCGTTTGCAAATATTTTCTCCTATTCTGAGGGTTGTCTTTTTGTCTTGTTCATGGTTTCCTGTGCTATGCAAAAACTTTTTCGTTAGGTCCCATTTCTTTACTTCTCTTTTTCCATTTCTCTAGGAATTGGGTCAAAAAGGATCTTGCTTGGATTTATGTCATGTAGTGTTCTGCCTAAGTTTTCCTCTAAGAGTTTGATAGTGTCTGGCCTTACATTTAGGTATCTAATCCATTTTGAGGGTTTTATTTCTGTATGGTGTTAGGAAGTTTTCTAATTTCATTCATTTACATGTAGCTGTCCAGTTTTCCTAGCACCACTTATTGAAGAGGCTCTGCTTTCTCGATTGTATATTCTCGCATCCTTTATCAAAGATAAGGTGACCAGGCTTCCCTGGTGGCGCAGTGCTTGAGAGTTCGCCTGCTGATGCAGGGGACACAGGTTCATGCCCCAGTCTGGGAAGATCCCACATTCCACGGAGCGGCTGGGCCCATGAGCCATGGCTGCTGAGCCTGCGCATCTGGAGCCTGTGCTCTGCAACAGGAGAGGCCACAACAGTGAGAGGCCAGCGTACCGCAAAAAAAAAAAAAGATAAGGTGACCATATATGCATGGGTTTATCTCTGGGTTTCTATCCTGTTCCATTGATCTATATTTCTGGTTTTGTGCCAATATCATACTGTCTTGACTACTGTAGCTTTGTAGTATAGTCTGAAGATGGGGAGACTCATTCCTCCAGCTCCATTTTTCTTTCTCAAGATTGTTTTGGCTATTCGGGGTCTTTTGTGTCTCCATACAAATTTTAAGATTTTTGTTCTAGTTCCATAAAAAATGCCATTGATACTGTGATAGGGATTGCATTGAATCTGTATATTGCTTTGTGTAGTATAGTCACTTTCACAATGTTCATTCTTCCAATCCAAGAACATGGTATATCTCTCCATCTGTTTGTATCATCTTTAATTTCTTTCATCAGTGTCTTATAATTTTCTGCATACAGGTCTTTTGTCTCCTTAGGTAGGTTTATTCCTAGATATTTTATTCTTTTTGTTGCAATGGTAAATGGGAGTGTTTTCCTGATTTCACTTTCAGATTTTGCATCATTAGTGTATAGGAATGCCAGAGATTTCTGTGCATTAATTTTGTATCCTGCTACTTTACCAAATTCATTGATTAGCTCTAGTAGTTTTCTGGTAGCATCTTTAAGATTCTCTATGTATAGTATCATGTCATCTGCAAATAGTGACAGTTTTACTTCTTCTTTTCAAATATGGATTCCTTTTATTTCTTTTTCTTCTCTGATTGCTGTGGCTAAAACTTCCAAAACTATGTTGAATAATAGTGGTGGACAACCTTGCCTTGTTCCTGATCTTAGAGGAAATGGCTTCAGTTTTTTACCATTGAGAACGATGTTGGCTGTGGGTTTGTCATATATGGCCTTTATTATGTTGAGGTAAGTTCCCTCTATACCTACTTTCTGGAGGGTTTTTATCATAAATGGGTGTTAAATTTTGTGGGAAGCATTTTCTGCATATATTGAGGTGATCATACGGTTTTTCTCCTTCAGTTTGTTAATATGGTGTGTCACATTGATTGATTTGCATATATTGAAGAATCCTTGCATTCTTGGGATAAACCCCACTTGATCATGGTGTATGATCCTTTTAATGTGCTGTTAGTAGTATTTTGTTGAGGACTTTTGCATTTATGTTCATCAGTGATATTGGTCTATAGTTTTCTTTCTTTGTGGCATCTTTGTCTAGTTTTGGTATCAGGGTGATGGTGGCTGCGTAGAATGAGTTTGGGAGTGTTCCTCCCTCTGCTATATTTTGGAAGAGTTTCAGAAGGATAGGTGTTAGCTCTTCTCTAAATGTTTGGTAGAATTCACCTGTGAAGCCATCTGGTCCTGGACTTCTGTTTGTTGAAACATTTTTAACCACAGTCTCAATTTCAGTGCTTGTGATTGGTCTGTTTATATTTTCTATTTTTTCCTGGTTCAGTCTTGGAAGGTTGTGCTTTTCTAAGAATTTGTCCATTTCTCCCAGGTGGTCCATTTTATTGGCATAGAGTTGCTTGTAGTAATCTCTCATGATCCTTTCTATTTCTGCAGTGTCAGTTGTTACTTCTCCTTTTTCATTTCTAACTCTGTTGATTTGAGTCTTCTCCCTTTTTTTCTTGATGAGACTGGCTAATGTTTTATCAATTTTGTTTATCTTCTCAAAGAACCAGCTTTTAGTTTTATTGATCTTTGCTATTGTTTTCTTCATTTTCTTTTTCATTTATTTCTGATCTGATCTTTATGATTTCTTTCCTTCTGCTAACTTTGGGAGTTTTTTGTTCTTCTTTCTCTAATTGCTTTAGGTGTAAGTTCAGGTTGTTTATTTGAGATGTTGCTTGCTTCTTGAGGTAAGAATGTATTGCTATGAACTTCCCTGTTAGAACTGCTTTTGGTGCACCCCATAGATTTTGGGTCATCGTGTTTTCATTGTCATTTGTTTCTAGGTATTTTTTGATTTCCTCTTTGATTTCTTCAATGATCTCTTGGTAGTGTATTGTTTAGCCTCCACGTGTATGTATTTTTTACAGATTTTTTCCTGTAATTGATGTCTACTCTCACAGCATTGTTGTCAGAAAAGATAGTTGATATGATTTCAATTTTCTTAAACTAAAAAGGCTTGATAGGTGACCCAAGATATGATCTATCCTAGAGAATGTTCCATGAGCGCTTGAGAAGAAAGTGTATTGTGTTGTTTTTGGATGGAATGTCCTATAAATATCAATTAAGTCCATCTTGTTTAATGTAGCATTTAAAGCTTGTGTTTCCTTATTTATTTTCATTTTGGATGATCTGTCCATTGGTGAAAGTGGGGTGTTAAAGTCCCCTACTATGATTGTGTGACTGTCGATTTCCGCTTTTATGGCTGTTAGCACGTGCCTTATATATCGAGGTGTTCCTGTGTTGGGTGCATATATATTTATAATCGTTATATCTTCTTCTTGGATTGATCCCTTGACCATTATGTAATGTCCTTCTTTGTCTCTTGTAACAGTCTTTGTTTTAAAATCTATTTTGTTTGATATGAGAATTGCTACTCCAGCTTTCTTTTTTTTTTTTTTTTTTTTTTTGTGGTACGCGGGCCTCTCACTGTTGTGGCCTCTCCCGTTGTGGAGCACAGGCTCCGCACGCGCAGGCTCAGCGGCCATGGCTCACGGGCCCAGCCGCTCCGCGACATGTGGGATCTTCCCGGACCGGGGCACGAACCCGTGTCCGCTGCATCGGCAGGCGGACTCTCAACCACTGCGCCACCAGGGAAGCCCCCAGCTTTCTTTTAATGTCCATTTGCATGGAATATCTTTCTCTATCCCCTCACTTTCAGTCTGTATGTGTCCCTAGGTCTGAAGTGGATCTCTTGTAGACAGCATATATATGGGTCTTGTTTTTGTATCCATTCAGGCAGTCCATGTCTTTTGGTTGGAACATTTAATCCATTTACATTTAAGATAGTTATCGATATGTACGTTCCTATTATCATTTTCTTAATTGTTTTGGGTTCGTTATTGTAGGTCTTTTCCTTCTCTTGTGTTTCCTGCCTAGAGAAGTTCCTTTAGCATTTGTTGTAGAGCTGGCTTGGTGGTGCTGAATTCTCTTAGCTTTTGCTTGTCTGTAAACATTTTCATTTCTCCATCGAGTCTGAATGAGATCCTTGCTGGGTAGAGTAATCTTGGTTGCAGGTTTTTCCCTTTCATCACTTTAAATATGTCCTGCCACTCCCTTCTGGCTTGTAGAGTTTCTGCTGAAAGATCAGCTGTTAACCTTATGGGGATTCCCTTGTATGTTAATTGTTGTTTTATCCCTTGTTACTTTTAATATTTTTCTTTGTATTTAATTTTTGATAGTTGGTTAATATGTGTCTTGGCCTGTTTCTCCTTGGATTTATCCTGTGTGGGACTCTCTGCACTTCCTGGCCTTGACTGACTATTTCCTTACCCATATTAAGGAAGTTTTCAACTATAATCTCTTCAAATATTTTCTCAGTCCCTTTTTTTTTCTCTTCTTCTGGGACCCCTATAATTCGAATGTTGGTGCATTTAATGTTGTCCCAGAAGTCTCTGAGATTGTCCTCAATTCTTTTCATTCTTTTTTTTTATTCTGCTCTATGGTAATTATTTCCACTATTTTATCTTCCAGGTCACTTATCCGTTCTTCTGCCTCAGTTATTCTGCTATTGATTCCTTCTAGAGAATTTTTAATTTCATTTATTGTGTTGTTCATCATTGTTTTTTGCTCTTTAGTTCTTCTAGGTCCTTGTTAAACATTTCTTGTATTTTCTCCATTCTATTTCCAAGATTTTGGATCATCTTTACTATCATTACTCTGAATTCTTTTTAAGGTAGACTGCCTATTTCCTCTTCATTTGTTTGGTCTGGTGGGTTTTTACTCTGCTCCTTCATCTGCTATGTATTTCTCTGTCTTCTTATTTTGCTCTACTTACTGTGTTTGTGGTCTCCTTTGTGCAGGCTGCATGTTTGTAGTTCCTGTTGTTTTTGGTGTCTGTCCCCAGTGGCTATGGTTGGTTCAGTGGGTTGTGTAGGCTTCCTGGTGGAGGGGACTACTGCCTGTGTTCTGGTGGATGATGCTGGATCTTGTCTTTCTGGTGGGCAAGACCGTGTCTGCTGGTGTGTTTGGGGGTGTCTGTGACCTTATTATGATTTTAGGCAGCCTCTGTGCTAATGGGTGGGGTTGTGTTCCTGTGTTGCTAGTTGTTTGGACTAGGGTGTCCAGCACTGGAGCTTGCTGGTCGTTCAATGGAGCTGGATCTTATTGTTGAGACGAAGATCTCTGGGAGGGCTCTCACTGATTGATATTACGTGGGGCCAGGAGGTCTCTGGTGGACCAATGTCCTGAACTCCGCTCTCCCACCTCAGAGGCTCAGGCCTGACACCTGGCGAGAGAACCAAGTCCCTGTCAGCCACACGGCTCAGAAGAAAAGGGAGAAAAAAAAGAAAGAAAAAATAAATAAAATAGAAGTTATTAAAATTAAAAAATTTTAAATAAAAAAATTTTAAATATATTATTAAAATAAAAATATTAAAAGAAATAAGGAAGAGAGCAACAAAACCAATAAACAAATCCACCAATGATAATAAGCGCTAAAAACTATACTAAGATATGGGGCTTCCCTGGTGGCACAGTGGTTGAGAATCCGCCTGCCGATGCAGGGGACGCGGGTTCGTGCCCTGGTCCGGGAAGATCCCACATGCCGCGGAGCGGCTGGGCCCGTGAGCCATGGCCGCTGAGCCTGCGCGTCCAGAGCCTGTGCTCCGCAACGGAAGAGGCCACAACAGTGAGAGGCCCGCATCCCACAAAAAAAAAAAAAAAAAAACGATACTAAGATAAACATAAAAATCAGAAAGTAGTCAGTCACATACGGCAAACCCCAAGTCTAGCTTTGCTCCCAAAGTCCACCTCCTCAGTTTGGGATGATTTGTTGTCTATTCAGGTATTCCACAGATGCAGGGTACATCAAGTTGATTGTGGAGATTTAATCTGCTGCTCCTGAGGCTGCTGGGAGAGATTTCCCTTTCTCTTCTTTGTTCGCACAGCTCCCGGGGTTCAGCTCTGGATTTGGACCTGCCTCTGCGTGTAGGTTGCCTGAGGACATCTGTTCTTTGCTCAGACAGGACGGGGTTAAAGTAGCCGCTGATTCGGTGGCTCTGGCTCACTCAAGCCAGGGAGAGGGAGGGGTACGGATGCGGGGTGAGCCTGCGGCGGCATAGGCCAGTGTGACATTGCAACAGCCTGAGGCGCGCCGTGCGTTCTCCCGGGGGAGTTGTCCCTGGATCCCGGGACCCTGGCAGTGGTGGGCTGCACAGGCTCTCCCGGGAGGGGAGGTGTGGAGAGTGACCTGTGCTCGCACACAGGCTTCTTGGTGGCGGCAGCAGCAGCCTTAGTGTCTCATGCCCGTCTCTGGGGTCCACGCTTTTAGCCGCGGCTTGCACCTGTCTCTGGAGCTCGTTTAGGTCGTGCTCTGAATCCCCTCTCCTCACGCACCCCGAAACAATGGTCTCGTCTCTTCGGCCGCTCCAGACGTTTTCCAGGACTCCCTCCCGGCTAGCTGTGGTGCACTAACCCCCTGCAGGCTGTGTTCACACCACCAACCCCAGTCCTCTCCCTGTTCTCCGACCGAAGCCCAAGCCTCAGCTCCCAGCCCCGCCTGCCCCGGTGGGGCAGCAGACAAGCCTCTCGGGCTGGTGAGTGCCGGTCGGCACCGATCCTCTGTGTGGGAATCTCTCCGCTTTGCCCTCCGCACCCCTGTTGCTATGCTCTCCTCCGTGGCTCCGAATCTTCCCCCCTCCGCCACCCACAGTCTTCGCCAGCAAAGGGGCTTCTAGTGTGTGGGAACCTTTCCTCCTTCACAGCTCCCTCCCACTGGTGCAGGTCCCATCCCTATTCTTTCGTCTCTGCTTATTCTTTTTTCTCTTGCCCTACCCAGGTACGTGGGGAGTTTCTTGCCTTTTGGGAGGTCTGAGGTCTTCTGCCAGCGTTCAGTAGGTGTTCTGTAGGAGTTGTTCCACATGCAGATGTATTTCTGATGTATTTGTGGGGAGGAAGGTGATCTCCACGTCTTACTCCTCTGCTATCTTGAAGGTCCTCCTGTTTTGGTGAATTCTAAAGGACTGTTATTATTGTCTCTGGTCCATCAACTCTGCTAAGTGAGGGAATATTTCTTAGTCATTCTAACCCGCAGCAATTCCAAATCAAAGATGTAACTCAAGGTAAGCCAAGAGAAGTCTCTCTATTTATGCAGGAAGTATTCACACATAGGGGAAGTCCACATGTGCAGAGAGCGGGAGCTCCCTTAGCTAGGAATCCCAGAGGTTCCACCCAGCTGCTTGGACATCCAAACCTGGCACTGAGCAAATGGACTCCTAAAAATCACAGTAGGCATCAGGGTACTCACTCAGCCATCTGACTCACTCATAGCATCTGGGCACAAGAAAATTCTTTTTCCCAAATCCCTCTTCCCTGCCCCCATCTTCCCCAGCCACACATACGAACAATCTGGACAGTCCATAAGGTACAGGATAATTTTAGGGGCTTCCCTAGGCCTGGCTGGATGCTTTCCAATCACTTCTTTCTGGCCTGTGAAATCAGATGCACTATTTCTTTATACATGAGCAAGAATGAAATCAGTTTCTATTTGCAGAGTGAGATGGAAAAAATGAAAATTGCACACAGCTATGTCACAGATTCTCAGAAAGGACTTCCCTAAGCCTGAGGAGAGGAAGGAGGCAAAAGGGAAACTCAAAGGGAGAGGAAGTTCAGTTTGTTAACCCCTGAGAAATGTCCCATGAGCTTGGCCTCACGTACATAAGCACATTTAAGGTTTTGGAGCAAAGCTGGTAAATAAAATCAGAGACATTTCTGGATTCATTTTAACCACTGATCATGATGTTGTTTAATCATCTTGGCCATTCCAGGAGCAAATAAATCACTGTGTGTCTGTGTCTCTCTGTCTGTGTGTGGCTCTGTATGTGCATCTGAGCTCTCCCACACCACCCCACTTTCTCTTAACAGACACACCATACATGTTAACACATATGAAATTTCGTTAAAATAAACATCAAGAATAAGTTTGTTGGGCCAAAAAAAAAATGGCTTGGGGGATTCGATTTTGCAAAAGGCCTACCCTGATTCAAAAATGGAAGAGGAAAGAAGGAATTTGACAAGATTATTTGGGCCAGTTTTATGTACCCAAATGTGGTTACAAATGAAGTCACCTTATCACTTATACCCAAATTTTGCTAGCCACGTAACCCCACCCCCACCCTGAGCACGTGAGATTCTCTTGCAAGGATCCCTTCATCCTTTGGTATCGATAGATGTCCTCTGGGGGAAATTACATCATGTGAACTCTCAAACCAGTCCAGGGAGCCATTGGACCGTGCTGGCTCCAGGTTGCCTGTATGTCTGTACTGTTCCTGCCACAAACTACTCACTGCCCCTCTGCCAGACTATCAGTGCTCCCCTTGCATTGAAAAGGCTCCCTCCTCTGAATTCTGCTCTCTGAATTGGCCTAACAGCAAGACTGCTTAGGTTGTCATATGTCAGCCTCTTTTTTCTGGCACAGGGTAGCTAGACTCAGGGGACAAAAGGAGTAGGGGGCGAGTTCAAACAGCAGCCACTATGTTTCTTCCATCTGTAGTCCTATACTCTCAGACCCTCTTTCTGAGTCTGGTCCAACAGTCCTTCCTTGCAATTTGCCTTCTGTCACTGATATCTACATTCCTCCCCCATGTTGATAGAATTTCGTTCATAAACCTAGCTCAAGTTTACTTCTCAAAAAGTGCATTATTCCCGAAGTAAACCTCTGGATACAAAGAGATTCCAGGGGCTATTGCACAAGGGTTAAAGCTCTAGTTGTAAATTATGACTGCTTCATATTTCTTTCTCGACCTTTCAAACAGAAGCATTTCTATTCTTTAACATTCTTACCATCCCCAACAGTCCACTTGCCAGCAGGTTCCTGCATGTCCGGCATGCCAAGTATACACCTTATGTTTCCATCCTCTTTGTTACAGTACCGGTGATGGCAATTCACATTTGTATAATGCTTGACATTTCATAAAGGACTTTCACATCTATTACCACACTAGAGCCTCACATCATTTCTGTGAACAAAGCAAATCGAATATTGATACTTGCATTTTAGAGCTATGAAAACTGACAGTCAGAGAGGTAAGGAGATTTCCTCCAGTTGCACTCAGCCAGTGAGGAGATGCGCCAGCCTTGGAATCCAGATCTTAAGACTCCGGATGCAGGTTCTTTGCAATTCATAATGCTGCCACTCTTTAGTTTTCGGCCCCATGTGCCTCTCTGTAGGTACCCTCACTTGACTTTAACCACATTCAAATAATCTCCATGAAAGTAAATTCCCATGCTTTAAGCCATCCAACAGAGTTTTCCAGGGAAGCAGGGCATCATTACTCCCTCTTTCCCACTGGAAATGTGATGAGGAAGCCCACTGGGTAAGTGTCCTTTGGAGCACATTAATTTTGGAATAATCTAACCTGACTTTAAGCCAGAATTCTCCACCAACAGCATGGAATATAAAAGTCTGATGAATAAAATCTTGACTTATGGCATGGTTTTGCTTCACTTGACCTATTTTGAGGATACATGTTTTGCAAACCAATTGAAAACTTAAAATTACCCTGTGTTTAATTACATTGCAATCTATGGTTGAATTTCATTTAAATGGCATTTACAATTGGCACATTTCTCAAGTACTGCTTCTGCCACAGTTGCATGTAAAAATACATGATCATCATTCATACAACTGCAGCCTAAGTTAGCATCAACACACATCCCATAGATTGGGGGACAAAGTCACTAAAGGACAATGGCTGTCACATTTCCATGAAATACAATTAAACATATCCAGAAATAAACTGGTTCCCAGATTTTGATAAAACAGCATGTGGCATGTTTTCAAAATTGCTAAGCATTGATTGAGCACCTATGTTGTGCTCAGCACTGTGGAGAATTCAGAAAAGCATAATATGTGTTGTAAGATAGTCAAAGAAGAGGGAATACTCAGGGTATGGGGATCAAGGTGAGAATATATGTTATAATAACTATTATTATTATTATTTACTATGCGTTAATTACTGCATGCCAGATACTATGCTAAGTATTTTATTTGAATTATCTTATTTAATCCTCATAACAACTCAATAAGATAGGTACTATTATTATTTTAATTTTACAGAAAATAAAAGTGAGACACAAGGAAGTAATTTACTTAATTAAAATCACATACACAATGGAATATTACTCATCCATAAACAAGAATGAAACAATGCCATTTGCAGCAACATGGCTGGGCCTATAGATGATCATACTAAGTGAAGTAGGTCAGACAAAGACAAATATTATATAATATCACTTATATGTGGAATCTAAAAAAATGACCCAAATGAACTTATTTACAAAACAGAAATAGACTCACAGACATAGAAGCAAACTAATGGTTATCAAAGGGGAAAGAGGGGGAGGGATAAATTAGGAGTTTGGGATTAAAATATACAGACCACTATATATAAAATAGATAACCAACAAGGACCAACTGTACAGTGCAAGGAAATATACTCAATATCTTGTAATACCCTATAATGGAAAAAAATCTAAAAAGAATATATATATTCTTATATATGTGTCACGGAATCACTGAATCACTTTGCTGTACACCTGAAACTAGCTCAACATTGTAAATCAACTATATTTCAATAAAAATTTTTTTTGAAAAGGTCATATAGAAGCAGGGGAGCCAGGACTGGAAGTCAAGTATTTGACTTGCCAGCCTGTGTATGCTTAGCCTCTTTGCTTTATTTGGTTAAAGCTCCATGAAGCACTGGGTCTTTACTATGGCTCTGAAAATTAGATAGTGTTTAGGTAGGAAGAATGGAAGAATGAGGATAGGTCGTCATATTGCAGGATAGTCAAAGAGCATAAACAAAGGCACAGGGCAAGAATTTGTATTTGACATGTGAGGATCCCTGAAGGAAATCAGTGGCAGGAAGTAAAGTTGGGTAGGCAGAGTGAGACACTTAACTGAATACCTTACAAATAACCTAGGCGAAATTTAGAGACTTGAGCCTTTGGAAGTAGAAGGCCATGTAGACTCTTCTGTAGGAAAGAGACAATGAAAAGGCACCTTGGTATACCAGCTGCATATTCAGGAAAAGTGGAGAGGAGGGAGACTTCAGGGGAGCAAACCAATTAGTGGCTTATCTTGAAATCCCCTACAGGGACTTCCCTGGTGGTCCAGTGGTTAAGACTCCACACTCCCAATGCAGGGAGACAGGGTTCGATCCCTGGTCAGGGAACTAGATCCCACATGCTGCAACTAAGCCCGCATGCCACAACTAAAAGATCCTGCATGCCTCAACTAAAAAGATCTTGCACGTGGCAACGAAGATCCCACATGCCACAACTAAGACCCGGAGCAGCGAAATAAATAAATATATATTTTTTAAAAATCCCTTACAGACTCCACTAGTCCTTGGTCACAGCATATACTCAATAAATGTCAGATCAGTGGATGATGACTAGTAGGGATAAAAAGAAAGGTATAAATCTAAGAGAAAATCTGCAGGAGTCACTGGCAGACTGTTCACACGAAGGAAAAAGAAAAGAGTAAGCAAGGTGACACCAAAGTGCTACGCTGGGTAAGAAGACATGCGGTGCTTTTGGCTGACGACAGAGTTGGAAAGGAAAAGTGGGTTTCAGGTGGGCAGCAGGGAGGATGATAAGTCCTTCATTTTGGTTTGAAAATGCAGAGGTTTGAAAGGGACATTAGAATACTGTTAATATATTATAGATACTTGGAGAAATAGGCCTAGAACACATTTAAGACTCTCCAAGGGTGGGAAGCACAGTCCTTACTCATCACAAAATTCAAATTAAAGTTATGCTTTTATTTATTGGCCACTTCAATAAGCAAATCTAAGTAGGTAGAACTTCCTTAATATAAACATCACTACTAGACCTATTGTATCTTATCAAAGATTCAGAAAGTAGAAATACGTAATATATAAGATCATGACAAATTGAAAAGACCTAAGCAAAAGGAAGTAAATCAAAGAGTTAAGCTCCTATCCATGCTCCCTATGACATGCAACCAGCACTGATAATTTAACAGATGTGAAACACCAGCCTTTCCTTATCAAAATACAAAAGGGAAAAAAATCATGTAACGGTTTCTCAGCAAGAAGCCATTAGACAGATGTAATCATAATGGGACCAAATATTCCTATAAATGAAATGCGTGCATTTAGGACCACATGCAGAGTTTAAAAGCAGCTAACACAAAAGGTAAGTAGAGTTGTCTGTGTGTATACAATGGCTCAGATGTGGTACAGCCATCCAATTGGCCCTCAAACCAACTGAATGGTGAATTTACAGGACAAACTCAGTATCCATTAGCTTAAAATTCAAATGACCCTCACAGAAATCACAGCTGTGGCAACAGGAGCTATTATTCTCAAAGTAAACTTCTCCTTTATGATCATCTACCAACCTCCAATCACTGAAGCTATAGCCACACTCATCCAAGCTACTGGCCTTCAAAACAGCCAGACCACATGATTCTTCCATTAGATGCTTGAAGCGATCAGAATGACCAAGTGGATGAGAGTGTGCAAGATTCATTTAAACGTACAAAGGAGCTCATTGTAATGGATGAAATCAAGATCTTCACCAGGCAAATTAGAGGGGAAAAAAACTGCTTCAAAGTACAACTTCCTTCAAGAGAAAAGGGATGGAGTCAATTAAAATATATAACTAGAAAGATCCATAAAATGTAGCCTGGGGAGTCAATCCAACCAGTGGAACACATTTGTTGTTAGTGGATGCAAAGAGAGAAATAAATTAAAATAAATTAAAATTTGAATAAATTTTATTTATTAAAATTAAAATAAATTAAAATTAAAATAAATTAAAAAACCATGTCATGGTTTGATCAGGTAACATACCAAACCTTTCACCTGCATTTAGAGGCAGGATATTCATCAAAAGTCAATCGGTAAGTTAATTGTTTGAAAATTAGAAAAAATTTTCTCCCCAAAAATAATGTTATGCACGGTGACTGGCTTCCCAAGATAGGCCACAAAAATCTCCTAATGTATAGTGTAATAAGGTGTAAGTATAGTACTGGGATAATGAAGTAATACTAATTGTTCTATAATAATAGAACCTTACCATCCTCCATAGCAGTGCTTCTCAAACTATGAGTCACAACTCATGAAATAAATTCAGTGAGTCCTTCCCAGTTTAATTCTTAATAGAATGTAATAAATGTAATGGAAAGGAAAGAACAAAATTGTAAAGATCAGAGTACATCCCTGTCATAAGGAAAAGAATTATTCTTGAAATTTAACTTCAGTGTTATAGGTATAAATAGCTATGTGCATTCAGGATTGCTATGTAAAATATATTTCTGACTGTGGGTCACAGTCAAAACAGTTTGAGTGTCTCTTAGCAAGGCTTCCACGGGGCATCCAGCACAAAGCAGGCATTTTAATATTTGTTAAATGAATGAATGATTGAATGACCCAGTGAACACATGAAGAATGAATAAACAGAATGCCAGTAATAAACCTCTCCCAGTCACAGCCCTGGCACTTGCAGTAGAAAGCTTCCTCACTCCAACATTTCCATGCTAGGGAGGCAGTGGGGAGAGACAGTTGCCCAGCTGGAATTCCATATAGGTGGCACTGTTGGCCTGGGACAGGACCTCTGACACAGAACGGGCTTTAAAGACGGAATGATGGGGAAAAGGCTTCCACAATTGAATAGGATTGGACTCTAGACAGGGTTGCCAGATTTAGCAAATAAAAACCCAGGATGCTGGTTAAATCTGAACTTCAGATAATCAACAAATAATTTAAGGGCAAAGAAAATCATGAACCTTCAAGGTTAAAAGATCAATTCAACCCATCAGACATTTATTTGATGCAAAACTGTGTGCAAAATCCTCTACTAGATGCTGTGGAAGGAAAAAGTACTTAGTTTTAAAGGCCGAAGAGGTCAGAGACACACAGGCAAGAACCTCAGCAATCACCATGTATTGAGCACTATTCTAAGTACCTTCCAGGCATTAACTCATTTGACCCTCACCGCCCTGCATTCAGCACTGCTGTTAGCCCCACTGAAGACAGAAAACTGAAAGAAGTTACAAGAGAAAGTTGTCCAAGGTCTCACAGAGAAACAAGCACAAATTACATTCAGTGGGCCCGTGTAGAGGGCTAGATGTTGCCCAAGAGGTGGATCTGGAGTGAGAGTTGAGCTGGACCTTGAAGAAAGGGGAAACATCAATAGGTGGATATTAAGGGAAGAATATTCCAGGCAGAGGAACAGCTTGGAGGTGAGAAGATATAGTCAAGAAACGGGAGTAGACTAAAGTTGTTGGAATAGTAGAAAGATAATAGGAAGAAGGTATGACTGAACAAGGAAATTAGGTAGGAACACACTACTGAGAGGAATTGCATACCATGACGAATCTGCTTGCAGTGGTGATCCATCAAAGAATTTGGGGTATACAAATGGGCACTGTGCTGAGTTGGGCTATTAAGGAAGATGACTTTGGCAATAGTCCAAAAGACAAAGCGGATGAGACAGAGATCAGAGGCCAGGAAAAGATTAGGTAAACCAGTACAGCTGGCTGGCAAAGCATGTGGAATCAGAATCCAGGATTTACCTCCCAAATTAGACCCTCAGTAGGTAAGTGACCTTGGACAATTCATGTAATGACTCAGATTTGGCTTCCTCACTTCTGAAACAGGGGAGACGACACGACTTCCCTCGTAATATTATAGGGGAATAAGACAGGACAACATACAGGAAATGCTCCATAAATGGATGCTCTCTGTAAAGCGTCACGGCGATTGAACTTGAATCTTTCCCTTAACAATTCTTCTGAGTTCAATCAGCCTTGGATTGAACATTTCCAGGAGTAAGGTACTCATGCCATCCCAATGGTAACATAATGGGAGTGAAAGAATGAAAGAAAGAATGTGGAGGAATGAGGGTTTGCCTTTCCTACTTCTAAAGAGAAAGACTATATCTAGAAATGAAGCCGAGGTAGAAAACCAAAAATAAAACAAAGCGAAAAAACTAAGTACTGAGTAACTATAGTTGAAGGAGGGAGGGGAACCTTGAGATCCTCACTCTAGCACATATTACTAGAGTGACCTTAAGCAAATTACGTAAACTCTCTAAACCTTAATTTTCTCATCTGTAAAACGTGGTTGTTAACACCTAAACTGTGAAGCTATTGAGAGGAGAGCTGATATCATGTATATTATGCCCTTAGAACAATGCCTGGCCCCGAGTAGGCAATAAATGATAGTTATTATGTATTATGTAAAAACTTAAATAAAACTATAGTTACAGTTAGGCAGCAATATTGATGGAAACAGAAAACAGAATGTGGAAATAAGTAGAATGTACATGAGGTGTGACAGCTCTAGAGACCACATCCATGACAGTGGCATGGAACTGACAGCCCTTTTCTGTAGAGCCAGATGTGTTCTGCCCAACGGATGTGGCTCCTGAAAGGTGCCCCACTAGGTTAGATGGTGTAGGATGGCAGGATTAAAGATGCACGTTTGCAGACTAAGGGAAGAGGGCTCTGGGAGGAGAGAAAGCCATCACCTCTGACTATTTGATTCTCCTGCCACTTCCTGTCCTGGAACCAGACCCCATCACTGACTAACCCTGAGGCACAAAGCAAAGCAACACTGAGGCTGGAGGTGGGGGGCAGGTTCATAACATGTCAGAACTTAAAGGGGAAGGAATGGATGCCAGGGCCAGACATCTATCCATCCAAGCATACAGGACACATATAAGTAGGACCTGTTGGGTCTGAAACCACCTACCCATGTGCTTAGCATGTCCTACCTTTCTAGACGTCAGAATACACAGCAAGTCCACTCTTTCTGCGGGACCTCTGCCTTGATGCAGTGCAAACATTATTCCAAACATCTAGCCCAGTGCTCAGGATGCTGCTGTGGCTGGGGGTAAACGTAACATCCTTTGCTTTTTTTTTGAAATTTTAAAATTGTTTCTCAAAGACTTGGCTTGTAAACTTAAATACTAATAAAAAGGTTAACAAAATGATCATGGAGACACTCTGTGTTTCAAATGCACACCATCTGTCCTTAGCCTCTGAAGATGACACAGCAGGATACGCACTGGCATTGTTTTTCAACCACAGTGAATTTTTGCTCCCATGTTCTCCATAGCCTGTCACCCATGCTCCCTTGTCAGACAACTGCAAACACACCGGAGGTCCTGTCGGGACTCAGTACTCTTTCAGGCAAAATCTCCTCTGTGCAAACCTACTTGGCCTGTGTAGGAAGAAACTGCATTCTGGCTACCTCCTAACCAAAATGAAACCAAAGGCCATGCATCATGAAAACATCCATCTCTGCTCTTGATCTCCCTGAAACTAAAGGTAACCCCCAAAGTTAGGATCAGAGCACTCAGTGGAAACGAAAAGCTGCCTAAAATTTTCTCATATCCTAGCACTACTTTCACTTTTAGAAAAGAAATATTTAGAAAGGCTTAAGAATCTCTTTCTTACACATTTCTCTCCCTCCCAGATGTCAAGAGCTCTCAACAACTGCCTCTTCATTTATGACTAAGAGTGTGCTGAAGGGGTGGTTGCCTGAGAAGAAAGCATCCTCGAAACACATTCCTGACTTATTCATCTCTTTGGGGGCACAGATTTTCCGCCACAGGTAGGAAAGGGATGATCACTTAACTCCTCCAGCAGCACTGATCAAAAGTGATACCGGGGTGAAGTGTTTGGGGTTAATTCAGCCAGACTGCATCAATCACCTGTGGAAAGCAGAGAGCAGATGCCACAGTAGCTCCTGCCTCTCGATGGTTAGAAAATAACACAAAGCAAGAAACAAGGAGTTACCAAGGACTGAGGGAATTCCCTCTCCCTAGAGCTCTTCAAAGACAAAACAGCCACTCATTTTCTGAACTGTCTAAATAGGTCTCTGACTAGTTTTTGAGGCCCCCTCCTCCCAGCCATGATAGGGAGTCAATTATTCTAAGAAATCAAGGTGGGGCATCTATTGGCTGGAGGATAAAACAGGCAGGAATATACAGCCAAAGGCAGCACATAGAACTGAAATCGCTTGGCATGGGTTCTGGTAATTTCGGAACGGAAATCCAAATACAAGTGAAGAGAAAACCAAAGAGAAAAGCAATTTTAAAGGAGTACGTCCAGTCTCCAGAACGACCCCCAAATGCTGCCTAACATTTATGTCACAGAGAAGCAAGTGGGCAGAGATGCCACATGCCAAAGGAGACAATTAATTTTAGCTGCAGGCCTGGAAAACTTTATTTTTCCGGGCTCTTCATTACTTTTGAGATTTCGGGCTACCGAGTACCCAGGTATTTCAGTCTGGTTTCTCCCAGTCTGCTCTTATTTTCCCAGCTCCTCTTCATCACCTACTATTGGGACTTCCCTGTTTCAAAACTGTCTTGTCACACAGCAGAGATTCTGGGTTGAACAACCTGAGCTCCAAAGTCAAAGCAAGGTGACCGAGGGACCTCAGAAGGTAAGAATACCTACAGCTGCCAGAGGCGAGAATAGAGTCAAGAGCAGCCAGGGAAGAGACTAAGAGCTTGAATCTGGAAGAGTTGGCTTGTTGAAGGACAAGCTCCTGCATCACGAGAGAAGAGACCAAATTCTGCTTCTCTCTGGCCAGTCAGGAAACTGAGGCCAGAGGGCTGCAGCAGCTCCCAAGCAGCCTGAGGCTGGCAGGGAAAGTTGTTGGGGCCTCGGACTGAGTGAGGAGAGCCACGCAGGTCACAGGCAACTTCCCCTGGCCCAGGCCTGGTTGTCAGGCAGCCTGTTGGGGGAGGGCAGGAGTAGACAGAGACAAAGGACACACACTGTTCCCACTGGAGAGGTGGGGCGGGGGGGGGGGGGTGCTGTGCACAGTGTGACGCCGGTCCCTACTGAGCGGCTGCTATAGGTTTCCTATAAAACAGTTTATGCCACCACTGGCCCCAGGAGGAGAAGCAAGCCAGCCTTCCCATAAACGACTCCTTGCAGAGATGCTTACAGCAGCATCACTGCCACCTCAGACAGGTGAGCAGTTAGATGTACCTGCCTTCAGAACTGCGATTTGTTCACCTGATTTGGTAAATCCCATTTTAACCCTTCTCATCCCCAATGGATCTCACTCCGGAAGGAAGAAATGAGTTAAGTTCAGTGGAGTTTGCGGTATGCTGGTGCCTGGGGGAGGGGAGTAGAGGAGGTGGCAAGGTGGAAGCCTTCTGACCTGAAGATTGCACGTACTGGGTTTGTTTTGTTTTGTTTTGCTTTTGTTTTTTGTTGTTGTTGTTGTTTTTCAGATGAAAAGGAAAAACGAAGAAACAAAGTAGGCAGCAAAGAGGGACTGCGGGATCCCGCTCATTTTCAGACATTCCTGGCCTTTTAGGTAAAGAGCACCTCGCAAAACTCAATTGACAGAAACCGTGCTCGCCTGTCAACTAGGGAAGGAAAAAAAAAGATTCACGGAGGTCCAGAGGAGCTAGATTTTAGGCTCCCGGGTTTCCGGCCTCCCCCTGGCCATCCTCCCCGCCCCACCCCAGACCTGCAGGTGGAAACCCGGCAAGTGAGACGGTCCAGGACCCCCGGTCAGGGCTTAGCCCGCCGCCGCCGACTGCCGTCGCTGCGGGGACACACCCTCCACCTACCTCACACATGGGAGAGGCGCCCTTGCTCGGCAACGTGCAGCCCAGGAGCTTGGCGAGAAACTTTGCCATATACGAGCAGTGAGGCAGGGGCTCTCCCGAGGCGCCGGATCCGTCCTTTCCCTGTGCGAGAGCCTAGGCGCCGAGGTCTCGCCCGCAGCCGGCCGGCCAGCGCGCCCCGGGGCTGGGGGCTGCCGGCAGCCGAGCCGGGCGGGGGCGCGGCGGGGGCGAGCTCGCCTGCTGCCCTGCCGCCGCCGCCCGTAGTGCGGGGTGCGAGCACGCGCGGCCGGGTCCGCCGCTCCAACCTCCCGCGCCGCGGGAGCGGGGCGCTGCCGTCTGCGCTAGCCTTTCCCGCTGAATGTCACTGTCACCAGAGCAAAGGGAAGGGCCCCGCCGAGGGGGTGACGGGAGGGCCAACGCGCCGCAGGACTGGCGTCGCGCGCGGGCAAGGGCACCGGATGGCAGAGCGCCGAGGCGCGGGCACTGGCGGCCCGTCCCCGGGCACCGCCGCTCCAGCCACAGCGCTCGCTGAGGCCTGACGCTCCGCCGGAAAGCGGGAGGCGAGGGCCGAGGAGCGTCTGCTTACGGGGCCGGCCGGGATGCCCCACTTCCCCCGTTTCCCCTCTCCGCGCCGGAGGAGGTGGAAAAGGCTGTCTCAGGTCGCGGCTGACCCGGCGGGTTACGGCTGCAAGGCGCGAGCTGCCCGCAGGGGACCCCGGCGGCCTGCGCCAGCCCCACCCTGCCTCAGGGAAAGGGAAAAGCCTCCCGAAGCCTGGGAGGGGGACCTCCAGCTCAGGTCCACTTTGACCCCTCTTAATGAACGGGCCAGGCACAAGCAAGCCCCAGAAGAGGAAAGGTGACTTTGTCGGCACGGGGTCTGGGCCAGATATGCTCCAGAATCACAGCCTTGGCTGGGATGGGGGTGGGGTAGGGGACGAATGAGCCTGGCCAGGAGGCTGATACAGAAACATATGGCCCTGTTTTTCTCTCCAAACCTATAACGCTTGTCTTTTAATAAGGGAGATATTTTTAGGACACAGGACCTACGTTAGGTATTTATTTTGCATCCATATAGCTGTACATCTCAGACTTCAAGTGTGCATGAGAATAACCCGGAGAGCTTGTTTAAAACCAGAAGTCCTGGTCCCCAACTCCCAGTGTTTCTGATTCAGAAGATTTGGGGAAACCTCAGGATCTGCTTTTTTTTTTTTTATTAAGCACCCAGGAGATTCTGCTGCAGGTGGTACCCAGGCTGGACTTTGAGAAACATTACCCTACCTTGTCAGATCCAGAGGTCAGCACATACAAGAACTGTAAAAGCATTCAATTGGTAATAGAGAAAGTTTTGTTATATCACCTAGTTTTAAATGCAAGGAAGCAGAACTAGAAGAGTTTGTATTACGTCATCAAGTCACATTGTTTTAGAGACACTCCAGGCACATAGGTGCACTCTACAAATTATTGTGTGACTCCATGAATAGAGGATGGCTGGTTGGATGGATGGTGATGAATAACTGGGTCCAGATTTCCTGATTCTCTTTCCAGAATTCTAGCTGGTGCAGCAAACCCACTGTGAATTTAGGGAATAAAATAAGAAGGAAAGGTGTAAATTAGTTTGAATATATCAGCTCAGTGCTTCTCAAACTTTTTTCAGTCAAGTATTTTTCGTAGTAAAGAGATCATCAAAAACAAAGTCTTTTTGACATCTCTGGTTTTATATTTTGCATTCTAGCCTATGAAATATTCAGGTTTGTTATAATATAAAAAGACCTACTCCCACGAGGAAGACTAATGCTCCAAGTATACTATCTTTATCCCAAGCCCACTGCCGAAGCACCAGATGCCCCACCAGCAGCAAACTCGAGAATTGTGGCAGCTAGGTGCCCTCTTAGCTACACTAAAAAGAAAAGGAAAACTAACACACAGTGAGTACCTACAAATGTCTCAGGCACTGTATCGCCGTGTTAGGCTGTGGGCTCTGGGGACAGACTACCTCAATTTAAATCCTACTTCTGATATTTAATAGCTGTGAGACTTCAGGCAAGTGACTTTACTTCTCTGTGCTCCAGTTTCCTCATCTGCAAAACGAGCATAAGAATAAAGGTAGCTACTGCATGCGGTCTGTATTCTTTTTCTATTGCGGTCACAACTTAGCATCTTTTTTTTTTTTTTTTTTTTTTTTTTTTTTTTTTTTTTTCTGACTTTTTTTTTTTTTTTTAAACATCTTTATTGGGGTATAATTGCTTTACAATGGTGTGTTAGTTTCTGATTTACAACAAAGTGAATCAGCTATACATATACATATGTTCCCATATGTCTTCCCTCTTGCGTCTCCCTCCCTCCCACTCTCCCCATCCCACCCTTCCAGGCTGTCACAAAGCACCGAGCTAATATCCCTGTGCCTTGCGGCTGCTTCCCCCCAGCTATCTACCTTACTACGTTTGTTAGTGTGTATATGTCCATGACTCTCTCTCGCCCTGTCAAAACTCACCCTTCCCCCTCCCCATATCCTTAAGTCCGTTCTCCAGTAGGTCTGCGTCTTTATTCCTATCTTACCCCTAGGTTCTTCATGACATTTTTTTCCCTTAAATTCCATATATATGTGTTAGCATACGGTATTTGTCTTTTTCTTTCTGACTTACTTCACTCTGTATGACAGATTCTAGGTCTATCCATCTCATTACAAATAGCTCAATTTCATTTCTTTTTAAGGCTGAGTAATATTCCATTGTGTATATGTGCCACATCTTCTTTATCCATTCATCCGATGATGGGCGCTTAGGTTGTTTCCATGTCCTGGTTATTGTAAATAGAGCTGCAATGAACATTTTGGTACATGACTCTCTTTGAATTTTGGTTTTCTCAGGGTATATGCCAAGTAGTGGGATTGCTGGGTCATATGGTAATTCTATTTGTAGTTTTTTAAGGAACCTCCATACTGTTCTCCACAGTGGCTGAACCAATTCACATTCCCACCAGCAGTGCAAGAGTGTCCCCTTTTCTCCACACCCTCTCCAGCATTTATTGTTTCTTGATTTTTTGATGATGGCCATTCTGACTGGTGTGAGATGATATCTCATTGTAGTTTTGATTTGCATTTCTCTAATGATTAATGATGTTGAGCATTCTTTCATGTGTTTGTTGGCATTCTGTATATCTTCTTTGGAGAAATGTCTATTTAGGTCTTCTGCCCATTTTTGGATGGGGTTGTTTGTATTTTTGTTATTGAGCTGCGTGAGCTGCTTGTAAATTTTGGAGATTAATCCTTTGTCAGTTGCTTCATTTGCAAATGTTTTCTCCCATTCTGAGGGTTGTCTTTTGGTCTTGGTTATGGTTTCCTTTGCTGTGCAAAAGCTTTGAAGTTTCATTAGGTCCCATTTGTTTATTTTTGTTTTTATTTCCATTACTCTAGGAGGTGGGTCAGAAAGGATCTTGCTGTGATTTATGTCATAGAGTGTTCTTCCTATGTTTTCTTCTAAGAGTTTGATAGTTTCTGGCCTTACATTTAGGTCTTTAATCCATTTTGAGCTTATTTTTGTGTATGGTGTTAGGGAGTGATCTAATCTCATACTTTTACATGTACCTGTCCAGTTTTCCCAGCACCATTTATTGAAGAGGCTGTCCTTTCTCCACTGTACATTCCTGCCTCCTTTATCAAAGATAAGGTGTCCATATGTGCGTGGGTTTATCTCTGGGCTTTCTATCCTGTTCCACTGATCTATCTTTCTGTTTTTGTGCCAGTACCATACTGTCTTGATTACTGTTGCTTTGTAATATAGTCTGAAGTCAGGGAGCCTTATTCCTCCAGCTCCTTTTTTCGTTCTAAAGATTGCTTTGGCTATTCGGGGTCTTTTGTGTTTCCATACAAATTGCGAAATTTTTTGTTCTAGTTCTGTGAAAAATGCCAGTGGTAGTTTGATAGGGATTGCATTGAATCTGTAGATTGCTTTGGGTAGTAGAGTCATTTTCACAATGTTGATTCTTCCCATCCAAGAACATGGTATATCTCTCCATCTATTTGTATCATCTTTAATTTCTTTCATCAGTGTCTTATAATTTTCTGCATACAGGTCTTTCGTATCCTTAGGTAGGTTTATTCCTAGATATTTTATTCTTTTTGTTGCAATGGTAAATGGGAGTGTTTTCTTGATTTCACTTTCAGATTTTTCATCATTAGTATATAGGAATGCCAGAGATTTCTGTGCATTAATTTTGTATCCTGCTACTTTACCAAATTCATTGATTAGCTCTAGTAGTTTTCTGGTAGCATCTTTAGGATTCTCTATGTATAGTATCATGTCATCTGCAAACAGTGACAGCTTTACTTCTTCTTTTCCGATTTGGATTCCTTTTATTTCCTTTTCTTCTCTGATTGCTGTGGCTAAAACTTCCAAAACTATGTTGAATAAGAGTGGTGAGAGTGGGCAACCTTGTCTTGTTCCTGATTTTAGTGGAAATGCTTTCAGTTTTTCACCATTGAGGATGATGTTTGCTGTGGGCTTGTCATATATGGCTTTTATTATGTTTAGGAAAGTTCCCTCTATGCCTACTTTACAACTTAGCATCTTAAAACAACACCCATTTATTATCTCGCAGTTCTGTGGGTTAGAAGTTTGGGGAGCTTCTCTGCTTCGGATCTCACAAGGCCAAAACCAAGATAGAGCCAGCTGGGCTCTCATCTGGAGGCTCTGAGAAGAATCCACTTTGAAACACAAGTTGTTGACAGAATCCAGTTCCTTGCAGCTATAGGTCTGAGGTCCCTGTTTCCTTGTTAGTTGTCAGCAGGGTGCCCACCCTCCACCTGGAGACGTTGCCCAGACTCCTTCTCAAGTGACCTCTTCCATCTTCTAAGCAACAGTTGCCTTGAGTCTGTCTCATGCTTCAAATCTCTCTGACTTCTTTTCTTGCCAACAGCCAGAGAAAACTTTTTGCTCTAAGAGGCTCATGTGATTATATGATTGTGATATCCAGGCCCACCTACATAATCTTCCTATCTTAAGGTCAACTGATTAGTCCCTTAATCACATCTTCAAAGTCCCTTTTGCCACATAATGTAACATAATCACAGAAGGAACACCAGGGATGAGAAAGCCCTAGAGCTATCTAGAATCCAGCTTACCATGTGATTATTCTGAGGAATAAGTACATGTATGCATTTTAAACAGAAGAGTGTCTTATTTTGTGATACTTATAATAAGAACTCAATACAGGTTAGCTGTTATTTTTTTCTGCTCATGGCACTTCATTTGATCGCCGTTACAACTCTGTATTATTTTAAAAGGAAGAAATTGAGAATTAAAAAGATTGTCCAACACCACACAGCAGGTTAGCGGCAGAGCCAGGAATTACGCCTAGTTCAGCTGCCAATCAAGTCTGTGTTTTTGCTATTACATGATACTACATCACAGAAAGCTGGCAAAGAACAGGTAATGTCCATTTGGGGGAGTGGAACTTAAGAAGAAGTATGGAATTTAAGAAACAGAAAGAATGTTTACAGATAGTCACTTGCCCTATGTGAGTAATTTATGGTTTAGGTGCAAGGAAGGCTATACTAAATACTAACTGAAATAAGAAAGTCTTTAACTGAACTCGTGATTTTTAGTGAGCATTTTCTTGTGATGATATTCATTTTAAGGGGCTGTACATTCACTTGTGATCTAGACTCATTTCTTTGATGAGATTTTCCTCTCCATGCTGCCTCTCCTCTGCCATCTTGCATCTTCTAGTGTCAAGAGAAACATTTCTGAAGGGCAGCCACCCACTGACTCTGCCTTGATAGGAAGAGTATTGCCCAGACCTTCTCTGGGGCCTGCCCAGGCCTGAATCATTACTATACCTATTTCCTGCTGTCTACCTTGCTGGTAGAGCAACAACAGAGAGCCAGGATGGATGCATGGATGGATGGATAGATGATAGATAGATAGATAGATAGATAGATTAATAGATAGATAGATACATAATCTTGTAATCTTGGGTCCTCCCCCATTTAGGACCTTAACCACAGTATTATTCACTAGGATTATTCATAATCTTTGACTCAGCATTTCTATTTCTAGACTTTATCCTAAGAAAATACTCAGAGAATCAAATCAGAAAGTCAGATAATCAACATAACTCAAAGAGTATTACATTTAAAATTGTTTCATGTCCATAAGGGCAGGGGAGCATCTTTTTTACTGACATAGTAGCCACTGTGGTTAAAAGAGCACAACTGGAGTCAGGCAGCCTGGGTCTGAATTCTGGCTCTTCCAAGTACCAACCGAGTGATTTTTGGACAAGTCACTTCAATTATGTAAGCCTCTGTTTCCTTCTCTGGAAAATAGGGATGATAATAATACCTACCTCATAAGGATTTAATTAGTTAATACTATTATACTAACTTATTAGAATGATTATGATACTAATAAATATTCATATAATTAATATACTAGTACTAATAATGTTCCTGGTCCATAGTTAGTAATGGTAATAAATGTTAACTACCTGTATTAGAAGGATTATGATTAATGATATATCCTCAACTACTGACCCAGAGCCTGGTACATAGTACTCAGTAAAAATTGATTGAATAAATAGATGGATGGGCAAACAAATGAGGACAGATACTTGTTGAAGTATTATAAAGCCAAAATTTGTAAACCACCTAAAGTCTAACAACCGGAGATTGGATTGATAAATTATGATTCATAAAAATGGTCAGCATGAAATATGTTTTTAAAGAATATTTACTGACCTAGAAAATGTCCCTTACATAATATTGGTGAGGGACAACATACAGTACATGTAGTATATGCTAACTTTGTGAAATGTTTACGTGTATACATAGGAAGAAAATGGAAGGAAACATACCAAAAGGCAATTGTAGTTCTCTCTGGGTGATAGAATAATGGATTATTTTTTATTTTCTTCTTACATATTCCTGAATTTTTCTATTCTTTGCAGTGAACCTGAGTACAACACCAATTCTAATACTTTTGTTTTAAGATCCCATCATTAAGAACTTGAGGATTAAAAAAAAAGTTATCAAGTTAATAATCTTAATTGATTTAAGATCTTATCCCTTTAGTAACACATTTAGAATGGACCAATTAATGCAATGAAATCTACTGCACTGATATCCCCCTTAAGGAATCTCTGTAAAGAAGCTCTACTAAATATACAAAATTCAGTTTTAGAGACACTCACCTTTACTGTTAGAGCTAGCAGTCTAGTTATCAACAATGACCCTAGGGATTGCAAAGCCATAAGAAGCAAATATAATCTATTTTTATAATTTTCCTATTTTCTCTTAGAAGTTAATGTAGAAGTTCAAGAATAAGTTCTGGAAATGATCATTTGCCCAGAATGAGTAATAACGTATGCCTGCCAAGTCTAGAGAATACTATTGTCTCCATCAACAGATGAATGGATAAAGAAAATATCTTATATATGTGTGTGTGTATCTATAATGGAATATTATTTAGCTATAAAAATAAATAAAATCATGCCATTTGTGACAACATGGATGGACCTTGAGGACATTATACTAAGTGAAATAAGTCCGATAGAGAAAAACAAATACCATATGATCTCACTTGTATGTGGAATCTTAAAAAAAACCAAGTTCATAGATACAGAGACCAGACTGGTGGTTGCCAGAGACAGGGATTGGGGGTGGGGTGAGGGCTGAAATGGGTGAAGAGGGTCAAAAGGTACAAACTCCCAGCTATAAAGTAAATAAGTCATGAGGATGTAATGTACAGCATGGCAACTACAGTTAATAATACTGTGTTGCACATTTGAAAGTTGCTAAGAGTAAATCTTAAAATTTCTTATCACAAGAAAAAATATTCTATAACTATGTTTGATGACAGACGTTAACTAGACTTATTGTGGTGTTCATTTCACAATATATAAATATCGAATCATTATGTTGTACACCTGAAACTAATATAATATTGTATGTCAATTATACCTCAATAAAAAAATAATAAAGATAAAATAAAGAATACTACTTTCAAACCCTGCCTGCTTCGTGGCTCTCAGGGAGAGCCGGTGTTGCAGTTACTGTAAATACTGTACTTCAGTATGGTCAGAAAATAGAGCAGTCTGATTAATCAACTATTCCAGCTAATTACCAGCTATGCAACACTTGAATTACCACTTTTCAAAAAATTAGGCTGTCATAAATTGCAATTAACACCGAAACTCTACTGAAGGTTTCATAATTCTTTGATGATTCAGAAGGTACTTCAGTGTCTCTTGGGGCGTCAGGTTCACCAGCATAAAATCATATATCCTGGTAGGAAGGATGAGGGGACACGCTGGCTGATAGGAAATTTCAGTTGACAGAAATGCAAGCGAGCCAGGGTTTACTATGTTTACAAGGCTGACTGGATGCCTATTGAGCTCTTTAAGCACCTGATGAGAAAGGCGCTCTATTTGGCTGAGATGGTATAATTATAATTCCACAAGAATACAATGGTAACATTCTATTTTACAACAAAGAAAATTAGATTACAAGTTGTCTGACAACCCTCCCTTCCTCCCAGCTAAGATCACATACCGTACAGAGTTACAATGGTGCCAATTACAACATCTTTTCACGCACTGTATGTTCCTTTGACTTTTGAGGATCTGAATGGATTTCATACCAAATAGCAGCTACTGGCAGCAATCAAAACAGTTTGGGGGAAAATAGTTCCATTATCTGTGCTCAAGTAATACTATTGATTTAAACTTAATATCTGCCTCACTTCTTTCTTGGTACAACAAGCAAGCATGTAGCTTCTGTCTGGGCCCCCGTTCTACCTTACCGAGAAGGTGGGTAGGAAAGTTTAGTGCATACTAGGCCTTTTCCATCACTAGTTGCTAAAAGCCCATTTCCATCAAAAAGAGAATGTTTTTAAGGATTTCATCCAATCTACCACTTCCTCCTCCCCCAACCCCACTTGACAGAATAAGAGGCACAGAGAGATTAAGGTTTTTGCCCAAGTTTACACAGCTAGTCTGTTAGCAGTAGTGGGGCCCAGAGTCTAAACCTCCTGTTAACCTACACTATTTCTACTGAGTTACTTTCTCAGCGCCCCTGCACATCTTCACTAAATCACGGCAGGGCTGATTTTGCCCCCAAAAACCTTTTCTTTGAGCTAGGTGCAAAACAAAAGATAAAAAACGAGAAAGGGGAGGGAGAGAGGGAGAGGAATGCAGGGAGAGAGAGAGAGAAAGAGGGGAGGAGGGAGATGGAGAAGGACCCAGTATCTTATCCTTTAGGTACCACCCCCACATCACAGCCAAGCTTACTCCTTTGATGCAGGAATTTGGGCTTTCAGTCCTGGTACAGGGAACTGCCATGGTTTATTTATTTGAAAAGCTATAATGGGGCTCCCTGCAAGAATCTTTGCAAGATATTTGAAGCTGATGGCCAGAGGCTCTTTAATGAGCAAAGCGATACACCTGGTCCTCCCAGCCTTGCTCTGGCTGTCTGCGATGGGAAGGAGACATATTCTAATATGGGAAAGATTCACGGTTTAGGCCAATATAATTGGCTGACAGTCAGCACAAAAGGAAGTTGGGCTATCTAAGGGGTTAAGTCATTCCTTCTAACCCAACCCTGGAGGCAACTTACATTTTGACTCACAAGAGAGGTGCAGTCTGGAGACACTGAATCAATAAATGGAAAAGTTGCAGTATTACAGGCATGGTAAGAGACTAAGAGAATAAGTTACACCTCCCCCAGTTTGGGGCTTAATGTAAGTGTCATTATACTTGTGGGAAAGGGCCTGGTTCATCATGGTAATGGTAGGAGTGCCTAGGTTAGCACCAATGACAATGAGGGGACTAATACTGCATAACGACAACAAAACCCACAGTGGCATCAGGGCTATGCCACACCCTGCGGAATCAGGGCTCAAGGGTGGAGAGCCAAAGTGCACTTGGGACGGAAGTGGGGCATCGATATGAAATCCTTGAAGCCAAGTGCACCAATGGGCAGCAGCAGGCAGGAGTGTAGCTAAGACCAGGCAAAGAAACATCAAGGCCAGGGCCGTGGCACCACCTCGTGAGCAATGGTGGCCACAGAGGGCACAAACAATGGAGCAGAGAGAGGGAGCCAGCACTAAAGAGCAGAGCTACTGCAGGGATAGACCTGAACACTTGAGAAGAGATCCTATGGGAGCCAGAGAGCTAAAGATCCAAAAGATGGGGGGTGAGGGGGAGAAGAGGCTTGAGGCAAACACCATTTTTGTTTGTATTCCATTGCTTCAAATCTCTCCTTTGACTGGTCCATCCTAATTGGTGTGGCCGATGTCCTTAAAAAGTCCACATGAAAGACAGCTGGGACAGTGAATGGACAGGCTCTTGGCTCTGGCCCAAATCACACCATTCCCCTAAAGGCTGGTTCAGTTCTAACTATCCGTAGAGGCCCAGATCTGCTCTGCATTAGACACTAAGTGAGATTAAAGAGTTCTGGACAAGGTCACCCCTAGGGCTCCATCAGTCTCACAACCAAAACAAAAATGACTCAAATTCAGACCAAATCTAAACACCTGGAGGTTGAAAAGAGGAGAGGGCAAGGCTAAGCCTGCACCAACCTGAAAGGAAAGAAAGCATGGTTCCCATCCAACCACACACCTCCACAAGCCACATATTTAAACCAAAGCTTTTAAAAAAAAAAATAAAATACTATTTCTATTTCCTTTGTTCCTTCCCCTGGCAGCCCTGACCTCTCAATTCTCCACGGGCAGAGGGGTGTCTCAGACAACATCTTCCACAGCCAAACAGCACAAGTCATGTTGGGGATCCACACTCCCAATTTTCTCCAGCCTTCATCTCTATGGTAATGACAGTAACAACACCCAACATGGTGCTCTGTGGAAGGCACTGTGCTAAGCACTTTACAGATATTATTATGCATTATTATATCTGATCATTTCATCAACTCCTTTGAGTGACACTATCATAACCCCTACTTTACAACTGAGGAAAATACAGCACGAAGATGTTTATTTCCTTCCCAAGGTCACGTAGCTGGAAAGACACGGAGGCTGGCCAGGCATGCAGGCAGTCCTCCAGAGCCCACATCCTTCCCCTACACTCCATCATCATAGACTAGAAGGGCAGCGAGGGATGGGGCTCTTTTAGCCTTCTCCTGTAGGAAGAATTGAATGTGAAATGCATTTAAAAAGGAAGCAGTTTTTAAATATACACTGTCTAACGCAAAACAATGCAAATTTTGCTGACTAAATAAAAATGAGCAAAACTGAAGAATTTTGACCCCTATGCCCTGAGGCCTTTACAAGAGAATATTACAAGTTCACTTTCCACTAGTCACTCCGTGCCTAACACCTGCTTGCTGAGTAATGCTAGGAGAGCTCTAATTGTGTTCCCACCCAACTTTCACATAAAGAGCTTCCCAGATCGCCTGCTAAATTTCTCTAAGTTAAGTAAAATTTTAAGTTAAGAACTCTGTTTGATTGGCTTTTAACTTATTTTCATCTCTTTCAGAGCTTAAGATCCCCATATGTCAATTACCTTAACTGACACAAGGGTTCCAGGACAAAGACACTCAACACCCACATAACTTTAGTCCTTCAATGAGCTATAGCTACTAGGACAGTCCCATCAACAGTCACAAGATTTCCCTTGAAAGAAGGGAAAAAGTTAAAGTTTCATCACTCAGCAGAACAGCATTTAGATTTAGCCTGGGAAGAATTTTCAGACATCCAGGGTCTAATCTGTACCCATTGGGAACGCGTGCAGTTCAATCCCAACCACCTCATAGGTGCATCACAAGATTTCATAGATATGCACCAATTTCAAGGATACAGTTCTGTAGTGGGTACATGGAAATTGGGAAAGGGAAACCCATTTATTTAACTATGCCAGAGGAATCAGAAAACAAAATGAAAGTAAATAAATTGCAGAGAGGATGACCCTAGTGACCTACCCCGAAAGACAAGGAAAAGACAAATGAACTAAACTAAAAGCCTTTGAAAAAAGGAAAAAGAAAAAAAAAAAAAAAACAGATTCTTTGTGTTTGATTCTGGAAACATATATTATGTTCACACTGAGAGCTGGCGGGCAGATGGTTGAAGCTCATACAAGGAATATTAAATCTATTTGGAACCCTCTTGCCCTCCTGATACAACACAATTCATGCCTAGAGGGCAAGACAATCAGTACACAAATGCCTACAAATCACTCAGATTCTGTCACTAACTGGAGAATCCTCACTGCATCCCTGAGCATAGGGAGTTTGAATGGTTTGGTCCAGCACTCACAACAGATCAGACAGAGGGTCAGAAGAGAAAGCCGAGCCCTTCCCCCTTCTCTCTCTCTCTCTTTCAATCTCTCATACACTCGCACAGACACACAAACACACACACACACACACACACACACACACACACACACACACACACAAGCATACACAACAGATTTCTTTGTATTCAGACTGGTTTCTGCCATTAGGGCCAGATCTGAAATGAAATGGCACATGGAAAGCACCCGGCATAGAGCCTGCTCCCATATGGGGCTCATTGTGTTTCTGCAATCCCTTCGGAGGAATAAGAATAGATAATTAGATCTTAAAGGCCAAGAGAAATGGAGAGTCAACAAACTTTTACCTTGCCCAGTGGCCCTTCACTTTTTGTTTTTTCTGATGGACAGTCATTCAACAAGGCAGTGAAGGTCACACACATTCCACAGATTCCACCTGGAAATACCAAAACATGAGAGTAAGAAAATCATTCCAGATTAACAGAAGATGCCATATCACTGTTTAATCTGAGCATCTAAATCTCAGTGGCTTATGAATATTTTGGACAGCAAGAGGCTTTAACCTGGCTACTCAAAGTGTGGTTCACAAAACAATTCCATTGGCATCACCTGGGAGCTGGTTAGAAATGCAGAATCCCAGGCCCCACCCAGGCCTGCTGAATCAGTCTTCATGTTAACCAGCGCCCAGGGGATCTGTTCCTCAGAAAAGCACTGCTCTGGAGCAATAATCTCCACTTTGTGGTGTGTGCACTCAGGACACACATAAAATGATCTACTAGAACATGCAAAGAAATTTTACAATTTTCTATTTTTTAAATTTCTTTCAATTTTTGTGTATTTTATTTTTATTTTGTTTATGCTTATCTCAATAAAGAAATTCAGCTTCTCTACTATTTGACATTTAGCTTAACAGTGAAAACATGTACAAACATAAATAAATATACATATATTGGAAGTGTGAACTCAACATTTTTTTCAACTGATGGGGCTCTCCACTTAAAAATTAAGGGAAAATTAGGAGTGTGGGATTAACATACACTACTATATCTAAAATAGATAAGCAGCAAGGACTTACTATATAGCACAGGGAACTATACTCAATTTTTATAATAACCTATAAGGGAAAAGAATCTGAAAAAAGATAGATAAAATATATATACTACCTATATATATATATAACTGAATCACTTTGCTGTACACCTGAAACTAACACAACATTGTAAATCAACTGTACTTCAACAAAAGAAAAAAGAAAGAAAGAAAAAAAAATTAGGGTGATACTTCCAGCTAAGCTCTGGTACAATAAGGCCATCTCTCTGTCCAGGAAGCTTCCACTATCACATGTTCACTAGCTGTCCCCTGTCTCCTCCCAGTTACCTTATAAATATGGACAGTGGTACACAGCAGGGGCCTTCTCATGGAGCACTTCCCATGATTTGTCCAGCTGTGCCTAGCCCAGCACGCATCTCAGCTAGCAGCTGAGAGGAGGGGGGCATACGCACCATGCTGTCCCTTCTGCCTGTGAGTTTCCCATAAATCTTACCTGACACCCACATCATGTGATACTAGTGTGTTCAAGTCCTTTGCGAGATCCACAAAGAAACAGATAATCGTCCTCCCATGAGATAATTAACTCATTTCATTTGTAAGTGCCATGAAAGAAAAGTGCAGGAGGGTCAGGAAAAACATTCATAGTCTGGAGGGCCAGGAAACCTCCATGAGGAAGTGACATTTGATTGGGAACCTAAAGGATGAACACAACTCAGGAGCATTCAGGCAGGAGGAAGAAGTGCAAACAACCTATGGGAAGCAGGAATTTGGAACAGATTAGATTCTGAATAATGGCTGGTGTGGTGGGATTTGGTGGGCGAGAGAGGGTAGCAGGGATGAAGAGAGAGGAGAAGACAGGGTCCAGATGCTTGGGGCCAAGGTTTTGAGCTTAGGGTGACATCCCAGTTAGAGCTCATCCAAAAGCAGAACCTGAGGTGAGGATTAGGGTGCAAAAGGCTTATTTGGGAAGTAATCCAGGAAGCTTGAAGACAGGGTAGCATGGCAAATCAATAAGAGGGTCACTAATGAGTGCTGTGAGCAATTAGGGCTCAATCTTGAAGGGGATCCTCTGGGAGATTGCATGAAACATGCCTCAGAACATTCCCACTGAGGGGCAGAGACGCCGGACATGTATCTACCAATTCTAACCCCTCCTTGTTGGAGAGATTAAATGTAATACATGTTATTGCCTGTAATAACATGCCTGTATTAGTTTCCTGCAGCTGCTGTAACAAATCACCACAAGTTTAGTGGCTTAAAACAATACAGATTTGTTATCTTATAGTTCTGGAGGTGGAAGTCTAAAATGGTTGGCAGAGCTACAATCCTTCTGGAGGCTCTAGGGGAGAATCCATTTCCTTGCCTTTCCAGCTTCTAGAGGCTGCCTTCCTTGGCCTGTGGTCCTGCATCACTCCACTTCTGCTTGCATCATAAAATCTTCCTCTGACTCTGACCATTCTACCTCCCTCTTATAAAGACCCTTGTGATTACATTGGGCCAAACTGAAAAACCCAGGATAATCTCTCTATCTTAAAATCCTTAACTGAATCACATCTGCAAAGTCCCTCTTACCATGTAAGGTGACATATTCACAAGTCCCAGGAATTAGAACATGGACACCTTTGGTAGGGAGGGCATTCTGTCTACCACAATGTCCTTGATTCTAAGGCACATTTAATTATAAGATGTATATCGATTTAGTTGCAGCTTTGATGGGTGATAACCATCACCTAATTAAATCTGTATTTTTAATATGTATCCCGATTTCAGCAATGTGAAAATGTGAAAAACCCCACATCTTGGAATAGCACATCTAAGATAACGCAACAGGCAGAGCAGAGCAGCATTTTTATAGAGACTCAGATTCTACACACAGAGCCTAAGGTGAGAAATGAATATGTTAATTCGATAAATATTTTTTGAACCTCTACCAGGTACGAGACCCTGAGCGTACAGCAGTAAGACACAGTGCCTACGCTCAGGGAGCTTACTTTCTGGTGGGAGAGGCAGTTTCCTGGAGAGCAATGAGTGCCATGGAGCAGACAGCACTGTGAAGGGGCTGAGGAGACTGTGGGCCAGGGAGGGAGACTCTAGCTCAGATGGAGCAGGTCAGGGAGGGCAGGCAAGGCGGGACTCTCCAAGCAGAGACCTCAGTGAAGGCAAAGACAAGGATCTTAGTCAAAGGGCAGCCCAGGCACGAGAACCGTGAGGCAGAAAGAAGCTTGACACTGGAACCTTCGTCACTTCCCCAGGAAAGATATTTCCCACCTATCACTATCCCTACTCTGAAGCATAATGCTGCTCAGGTAACATTAACTATAAAACTCTACAGAAAATTCCATTTTTTTCTCTTTCTCTTAAGGTTGGGTGGGAGGTGTAATGGAAGAAGAAGGGGAACAAAGTTGGACGTGAGAAAATTATTAGCTATTAAAGTTAATAGCAGAAACTCTCATTTTGTTCCTAATCTACACTTATATTAAGTGCCTAGCCTGCGAGTAGTACAGAGACAAGCCCAAAGGAAAGAGAATGCCCTTAGCTTCCGGTTGTTCCCTTCACAACCGGTTTAGTTATTTCAAAAATTCACTTGGACATTTCTTTCTTTTTTTTTTTCCCCTTCAAAGGTATACTTGCAACACCCCAATACTTCCAACCCCTCCATTCTAATATACCCGATTCCTACCCTCCCAAAGCCTTGTCTTTTATCAGAAAGCCAAAGCTCTGATAAGCAGGTGAGTCTGTCCTAGGGAACACAAGACACAGGCCTGTCCCCAGACCAAAGATGAGCCGACAGAGTCTTGTCACTACTATGGGTCAAGGGTCATGACCAATGTCTGCTTGATTAAAATCCCATCAAAGGGAATAAGCATAAGGCTTAGTTCTTCTAGAGAGAAAGGGAAAAGCCATCTGGAAAGTCTGCAGCATCATTATGACAGCTACAAATTGCCAATTATTAATGGCTCCTAATCTAACAGTAACACTGCAATAGGGACTTGACTTGTTAAGAAAATGCTGGTGAAGACCAGTTCCCCAAATAAAAGGGCAGACACACAGGTACAAAGACCCACCCTCGACCCCCAGCACTTCAAAGTTTCAAAATCTTGGAGCTTTAGAGGAAAATTCATTAGCGGTGGGAGGCTGAGGCCTCAAGCTGTGGCTCATGACTAAATCATATAACCGAACACCTTATTAACCTTGAATGACACATCCCAACAATGTTTCCTGATATTAAATTTGCAATCAAAGTAGATGCAATTAATATAAACACTATTCAGAGTTATGTAGGAAATGGAAGTAATGATTTTTTTGGAGGTCCCTTGGGTTTTCCATGAAAGAACTTAAAAAATTGCCTACCCACATGCCTGTGAATCTGAAGGTTATTTTACAAATCATTACAATGACAAAAATATACAGTCCGGCAACTCAATTGTCATGGATGTTTAACTTAAACCTCTAGCTTTCAGAAGTAAATTTATATGATTCCATTATTGTTAGAACAGTCATTTTAAAGTCATATCAGCCCATATACAAAGTATTTTTAACTAAGTCCTACAGGAAACAAGGAGGGCTTGGAAATTTACAATTGTATTTGACCTGAACATGAAGCTATAACTACTAAGAAACCAGGAAATTTTCAGTAACAACCTGGACTAAGCTGGACACTTTCCAAACCATAAATCACAGATCTGTTGGACACCCTTACTGGTTAAATGAAGCAAACAATTTTAGTGCAGGCTGGTGTGATGCCCACCGAAATGAAATGTGAACCAATACCTACAGGGAGATGTTCAGCCTGATCCATGAAGATTTAACCAAAAGTCACTCATTAATGTTAATGGAGCATGGCTCTCAAATTCCAGATGACACCTTAGAACTTTAATTCCTGTAAAAAAAGGTAGATCAAGGTAGCAGCTGTGATTTGGGAAAATTGAAGATAAAGTGTATTCACCAATTAGAGGGAACTACAGGCTCAATCTCTTTTACTAAACTGCTAACTCAGAACATTTTATATAGAAATTCATCTGGCATTCATCATCAAAAACTACCTTCTACTATGGCTATTCTATGGCTATTCTCTCCCCTATGTAACTAAACTGCCCAAACAGGTATGGAGAGGAGCAATTCTATTGTGCTTTTGGCTCTCTCAAAATTTAGCTTAGTATTTTGACAATAGATGCTCAGTAAATAATTCTTGATGAGAATGAAAAAGGAAAAGGGGGAAGAGAAAAATATAAATAATCCTCAATTGTAATTTTGAACAGGGAGAATAATTATAGGTAATAAACAGACCCCAAATGAAGGAACAACTTCAGTTTTTCTCTTGTGATTTCAGGTAAGAATGCCCAACACCCCTAATTAAACTCAGGTCCAAGTTTAGAAGGTTCCATTTTTGTCACTCAAAATTAGCTGTTCCTCAGCTTAGATGGAGTTCTTCTTGGCCTTCTTGTCACTCATTCAATGGAGGTTAGCGTAATACATTTAACCTTAATGGTGTTTACCTTACACTTGCTCAGCTAACAGCAAGACATAACAACTGGATTTTTATTTAAGTGTTCTCTTGGATGGCATCCTAGTGAGATAAGATAGAGCAAAAAGAAATAACGTCTGCAGGCACATTACTAATGAGGGGTGAAGTTAACTGTTGTGTGGGCAACAGTACTGATTCCATGCTTGGAGGACCACTCAGTGACATTAACAAGACTCGACACCCCAACCGTGCTTTGTAATACATCCTGTATTACAAAAGTTCATAACTTCCTGTCAGAGTTGACAATTATTCTTGAGAAAGGTTGATTTTCCTAAATCAGGTAGTCAGGAATATTAACTTAACATGAGGACTTTTCCACCCATAGGCATCTTTCTCCTGTTCCAACAATAGCCACCTGCGCCAAGCACAATGTAAACATTTTGTGCATATTACCTACTCAAAACAACCTTGAAAGGTAGAAATTACCGTCTATATTTCACAAATTAGGAAGCTCAGAGAGGTTAGATAATTTATCAAAGGTCACACAGCTACCTAGTGAAAGAACTAGAAGCTGAAACCAGCTCTTAGATTCAAAAGCCCATATCCTGGGAGCACCTTGAAGATGGCGGAAGAGTAAGACGCGGAGATCACCTTCCTCCCCACAGATACACCAGAAATACATCTACACGTGGAACAACTCCTACAGAACACTTACTGAAGGCTGGCAGAACTCCTCAGACCACCCAAAAGGCAAGAAACTCCCCACGTACCTGGGTAGGGCAAAAGAGAGAAAGAAAAAAACAGAGACAAAACAACAGGGACGGCACCTGCACCAGTGGGAGGGAGCTGTGAAGGAGGAAAAGTTTCCACACACTAGGAAGCCCCTTCGCGGACGGAGACTGCGGGAGGCGGAGGGGGGAGCTTCGGCACCGCGGAGGAGTGCACAGCAACGGATGCGGAGGGCAAAGCGGGGAGATTTCCGCACAGAGGATCGGTGCCGACCGGCACTCACCAGCCCGAGAGGCTTGTCTGCTCACCCGCCGGGGCGGGCGGGGCTGCGAGCGGAGGCTCAGGTTTCAGTTTCGGACGGAGCGCAGTGACAGGACTGGGGTTGGCGGCTTGAACATAGCCTGAAGGGGTTAGTGCACCACAGCTAGCCAGGAGGGAGTCCGGGGGAAAAGTCTGCACCTGCCGAAGAGGCAAGAGACTTTTTCTTCCCTCTTTGTTTCCTGGTGCGCGAGGAGAGGGGTTTAAGAGCGCTGCTTAAAGGAACTCCAGAGACGGGCGCGAGCCGCGGCTAAAAGCACGGACACCAGAGACGGGCGGGAGACGCTAAGGCTGCTGCTGCCGCCACCAAGGGGCCTGTGTGCGAGCACAGGTCACTCTCCACACCCCTCTTCCGCAGAGCCTGTGCAGCCCGCCAGTGCCAGGTTCCCGGGATCCAAGGACAACTTCCCCGGGAGAACGCACAGCGGGCCTCAGGCTGGTGCAACGTCACGCCGGCCTCTGCCACCGCAGGCCCACCCCGCACGCAGTGCCCCCCCCGCCCCGCCAGCCTGAGTGCGCCAGAGCCCCCGAATCAGCGGCTCCTTTAACCCCGTCCTGTCTGAGCAAAAAACAGACGCCCTCCAGCGACCTACACGCAGAGGCGGGGCCAAATCCAAAGCTGAGCCCCTGTGAGCTGTGAGAACAAAGAAGAGAAAGGGAAATCTCTCCCAGCAGCCTCAGAAGCAGCGGATTAAAGCTCCACAATCAACTTGATATACCCTGCATCTGTGGAATACCTGAATAGACAAGGAATGATCCCAAATTGAGGAGGTGGACTTTAGGAGCGAGATCTATGATTTTTTTCCCCTTTTCCTCTTTTTGTGAATGTGTACGTGTATGCTTCTGTGTGAGATCTTGTCTGTATAGTCTTACTTCCACCATTTCTGTCCGTCCATGGTTTTTTTTAAAAAATTTTTTTCTTAATAACTAATTTTAATAACTTTATTATACTTTACCTTCGTTCTTTCTTTCTTTCTTTCTTTCGTTAGTTCGTTCCTTCCTTCCCTTCTTTAGACAACGAATCATCCCAAATTGAGGAGGTGGTCTCTGAGAGCAAGATTTATGATTTTTTCCCCTTTACCTCTTTTTGTGAGGGTGTATGTGTATGCTTCTGTGTAAGATTTTGTCTGTATAGCTTTGCTTCCAACATTTGTCCTAAGGTTCTATCTGTCCCTTTTTTTTTTATAAATAAGTATTTTTTAATTCAATAACTTTATTATACTTTATTTTATTTTACTGTATCTTCTTTCTTTCTGTCTTTTTTCCTTCTTTCCCTCCTTCTTTCCTTCCTCCCTCCCTCCCTCGCTCCTTTCTTTCCTTCTTTCCTTCTTTCTTTCTTTCTTCCTTCCTTCCTTCCTTCCCTCCTTTCCTTCTTTCTTTCTTCATACATCTACTAATTCTCTCTACTTTTTCTCCCTTTTATTCTGAGCCGTGTGGATTAAAGGCTTTGGTGCTCCAGCCAGAAGTCAGGGCTCTGCCTCTGAGGTATGAGAGCCAACTTCAGGACACTGGTCAACAAGAGACCTCCCAGCTCCACATAATATCAAATGGCGAAAATCTCCCAGAGACCTCCATCTTAACACAAGCACCCAGCTTCACTCAACGACCAGCAAGATACAGTGCTGGACAACCTATGCCAAACAACTAGCAAGACAGGAACACAACCCCACCCATTAGCAGAGAGGCTGCCTAAAATCATAATAAGGCCACAGACACCCCAAAACACACCACCAGACGTGAACCACTAGAGAGACAAGATCCAGCCTCATCCACCACAACACAGGCACTAGTCCCCTCCACCAGGAAGCCTACACAACCCACTGAACCAACCTTAGCCACTGGAGACAGACATCAAAAACAGCGGGAACTACGAACCTGCAGCCTGCAAAAAGGAGACTGCAAACACAGTAAGATAAGCAAAATGAGAAGACAGAAAAACACACAGCAGATAAAGGAGCAAGATAAAAATGCACCAGACCTAACAAATGAACAGGAAATAGGCAGTCTACCTGAAAAAGAATTCAGAATAATGATAGTAAGGATGATCTGAAATCTTGGAAATACAATGGACAAAATGCAAGAAACACTTAATAAGGACCTAGAAGAAATAAAGATGAAACAAGCAATGATGAACAACACAATAAATGAAATTAAAAGTACTCTAGATGGGATCAATAGCAGAATAACTGAGGCAGAAGAATGGATAAGTGACCTGGAAGATAAATAGTGGAAATAACTACTGCAGAGCAGAATAAAGAAAAAAGAATGAAAAGAACTGAGGACAGTCTCAGAGACCTCTGGGACAACATTAAACGCACCAACATTCGAATTATAGGGGTTCCAGAAGAAGAAGAGAAAAAGAAAGGGACTGAGAAAATATTTGAAGAGATTATAGTTGAAAACTTCCCTAATATGGGAAAGGAAATAGTTAATCAAGTCCAGGAAGCACAGAGAGTCCCATACAGGATAAATCCAAGGAGAAATATGCCAAGACACATATTAATCAAACTGTCAAAAATTAAATACAAAGAAAGCATATTAAAAGCAGCAAGGGAAAAACAACAAATAACACACAAGGGAATCCCCATAAGGTTAACAGCTGATCTCTCAGCAGAAACTCTACAAGCCAGAAGGGAGTGGCAGGACATACTGAAAGTGATGAAGGAGAAAAACCTGCAACCAAGATGACTCTACCCAGCAAGGATCTCATTCAGATTTGATGCAGAAATTAAAACCTTTACAGACAAGCAAAAGCTGAGAGAGTTCAGCACCACCAAACCAGACTTACAACAAATGCTAAAGGAACTTCTCTAGAAAAGAAACACAAGAGAAGGAAAAGACCTATAATAACGAACCCAAAACAATTCAGAAAATGGGAATAGGAACATACATACTGATAATTACCTTAAATGTAAATGGACTAAATGCTCCCACCAAAAGACACAGATTGGCTGCATGGATACAAAAACAAGACCCTTATATATGCTGTCTACAAGAGACCCACTTCAGAACTAGAGACACATACAGACTGAAAATAAGGGGATGGAAAAAGATATTCCACACAAATGGAAACCAAAAGAAAGCTGGAGTAGCAATTCTCATATCAGACAAAATAGACTTTAAAATAAGGACTATTAAAATAGACAAAGAAGGACACTACATAATGATAAAGGGATCGATCCAAGAAGAAGATATAACAATTGTAAATATTTATGCACCCAACATAGGAGCACCTCAATACATAAGGCAAATACTAACAGCCATAAAAGGGGAAATTGACAGTAACACATTCATAGTAGGGGACTTTAACACCCCACTTTCACCCATGGACAGATCATCCAAAATGAAAATAAATAAGGAAACACACGCTTTAAACAATACATTAAACAATATGGACTTAATTGATATTTATAGGACACTCCATCCAAAAACAACAGAATACACATTTTTCTCAGGTGCTCATGGAACATTCTCCAGGATAGATCATATCCTGGGTCACAAATCAAGCCTTGGTAAATTTAAGAAAATTGAAATTGTATCAAGTATCTTTTCCGACCACAACGCCATGAGACTAGATATCAATTACAGGAAAATATCTGTAAAAAATACAAACACATGGAGGCTAAACAATACACTACTTAATAATGAAGTGATCACTGAAGAAATCAAAGAGGAAATAAAAAAATACCTAGAAACAAATGATGATGGAGACACAACGACCCAAAACCTATGGGATGCAGCAAAATCAGTTCCAAGGGGGAAGTTTATAGCAATAAAAGCCCACCTTAAGAAGCAGGAAACATCTCGAATAAACAACCTAACCTTGCACCTCAAGCAATTAGAGAAAGAAGACCAAAAAAACCCCAAAGCTAGCAGAAGGAAAGAAATCATAAAAATCAGATCAGAAATAAATGAAAAAGAAATGAAGGAAACGATAGCAAAGATCAATAAAACTAAAAGCTGGTTCTTTGAGAAGGTAAACAAAATAGATAAACCACTAGCCAGACTCATCAAGAAAAAAAGGTAGAAGACTCAAATCAATAGAATTAGAAATGAAAAAGGAGAAGTAACAACTGACACTGCAGAAATAAAAAAAATCATGAGAGATTACCACAAGCAACTCTACGCCAATAAAATGGACAATCTGGAAGAAATGGACAAATTCTTAGAAATGCACAACCTGCCAAGACTGAATCAGGAAGAAATAGAAAATATGAACAGACCAATCACAAGCATTGAAATTGAAACTGTGATTAAAAATCTTCCAACAAACAAAAGCCCAGGACCAGATGGCTTCACAGGTGAATTCTATCAAACGTTTAGAGAAGAGCTAACACCTATCCTTCTCAAACTCTTCCAAAATATAGCAGAGGGAGGAACACGCCCAAATTCATTCTATGAGGACACCATCACCCTGATACCAAAACCAGAGAAAGAAGCCACAAAAAAACAAAATTACAGGCCAATATCACTGATGAACATAGATGCAAAACTCCTTGACAAAATACTAGCAAACAGAATCCAACAGCACATTAAAAGGATCATACACGATGATCAAGTGGGGTTTATTCCAGGAATGCAAGGATTCTTCAATATACGCAAATCTATCAATGTGATAAACCATATTAACAAATTGAAGGAGGAAAACCATATGATCATCTCAATAGATGCAGAGAAAGCTTTTGACAAAATTCAACACCCATTTATGATAAAAACCCTCCAGAAAGTAGGCATAGAGGGAACTTTCCTCAACATAATAAAGACCATCTATGACAAGCCCACAGCAAACATCATCCTCAATGGTGAAAAACTGAAAGCATTTCCACTAAGATCAGGAAGAAGACAAGGTTGCCCACTCTCACCACTCTTAATCAACAAAGTTTTGGAAGTTTGAGCCACAGCAATCAGAGAAGAAAAGGAAATAAAAGGAATCCAAATCGGAAAAGAAGAAGTAAAGCTGTCACTGTTTGCAGATGACATGATACTATACATAGAGAATCCTAAAGATGCTACCAGAAAACTACTGGAGCTAATCAATGAATTTGGTAAAGTAGCAGGATACAAAATTAATGCACAGAAATCTCTGGCATTCCTATATAGTTATAATGAAAAATCTGAAAGTGAAATCAAGAAAACACTCCCACTTACCATTGCAACAAAAAGAGCAAAATATCTAGGAATAAACCTACCTAAGGAGACAAAAGACCTGTATGCAGAAAATTATAAGACACTGATGAAAGAAATTAAAGATGATACAAATAGATGGAGAGATATACCATGTTCTTGGATTGGAATAATCAACATTGTGAAAATGACTCTACTACCCAAAGCAATCTATAGATTCAATGCAATCCCTATCAAACTACCACTGGCATTTTTCACAGAACTAGAACAAAAAATTTCGCAATTTGTATGGAAACACAAAAGACCCCGAATAGCCAAAGCAATCTTGAGAACGAAAAAAGGAGCTGGAGGAATCAGGCTCCCTGACTTCAGACTATACTACAAAGCTACAGTAATCAAGACAGTATGGTACTAATACAAAAACAGAAAGATAGATCAATGGAACAGGATAGAAACCCCAGCGATAAACCCACGTACATATGGACACCTTATCTTTGATAAAGGTGGCAGGAATGTATAGTGGAGAAAGGACAGCCTCTTCAATAAGTGGTGCTGGGAAAACTGGACAGCTACATGTAAAAGAATGAAATTAGAACACTCCCTAACACCATACACAAAAATAAACTCAAAATGGATTCGAGACCTAAATGTAGGACCGGACACTATAAAACTCTTAGAGGAAAACATAGGAAGAACATTCTTTGACATAAATTACAGCAAGCTCTCTTTTGACCCACCTCCTAGAGTAATGGAAATAAAAAAAATAAATAAACAGATGGGACCTAATGAAACTTCAAAGCTTTTGCACAGCAAAGGAAACCATAAACAAGACCAAAAGACAACCCTCAGAATGGGAGAAAATATTTGCAAATGAAGCAACTGACAAAGGATTAATCCCCCAAATTTACAAGCAGCTCATGCAGCTCAATAACAAAAAAACAAACAACCCAATCCAAAAATGCGCAGAAGACCTAAATAGACATTTCTCCAAAGAAGATATACAGACTGCCAACAAACACATGAAAGAATGCCTAACATCATTAATCACTAGAGAAATGCAAATCAAAACTACAATGAGATATCATCTCACACCAGTCAGAATGGCCATCATCAAAAAAATCTAGAAACAATAAATGCTGGAGAAGGTGTGGAGAAAAGGGAACCCTCTTGCCCTGCTGGTGGGAATGTGAATTGATTCAGCCACTATGGAGAACAGTATGGAGGTTCCTTAAAAAACTACAAATAGAACTACCATATGACCCAGCAATCCCACTACTGGGCATATACCCTGAGGAAACCAAAATTCAAAAAGAGTCACGTACCAAAATGTTCATTGCAGCTCTATTTACAATAGCCAGGACATGGAAACAACCTAAGTGCCCATCATCAGATGAATGGATAAAGAAGATGTGGCACATATATACAATGGAATATTACTCAGCCATAAAAAGAAACGAAATTGAGCTATTTGTAATGAGGTGGATAGACCTAGAGTCTGTCATACAGAGTAAAGTAAGTCAGGAAGAAAAAGACAAATACCGTATGCTAACACATATATATGGAATTTAAGGGAAAAAAATGTCATGAAGAACCTAGGGGTAAGACAGGAATAAAGACGCAGACCTACTGGAGAACGGACTTGAGGATATGGGGAGGTGGAAGGGTGAGCTGTGACAGGGCGAGAGAGAGTCATGGACATATACACAGTAACAAACGTAAGGTAGATAGCTAGTGGGAAGCAGTCGCATGGCACAGGGGTATTGGCTCAGTGCTTTGTGACAGCCTGAAGGGGTGGGATAGGGAGGTTGGGAGGGAGGGAGACACAAGAGGGAAGACATATGGGAGCATATGTATATGTATAACTGATTCACTTTGTTATAAAGCAGAAACTAACACACCATTGTAAAGCAATTATACCCCAATAAAGATGTTTAAAAAAAGCCCACATACTTATTGGGTACATGACTCATGGCCTGAAACTTCATCCCATACTCATGAAGCCAGGGCCAAACTCTTTCTCTCATTTCATTTGGAACCGTTTTCCAAGTTCCTCCATGGTAAGTGGGGAGTGGGATGGGGAATTATACTGACAGGGGGAAATCTGGTTTCCCTCAAAACTTCCCCATTTATATGATTCAGCACTTTGTAAAAGCATTATTTATTATTATTATTATTATTGATGTTATACTAAATACAAGGCAGCACTACATTTTCAAGGGCAGACTAAATTAAAAACATGAAGTTGAGCACTCCATTGTCCAATGGCAATATAAAATTATCAAACTAATTCAGAAAGGACCTGATGAGTTAATGTTCTAAAGAAATAAATGTTATTGGCAAATTTCTTTCTAAAGAAAGAAATAAATGAAACACCAATTCATGAAACAAAATAAGCCAAAGGATGCCTCCACTGTAAATGTGAATGGGTTGTTTGAAAGAAGGTTGAGACTTGCCTTTGAAAAAAAAGTCCCATCTATGGCAGAAATCTCAACCATTAAAAGCATTTAGCACTTGCTGTTATTGTAGTTTTCTAAATCTCGCATATGCTAAATCTGAGATTTAGAAATATAGAAAAAACGTAAACAAGTAAACAAAAACCTCATGATCTTGGTGCCCAGAGAGAACCCGTATTAGCATTTTGTATAATTTCCTTCTGTCTATTTTCTGTGCAGTTTTTATTTAGTTGCTTTCATATCACAGATACAGCTTTTAATTCCGGAGCAGACTTGGGAAAGCACATGGGGACTCAGTTTTAACCTTAGCATATTAAAATAATAAACATTGGTCAGAATTTCTTATGAAAGTTTGACTTCCAGAACACCTACCAGTTTAAATTCATTGATTTTAAGAAGTTGACCCAAAGGAACCTAAATTTATTCAAATAGTACTGTTACTGTATAGAATTTCTTCAGGTTTCCTGAGTTGTATAACTTCATAAATTGCCCTAATGACAGTAAAAACCCCAGTGAGTATTACAGAATTCTGCAAAGTCAGGAGTACGCAAAAAGGAAATTAAAAATTGTGAGGAAAAGAACATTAGAGACTTTTTCATTTGTTTTAATTAGTATAGCTGAATTGTAATTATCACAATTCTTCACCAGACACTAGTAAATGTTCTGAAACCATCTTGTAAAATTAACAAAGCTTTAACACTACAAAGCCTTATTTAAGTTTTTTCTATTCCGCATCTGAAAAATAAAAAGTGACAAGCAAAATAGGTAGGGCATTTGGAGCAGGCAAGTAGAATAGAAGTTTTGCATCACTTAAGTAATTCATTTGACTATTATCTCCCTGAAGACAAGGATATCTACCTTGTCTTCAAGGTAGATCTTGAAGTATCTTGAAGATAGATCTTCAAATATCTACCATATTTATTGTTACAGCCTCTAGCATAGTGAGTGAATGAATGTAAAAATGAATGCACGATTGTATCTTGCCTCCACAAAAGGGCTGTAAAATTCCCAAAGGCAGGGATTGTAACTTTTATTTCTTCTTCAGACACAAAACACCAGTAGAGGATTGAGTAATTAGGAATCAGTTAATAGATACTCCTTAGCAGACACATTTTCTGGGGAGGAACAGCTTTCACCATCCGCAATGTGAAGGACAGAACAGTCCAGACACTAAACCCACAACACAACCCAGCTAAATTAATGTGATCCCTGGAGACACAGAACTCTGCTGTTTCTCCCCTCACTCCCGGAGGAAAAAACTGTTTTAAAAATTGCAGAACCATCTATTGACTGTCACAGAAATGTCTTATTATTCTCTTATGGTTAGCAAAGCGGCAAGGTTGGCGTGGGGGTTAAATTAGGAACTTGGGAATAACATATACACACTACTATATATAAAGTAGATAAACAACAAGGACCTACTGTATAGCAGAGGGAACTCTACTCAATATTCTGTAATAACCTATATGGGAAAAGAATCTGAAAAAGAATAGATATATATATGTGTGTGTTTGTATATCTATATAGATATAGATATCTGAATCACTTTGCTGTATACCTGAAACTAACACAACATTGTAAATCAACTATACCTCAATGAAAAAATTAAACAGACAAAAAATAAAAATTGCAGAAAGGTCCATTGACTGTCAGAGAAATGTCTTGTTATTCTCTACAGTAATATCTTCATGCAGTTAACACCAGGGACTATAAATGCAATTGGGGTCAAGCCCCGTACTCCCTATTCCAACAAAGTGCTTCCACTTGTCTCTTCCTATATACATTTGAGTAGGTTTCTCCCTGTCGTGGGGATTATTTTATCTAAAGATATGAAAGTTTTGGAGAATGAGGTAGAAAGCTGCCTTATCTAGGAGGGCCTCCTGATTCCAGGATAATCTGGAATCTGTGCCATCCAACTTCTGATTCGTTTCATTTCGGCTCTCATTGGCCACCATCAGGCTAGATCCTGGATTAGGCTACTGGCCTGACTCCCTGACTTATATCATCACTTGACTCTTTTTTATTTTTTTTAACATCTTTATTGGAGTATAATTGCTTTACAATGGTGTGTTAGTTTCTGCTGTATAACAAAGTGAATCAGCTATACATATGCATACATCCCTATATCCCCTCCCTCTTGTGTCTCCCTCCCATCCTCCCTACCCCACCCCTCTAGGTGGTCACAGAGCACGGAGCTGATCTCCCTAAATGATCACTTGATTCTTAATAAGTTCACTTAATTCAACCCATTACTTGGCTGAATTTGCTGCTAGGTTTGTTCTGACAGGCTTGTTAGTTTCAGATCCCATCCTCACTCTGACTCCCTACCATCTCCCTAACCTGCCACCTAGAGCTGTGGTTGCCCCTTCCTGCCCATTTACCCACAAGTGTCTACCCCTGACAGCCACCTCTCATCCCTCAGAGACACAACCATAAATGTTAGGTTCTGCACAGAAGTAAATTTATATTCCTGAAATTGAAAGTCTTTGAATTATTATGAAAGCAACACACACACACACACACACACACACACACATACTTTAACAAAATTTATACAACACAGAAAACCACAAAATAGGGTTCAAAGCTTCCTTATAATCAGATACCGAAGGAACAATCACAAGTACATCTTATTGTGCATTGTAATTTCCTTTCTAATTTAACATCTTGGTTTTGGCAGAAGAATCTTGTTTCATCCGTGTTAGCCATCAATTTGGATTGAGAGTTACAAGAAGAAGAAACCATGTGAGCACATGGCATAGTCAATAAATAGCTTTGGGCAATAAAATAGAGTAAATCAATTGCCAAGAACAAAAGTATTGCAGGATCTGTCACAATTCCACACCTGTTTTCTTCCCCTGGTTTAATGCTTTGACTTCAATAACATTTTCACTGAGAATGTTTACTGGTGACACCTGAAGAATATAAAGAGAGTCATAATAATAGTTTGGTTAATAGTTCAAATTGAGTTTTGCTTTGCTCCAATCAATTTTTTCAACCTACTGGGCTTCCTTCCTAACAATGCAGGTTTAATTCTTTCTATAACCTACGTGAATTACAGGCCTCGGTTTTTGTAAGTCAAGTACTATATGGATTCTAAATCTTACATAACTATGGCTACATCTGAAGTCAGATTAGTCTTTACAGTACAAAAAAACAGATTTAAGAGAACCTCTGCTATCCAAGTGCTTGCATTTCACAAGCAAGGTTGAATTTTACATGTATGAATACCCATAAGTCTTACAGAAGTCAGATATAACCAATAGTTTTATTTTACCTCTGTATATGCACCTCTAATCAGTTAATACCTTGTTAGGTTAATAATTAATGATAAAAACAAAAGAGGAGAAATAAACTATAAATAGAGATAGGTGTTAGCCTTTCTTGCTAGAAACGAAAGAACAGCATTCAGTCTTTTGTGTATGTATCTAGATGCCTAGGGATGTGTACTGGGATGTGTTATATACATTTATATGTGTCATACGTAACATTCAAGGAAAATAAATAGCCCCCCAATCTAAAATTAATGTATATTAGAAGGTTTGGAGTGTAATCAGCTTACCACCCCCCTTCAGGAAATCACTGCAGGATGTAAAATAAAAGCACAAAGCTGTACCATTTTGCCTTTTTCTTTCAGGAACTAAATTTGCATTATCCTTCTGCCATATGTTCAGGTAGCTTTCCATGGTACCTCATACAGCTGTGTCACTGAATTCCCCAACCTTAATGAATAAACTAATTACAGCCTGAAATGAACTCTTGCAGATTAGCTATCTCCCACCATAGATCAAGAAGAGAACTTTATTCCCACAACTACCTACTAATTCACATTAGCCATAAAAAGTGCACCAGAGCATCCTTCCCTACTCCAGCTGGGTGACCACAGCAACATTAATAGAATACTATGTCACTGGTATTAATTCTTCACAGTTCAAGTTTGCAGCAGTAAACTTGCTACTGCCACAATGATTCTCGACTACAGATACAACTAGGAAGCTATTGATTTACTTGAGTTGGATAGCAGCTTTGCTGTAACTGTTAGTTTCACTGCGTTAAACTTTACAATTGGGCACTATTATTCATTTGGATCTTGGAGTTCTGTTTATTTACAGGAGATTTTCCCCCCCAAAAAAGTCAAAAATAAAGGTATGACCATTTGAAGCATTTAAAGTAGTAAGAGTCACTTTATCAAATACAAATATAGCTGAGTTGATGGCAAAAACTATCAGGAAAACCAGCTAGGGAGAGACCCTAGATGTAAATCAGTCTTCCTTCTCTGAATTCAACAGCTATCCTCTGCTCCAGAGCTCCAGATAGGGAGCCTGCTCTACCTGTTAATTACAGGACTGGGTTGGATTCCAGATACATGGTTCTCAGATGAATATAACTTTATGGTGGCTTTGTTGCCAAATTAACTCTTTCTCACCAGCAGCAAGTCACGAAATTTTAAAAGATTACTACAGAGGGACCCAGGCTTTTTGGTTTCATTCTCCCTCAACTCGCTTGCACATTTTCCCATTAGAGTTGTAGAATTCCAGAGTGAAAATGGGGACAATCTATCATAAAAGTGAAAGTTAGGAGACCTGGATTATAGTCCCAGTTTTCCTAGCTCTGGGACCCAGATTCAAACAGCTTCTACTTCCTTTTCTGCCAGGTGAGGTATAATGAAGTGCCGTGGAGAACATGTGTAGGTGTGGACACTGTATGCCTTTGAGGCCCACCTGCATTTAAGATGGCAATCAGACCATTTTTACTTGACCCTCTCTACCTAGGTCAGACTTCCCATTGCTTATTCTATTCATGTTCAGATCCTCTTATCCAGAACATTCAAAAATTATCATCCTCATCAAAATGTAATCGTTAGAATGTAGTTCATATTTCCTTTCGAGAGCTATATCATCTTTCCTGCAGTATGTCCTATATCTCACAGAAGCACAGATTGTAAGGTAACATAGGAGATCATAAAGTCCTTGCAGCAAATGAAATTAAATTTAAGCCATCTTGATCAAAAAATGGCCCTCAAGTGTTTCCTTAAAAGAATTAAATTGAAATTGGAAAGTAGGACTAGACAGAGTATCCTAATAATGGTATAATATTGAAAACTAGGATTACTATTATAATACCTTTCATTTATATAGGATGCCATAGTTTGCAAAACATTTCACATGTATTTGTTTCCTACTCAATGCATATTATAGTCATCTGCATATTCTAATATCATGTGATGAAATGAATGGGTGTTTCATTTTATACAATACCTTAATTTTATTAATAATATAAATCCAGATCTTTCCTTCCATACTTAAGCTTATACAATTTGTTTTCCTTCCCAGATTTGTAATACCCTAAACATACATTCCTGAAATATCTTGCATTTATGGCTCAATTCCTTTTCTAATTTTATTTCACCTCTAACAAAATAAAATTTACAAGCTAATGTAGGATGACCAAGACTCAGAGGCACTGGATTAAGCTTGGTTAATTTGCCCAGTACCATGCTAGACTACATTCTCTTATAGCCCTACGAACCCTCAAGGACTTACACACAAGCACAGAGCTGTTCTCTTCTCCAATATAACATCTAAAAGCTAGCAGAAGAACTCTGATGATTTGAGACAATCTACTCTCTTCTCCAAAAAAACAAAAAATGAAAAATATTTCAATATTCTTGCAACACAAATGACCTAAGGAAGCACCAACTCTCAGGAATTTTGCATTTTCCTTCTTTAGGTTTCCCAGGTTAGCATCTCCCACTGTGTCCTAAATCTTGCTGCACCGACAAGAGACTTTATAAGGATGTGGGCGGGACTTAAGGCTTAGGGAAACCAGGAAGGGATAGAACCATACAAAGGCAAGGACAGGGCATGGGTTATCAGAACCCAGAGAGAAGAGCTCTATGGAAAAGTCCATGCCTAACTCTGGAGCTGTGACCTTCAAGCAAGGGCTGCAGCTGAGCTGTGATGACCCAGGAGGGAGGAAGCCAGGACTCCACTCACCTCCCCCTCTGAGATGTCCTGTCAGCTCACTCCATTGGTCAAATGCAACCAGAAACCAGAAGGCAAGGGCAGCTACTTAAGGCAGTCCTTACAGACCAGCTTCCTCAGCCTGGATAAGAACAAAGAGAGGCTCTGGAGGGCCAAGCAGGCAGAGACCCAGCAAAGCAGATTAGCCAACAGAATTCGATCAATAGCAGGTGGCAAGTTTTCTCTAATGTCACTAGGAAATAGTCAAATTTCTTTATACCTTGAAGTATTCTGCATTAGTATTAGACCATACAATTTCCCATGTAAACTGTTTTCTTGTTTTATACACAATAAGTAAGCATTTTAGAAGTTGGAGCATCATGTAAATAAATAGGTTCTTATAGAATATGTGCTTGAAGGTAACTCAGAGCATTTGACCTAAGTCCTTACCTGTAGCAAACGCCACAATCAAACCAACCCAGAGAAGAGGTGGTCAATAGTGCTATCAAAAATGGCCCATTAAAGCTGAAACTTTTAAAATAAATTAAAATGGCCCATTGTCCAATCCAATGGCATCGTCTCTGCCCACATACTATTTGACATCATTGATCTACCCATTGTGCCTTGGTTTTCATAATATTGCTCTTTACTGCTTCTCCGTACACTCTGCTGCCCTTTCTTGTTCTCTTTTTCTGGCTTCTCTAATTCTGCTCCCAAATTAAATTTCAGTGTTCCCCAGGATGTGATCATACCCTCTTCTCTCCTTGTTCTGCACACTTTCCTGAGCAAACCCACCCACCTACATGACTCACCCACATCTCCAAGCCACAGCTGTCTTTTCCAAATTAATGACCCATGGATGATGGGTCCCATGGACAAATGGAGTCTTTTCCTCCCCAATCTATCTGCCTTTCTGCTACTAGAGTTATTTTTTTAAACACATATCTGATCATGTCACTTCTCTATTTAAAAATCTTCACTGGCTCCCAATTGTCTAGGGTAAGGTTTTGGAGTATACTATTGAAGTCCTTCAAGTCATATCCACATCCCATCTCCAATTCTATCACCCACTACTAGGCAGAGCACACGTACCTTACATTTTTTAAAAATGATTCCACCATGCACTTTTATAAATCCTTGCCTTTTCTCATGTTGTTTCCTTTCTACCCACTGTTTTCTTTCCCTGATGAACTCCTATTCATCTTGCAAGACCCAGTTCAAATATTCCCCACTCTGTGATGCTTTCCGCAAACCTCATAGGAAGAGCCAACAGCTCACAGTTCAGCAAAGCTATTATTATATTGCAGTACAATTCTCTTTTTACATAACCATCTCATCTACTGGGATGTGAACTCTTTTAGGGGCAAAACCACATCTCACCAATCTTTGACACATCACTGAACATGGAATAAATTAAAAGTACCTATTTGCAAACTTATATATTCTCATTATCATAGACAGAAGTGCTACCTCTAGAAACAATAATCTTCTTGAACAATCTAGATTTTAAAAGGAACTGGGGGGTGAGCAAGGAGAGGGGATTCAGAGCACCACCTAAATGAGCTCCAGAGATGGGCGTGAGCCGTGGCTAACAGTGCGGACACCAGAGATGGGCATGAAATGCTAAGGCTGCTGCTGCAGCCACCAAGAAGCCTGTGTGCAAGCATAGGTCACTAGCCACACTTCCCTTCCCGGGAGGCTGTGCAGCCCGCCACTACCAGGGTCCTGTGATCCAGGGACAACTTCCCCAGGAGAACACATGGCACGCCTCAGGCTGGTGCAATGTCACACTGGCCTCTGCCGCCGCAGGCTCGCCCCGCATTCCGTACCCCTCCCTCCCCCGGCCTGAGTGAGCCAGAGCCCCCGAATCTGCTGCTGCTTTGACCCCGTCCTGTCTGAGCAAAGAACAGATGCCCTCAAGTGACCTACACACAGAGGCAGGGCCAAATCCAAAGCTGGACCCCGGGAGCTGTGCGAACAAAGAAGAGAAAGGGAAATTTCTCCCAGTAGCCTCAGGAGCAGTGGATGAAATCTCCACAATCAACTTGATGTACCCTGCATCTCTGGAATACCTGGATAGACAACAAATCATCCCAAAATTGAGGTGGTGGATTTCGGAGGAAATGTAGACGTGGGGTTTCATTTCTGCACCTAATTTGTTTCTGGTTTTATGTTTGTCTTAGTTTAGCATTTAGAGTTTATTATCACTGGTAGATTTGTTTATTGATTTGGTTGTTCTCTTCCTTTTTTATATATATATACTTTCTTTCCTTTTTCTCTTTTTGAGAGTGTGTATGTGTATGCTTCTTTGCGTGATTTTGTCTCTATAGCTTTGCTTTTACCATTTGTCCTAGGATTCTGTCTGTCCGTTTTTTTCCTTTGTTTGTTTGTAGAATAGTTTTTAGCACTTCTTATCACTGGTGGATTTCTTTTTTGGTTTGGTTGCTCTCTTCTTTCTTTCTTTTTTCCTTACGTGGTAATTTTTTAAATTTTTAATAATTTTATTAATTTTTATTTTAATAACTTTATTTTATTTTATTTTTCTTTCTTTTTTTCTCTCTTTTATTCTGAGCCGTGTGGATAACAGGGTCCTGGTGCTCTGGCCGGGTGTCAGACCTGTGCCTCTGAGGTGGGGGAGCTGAGTTCAGGACATTGGTCCACCAGAGACCTCCCAGCCTCATGTAAAACCAAATGGTGAAAGCTCTCCCAGAGATCTCCATCTCAACGCTAAGACCCAGCTCCATTCAAGGCCCAGTAAGCTACATTGCCGGACACGCTGTGTGAAACAACTAGCAAGACAGGAACACAACTCCACCCACTGGCGGAGAGGCTTCCTAAAATCATAATGAGGTCAGAGACACCCTAAAACACACCGGACATGGTCCTGCCCAGCAGAAAGACAAGATCCAGCCTCATCCACCAGAACACAGGCACCAGTCCCCTCCACCAGGAAGCCTACACAATCCACTGAACCAATCTTAGCTACTGGGGGCAGACACCAGAAACAACAGGAACTACAAACCTGCAGCCTGCACAAAGCAGACCCCAAACACAGTAAGGTAAGCAAAATAAGAAGATAGAGAAATACATAGCAGATGAAGAAGCAAGGGACAAACCCACCAGACCAAATAAATGAAGATGAAAAAGGCAGTCTATCTGAAAAAGAATTCAGAGTAATGATAGTAAAGATGATCCAAAATCTTGGAAATAGATTGGAGAAAATGCAAGAAATGCTTAACAAGGACCTAGAAGAACTAAAGAGCAAACAAACAATGATGAACAACACAATAAATGAAATTTAAAGTCCTCTAGAAGGGATCAATAGCAGAATAACTGAGGCAGAAGAACAGATAAGTGATCTGGAAGATAAAATAGTGGAAATAAGTATTGCAGAGCAGAATAAAGAAAAAAGAATGAAACGAATTGAGGACAGTCTCAGAGACCTCTGGGACAACATTAAACACACCAACATTCAAATTATAGGGGTTCCAGAAGAAGAGAAAAAGAAAGGGACTGAGAAAATATTTGAAGAGATTATAGTTGAAAACTTCCCTAATATGGGAAAGGAAAGAGTCAATCAAGTCCAGGAAGTGCAGAGAGTCACACACAGGGTAAATCCAAGGAGAAACAGGCCAAGACACATGTTAACCAACTATAAAAAATTAAATACAAAGAAAAATATTAAAAGCAGCAAGGGGAAAGCAACAAATTACATACAAGGGAAACCCCATAAGGTTAACAGCTATCTTTCAGCAGAAACTCTGCAAGCCAGAAGGGAGTGGCAAGACATATTTAAAGTGATGAAAGGGAAAAACGCTACAACCAAGATTACGCTACCCAGCAAGCATCTCATTCAGATTCAACGTAAAAATTAAAACCTTTACAGACAATCAAAAGCTAAGAGAATACAGCACCATCAAACCAGCTTTACAACAAATGCTAAAGGAACTTCTCTAGGCAGGAAACACGAGAGAAGGAAAAGACCTACAATAACAAACCCAAGACAATTAAGAAAATGGTAATAAGAACATACATATAGATAATTACCTTAAGTGGAAATGGATTAAATGCTCCCAGCAAAAGACATAGACTGGCTGAATGGATACAAAAACAAGACCCATATATATGCTGTCTACAAGAGATCCACATCAGACCTAGGGACACATACAGACTGAAAGTGAGGGGATGGAAAAAGATATTCCATGCAAATGGACATCAAAAGAAAGCTGGAGTAGCAATTCTCATATCAGACAAAATAGACTTCAAAATAAAGACTATTACGAGACAAAAAGGACACTACATAATGATCAAGGGATCAATCCAAGAAGAAGATATAACAATTGTAAATATTTATGCACCCAACATAGGAGCACCTCAATACATAAGGCAAATGCTAGCGGCCATAAAAGGGGAAATTGACAGTCACACAATCATAGTAGGGGACATTAACACCTGCTTTCACCAACGCACAGATCATCCAAAATGAAAATAAATAAAGAAACCCAAGCTTTAAATGATACATTAAACAAGAAGGGTTTAATTGATATTTTTAGGACATTCTATCCAAAGACAACACAATACACTTTCTTCTCAAGTGCTCATGGAACATTCTCCAGGATAGATGATATCTTGGGTCACAAATCAAGCTTTGGTAAATTTAAGAAAATTGAAATTGTATCAAGTATCTTTTCTAACCACAGTGCTATAGACTAGATATCAACTACAGGAAAAAATCTGTAAAAAATACAAACACATGGAGGTTAAACAATATGTTACTAAATAACCAAGAGATCACTGAAGAAATCAAAGAAATCAGAAAATACCTAGAAACAAATGACAATGGAGACACGACGACCCAAAACCTATGGGATGCAGCAAAAGCAATTCTAAGAGGGAAGTTTATAGCAATACAATCCTACCTCAAGAAGCAAGCAACATCTCAAATAGACAACCTAACTTTACACCTAAAGCAGTTAGAGGAAGAAGAACAAAAAAAACCCAAAGTTAGCAGAAGGAAAGAAATCATAAGAATCAGATCAGAAATAATTGAAAAAGAAATGAAAAAGCGATAGCAAAGACCAATAAAACTAAAAGCTGGTTCTTTGAGAAGATAAATGAAATTGACCAACCATTACCCAGACTCATCAAGAAAAAAAGGGAGAAGACTCAAATCAATAGAATTAGAAAAGAAAATGGGGAATAGCACTGCAGGAACACAAAGGATCATGAGAGATTACTACAAGCAACTATATGGCAATAAAATGGACAACCTGGAAGAAATGGACACATTCTAAGAAAGGCACAACTCTCCAAGACTGAACCAGGAAGAAATAGAAAATAAAAACCGACCAGTCACAAGCACTAAAATTGAGACTGTGATTAAAAATCTTCCAACAAACAAAAGCCCAGGACCAGATGGTTTAACAGGCAAATTCTATCAAACATTTAGAAAAGAGTTAACACCCATACTTCTCAAACTTCCAAAATATAGCAGAGGGAGGAACATGCCCAAATTCATTCTATGAGGACACCATCACCCTGATACCAAAACCAGAGAAAGAAGCCACAAAAAAAGAAAACTACAGGTCAATATCACTGATGAACATAGATGCAAAACTCCTCGACAAAATACTAGCAAACAGAATCCAACAGCACATTAGAAGGATCATACACCATGATCAAGTGGGGTTTATCCCAGGAATGCAAGGATTCTTCAATATATGAAATCAATCAATGTGATAAACAATATTAACAAATTGAAGGAGAAAAACCATATGATCATCTCAGTAGACGCAGAAAAAGCTTCTGACAAAATTCAACACCCATATATGATAAAAACCCTCCAGAACACAGGCATAGAGGGAACTTTCCTCAACATAATAAAGACCATCTATGACAAACCCACAGCCAACATCGTTCTCAATGGTGAAAAACTGAAACCATTTCCTCTAAGATCAGGAACAAGACAAGGTTGTCCACTCTCTCCACTATTACTCAACATAGTTTTGGAAGTTTTAGCCACAGCAATCAGAGAAGAAAAAGAAATAAAAGGAATCCAAAATGGAAAAGAAGAAGTAAAATTGTCATTGTTTGCAGATGACATGATACTATACATAGAGAATCCTAAAGATGCTACCAGAAAACTACTACACCTAATCAATGAATTTGGTAAAGTAGCAGGATACAAAATTAATGCACAGAAATCTCTTGTATCCCTATACACTAATGATGAAAAATTTGAAAGAGAAATCAAGGAAACACTCCCATTTACCACTGTAACAAAAAGAATAAAATACCTAGGAATAAACCTACCTAAGGAGACAAAACACCTGTATTCAGGAAACTATAAGACACTGATGAAAGAAATTAAAGATGATACAAACAGATGGAGAGATATACCAAGTTCTTGGATTGGAAGAATCAACACTGTGAAAATGACCATACTACCCAAAGCAATCTACAGATTCAATGCAATCCCTATCAATCTACCAATGGCATTTTTCACAGAACTAGAACAAAAAACTAGAACAAAAAACAATTCATATAGAAACACAGAAGACCCTGAATAGCCAAAGCAATCTTCAGAAATAAAATCGGAGCTGGAGGAATCAGGCCCCTGGACTTCAGACTATACTACAAAGCTACAGTAATGAAGACAGTATGGTACTGGCACAAAACCAGAAATATAGATCAATGGAATAGGTTAGAAAGCCCAGAGATAATCCCACGCACATATGGTCACCTTATTTTTGATAAAGGAGGCAAGAACATACAATGGAGAAAAGACAACCTCTTCAATAAGTGGTGCTGGGAAAACTGGACAGCTACATGTAAAAGAATGATATTAGAACACTCCCTAACACCATACACAAAAATAAACTCAAAATGGATTAAAGACCTAAATGTAAGGCCAGACACTATAAAACTCTTAGAGGAAAACATAGGCAGAACAATCTATGTCATAAATCACAGCAAGATCCTTTTCGATCCACCTCCTAGAGAAATGGAAATAAAAATAAACAAATGGGACCTAATGAAACTTAAAAGCTTTTGCATAGCAAAGGAAACCATAAACAAGACGAAAAGATAACCCTCAGAATGGGAGAAAATATTTGCAAATGAAGCAACTGACAAAGGATTAATCTCCAAAATTTACAAGCAGCTCATGCAGCTCAATATCAAGAAAACAAACAACCCAATCCAAAAATGGGCAGAAGACCTAAATAGACATTTCTCCAAAGAAGATATACAGATTGCTAACAAACACATGGAAGAATGCTCAACATCACTAATTATTAGAGAAATGCAAATCAAAACTACAGTGAGGTATCACCTCACACTGGTCAGAATGGCCATCATCAAAAACTCTACAAACGATAAATGCTGGAGAGGGTGTGGAGAAAAAGGAACCCTCTTGCATGGTTGGTGGGAATGTAAATTGATACAGCCACTATGGAGAACAGTATGGAGGTTCCTTAAAAAACTAAAAATGGAACTGCCATACAACCCAGCAATCCCACTACTGGGCATATACCCTCAGAAATCCATAACTCAAAAAAACACATGCACCCCAATGTTCATTGCAGCTCTATTTACAATAGCCAGGACATGGAAACAACCTAAGTGCCCATCATCGGATGAATGGATAAAGAAGATGTGGCACATGTATACAATGGAATATTACTCAGCCATAAAAAGAAACAACATTGAGTTATTTGTAGTGAGGTGGATGGATCTAGAGTCTGTCATACAGAGTGAAGTAAGTCAGAAAGAGAAAGACAAATACCGTATGCTAACACATATATATGGAATCTAAAAAAAAAAAAAAAGGTTCTGAAGAACCTAGGGGCAGGACAGGAATAAAGACGCAGACATTAGAGAAGGGACTTGAGGACCCGGGGAGGGGGAAGGGTTAGCTGGGACAAAGTGAGTGAGTGGCGTTGACATATATACACTACCAAATGTAAAATAGCTAGTGGGACCAGCCGCATAGCACAGGGAGATCAGCTCGGTGCTTTGTGACCACCTAGAGGGGTGGGATAGGGAGGGTGGGAGGGAGATGCAAGAGGGAGGGGATATGGGGATATATGTATATGTATAGCTGATTCACTTTGTTATAATGCAGAAACTAACACACCATTGTAAAGCAATTACACTACAATAAAGATGTTAAAAAAAAAAAAAGGAATTGACCTCAGACATGCAAGTCAACACTGATCAGTTAAGCTTGGGTTTTAGGCAGACTTAGCATAAAGGTTAAAAACATAGGCTCTAAAGCTAGACGATTCAGGTTTAGATTTGCCAGATAAAATACAGGGCATTCATTTAAATTTGAATTTCATATAAAAATGAATAACTTTTTAATTTAAGTATGTCCCATATATTGCAAAAAGGAGGCAAGTATTGATGGCGTTTTGTGTTGGGGTGTGTGTGTGTGTGTGTGTGTGTGTGTGTGTGTGTGTGTGTTTCCCCTGAATCTGGCAATTCTACCAAAGTTCAAACCTCAGTTCTGTGGCTTCCTGGCTGTGTGACCTCAGATAAGTTAAGTTACCTCTCTGTCCTTTGGTTTCTTGTTCTAAAAATTGGGATAATAAATATCTGCCTCATAGGATTCTTGCAAACACTAAATGAGTTCATACACACATAAAACACTTAGCACATCAACTGTCATGTAAGTTCTCAATATTAACCACTGTTGCTACATAATAGCCAGTATTATTATTATTAGAAATTTTATCCTTATCTTAGGGCTCATCTCATTAAGATAGGTTTTATGCTCATCCTAAGTCTCCTCAATGATAGTAAATGTTAGAAATGTCTGTCTTCATTATTAACGAAAGATATATCCATACATACAGGGCCATACAAATACCTCTTCTACTGCTAATTTGTTTTACTACCAAAATGGCTCAAATCTTTTTTAAAAAATGGTAAGTATGTGGAGTGATGGACGTGTTCATTAACTTGATTGTGGTAATAATTTCACAAAATATATGTATATTAAATTACATTGTACACCATTAAAAAATATTGCACAACCTAAGTGTGTATAATTTTTTCTTGTCAATAATACATCAATAAAGCTGAAAAAATTAAGTTGGTTATAAATAAATATATTTTGAATGAATTCATGAAAAAACTGGTTCAAATCTAACTGAAGTATTAAGAAATATCCTAAAGATCTTCATTTAAACAGAGAGATACTAGCTGAGGATAATGATTACTAATAACACAAGTCAGGCAGTTCTGCCTTAAATAATCTTACATATTTGTAACAGTTCATCTTTCCAAGTCTCTGAAATAAGTCAAAAACTAAATTCAACCATATACAATATAGTTTAAAATTCTAGTGATAGAAAAAAAGAGCAAATAATAGAAAGATTATGCTCTAATGACAGGGAATGAGAATCTCATTTTCAGTCATGAAAAAGAAAAAGAATTTTAAAAATTAATCATTTCCATCCACATATAAATTTATCGGCTCCATTACAGCAACACATTAGGGTTATTAATGCTGACCTTCAAACCCACCCTGTTGGTGATTACTAAAAATCATACCATAGGATCATTAGCCAAGTGTGATATGTACAGATCGCTAGAGCATGTGTATACTTCTACACTATTGCTATTGTTTTGTCATTCTTTACCCAGTCAAACATCGTTTGAGTCCCCTTAACTAAAAGCACAGACAAATGGAGAGAAATATGTCGAGTAAGAAACAGCTCCACAAGCTCATATGAATATGCTCTAGTGGGAAATACTGCCTCATGCATTACTATTAAAAACGTGTGTGTGCCCACACACACACACACACACACACACACACACACACACACACACACACACACACCCAGGCACATCTCAAAGCAATAAAGGGCCTGCAGAGAAGGAAGGTAAAATATGCTTGCTGAGCCATCATTACCGAACAGGGGGGAAGCCTGAAATCGACAAAGGACCAGTCATGGGAAATTTATAAGTTAATATCGGTCACACCTGCAAATTACTACGGTGAGACCCCTGACCAAATCCAGAATAGCATTTAAATGGATTTGGTGAGAAATTTATACATCCCTTGGAGTCACTGAAATGTTCTGAATATAAATTTGTCAGTTATCCCAATTAAGTGCAGTGGAAGTAATATCCATCACAGTGCAGATGAAGCCAACTTAACTGCACCACTTGAGAACAGGGTTTTTCCTGGGAATCTGTAATGCATTTGCTCACACAGCTTGTGATTCAGGATATAAATTTATTGTTTGTATTTAATGACCAATCAGGATTTGTTCTCATTGCTTAAAAATAAGAAGACTGTCAAATGTCTTAGAAAACCCCAAACAAAACATTCCACTGGTGCCTTATGGGAGTTTAGCAAAGCATGTATTCCGAGCCGTTAGCCAAAATAACCCCACTTGAGTGACAATTTACACACATGTCACATCTTTTCATCTCCCTTGTTTTCGTGGAAAAGGTCAAAGCCATCAAGCCGACATGCTTAGCCAGAGTCAAGGAGAGTCATCATTTCACAACCGTGAAGTGGAACTCACACAGCAAATGAGGCTAATCATTCAGCAAGTATAAGGAAAAGATATTATGAGATCATGATTTTCTCACCAATTGAGAACCACTGTGCATAAATATAGAAATTAATAGGAAAAAATTCAGAATACTTACCAAGAAAATAAGAGCACTAAATAAAATGATCTCTCGTCTGGGAAATGACTTTCCATTTCAAGCAAAGCAGAAAGCTCTCAGATATACAAAAGATAAGAGAGCAAGAAAGCCAAACCCTTCTGAAAACAATTTAACTCTGTTGCTTTATTCTCAAGATATGATATATGACACAGAACGCCCTGAGTGGCCTTGCAGATGTCACTCACCTGGGGTCAGTAGCACTCTTTCTGCTGGCAAGTGGGAGATAATTCTGCTTGCATTTATTTGGCTACAAATAGAGATGCTCTAGTCCTAAACATGTTAGTACAAGCGCTGTAAAGACTGATGAGGTTAACTAATGGAAGCGCGCTGATGTGCACCTGCCTGTTAAAACCTTATAAAAATCCTGCTTAACTTTTTCCAGATGAGATTCTTCCAACAAAAAGGATTCTTTAATGATGTAGAGAGAAAAAATTCTTTCTCAGCTCTTGAGCATTCAGGAGAACCTAGACAGAATTAATTTTTCCACGGAAGAAATACATAATAGATCTTAGGAAAATTCTGTTTAATCCCCAAACTGTACTCTAAGGAGGATGGATTCTGTTAAAGAAAAGACTGGATGGCCCTTTTGCTCAGTCAAGCACCTTGGTTGGTGTTGCATATGCAAAGGTGGTACTGGGGATGAGTTTGGGTGTGAGGGGCATGAGAGGGTTGACATCTTCTGAATAAAAGAATGAGAAGAATTTGGAGTTGGGAACGCAAGCCAGGAAAGGTAGCCAAGGAAAAGGACACAGAGGAGACAGCAAGATGGAGAGAGGCCAGAAACAACATGAAGTGGCTGGGCCAGTGAGACACACCCCTGTGAGGGTGTGGCCAAAAATACCTTCAAGGACAAGGATGTTCAAACAAATGCTGGAGAGGGTGTGGAGAAAAGGGAACCCTCTTGCACTGTTGGTGGGAATGTAAATTGATACAGCCACTATGGAGAACAGTATGGAGGTTCCTTAAAAAACTAAAGATAGAACTACCATGTGACCCAGCAATCCCACTACTGGGCATATGCCTTGAGAAAACCATAATTCAAGAAGAGTCACGTACATCAATGTTCATCGCAGCACTATTTACAATAGCCAGGACATGGAAGCAACCTAAGTGTCCAGCAACAGATGAATGGATAAAGAAGATGTGGCACATATATACAATGGAATATTACTCAGCCATAAAAAGGAACAAAACTGGGTCATTTGTAGAGCCATGGATGGACCTAGAGATGGTCATTCAGAGTGAAGTGAGTCAGAAGAGAAAAACAAATATCGTATATTAATGCATATATGTGGAATCTAGAAAAATGGTACAGATGAACTGGTTTGCAAGGCAGAAATAGACACAAATGTAGAGAACAAATGTATGGACACCAAGGGGGGAAAGTGGTGGGGGGGGGTGGGATGAATTGGGAGATTAGGATTGACGTGTATACATTAATATGTATAAAATAGATAATAAAAACCTGCTGTATTAAAAAAAAAGGACAAGAATGTTTAATGCACGACTGTTAAGTCATAATCTGTGATATGTGATGTGGCAGAGTGACTCCTGCCCTGTGGCAGAGTGATTCCTCCATCCTCTGTGAAGATTCTGATTAATGAAGCAACTCTTTGTTGCTGGAGGAATCAAAAAGAAGGGGCCTTCTATACCGGACAGAGATAAAGGACCATCATAAGATGCAGAGTAGAAAAAAAAGGATCCCCCAGAAGTAGTCCTGGGAAAGTAAGTCCTCCAGGATTTGCAGAAATCTTGGAAAGAGTACTGGACATTCCAAGGGATGTAGAAAAGGGTTTAAGCCATCTTATCTGAAGCTCAAGTGTCAGAGTAATCAGCTGACATCTGAGTACAGATGTTTAAACTACTTTTCCAGCTTCACCTTCTATCTGAATATCCACTGTGTGCTTTAATTCCTCAGCTCCATACCTTAGAACTTAATTAACCTGAATACCCAGAGCCATAATCTGTTCACCAGTTGTTAGCTTTACACCTTTAAAATGTGACTGTCATCCAGACCACTGATTTCACACACAGGCAAGCCCCAACGTACCCACACACTAAATTCCAAAGGTACACTTTGAAGCCGACTGGCTGGAAGCAAGAGTCCATTTTTCCCATAGAAGTGATGTTATAAATCAAATGTTCTCAAACTTTAATGCACAAATGAATAGCATAGGAGGCTTGTTAAAAATAGACTCCAGAGCTCTACCACCAGAGATTCCGATTCTGGGAAGGACTCCAACAAGCAGCATTTTGATGAAACACCCAGTTGATTCTGATGCAGCCACACTTTGGAAAATATCATTATTAGTAGTGATAAGATTTTCTTCATACACCCACAAAAGCCAATTTCATCCTTAAGGTAACTGAAATAGGAGTAATGATCATTTTCCCCCACTCCTCCTACTCTCAGATCCTTAGGCTAAAAGTCCCGCAGCTCTGAGCAGGGAGGTAGCTGGTGTGAGGTCTGATGAACTCCAGGAGGCAGCCCCTCTACTGGGGCAGAGTAAGCCAAGCGAGACAACAGCAACTGTCATAAGGAAGGGCTGCCCATAATTCACGGTTCCTTCCTCTGAACTTGTCACCTCATACAGAATTCTAATTAACATCCTAGTGGCTTCTATTTTAAATTTAAAATAGATAAGCAACAACAGAGCGCAGGGAACTCTGCTCAATATTGTGTAATAACCTAAATGGGAAAAGAATTTGAAAAAGAATAGATACATGTATATGGATAACTGAATCACTTTGCTGTACACCCGAAACTAACACAACATTGTTAATCAGTTATACTCCAATATGCAATTGAAATTAAAAGGAAAAGATCCTAGTGGCTTAAAAGAATTAAGACAGCTCCCTAACTTTCTTAGCTTATAACCAAGTGATTAAAATTGAGAAAATCTAGCTCCATTCATTTCTGTATGATGATAATGTTTCCAGAAGAACACAGCTTATTTAGGGATTTTTTTTCCCATGGAAACTAACTGAAAGTAATATTCAGTTACAGAGCCCAAGACCCAAAACAAAGACTGAATTGAATGCTGTTTTCCTTGTGAGTAGGAAAATCTACGAAATGGCTTAAGATACGGAGGCTCTCTCTAGCAGTGTCCAAAGCGATAAAGAAAAAAATACAAAGGACACGAATTGTTCTAAGTGGCAGAAAGATTTCAGAGATCCTTTGCGTGATGGCCTGCCAAAATCTTAGGCCAGCAAAGCTCACTTACAGACACTAGACATGAACAGGCAATTTTTAACTTTAAAAAAAAACCCATCAAGCTTATAGCAGAGTAACTTCTAGATCTTGAATGACACAACATGACAATTTTATTGGCTGACCTTTCAAAAGTGAGAAGATCTAATTAGACACTCTGATGTGCAGGTTCTGAATTATGATAAGCAAGCAGGGGTCTCTAATCCCCACACTGTTGGAGCTAAACATTTGGGAATAATATTGCTAATTAAAATGCAGCATTCCAACCTGAAAGCCTAGCTCTCACCTCTAGTCCATATTGGTGGAGCCTGCTGTTTCTGCTTCCTCTCCCCAATACACACTACCTACTATTTTCCACCATACAGATTCTCCTTATTACAATTTTCAGTGTATTTCTATACCAGATGCAATGTGTTTACTCAGGTGCCTGGAGACTGAATCTCTTCAGGTGAGGAATCATTTGAATGAGGAAAGTCAAGAAATCGCTGTAATCCCCCCCCTCACCTCCAGCACAAAATAAATTCCATGTGGATTAAAGATTTAAAACTAAAAAATAAATCTGCAAAATACTAGGAGAACAAATGAGCATGTTTGCCACAGAGTTTATAACAGTAAAAACTTGGGAAAAAAAACTTTAAACCTGACTATCCATCAGTAAGGGAATATGCAAAGGTAAATTATGGTTTACTCATGCAGTGGAATAATACGTACTTACTAAGACAGCTGTTTAAAAGGAAGAGGTGGTGGGACTTCCCTGGCGGTCCAGTGGTTAAGAATCTGTCTTCCAATGCAGGGGATGTGGGTTCGAACTAAGATCCCACGTGCCATGGGGCAACTAAGCCTGCAGGCCACAACTACTGAGCCCATGCACTCTAGAGCCTGTGCGCCACAACTAGAGAGCCCAGGCGCCGCAACGAAAAACCCCGCATGCCGCAACTAAGACCCGATGCAGCCAAATAAATTAATTTTAAAAAATAAAATAAAATGAAAACTAAAAGGAAGAGGTGAAATTCTGTATTCTGACAGAAAGAGGTCTTATGACGCTGATGAGTGAAAGAGGAAATTGAGTAAAGTACAGTCAAACAAAAACAAAATATGTGTGCGAGTGCGTGCATAAAAGAAATCCTGGGGGAAAGTTCACAAGCCATTAACATCTGTTCTATCTAAGGATGAGAACATGGGACATCACCCCTTTGCATATTTTATGCCTTTCAGTATACTTTGAATTTTTGCTACAGCAAGAAAGCACAATGGAATCACATCATTAAAAACACTAAATTGGTAAATTCCACTCCATCCAAAGTGAAAAGAAGGAGAGAAAAAGTCATTTAAATAGTGCAGTCATGGTTAAAAGTATAGAGCAGGGGCTTCCCTGGTGGCAACAGTGGTTGAGAGTCCGCCTGCCGATGCAGCGGACGCGGGTTCGTGCCCTGGTCCGGGAGAATCCCACATGCCGCAGAGCGGCTGGGCCCGTGAGCCATGGCCGCTGAGCCTGTGCGTCCGGAGCCTGTGCTCTGCGGCGGGAGAGGCCACAACGGTGAGAGGCCCGCGTACCAAAAAAAAAAAAAAAAAGCAATCGAGAGCAAGAGCACTAGAGCCAGACTGCCTGAGTTCAGATTCCAGCTCTGCCGCTTTTTAACTGTGCAAGTCACTTGACTCCCTTGTGCTTTAGTCTTACTTTTCCAAAAAATGGATATAATAACAACAAACATTTTCTGGGATTGTTGTAAGAATTAAATGAGTTAATACATGTAAAGCGTTTAAAAGACTGCCTGAATGCATAAGTCTTCAATAAATGTTAATTTATTAATCTTATGCTGTGAAAAGAGTGGATACATGACATTTTTCCCTTAGTTGGCTTTGGTTTTTAATGCCTCCCATAGGCATTAAAACATCTTACTGGATTCCACAATACTGTGATACCTAGAGATCTGCATTTCTGATACAACATGGCTCCTATACCCAAGTCAAGTACGTTTAGCAGACAGTCAAAGAAACAATGGTTTGTTTCAATGCCAGTGTAAAAACCAGCTGTGCTAGATTCATCGAAAGATGGGCTGTCACTCTTCATTGTGGCATGTAAATATGGCCATGGATACTTAGTCTATGAGTAATTGAAGGGGATTTCAAGAATACTTTGTCTACTTTCCTTTTTTTTTTTACATCCTGGCTTTAGAATTTAGCCACAGTATAGAATACAATTACTCCTTAAAACTGAAGAAGCAATAAACTCCGCAAGTTTGGTATATTACAATTATAATATACCAACAATTATAAAGACGACCAGACCTTTCACATTGCCAAAACTGACCTCTTCCTACCATTTCTCTTGTATATTGCTATTCTACAAAGGTTTCTGACTCTTCTTCTATCTTGAGTTATTTTGTACTTCAGCTTAGTTAAGGAAGGAAGGGTGGCTGGTGAGAAGAAAAACAATTATAATCTCTGAGACAAGGCACTTGGTGTGGGCACAGGCAGCTCTGTGGCCTGGGAACCAGCACCCCTGGTACAGATTGCAGGGCCCCACTATCGGGCATTGGCATCCGGGCTTCCTGGGAACAGGTATTGACTGGCATCAGCAACACAGGCACTAGCTTTGGCAGTGCCTTCAGTGGACATCAGCCACATAGGAGCCACTCTCAGGACAAGCAGCAAAAGGAACACTGCCACAGTGGCCAGCGTAGCTGACATAGGATGGACAAGGTACCATCTTGTAGCATCAGAGTAAATGCTGCAAGACGAATGAAAGATACCTACCACTTGGAGCAGAATTTGAAATTCCCTGGGGATTCCTTAGAGGAGTTGGAATGAGTTTCCAGGGGAATTTTGGATACATTAAAGGATAGAATGTTAAATTTAGCAATGAACTTGGATCTAGGACTTGAAAGAGTCCACAATATGAAAATGGGGGGAGGGGTATCCTGAAACTATTTCAGTGACTGCTCCAGCCAGTGGAAAGAATACCTATTTTGTGGGGGAATAATATGTTACAGAGGTGTTCGCAAATCTGGAGAGTCTTGAATATCTCTGGAGATGGTCTTCAGAAATGTTGAGTCCTCTGTAAGCTCAGAGAACCTTGATGCTCAGCCCTTTGATTATCCAACAGATATCTATGCCAAGAATTATTAAAATATACTGAAATGATTCTGGAAGAAGCTCCCCTGGGGATGCCAGAGAGAACCTGGAGAAGTAGGTGCTGTGATCAGAAAAGACCCGGACATTCAGAAGTCTGGTCAGCAGATCCAGACTGCATGTGAACTTCACTCTCACCCACAACCTTCCTCCAGACCCTCAAAAGATGCATTTATTTTATCTACATGGGAAAGCCCTTATGAGAATGTAAGCAAACTTTAATTTTGAGTTTTACTTTTAAGTATTATTTTGAGTTTTATTGAATTACTGAAGCAAAAGACAGCACCACACAAATTCTGAAATAGTGTTTCATTAGGGAAAGTGAATGTCCATTTTTTTTATAGCGTATAGGTTGGTCTTAGAGTTCTTAGTTAGGATATCAAAAGCAGGTGCATCTTTGGATTGGTTGATTTCTTAAGTTGAGGGTCAATGTAAGCAAAGGAAAGGTTCTGAGCAAGAAGCAAGGTATTCTGAGACTGTCACTGCAGAACTGGTGAGACAGTTGTTCCATTTCTCACTCTTGAAAGTATCAGCAATTAATAATAATGAAGTCTGTGCATTGTAGACAAGAACTAGAACAGTTACTCCCATCAATTATTCTACACTTTATACTTCTTAGATTTTAAGTATCCAGAAGACAGGTCTGGAACTCTGTACATTGCCTAGAAAACTACCATGTGCAATTATATATTTATCAGGGCTTTTAAATGTAGTTTGCAATGAATGTAGTTAGAAAAAGCCCTGCCAAAGTCTCTTTGTATGGAGACACCATCCATTTCTGGGGGGATCTTTCAAAGGAGAAGGCAAGAAGTTCTAGACTCAGTTCCTTCTTTAGGACCCACCTAACTTTAAGGAATTGTAGTAAAACATGGTACAACTTACAACTGTGCTCTATGTGCATAAAATGAAGAGCCTCCCCTGCAAACTTACCAGCAAAGGTAATCATGGGAGCCAGGAATGGAGGTTCTGAATTCACTGTGACTCAGAGAAGCAGAGGAAAAAAGAGTGAAGAGGCACGTGGCAAATCAGCACTGATGTGGAGGCCCACGGTGCTTGTCCATCATCAGCGTGGACTCCTCCTGCCATAGCCACCCAGGGTTCAGGTTTTGCTCTCCCTGCCTGCATCTCAGCTGACAAGTTACTTCTTCAGGATGTTTTGCCCATCTCTTTTTTTCTTCCAGTTTTTATTTCTTCCACATAAAAATATTTGGGAAGTAGCCGGATATGAGTTTGACCTTGGGACATCTAGACCATGGAATCTGTATAATCTTTTTTTTTAATGAAGTCTTGTAAGAACCTCAGACATCCCCATCCTATTCGACTGGATCTTAAATCCTAGATAGAAAGTTTTCCAAATCAATAAAGAGCAGGTTGCTTATTCAGTGTGTGGTTAAAAAGAAAGATGTAATGATCCACTTCCCCGGCTCGCCGGTGCGGGAAAGTCATCTGTCTCTAATGATGAGGTCAGGACACAAGACAGAAGGCCTGGCGGGAGTAAATGATTAGACACTAAGCCAATTCTAAGTCATCTAAAAAGAAAATGGGACATGTTTTTCATGCTTTCCATGTTAATCACTTCTCAAGGCTAGAGAGGTGGACCCATCCCACAGCAGTACCATAGAGTTACCCTTAAATAGTTCAGGGTTTTAAGCCCATAAAAACCAATTTGCTAGATGCCTCACAGTACAGTGAACAAAATGCTTACTCCGCTTGCAAGAGGAAAAATATATAAATATGCCAAAGTACCAGTACCATTGCTTCTATGGAAGGAAGTCAATAGTCAAGGACCCTGTAGCAGACATGGTTAATTACCTTCACAATGTCCATTTCCCTTCTTGCTTCCTTTTTTTGTTTGTTTGGTTTTTGGCCTTTTGTTGTTGTTGTTGGGTTCTTTTGGTCGCACCGCGCGCACCGCGCATGGCTTGTGGGATCTTAGCTCCCCAACCAGGGATTGAGCCCGGGCCCTCAGCAGTGAGAGCGCGGAGTCCTAACCACTGGACTGCGGAGTCCTAACCACTGGACTGCCAGGGAGTTCCCTCCCTTCTTGCTTCCTCGCTAACAACTCCAATCTTGTGCAAAGGGCACTCTGCCCAGACATAGGCAGTGGATCAGGATTGGTCCTGGTCAGTCTTGACAACCCTGTACCGTGCTTTCTCAGCCTCCTTTGCAGCTGGGGGACAGGGTACCATTTGACTCAGGACTAAATGATGAAGCTTAAGAAGAAGTTATTAGGAGGTGTGTTTCCAAAAAGGTTTGAGCTTCTTTGATGGAAAGGACAGGTGCATATGGTGCTGCCCCTTCCCCCCAAAACAAACAAACAGAGAGACATTAGCTCCAACCACCGTGTCACGGAACCAACCCCAGCAGTGGTCACCTCCAGATATTTTGGAGTGTGAGAAAAATAAGGCATTATTTGCTTAAGCCATAGTATTCTGTTATTTGCAGCCAAACACATTCTTAACTGATACAGTTCCTCTTCTCCTTCAAACTAAATGGTTCCAAACAATGAGAAGTAGAAAAGGCTCACTTCCTCTGAAGGCGGACAGCCAAACCTCAGCACCTGATCCCCCAACACCTTCCTCCCCACACCCAGCTCCTCCCACAGTGCTCCCCAGGCTCAAGATGAGGGTGGGCCAGTGCAAGATGTAAAGGGGTGCCAACAAGTAATCAAGATAAGCACTATTTTAATGCAATAGTGTTTTTGCACATTTATTTTACCATGGTAAAATACACATAACATAAAATCTGCCACCTTAACCACATTTAAGTGTACACACACTTAAACGTGGTTAAGTTCAGTGGCATCAAATAACGTTCATAATGTTGTACAACCATCACCAGCATCCATCTCCAGAACACTTTTCAACTTCCAGACTAAAGCTCTATACCCATTAAACACTAACTCCCCAATCCGCTCTCCCCCAGCCCCTGGCAGCCACCATTCTACTTTCTGTCTCTATGATTTTGACTCCTCTAAGTATTTCATGTAAGTGGAATCATAGAGTTATCTGTCTTTTTGTGACTTAGCCTCAAGGTTCATCCATGGTGTTGTATGTGTCAGAATTGCCTTCCTTTTTAAGGCTGGATAATTTTAATGTAACAGTTTTAAAAATCAAAAAGACAGGATCCATATTACTGATTCTTCCTTTTGTTTCAGCACAGACTGTGACTGATCCTGTCTTTATTTACAATTTCGGTATTTTGTTCATCATGTATATTTTTGTGTTCATTTTGATTTTTTTTAAATTAACATACTATTGACCTTGATTACTGAGTTCTTTGGCACCCAGCCCCTTACACTTTGTGCCCAAGGTGAATGCCTCGTTCACTGCACCATAGTCTCAGCCCTGGCACTGCTTTGCAAACAAATAAACATGCAGTATAATGTCAAGTGGTGCTCCTATTAAGCGTGCCTTTTATTCTGATGTTTTCATCACCCCTCCAAGGGCTAGCCAGTTCCTAGAGATAGTAAACAACTCACCTTTCCAGCAAGTCTTTCACACGCAAACCAACAAATCCAAGCCCATACCCCAACCACTTCACTCAGGTCACTAGCTTCTGATCACTAATCACCCAGGGGCAGGTACCAGACAACAAGGCATAGCCCTTACGCCCAAGGGCCCACCAAAATTATTCAAACTAGACAATCCTAAGTCTGCTTATCCTGCCTCCTGCCTCACCTGTTCCTTCCCACGGAAACCACAGTAAATCCCTAGCCTATGTTTCTACCCTCCCTCTGCCTCCTGACTGGCTGTGGTGCTTCCCCCATGTGGCCCTGCATAGCGTGGCATGTACCCTCCTCAGAAACTGTGAATAACAAACTATTATACCTTTTCAATGGCAATCACCTCCTGATTCTCACTATACCTGAATAATAATAAAGCCTACATTTTGAAACAGTACTCAAGGAAGGTGGCATGGAGTGATGAAGGGTGCTGCTTTACATAGGTGGTCTGGGGAAGCATCTCTGAAGAGATGTCTTTTGAGCAGAAACCTAAAGGCAGGGAGGAAGAGGAATGTCTGGAAAAAGAAAAATAATATACTTCCTGACTAGATAATTTGCTCATTTCTGAATCACCTCTCCCTTTTCTTCTCTCGTGACTTCGACAGCACCGTTTCCTTTTGTTTTTCTCTTGCCTTTGTGGACATGCTGTCCATGGTCCTCACTGCCTCATGGAGTTTCCAGAGCCTCCTTGCCTCCAGTTCTCCGAGGTCGCTGATGTCAGTCATGTTTTAGGCGCTGATTCCTCCCCACCAGCCTTCCTACAGACTGTCCCACGGACACTACAAATGTATCCTGTCTAAAATCAAACTCATTATCTTCTCTCCAACTACCCAAACGTGAGAACTTTCAGCACTTCTCCACCTGGAGTATAAAGGTGTCACAATTGGCCCTTCCCCTCCAGCCTCTCCTGCAGCCAGTTGTTCATGCTCTACAGTATTGCCAGAGAATCCTTAACATAGACATCCTGACTAATAATTTCAATGGTTTCTCATGGTCTACCACATAAAGTCCAAAGTTCCTAAACTATCATTCCAGCTTCATTTCCAGTGATGCCTCCCACAGTCTCAGGCCTTTGCCTCACCACATGAACAACTGTCCCCATGGCCCAGAGTTCACTGACCTCTTTGACTACATTCATCTCCAACTCCAAGGTAGCCATGGTCTCTGATAACCATTCCCTGAATATTTTAGAAAATTCCGATTATGAAATAAAGACAAGTTTGTTACAGAAAATTTAGAAAATAAAGAAAAACCTAATGAATAAAATTGAAATCACTACCTATAATCCTACCACTCATTCTATCCATTTATAAGTATTAACTGAATATCTACTATGTGCAAAGAATAAGATAGAGCTAGATATTGAGGAAGTAGAGACTCTTAAAGATGTTTGAATGAAACAGGGAGAGAGAGAAAGGAGAGACTTTTCATATGCTCTTCCCTCTCTCTGAAATGTCCTTCACTCCTTTATTATGCGACAGACTTCTCTTACCCTTAAAAACCAACTGAAGCCTCTCTTCCTTTATGAATCTTCCCTGATTTCCCCCAGGTTCAGATAATTACCCCCTGATTTCCTCACTCTGTGCCTTGTATATTCATCCATCTTAGCCTCTCTGACATACTGTCAAAGGGTTTCCACTGTCTGTATATCTGTCTCCTCTTCTAGTCTATAGGCCTTGGAGGCTGGGAACCATGGTGACCAATGCAACCCCGACACACAGCAGGCCCTGAGAAAACAAACGTTATGAATCGTGCTTCATAGGACTTCCCTTGAGTCAGAAAAACCTAAGTGGTTTCAGTACCTGCAACTCCATTCGACAAAAGCTTTGTATATCTTCCAAACACTTCTCTTTATCTTAAAGCATTCCCCCAAGTCATGTTTTAAATGCAGTAACATATATAACTCATTTTAATGGGACATGTTATACAATAAGCAAGTTCTACTACATACCAAAGCAAATTGGAAGGGCCGTTTGGTACACTTTGTACTCCCATCAAGCCTGCAAAAGTTATTTAGCCTATCCTTCTCACTAAACTCTCTGCCAGTTTCAAAGCATTTAAAATAATCAATTAGCTAATCCTTGCAACACTTCTCTGGGCTTAGCCAGTACTCTCAGAACAGTTTAGAGATATTGTTTAAAGAAGGTAGAAACAAAAAACAGCTCTGCTGTAAAGCAATGGGATTACCCAGTGATGCCTAGCACCTGTGCAGAAAAGCAGCCAATGCTTAGGGTTAAAACATAAGCAAAAAACTTTCACTTCACCAGGGACCTCTGTGTCTAGCACTCACCCTTTGAAGAAGAGTCATGTGACAATTCCACAGACTTGAGGGAAGATTACCAGAGCAGCCAGGACCACCTGTGGGAAGCAAACTACCATTAAGATAAGCAGAGGGGCTTCCCTGGTGATGCAGTGGTTGAGAGTCCACCTGCCGATGCAGGGGACACGGGTTCGTGCCCTGGTCCGGGAAGATCCCACATGCCACGGAGCGGCTGGGCCCGTGAGCCATGGCCGCTGGGCCTGCGCGTCCGAAGCCTGTGCTCCGCAGCGGGAGAGGCCACAGCAGTGAGAGGCCCGCGTACCGCAAAAAAAAAAAAAAAAAAAAAAAAGATAAGCAGGAATTTGTGGGGCACAAGGAAAGAGGAGGTCTAACTTGAAACACAAATATCAGCAGCACGAGGGTGGAGAGGAACCAAAAATGACTGCTTTGTAATTGCTTAGGCATTACCAGTAAGGAAGTGATTCAGTATACATTGAAGGGAAACTAAAACATTATATATGATGTTATTATAGATAATACAATATTATTATATGTTATTATACAATACTTTATGTTATAATATATAGTATTATATATTTCTCTAATGTTATTGTATATAATTATATATAATAGTTAACATTTTTGAGTATTCATACATATTCTTGTAACAATTCTGTGAAGTAGGTAATACTATCCCCACTTTAAATTAGAGAAAGCTAAGGCCCAGAGTGGTTAAATAATCTCCACTCTGAGTTAGCAAGTGATGAGGATGTTTTCAAGCCTAGATCCATCGGGTGCCACATGGAAGACAACCATTATGCCATACTACCTCCCAGTAATATAAGCACTCATTGAATTATTCTACCCGTCGGGGCTCCAGCAAGAAAGAGATGGCACATTCCAAATTAATACCATGAGGAAAGTTTAATATGGGGCCTGTCTACAGTGGGTGTGCAGGGTGTAGGGAACCTCAAGACACAATGAGGAGTTGGTATCAGTGGACCCTGTTAACACCCATAAGCCTGAAGGGGAAAGGTGGCTGCTGGAATTTGAAAACAAAGAGGCTGTGTGGGGAGAGACATTTTACAGAAAATATAAGGGAGTCCAGAATGAGCCAATGCGTTGGCCGCTACAAAGAGAGGGGGAGGGGTGGTGAACACACAGGCCTCTGTCTCCTCTCTTGCTCTAATCCCTGCCAACACTCCCATTGGCCAAACCAACCTGGAACCAGAGAGTAAGGTAGTCTGGTGAAGTTGTCCAACCACCAGGGCGCAGAACAAGGTGGAAGAGTGTACCTAAAAAAAGACATAGATTGACCAAACATGAATTTGAGTGAGGATCATGGTGTCATGAGATTTCTTCAGGGTCAGCAAGAAGAGGCCAAGAAAGGTTTATTATTCCAAAAGATGAGGGTGGGAGGTAGAGACAGAGAGAGCTTGGCTTAAAACATAATAAAAAATTACACTTAATAAGACTATTAAAAAATAATATTATATCCTTAAATTTTTACTTTCTGATTAAGAGTAACCAAAATATGACCGTAAGCGTGGTTGGTTTTTTCTTTGCTTGACCTGATGGCTTGATGACTTAAAGAAAAAGCGAAGATCTGAACTAAAGTATCCACGGGAAAAAGCTGAGCTGAAAAAGCAGCAATTTCTGCCAACCCTCTTTCCCCATATTTTCCGGGGGATGGTAGGATCATGAGCTAAGCGGCCCCCTTTTGAAGATGAGTAAAAGCATGACAACTGAAGACGAGAGAACAGGGAGAAAAACAACAGGTAGAATACAGCCACAGACGAACAAACGAAGGAGTCCTTTCATTAGAATATCAGCCACGGAAGCTGCATCTTCCTTGAATTCAGTCAACAGGCAACATATATTGAATAAAACTGATATTTATAAATTCTTTTTCAAGTTTCAGTCTATTTAATTTCTCTGTGAGGACGAATAACTCTACCATTAAGGACTAAATGGGCATTGAGTTCATTGCAGCACTATTTACAATAGCCAGGACATGGAAGCAACCTAAGTGTCCATCGACTGATGAATGGATAAAGAAGATGTGGCACATATATACAATGGAATATTATTCAGCCATAAAAAGAAACGAAATTGAGTTATTTGTAGTGAGGTGGATGGACCTAGAGCCTGTCATACAGAGTGAAGTAAGTCAGAAAGAGAAAAACAAATACCGTATGCTAACACACATATATGGAATCTAAGAAAAAAAATGGTTCTGATGAACCTAGGGGCAGGACAGGAATAAAGATGCAGACGTAGAGAAGAGACTTGAGGACCCGGGGAGGGGGAAGGGTAAGCTGAGACAAAGTGAGAGAGTGGCATTGACATCCAAATGTAAGATAGATAGCTAGTGGGAAGCAGTCGCATAGCACAGGGAGATCAGTTTGGTGCTTTGTGACCACCTAGAGGGGTGGGATAAGGAGGGTGGGAGGGAGACGCAAGAGGGAGGAGATATGGGGATATATGTTTATGTATAGCTGATTCACTTTGTTATACAGCAGAAACTAACACAACAATGTAAGGCAATTATGCTCCAATAAAGATGTTAAAAAGAAAAAAAAGACTAAATGGACATTGAAAGAAAAGCCTATTATAAAATAATATTTAAATTGAAATTAAACACAGACATCAACTCCAGCCCATTATTCCTTCAAAGACAACACTGGATATTCAGAGGCAAAGGGTCTTTGCTGCCTTGGAAAAAATTATGCAACCTGCTGAGGGACCAGAACTCAGTTTAAAGGCAAAGATGGGAAGATGTGCTATGCGCTTCATGTTTATTTGATCAATGACTGCATCAAAACTGAAGGCAGAGAGTTGAATCCCATAGATTCCCCTTTTGATGTATTTCTTGATCTAAAGGATGCCTCACCTACGGCAGTCTTAGCACCATCACCAAACTCATCCGTTAGTCATGACAGGAACGTAGCCAGCTGGATTATCTAATAGTGATGTCTGGAGTCTTCTATTTCACCACACCCAAGGCAGCAAGTCCTCCATGGATTTGTCTCACAGGCTGCTGCAGCCTGAGCCTAAGGTGTAACTGCTAGGACAGACATCTCAGATTGTCAGAGCTCACAGGGAAAGAGTAGCTATTCTGGTCCAAATTTCCTCACTTTACAGGTAAAAGGAAGCAGAGCCCCAGGAGACTAAAGTGGAAGGCACTCATTTCACACCAAAGGGAAACTTGTCATTTTTTTCCTCTTTTGGCAGAGCTTTAAATCATTCAGGTGAAAACTTATTGCATTTAGCACAGTGGCAGTAGTTAATAAAGTAACCTAAATGATCACTCAAAACAGTAAGCATACTTTTTAATACACATGTATAAAGAGGGAAGTGTCATCATGCATGAATCTGGGGCAGGAGCTGAGCTAGAAATGAAAATAATATGTGGCCAAAGGCAAATCTGAATGAACATAGAAAGAAAGAAGATGGAGAGCAGCTGAGTTCAAGGGCTTGTGTAGGTCCATCACAGATAAATGTCCACAATTTACTTTAAAATCTTCAGCATAGACCACGGGACCCAATAATGTGTTAGCTGGTTTCAGCTTTATTCAAGGGGCAGCCGTATGTCCTAATCAGGAACCCACATTCATGGGGCAAAAGCCCACACACCAGAGTGACTGCTGCTACTTGCACTTTGGGCATTCATTTCTTGGTCCTCACCTGTGCTTTTGCTAATGAGTATCAAGAATTTCAGAAATTGAGTTCCTTTGGTGAAATCAGCAGCATCTTCGCACCGTGGATGTAGAAACAGGCTCTCGCTGGTGAAAACAGTGGTATTAAAGATAATGTGGGTTGGTTAAAATATCTGTCACATTTCCCACCCTTGCATGAACAGAGTAAAGAATGGATTGAGGCCTGCATCCTGTATGCTTAAGGGTGAGGCTTTTGATTTAAATGCTCCTGAGTAGACAGAAATGGAGATGGCTGCTGACGCAAGAAACAGACACACTAACACTTCAGGACAGAGATGATGTGATGCTTTGCTTTTGAAAGCAGAAGTTCTTACATATGTAATCATTAATTTTTGGTCTTGAATACATCTCTATCAAACATAGACTGTATAGAGTAACAACTGGTTACCCTAAAGCTTATACTGTACTAAAGAAAAAAATTTTAAGGAAATCACATGCTTATCCACCCCTACCCACCACCTCACACAAAAATACAAAAGTACTATCCAGCTGCAAACACAAGATCTCCCAATTTATGCTATGATTTTCCCCTCTGCATTTCACTGGATAATTTAACTTAAAATAACCAAATGTGTTTTACTGTCCAATTTTCATGTAGTAGCACACCATAGCAATCTGTTGATAAATACCTATCCTGCAGAGCTTCTAGATTAAATTTTTAAAACATACCTCTTGAGATTTTAAACCATTTCCTTTTAAATAATTTTCAGGTTTTTGCAAAACCCCACTTTTAAGCATCTCCAACATGTGGGGTTTGGTCTAACACCTTACCTCAAATATCTTCATAACTTATTTTAGTATTAAATTATATGTCCACTTTTCATATGGTATGTTCGTTTTTCATAAGATACTCAGATACTTTCCAAACTCTATACTGAACAACTATGAAGAAGACATTACACATTGACAGACAGTAACGTTGGTGACTGCTGGGACTCCTGCAACGTGAAATACCGAAGATGAAGCAGCCAATCGTACAGACCCAAACTGAGCTTTCTTTGCATAGTCCTTTAATGAAATGAGACTGCTGAATTAGAAGAAGCTGGGCACCCCTGACCCAGATTCTTAAAGTAAGAGTAGTTGCCCCAGATGTCTGTCAAGATTATGTATTCTTAATCAGCGAGCAATCAAAACAAATATTTCACTCCGCTTCATAAATCTATGCTGTGTGATTGCATCTGACACATCTAGGAGAAGATAATCCCTTACAGTTCACTTCCTCCTGGTTCTAAATATAAGCTGCATTGACTTATACAGGCCTCTCCACTCTGCCCTGTACTAGAGAGATATGTGGAGGGTTCAGAGGAACTGGTGAAACAAAAATTCCTAACTGGCCATTGGAATATGAATTATGATAACCAGGACCCACTGCCTAACCAGGACTGAGACTGCCAGAGTCGGTAGTGTTCTCCCAAATGAGGCGCAGGAAGAAATTAATGTGGGGCTCTTTCAACAGAAAAAAAAGAGTATCGGTATGTATTTCAGTGTTATTTCAACATGGTTGGCAGTAGCAAGATAAAAGGAGGAAAAGAGGAAATCACCTCAATCTCCATCAACAGCAAAATGCTTGAATAAATTATAGTCCATTCATTCATGGACTATTATGCAATTATAGAAGCGATAAAACTTGCAGGTTAAAAGTGTGGAGTGTAAAGTCAGACTGCCTGGGTTTCTCACTCCACCACTTCCTGATCTGTATGAGTCTCACAAATTACTCAGTTTATCTAGGCCTCAGTTTTCTCAAATGGCAAAAGCGGATAATAACAGTACCTACCTCACAGAGTTCACAAAGGCATTAAATAAAGTATTTTCAAGAGTGATTTGGACATAGTAAGCACTCAGTAAAAGAAATTATTAAGGATTAAAAGAATTAATCTTCTAGGGGCTTCCCTGGTGGCGCAGTGGTTGAGAATCTGCCTGCTAATGCAGGGGACACGGGTTCGAGCCCTGGTCTGGGAGAATCCCACATGCCACGGAGCAAATGGGCCCGTGAGCCACAACTACTGAGCCTGCGTGTCTGGAGCCTGTGCTCTGCAACAAGAGAGCCCGCGACAGTGAGAGGCCTGTGCACCACGATGAAGAGTGGCCCCTGCTTGCCACAACTGGAGAAAGCTCTCGCACAGAAACGAAGACCCACCACAGCCAAAAATAAATAAATAAATTGATAAACTCCTACCCCCAACATCTAAAAAAAAAAAAAAGTGTCACTTTAAAAAAAAAAAAGAATTAATCATCTAGTTAAGGCTAACAAATGAATTGCACAGATGTCCTTAGCAGGGTAATGTTCACGGTAGGATAATATTAAAAAATGACCCTATGTATCTATATATATTTGCCTAGAACATAAAAAGCTGTAGAAGGATACATACCACTGGTAGGAGAGAGAGGAAGAGAGAATAAACTTTTTCTTTATATACTTTTGTGTTGTTTAATTTATTACAATAAGCAGGAATTACTTATGTAATTTGTTAAATCCAATAAAGAAAAAAAAATGTGCATTAGTATCCAAGCATGTGTTTGGATAGGTGAAGTCAGGAGGCATCTGGCCTTGGGCCTAGATATGGAAACCAATGCTGGGGTGGAGGAGAGAGTATAGCATTGTGGCAGGCCAGACCTGACTTCTTAACTATTTATCTGTTTAGCTGGACTGCAAACCCCTAGAGGACACTGTTGCTCATTGTGTCAGTGCCCACAGATGTTACATTAATGGATGGCTCCATCCCAGAGGGCACTGATTTTGCATGCGTCAGTGAAGACAGACTAGGTGCTACTGCATTGGCTTCAACAACAAAGGTTTCTTTCTCATTCACATTACATCTCCAGTGCTGATCAGCCACAGCTCCGTGCCAGGCTTCACTGGGCATCCCAGCTGATGGATCCCAGCCTTCATGTGCAGCACTGCTAAGCTCATGGCAGAAGAAGAAAAAGAATGCAGAGCTACACGTTGGCTCTTAAAGCTTTGCCTGGAAATGACTCATCTCTTCTCTTCTGCTCACATTTTATTTTCCACAGAAAATCAATCACACGAGTGTACATGAGTTCAACAGGATGGAGATGTGTAATCTTCTCTCAGGGAGGGCATCAATGTGGGTGAAAGGTCCTGCAGCCGACTGCTTGTGTTTCTCCATTACTGTGTGTTAGTCACACATCTCCCTTCTCCTCTTGCGAAGAGGTTTGCAGTCCCTTCTCTGAACCCCTTGGGCTAAATGCATTTCAGAATTCAGAATTTTGCAGATGTTATTGTGCAACCATATTTGAGGTAATACACTAAACAGGATCTTGGCAGCACCTTGTATTAATATTTCCGCAGCAAAATACATAAATATCCACATTAAATGGATAAAGACCAGAAATAGTCTCATTTCAGTTTAGACCTTGTATTTCCACCAAATAAGTCTGTACCAAAATCATGGGGAAAAAATTAGGATTTTCAAAGCCTTTTGGAATTCATAATTGCAGGTAATGGTTTGTGAACAAGTATAATCAAGAATTAGCTATAGAATAATTCTGCTTTAATGTCTCTTCCTTCCACAGAAAAGAAGCACAAGTCATAATTAATGAGGAATTTAAAGGAAAACCATATATTTCGGCAGTTCCATGAGGCTTCCATTCTACTTCCTGTCAGGAACAGTATGATTTATGATTTACTTATTTTTATTTATTTATTTAAACCCAACATCCCAGGTCTAAAGCAGCCAAAGAATGAAATCCAAACCCCTTGAACATGCTTCAAATTTCTGTTTATTGTAGCTTGACTTATGTTTATATCAAACATATTATTTTACTTGAATTAATTCCAGGAAGGTAAAGTTCCAATATTTATTCAGGAATTTGGACCTAATAAGCAACAGTATGCTACGGAAATCATCTCGAAAAAATATTCAGAGAAGAAGCCCAAAACAAAACTGGATGAAAAGCAAATATCTCACACCAACCCCAGTCTTCAGGCAATCCATGGCAAAGGAGACTGGTTGGTCTGCTCTTTGCTCTAGAAGAACGTATAGCAGTCACTATTCCAGGAGTTGGTATGTGGAAAGGAGGAAAAATTATGGTCAAATGATCTAGGTTTGATTTTCAACTCTGCCACTTATTTGCTGGGTGAAACTTAGCAACGTTCTGAGCATCAATTTCTTATTTAGAAGACAAGGTTAGTGAACCATCTTGCCTATCCAACTACATAGCAAGATTGCTGAGAGACTCAGCGAAGGAAACATGGGCAAACCTACAGCTCTGTACCAGGGCTAATCGCTACTGTGATGCTGGCCCCTTAGAGCTGTCCTTAGGTCAGATACGAGAATCCCTTTCCAACCATCTTTCCTCCTCATGAACACACAGCAGAGACCAATTAAAGAGTTCACTGGGCTCTTCCCATCTTGCGGTACATTCTGTTCTTTTAAATTCTATGTAAAAACATATGTTCTTATCCAGAGTTTGGCTTTGTCTTAAGGATCTGTGTGTTTATCTAGTTCCTACTATTTAGGAAAAATAAAATTTTCTAAGAGAACAATCTATGCAAATTTTTCATAGTGATATCAGCCCCAGGAGTTCATTTGACAAGCTGCAATGACCACCAAGAAGGATAGCCAAGTCAGAGATTAAAAAATAAATAAATAGGAAAGGAAGATAAATTGGCACCATGCTGCTTCGGCCTGGGCTTTAATTCAGACAAGACTTTAATACTCCAATTTGAGGGAACATAGAGGCAAGCAGTTGATTTAAGTAAGGCAGTAAGATCATAAGGGACTTCTTACTATTTTACAGCAAGTAAGAATTGAGAAAAAATATGAATTTATTGACTCTATTTTGGTTCAACACCATGTATCAAGAATTGCTGGTGGAAAAGTTGGCTCATATGACATGTGAGTTAAGCAGGGGGAGGGATGGAGGAGAAGAAAAGTATTTGTTTCAGAGTCAGGAGTAGTAATTACAGTGGCCTTTTGTAAATTTTAGGCTCCAGAACTGTTCAGTTTAAGTCCCTGATTTGGAGAGGCTGTTTGCCCTTCTTCTATGAACAGTTCATATTACAGGGAGGAAATCCTATTAGGTCATTATCTTGGAACAGCAAATCAATTTTTACCTGTTATTCCTAAGAGCTGAAACAAATATGGGAAATATCTCTTGATAACAGAGGGGACCACAGGAATTACCGTGAACAGAAGAAAGAGAATCACAGCTTTCGTGTTCTTTATTCAAATAATTTTCCTTCTAGGTTGCCAATCCTATAATTTATATTCACTTTTTAAAATGTGAAAGTCTTTACACAGCCTCATTCAACATTTGGCCAGCATTAATTGAGTAACTCCTACAGGAGATAAAGAGCAAATCAACATAATGCCCACCCATATAGAGCTTAAGTCAAGGTGTGGATAAGTTCTAGGTTCCGGTGGAAACAGGATCCAGACAGCCAAGAGGGGTCAGTACTAGAGGCCTGCTTTGCCAGGTGGGGATCTGACAGATACTATCAGTAAGAGTTTCAGGGCAAGTGAATGAGGCTGAAACAATCAGTCTTACAAGGGGTGCATCCCAGAGAGGTCAGCTAAAGCTGGGAGGCACTGGTAGGTACCATAGCTCAAGACAGATGAGGTCCAGAGTCTGGAAGGTCAGAAGCCAGGAACAAATAGGCAAGACTATCAGAGGCCTTTGCTCTCTGCCTTACTTTATCCTCCCTCGCAGCTAAGCATGGGCAGCCCTGCTGGAGCCTACAAATGTGTGTTAACAAGCATGACAATCTTGAGTCTGCAGGAAGGTTCTAACCTAGACAAGTGCAGGAGCAGAGCTGCTGGGTTCTGTGAGGTCAGAATGGCGGCATGTTCAAGTCCTCGAGGGCACTACAAATGGGTTACTTTGTAGCCAGACAGGAACACCCAGAGCCCAAACAAGCGATCCAACTATGAATCTGGTGGGGTGTACAATAGGGAAACAACCACTTTTAGAATTAGTTCTGAATGTTCACACACTCCGCAATGCTAGAGTAACCTGACAATTTCTTGGAACAAATCCAATGTCCTTTTCGAAGACATCATGTGAGTATATCACAGACAGCAATGCTTCTAATAAATCAAATAGGGGGTGCATTTTCAATGACATACTTTATTAGGAATTACATTGATAGGGGCAGAAAGATATAGTGATGTTCTTGGTTATCAGAAGAGGGAGTGGATCAGAGAATGAAAATATGTTCAAATACTTCTGAGATACCATCAAATGGGTTGAATGCCATGAAGAGGGATCATGATATGACTTTCTGTTCCATGCACTAAGATATGGCAGACCAGCTGTTCATGCATCTGGTCCCGAAGCTTTACTGCAGACCTGCTTCCCTGCAGTGGCAGAAGGGCTGGCTAGCTGAAGGCTCAGGAGATGCACAGAGCAGC